>NC_137177.1:69789953-71208703 GCF_951804945.1 Podarcis cretensis
TTTCCATGCAAAGCAGATGCTCTCTCACTAAGCTATGGTTCTCCTAATAAACATAGGAAGCTGTCTTATATTGAATCAGACCTGGAGATGTAAGAAGGCAGCTGTTTCCATTGTAACCTGTATTTGTTATATTCCGTGCTGTTTGTGTTCTGCTGCAGTCCAGATTCTGCCAAATACAGTGGTACCTCGGGTTATAGACACTTCAGGTTACATACTGTCAGGGACTCAGCGGGAGCGCAGGGAGGAGAGGAGATGGAAAGCGAGGGGGAGCAATCCGAGGGGAGCGTAGGAGAATATGACAGCAGCCCGATAGATTCCATGAGCCTCTCCAGCGAATCGGAAGATTCACAGAAGGGGGCGCCGATGGGCAGGGCAAGGGGCGACACAAGGGGGACACCCCAGAAGCAAGGGGCCAGCGGGGACTCCCAGAGCAGCAGTTGCAAATCAGGACCAGCTTCCCCACCAGAGCGTAGTGGGGGGGAGGAGTCCCAGGTGTCAGAGCCCACACATGCACCACCAGCGAGAGAAGATGAGTCAGGGTGGACCACGCCTCCATCGGAGAGCGAGTTAACGGTTAAGAGGAAAGTTGCAGGCTGGGCGCGCGCGCCAAGTTCAAAGGTACAGGTGAGCGGCACAGAAGGTAGCCCGGATAGGGAACCAGGTCCTAAAGCCCGCCGGAAGGAGGGGCAAGAATCGTCAGGGTCAGCGTCAGAGGAGTCCAGGAAGGATGAGACCCTAGCGGGCAGGAGGGCCCAGAGGAGAAAGGAATTTAGGAAGAGGTGGAGCAAAGCGAGAGTCTTAAACTGGTGTGGAGGGGGAGGAGACTCAGACAGGACTTCGCCGGTCTAAGGTCGGGACGTAGAGCTGCACGCTGCGGCTTTGAAATGGAGACTGAATCTCAATAAAGACTTTTGTACATAACTACAGCCTAGCGTTGGTCCTCTGTGAGCTGGGACCTGGAGGCAGCTCTGACACATACGCTTCAGGTTACAGACTCCGCTAACCCAGAAATAGTACCTCGGGTTAAGAACTTTGCTTCAGGATGAGAACAGAAATTGTGTGGCGGCAGTGCGGCGGCAGCGGGAGGCCCCATTAGCTAAAGCGGTACCTCAGGTTAAGCACAGTTTCAGGTTAAGAATGGAACTCCAGAACGAATTAAGTTCTTAACCAGAGGTACCACTGTACCATGTGATTTGGCTCACAGGATGCCGTTTAGCTTAAGTTTCTCATGTGACTTATATAACTTACACTCCATTCAATGTAAAGGAACTGTCAAAACAATGGGAGGGTGAAATAATGAATTAAGAATAATTTGCAGACTTAAAAAACCCCACAAAAATCTGAACAAATACCAATCCTATTCACTTGACTGATTTCCATTCGTGGTAACAAACACAAGAACTGAAGCGATTTTTGCTTCGTTCCCCATTTTCAACAGAATTATCTGACATCTCTACTCAGACTATTGGTTGATTGTCTAGTCAGACTGGAGAATACCCTCAAAGCAGCCAAATCTAAACAATGGCAATCACTGGATGAAGTGAAATAGTCAAAATTCATGCAGCTAACATGACTAACTCAGTAGGGCAGAGAGTTATAAAAGCCTTCAAGTTAATTTTGTTTCTTTCTCAAATGACCCCACAGGCACTAGCCAATACGCCCCTGTGGAAATTGCCTGAAAACATTGTCCATTGAATTGCAGAGTCAACAATGACTCAGCAGTAGTTATCCTCCCGACAATACAAATTGTATCCAAAGGCTCTGTCTGTGCAGTGTCTGGGTAGTTATTATGTTGAAAGCTGATAACTTTCTTACTTAAACAGGAAGTACGCACTTGTGTAACTGTTATACAGTCATAGACGTGTGTTACTAACCAACTGGGCTTAGATGGTAAAATCTGCCCGTGTTTATTTTTATTTTATTTTATTTGCAAGATGCTGAGGTCCTCCTAGATTATGAGGATCTTGACTGCAATCTGCTCAGTCTGTACGTAAATCTGACACTGGTGCTTAATAGGGTTATAGCATTGTATGCAACCCATAATTTCCATAAAACGTGCATTTTTTAAATCACATTTCCTTGAAACCAAACTGCATCATAATTTTCAGTGCATTCTGACTGAGAGCCGGGTTCCTGGAACAGCAAGCAGATGCCAGTAGGACTTGGGAAACTGCATTTCCCATAGCCTCTGGGGCCTGGATGGCAGCCATAGCAGTGTGTTAGCCCCTAGATGGAGGAGGGTGGAGAGAGGAAGACAGCAGGGAAAGAATATTCCCTTTGTTCCACCTTCACTGGTGGAGTAACAGCAAGCAAAGCACAGAAGCCAGCTTGAATTCTCCTCTGGCTTCTATCAGGCCTGAATTCTTGGGTGCCATGGGCTCGCTTTGCATTTGAGTGCAGTGAATTGCTGAGATTTGCATTTTGAACCATGAATTATGCAATCCAGAAATGTCACTACCCTTGACCCTTGTTTCCTTGAGCAACCTGGCAGGGCTATAGATGTCTTAGAAGATAGAGCACTCACACGCTATTGCTATCAGCCAGCCATGAGATAAGAATTCTGTTTTTTTAAATGAGTGCAAAAAGATTGTCGACCCAACACTTAGCAATCCATTCAGACCAAAGTGTTTTATTGGAAGGGTATATTATACAAGAGGTTTTATATTCCTGCGCAATACATTTACGGGACCAAAGCCACGAACAGCCCCATTCCCTCACTCTGCCTGCAAACATCCTTCTTCAAACTGAAACATGCATTTGTAAGCCGGGGTGAATGAATCTGTTGATTTTGGTTTCTCTCCATTTTTCCTGTTGGACTTCCAAATCAGTTTGCTGTTTTTTTTTTTTTTTTTTTTTAAAGTCCTCATGTAAATCCACCAGCATTTCAGTGCAAATTTCTCCCTTTCTGTACAAAACGTTACCTGATGCAATTATTTCTATATTCTATTTTCATGAATATATGCATTTTGGGGGCCCGCTTGCCCCTAACAGACGCATTTTTTTGCACACATTATTTGGTATCACAAAATCTGAAGAAGCGCAGATTTCGAAGGACGACTGTGTTTCAGTTAACACACCATTTTGGAAGGTGTGAAATCACACCCAATTTCTCCCATCCCATGAATACCCATCTCTTCATACCGCCCTGGTGTGAATACATCTGAACAAGACTCACACCGTATATTAAAAAAGCACACAACCATTCATCTACAGAAACACCACACACTAGGGGGAGATCCTGCATCCAGAGACTGTCCGGGATGATGGTGGTTCTACTGTGTTCCATTTACAATGTTTTGTGCAAAGCTATGAAGCAATTCCATGACCTTCTGTTCCATCTCTCAGCTGACCCTGTGCTGTTATTATCATTATGTCCACACAAAACTTCCCTAGTCCGTGGAGATGCCAATGGGCTCAATGTACTTGCTGGCTGGCTGGGCTTCAATTAGGGGTAGGCAACCTCAGGTCCAAGAGCTTTGTGCAAACTCCCAGGTTTCTCTGTATGGCTCCACTGACCCTCCCAGCCACACCCCCATCTTCCCAGGCCACACCCACACCAATGCTTCCTTGCATTCCTTTAGTGTTTTTGCCTGGCTGTCCTGTGTCCTTGAACTCAAATGGCTCTTGCTTGCCTGGATGGAGGATGGAAAGGGGTTGTGAATGTGGTCTATCAGCTAGTCTATTGCACAAATGTAACACTCACATTCATTGAGCCACCTGCTTTTGCCTCTGGCCCCGCCCACCCAGGCACATGACCCAGGAAGGAGTTCACGAAGGGAATGCAGACCCCAGGCTGAACAGGATTTCCCTACACCTGGTCTTTTTGAAGGGCCCAGGCATTTCCCTCCTCTCTTTCTCCCTCTTTTCCTCCAAGATTTGAGATTACTCCTAGATCAGAACCTAGGCATGGTGAGAACTTGAAGGTGTCCCAAGAACGTGATCCCAGAAGCTGTGTTGCTTTTGCAGGGGGCGGGGAACTGCCTCCCAAACTTTTCATGTCTCGGTGACCTATAAGGTGACTGGGGCATGTCCAAATGGACAGCCGTGGAGTTTAGGTTGGGTATTGGAGAGGGAAGAGGAGGGAAGAGGAAAGCTAAGCCAATGGTGGAGGTGGATGTTCTCGGTTCCTTGCCACCTTGTTCGTTCTTTTCTGCAACCTGGTTGTTGGATGGCAGACTTGGGGGAAGTTGATACAGGGAGCTCAGAGTAGAAAATATCTCCCTCACCCCTTCTGCTAGCAGTTAACTGTAGAATACTGGCTTGCGCTGGATGCGCACAACATTGTACGTGTTCAGACCCGGAGCATCAAAGCCAGGGGACAAGCCCTTGCGATCAAAAGGGTAGAAATTGAAAAGCTGCCCATCCTGGGTCTCCAGGGACACGGAGGCGGACCCTAAGTGCAGGGTGCATGGGAATTCCTTATCAAACACCACCTGGAAGACACGGTCCTCAAGGTGATGCAGCTTGATGGTCCGATAATTCTCCGGGATCAGCTCCTCAATGTGCGGCCCAAACTGCTGCATGACCAGCACTCCGCCGCTACCCACCTTAATCTCATAGAAAGTCAGGTTGGAATAGGTGTAGTAGCCAACATAAGGAGTAGGGCTCGGAGGCGGGTTGAGGCTCTTCTCTGCCTCGCGGAAGGCGGACTCCATGGCGGGGATCAGGTACTCGTAGGTCTGAGCTACGACGTCTCCTCGAGGGCGGGGACCAGCCATCAGCACAATGAAACTCAGGCGGAGCTTGGGGACCAGAGAGAAAGTGGCCGAATAGCCATCCAGGTCACCGTCCTTCCTGATGATGTCATAGCCCAGTTGCTCGTTGATCTCCCAGGGCGTGCCGGTCTTGTTGGCAAAGTATTCACTGGAGCACTTGAAGAGGGGCGTCAGCATGGTCTTCACGGTGTCAGGTTCCAGGAGACGCCGGTGGTACGTGCCCAAGAAGACCATGGCCAGTTTGGCCAGGTCAGCAGCTGTGGAGTACATCTGCCCAGAAGGTCTGTACCAGCCCAGGTCATAGAGGGGTGCAGTCTGCCCGCTGCTGTAGAAACCCACGGCCATCTGAGAACGGATGGGAGGCGTGATGTCAAAGCCTGTGTCCTCCATCCCCAAGCGGTCAAGGATGTTCTCAGAAACCCAGCGCTGGTACTCGCCTTCTGCAGCGTGTTCAGCTAGGACGTGGGCCATTAATGAGAAAGCCAAGTTGCTATAATGACATCTGAGAAGAGAGAAAGAGAGGTAGAAAGGAGCAAACTTTTTTCCAGGGTGCCCACTGAGTTTGACCTGAAATACTTGATGCAGTCATCCCACCTGCATCACAGAGACATGGATGAAGAATGTCAACTGGAACTTACCATGGTGCTAATGCATCTTCTTATTCTATTAATGCAAATTTTACAGAGATGGGCGAAATGTATTATTTGGTGCTGTCTTACTAAAAGACCCAGGAAGACCTTTCTAAGTCGTATTTGGCTTACATATTGGCTGGCAGGGACAAAAGAAATAATGGGATCTGCCTGTTGCAAAGATTCTGTTTCCATTTGGGTCAGTCATGCCATTTAATTTCTACGGGTCTTTTCTGAGTAGGACTATCACTGCATATAACTCTACGCATGTTTACTCATTTTATGCTATAAATTATATGATTTTTGTGTTTTGCACATAATGAAGTTTGCGTTGAGATTCCTGCATTGCAGGGGGGTTGGACTAGATGATCCTCAGATCCTTTCCAACTCTACAATTCTATCACTGAATGAATTGGAATTTGAGGATGAATGAAAAGTTGCCAAAACGAGCAACATTCCACGATCTCTGTATGCTTCCAAAAATCTCACTCAAAAGAATATCAATACAATGGTATGCACAATCACATAGGAAGCTGTCAGACCCTTGGTTCATCTCACTCTGTATGCCTACACTGACTGGCAGCAGCTCTCCATGATTTCAGACCAGGGGTCTACTTGGAGATCAACATGGATAGAACCTTCTGTGTGAAAAATGGGAGTTCTACAAAGCTACACCACTTCCCCAAAGGATGTAGATCAGAAGGACAACATGGTAGGGAAATGCTTTTCATTCCATCCTCCCCACACTCTCATAACTGCCTACCGAATGGATACTGCTGAAGGGGTCTGAATTACTGCCAGATCCTTTGTGAGATTAAAAAATTACAAAAAATATCCTAGGAGAGGACAGGAGAGGAAAGGGATCAGCTAAGCTGCTTTGACAATTTCTCACAGCTGAAGCATGTACATCACTGTTTAGTGTCAAAGCCAGAACTGAGGTGTTTATCATGGATCAGCTCCTTGAGCCTATCCAGCAATACACAAAACCTTGGTTGCAGGCTAATCCATTTCAGCCCTTCAACCGGACTAGTAAACTAGAAAGCTGTCGCAGTGAGAAACCAGTTTTTGTTTTACACCTGTACGAATCCAGGTAAAGTAAGATCGTTGTCTCACTGTTTGAAGCCTTAAAACAGGTGTGGGGAGAATTTTCAACGGTTGCATTCCTTTGTATGCAACCATCCGGGATCCTCAGGCCAGTGGTGAGCTGGGCCAGAGGCAAAAGTGAGTAGGGCAATCAATGTAACACTTACCATTATACAGTAGGCTACATTGCAACCAAACAAAGGTCAGCAATTTCTACACCTACACACATCTCTCCTTCCTCCATCCAGGGGATCAAGAGATGTTGTCACAGTTCAAGGACACATTCCAGTCAGTCAAATGCACTCAAGGAGGGCTGGAGAGGGGTGTGACCCAAGGAGGGGGCATGGAATGTGGAGACCCTCAGGGACCAGATAAATAGGCTTGGAGGACTGCATAACCTAGCTGGAAATGTGATTGGAGAGTGTGGGGTAGGGTACAATCATTTCAGCTTTCCCGTAGCTCCCCTTCTTCCCTTCCCCCTGTGTTCTCCTTATATGGTGTTGCAATTAGTAACTGCAACAGTTTGGAAACAGTCTATCTGGCTTGAGCTACAAATCAGCACCAATTGTAACAACCCATTTGGCTCTGTAGTGGTTTGTATCTGCTTCAACCAGTTCCAGACAAGGCACAAATCAGCCCAATTTGGTTCAGTTTGGCCAAACATGGTGCAAAGTGCTAGGGCATTCTCACCTGGTTCCTGGGTCAGCCACCAGGACATCATCTTTCAACAGTGCCAATGCTTCTTGGGTTGTCCCTTTCCACAACAAAGTGGTTGAGCGCAGCCGTCGGGGCAAACCTGCAGTACCCGAGACATGAAAGAGAAGTCACTCATACTATCTACTGATGTCAGTTGGGAAAGAGGTGTGCGATAGGCTCTCACTTGCCAGATCTAGGTGGTTTAGAGCAAGGGGGAGTGGATTTCAGGCTTGGAAAACCAGAGCCAGTAGATACAAACTATAGGGAGGGGTGATGGGAGTTTTAGTCCAACAGCTCTCATGTCTCAGTCTGAGGATTCCTCATCAGAGGATGACTCGGAAGCCCTGGAATAGCATCAAGCTTTGGATCAGGCTCAGTTTGAGGATGAGGAACCAGGATCCTTGCATGAGACTATTTGGGGTTGGGCATCTGCACCACAGGAGAGATGGGCTGCTGAAAGTTATGCTGAACAAGTCCTGAGCACATGGGAGAGATGGGGCCTTTTATGAGACTGACAGAAAACACATTCCATCCAGAGAAGTATCTGGCTGCAGACAAGAACTCCTCAGGAATCAAGTCTTCACAAAAGTAAGATCCTTCTCCCAAGGAGACTTCTGGAGAAAGACAAGCTTATAGGCATCTAATGAGGTCATGGTGTGGTTCCATCTCAAAGGCTTCAGTGCCATGCTGGGATTGCTGATTAAACAACGTTTAGCAGGTTCTCTCCACACATGCAATCCCTCACCTGAGAGCTGGCTGGCCATTCTGCGCAAAGTCACTGGAGACGGCTTGAGGGGCAGCGATCCCTTCTCCAGGAAGATCAGTCCATCCGCTGAGTATCTCTGCTCCGACTCTTTGAGCCGCCCTAGGGGGTTCTTAATGGTGAAGCTCTGGGCATAACGTTCTAAAGGGTCGTCAAGTGATGTCACCTTCCCTTCCTCCCACAGCTTGTACAACATGATGGTGGGGAAGATCTTGGAGACGCTTGCAATCCTACCAGGCACAAACAAACCATACATAATCAGCTGGAGCAGGGGAAGCCAACAGGACACCCTCGAGACATGACTGGATTTCAGATCTAATCAGACTCAGGCCAGAATATAGGAAGCTAGCTTATACCAAGTCAGATCTTTGGTCCACTTAGTTCAACATTGCCTGTACCAGTGTTTCCGAAACTTGGGTCTCCGGCTGTTTTTGGACTACAACTCCCATCATTCCTGGCTAGCAAGACCAGTTGTCTGGGATGATGGGAAATGTAGTCCAAAAACAGCTGGATAGCCAAGTTTGGGAAACATTGGTCTATACCAACTGGCAGAGGCTCTTCAGGGTTTCAGACAGGGAATCTTTCCAAGGCCTACTTGGAGATGATAGGAATTGAATCTGAGACCTTCTGCATGCAAAGCACATGCTAAAACACAGGCAATAGTCAGGTATGATGGGAATTGTAGCCCAATAATAGATATGTAGGCTACCCTTGGCTGTGTTGGCTACCAAAGGACTTCCCATGGAAAGCTTCCTTTTCTTGGAAACATTCCACAACAAAGGATTTCCCTCACACCTCCTCCCCATGGACGCCATTTGCTGGAAATGGAACCTCTTCTTCACAAGTGTCATTGAAGCACATAGTCCAAGGACGTAGACAGGAGCATAGGTGTAGTTCAGAAATGACTACACGGACCGGTAGTGGGTTTCTTAGGTTGCAGGCAGGGGTCTTTCTCAGAGAAGACACTGCACACAGAAATGTGCAGGCCATTGAGACAAGAGACTCAGGCCGTTCGCCTCACCTGTCCAGCTGGAGTGAGCAGCAGGCTCACCTGTAAATGGTGTATTCGTTGGGGATGCCAGAGAAAGGGTCGGAGCCATTGCGTTTCCCAAAGTTTCCTGTCCATAGTACTGTGTCGTTGTAGATGACAATGGCTGACAGAGCTGGCAGGCCAGGGCTCCGGATTTTGTGACGGAGAAGTGTGTCTACCTGCAGGAGATTTGAGAAGGGTGAAGGATGGAGAATCAAAGGCCTTCATCATATAGTCTCTCTCTCTCTCTCTCTCTCTCTCTCTCTCTCTCTCTCTCTCTCTCACACACACACACACACACACACACACATATTTCTTTGCTTCTTATGGTGGGATATCTTTGGATTACCCGTCTATAAATGCTAGATAATCACTAAGGCTGCAATGAATTTTCACCTCCATGAGAAATGCTCCCTGAGAAAACCTGAACTGTTCCTTTTCCACTGCTGTTCCTTTATTGCTTCTGCTTTCTGCTGGGTGCCATTCTCTCTGCACAACTCTCTGCATGATAAGAGATCACACAAAGATTGTGATAACGTCAGCCTGTTCTGTTTGGGTGATGATGCCAGAGAGCTAAGCCCGGGGTCAGTACTTCCAGCTTACACTCTGAACAGCCCCAAAATGTAGCCAATCAGACAAAACCGCAATGCTAAATTGAAAGTGAGGCTTCCTACTCAAACTCTGAATGGCCAGCGATGGAGTTGTGATACTGGTTGATATCACAAAGCCAGCTCAGAGGATGGCAGGGCTTCCTCCACTCGCTCTGAACTTTCTTTCTTTAACCCAATGTGTATACCCATTAACTTGATGAAAGATCCCCCCTAAGCAGTTTACAAAGGGCAACCTTAAAAAAGGAAAATCCATTAAGAAAGGCCAATAAAAATAAGAGGAAGTTAACACAGCAAATACAAATAAAACCAGCTCTCTTAAAACCATTACACTTCATAAAATCGCAAAGTTGCATGATAAAAATTACATGCCTGGATAGACTTGCTGAAATGAAAAAAAAAGCTAAGCTTCCTTCCACCCACCATAAGTCTCACCACAATGTACCTTTTCGAGGGCATCCTTCAATATTGGGATTGGGTGGTCCAAAGGCACGGGGTCTGGGTAACGGGGACACATCTGTACCGCTTCTGGCCTGACCTCCATCACTGATGGGGCTATGAAGAGAAACAGTGACAGAGTGGTGGGAATGCCATGGTTCAGGTAGGGGTGCTTGAGGAATTTGAGAAGCAGTGTGGTGTAGTGGTTAGAGCATCAAACTTCCACTCAGCCATGAGGCTCACTGGGTGACCTTGAGCCAGGCACTGTCTCTCAGCCTGACTGACCTCACAGGATTAAATGGAGACACCTTGAAAGGTGTGACATAAATGCAGTAATAAAGGAACAAACGTTCCAAATTGATAAAATCTGGATTGGCCATCCTCCTTTCTACTGTCTTCCTATCAAACTGGCCAATGGAGCTTTGAAGGGGAAAAAAAACACACCCATGGAAAACCTGGAAGCTGATGCATATAGGCCCTAGCTTTTGGATCTTCGGCGATTATTCCTGCATTGAAGGGGGTTCGACTAGATGACCTTTGGGGGAATCCCTTCAAACTCTATGATTCCCATACCCTTTTAAATTGACATCACTCTCTTCTGTCTTGGCTGTTACTGAGTGAGAGGTTGTTGGGAGCTTAAGCTGCCTGTGTATAATAATAGAATAAAAATAAAAACCTGCTTATTTGCAAGCGTAATGATGCTGAATTGTTAGGGGTGCTGCAAAGCCAGGGAAGGCAGCTTAAAAGCCAAACATGGACACTCTCCCCTCCACCCAGCTTTTGTCTCCCTTCCCTCTGCCTCCTTCACAGCCTCTCCATTGAGCTCAGAACACCAGCTGCGTTCTGAAAACCTCTTTTACCAGCAGCTAATATAACCGGAATGGAAAGGGGCACGTTGAGAAAGCAGATGTAGAATTACTAATCTATTGACAGCGGCAAGGCTGTCTGCTTTATTGTATTGGGGAAAGATCACTTCCCCAATTAACGGAATCTGGGGCATTGGTGTTATGGCTAAGATAGTGTTTCATGGAAAGGTTTGAGACAATAGGCAGAGACATAATAAACATTTTCCTCAATGGTTAATCAGCAGCGGAGCAGTTCAATAAAGCAACAAGAAAACATTTGCAATGCATTTCTATAAGTGTATGAAAAAAGCCCAGATGCGAGATCAGGCCAAAGACTCATCTAATTCAACATCCAGTTCTCACAGTGGCCAAGGAAATGCACACACACACACAAACACACACAGACACACACACACACGGATGGGGGCAGCAGCAGAACCTGATTGAAAAAGCATTCCTTCCACTTTCAGTTTACCAACTGCCTCTGGCAGTTCCGCAGATCAAAAGTGGTCAAATGGGTTTTGCATAAAAATATGCGTTAAAAAAAAGTTTCTCTCTAGGCACTTTTTTCTCATTTTCTCATAAAAAATATACAGTGGACGCTCGGGTTGCGAACATGATCCATGTCGGATGCATGATTGCAACCCGCAGCGGCGCATTTGTGCATGTGCATGTGCGGGTTGCGATTCGGCGCTTCTGCACATGCACGACAGCCAAAACCCGGAAGTAACCCATTCCTGTACTTTTGGGTTTCGGTGGATCCGTAACCCTAAAAATCGCAACCTGAAGCATCTGTAACCCAAGGCATGACTGTATATTGTGTGCATTTTGAGCCAAGGATTGCATCAGGACACTAGAGAAGCGTGGAATCTGATCTGCACACTAGTCCAGGAAGTGCAGATCCACACCCTCCAACATTTCTCTGATGAAAATAAGGACAGCCTACTCAACAACAACTTTATTATTTAAACCGCATCCATTTTGCAGAGTTGCCCCAGCCACTCTGGGTGGCTTCCGGCATACATAAAAAAACATAAAAAAACATTCAGCATTAAAATACTTCCCTACACTGGGCTGCTTTCAGATGTCTTCTAAAAGTTGCATAGTTACTTATCTCCTTGGCTCAGGATGCAGCATCACTCCAGACCCCCCCCCCAACATTTCTTGAATACGGATATCCCACCATGCCCTCCAAAATTTCTCCAACGAAAATAGGAAAAGCAGGGCATCCTGAGATCGAATTAGAAACTGGGATGGCTTCCATAAATCTGGGACTGTCCCTGGAAAACAGGGATACTTGGAGAGTCTGCAGATCAGGTCAGCTGATATGAGAATTTGCAAAGACTAAATTCCTTTTAAAACCCCTAGTTGCCTGGTAGAAGTGTGAACATGGTGTGTGCGTGTGTTATAAAGAAAACCTGTAAACGGTTCTCCCCTGCTACTCTGGCCCCCTACACACTCTTCTGGTGAGAAGTGCCATGAAACTCTTTGGCCAGAATGGGCTCCTTCAGATGAGCACCTGGTTCAGTACTTACTGGGCTCCACTTTGGGAAGGCTATACTGCCAGAGGAAGCAGCTGGTCATGGCAACCGAGAGAAGGAAGAAGATGAGGAGAGCCACATGGATCAACTTCACTTCCATAGCAGAGAGCCGGAAGAGGCTGTGGCCGCCAGAGGCCTGTTGGGAGCAATGTTCAGGAGATGTTTAGCAAGGTTTTAGAATCACAGCTGAAAACACGGAGCGCTACACGCAGCACGGAGAATTACATTTTAAGAAGGACACGGGGAAAAGGGTCATAGCTCAGCGACAGAGCAGAAGGTGCCTGCCACATTTCCTGGCCCTGGCCTGAGATGCTGGAGAGCCACTGGCAGCCAGTGTAGACAATACTGGCCTATATGGACCAATGACCTGACTCAGTATAAGACAGCTTTCTATGTTCTTGGGAAGTGTGTGTGTATGTGTGTGCCCTGTAAGGACAACATTTGACATATGTTCCATCTAAAAATTGCTTGCTTGGGCAGGGTCCCTTCTTTGTCTATACAAGGAGGGGGACGAAACTAGAATTCATTTACTCTGCCAGTCCTTGGCTCTAGCACCCCCTACTGTTGGCCTCCCTGCTTTTAACCCTACCAATCTCAATGGGCATCAGCCAACACTGGCCTTATGAAAGGATACCTTTTTCGCCAATGGTGAAATTGCCTACTGTTTCCTACACTCCTCTGATTCTGTTCGACCTCCTATGTTGGAGGCAGTGATGCTTCTGAATAATGGTTTCTGGGAATCCCAGGTGGATGCACTCAGGTCCTGTTTATGGGGTTCCCGTGGAGGCATCTGGTTGGTCACTGCGAGAACTGGATGCTAGACTAGATAGGCCTTGGGTGTGATCCAGCAGGGCTCTTCTTATGTTCTCATCTATTCTTTAAATTAAGGGCTCACCCACACCTCCACTCGTCCCATGTGTAGAAAGCACGGGTCTGAGTGGTTTCCCCCTTGCTCCCTTCCTTTCCAAGGGAAAACCCATTCTTTAGTGCCAAATTGGAGCAAACAGCAATCCAGAGAAAACACCAATTGCTGCTTGCTCCCCAGGGGGAAGCAGCAGGATGAGAGGAAATGTGGGCAAGCTAACAAAATAAAAAAATATCCAAGCCTTTGATACAAGAACAGTTTTGTAAAAAGCAATAGCTTTCAGTAACATTTCCTAGTTAAAGAAAGTAAGATAAAAACAAAGCAAATGTATGCATATCAAAATTAAAATCAAGCAGTGTAGAAAGCAGAGGTGCAGGAATCAGAATTGAGGAAGCTTTGGGGAAACTAAGTTTTAAAGAGGCATTTAAATGCCATTCCTGTCTGCCTCACTAATTGTCTTCAAGGGACAACCCAGAGGTTGCAGAACAACCAGCAGGGTCTCTTCAGAAGATCTCAAACATCAACATAGTCTGTGTTAGGGGAGGTGGTCTTGTAGATATCCTGGTCCAAAATTGTTTCAAGCAGCACCCCCCTTTCCAAAACATCACAGCTTCAGAGAACATAACAGGCACCCTTAGATCTTGACCATTTTCTTCATCTATTGGGTTGAGACCCATAAGAGAATTGCTGCAAGCCCTACGGTGGACCACTTCAACATCATCACATCCCTCCCCCAACTAAATAGCAGTTAACAAGCATGGGGGAAAGTGAAAAAGAGAAGGTACCGGTATATCTAGGATACAAATTTATACCAGCTCTATAGAATTTTAAGTGGCATAGGATTCCCTCAAGGAACTTGGAAATTTTAGTTTAGGGTAGGTGTCAATAATTTTCTGTTGGATTTCTCCCTCCCTCCCATGATACACACAAACACACACACACACACACATTGCAAATCCCAAAGAAACCTTTGTAATAATAAAAAGTATCCCTTGCGATGGAAACTTGCACAGCAGCCTTCTCAACTCTGACTAAATGGGGACAACCTGGGTACCTACCTAATTCAAATGTTATGGAAAAAATATGTAGCCATACTTTGACATCCACATTTCTCTGAATTTTGCCATGCAGTTCTCCAGCTAAGTAATGAGCATGAAAATGTATCTGTTGGGGTACAATGTGCCTTACTTACTAAATAGCATTCAGGAAAATGGCTTTGCAAAAAAAGAAGGGAAAAAAAGGTATTTGGGGCAAAATTGCTTACATGTGTATAGAATTCTCACTCATATACTGCAAATTTCCAATAGGGACATTTTAGAAAAATTGAAAATTTGATGTGGAAACTTAGGTTTGGAGAAATAGCAAGAAGCAGAGAGAAACTGAAAGCGACCGCTTTGCCCATCCCTGGGTGCCAGCCTCCCCAGCCCTTGCCCAGCCTTACCAGCAGGAACTGGGGCTACTGCAAGCCCAAGAGAAGGCACTCCCTCCTTCTGCAGTCTCGAGGTCTTCTGGGCAATGCCATAATGGGAAAGCTGTCATCCGCGATGGAGCCGCAACCCATTAGAGGACGAATTTCCACCGTGCGCTGTGGACACCGTTGCTGATTCTGGCTGTTGTGGGTTTGCTCCAGTCCCCTTTTGGCATTTCCCACACACACACCGCACCAGCTGCAGGCCTCCCCCTCTCACCACTGTCCTCAGGGACTCCATGGCCCTGCCAACAGGGTGAAAGCCAGAGATTTCCTTGGCTAAACCCCCTGGGGGAGGGGGCGTAAGCTGCTGTGTGCTCTGTTTGTGTGCTCTGGGATCCCAGCAGCCTGGCAGATACTGACCCCAAAGAACGGGATTCTCCTGTCAATCTGCCTCATTCCAGTACACACACACACACACACACACACACACACACACACACTCCCTGTCTCTTTGCACAGCAGCATCTCACCCTGTGTATCCCACAACAGTGTCTGGGCCCCAGACATTCTCATACAGGAACATTGGAAAGTGCAATATACCAAGTCAAACCATTGGTCCAGCTAGCTCAGTGCTGTCTACACTGACTGGCAGAAGCTTTCCAAGGTTTTCAGGCAAGGGTTTCTCCCAGCCCTCAAGGGGTTTGGATTTGGGACCTTCTGTAGGCAAGGGAGATGCCCCATCACTGTGCTATGTAAATGCAAAACAGGGAGTTCGCTCAAATCTCCTGCAGATGGGAAAGCAAAAACAAGCCCAACCCCTAACAGATTCACTCTTGTGAGTTCACCGCAGTGTAATTTCACTCCGGCATGTTAAAGGAAACCAGCAGAGCCACTTAAACAACCAGCGATATCAATTTTAAAACCAGCCAGGGTGCAATCTGAGCAGACTCAGGGGAATGGGGGAATACTTAGAGTTGCTTTATTTTTATTTTAAAAAAGGGTTGTTGTGAATAGCATAGTTGTGCAACTCAAGGTGAAACAACATGCTATCTTGGAAAAATATAGGGTTTCCAAACCAAGACTTTGCTGCTGTAACACAAACATGGGGATTTGTTAAGGATGAATTAGAGGGTGAGAATGGAGTGTTTATTTCCTCTGACATCCACTGATTCTCCCCCATAAATGACTCTTTTTTTTTTTGGTCTCAGAACATGGCAGCAGGGTGGAAAATGTTTCTGCCATTATGTCCCTTTTAGGATTCCTTTGGGCTTGCTCTGCTTTGCACCCTGCCAAACCTGTCCCCATTCTCAATTAACCCCGCAGCCACAGAGACATTTGCCTCCACACATTTGCTAAATGGATAGAGGGGAGGTCAGGGTTATGTCTGCTTAGCTCCGCATTTGATGCTGGACATCCCACCAGTCAGTGTCGATTTCTCCCATTTTTCCAATCTTAAATCCAGTTTTTCCACATTTTTGCCTCAATTTGCAGTTGCTTCATTGCATTTTAAAAGGCTTCACGGGCATTAGTCAGAAACACAGGATTATATCCAACGCTAGTCCGATTAGTCCCACCGAATTGAACAGACATGGCTAAATTTGGTTCATCGATTTTAATGGGTCTGCTCTGAGTCCAATTTAGTTGGTGACATTCCTTACATTAATCCTACCATAAACATTTCTGAGAGCTGTTTTCTTTAATGGCATGCATCCCCCCCCCCAAAAAAAAAGTCATTTTCATCAATATACAGTATCTTGAATATGTAAGAGCAAGGGCAACTACGGAAGCTGGGATAGCTCAGTCGGTTGAGCATGAGACTCTTAATCTCTGGGTTGTGGGTTCAAGTCCCACATTGAGCAAAAGATTCCTGCATTGCAGGGGTTTGGACTGGATGACCTTTGCGGTCCCTTCTAGCTCTACAATACTACGATTTGATGACCAAGGCTGTTTATATGGGGCATCATGAAAGGAGAGCACATTGCTAGTCCTTCTGGCTGCAGTTCCATAGCCATGGAGACATCCCTACCAAGGCTGGTGCTCCACTGGTTGCCACCCTACTGGGTCTTCTTTGGGAACATAGGAAATCATTGGTCCATCTAGATCAGCATTGCCTACAGCTCTTTGGGGTTTCAGGAAGGGAGCCTTTTCCAGGCCTGGGGATGCTGCTGGGGATTGAACTTGGGACCTTCTGCATGCAAAGCAGATGTTCTACCATGGAGCTGTCCCCTTTGATCCCCCTAAGCTGCAATAATAATAATGAAAACATTTGTGCTGGGCTATGGATTGGGGCAGGTGCGTCTGTCTGCACCTTGCACTGTCAGTCTCTGCCAGCTTCTGCCTGAGAAGTGAGGCCAGTATTACTCCATTAGTGCAAGATTGCTGCCAGCAGGAGCCCGGAGGAAGTTCAAAACTGGGGGATTCCATGCATGGGAGGAGCGGAGGCCCAGTGTTATCATGGCTGGTGCAGTGATTTGCCTGGCTCTCTGCCCGCCTTTCACTCAGTCTGGTGTGAGTGATGGGCCTGTAAAGGTAAAAAAAGGTAAAGGACCATTGGACGGTTAATTCCAGACAAAGGTAACTATGGGGTTGTGGCGCTCATCTCGCTTTGGGGCCGAGGGAGCTGGCATTTGTCTGCAGACAGCTTTCCGGGTCATGTGTCCAGCAGGACTAAACCGCTTCTGGTGCAACGGGACACCATGACAGAAGTCAGAGTGCATGGAAATGCCATTTACCCTTCTCGCCACTATTTATCTACTTGCACTAGTGTTCTTTTGAACTGCTAGGTTGGCAGGAGCTGGGACGGAGCAACGGGAGCTCGCTCCGTCGTGGGGATTCGAACCAGCGACCTTCTGTAGTGGCAGCATGAGGCCTGCCTCTCCATCATGTCCTCCTGCTGCTGGCCTGGAGTTTGGATTCCCCTGTTGGTTCCCTTTCAGCCGTTCTGGCTTCCCAGAACGCCACCACTTTCATCGAGGAGCAGGAATTAATCCTACGAGAATGGGGAGGGGGAGTTTGCACTTCCCTCTCACAGAGAGATTGCATATTAATTCTCTCTAATGCTTCTCAGCCATGTAGGCAAAATGCGGGGGGGCTGACCTCAGCTATTTATAAAAAAAACCCCTTCAATCTCCTCTTAGCATCTGCTGGGGAGGGGGATTACACCAGCCAATGGGCAGCCCCATCCTTCTCTCCTATAACAAGATCCCCATGGGGCTGATTACACTCCTGTGTGGTCTGTTTTCTCCTTCCGTTTGAATCCTCGCTGCCCATCAACACGCTTTAAATTACAAAGCAAGAGGCACAGTCAGGATCTCTTAAGGCAGAGCCTATCTGTACTTGAGGCATCTAATCATAAGCCTGAATTTTTATCAAAGCTTATATTTTTGATTAAGGCCTGTATCTTAAAAAGAGCTTAAAGATTTTCAAATGTTTATGCCAGGCAGAAGACCAGCTGCCTAAGAACCTTGGCAATGTTTATTCTCCTGGACAAGGGGGCCCCCTGATTTATAGCAGAAAACAATTCTCAAAGTCGTAAAAAGGGAATTACAGGCTGAGAGCCAAGGTTACACTGACCCTACATATTACAGAAGATAAAAAAAAGAGATAAACATAATTAAGAGTGGGTAAATAGTAAAATAAAACCATGTGCCTCCCATTAAACTTGAGCCATATTTTCCTAAGGTTGAAAGGTCAAGAGCAGTGAAAAAGGCAACTGGCTTGGCTGGAGAAGATAGGTTTCTTCCTATCTTATTTTGAGGCTGGAAACTGTTCCTTCCTTTTTTACTTTGAGAAGGTTTATTCTTCTAAAAAGCTATCTATGTTATGTATTAAATATATTGGCTTAAATGTAATTATGCAAAGGATTTAGAAAGAAAGAAATGTTAAATCCTTATGCTAGATTCTTATTTCATATAGTTGGAAGAGATCACAGGGGCCATCAGCCATCAGCCCAGCCCCCTGCCAAGCAGGAAATATCATTAGAGCACACATATGGTTGTCAGGCCTTTGTTTAAAGACCTCCAAGAGAAGGAGATCTTTCAATGATGATGTGAACTCAAGATCCTTGACATCTGTTTAAGATAAAAATTTAAGATTAACCATTTGTTTTGGAGGGCAATAGGGCAAGGAGGGCAAGAGGTGAGCTGGTAATTAAGGTTCCTTGTTGAGACACATGTAAGATATATTACTACTTATTTGTCATTTATAGATAGAAGAATATATAGCTTTTTGTTTCCCATAAAAGGGCAAAAGGAAATGGGTGTATCTTTTGTGATTGGTTCTAGCAAACAGCCAATAGGAATTTCAACCAGGCTGATTGGACAGAGGCAGCCACAGGAGGAGCAAGGGGGCTGGATTAAGGAAATATAAGTGCTGGCCAGAATGGCAGGAGGGCAGGCCAGAGCTTGGTAACCATATACCACTGTGCCTCTCATTTATTTGTCTGACAAATAAATTATTATTTTAATTTCTCTATTGCTGCGTTGAATATTTCATTCCAGCTAAGCGTTAACCACAAGCAGGGTGCTACATACTGACCAAGAGATGCTCAGTCTGCTGAAGAACATGAAGGTCAGAATGAGGCCTGCATAGTCCAGCATATATTTTTTTGCAAGGAGCCAGTCAGTACTAGGTCATTCTGCACATCTAGGCCAGTGGTCCATCAGACAACCTCAATCTTCCTCTTCCTGCACAGTTTGCAAGCAGCAGTGGAAACAATGAAAACATCCATTTAGGTGCACAAGTGAAAATATCTGAGTTCTACAGGGCTGGCCCTACCATGAGGCAGAGTGAGGCAGCTGCCTTAGGTGGCAGAACCTGGCTTGCAGACCTTCCAAGTGTCTCTATTTTCCAGGGACAGTCCTGGATTTACAAGAGCTGTCCCAGTTTCTGATTTGATCCTGAAACGTCCCTCTTTCCCTTACGACGACCCTATTTCTATCGGATAAATGTTGGAGGGTATGGTAGGATGTCCCTATTTTCACCAGATAAATGTTGGAGGGCATGAAGTTATCTGATCCCACAGCCATCTGAAGGCAGCTCTGCATAGGGAAGGTTTCTAAATGTTTAATGTTTTATTATGTTTTTATATACATGTTGCAAACCACCTAGAGTGGCTGGGGCAACACAGTTAGATGGGGCTGGGTATGAATGAATGAATGAATGAATGAATGAATGAATAGGGAATCTCTATTTTCACTGGATAAATGTTGGAGGATATGGTGGTAGCAACAGTCTTCCCACCACACTTCCCAAGTCCTGCTCTGCACACAATAGCCTGATGCCTTGGAATACAATGGAGGATGCTGCCCTATTGCCAGTGTTGACGTAAGATCCAACTGCCCATGTGGTCAGATTCTGCATGTGAAATCTTGGCAGCATCACAGGAACACAAGAAGCTGCTTTATACTGAGCCAGGTCCATCTAAGTTTTGCATTTTGTACAGTGACTATTGGCAGCTCTTTGGGGTTTCAAGCTAGAATCTTTCTCAGACCTACCTGAGTGTGTTGGGGATGGAACCTGGGACCTTTGGCATGGGAAGCACATGAGATACAGCCCTTCACGCTTGTCCTTTGCACCACAGGCAGTCAAATGTATTGGGCTGAGCCTGGGGTTCTAAAACACAGTGGGAGGGGGACCCTCTGCCAGAACAGCAAGCACCCCACTTCACAACTGATGGAAGGAGATCAGAGCAGCAACACGCGCTGGGAGCCGGTGTGCTCATCCCCACATCCCCTCCGCCGTATATTTCCGTAACACAAATACTGCATGCCAGCAGACCAGCAGAGGCTACTCCATTAATCCCCACCTGCCTGTCTCCTTATTTGCAACCAATCCAGGGATTGGCCCTGCCTGTTAGCAGGGCCTCCTTAAGTCTCAGTGTTGCCCCTTGTGGAACTCAGCAGGCTGTGTGTGCAAAACTCTCTGTCTGTCACTGGCTCTGATTTATCTATTTATTGCATTAACATTCCACCTTTTCTTCAGGGTGTGCTTGGTTCTTCCCCCTCCCCCGTTTAATCCCCTACCCAGTGAGGTAGGTCAGGCTGAGAGGAAGTGACCTTGTCAAGGTCACCCAGTGAGCTTCATGGCTGCGTGGTGATTTGAACCCCAGTCTCTCCAAGATCCTAACCACTCTAACCATTGTACCACACTGCCTCACAATAGACGAAGTATCTCAGGAGGTGATTCCACCTATTGATGTGCAGCTGACCTTCTACGTCACCATTCCCAATAATAGGCAGGGTGAAAGCAAGACTGTAGGCTTCTTCACTGATTTTTTTTTAAAAATCATGTTATTTAGTATGGGCGTACGCATGGGCCAGTCTATGAGTTTCTCATCTGTGCCAGCTTTATTTTATTTATTAAATTTCCAAACTGCCCTTCGTCCAAGGATCACAGGGTGGTTTGCAATATAAAAAACACAAAAATGCATAACACCAAAACAGACAAACTGGCAGCCCCCTCTCTACACAGTTCCTAAAGGTGCAGGATCCCATCCTCTTTTGCATCTGGCTCTCCATCTGGTTAAGGAGGAAGCCCCAGCTAACAGCAGGATCCTGTTCTTTCTTTTAAAAAATATATATTTTTATTAATTTTTACATGAAATTTCCAAAAAAAACCATACAACATATTTACTCATCTTATTCAGTGTTTTGGACTTCCATCAACCATATCTGAAAATTTTTCAATCTTTATCACTTAATCTGCATTTCATTAATTTCACTATTACTTTTAATAGGCTATCACTAATAGTTCTCTTCATACTTTTCTCTGCAATATTTCACATAGTCCTCCTTACAAAACTTCTTGCAATTCTACTAGCATAATCTGTTGATTACAATTGCTTTTCAGATAATTCACACAGTCCTCTGAGAATCTCTGATCCCACAGGTTTTAAATCCTTCCTGTCATCTTGTCTAATTCTGCATAGTCATTAATTTTGTCTGCCATTCCTCTTTCATCGGTAATTCTTCTTGCAGGATCCTGTTCTCAAGGTACTCTTATTGCATTCAGTGGGAACTACTCTAGGTGGGTATGCAATGGCAGCCTAAACCTTCATTCTGTGTCCCACACTTACTAAGTTTTGGGAGACATTGGTGAACTATATTAATAAAATACTATGGGAAAAAGTAAGATTTTTCAGAGGTCAATATGCTCTTGAGCTATACACCCATTGTATGGAAATTGACAACAGGGCAGTGAAAATGGATTCTGCATGCCCTAACGGTAGCCAAGAGACTGATACTAAAGAATTGGAAGAATAGCGGTACGATTCTGCTCAATCAATGGCATGGCAACATGACAACATTGGCAACATATGAACGAACAGCTTATAGGCACAGACTGTCTTTGGATAAATACAATGAAATGCGTTTATACAGAATATATTAGTATATGTGGATTAGGATAATAAGAATATACATATTTGTATATTAATGTATGGTAATATAACAGTATTGTTTCTTTTTTCCATTCTCACTTTTTCTTTCTTCTTCTTTTCACTCTTTTTTATAAATGATTTTTTCTTAATAAAATATTAATATATAAGTTTTTTTTATTAAAAAAGAAAAGAAAAGAAACCCTCATTCTGCTTTCTGCCCTACATTGCACTACACATCCTATGGCATGACGCAATAAAGAGTTAAATGCTTGTGCTGTTTATCATGCCCAGAAGGAGACGACCAATGATATCTATGGAACAGATGAAGCTGCCTAAAATGCAGATCACTGGTCCATCTAGCTCACTATTGTCAACTTGGACTGGCAGCATCTCTCCAGGGTTTCAAAGCAGGGACACTGCCTGCCCAGTCTGGAGATGCTGGGGACTGAACAGGGCTGCTGTCCGAGAAGCAGGAGTACTACCGCTGAGCTACAGCCCTTCCCCAAAGTGCCAAATTTGCAGAACTGCACTTGCGACGATTTGTTTTAAAAACCACCTTGGCTGTGTTCCCCTCCTGACTATTGGGGTTGTTTTGTTTTCCTCCATCATTTCCCCCCTCAGTTGTTCAGAATCACCCCCAGGCAGCAGTTAACTTGCAGATACATAAATTAACCTATGCAAATGAGAAATAACAAGGAGGATGGCAGACCAGGCCTTCTTATCGGAGAGCCCAGGTTGCTGCACCCAGAGGGCAGCTGCAGACTCCCTCTCCCCTCCCCTCCTTCTTATTGAGGCTTACCCGAAGCTGCAGGCCTTCCATAGCTCGCTACAGTTTTTCCTTCATGGCGATATCTCTAAAAATCCAGGGAGATGGCCCCTGCAAGAGAGGTAGGATCAGTTAGAATAGGGCTCCGTAGTTGACTGGGAGACCTGGGAAGCAGATGCTCTGAAAGTTCCCATGGCCTCCGATAAATCTTCAGCACCTTTTCCTCCTCCTATATTTGCAGGTAGGATGTCTTCCTCTGGCCTTTCATGTCTCTAAAAGCCCAAGAAAACTTAAATGGGTGCTCTGGTGCTGGCCAGGCACTTGGGGCAACAGGGGCACTGCCCAGCTCCCCAATTCTGTTCCGGTAGACTTCTTAATTTGAGAATGGCCTGGAATAATCCAACAAGCAAAACCACCCTTACCTCCCCAAAAAGGAGCCTCGCAAGGGCCACCAACTCCCTTTTTGCAGAGATGCCATAAAAAAAAGTTCTTACCAGGCTCTCTGCTTCTGCTTTGTGTGTCCAAGCGGTGCTGCCTGGGAGTTTGGGGGCTGGCGTCCTGCTGCAGATGTTAAGACCGGACAGAACGGTAATCCCGTCGGGCGCAGATTACTCCCCTCGCCAAGGCAATGTGCAGGCTGTGGAACATCTGGTCCAGAGCAAGCCCAAATGGAGCCTGGGGTTTCACGGGGCAGACGGGGAGGAGTGCTTTAAGCCCTGGCGCAAACATTTGCTGGCTGAGCTGTGCAGGCAGCTGACCACTCCAGATTTCAGAAGGGAAATGTGTTAATCGGGGCAGGAAGGGAAGGAGGTGGAAGGGTGCTGGGCCTTGGGGCAGCCGGGCAGCCTTCACTGCAAAGGCTGTATGTGTTGCAACATAGAATCATAGAGTTGGAAGGGACCACGAGGGTCATCTAGTCCAACCCCCCTGCAACACAGGAATCTTTTGCCCAACGTGGGGCTCAAACCCACAACCTTGAGATTCACTGGGAAACAAAATTTTTGTTGCATTGACACTTGCAGTTGTTCTAATCTAATTTTGACATGCTGATTTCATATCTGAAGTTGGTTTTGTTCTGTAAGCTCTAGTGTTATTTTTTGCAATTCATGTTTTTCACTTTTCACCATAATTTTTGTTTTTCACAATGCAAGAATTCAATTAAACAATTAAATCAAGAATTTTATTAAACAGATATCCAAAGTAGTACAATACGAGTATAAATGTAAGTGACTTATATAGCATTGGACATGTATAGCATTGAAAATGACATGTATATCTATGTACAGTTGGAGGTATGCAAAAAAATGTATTCCCTTGGGATACACAGTATACTGGGGAACAATTTTTTTCCCCCATTTTCTGTTGCATGAGATTTTTCAACGTGTACGTGCTATAGTTATCTTTCAATTTCTGACTTTTGCCGATATGTCATATTTACACAGCTATAAAAATAAAGAAAAATTAAGTTTGCAAAACAATAATTACCATGTGGTTAGGGTAGATCAACGTGTCAGTGTCCACTTATCCCCAGTGTAAATATGACATAATGGCAAAAGTCGGAAATTGAAAGATAACTATAGCACGTACACGAAAATCGATGTCAGATTTGAAATCAGCATTGAAAGAACATATAAGAACAGCTGAAAAATCTCATGCAACAGAAAATGAAAAAATAAAATTGTTCCTCAGTGACAGATCAAAATAGGGCCACACTTATTTTCATAGCAAGAATGCCCCCTGGTTGTGCACCACTGAAGTTCTATATTTCCTGGGTTTGTTTGCCGTTTTTAACTGATGTAAAAAAAGATTGTTCTTTTGGTAAAAGATACACTACTACACACTGCCTGAAATCTTGAAAAGCCACCTCCATTCAGCACAGAGTAGGTGTGGGAAACTTTTGGCCCTCTGGATGATGCTGAACTACAACTCCCATCACCCCTGGCTTTTGCCCATGCTTGCTGGGGATGCTGGGAGTTGTAGTTCAGCAACACCTGCAGCATGAAAAAGTCCTCCAGCCTTGGCGTTGCCAGTTCTGAGATAGATGCACCAATGGTTTGACACATCTTCCAACGTTTGCATGTTAAAGTGAATTAAGCTGTGGAAATTCATATTCCTGGAATCACCATGAAGACATGCTGGGACCCCTCCCAATGACCCCCCTCCCCACTACCTGCCAGGAGGCTGGCACCTCCCTCCTCAGTTGGCATGGATGAACCACAGCCAGCACACAATCTTATACAGAAGCACCAGCTTAGATCCCTGTTACGTTAAATTATGTAAGGAGCTTTCGGATCCAGAGCTCAGCATGGGGTGCTGAGCAGAACGAAGTGGCTTCTCCAGCTGGTGCTGGGCTTAGGATCAGAGCAGCAGCACATGTGTTTCGGCTCCCCCCTTCATTTGCATATATTTATTTGTTTAACCGGATCCAAATAGCCCACAGAGGCTGGGCTAGGAGGCAGAAAGAACAAGCGCAATCACACCTCCTCACCACCAGTCACTAGTTCAGACACAGTGAGAATGGGTCATGCCTGCATATAAACATTTTCCTTGCTTTTAAAATACAATATATTGATTTACATGCAGGCTGATTTACTGAACTGAAATATATACACCCATGACTGAAATGCATAGTCATCTGTGAAGGAGTGTGCTTAAGAAACAAAAGGTTCCCAATCTTCATTAAATTCATCACATTTTTATTTACTATAGTGATGTTTTAATAATGTCACTGTGGTATTTATTTTCCCATGCTTCTGTTCCAGGTGCCTCCCTCAGCATTCACCATGGAGCTCAGAAGATCATTGGCTGTTAGATTATAAACCAGCAGTTCCTGGAATCCATTGTTTATAGCTTCGTCAATATATATATATATATATATATATATATATATATATATATGAAAGGTTCACTTCCTCCCTTCGACTTGTGATGACATCTATAAATACAAAAAGCAACTATGTCACATACAATTAATGTCAAGAACGGGTTTTCCTAGATACTGAGCAGCTGCAGCTACTAGGATGGGACAGATGAGGCCGATTACTGAACATGCTTCTGGGCTCTAAACCAAGCCAATACAGAGCCTGGCTCCAATCTAAGCCAATACCGAGACATGCCTGGCAGCTCCTGCCATACCAGTTGCAAAGTAGTGAACTCCAGCTCTCAGGACTGCTCCTGTCCTGTCCCATCCAATCTCATATCTCTTTTGATGCAACGAGGAGAGCAGTTGACCTTTGCAAGCTGCAGAAGGGATGGGAAAGGCAAGGCACATCCCGACAGGCTGCCTGGCAGGGCACCGTCTCCTGTCAAGTGCTCTGCTGTGGACCTGTCACCTTTGCTCAAGTCTGCCCACCAGCCTGCTAAGCAAGAAACCAGATCTAGGAGCTCAAAGGGCCTTCCCAGGTGGCACTGGGAGAGGAGAAGACATCTCCATAATGCTGCTGCTTGCCTTGCTTGGGGTATTGGTGGGCTACAGGTATAATAGACAAGTACAGTGGTACCTCGGGTTAAGTACTTAATTCGTTCTGGAGGTCCGTTCTTAACCTGAAACTGTTCTTAACCTGAAGCACAACTTTAGCTAATGGGGCCTCCTGCTGCTGCCGTGCCACCGGAGCACGATTTCTGTTCTCATCCTGAAGCAAAGTTCTTAACCCGAGGTACTATTTCTGGGTTAGCGGAGTCTGTAACCTGAAGCGTATGTAACCTGAAGCGTATGTAACCCAAGTTACCACTGTATAAAGATAACAAAGGGTATGGACAGAGTTGGCAATAGAACACTATGGGAACCTGCAGGGCATCTACTGCTGACCTCTGAAGCCTCCTGCATGTCCTCCTTGCTTTAACGGGTTCTCCTTGAGGGCTTCCAATTGGCCAAAAGATGCAGGACTAGACGGACCTTTGTTCCAGTGCAGCAGGGCTCTTCATATATCCTTCTTGTAGGCTTCCCATTAGGACTTCTGGTTGGCCACTGTGAGAATTATATGATGGGCCTTTGACCTGGTTCAGCTGGGCTCCTCTGACCTTTGCATATTGCCTCTGGAAGATGGGGACCAAGCCACCAACCTGGATTGCTTTAGAAGAGGATTAGGCCATTTCATGGCAGATAAAGCTATCGGTGGCTACTAGTCATGACGCCTATGTTCTGCCTCCGCCGTCACAGACTGTGTACCCTCTGAATACCACAAGTATTCACAAGTGGGGGGGGGAATAGCTCTTGTGCTTTGGTCCTGATTGCTGGTTCCCCACAGGCATCTGGTTGGCCACTGTGAGAAGAAGATGCTGGAGCAGTCTCCTCCTGCCCTCCCCCAATTTGCACTGTGTTTCGTTTGCACAGAAATGAATGGAGTGGAATCACACAATGTGCCTAATTAATTACCTCAATTACATAAGTTAGGTAACGTCATAGCAGACAATGAAATGAACGATGTTGTTTATGGTGGAGGATGAACCGCAGTGGAGCAGCAACAGCGCCGCCTGAGATGAATGGAAAACAATGCCCTTGTCATAACCTGTGTGGTCTTCTTGTAAGGATTAATGTGATGATGAATGTGAGATGCTTCAAAGGGACTACACAGATTTTCAGTGTCATTAATATTTGCCCATGAGAGAGTGTGCGCCAGAGAGAGGCAGAGAGCGCACATGTAAGCTCGCATAAACCTCGGCTGGGTCTACGTGCGCCCGATAACCCAGCCTGCTGAGAAAAGCTGGCTCCTGTGGGTCCCTAAGGCTAAAGCACCCTGATTCTTCATTGAGTGCTAATAGCCATTAAAGATCTTGTTGCCATGGGGCTGAAATATCCAGAGGCGATATGCATTATCTGTAAACGGGCTGCCAGCGGGCAGTTAACAAAGGAGCTCCGAGGCGGCTGAGCCCCTGCAGATTTTCTGAGACATGCCTAAAATAGATTCAGGAACTCCCAGGGCTTGGGGGAGATACTGAAGAGAGCAGGCAGGCAGGCACAGAGAGAGCAAAGGAGGGCATGGCAGAAGTGTATGACATTGTGTATGGTATAGAGAAAGAGAAGTTTTTCTCCCTCTCTCAATTCTAAAACTCATTCAGTGCCACTAAATGTTGGAAGATCCAGGAGTGTTGTGCCCCACTGCAATATCCAAGTGGTGAGAGCAGGGCCGTCTTTACCCAGGGATGCAAGGGGTGCGGGGCACCCGGGCGCTGAATTCTGGGGGGTGCCAGGTGCCCGCTGCTGAAGCCGCCTAAGCTCTTAACTATCTACCTGTTATGAAATAATAAATATTTTGTATCAAGCTAGAAAAACAAAATACACATATATCTAGGTATTACCGGAATGTATACCTACTGTTTCACTGAAGGACTTTCGACTTTGTGCCCTCGTTTACCAAAGACGCGCCGTGCCAGCGGTGGTGCTTGTCATTCACAACGGCGCCGTGCACACGAAATTAACTCTTACATCGAAATATTATAGTACGTATTGCATTGAGCTGCTATGCGGCAGCAGAACCTTTGACACGACTGATGTTTCTCCTAAGTAGGTGCCTAAACAATACTTATAAGTTAAATGTGGTGGTGTTGCATACTTAAGTATAAGTGTACTGTAAATGCATGAGCGAATAAAAAAGTTAGTTTCTTTTTCCGCCCTTCTTTCGTAAACAAGAGATAAGGCGTAAGTGTGGTGTCTGACACAAGCATAATAAAAGTTAATTTGGGGGGCTAAACTAAATTTGGGGGCGCTGGGCGAATCTTTGCACCCCAGTGGCACATATGCTAAAGACAGAGCTGGGTGCGAGATACCAGGGGTTCCAGGCATATGCCCAGAGTTTGTGCTTCCTCTGAGAATGAAGCGCAGAGGAGACTGTGGTGTCCTCATGATATCTGGTTTATTTACACGTATATGCAACCTGAGTCTGTGATGGAGAGGCTCAGAGCATCGACACCTCAAAAAGGGCCTTGTTTCTCCCATAGCCACAGGCCACAGGAGAATGCCAGACAAGATGGGCTTTGGGCCTGATCCAACAGGGGTCTCCCCATGTTCTTATCCTTCTTTTTGGCCCCCGTCTGTGTTTGCTTCCCACCTTTCGCAAAACAAAAACCAGTGCTTCTTGTGGACACAGCAGGGTTTGGAGCAGAGGCAAGGCTTGGGCCTGTTTCTATGGTGTGTGCAAACACTTATGTGCAGATTCATTCTGACTGCTTCTTGTGCCATTCAAATCAGAGTATTCCAGGGTAAGCTGAGTTTTCATGCTCTTTTGCTCCACGTTGTTCTCCATCTCTACTCTTGCATCCTTTCCCCCAAAGTTATTGAGCTCTTCCCCCCCCAAAAAAAAATCTCAAAAAAATAGAATAACCAATGAGCTATTTTTTTTAAGGAAATTCACCAAAACCTCCCCACACGTATGGGTTTCCATACATCCAGATTTTCCCAGACATTTCAGCAATTTCTGCCCGGACACTGCTTCAGACTGCAGTATTCCGGCTACATCCAGCAAACTCCACAACCCTATTCCAGTTCAAAACTTCCATTCTGGCTCGGCTGAGCTCTGCAGTTCTGGGCTGGTTCTGGGCCAAACTGCATGCTACATTATTCAATCTCCTGCCACTCCCAAAAGAATACTTAAAACTGGCCACTTCAATTATAATGGACCCTAAAACTCTCTATTTTCCAAGGACAAAGTCAGGCATCTACACGGAATTATTGCTCTTTTTATAGCAGCTCACACAGAAATAGCACATTTCTCGGAATGAGAGGAAAGGTCTGCAATGAGGAAGAGAGCCAATGGAATATGGATGGCCACTGGCACATGCTGATAAGCTAACACAGTCATGTAGGCTTGGTAGGGGCAAGGTGAAGCAAGATACTTACCCCCCCCCCCAGGTGATTGGTAGCCTTTTCATTCATATATTAATTCCAACCCCGGGGAACCCAGACCACCACTTTCTCAGATGTCATTTTGGCTTCACCAATATGTGTAAGAAGTTGGAAATAGATATTATACTTTAAATGTTGAAAGACTTTAAATGTTGAAAGGGCATAAGCATTATCCCAGGTGTGATATATACGCTATGTAAAAGGTAAAGGGACCCTGACCATTAGGTCCAGTTGTGGCCGACTCTGGGGTTGCGGCGCTCATCCCGCTTTACTGGCCGAGGGAGCCAGCGTACAGCTTCCGGGTCATGTGGCCAGCATGACTAAGCTGCTTCTGGCGAACCAGAGCAGCACACGGAAATGCCGTTTACCTTCCCGCTGGAGCAGTACGTATGTATTTATCTACTTGCACTTTGACGTGCTTTTGAACTGCTAGGTGGGCAGGAGCAGGGACCGAGCAACGGGAGCTCACCCTGTCAGGGGGATTTAAACCACCGACCTTCTGATTGGCAAGTACTAGGCTCTGTGGTTTAACCCACAGCGCCCCCTGCGTCCCATATATGCTATGTATAATAATAATAGTACTACTGCTAATAATAATACTGTAATAATAATAAAAAATTATTTACATTGTTATTTATACCCCACCCTCCCCAGCCAGGGCCGGGCTCAGGGCGGCTATTACCAAATATGAATTACAATAAAACGCAATCGGAAAAAACAAAAAAAACAACAACAAAGAAACAAACAAAGTTAATTAAATTACGGTTTAAAATACAGCTTAAAATACAGCTTAAAATGCAGCCTCATTTTAGTAGTAGCCCATAAATCAAGACCCTAAAGGGAGGAAACATCAGATATTCACCTGAGCCAGCTATCCATGCTGGTCCTATATGGGCCAGCAAAAAAGCCAAGGGAAAATTTATATACCAATTCCCATATAAGGGGTCAGAGTGAGTCTAAGCCGAAGGCCAGGTGGAACAGTTCTGTCTTGCAGGCCCTGCGGAAAGATGTCAAATCCCGCAGGGCCCTGGTCTCTTGTGACAGAGCGTTCCACCACGTCGGGGCCAGTGCTGAAAAGGCCCTGGCCCTAGTTGAGACCAATCTAACCTCCTGGCCCTAGCTGAGACCAATCTATTGAGGCTTGGGTTGTTATTTATGCACCTTAAGGTCTTCTGTGGGGCATACCAGGAGAGGCGGTTCTGTAGGTACGAGGGTCCTAGGCCGCATAGGGCTTTAAAGGTCAAAACCAGCACCTGAAACCTGACCCTGTACTCCACCAGGATCCAGTGTAGCTGGTTAAGCACTGGATGAATGTGATCCCACGGCAAGGACCCCATAAGGAGCCTCACAGTGGTATTCTGCACCCGCTGCAGTTTCTGGGTCACCACCGAGCCTCTTGGACTTGCTGATCAGAAGGTCAGTGGTTTGAATTGAGTGACAGGGATGACAGATGATTTGGAGGGTAGGGCAACCCAATTTGCCCTTCTGAAATGTTGGAGGGTATGCCTTGATTTGACTGGGGGACAGGCTGTCTCCAGCATGTTAGTGCCTAATCCCTTATATCTCTGAGGTCAGGGGGAGTTGCTGCCAGTGATCCCCCATGGCTTGAATGCATAGCTCACGTCCACCAGGAGCCTCTCTATGTCAGTATTGTGTGTCCAATTTTGTGGAACTCCTTTCCAACTGAGGTCAGGCAGGCCCCCTCCCTGTTGAGCTTCCACTGCCAAATGAAGACTTTAGGGTTTTTATTATATTTTTATTTTTATGTGTAATTTTTTTTGTTAAATTTTCTGTCCTCCAATTTAGAATACTCATTTAAGCATCCTTAAAATCTCAATGACTTCCCTTCTTCTGTTTCCATGGTTCATTTTGCATATCATAAATCCCTGCATATTTTACAAAAATGAAACCATTCAATATTCCATTATTATGTCCATCAAAACTTATTTACACTGTTGAATTTATCTTAATGCTGCCAACGTTTTCAAGTGTACACAATCCCCCCCCCCATATATTCAATAAAAGTTTTCCAGTCTTCTGGTTTTTGTTTTATTTTAATCTGAGTTTGCTTTTATAGTTTTAGTTGATTTTTTAAAAAATGTTCTGTATTGTGTTTTGTGTAAACTGCCTAGAAACCATTGTCGTTAAGCAGAATATAAATGGCTTAAAAATGAAAACAGCTTTGTTTTCTTAAAAATAGTTTTTATTAAGTTTTACATTTTTATATTCAACACAATCATCGTCATAGAAAAAAAACAACATATGCAAATCCCAGTCTCCCCCCTCCCCCCCTCCCCTGCCTTCCCACAGCTTCCTTTTCTGGTTCTTTAAATATTTGTTTTTTCTGCTTGTTTTATTCTACCTTAATCTGTAATCTTTTAGCTAAATATTATTGCATTAATATCATTTTTATACCACATTTCCCAAATTACATCTTATGCTTTATTATTTTCCCAATTATTGCTGCTTAACTTTTATGCTTATTTTCTTAATTGTAAGTGTTTAGTCAAACCCTGCTAGTGAGTCTGTTTCTTTTCAATGTTTCTGTAGGTACATTATAAATGGTTCCCAGTCTTTTAAAAAATCTCTATTGTCTTTGTCTCTAAGTTTCCCAGTGAGCTTCGCCATTTCAGCGTATTCTATCAGTTTTACTTGCCATTCTTCTTTTGTTGGTATCTTGTCGTCTTTCCATTTTGGGGCTAGAAATATCCTACCCGCTGTTGTAGCATACAGAAATAGTTTCTTCCACTCTTTTGGCCAGTCTTGACCTGTGATGCCTAGCAAAAAGGCTTCTGGTCTTTGAAACCATTGTCGTTAAGCAGAATAAAGGTAAAGGGACCCCTGACCATTAGGTGCAGTCATGGCCGACTCTGGGGTTGCGGCGCTCATCTCGCTTTATTGGCCAAGGGAGCCAGCGTACAGCTTCCGGGTCATGTGGCGAACCAGAGCAGCGCATGGAAAGGCCATTTACCTTCCCGTCAGAGCAGTACCTATTTATCTACTTGCACTTCATGCTTTTGAACTGCTAGGTTGGCAGGAGCAGGGACCGAACAACGGGAGCTCACCCCGTCGTGGGGATTTGAACTGCTGACCTTCTGATCAGCAAGTCCTAGGCTCTGTGGTTTAACCCACAGTGCCACCCACGTCCCGTTAAGAAGACTATAAATGGCTTAAATTTTTTTAAAAAAACAGCTTTGTAGACATTGCAGAGTTGGATCGGTGCCTTAGCAAAAACCGAGACATGTACCTTACAGCTCTGCTCTGTGATGTTGCAACCATATTTGCATGCTGCACTGAATTCCGAAACAAAAGTTTTTAAACAATCAGATTGTGGCGAGAGTTTATGTTCTGAGTCTCAAGAGGGGAGCCAGGACACATCTCTGCCTGAGCAGGTATATCAGGAATGGCCATTTCCTGATGACAGGGTCTTGCTGCACTTATCAGGCTCAGCTCGGCCTGGCCCAGCCACTCATTCTTTCTGTTCCCATCTCCACCTGTCCCTTCCCATTCCCAGTCATCCTTTGGGAGCCCCAGGGTGTCCAGTAGTGGGCATCTGCTGCCACCTGCAGGCTGTTGCTTAGCTCTGGGCATCTCAGAGAATGGAAAGTAAATATGAGCAGGGTGTTCTGGGGATTCAGTGAGTGGTTCACATTTTAATACAGATTTACTTAAATCACACCTCCCGAATCAATGTATGAACCGAAACACAGTTATCGTCCCGATTCTGCACTTTTTCAAATAGTGCAATGTAGCATTCAAAACAAAAAAAGTGTATATTCAGAGAAAGTGTGCATAAGAATGGGGGGGGGAATATTAGTGAAAATAGCAAACAGAAATGCATTAAATTGGTGAAAATTGCTTGCACAAAGGCCTGCACTCAGCAAAACTGCATGTAAAATGTGTAGGGTTGCCATATTTTGAAGAACAAAAAAAAAAAGAGGGCACATTTGCTAACTTCTACTTTTGACTGTGGATGGCTAATGACAACTCTCATTTTACATACCCAAGAAAAAGAGGACATGTCCTGGAAAGAGAGGACATATGGCAACCCTTCGTGGTTAGGAGAATTGTGCACCATCGTGATACAGAATGTTCATGCCCAGTTTTCTTTTTGACATTACATAACAGACTCACAATAATGAAGAGCTGAAGAGTGGGAAAAACAAGAAACCAAAGTAGATAGATCTGTCCATCCCCAGCTGAAAGAACCAGTAATACCTGCAAGTTTGGATGCTGTGGATACTCAGGGTAGACCTGCTGAAATTAACAGACCTCGGTTAGTCAGGTGCTTGTTGTATAGAACTCCAGGACAGATGCTGCCCTGAGTCCTCTTTAACCAGTGCTCCAGTCCAATGAACAACACCAAGTCTGCGAGCTGATATTTTAATTTCCCATAATGCCCCTGAAGTAGTGTCACTTTGGGGCATGGAATGGTGGATCCCCTCCCCATAGATTGCATTATGGGCAGGGGACCATTAGAAGGTGCATTTCTAAGAGGTCCCATAGCCCTGGAGTAAGCCCACCCACACTGCAATGAGTTCCTCCACTTATGCATCTAGATGTTTTGCTTATCCCTAAACTGGTACCAGACATGGAGCCCTCAAAGGATGAACCAGGCACTCTACAGCTTCAGGACCTTGGGGAGTGAGCTGTCATGGACTGGCTGTGCACAGAAGAATGGTGGGAAGCACCATCTGGAGAACCCCCAACAGAAGGAAGCTCAGAGCCCGGGGATTGGTGGTGGGACAATGATGAATGGTCAGAGGGAGAAGCCTGGGAGGAGAGGGTGGTGGAAGCTGAAGAAGAGGTAACAGGGGTTTGTGAGCAGGGAGAATCTGTGGCAGAGGGAAGTCCAGAATCAGAGTCAGAAACTGAAGCAAGTAAGGGAGACCAAAAGACAGAGATGAGTTAGACTAGTGAAGAAGCCAGGGTGTCTCCCCCTCCTGCTGTGACCAGCTCCCCTCTAGCCTGGTCTCCCAGAACCAGAAGATGTATGAAAAGGGAGGAGCAGGGATGGCATATTCTCTGATTGCTTAGGAATGGGCTGGGGGAAGAGGAGATTTAGGCAGCTGTGGAAAGGTAGGTATAGGGTGGTATATGAATTTAATTGATAACCACTGGTTGAAAAAACCCCCAATGAATCATTTCTCCCACCCACCCCAAATTAATTTCAGGCTGAATCTGGCTCATGTGTCCCCTGGGTTGGGTTTGGCTGGGGCTAAACTGGGTCCCTGAACAGCCCCGCTGAATACTGCATCAAGCACTTTGCAACACCATCAAAGCAGATAGCTGCTAACTATTATCTCATCACGTTTCTCTCTCCCCCTTTGATTCCCCCACTCACTGCTTTGAGGTGTGGCTTAGCCACGGCACACGAGCCCTGCAAGAAAATGCCCTAGGTGTATTTCAGGCAAATCGCAGTACAAAAACTGTGCATATAAGAAGGGCACACTCAAAGGCTGACTGATTTTCCCGATGACTTAAAAAAAGAAAAGAAAAAAGATCACCAATCAATGTAGAAAGGTAGCAAACTCAACAACACTGGACAAATGAGAAACCAAGAGGAAGGAAAGTTGGGCAGATGTTTTCACCTGCAAAATGTAGAGGGATGGCGAGGGAGGGAGTCTGGATGCACCTTTTAAAATGTTAGGAGGTGTGTGCACTAGTTCTAGAGAAGGTGAGTGCCTAGGCATCAAAGAGCAAGCCTTGCAAGGTTTATCCCCATGGAAAAGAAAATTTCCCCATATCTTCCTTGCAGCTGTCCTTCCCCCCACTGCTGGCTGAGCAGGCCATGCTGAGCCCCTTTTATGTGCTCATTAAATGGGTCACCAGTAGGTAACAGGAGGAAATTACCCCTCATTTTATTCCGAGGAGCTGCAGACCCAGCGCTCCCCTGTAGCTAAACAGCAGGGTTGACAAAGGAGGTTTGAGAAAGGGAGCTGGCAATGTGGCTTAACCCCTTTTGTGCCTCTTCCGTCCGCCTGGAGGATGTGCAGCGTGATCGAGGGCTCCTGCTCTGTTTGCCTCCAGCTCCCCCTCCATCCCCTTCTTACCTTTCGCCACACTGCCCATCCCCTGACACGGTACCTTCTCACACAGGACATAGTTAAATAGAGGGAATTCACTCCTGCAAAATGTAATCATCGCCACCAACTCGTGTGGCTTTAAAAGAAGATTGGAACAATTCAGAGGGACAAAGCAAGCTGGCTGTTACTGTGCCATTGGTTCATCTAGCTCAGCATTGTCCACACTGAAGTTTGGGATTTCAAGCAGGAGATTCTCACAACCCTACTTGAAGATGCTGAGAGTCCAGATCAAGGCTTCTGCAAGCAAAGTAGATGTCTATCAGTGCACTTTCACTTTGTGGAGGATAAGACTATTGATGATTCCTAGCAATGACGGCTACATTCTGACTCCACTGCCAGGGCCAGTAAGTGAGTTGCCTGGAATTGCAGGTGGGGAGCATTGCTGTTGTGGATTTCCCAGAAGCAACGGGTTGGCCACTATGAGAGTAGGATGCTGGGCTAGGTGGAGAAGGATTCTTCTTATGTTCTTCCTGAGATTTAGTGTTGCTTCCAAGTTTTTGCATTTCTGGGCTCAGAAGCCCTTGTGTTCTAAGTGCAAAGGGGAACACTGCTTCTGGCTGCAAGTGATATCTCAATGCAGATAGGGGTTGGGGTTGGAACAAACTCAGTGGGCAAACTCACTGAGACTCCCTCTGCTTTGGCTCAGTGGAGCCACATGTACAAATCTCCCTACCTACCAACAAATAACAGTTGGGGTGACAATTCCCCAAGCCAAACTGAGTCATTGCAGCCTGGGTGAGAATGTGAGCTATGTGGTGGACTCTGGGCTCCAGCCATCAAACTACCTGCTCAAGAGCTGGTCAAACCTAGATTGCTCTTGTTATTACTATTGGAACTGTTGTTCCTCTTAATAAAAAGGGAAGAGGGGAAGGGCAGGAGGGAGTGTGTGTTGGAACCTGCCATTGATGTAGGTTGCTTTGGGCATTTGGGCAGAGGTGGACAGCTTTCTGAGAAGGGCCATAGAGAATGCTGATTTTATACCAGGAACAGGGATCCTTTAGACGTCCAGATGTTACTGAACAGCCATTCTCCTCATGCCCAATGATCATGATTGCTGGGGCAAGGCTGAAGGGAACTTTTAGAGGGTCTCAAAACATCTGGAGGTCTAGAAAATGCCCTATTTCTGGTCAAGAACTTTTCTACATTATTTGGAATCCTCTCTGAACAATTAACTCCCATTGACTAGTTAGCAATTGATCCTTCCAGACCATTAACCATATGCATTTCTGTGCACACTTACACACACACACACACACACACACACACACACACACAACTGATAACTTGACTGAAGAGCTGTACAGTGGTACCTCAGGTTACAGATGCTTCAGGTTACAGACTCCGCTAACCCAGAAATAGTACCTTGGGTTAAGAACTTTGCTTCAGGATGAGAACAGAAATCGTGTGGCGGTGTGGCAGTGGTGGTGGGAGGCCCTATTATCTAAAGTGGTACCTCAGGTTAAGCACAGTTTCAGGTTAAGATTGGACCCCCAGAATGAATTAAGTTCTTAACCTGAGGTACCACTGTATTGCAAAATTCAGAGAAGTGTGAATTTCAAAGGATGGCTCTTTTTTGGTTTTCACATTGTTTTGGAAAGGATGGATTCAGTTGGTTTGCCTTTAATGTGACCTGAGTCGAATTCCCTCCCCATCTCTAATGCAGAGAAGCCCTTACTGAGCCTTGCCTAACTGGCAATTCAGAGCTACATCCAGCCATAACTGTCACCTCCTCCCACAAAGGTGCAGCTTCTGGAAGAGTGGCGCTCATGTTCAGAGGTGCATTCATGTTCGGAGCCCCACCTGTGACCCTGCTTGCTAGGTGGGATCCCTTTGACACGAAATGAAACGAGCCCCTTTTACAAGGTCACCTTCAGCCCTTACCTTGTAGTTGTTAGAAGTCAGCGCCTTCCCCTGGGTGGAGATGAGGCCAAAGATTTTTTTTTAAAAAGGAAGCTATCAGCAGATGCTGGGGCTGTTAGAGCCCCATCAGAAATGGGTACAAAAGACTCCGCAGTGGGGAACAGGCAGAGAATTAATTGGCCTTGTATTGACAAAAGCAGCAGGCAACACTGGATTGTCAAGGTCAGCAAGGCAAGGCTGGAATCAGGCTACCCAAACGCGTGAGATAATAGGCACTGAGAACAAATGCAGAGGGGAGGGGGGCAGCAGTGGGGCAGCCCATCAGCACAGCTAGTGCACCGAGTGCCATGCAGAGGCAATGGCTGAACTGATGGCTGAGGTGCACGCCATTTGCTGAGCCTGCAGAATGAATTGGGTAAGCAGGAGTGGGCTTGCAGAGATTTGGTCTGCATTGGTGGCGGTGGTGGAGCTTATCTTGAGCATGATGGGAATAACAGCTGGAGACTCCCCACCATCCCTCCTCCCCACATAGCTCAGTGGTAGAGCAACTGCCTTGCAAGCAGAAGGTCCCAGGTTCAATCCCCAGCATCTCCTAGTAGGGTTGGAAGGGACTCCTGCCTGAAATCCCAGTGTAGACAATACAGAGCTAGATGGACTTGGTATGTCAGCTTCCTATGTTCCTATATGGTTATCTTCCTCTGGACTGAGCAGAAAACCACTTGGTGTTCTTGAGGGTTTTAAGCATTACTCAGAGTTGTTGGCATCCATGTGTCTCAAGAGACAATGGAGTGCACCCCTGGGGGTGAAGCCAAACCTCTCTGCTAGTAGCACTGAAGCGACCTCCCGGGGGCATGTTTATGGAAGTCCTGGGCTGCCTAGATGACAAGACCCCCCCTCTCAGCCTTGCTTATGTGGACCAAAGGAAAGCAGAGCAATAAGCTTGGCACCAGCTTGGCTGCAGAAGTTGCCGGAAGGCACCCAACCATTTTAGGGACATCCAACCTTCTTAGGGACTCACCAGGGTGGTGGCTTTGATTTGCCTTCCCGTGATTGATCCATGCACACGGCTTTGTGTTTCAAACCCCAGACCCACTGAAGAACATCTCATCCAGTTCAATCTTTGAAAAACAGCTTTGAAAAACTTTTTCATATTCTCCAGTGTGCTACCCTTGCCGTTGTGGCGGCACGGGGTTGCCGTTCTGTGGCTGGACTTAGGCTACTTGTTGAACAGTTCATTTATCCAGTCTGTATAACGTTTACTGCACATGTAACTTGTTAAGATAGAGTTGTACATTTATCCACTCCATGTTTAGAGTATCTCCAGGCTTTGTCTTGCACATGGCACCTTAGGATGTTTGTTGTTTGAATGGTTATAAGTCTATCTCTATTCTAGCTATTATTCTAGTAAATTTGGTTTTATACTTATAAGCCAGTTTGTGGTGTTGTTGTTTTGTTGGCCTTTTCTTCTCCTGAAGATATTCCAGAAGGCAGCAGAGGTTTCTTCTTTAATTGAAAGACTGCATGTAGGTATCCTAACAAATAAACTTTTTCTAGAAGGGTTGCCATATGTCCTCTTTTTCCAGGACATGTCCTCTTTTTCATGGGTAGAGTCGTCACAATGATCCATAGTTAAAGGTAAAGGTAAAGGTACCCCTGCCCGTACGGGCCAGTCGTGTCCGACTCTAGGGTTGTGCGCCCATCTCACTTAAGAGGCAGGGGGCCAGCGCTGTCCGGAGACACTTCCGGGTCACGTGGCCAGCATGACGAAGCTGCTCTGGCGAACCAGCACCAGCACAGCACACGGAAACACCGTTTACCTTCCCGCTATAAAGCAGTACCTATTTATCTACTTGCACTTTGACATGCTTTCGAACTGCTAGGTGGGCAGGAGCTGGGACCGAACGATGGGAGCTCACCCCGCCGCGGGGATTCGAACCACCGACCATACGATCGGCAAGTCCTAGGCGCTGAGGTTTTACCCACAGCGCCACCCGCGTCCATAGTTAGAAGTCAGCAAATGTGTCCTCTTTTTTTGCTCTTCTGAATATGGCAACCCTAATTTCTACTATATATTTTGGAAAGTGGTTTGCCTGTTTCTAACCAACTCTCTCCCCCCCCCCCGCAATGGTTTCAGAGATCTAGGAGATCCAGGAACAGTTTGGATACAGTCGGACACCCTTTTGATACAGAATTGAAGATGGAACCTTTAAAAACTGCATTGCTTTTAACCACTGGCTTCAGAACTGTACAGATTTGGGGGGCTTCTTAGAATTCTCGAGCAACACCAGGGACAAGGCTGCTAAAACAGGCTTATTTCAGCTGAGTTCCTAGACCCACTTACCTGGGAGAAGGCCATTCCTCCATCGTGAATTTTTCCAATGCATGAGTGGGGTTCAGCTGAGCCCACTTCCCAATTATTTCCAGGCATCACCTTCAAATGAACATAAATAGGAGTTTGTGATAAATGGTCCCAAAGCACCCCCCCCCCCAAACCAACACACTATTTTCATGGACATCAGAGTGTTTTGAGTTTTGTTTGTTTGTTTTACACCTGGTGAAAATTAAGATGAAATCAGTGAGCAGCTAAAAGGAATGGTGTGTGGAGCAGGGGGAGGCAGGGCATTGAAAGCAATGTCTGCTCGCGTTTCCAGCCAACTAGGCTGAAGTGGCTGAGAGGCGTCAACGGTGCTGTTTGTGTGGCTGATTCCCAACACTTCTCAGTTCCTCCCCTCCTCTCCCCGCTCCCCACACCTTCACCTCTGCTCCTCCACCCATCCTCCCCCTCCATTCCAGGGAGAATAAATCAAGGCAAATTGCACAAGGCAGCCGATACGCACATGTCAAACATTTCTTAATGGAGTAGCTCAATGAAGGTTTCTGCCACCTGGGCGTGGGGGCTGGTGGGGGGGTAGGTTGGCCCTCAACTTGGGGAAAGAGAAGATAAAGAGAGGAAGCAGAGTGTAGGGGAGGGAAGAAGGAACAAAGAGAGGCAGGAGATAGGAAACATAATACTTTTTTCCCTCCCTTTTCTGCCTTTGCATCTCAGAGTATGAGTATGGGCTTGTTTTCAAGGAGGAACTTTTAAGGATTTCCTTAGAATAAAATCTGAATGTTGTGTGGTGCATGTTCAATTCATTCCTGTTTTCCCCTGCCACATTAATAATAATAATAATAATAATAATAATAATAATAATAATAAATAATAATAATAATAATAATAATAATAATAATAATACTTGCCCTTCACCAGCAGGTCGCAGGCCAGGTTACCACACTTTAAAAGCAGTTAACACTGATGTGACAAAGAGTCCTCCTGCTGGTACCAGATTTTTTTTTTTTTTTTTTGCAAACCGCTTTGATGATTTGAACTGATATTACCCTTACTGGGACCTTTCCTGGGAAAATCAAAGCCTCACTATGTCAGGTTCCTATTGGAAGACCGGACAAATGCTAGAACATTAGCAGTGGTGAAGTTTTTATCGGTGGTTGCAAGAACCAATGATCCCTATCTTTAAGTCTGAACAAAATGCTTGTTTAACCTGGAGGTAGGCTGTCTCAGTGAGGGACGCGGGTGGCGCTGTGGGTAAAACCTCAGCGCCTAGGACTTGCAGATCGTCAGGTCAGCGGTTCGAATCCCCGCGGCGGGGTGCGCTCCCATTGCTCGGTCCCAGCGCCTGCCAACCTAGCAGTTCGAAAGCACCCCCGGGTGCAAGTAGATAAATAGGGACTGCTTACTAGCGGGAAGGTAAACGACATTTCCGTGTGCTGCGCTGGCTCGCCAGATGCAGCTTGTCATGCTGGCCATGTGACCCGGAAGTGTCTCCGGACAGCGCTGGCCCCTGGCCTCTTAAGTGAGATGGGCGCACAGCCCTAGAGTCGGACACGACTGGCCCGTACGGGCAGGGGTACCTTTACCTTTTTAGGCTGTCTGAATTGTGCATTGCTTTGTAACGATTTGCTGGGTCTCTGGGCCGTAATAAAGATTGATTGATATAATCAAGATGTATCTAAATCTTGTAAATAAATAAGATTCTTTCTGCAGGGAAGTAAGAGCAATTTTTACCTTTGTATAATAGACTAATTTCCACACACACTTGCACACCCTTTCCCCTATCTTCCATTCAGGGAAGGAAGAAGTGTTATTTGGGTTCAAGGCCACATGCCAGCTAGGCAAAAGCACTCAAGGAGGGTACGAGGAGAAGAGGGGTGGTGGTGGATGCGCGGGCTGAGATTTTCCAACCATGGGATAGGTCTCATCCAAGCCTCATCTTGGAATGAAAGGATTTCCCTTATGTTTCTTATTCCTCTGATACTAGGGTTGCTACCTTTGTTCTGGCAAAATACAGGACAGGGCGGGGTGGTTGGGGGGCTTTCCCCCTCCCCATCTGGTGCTGAAGTGACTTCAAAGCAATCCATTGCAATCTATAGCAGCCTAACAGGATGGCCCCTCTGGAATTTGCCTCACCCACCCACCAATTTGTTTGGCTACACAGAACTTAAATACATGACCTTTCACACACCCTTTCAAAGGCATGCATTGGAGAGTATCCCTAACTTGGCAGAGAGAGTTACAGATAGGTAGCCGTGTTGGTCTGCCATAGTCAAAAGAAAATAAAAAAAATTCCTTCCAGTAGCACCTTAAAGACCAACTAAGTTAGTACTTGGTATGAGCTTTCGTGTGCATGCACACTTCTTCAGATACATGTGTAAATGTGTATCTGAATAAGTGTGCATGCACACGAAAGCTCATACCAAGTACTAACTTAGTTGGTCTTTAAGGTGCTACTGGAAGGAATTTTTTTATTTTGGCAGAGAGAGAGAGAGAGAGAGAGAGAGAGAGAGAGAGAGAGAGAGAAGACCTGAAATCAGGGCCAGATTTAGGTTTGATGAGGCCCTAAGCTACTGAAGGTAATGGGGCCCTTTATATGTCCAGCTGTCCTTTGTCAACAACATATTGTCACAGTTTTTTTGTGTTGAATGTATGCTATATGGTAATGTATGGACCTAATAGGTATCTAAAGCCATTAGCACATAACAAAGTATGTATTTTATCAAAGTAATTGTTGAACTGAAATACAATTAAGAAGTACAGTGGTGCCTCGCAAGACGAAATTAATCCGTTCCGTGAGGCTCTTCGTATAGCGGTTTTTTCGTCTTGCGAAGCAAGCCCATTGACAGCTTAGCGGATTAGTGCTATTAGCGGTTTAGTGGCTTTTAGCGGATCAGCTGATAAGCGGCTTATCAGCGGATCAGCTGATAAGCGGCTTAGGGCTTAGGAAAAAGGGGGGGGGAGGGAAAAACCCCCGCAGGAAATCGCAAGACATTTTCGTCTTGCGAAGCAAGCCCATAGGGAAATTCGTTTTGCGAAGCGCCTCCAAAATGGAAAACCCTTTCGTCTAGCGGGTTTTCCGTCTTGCGAGGCATTTGTCTTGCGGGGCACCACTGTATATTAATAGTGAAATACAATTAAGAAGAAGTATATTAATAGTGAAATAATTATTAAGCTCTAACTTAAAATTTTGGGGACGCAGGTGGCGCTGTGGGTTAAAGCCTCAGCGCCTAGGGCTTGCCGATCGAAAGGTCGGCGGTTCGAATCCCTGCGGCGGGGTGCGCTCCCGCTGCTCGGTCCCAGCGCCTGCCAACCTAGCAGTTCGAAAGCACCTCCGGGTGCAAGTAGATAAATAGGGACCGCTTACCAGCGGGAAGGTAAACGGCGTTTCCGTGTGCGGCTCTGGCTCTGGCTCTGGCCAGAGCAGCGATGTCACGTTGGCCACGTGACCCGGAAGTGTCTCCGGACAGCGCTGGCCCCTGGCCTCTTAAGTGAGATGGGCGCACAACCCCAGAGTCTGTCAAGACTGGCCCGTACGGGCAGGGGTACCTTTACCTTTACCTTTTTAACTTAAAATTTTGGAAATGTACATCCAGTTTTTTCGCCTTTAATTTTTTTGGGGGGCCCCGAGCCCTAAGCTATAGCTTGTTTAGCTTATACGTAAATCCGGCACTGCCTGAAATATAGGACAAAACTGTATCAATACAGGATGTAGCATTTTACATTGAAATACAGGACAATCTTGTATTATACAGGAGGGGTGGCAAACCTATCTGATATCCACTACTGCTTTTGAACTTCAATTAAACTGGAATAACTTCCAAAGTTATTTCCCAAATCATAGTGCTTTTTGTTTGCCACAAATCTGTCCATTACTTTGCACCTTTTACGTTACCAGCGAATATGTGCACCATGATTAACACTGTTACGTTAGCTCCACATTAGAGTGGAGAATTTGGAACTGCAGATTGTAAGGGGAATTCAGACGAGGGTTTCACAAGCTCCCCCTAGGATTACATTGCAGAAGTTGGGCCTTTTCGGCAAACAGAGCGTTCAGTGTTTGCCTCACTGAAGAATTGTAGAGCTGGAGGGAAAGTTGAGATTTGGGTAAGCAAAATGACCAAGGGGAAGGAGCAAACCACCGTGAAGAAAGGTTCCAATATACAATATTATTGTATATAATAATGGTAGTAGGTTAGTTTAGGGAAGAGGCAAGTCAGTAGGGGCATGATAGAGGCTTATAAAATTAGTGTGGAGAAAATGGATAGGGGAAATCTTCGCTCTCCCACACATAATACTAGAACTTGAGGACACTCAATGACGCTGAATGTTGGAAGATTGAGAACAGAGAGAAGAAAGAAACTTATCTATGCAGTGAATAGTTATACTGGGATCTGCTCTCACAAGATGCCCATCAACTAGGTTGACTTTAAAGGAGGATTAGGCAAATGCAAGGAGGGTAAGGCTATCCGTGGCTACCAGCCACAATGTCTGTGTTCTTCCTTCACTGTTGGAGGCAATATGTCTCTGAATACAAGTTTCTGAGAATTAGAATCAGGGAGCAGGCTCAGGTCTGGCTCGTGGACTTGTCCTGGGGCATCTGGTAGGCCACTGTGAGCACAGGATGTGGAATTAGATGGGCCTTTGGCCTGATCCTGCAGCAGGTCTCTTCTTAAATTCTCACATTGTTCTCTCCAAGCTGTTGAAAATGAGTTTGGCAAAGGACTGCTGTGGGAAATGAGATTTTTTTCAAAAAGGTTGTCCTGTTTTGCTTTCTCCCCTAAAGTCAAGCAACAGGACAAAGGAACAATATAGTTCCACGTCTTCAGGGATTCTGTGCTCCACATGGCTACAGGGCCTGTCATTCATAGACACTGACTTTGCAGTGTCTGGCAGACATGCAGATTAAGAGTGGCGCAAGTCCTGGAGAGCATCTCTGACCTGAAATTTTGCTCATTTTTTTTGCAGCATTTTCTGCAGTTGTGGGAGATTGTTCCCTCTTTATGCTAGCAACAAACATGGCGGCCCCTTTTCTTTTTTGCTGGTCTACGGACTGTAGCGGGTCTACAGACCGTACCGATAAAATGCTGGGCTTTAATTGTCCAATGGTATTGGGCTTCTACCAGAATGCTCCTCCAATCACAATTAGTCAAGAAAAGAGGAAAGGCGAGAATTTCCCAATTATCCTTATTTGGTGCGAAAAGCTTCCTCCCCTCCCCCACCCGTCACGTTTAGGAATGGGAGGGGGGATGTTGATCTCTCCTGATGTGCGCTGAACTTTTGAACCCACGACGACCTATTTTAATTTTTTTTTTTTTAGTTTTTCAGGAGTCATGTAAAGTTCATTGCCCTTTTGCACATTTGCACCACCAAGGGGACACAAGGGAGCACATCAAAAGCAATATCCGTCAACCTGAGGATGCATTCAGGATCCATCATTTTATTAGCAACCCCAGTGAAACACCAGTAGCTGTGGGAGGTGCAATGTGCAGCATAGGCACATGCAACAATATCTCTTTGTGCAGAACATGGGGACCTTTCTTCATCTGCACCAATTAGGAAGCTGCCTCGCTGTGAGTCGGAGGGGTCCGCAAGACCGACACCCAAATGTACCCAATTTTCGCTGGTTCAGTGCTCTTTCCTTCCTGCCAGAGCTCATAAGGATCCAAACACCAATTTGCTGAGCACACAAGGGGTGTGAAATCCCTTCTCAAAGTTAATTGGAGCCGACTGAAGCTTCAGAGAGATGGTGGGCAAGCGAATTCTTCCAGAGTGAATTGGGCATGTTCTATAGATAAGAGCTTCGCGGGGCATTTTCTCTTTCTCTCCCCCACCCCTGCCCCGCAAAGCTTTGATCGGGGATGAGCTGCACGGCCATTTTGGTATCAGCGGCTTCACTCACAAGGCGTACTAAAATGGCCATCTCAGTCGCTTCTGATCTTGGTATTCTAAACGTTATGCTTTCCGGCTGGGCTGAATCGGATACCCAGGCAGACCCTGAGTGCTGTGCAAGCTCTAGATTTGGAAGAACTGCCCCCTGCATGCACAATAATGTCTCCATCTCTACTCTGTTGCCAGCACTCTTTTGCTTGCCCATGATATAGGAATTCTTAAATACAGAATAAATATAGTCTTAAATATAGAATAAATGTTGATAATTTCACAAGGTAAACACACATACATAAGTATATAAACCACATGTCTAAAATAGTACAAGAGAGCAACCCACAAGCCATCTTGGCTCTCCTAAAGACTAAATATTTCCTCTGCCTCCTTAATCCCATCTGCCTGAGAACAGATAGCAACCAGGGGAAGTTCCTGAAGAGATTCCTCTCCTAGATCTATGAACCTCCTTTGCATTAATGGTCATTGTCTGCCCAGATGCTCTGCATTGAGGGATATCTGACTGACCTCCTGGTTGTCTTATCAAATGCTAATGTTTTGTGTAAACTGTGTCTGGAACTATGTAAAACTTGCTAAATCCTCAGGAATATCACACCTTGGCCTGCCTGAACTACAATAACCCCACCTTATGTGTGATGTAGGGACGCGGGTGGTGCTGTGGGTTAAACCACAGAGCCTAGGGCTTGCCGATCAGAAGGTCGGCGGTTCGAATCCCTGTGACAGGGTGAGCTCCCGTTACTCAGTCCCTCGCTCGGTCTCTTAGGTTCTTAGGAGAACAGGGGGTGGAACAGCTTTTGGGCAGGTGAGTAAGAGAGCAAGGGGTGAAGGGGAAACGGTTGCTAATGGAATGACCCAAGTCAGCAGTGGGCTGATGAGAAAGTATCGATGGCAGTGAGGAGCCAGCATGAGGTGTCCTTTGGGGCCATCAGGGTGCTAATTGCTGATCTTGAGAAACATCTGCTATGGGGAAGATGTGGGTCCTAATCATGTTGTTGGGACACTAGTTTCCATCCGCTCCAGCCGGCATGGCTAATAGCCAAGAATAGTGAGAGATGGAGTCCAGCAATATCATGAGAACCACAGCGCCCCCCCCCCGCCAGCCCTTGAGCAGCTATTCTTTTCCAAGCATTCCTTTCCCAATCCCATCTCTGACATCTGTGCTCATGGTCAGCCATGGGAGAAGCTGATTCAGACCATGTGCATCAGCTGTTGGGAGTTGAGGCCTTTGAAAGGTGCCTCCTTAGAAGCAGAAGGCAGAAGACCAGGGCTTTCTTCTCCGCACCTCGTTCCCAAAGCACACATTTGTCACACGCTTTTGCCAGAAACTGTTGATAGGTCACACTTCCCCTTTTCCACTTGAATTAAAGTAGATTGGCACATTCCAATGTAAGTATGCAAAATAAGATTTACCTGGATGAGTGATTTGGCCATATGTCGCTGTGCTCCACTGTGAGTCCGTGTCCTGCATGGTGGCCATTGTTTGGAAGCAAGCCAGCAAGCCCAGATTATTAACTCACACAGAGATGCAGGGCGCCTTCCTTAGAGGGCAGATGATCCTGATGTTTCTCTGCCTCAAGAGTGATCAAACAGTCTCATCCCACTTAACACAACAGAGCTAGCCTAGTTAACACCCAGAGCCATGAATGATGCAACAACCGGACTTTAATTTGTTAATTTTCTCCATTCTCACTGTGCTCTTATAGCCATTTTCTCAAAACAGCCCTGAGCGTGCCCAGGGCTGGCGTGGAATTTCAGATTTAATCTATTTCCAGTCTGGTTTACTGAATAATTGCAATTGGAGGGTCCTCCCCTACACTCGTGGGAGTGGGAGCCTACTCTTGGGGAGCTTGCACTTACACGACTCAATGTTTCGGTGAAACATTCCTCAGTCACCTTCATCCAACACAGGGATTGAGGGTGACTTGCTGCAGGTCGCTGCTTCGTGATCCTGTGAATTTTCACACAAGCGGCACAGCCGCAGAGGGGAGAAGGCAGTTTCTAACTTACAAATCAGAACTGTGTTGAAGGGAGGCAGCAAAGTTCTGACTGGTGAGGGAGAAACTTTCAGGCTAAAGAACCAGGAAATGGAGTGCACCTCAGGCTACGGCATCTGAGTTTCTCGGATGGCTGCCAGAGACCCAGCAGAACCCAACCTTGAGTGCCGCCCAGTGACACAAACACCACTCACCACCCTCCCTGACAACCCCTGACAGCATTTTAGCAATGAAAGGGGGGGGGGGGAGTGCCACTTCTGAATGGAAACTACTCTCAGTTCCCATCCACTGCGGTGCCCCTCAGTTGTTTGGGGCATGCAACCCTTATCAGCCCCAACAACTATGTGTTGGTGAAAAGCTGCTATAGCTTTGTGAGCTTTGTAGCTTTCACAGGCTGGGTTGTATAGACCAGGGTTCCTAAACTTGGGTCTCCAACTGTTCGTTTTTTGGACTACAACTCCCACCATCCCTAGCTAGTAGGACCAGTGGCCAGGGATGATGGGAATTGTAGTCCCAAAACAGCTGGAGACCCAAGTTTGGGAAACCCTGTATAGACTATCTAGAAACTGGGCATTGCAAGGAGAGGCAGGAATGAGATTTGGAGATATGCTTCAAGGTCCAGACTATGGGAAGTCCCGAAAAAATAATTATTATTATTTGGATGATAATTTGGTCTTTTTCATTTTGGTTTTTTATTTTAATTGGATTATAATTTGATATGTTAATTGGATGTTTTTTATTGGAAAATTAATAAAAATGATTTAACAAAAAGAAAAGAAACTGGGTGGGCACCAAGCTTCATTCTCAAAGGTGACACCACTAGGTGCCCCGTAAGGAAGGCCTTGAGTGGCAGCATGCCTGGGTCAGGGCAGTGAAAGGCCCCTTTGAGACCCTTCACCATTGCCCCAATCCCACCTCCCCCCACCATGCAGTGATGAGCACTAAGGGGCTCATTGCCTTCCATAAAGGGAGGATATATGGAATTCAAATCATATAAAACCAGGGCTCCAGTCTTTACATTTCTAGCTCTGCCTACTTTTACCTGTGCCCTTACCTGCCTCTGGCATGTGGAAGCTTGCCCAGAATGGAATGTCACCTTCAGGCTGAATTCTAGCCCCCTCCCCCAACCTTGGTAGACTTATGGGGAGTGAGGCCTGCAGGCTCCATCAGGCAGGACTGCCTAAAAGCCAGAGCCATCCCCAAGCTTCACTTCCATTCTGCACGGTTCTCCAACGAGGCAGTCGACAGCCGGCGAACAAAGAATAAGAGCCCGCCAGTGAGTGCTTCAAACTTTTACACTTCACATTTATTTTGAAAAAAAAGTCTTCTTAAAAATACTCCTACAAAGGCATCGGAGCAGCAGATTTTGTTTCCTTTATAAATACATCTGGTTTATTATTATTCATTATTATTCTTTCCTCCCCAGCAACATCAAAAGATGCATCATGGAGCCAGGAGAAGGCCCTGGTCGGAATGGAAGACACCCCCATGTGAGCAGGGCTGGAACGCCACTTACCTATTCACATTTTCTAAAAAATACAAACACGGTCAGGGGAACAGCAAATGTCGCACACCCAAGGCCACGGCCCATGGGCAGATGATGGAGACTGCGCAGGCATTCTGAAGTAGAGACCTGTGCAGTAAATGGGTCACCATTGAGCAGGGAGAAGAGGCTTGGTGACTGAAGACATTGCTCTGAGCCAGAGCTGAGGTGCAGGGCTGCAGGGCAGGGGTGGGGTAGGAGAGAACCCAAAGTGGCAACAAACGCCTGGCCAGTTTGGTTTTCATCTTGAGACTGGTGATGGTTGGTGCATGGGGATCATCTGAAAAAAAGAGATCCTTTAGCTGACATTCCTGCATTGCAGGAAGTTGGACTAGATGACTCCAGATGCTGCTGAAGGAATCATTCTATGATGCTATGACTTTTTTCAGGGCTGTTTGTTGCAGTTGGCCGCCGCTCTTCCCTCCTACATCTGCCGCTTTTTCAGTAGTGTTCATTTCAACTTCTTGGTTGGTTCCAGCCAGTCAGGAATCATGCACTGGATGCAAAGATACTAGCCAATCAGGAATCACAGACTGGATGTGAACTATGGTAGCCAGTTTTGGAATGAGTGATGGGCTAATGTCAATTGTGGTTAAATGAAACCTTTCGGAGCCAGGGAAGTGCTTTCTGTACTGTTCACAGGGACACATCTAACCTATCAAGCAGCACTGCAAAAAGGGAGAGATCTCCCAGAAACCACCCCCAATGTACTCTCTTTTAATCCTGATACTGTTGTAAGGGAAACTGTCACCTGCTGTTCTAACCCTTGCAGTAAGAGACCTCCCAACTTGGTGGCAATGACAGTGGTGTTTCCAGTTGTCTTTCTAGCAGCATTAGAACACAGGGCCACTGGAAGCAGCAGGCAGGGGTCTTTCCCAGCCCTGCCTGGAGATGCTGGGGACTGAACCTGGGATCTTCTGCATGCAAAGCAAGTGCTCTGCCCCTGAGCTACAGCCCATCAACCAGTTTCATCCTTATTGGATTGGGCATGGAACTTAAAAACCAAAATCTACCCCTGGAACTGGTGATGGGGCATGAATCAAAAGAGGAAGAGGACAGCAAGTATCTGAGAACAAGGCCAGGCTGCATCAGTTGCTGCAGGGCCCATCCAGAATTTAAAACAGTAGCCATCTACAGTTATGGCTTTCTAGATGTTGCTGGACTCCCATCATCCCTGACCACTGGCCCTGCTGGCTGTAGGGGATGATAGGTATTCACCAACATCTGGCTCCTCTTTGCTGATCTGTAGAGCATGGAAGTATAGACAAAACTGAAAGGGGGCACAGACAAGGCAGCCTGCAAGAGCCAGACCAGAGCCTTCTAGCCTGTTTCTCTAGGCGGTCCAAGGCCTATGGAAAGCCTGTTCTCATGAAAGAAAGGCAAAGAAGATGCTGAGGCCATTGAGTCTTTCTGGAAGTCACAAGAGGCTGTAACCCCACCTTATAGGTATGATTCCCCAGTAGAAGGAATATCCACTGAGGATGAACCCAATCTGACCCATGTCTGTTCTCTCAGCATCTCATATTTTCTTCCACCCTTTGGATAATTAATCCATCATTATCCTCAGCAGTGTGAGATGACACCATGCAGAAACAGCTTCCATGCTGCTGGGCATGTGCAAAGGGTGGGGTTGGGCAGCAGAGACCAAGATCTAACACAGGGCTGGGGAACCTGCAGATGAGAAGAAGCACTTGGTTCTGAAACCCAACACACAACTCATTTGTTCCACTGAATTCAGTGGGACTGACTTCTTGAGTTGGCATGTATAGGATTGCACTGCAAGCTGGGTTTGTTCACGGGTAGAGTTTTAAAGCAGGGGTGGTGAACTGGATCTGGCTAATGGGCTGGATCCTTACCTCCCCATCCCACTATGGGTCAGGTTTGGCAGGTTGCAGGCAGCCTGCCCACCTTTCAATCACCTGACATCAATGCCAGGCAACCCATTTTTGCCCATGTGGCTTGAAATCAAACTGTGTGGGTATAGGCACTGCACTTCGCCTGCCCTGATGATCGGCTGATTGGTGGTAACAGCAACACCCCCTGCTTCCAGCCCAGCCGCATCCTTATCTGCCCCACACCTGACATAAAGTATGTCATTGGATGTAGGACATGTGAGCATGGCTTGACCAAAACATCCTAGTGTTCCAAATCTGGAGACTGGTGGACCTAATGAAGCTAGCTAGCAGAAGCTTCTCCACCCCTGTCTTAAACCAAGGAAGCTCCATTCCAGTTCAGTTACTGTTCTGCTTTTTTAAAAAAGAAAATCACAGTGAAATATTTGAGCGTTCTATCAGACTTTTGCATTTAGGAATTGCTTTTCTCTGCTCCTCTCTCCCAGCAGCCCCAAAGTGCTTGCCTTTGATATGCAAATCCTGGGGCCCTACTGAGAACGTTGCTCTTTCCGACACAACATGCCACCCCTCTCCACTCCTACCCCTATCACAGTGTCCAGAAGTGCCAGGGCCTGGGGCCTGACGATTTATTGCTATCTTCAACAGAACGCTGCCAATCCAGTTTCAGTTCCAGGATCGCTAAAAAAAAACATGGCGACGGCAGAGGGAGGTGGTGGGCATGGGATGAGGAGAGGGTGGGTGCTGGCTCAGCGTGTTGGAAGAAATCAGAAGGGTGACTCAAGCAGTTGCAATGGGGTGATGCGGACCGACAGGACAGCTCTGGTGCATTAAAGGCAAGTGCTGTGCATGGCACAGTCCTGATTCTGAATTCTGACACCGCACTTGAAAGACCTGCAAAATAAGTCTCTCTGCTGGCTTAAGGACAGAGAAAAGACGAGTGTGCATGTATGCAGAGGGGAAGCACAGTCGAGATTTCCAGGATCCTGGTGAGGTCACAATGAAATATCTAGCATAGATGGGTGAGTCCCATCTCATTACAACAATGGAAGAAATGAGGCGAGTCTCCATCAGCCCCCTTCTCTTGAAATCGTAGTCTGCATTAGGCGTGCTGCGAGTGCACTCTCTCTCTCACACACACAGTGAAATGGCTCAGGTAGATGTGTGTGTTGTGTTGTGTTGCCCGTCTGCTGGTGAAGACAGCTCCCCTGCCCTCCCTCCCGTGACGCCAGCAGCACCCAGTGGAACAAGACCGGGCCTTCGTCAGGAGGGAAGGGTCAGGGCAACCTTAGTGCAAAGATACATCAGGTCCTTTCCCCTGTGCAAAGGATCTTGCACGGAAAACCAGAAGGAAGGCAGCGGAGCACAAAGGCCAAGGCTAGCTCAGGTTCCAGGGGATAGCTTGGTGTGGCACTAAATGGGGATTGCTTGGAATGGGACACCCCGCCCCACCCAAAGGGATGAAAGCTACCCATGGCATTGTAGGAGCTCTTTGCTCTGTACAACCAAGCCACACCTGATTCTGTGATAGCTGTATGGGATTATGACAGATTTCAGGACATTGAAATCTGTTTCTCCCTGCCATGCGCACACACCTCTGGCAAGTCCACAAGATGGTATATGTACTTCTGCCAGCATTTGTATTTATTTATTTTTTAATCAGCCCAGGTAACCTATCTACAGCAGCCCAGTTCAGGAGTAACAGAAAATTGGGGCTTTCTGCCATGCAAACAAGCTAAGGGTTGCGTCTTTCCTTTTCTCCTTTCCTCTTTTCTGGTCACAAGGAAGAGATCAGATGTTTTTGATCTATTTTTAACCAAGGCACAGTTCCCCACAATGTCCAAACTCAAGGACTGAAGGTTTGTTTAAACTAGGATTTAAGAACAAACCAGGATCTGAAAAAATGTTTTAGTGCTGGTTGATCTCATTAGCTCTACTTTAATTCTTCATGACATCTGAATACTGGAAAGCATGATTTGTTCAAAGCTGGAAACCAGGAGCCACCTAGGACTCTAACCTTATTTTATGCAGCCTCTGACATCTCCAGAAGCTGCCCCCTTCTTCTGCCCCATCAGAGTTCCCTTCTTCCTGTTTGTTTTTTCCATTCTCCCAGAGTTTTCTTCTCCTTCTGTGTAGTTTCATGACCATCTGTGCAATATTTAGCTGATAAAAAATAAATCTAAGCTTTTATTTGGGGCTACGTTTTATTCTGGATTTGTCTTTAGACTGGATCCCAGATAGTTCTCTCTAAGGTGAAACAAACCACAGTTCTTTAAAGTTTGGATGTCATGGGGAATCGTTATTACTTTAAAATTAGAAGCCAAAGTTTACAAACTCCTTCTGATTTGCTCGAAAGAGGAAGCACTGCTCATTCATGTAGCAGATGTCTGCAATTTTCCATTATCCCTGAACCAGGCCTTTGTCTCTCGAACCCAGAGAGATGAAAATTCTGTGGAATTATTGGCACTGCTGGTTATCATTACCTTCCCCTACAGAAATAAGAGACCCTGAGCTAAGCAGAGTGACCCTTTCCAACCTGTGATCCTCCTGACAGTGACATGGTGGGTTTCCAAACTATTCACAACTTTCCCTGTTCTTTGAACCTTCAGAAGGACAGACTGAGTCAATGAGGAGAGACCTTCTGCAAGGTTAAGCTCCAACCAACAGTCCTTCTCACAACCTGCCAGAGCTTGGCCGTGGCAGGTCTGAGACCCACAATACCACCCATGTGCTGAGCACCAGCTGGGCTCCAACTTGTGGCTGCCGAGACTGAGATATGGGGCCTTGGGCTGGAGGTTAAAAGTCCTGCCGTGAGCCTTTCCTGACAAGGCTACAGGCTCCTCTGTTGTTGACCTTCCTCCACTTTTGTTTCCAGTCTCCTCATGATGCTGAAGGACAGTTGAGGTTGTGTCAGAGGACTTGAAGAACCATTGCCCCATGCTCCTCCAGCCCTCTTAGATGTTTTTTCACTCCCAGCTGAACTTCTCAGTTTAAGGCCCCCTCGGAGCAATTCCCAGGTTGGTATCATTTTTGAAAACTATCACAACATCTCTGCACGAGGTTCAGCAAGGGGTCCCCAATATGAAACAGCAGACAAGCCAACTAACTTTGATACAACTGCTAAGGGATGACAAAGGACTTAGGAGCAGCCTGGCAGAACAGGGGGAAGGGGTTAGAGTGTGTCCGAAATGCTCATGGCCCCCTGGGAGTGCTCAGCCAGGAAGCTGCCCAGGAGGAGACAACAGAGTGTCCCTGGGAGAGAAGAACAGTGGATTTGCCATCCTGTTTTCTTTTTCCTTTTTGTTAAAACAAAACAACTCAGCTCCCCCCAAAATAATAATTCCCCCTCCCCCCACATCCCATTGTAAACAAAGTAGAAAAAGATGGAACAACGACAACCAGATGGAAATGCACATCAAATCTACAACATACTGCATGGAACAGGAGGGGCAGGGAGTTTCCCGCCGGAAGCAGGTCATTGGCAAACCATGAAGCCTTCTCAAATGTCTTGTGCATATTGATATGTAGGAGCTGCCACCGGGAAGTGCAGCGCGCAGAGCCTCTAGGAGGCGCCGCTTGCAGAAACAGTCCTAGCGCAACAGAGACCAAGACCTCCGAAAGCCCCATGACTTTGCTTTCCCCAGTGTGGGGCAAAGATTCTCTTTTCGTACAGAGGAGGAGGTATGGGTGGGTGGAGGGGTGGGTAGGTGAGCTTCGCCCGGATCCAGTCCTTCAGAGGAAAGGAAGTTAAAAAGACGTGTCCATCTCTGAAGTCTGTGACTCTAGAGGTGACCCCATTACATGGGTGGAAAGTTTGCTGGCGCTTGTCCCCTCTTCGGTCCGCAGTTCTGCTGGCTGTTGTGGGAAGGGGAGGGCATGCCCAGCAACACTTGTAGGGACATGCAGTTTTGTAACCTCCCCCCCCTCCCTGAAGACTTTCTGGTCCACTCTGTGCCCCAGGGGGTCCAACTCGTGCAAAGGAGGAGGGCGAAAGGGTCCCTCTGGATCCCTCCCTAGCTTGCTTGTCTCAGAGCCCTTAAAGAGAAATCCACTGCGGTTCTGTTTCATTTTAAAACATCCTTCTAAATAAGAGTCCTTCCTCTTCCCTTTTTTTTTCTGGATTCTTGAAGTCTGCAGCATCTTTGCCTGTGGCTGCCCCTTCCCTGTAGCTGCCGTCTCCATGGGGGAGCATTAAGACCCGCCCAAGGGCTCGGACACACAGGGACAAAAGGGGAACAGGACCTTGAGGAAGAGGTGTGTGCAAGTACCCAGCTTCTCAAACCTCCACGGACTGGATTTGATTCATCTGTGCTCGCATCACCTGGATACTGTTCAGGATTTTCTTCTGGTGCCCGGCTAATGTGACCCCTACTCGCAGGATGTCCCTAGGGGAGAAAAAAAACCCACAGCAACAAGAGAGAAGCATTAGTGGTGGCAAAAATTGGGGGCACTGCACACTATTATAGACTCAGTCATAGGATCATAGAGTTGGAAGGGACCATGAATCTCAACATGTGGTCCCCCATCCAGTTTGAAACCACACTGGACCCTGCTTAGCTTTGCTAAGTGGTCAACCAAATGCCTTCGTGGGAAGCCTGCAAGCAGGACCTGAGTGCGACAGCATCTCTCCCCACTTGTAATTCCCAACAACTGGTATTCAGAGGCATTGCTGAGAACATAGACCTCATGGCTAGTACTCATCCACTTCTTCTCCCCTGGAACTTACTCCATGTTCATTTGGGACACCACGTCGAAGTTGGTGAAGCCAGCACTGGCAAAGCTCTCCTTGTACTGCCCCATCTTGATGGCTTCAAGCCACTCGTCCACGGTGTTGAAACTGGAATAGTCTGGAATGGTGCGGTCCAGTAAGGGGAGGTTAATCCTGGAAGGGAGGGGGGGAGATCACAACAAATGAGCAGAAGAAAAGATCTGGATTTGTTTGGCATGGAAGAAACCCACACTGATCATTTTCACAAGGGAAGCGGCGTAGCACCTGCTTTGCATGCAGAAGGTCACAGGTGTAATCCCTGGCATCACCAGGTAGGGCTGGAAGACCCTCTTGGTTCAGGGGGATTATAAGACCTGACCCACATTCTTGGAAACTCTTATGATTCAGGGGCCATGACGTGCATGGTGGAGGACTTCAATGAGGACAGGTCCCAGGCTACTTTCTTGGGGGAGAACCTCCGGTGCTTCATTTGGGACCCTTGTGGTCAGGGAATGCAGCTTGGCCATCACCCTGTGATTCAAAAGACGAGTCTCCTGCAGTGGCTCTTTCTTGCAAAAGGCAACAATGGCAAAAGAAGGCAATGGCCCTTTAGCCAGCCAGGTAGTTCCCTCCTCCCCACTCGGGAGCTGGAAGGATCAGCCTACATAAGGCTTTAGTTGGCTCTGGCTCTCTATCCAGAGGTCTTCTCTGGCAGCTGCCTTTGCAGGACCCCTTGGAGCTGTCCAAGGTCCTGTAGGCTCCCTGCTTGACATGGACTCCTGACAACTAGACACCACCTGCCTCCCTTGTGAACCTCAAGCATCTTCAGCACTCAACAGTAAAGCACTGCATGTGGACATCCCTGACCCAAAGTGCCAACTCTGGGAAACCAGAAATCCATTTGAGCTTGGGTAAAATTCTGGAGCAGCCTTCCCCAACCTGCTGCCATCCAGAAGATGCTGAACTCCCATCAGCCCTAACCCCCATTGTGTGCCCTGCGTCCTACCCAGAGGAAAGGGGTGCCATGGCTTTCAGGCTGTTTGGGTTCCGGATCATCTTGTCTAAGGTGTTGACAATCTGTCCAAATTTGGGCCTGTGGTTACGGTCCTTCTGCCAGCAGTCCAACATGAGCTGGTGCAAGGCACTGGGGCAATCCATGGGTGGTGGCAGCCGATAATCTTGCTCAATGGCGTTTATTACCTGCAAGGGGGGGAAAAAGCCCACATACATCTTTTTGTCCTTAGATGCTGACTGCTAGCCAACCGGTGATGGCTAAATGACACCGTTCTCATGGAAACAAATGCGACTTGAGAGTTCATTCACAGGTTCAGCCACAGCTTTTCCCTCCTTCATTGTCTGAAGCGGCTCATTAATTGGCCATGTCAACAGACTTAATCCACATCCAAAGGGAAATATTGCCTAAGCATCCATCGGCCTTGATGTCTGACGGCCAAGGCTGCCGCTCCCGATCCGTAATTGGGGATGTGACAATGCACATTATGCACATGCAAATACACACACACATGAAATTGCTCTCCCCCCTCCGGGAGCTCTTCTCCTCTCCCCTCCCCCACCTGCTACGCTATCGGCACAAATGCCCTGCTGGAGACATGAGCGGTTCTCCCCTCTGCTGGTGTTTGCAGCCCAGGTCGAGGAGGCTAATAGGGGGTGAAGTTACTGAACGCTCTGCCCTTGCTGGAAATATCACTGTCAATTAGCCAGCAATGGCTTCTGGGGTGGAGCGCTCCAGGGCTGGAGGAAGGGCAGGAGCGCAGAGCAGAAGGAGCCCGCCAAGGAGATAGGCTGGGAGCTGCTACGAACTGAGGCAGCTCCCTGAGACGATCATGTTCCTACAGGGGCAAGGATTTGACATCAGACTGAGAATGACAGCAGTCCACAGGCTGAGACAGAATGCCACCCTTGGCTTATGATTATTATTAATACCCCGCCTATTCCCTAGACTGGGACTCACAGTGGCTTACAGACAAAAATACAAACCACAGATAAAATACAAAAACGTATAAAAGGCCATCATTAAATAACAATTCAACCTTGATAGAATTAAAACAATGTAAGGGAGGAATCTATCAAAATGCAGATATTAAAAACAGCACAGCACTATTAAACATCCTTTCCTAAAAAACAAAACAAAACAAAAACAAAAAAATTCCCCACCTAACTATACAGTATAAGGCATAATAAGTCATAACCAGCACTTTGAATTGTTCTCAGAAACAGACTGGCAGCCAAGTGGATTTTCAGCAAATTCCTGCCAGACCTCCATCCAACCTCTGCCAAAAAACCTCCAAAAAGAAGAGCTGACCACCTTCTGGGGAAAGTCTGTTCCACTGTCAAACAGCTCTTACCATCAAGAAGTTCTTCTTAATATTTAATTGGAATTTCCTTTCTTGTCATTTGAGTCCATTTGTTCAGGTCCTACCCTCTGGAGCAGCAAAAAACCATCTTGTTCCATCTTCCACATGACAGCCCTTCAGATATTTGAAGATGGCTGCCCTTTCATCTCTCAGCCTTCCCTTCTCCAGGCTAAACATACCCTGTTCCACCAGCAGTCCCTCATACTTACATCTTGGTTGGTCATGTCCCAGTACGGCCGCTCTCCATAGGACATCACCTCCCACATGACTATTCCGTAGCTCCACACGTCGCTTGCAGAAGTGAACTTTCGGTACTGGATGGCTTCCGGTGCTGTCCAACGGATCGGGATCTTTCCGCCCTGTAGTGGGGGTGGAGCACAGGGTTTCTCGCTTGGGTTGCTTGCATCAGCCCCAGCCAAGTGGAATGACTGCTAATGGAGTCAGTGGGGAACAAGTAAATAAGAGTTAGCCCTAACCAACTTCTTGTAAGGAGGCTAGTATGATGGCATAGGTCCAGTTGCACCTGTACTCATACCTGGAAGCACCGCAGCACCATTAATGCAAGTGCAAGTCTCTCATCCCCTGACTCCTCAGTTGAATATTTCACCGGTTGGTGAAGTGATAGCATTCAATGTGGGCTGCTGAGTCCAGGTTTCTTCAAGCAAGCAAGGCTACCACAAGCCTAAGAATCCTCTCCATAAGATACTGGTTTTAAAACTATGGGAGTCACTCCATATATGCCTACTTGATTGCTTCGATCGGCAGAACTGGCACCAGCACAGGTGAAACATAATACCCGTTCCACATTGGTAAGAAATCATTATTTTAATGTGGAAAAACCTACAGGCTGGAACTCAGGCAGCTGCCTTCATCAGGGCCGCACCACCCATGAGGCAAGGTAAGTGTCAGGGACTGGACAGAGGAGGAATGGTGGAGACCGCCTCCCCATCCTGACTCTTCCTGGGAGGAGGAAGAGGAAGACAGTATAGATTTACAACAGTGGATTGAGGGAGGTCACAGCTCAGAGGCAGATGAGGGGGAAAGGTGGGAAATAATGTGAGAGAAGCAGGAGGAAGTAGAAGCAGAGTAACAGGTGACTGACACAGTGTCATTAGAAAGCATCCCAGACCCTCCATCTCCCAGAACCTGGCGAGTCTTAAAAGTGGGCGAGCAAAGAGCTCAAAGACAGAGGGCACATAACAGCACTCGTAGAAGTGACAAATGAAGAAGTGGGAGAGATGGGTGTGTGTGGAGATTCACTTGGGACAACGCCATTAACCAAGAAGTTGGGTTCAATAGCCTCTCTCTGTAAAGATCGAAATGAAAAAGGATGGTAAGAAACCTTTCCTTGTCTTTATACTTTCCTGAGCAACCAGCTGGGAGCCACTGACAGCCTCCTGACAGTCAGGTGAATGCCTCAGGCGGCAGGATCTACAGGGACAGAAGCTCCCAATGTAGATCTTTATTTTCCCCTTGTTCCTGATTTAGACCTTCGCTCGCCCCTTCTTCCCTAGTGGGGAAAGGGGTGCCATTTTGTGGTTTGCCTCTGGTGCCAAAATGTCTTGGGCTGACCCTGTACTCTTTTCAGTGCCTGCAAGAAATATTAAAAGAAAAGAGGCATGCCTGCACAGACATGTAGAACATGGATGTGTATTTTGATCTGTTGCTGATTTTACCTTTCGAATGTTTTAAAGGGTTGCTTTTGTGCTTTCCACCGATAATTTCATTTTATTCTCTCTGCAAACTGCTTTGAGGTGCTGTTTTTCTTTTTACAATCAAGCGGTGCATAAAGTTTATGAAACAAAAGTGAATAAATACAATGAGAAGGGAGATTTCGAGGCATGAGAGCAAGATAGAACTCCCATGTTGAGATGCAGTCTGCCTTTGAATACCAAATGCTTGTATGGGGGGCACCCCCTTTCTGCCCTGTTGGTAATGCTCTCCAGTGGCAACAAGTTGGGTACCACTAGATACAGACATGCTGAATGAGGCAGATCTTTGCTCTCCACCCAGAAGGGTTTTCATCCCCCCACCCCCATATATTTCCTTATTTTCAAGGAAGGTCAGGAAAAATTAGGTTGCCTGTTTTCATTGTACCGATCCAGTTCTGTGACAGCACAGTGCCAGACCCCCACCCAGCGCTGTTTGCACCGACCAAATAAAAAATGCAGCGGGAGAGGCTTCATTGCCAGCATCAGTGATGCTTCAACAGCCTCGCTGATCATCAAGGAGGAAGAGCCATAAATTCTTAACACTGCCGTGCTGGGTTTGCGTTAAGAGGCCTTTGGCGAAGGCCATTTCTGTCTGCTGCAGAGAAAAGCCAGATTCCTGTGGAAGGTTGACCCAGATAAGGTGCCCCGTGACCCTTCCAACTCGTCTCTCCAGAACAAACTTCTTGTGTGTGTCTTCTCCCCTGTACATGATTGGGCTGAGTAACTCACGTCACGGGGAGATGTCCCTGCCCTGCCCAGAGTCCTCTGATCCACTGTGCCAACTCTAGAACCAGTTTTCTTTGTGTGTTTATGGGAAACACTTCTTGAACCATTTGCCCCAGGAGCAGGGAACCTTTTTGGCCACACGGGCCAGATCCTCACCAGGACCGGCCTTGAGGGCCAAATTCGACAGGTGGGGGGAGCCGTCCACTTGCTAACCACATGACCTTACAACTGCCCCATGTGTGAGGTGCTGCAAAATGAGAAGTGTTACCCACCCCCACATCGTTTTAGCATACTTCCATGGGGGTCTCCTGCTAAAGCGATGAGCTGGAGATTCTCAGGCATACCCGTTCCCAACTGCTTGTGGGCAACCTCACTTAGGTCCATTACTTTGAGTAGAACTCAGTTGAATAGCATCAGAATAGAAGGCCCGTGATGAAGCGGTGGCAAGGCAATTTCACAGGAGGGGAACATAGAAGAGAAGAAGAGAAGAGTTTGGATTTGATATCCCGCATTATCACTACCCGAAGGAGTCTCAAAGTGGCTAACATTCTCCTTTCCCTTCCTCCCCCACAACAAACACTCTGTGAGGTGAGTGGGGCTGAGAGACTTCAAAGAAGTGTGACTAGCCCAAGGTCACCCAGCAGCTGCATGTGGAGGAGCGGAGACACGAACCTGGTTCACCGGATTACGAGTCCACCGCTCTTAACCACTACACCACACTGGCTCTCTCAAGCTTGCTGGATCAGGCCAATGGCCCATCTCATTCAGCATCCTGTTGCTATGGCAGCCAACCAGCTGTTCGTGGGAAGCCAGCAAGCAGGATTTGAGCACAAGAGTGCTCTCCCTTCTGTGGTTTCCAGCAACCCGTATTCAGAAGCATTTCTGCCTCCAACTGTGAAGGCAAAGCATAACCATCATGGCTAGCAACCATTGATAGCCTTCTTCTCTATGAATTTAATCCTCCTTTAAAGCCATCCAAGTTGGCCATCATTACCTCTTGTGGAAGTGAGTTCCATAGATTAACTATGCACTACATGAATAAGCCCTTTTATCTGTCCCAAATCTTCTGACTTGCAGCTTCATTGCATGCCCATGAGGTCTAGTGTTTATGAGAGAAAGGGGTGATGTTTTCTCTATCCACTTAAGTGTGCTGCATGTTTTTTCTCCCAGAGATTAACCACCCACCTGACCACCTATCAGGGACTGGGCAGAGGAAGAATGGTGGAGACGACCTACCCAGCCTGACCCTTTCAGAGAAGAAGAAGAAGACAGTTCAGAATTACAACAGGGGTTTGAGGGAGGTCACAGCTCAGAGGCAGATGAGGGGAAAAGCTGGGAAGTAATGGGAGAGGAGGAGAAGGAGGAGGAGGAGGAAGAGGACACATCGGGGGGTGACAGCTGATGGACACAGTGTCTTTAGAAAGCATTCCAGACCCCCCTCCCAGAACCCGGCGAGCCTTGAAAGTAGGAGAGCAAAGGGCTCAGAAGCAAAGGGTCCTCAGCTCCACCCGTAGGGGAGTGATGACGAATGAGGAAGTGGGAGAAAAAGGGTGTGGAGAGTCACTCGGGACAATGCCATTGTTCCAAGAGGCTGTGTTCCCAAGCCTCTTTCTGTAAATATGGAATAAAAAGCAGGTGGTAAGCACTTTTCCTTGCATTATCCATTCCTGGCAACCTGCCGCCTGACACCACCTTGGAAACTGAGTTTTCCCTCCATCCTGCCTTCATCCCGGAAGGTTTCCTTCCTGTGTCTTACCAGGGCGCTGGTGTAGGTGGGATCTGAGGTGTCATCTTCCAGGAAGCGGGAGAGGCCAAAGTCTGAGACCTTGCAGACGAGGTTGCTGTTGACGAGGATGTTGCGAGCCGCCAGGTCACGGTGGACGTAGTTCATGTCGGCCAGGTACTTCATGCCAGCAGCAATGCCCCGTAGCATCCCCACCAGCTGGATCACAGTGAACTGACCATCGTTTTGCTGCAGGGTAGAAGAGAAAAGGGCCGGCAGGGTCAAGCAGGGATCAGGGTTGGACAAAAGGGGTTTCAAGGAGAATTCAGGCCACCAAACCACCTGGCTAATCACCTTCGCTCATGGAATCAGACTTGCAGAGCTGCAAGGGACCCCAAGGGTCATCTAGTCCAACCCCCTGCAAGGCAGGAATCTTTTGCCCAACATGGGGCTCGAACCCAGGACCTTGATGTTAAGAGTCTCATGCTCTTATAAATATATATATATAAGTCTATAGAACAAAATATATAAAAAACAAACAGAACTGTAGCAATAACAAAGACAATCAAAAATTTAAAAAGAAATCCTCATGATAATTTATCAGATTTTTGGTGTGAATTTTTCCTATTATACACATTTATGTGAGCAGTTGTGACTGATATACACATTTCTGCAAGCCACTTTCCTCAATTTAATGCATTTCATAGAATTGTGGGGTTGCAAGGGTAATCAAGTCTAACTTCCTACAGTAAAGGAATCACAAATAAAGAATCCCTGATGGATGGCCACCCAGCCTCTGTTTAAAAACTTCCAGGTAGTCTGTTCCATTGTCAAATAGCTCTTACCATCAGAAAGTTCTTCCTAATGTTTAGTCGTAATCTCTTTTCTTGTAATTTTTGAATCCCCTGGTTTGGGTCCTTCCGTCAAGAGCTGTAGGAAACCAGCTTGCTCTGTCTTTCATGTGGCAGCCCTTGAGATATTTGACGACTGGCCCAGAGACCTGAGCAGGTTGCTGCTCTTCGAGGGTTTTGCACCAATCAGGCTCAGTCAGTTAGTTCCCTATCCAGAGGGTGCGGAGGGGAGGAAATCCTGTCTGACAACGTTATCGTCCAATATGCAGGAAACAACATGTGCAACAGCTGCTCCTTGGGGAAGGCGGCTAACTTAGTGGTAGAGCATCTGCTTTGCATGCAGAAGGTCCAAGGTTCAAATGGCACCTAAAGTAGGGCCAGGAGAGACCTTGGCTTGAGATCCTGAAGAATTGCTGTCACTCATGTGTAGACAGTACTGAACCTGATGGGCCATAGGAAGTGACAGCTTCCTCTGTTTCTATGCTCTCTTTGACTGCACGGCCTGCTTCCTACCACTCAGCTCTTAATACATGTGGTGGAGTGAGAGAATAGAGCAGCTGCTCTCAACCTTGAGTCCCCAGATATTGTTGGACTACAACTCCCATCATTCCAAGCTAACGGGACCTGTGGCCAAGGGTGATGGGAGTTATAGTCTAACACTATCTGGGGACCCAAGGTTGAGAAAGGCTGGCATAGATTTTTTTTATATAAAATTTTTTATTACATTTTCAATTTACAAAAAAAAAAAAGAGGAAAAGGAAAAACAGTCCAACTTTCAAAATGCATTTTTACGTTGCTAACTGGAAAGGCTGGCATAGATTAAGGACCGGAGGTAGGGAGGAGAGAAGAAGAAGAAGAGTTTGGATTTGATATCCCGCCTTTCACTCCCTTTAAGGAGTCTCAAAGCGGCTAACATTCTCCTTTCCCTTCCTCTCCCACAACAAACACTCTGTGAGGTGAGTGGGGCTGAGAGACTTCAAAGAAGTGTGACTAGCCCAAGGTCACCCAGCAGCTGCATGTGGAGGAGCGAAGACGCGAACCCGGTTCCCCCGATTACGAGACTACCGTTCTTAACCACTACACCACACTAGGGTTCAATTGCTATTTGTATGATCTTATACGGCCCTACATGGAGGTGGGTGAGCGATCTGTTTATAAATGATGCTTAATGCGAACAGGGGGCTGTCTCCAACTAAGCCCTACTCAGAGTAGACCCACTGAAGCGAGTGGACCTAAGTTAGTCATGTCCCTTAAGTACAACAGATCTACTCTGAGTACTTCTAGCATTAGGAGCAACCCAGAGACTTTGTGTGTGTGGATGCAACATTGATTCCATTTATTTTGTTTAGCTGTTAATGATGTTTACATGTGGAATTTTAATTGTATTTTGGTATTCGATTTACATTTGTAATGCTTTTCTTCAATGTTTAAGCACCTGCTTTGCATTCTCACTAATTATGCTGCTTTAAATGTGCTTCTCCGCTCTCTTTCTGTATCCGATTCTCATATGTAGTGTTTCATTTTGATATTTTGTAATGTTCAATTTGATCAGTTAAGAAAGGTTGCAGGTGGGATAGAAACGATTTAAACGGATAGAAAAAAAGGGAGTCAATGCGATGACATATTTAGCCTCTTTTCGGCAGATACCCAATTCCAATTGTGTGTGTTTGTCTCTGTGTGTTTGTCCCCTGCTTTTTTGCATCTCTCTTCTAGGTCTTCAGAGAGGCTCACAAAGAAGGCAGCTGCTTCCATGAGGAACCTCTCCCCCATCATTGAACCCACTCCCAGCCTCCCCCATTAACAGCGTACCCGTAGGAAGGAATCCAACGAGCCGTTCTCCATGAATTCTGTAACGATCATGACAGGGGGGCTCTTGGTGACCACCCCCTCCAGGTGGATGACGTTGGGGTGGTCAAACTGGCCCATGATGCTGGCCTCGCTCAGGAAGTCCCGCCGCTGCTTCTCGGTATAGCCAGATTTCAGTGTCTTGATGGCCACAAAGCTCTCCCTCTTGCCTGGAAGCTTGAGGTGGCCACTGCACACCTCGCCAAACTCCCCTGGAGTGGAAAACAGGGTGTAGGAAGAAAGAGCGCCCTAGGTTTCTGAGCTTTGGGAGTGGGTGGGGGAGAGATAGCGGTTACCTCCCACTGTTCCCCATTTCCTCACACCCACCCCCAGTTCAAAAGCAGGGCACGATCCCTCCCTCAGTCAGAGCCACCCATGGGAAGGTGAGGCACCCACACAGACTGGGCCCTAAGGCTGCACCAAGCGCCTTCCCTCATTTCTTAGCATCCTTGGATTGTAGAGTTGGAAAAGACCCAAAGAAGCATGAAGGCCAACCCAATCACATCCCAATAAAATGGGGCCATTTATGCAGTTTTGACAGAGGTGGGGAAGGCATTTTTTTTGGGGGGGGGGATTGTTGAGAAACTCTTTGTTGCTTTTCCTGGTTGTTGATTGTTATTCCCCTGCCCAAATAAGGGAATGTCCTAAAGATAGCAATGTTCTGAGTCATTTTTGGAGAAATGGTGGTCCACAAAAGAGGCTACCAGTTTATGCAATAGCTGCCATTTTCCTCCAAAATGCTTGTTCTATATCTGAGATATTCTGAATGTGTGGGGTGGGGTGGGGAATGGCTGCTGCTGAAGAGCGCTCCACTACCATCTAGGGAGAGAGAGAGAGAGAACCCCATCTCTGCCACCATTCATCCATCAGCTCCACCTGAAATGGCCCCTTTCCCACTCTTGATTTTCAAGATGGAAGTTCAAAAATGCGGATTTTTGGCATGGCCCCAGATAGGTGTGCACTCTGCCACACCCTCCCATCGACACACCCTCCCTGTGACAGTTTGGGGTTGCAGCACAGGCATCCAAGGGCGGGGACTTACCTGCACCAATCACCTGCTCGATCTTGACACACGAGATGTCAATCTCCTTTGCAAACTCCCTGACAGCCTCATTGGGGTCTTCGTAGGTGAAAGGGTCGATGTAGATCTTCATGCCGGGAGTCACTGCTCAGGGGTGGAAAAGGGTAGAGATGTGTATATCTATATGTCTCTGTCTCTCCGTCTCTCTCTCTCTCTCTCTCTCTCTCTCTCTCTCTGTGTGTGTGTGTGTGTGTATGTATGTATTCATTCATCACACTTAAATACCCAGCCCATCCCCAAAGAACCCAGGCCAACTATCACTATTTCTCCTACTTTACAACTTTTGGCACCCTTCCAGCACCCTTAACAAACTACCCTTCCCAGAATTCTTTGGGGGAAACCATGAGAGTTTAATGTGGTTTAACCACAGCACTTTAAACATGTAGTGAAAATGAGGCCAAAGCAACAAGATGAACCAGTTGTCCCCGGTTGCCAACCAGTTCTCTCCCTTCCCATTCTGACCACCACAGCACACTGCAAATGTGCAGCGATACCTGGAAGTGTCTGCATGAGCCTGTGGTCAGCCTGTATGGGGAAATGCTTATGCACAACTCAGCTGTGTGCCTCTGGTTGATTAACTGAAATGGAATCTATCACGGTGGGATCATTGCAGTGTCAGGAAACAAGCACAGGGTAGAAACTGCTCTTATTCTAAAAGGGTGATCCTCGTTTTGTGGGCAGGGTTGCGACATGGGAAGTTCTTGCTACCTTACATGCTGGGATTGTGTTTATGTCAATGCATATTGGGACCCAGTGGCTTTTGAACTTGGCACCATCACTGCAACAAAGATCTATCTGGACCCCCAGGTTGTGCTTACCTTCAATATTTATGGGAGATTTACTTCAATTTAACAAAGCAAGATATATTAATAACTTGTTTGCTAACAGCTGCTTGTTCAGTCGTGGCTCAAGGCAGGAAGGACCTTTCTACATACCCCATTACCAACTGGTTTCAAAGAGCTGCCTTTACAGGGCCATCAGAGAAACTGACCCACAACTCTGGGTTCTCAGACAAGAAGCAGACCTGATGGATTTTGTGTTTGCCAGGTGGCTTCTTGCAGCTTATTTAATGACAGTCACACACACAGCAAATCCTATCGAAATATGATTTCATCTTGCACTGTTTTTGATTTTGTGAGTTTTTCATCTGCTGTTTATGTCTGATCTTGGATTATTGCTGCCGTACTGCCTCTTTTTGCCCGATTTCCTTTTTATCTTTCATCTCCTTACCTTATACCTGGCCATGCTCAATTCCCCCCCCCCCCTTGTTGTTGTCGAATTGTTGACATAGGCTGTTAGTTATATAAAAACAGTTTAAAAATATATATTAAAAATAAACTGCTTTTATACTTGCTTTGCTATTCGGCTGTTCCATTTCCCTCCTTATTGAAGGTGGGGTACCTGGTGATTGCATGTGGAGTAGGGGCTCTAACTACCTGAAGCTAGTATCAAGTTTTCTCATTTATACAGTGCCTGTGTGTAAAAGAAGAAGAAGAAGAGAGACGCTGTTGGGTCAGACTAGCAGATGTAGCGAGGTCTGGGGAGGAGGCAGCAATGCCTCAGACTGGGGCTCCAAGTGACCAGGGCCCAACACTTGATCCCTGCACCACTAATGCCCTTTCAACTGCAGGTCTGGCCGACTGTGTCCTATACTTCAGAGGTAGTACCAGCCACCCTGAGCTTTGTCAGCTGATCAGCAAAGGCCAATCCCTGGGTGGCATTTAGCTACGTTCTGTCCCGTCCTCCCCCCCCCCGCATGCATGATGCTGTCCCCAAATCTGCTAAGATTTCAGGAGCCTTCAGGGAGAGGGGAAGCAGAGATCAGTCCATTGCACAATAATAAATCCTTATATTGATGGAACAATTTGCTTAGTGCTTTGTTGAATTCATCCCTCCCTCCCCCATCCCGGACTACACTGCCATGCAATGCCCTGGCCTCAGTGGGTCAGGAAATCATTTATGGTGTGAGGACCTCAGCACAAGAGCAATGGTCGCTTCTGGGCAAGCTTCTGGTATCAAGCAAGTCAGTGGTAAGTGGGCCTCTCTGTGGCCCTCTCTGGTCTGTGTTTTCTGTCCTCAGACTGTTCCGAGACACACCTCCATTTCTGGTGCCCAGCTCCATCCTCCACTCCACCCTATATCTCTGTCCTCCACTCTACCACCAGAAGCCTGGCTCCTATGGAGACCTGACTGACAGCTGGGGACGTTTTCGTGTGCAAAGAACAGCAAAGTGTGGGCCTAGAGGGTGGAACATTATTTGGAATATGCTATGAAGGAACTCTTCAGCCTTGGCTCTCCTAGATCTTGCTAGACTACAGGGCCCATCACCCACAGCCAGCATAGCCAAAGTTCAGGGATGATGGGCCTTGTAGTCCAGCGACATCTGGGGAGCCAAGATTGAAGGAGGTGGCTCTAAAGAACCAAGTTTGTCCAGATGCCTTCAAACGATGGGGGGCAGAGGTCCGAAGGCACTGAGGCAGACCAGGAAACAACCTCCCCACCCCACCCCTCACCCCACCCTTGGGGCTACATGCCCACTGGAGAGTACATACTGTGGCCGCTGGTATAATGCTGCAGCTTGTCGGTGTACTCGGAGTCTGCACGCTCAAATCCTCGTCTTCTGGAAGGAGAGCACCGGGCTGAGCGGGAGGCAGATGGACTAGCAGAGCAGGGGGGCAAGGCTGGGCTTCAGCTCTCAGCCCAGAGGCACAGAGCATCTTTCCCGCGCCCCTCCAAGCCTGGAGCCCGCCCCTTCCCCCCTTCCAAGTCCCTCACTCCCTCTCCCGGGAGGCTGCATCCGCACTGGGGTGCATATGGGGTGGCCGTTCAATTTCCACAGAGGCTGCACATACAATCTGCACTGTCTCTGGGGCCAGAGCGGTGCCTGTGTCAAGCATTCACAGGGCACCAATCTGCACCAGCCACCTCTCTCCCACAAGTTTATCCCACCCACCCTTGGACCAGCAAGAGCCAGTCATCTCAGAGCATCTTCTACTGCTGCTTCTTTTAGGAATATAATAAGCTGCCTCTGTCGGTCTGGCCCAGTATTGTCTGCTCTAACCAACAGAGGCTCTCCAGGGTCCTGCCTGGAGATGCTGAGATTCAAAAGTGGGACCTTCTGTATGCAAAGCAGAATGCTTTAAACCTGAGCTAGCATAGAAGTTATTCCTTTCAGACCAGCACCACTTTCCTCTGCAGCACCGGTTTCTCCGCTGTGCATTGTTTGATGCAAGAGCTGTGAAACAGGAGCAGCGCAGCATCTCTTAAAATGCCTGCTGGATCTCTCCCAGCTTCCCTCCTCCCACCCCAGGAGCCCCACCTGCCTCTCCCAGTAGCAAAAGCGCCCTACCTGTTGCAAACAAGGACGATGACCACCAGTGCAATGAGGAAGACAAGTCCCGCAGCTGAGGAGCCAATGATGAGCGGCAGCTTCTCCTGGATGCTGGTTTGGTACTCAGCTGTGAGGAACAAGAAAGAAGAACAAGAGGGGGTTTACTTCTCGGTTGGATGAAGGGGACCCAATCCCAAGCATGGTTGGCACTGAGAGGGAGAGCTACGTCACTGTGCATGTGAAAAGTGAACCTCTCTAATTTGCACATCCTGAAACAACAGGTGAAGAAAACACAGCCATCCTTTGGAATTTGCACTTTTCCTAATTTTGCAGTGCAAAGTAACACATGTAAGATCACGTATGATAAAATGCATATACCGGTGACCAAAATTGTGTACAGGTAACTCACACCTTTAAGGGACGTGGGTGGTGCTGTGGGTTAAACCACAGAGCCTAGGACTTGCCGATCAGAAGGTCGGCGGTTCGAATCCCCACAACGGGGTGAGCTCCTGTTGCTTGGTCCCTGCTCCTGCCAACCTAGCAGTTCAAAAGCACATCAAAGTGCAAGTAGATAAATAGGTACAGTACCACTGTGGCGGGAAGGTAAACGGCATTTCCGTGTGCTGCTCTGGTTTGCCAGAAGCGGCTTAGTCATGCTGGCCACATGACCCGGAAGCTGTATGCTGGCTCCCTTGGCCAATAAAGCGAGATGAGCGCCGCAACCCCAGAGTCGGCCATGACTGGACCTAATGGTCAGGGGTCCCTTTACCCTTTACCTTTAACTCACATCTTAGGCAGGGGTTATGTTCTGGGGATGGCACTTATATGCGAAACCATGGATACTCAAACCACCTCCTTGGAACCACTTAAGTATTGGTGAATTTTCAAGAGGTCTTTTGATATATCAATCAATCAATCAATCAATCAATCAATCAATCTTTATTATGGTCCAGAGACCCAACAAATCATTACAAAGCAATGCATAATTCAGACAGTCTACCTCCAGGTTAAACAAGCATTTTGTTCAGACTTAAAGATAAAGATTCTTTTGAAATATATTTGCTGTTGGCATCCATCTGTCTTGAGAGACAATGGAGTGCGTCTCCGAGGGTGAAGCCAAATCGCTGTGTTAGCAGCACTGAAGCGACATCCCCTTGGCGCAAGCCTGGGCAGTGCATCTGGGCTGCCCAGATGACAAGACCCCCCTCTCGGCCTCACTGATGTGGTCCAAAGGAAAGCAGAGCAATACGTTTGGCACCAGCTTGGCTGCAGGAGATGCCAGAAGGAGGCGTACAAGGTGCCAGCCAACCGTCTTAGGGTCTCTACTCCAGATTTGTGTAGGGTTTACTCCGTCGCCTTTTCTTCTCCCGAAGATACTGTATCTTGCAAGGCAGTGGAGGATACATATGTATAGATACATGCTCTGAAACAGATATGGAATCATGGAGAACTGAGCTTAAGATTCCCTAACTGGAGCAGGGAGTCTTCTACACCATATCTCACCTTCGGTCATGGTCTGGAAGTACATCTTGCCGCTGTAACGCCCATAGCCTGCCACAGTGCGTGCCCGCACCTGGAAGACGTAAATGGTGCCAGCTTTGAGGTTCTGCACCGTCACAGTGTTGGTGGGGCTCTTAACTGCCGTGGCGTTGAACTCGCTCAGATCCTGCCAGGCAAACAGAAGCCAGCTGATAAAACAAAACCTTCTGGGCACCCCCCGCCCCCAAGATATATCACCCTGGGCCTCTTCTAGGTCAGCCTTTCGCGACTTGGGTTTGCAGCTGTGTTTTACTTTATTATATTTACCATACTCATAGTGATTCTATGTCATTTTATATAATTAACACATGCATTTTTTATATGTATTTATTCCGCACCATGGCACTTTTTTTTTTTAAGATTACAAAAATTTGTATACAAATATTTATGCCCATTGGCTGAACTATACTAAGGATAATTATATATATATATATGATATTGCAATCATACTCACAGATAGTTATTCTGTGCCATTTATATAACTTGTGCAATACTGTCTGTGGTTTTGCATGTATTAAAGCTTGTAACAATATGCAAATTATCTATTTCTATAATAACAATGACAACAACAATATCCCATCCATCTAGTTGGGTTGCCCTGTCACCTCTCTCTCTCTCTCTCTCTCTCTCTCTCTCTCTCTCTCTCTCTCTCTCATCTATCTATCCAGTGCTTTCTTTCTAAAAAACATGTTTAGGGGTGCTCTCATTTAGACTCAAGAAAATCACCACTTTATAGTTCAAATCAGGAAAAATAAATACAGTAAATAGACAAAAGTACAAAGATTCACAAAATGTTTAGGGGTATGCGTACCTCTGCATACCCCCATTAAAAAGCTCTCTCTCTCATCTCTCATCTATCCATCTATCATCTATCTATCTATCATCTATCTATCTATCTATCTATCTATCTATCTATCTATCATCTATCTATCATCTATCTATCATCATCTATCTATCTATCAATTATCTATCTGTCTATCCATCCATCCAGCCATCTATCCGAACATCCCCTCACCTGAAAGTCCTTCGACTTCCACGCCACCCTCCTGAAAGTCTCCCCCTAAAATTTACATGGGAACAAAGATCTGGTGAAGGAGGTGGTGGTTCAGAAGAGACTCCCCTCCCCAACACACTGCACCAGCCCTGATTCTGCCACTCTCTCCTGGCTTTGCTATGGAACAAGGACAGAGCAAGGCAGAGCCAGGGTGCCCGTTTATGCAATATAGGTCAGGACCTATTTATCGGCTCAAAACGGTGGGCTCTCCCCCCCCCCCAGCTCCTGCTGGCCTGAAGGGAACCAAAATATAGGTCATCTGGAGGGAACAGAGGATTAGCCCTTTCCACTGCGAATTGAAGTGTGGGGTGCGGGGAGGACATTTGTGACTTCATGCAATCATGGAGTTTTAATTAGCTTTTTTCCCTGATACATACACCCCCTCTTTGATACACACACAATTCTTCACAACTGGGGAATAAAAGAGATTGTGGATTCCCGTCATAAGCATTTCTGTCTGCCAACGATTATTGCACCTGACTCATTCCAACTGAAGAGTGCCTAACTCAATCTGGTTTAAAACTGCATGATTTTTGTAGAGGAAAGAAGTTAGGAATTCATTGAAAAAGAACAGGGTATTTATAATCATCGCAGGTGTCCGTGGAGGGGATATATTAATGGAAAATGTCTAGTAAACCAGACTGGTTCCTACTGAGGGTCTTTGACGAGCCAACATGACAGTGAAGAGGCATTGAAGATTGGAGTGATCATTCTAGGATACTATGGCAGCAGACCGAGATGTATTGTAACTTTTGAATAAAATTTATATTTTAATTTTATATGCATAAGCTATTTATATAGTCAGATAAAAGCTATTTTTAGGACTTGAAATTAGTGAGTTGGCAGCAGAGGCAGACGCTGTACCCTTCTGTTTATCTTTTTTGCTGCCTGTTTTTCAAGATTCTTGAAAACACTGACAATCACACTTCCCATTGCTGGGAACACCATTCATTCATTTATTTTCTCATAAGGCTCCACTGTGAATGCATGAATTATTGCCCTCACTCTCAGTTGGCTTTGGATGGCATCCCATGGAATCATCATGAAACCAGATCAGAGCGAGGGAACTAATTTCTGCCCTCACTGTTGAGCTGTGTGTGTGTGGGGGGGGGGACCTTTCTCAGCCTGAGAGCCACTTTATTATTTATACCCCACCCATCTGGCTGGGTTTCCCCAGCCACTCTGGGCGGCTTCCAACAAAACACTAAAATACAATAACCTATTAAACATTAAAAGCTTCCCTAAACAGGGCTGCCTTCAGATGTCTTCTAAAAGTCTGGTAGTTATTTTTCTCTTTGACATCTGGTGGGAGGGTGTTCCACAGGGCGGGTGCCCCTACTGAGAAGGCCCTCTGCCTGGTTCCCTGTAACTTGGCTTCTCACAGCGAGGGAACCGCCAGAAGGCCCTCAGCCCTGTGTAGGGGTCACATGACGGTGGTGAGTGAGGCCAGAGGCAAAAGTGGAGAAAAGCAATAAATATAATATACACCTTTGTACAACAGGATAGTTTCTATGCACACCGCTCTCTATCCTGTATCCAGACAAGCAAGAGGTATGCTCGACATTCAAGGACACATTCCAGCCAGAAAAAAGACTCAAGAGGTATGAAGCAAGACTGGTGAGGGAGATGGTTTGGGGAGAGTCCTGGGGGCCAAATAGAGAGCCGTTGAGGGCCACATATGGCCCTCAGGTTCCTCCTTGTTTGCACATCCCAAATTTTGTTAGAAATGCCCCCTCTCCCAATTTCATAGCTGGCCAGAAGAATGGGGAGGTTGGCGGAGAGGATTTCAGCTCAGCACTAATCAGGGTGGAGGAGAGAATGAGATGCAATTGCATGTCAAGTGAAGTTTGAGGAGAGGGCCCAGAATGGGTCCATTTCCTTCCCCACCCTCCTCACCCGCAGCTCCCAGTATGAGGCTCAGAAGTGGCTCTCCAGAATAAAACCAATGTTGTACTTTTCCAGAAAAACGCAACACACACATTGACAGTAATTGTCAGTTTTCCATTTCAAAAAAGAAAAAGGAGAGAGAGGGGGGAGTTTTCCCAGCGGGAGACGATTCAAAGCCTCTTCTAATGCCACAGCTCTAGAGGAACTCAAGAGGCTCACTTCAAAGAAACCCTGTCGGCAGATTCACTAATGCAGAGATCTTACTGGAATTTGAAATCCAGCTCTGTGCCTGGTGCTCAGGTGCAACATCAAAGTGAGATATGGGAGACACTTTGAAGGTGTATCTTCCCACTTATAACCAACTAGGCCAATTAGGCTTCTTATTGGACCAATGCATTTGACCCAGAGTTCATAGACGCTTCCTCCAGCTCTTCCTCCTCCACAGCTGCCTCATATTCCATCAGACCTATTGGTCCATCTAGCTCAGCGGTTCTCAACCTGTGGGTCCCCAGATGTTGTTGGACTACAACTCCCATCATCCCTGAGCTCTGCCCTTGCTAGCTAGGGGTGATGGGAGTTGTAGTCCAACAACATCTGGGGACCCACAGGTTGAGAACCACTGATCTAGTTCAATATTGCCAACCCTGACTGGCAGCAGTTCTTGGGGGTTTCAGGCAGGAGGAACATCCTCAGTCCTACCTGGAGAGGCTGTTAAGGACTGAACCTGGGACCTTCTGCATGCAAAGGAGATGCTCTGCCGAAGAGTTGGGCGATAACTGGTTTTCAACATTGCAATATATCACAAGCTGGCTGGTCTCTCGACTGGAACAGCCACGGCAAGTGGTCTGCCAGAGAGTGCCCGCAGTTTGGTCCCTGATGACTCTCCCTGAGGAGAGTTGGATGTATCCCCCAACCCATGCCCCTCTGTGCCCTGGTACCTTCTCGTAGTATTGCAGCTCATAATCCAGAATGACTCCGTTGGGCTGGTCGGGCTGTGACCACGAGAGGGTGATGCTGTCCACCGTCCGACTCACCTGGTGCATGATGGACACGGCTGAAGGGGCTGTAAGAGAAAGAGGTCCGTTGCCTTAGTCAGTGTGTGATCTGCAGGAAGGGAGACGTTTCAAGGAAGCTCCTCTATATGCTGATGCCACATCAAACACTTAGTGACCTACAAGCAATGGCTCAGCATCTGCAACTGTCACCATAAGTCACCATAAAGCCATTGTTGGTATCAATCCCATGTCAGTGGACGGGCATGTCCCGTGAGCTCCTTCCCCTCTCTCGACAACTTTCCTGTGGCTGTTGAGCTGCAACAATATTTCAGGCTCATTCTGGAGTTACCTGCTGATCACAGCTTATTCCAATTCTACAAGGAGCTGTCCAGCCTGGACTCTTGCCTCGTTGCCTGAACTTCTTGGGCCAAGTTCAAGGTGTCACTATTAATAATATAAAGCCCTTAACAGCTTGGGACCATTTTACTTGCGAGATCACCTTACCCATCTATACCCACTCATCCACTTTGATCTGTGGAACTGGCACTGTAACAAGCGTTCCACATTTGCAGGAAACATATTCTACCATGGCAGCAACTTTGGAACTCCCTGCCTTTTTCGTTCATGCAAGACTACCTAGAGATGGAACTTTGCTGGGTGTTTTAATCTAGTTTTTGGCCTACTGTTGATTTTAATTATTTTTGAATGTTTTAAATAGCTGTTTTTAACTGACAGTTTTATTGCCTTATTCTGTTTGTAACCACTTTTGTAACCAGATGGGTGGGGTATAAATAATAAATTATGATTGTAAATTATGATTATTACTTTGAGGTTTTGTTACAATAAAGCATTATATGAAACTCTACTCTCCAACATTTTCCCAAACAAAATAGGGACATCCTATTCCATAATAATAATAATAGTAATGATTTTATTATGTATACCCTGCCCATCTGACTGGGTTGCCCCAGCCACACTGGGCGGCTTCCAACATATATAAAAACACAATGAAACATTAAACATTAAAAAAACCCCTTCCCTATACAGGGCTGTCTTCAGATGTCTTCAGAAGGTTGTAATTAACTTATCTCCTTGGTTTTTGTGGGGAGGGGCATGACTCCATACCCTCCAACATTTCTACAATGAAAATAGGGGTGTCCTAAGGAAAAGCAGTGGGACGCGGGTGGCGCTGTGGGTTAAACCACAGAGCCTAGGACTTGCCGATCAGAAGGTTGGTGGTTCGAATCCCTGCGACAGGGTGGGCTCCCATTGCTCAGTCCCTGCTTCTGGCAACCTACCAGTTCGAAAGCACGTCAAAAGTGCAAGTAGATAAATAGGTACCACTCCGGCGGGAAGGTAAACGGCGTTTCCGTGCGCTGCTCTGGTTCGCTAGAAGCAGCTTAGTCATGCTGGCCACATGACCCGGAAGCTGCACGCTGGCTCCCTCGACCAATAAAGCAAGATGAATGCTGCAACCCCAGAGTCAGCCACGACTGGACCTAATGGTCAGGGCTCCCTTTACCCTTTAAGGAAAAGCAAGACATTCCAGGACCAAACCAGAAACTGGGACAGCTTCTGTAAATCCGGGACTGTCCCTGGAAAATAGGGACACTTGGAGGGTCTGTAAAACTTGTCAAACAACAATAAAAAAATACCCTTGTGATGGGGTTGGGCTAGCTGAGCACATTCCTGTTGACTCCTTCATGCGTTTGGTAAGCGACAGGTACAAAATACCTGAGTAGGGTGTATGGTTGTGGTGATGGATGAATTAACCCCACAGCAACCAAGAGCCCAGCCCCTGAATAGTTTTTGCACTTGTACCTCATTCAAGAGCCCTGTGGTCAGAGCTCCTTGATTGTGTTGTTGCCACAAAGGTGTCTCAGTCATTTCCTTCAAGTTTTGTTCTGAACTCCTGTCTGATCAGGTTGGGCTACTGATTCTCCTCCTCAGCATCTCCCTTTACTTCCCATCCTTCGCTAACACAGGACAACTTCGTACAGCATGATGTGATCCAGGTCGGGTGGGGGTGGGGGGTGGGGGTGGGGGTGGAGTTCTGGTGTCTTGGATTGAGCACTAATTTGTGGAAATGGGCTGTGCTATGCTCAGGGCAATTCATTACAATGAAACTGACATGTCTCAGTTGGGAACTGCCAGCCAACTGAGAATTGTGTCAGGCAAATGAGAGAACAAAAGGCCCCTTTTGTAGTGGCTTTGTAGCCCCCACCGGGTGACAGGGCTAGATGGGGAGGGGAAGATTACCTAGTCCTGTTGTTAACTAGGCTGCGTCTCACATGTGCGATGTGTCTGAGTCAGGGATGTTGGCAGAAGTCCAAAAACCCCAACACAAACCTAGACCACCTACAGCTACCACTCCACAAAAGTTGCCTCTTAGTTAAAAAAAACAGCAACATGGTGGCTACCAGGAAGCAGCCACCATGGGGACACTGAGGTGAGTGAGAGTCTGCCTCTCTGATCTTCTGAACATGATGAGTAAGGACATTTGGAAATTTGAAAGCCTGGATTTTCCTGATTCAAATTTCTAGGTAGTAGAGCATTCATGACCATGTTTGTCCTAGGACAAGCATGGAGAACGTTCTTTTATTAAAAATAAAATATTTTTTTATTAATTTTTCATTAATAACAATCCAATGGTAAAGGTAAAGGTAAAGGTACCCCTGCCCGTATGGGCCAGTCTTGACAGACTCTGGGGTTGTGCGCCCATCTCACTCAAGAGGCCGGGGGCCAGCACTGTCTGCAGACACTTCCGGGTCACGGGGCCAGCGTGACAAAGCTGCATCTGGCGAGCCAGCGCAGCACACGGAAACGCCATTTACCTTCCCGCTAGTAAGCGGTCCCTATTTATCTACTTGCACCCGGGGGTGCTTTCGAACTGCTAGGTTGGCAGGCGCTGGGACCGAGCAGCGGGAGCGCACCCCACCACGGGGATTTGAACCGCCGACCTTTCGATTGGCAAGCCCTAGGCGCTGAGGCTTTTACCCACAGCACCACCCGCGTCCCTGTGGATCCAATCCAATGGAGGCCACATTAATACAATGCCAAATCATGCCAAATCACAATACAACCAAAAGAGCCAATTAAACAGTTCCAAAGTAAACATTTTTTGATGACTTCCCGTGTTCCAGCTATCAGGAGTTGATGTTATTCCTTGATCCTGCACCAATCTCTTAATTTGTCTGAGTTCTCCAAGCAAGGAGAACCTTCTTAGCAGCCACATTCTTTTTGGGGAAACCTTTTGTGGGCTGCTGATGCTGGGTGGGGCCTGGTGGGGAAGTGGACAGAGCCCACTTTTTGCATTGTAGAGTAAGCTAGGTTCTATACATTCTCTCACACACACATCCATCCAGACAAGCAAGAGGTATTACTAGTGCTCAAGAACATATCCCAGCCAGGGCAAAACACTTGAGGAGGCTGGAAATTAGGGCCAGGGAGGAGGATGGTTGGGGTTGGCATGTAGCCTAGGAAGAGTTCCAAAGGTCAGATAGAGAGGCTGAATGGCCACAATTGATCCACCTCTGCCCAGGGAGGTTGGGTGAAGACAACTGCACCTCTGCTGCTATGCCTAGTTCTCCTTCTCTAGGTGGACAATGGGGAACCTGTGCTGTTCCTGGCATTGGACTGCAGCCCCAGGTTGGGGCTGAAGGGTGTTTTAATGCAGCAACATCTGGAGGGCCAAAGATTCCCCAATCGCCGCTCTGTTGTTGTTTAGTCGTTTAGTCGTGTCCGACTCTTCGTGACCCCATGGACCAGAGCACGCCAGGCACTCCTGTCTTCCACTGCCTCCCTGCAGTTTGGTCAAACTCATGTTTGGTCAAACTCAGGATCTGTCCTTCCAGTGAGCACTCAGGGCTGATTTCCTTCAGAATGGATTGGTTTGATCTTCTTGCAGTCCATGGGACTCTCAAGAGTCTCCTCCAGCACCATAATTCAAAAGCATCAATTCTTCGGCGATCAGCCTTCTTTATGGTCCAGCTCTCACTTCCATATACCACTGCTGGGGAAACCATAGATTTAACTATATGGACCTTTGTTGGCAAGGTGATGTCTCTGCTTTTTAAGATGCTGTCTAGGTTTGCCATCGATTTTCTCCCAAGAAGCAGGCGTCTTTTAATTTCGTGACTGCTGTCACCATTTGCAGTGATCATGGAGCCCAAGAAAGTAAAATCTCTCACTGCCTCCATTTCTTCCCCTTCTATGCCTTCAAAAAGGGAAGGCGTCTCAATGGACTGCTCAACCACTCTTCCCCAACTGCATCCTGGGGCTCAATTTGCACCAAACACACAGCCAGCATCTGCAGCAGCCACAAAGGGTCCTTTAGCCATGATTGCCTGGTGGGTACCCCTGGTCCCTACTCATATAGGGACCTGGCTCATACAAGACCATGGGTCCATCAAGTGCATCCACATTGACTGGCAGCAGCTCTTGTCAGGGTTTCAGGAAGGAGGCTTGGGACATTCCATTTGCAGAACATGTGCTCTAAGACTGAGCTACAGACCTGCTTTGAGTTCTCACAGTGAAAGCGCATTTTAGTTAACAAACATCAGGCTAGTGTTGGACTAAAGCAAGCCATCCAGCCATTTTTATAAGGTTTTGAGTTGGAGCAAAAATGCATAGCCTCTTCCTATATAGACTGGCCTGGACTCTGCATTCATCATCTGAGGCCCTTCTGTGTGTGCCTCCTCCATGTGAAGTCCAGAGGCCTTCTCTGTAGCGGCTCAGTGTTTGTGAAATGCTCTCCCCAGGGAGGTTCGCCTGGAGCCTTCGTTATATATTTTTAGGTGCCAGGCGAAAATGTTCCTCTTCCAACAGGTTTTGGGCTGATTAATATCCTACAGACTTTTAAATGGGTCCATTGGAAGGGGGAGTTATTGTTTTCTTTAGTTATTTACTTGTGTCTTCTCTTGTGTTTTATTCTGTGAACTGCCCGGATATCTTTTGATGAAGAGTGGTATAATAATAATAATAATAATAATAATAATAATAATAATAATAATTTGGGAGGCAGTTAAATTCTGAGAATTCTTTGAAAAGGGAGATGTCTTAAAAAGATGATATGTGGGTTTTCATAAGCCCACAGTCCCCAATGCAAATATTTCTGAGCCCAGAGATAAGAGTCTTGGTGGCAACTCAAAATTTCATGAAGACATCAGGAAGAACACAAGAAGAGCTCAGTTGGGTCAGACCAAAGGCCCATCTAATCCAGCCGCCTGATCTCACAATGGCCCACCAGTTGTCTATGGGAAGCCTGCAAGCAGGACTTGAGCACAACAGCACATATCCCCCCTTGTGAACTGATATTCAGAAGCTTCCTGACTTTAGCACTGGAGATACCTTCTTCTGTGTGTGAAGAAGAGCTTTCTTTTGTCTCTCCTGAATCTCTGAACATTCAGCTTCCTTGGATGTCCCTGGGTTCTAGCATTATGAGAGAAGGAGAAAAACGTTTCTCCATTGAGAGTGTTGGAAGGAAGAATTCTGGACATGCGCACACAACAAAGTGTTTTTGAGTATGTCAGAGAGGGACGTGAGCTAAATCACACATCTTTGGAGCTGAAACAGCTTTTCCCTGGGGGTCAGCAAGGTTAGGGGTTGGAGAGCAGTATCATGGCTTGGTTTGCTGGAGTCATGGTGTGTGTGTGTGTCTTTCCCAGCACATTTGCAGTGACACACTTTGCTTGCTCCTGTCTTCTGCTCTGAGTACCCCGTGACCTGGATTAGCAGGGGTGAGGGTGGCTGGATGATGTGTGAATGGCCTTAGAACAGGGATTTGAACCTGATTGTTATCTGATCTTTTGTTTTCCTGAAAACTGCGGCAGCACTGACATTTAAATGCTGATTTATTTATTTACTTTTTTTAAAAAACAAGCTTGTTTAGGAGAGAAAATGCTGGTCTGTCCAATTCCAGGCAAAGGACCACCCCAATGGGCTATTTCTCTACAATCTAATTGGTTCCCCCCTCCCCACTTTAACACAACTCATATGGACATAGGAAGCTGACCTATATTGAGTCAGACCACTGATGTATCCAGCTCAGCACGGTCTACACTGACTGGTAGTGGCTCTTCAGGGTTTCAGGCAGGGGGACTCCTAGCCCTACCTGGAGATTCTGGGGGATGATCCTAGGACCTTCTGCATGCAAAGCACACCCTCAAGACATGAGAAGCTGACTATTCATCTATCCAGATCCATATTACCTACACTGACTGGCAGCAGCTCTCCAGGGTTTCTAAAAGGGACACATTTCAAGCCCAATCTGTTGATTCTGGAGAACATGGGACCTTCTGCATCCAGGACAAAGAGGTGGCATGGCCCCCCCAGAAGCGGCTGAACCCACCTCAGTCCCAGGCACCATGGCGAATGACCAGAGAAGATAGGAGTCAGACTATAGATACTCTGCAGCTACTGAGAAAGAAACTACTGAACTGTAATGCTTCAGGGTGAAGCCATTAGACCATAAGATCTTGCTGGATCAGGCCAATGGCAAATTATTATTATTATTATTATTAGTAGTAGTAGTATTAGTATTAGTATTAGTATTTAAATTTATATACTGTCCTTTATCAAAAGATTCCAGGGCAGTGTACAACATTAAAAACACATTATAGAACATCAGTTATAAAAACATAATAAAAAGCATAGTGACAGACAGCCTAATAATAAAACGGCCATCATAATAGCAGTCCTATTTAGTCCAGCATCCTGTTTTCACATTGGCCAGCTAGGTGCCCGGGGCAGCCTGCAAACATGATTTGAACACAAGAGCACCCTCCCTTCCTGGGGTCTCCAGCAACTGGTATTGAGAAGCATTACTGCCTCCAGAGAATAGCCGTCATGGCTAGTCTCCTTGCATAGCCCCTCTCCTCCATGAATTTGCCATGGAAGCTGCCCAAGTTGGTGGACACCATTGTAGGCTATTTGCAGATTAGTTGCGCTGCAGAAGGCATGCTTGGGAGACCACACATTACAAGGAACGCAAAAATAACTTTTGCAAGGTTTTAATATGAGGGACGCAGGTGGCGCTGTGGGTTAAACCACAGAGCCTAGGACTTGCCGATCAGAAGGTCGGCGGTTCGAATCCCCACAGCGGGGTGAGCTCCCGTTGCTCGGTCCCTGCTCCTGCCAACCTAGCAGTTCGAAAGCACATCAAAGTGCAAGTTGATAAATAGGTACCACTCTGGTGGGAAGGTAAACGGTGTTTCCGTGTGCTGCTCTGGTTCGCCAGAAGCGGCTTAGTCATGCTGGCCACATGACCCGGAAGCTGTACGCTGGCTCCCTCGGCCAATAAAGCGAGATGAGCGCCGCAACCCCAGAGTCGGCCACGACTGGACCTAATGGTCAGGGGTCCCTTTACCTTTAATAACAAAAACAAAGACTCATTTTACACTAAATATATCAATAAGCATGACCCAACCCCCAGGGTACTGAGAGAGCTAGGTGCTGCTCTTTATATACTATACCCAACAGCTTAATTAACATAACTTAACAGCACCTGCTATACTGCTTCACAGCTGTAAAACTAGGTCACGTTATTTGCTCTGGCCCTTAAAGAAATACATATCTTGTGGAACAATAATGAACCTTCAAATTTAAAGAGACCATTCAACAACCATTGCTTCCTGATGGAGCGAGTTCCATAGTTTAACTAGTGTGAAGAAGTGTATTCTTTTAACTGTCCCAAGTCTTCCAATGTGGGCATCCCAAGGGTTAGAAAAAGTTGCTCTGAACTGAACAGACCAGCTAATACAGTGGTACCTCAGGTTACAGACGTTTCAGGTTACATACGCTTCAGGGTACAGACTCTGCTAACCCAGAAATAGTGCTTCAGGTTAAGAACTTTGCTTCAGGATGAGAAGAGAAATTGTGCGGCAGCGGCAGGAGGCCCCATTAGCTAAAGTGGTGCCTCAAGTTAAGAATAGTTTCAGGTTAAGAACGGATCTCCAGAACGAATTAAGTTCTTAACCCGAGGTACCACTATATGGGGAAGAAGTTGGGGGAAATCAAGGCATGGGGATGCAAGGCCCTCCCCTCCTCCTCCCCTCCACGTGGCTTTCCATCCCGACCCCCCCAGCTGCAAGACACGAAGCAGACAAGCTGCCTCTCTCAAGCCGCTCCTCTCATTGTGGGTGGGTTGGGGAAGGGAGCTGGGCGGTGGGGGTCAACTGACATGTTGTCTGGGACGACCCTGGACCACATGCTGGCCATGAAACCACGACCCGTCTCCAGTTTCCCCTTTCAGGGCCTGAAACCCAGCCAGCACCAATCCATTTTCACTGTTCCTCTCTCTCCGTCTCTCCCTCGCTCTGTGTCAGCTGCCAGGTCTGCGGAGCAAATCTGGTCCTCGCAAAGGGGTCTCCCTCCTGCCCACCCACCTCCTGCCCACAATCAAAGGGTCTCCTTGGGCTGATGGGGCTCAGCCGCCCGGCTTGGGTTACGTGCAGCAGAATCAGTCTCTGATCACAGTAATCCCCGTAACTTGTGTTGAATTGCAGGGGCGGCTGAGCCCACCGAAACCCCCTCTCTGTCCCCCACCCCACCCCAAGAGCTTCGAGGAATGAGACGGGGCAAGGAGGAAGGACAGAGCAGCTGGGGGTCTTCCGGACTCCCCCCACCCCCTGCTCCAAACCTTCACTCAAGCGTTCTTCCCCCAGCATCAGGTTACCGTTGGCCACCATCAAGCCAACGGGGGAATTCTGGTATTTTCAATTAACGTCCGGCAGACACGGCTGTGCTCTGAGGTCAGGGTCAGAAATGTCTCGTGGGAGGGCGGCTGCGTGTGGCTGGGGGGTGGTTGTGGGGGGAAAGGGAGGACACACAAAGCTGGACTAAGCAGATTCAGATATGCAGGCTTCTCTTATCACTGGAGACGGAGCTTTTGGGGGAAAATTCCAAGGTCAGGACGGACGGACCTGCTCATTTCTCTGGGTTTTCAAATTTTCCAGGCTTAACTCCAGTTCCTCCCAATTTTGCATTGCTTTTCTTTAAAAAAAGACTGCATAAAAATTCACCCACATTTACATTTGAATTTTCCTAATATGCACATTTTTGGGGAGCAAGGCATACATATTTTTGCAAGCCATTTCTCCTAATTAGAATGCATTCACCATTAGGCACATTTAAGTGCTTTCCTATTCCCAAATAGATGCTCTTGCATACAGAGTTTGGGGTTGGAGCAAAGCATTGCAAAAGTCCAAACTTCCAAGGACAGCTGTTGTTTAGATTCCCCTATTGGATCTGGAAGCGTGAGTGAAAATGCAAACTAAGCCAATTTCCCCTCCATCCTCATTTCAAAGCCAGAAGTGGAAATAGTATAAGAAGAAGAAAATCTTCCTAATCACTTGACTTCTCCACATCAAATGTTATTCTGTCTTCGGGGCACAGAAATGTCACGGCTGTGGGTTTGAGCCTCACGTTGGGCAAAAGAGTCCGGCAATACAACGAGTTGGGCTAGATCACTCTCTTCCAACTCAAAAATTCTACGATTCTATGAAATACTCGGAGAGTCCCTGTTCCTTGAAAGGGAGTTTCAGAGATGAGGGGCCCAAACTGAAAAGGTCCTGTTGCCCATCACCACCCACCTTCTTCCAGATGTGGAATGGCAGGGGGAGAGAGATGGAGCAGGGACAGAGTCTGATCTCAATGGTGAGAAGTGTTCTTGAAGGAGCAGGCAAATTTCTAGAGTTCCTTTTCACAAGCCATACGTAGAGGAATCTGTGCACATACACAACCCCACAGACTGCGATCTTAGGCAACTCACAGCTCAAGCCTTATCTGGGCATTCAAACACCACCAGTGGAAGTGTGGGGAGGGTATAGGGGTGCCCCTTATGTCTCCACCTTTTGTGTCAGCCCATTCCTCCTTCTTAAGTGGGAAGGACTGAAGGTGGTTTCTGAGCGCTTTGGGATGAACGATAGCCTTGCTATACGTCTGGGAAATCCCCAACATGTCCTGTTTTGGGGGGCCTACATGCCCATCCAGGGGTGGGGATGGAGATTTTTATAATTGTAAGCAAATGTCCAGCTCAGGCTCTGTTTAGGGCTCAGAGGTAGCCTGAAAAAAGCTCAGCAACTTTGTTCATCTGGAAATATGAATGCACTTAAAACCTTCGGCGCGACCAGGTGTTCAGAGGCTTCAAATCACAATCAGCTGAGTGCTGCAAGAACTGAGGTACCCGGACTATTGGCTGCCAGGTGTTTTGGACGACAACTCCCATCATTCCTGGTTATCGGCAGTGGCTGATGGGACTCACAGTCCACAACATCTGGAGGCAAGCCCTGTGTTAGAAGCCCCATTCCTGTTTAGCACGCCAAGGTCTCCTCTGGGCCCAGGGACAATTTGGGACAGGGCTCACACCCTGCTGCCTTCTTCATGTGTTCACTTTGACCACATTACGCATTATGTGGACCTCGAAATTTGTGTGCGTGGTGCTTCCTACCAGATGCTACCCGGCAGCCATGGCTGGCAGATGTTGTTGGACTCTGACTCCATCCCCAGACAGCATAGCCAATGGTCAGAGATGAGAACCTAAGAAGATCCTGTTTGATCAGGGCAATGGCCCATCTAGTCCAGCCTCCTGTTCTCACAGTGGCCAACCAGATGCCTGTGGGAAACCTGTGAGCAGGATCTGAGTACAAGACCACTCTCCTCTCCCTGCGATCCAGAAGCATTAATCCTCCAGCTGTGGAGGCAGGGCATAGCCATTATGGCCCGTAGCAATCAATAGCCCTCTCCGCCACGAATTTGCCCAGTCCACTTTTCAAGTCGCCCAAGCTGGTGACCACCCCTGTCTCCTGCAGGAATGAGTTCCATAGTTTAACTATGAGCTGCATGTAAAAGTGAAGTCTTTTATCTACCCAGGAGCTTATTCTGGAACTCAGAGGAACTTATTCTGAGCAGAAGTTAGATTTTTCCAGGGGGGATTCTCCTCCAGGGCAGGGGACCTGCTGAAAGAAGGCAGCGTGGGCAGAGCAGCATGCCTCTGCACTCAGAGAAGACAAAAGTCTCGGCCTGCCTCAACCTCCCTCAATGCCAACATTCATGATCGCTGCTGCCAGACCCTCTTGTTGTTGTTCGAGCTCCATGCTGGATGTGTGTGTGTGTGTGTCTCTCTCTCCCCACAGCTTCTGTTTCCAGCTGCTAATGATGAACATCAAGGCTGCCAGGCTGTGCAGAGAGCTTGCGAAAGAATCCTGCCTCTAATTACGGGAGAATTAGCGAGCAGACAGTTACTGTTTAGCGCTAATGAACAGATACATTAAGGAAGGCGTTGTGCCCGGGCTGGGAGCCTCAGCTCGACGCATAATAAAGCCGAGCCGAGCAGAAACACGCAGGGGGAGCAAAGGCAGAGCGGGAGGTTTCCCCGTCTTCCTCTCTCTCTCCCCCCACCCGCCTCCATTGCTACCCTCCCTGCCACCCCTTCCCTCCCGCCAAGGTGCGAATGTTCACAGTTGCTGCAATAAAGTCGCAACCACGTTGCTTAATTACAAGGGGTGAGATCTGAGCATGCAAGAGGCAGGCCTGACAGCTCGCCTGCTCTGGCAGCTCGCAGAGGCAGCCCCAACAAGCGAGGGGAATTCAGGAGCACGTCAGAAGTTCGGCCTTTTGCAAATCCCAACATGCACTGACCAGACACCTCCACATATTGCTTTCAACTAAGTCCTACTCAGAGTAGACCCACTGAGGGAAAATATACCTGACTCATATCTATTAATTTTAATGAGCCTAGTGGTCTGATTTGTATATAGTCTTAAGGCTTCGATCTTAACGCCACTTCCCTGGGAGTAAGCCCCACTGAATTCAATAGGGCTTACTTCAGAGCAGACAAGGGGTTAGGATTGTGCTGCAAATGTCAGGATCAGAATTTAAGGTATCCCCGAGATTACACACTTCCCAAATGTTCCAAGAGGGTTCTCCAATTTTTATTTTTAAATTACCAAAATGTGGTTGAGTGGTAATGGTGATAGACTGCTCTGCAGGTGTCAGTTCACAACCCACCTTTGCCAGCATGGTGTTTTTGAGAGAAAGTGTAGTGTAGTGGTTAGGGTGTTGGGTTAGGCTCTGGGAGACCAGGGTTCAAATCCCCACTGAGCCATGAAACTCACTGGGTGAGCTTGAACGAGGCACAGTCTTTCAGCCAAACCTACCTCACAGGGTTCTTGTGAGGATAAAACAGGGAGGAAGTGAATCATATATGCTGCCTTGAGCTCCTTAGGGGTTAAGTTAGGATATAAATGGAACAAATAAATAAGTGTGTTTTGAGAGGAAATAGGTTTTAAAGAACGTATTTGAATACTTATTCAATTGCAATTTTTCACACACACACACGCACACACACATCAGGTTAATGCAGAAGTGAGTCAGAATGACTACTGCTGAAACCTATGTGAAAGTGGGGCTGTATGAGATGCTATTCCTGCACCAAGTAGATCTACTGAAATTAATGGCTGTGATTGATTTAGGTCAATTAATTTCAATGGGTCTACACTTTGTGGAAGTTAGCTGGATGCTGGGCAGGGCTTGCCAAGAGTTGTGGACAATCCAAACGTCTCAGGAGAAATTCAAGTGAGGAGAACTTTGTAACCATTCCTAAACATTTATACAAACCAGCATAGTGTCATTTCTCCCTGAGAATCCCATCTTTCCTGGGGGGAAATAAGCTTCAAACGGACAAGATGTTAGTCCTCAAGATTGGGGGGGGGGGGAAATGCCTCCTTGGTTTGGCCAGCCTCTACGCTACACCAAAGTGTGTGTTTTCTTGAAGCATGGAAATCTATCGCCTGAATAACTGTTGTGAGCCTGTCACAACTGGATGTGAGCCAAACTGGATGTACATTTCCAAAATATAAGATAAAAAAAACGAATAAAATAAAACCTTCATACAGCAACAGTGTTTTGTGTTGTGTAGGATCCTATGATGTAAGTAATGGGCCTCGCCTGCTAGCCTGCTCCCTAAAATATCACTATTAATATACTTCTTAATTGTATTTCACTATTAATATACTTCTTCTTAATTGTATTTCAGTTCAACAATTACTTTGATAAAATACATACATTGATAAACACATACATTTGTTATGTGCAAAAGGCTTTAGATACCTATTAAGGCCATAAATTACCATATAGCATATATTCAACACAATAAACAGTGACAATTTGTTGTTGACAAAGGACAGGTGGTCATATAAAGGGCCCCATTACCTTCAGTAGCTTAGGGCCTCTTCAAACCTAAATTCAGCCCTGGGTGTGGGCCTCTAATGGTCAGTCCGAAGGAGCTGACTTTGTGTCTCATTAAGGGAGATGAAGAAGACCCCAGAAGATGCTATTTTCTCAGTGGCAGAGTTTTAAAAATGCCCACCTCCGCGGGGAGCTGGCAGAAAGGAGGAAACTAGAGGTGGCGTTTTCTGCAAATCCCAGTGCCTAATTTATATGCACAGATTTCCCCCTCACACACACACACTAATTTCCATCTCGCTCCTTGATCTTGACAAAAAAAAACCAAACCCATTTCCACACACACACATACCCATAATATTACACCCTTATTATGTATGTATACATTCAAGGTTTCTTAAACGAACCAGCACATAAACAGATACACTCAATGAGGCGTATAACTTTATAATCAAACACATATGTATTAATGTTTATAGAATTACGCTGCAGTAATACAGTGGACGTGGTTATTTTAAATGTGTTGGGTTGTAGCTTACTCGGAGAGACAATGCCCCTGTGATTCTGGACAAATAGAAACAATAGAGAATGTGCTTCTCCAGTGCCTATATTATAGAGACATTCGTATTAGCCTCATCTCCCCACTGCTCCATAAGTACTCAGGGCACACAGGACAATTCTATACCTCCCTGCTACAACATACAATTTTGCCAGATTCTGCATAGGTAAAGGTAAAGGTACCCCTGCCTGTACGGGCCAGTCTTGACAGACTCTAGGGTTGTGCGCTCATCTCACTCTATAGGCCGGGAGCCAGCGCTGTCCGCAGACACTTCCGGGTCACGTGGCCAGCGTGACAAGCTGCATCTGGTGAGCCAGCGCAGCACACGGAACGCTGTTTACCTTCCCGCTGCTAAGCGGTCCCTATTTATCTACTTGCACCTGGGGGTGCTTTCGAACTGCTAGGTTGGCAGGCGCTGGGACCGAACGACGGGAGTGCACTCCGCCTCGGGGATTCAAACCGCCGACCATGCGATCGGCAAGTCCTAGGCGCTGAGGTTTTACCCACAGCGCCACCCACGTCCCTAGATTCTGCATAGCAGCGCTCAAAATCCGTTGGATGACAATCTGTGCCACAAACTAGATTTAATGCATACACCTATCAGAATGCTCTGTAAATTGATAGCTATAGTCTTTTATATACAGTACTAACCTTTTCTGCTCTTCCACATCCGTTTAATGCTCCTAACGCTTATTTTAGATTATTTCAGCTTCTTTTCGATTCTTATAGTCTTTTATATATAACCTTCTGTTTTAATAATTTTTAGCTTTCCAAAAAGGTTTTACAGATATTAAATGATTGTACCTCACCCTAATTATGCTGATCTATGACCGTAGTAAAGATTTGATTTGATTACTTAGATGCATTGAAATCAATGGGTCTACCCTGCGTAGGACTGGCGTTGGCTTGTACCCAGTGCTAATCCTGCACACAGTAAGACCTATTGAGGTTAATGAACATTCCTAACTTGGGTTTGTTAATCTTAATGGGTCTATTATGGGGTATATTTTTGCATATAGTTAGTCAGACCTTTAAAAAACAAATTAGGATTAAAAACCCAGCAATCTGAGTGTTCACTCGCAAGAAGTGCTTCAAGGCAGTCAAAGCTCGGTTGGGTCAGATAAAGCCATTGAAAACTGTTTCCTCCTTTGAGTATTGAAAGTATAGAAAAGTATAGAAAGTAGAATAGTTGGGTATTACCTTGGACTGGATGTTTTGATTATTTTTCTATATATAGCTGACAAAATAATAATAATAAAAACAAGAAGAAGGAACCTGGCAATGGAGTGGAAGAGATCCTTACCAGCTTGGTTGGTGGTGATGTTGACAGAGGCGAACTGGGGCGAGAAGGGGCTCTGGTCAGTGACGCCATTCACCGCCTGTATCTCAAAAGTATACTGGGTGTGGGCCAGCAGGTCGCTGATGTAGACACGTTGCTCGGCCAGGCCAAGCTGGCGTGGTGCGAACTGGACGTTGTCCCCGCACCGGGTGCATGCCCCCCGGCCCGAACCGCAGCTCTTGCAAATGATGTTGTAGACCAGGTCCTCGCGGCCCCCTGAGTCCCGGGGCGGACTCCACTCCAGCATAAGGGAGGTCTCATTCACGCTGGAGATGACGGCCTGTGGGGCCGACGGGATTGCTGCGGGAAGGGAGGAAATGGGGAGGTAAGATGGTGCAGGACAGCAGGGACTTTCAGGGCTGCCAGAACTTTCCTAAGGCTACAGCCATTACAGGCTCTGTTTTGCATCCCAAATGTTTCGCTCTGGCTGGAGTGTTTCTTCCACTCTGATACTGTTTGCCTGGATGGAGAATACAGAGGCAGGTGTGTGTGTGTGTGTGTGTGTGTGTGTGTGTGTGTGTGTAGAAAGCAGCTTATTGGATAAAAGTAGCATTTACACTCACTGCTTCCTGGCATCTCTGGGTAGGCCGGTGAAAGCCTCATGACCAAAACCCTGGAAGCTGCCACCGATACTGAGATAGATGGACCAATAGTCTATGCCAGGGGTCAGCAAACTTTTTCAGCAAGGGGGCCAGTCCACTGTTCCTCAGACCTTGTGGGTGGCAAGACTATATTTGAGGGGGGGGGGGATGAACGAATTCCTATGCTCCACAAATAACTCAGAGATGCATTTTAAATAAAAGGACACATTCTACTCATGTAAAAACACACTGATTCCTGGACCGTCCGTGAGCCAGATTTAGAAGGCGATTGGGCCAGATCTGGCCCCTGGGCCTTAGTTTGCCTACCCGTGGTCTATGCCCACAGGACCCTGAAGGATGAGGTATACCACCTTTCTAGACTTGCCCCCCTCCCCTTTGTGGGCAACTTACTGGTGCATGGCATGTCCAGCGGATCGGAGTCTGAGCGGTAGTAGTTGTTGCGGCAGACACAATTCGTGGCTCCTTCTGACGTGGTCCGGCTGTTGATGGGGCAGTGGACGCAGCCCTCGTCTCCCTGGCTGGCTTTGAACGTCCCTGAGGGGCATCCTGGAAAAGGAAAAAGGGGGTGGGGAGAATCCTATTAAAAGCCATGAAAATACAGGGAGGTTTGGAAATGGGTGAGGGATGGATGGATCTGCCAGTTTCGATTTCTCTCAGATTCTCTAATTCTAAATCTTCCATTCAGTTCACCACATTTTGGCAGAAATTTGCATTTAGACAAAAAAAGCCATGAAAACACATCAGCATTCTAGTGGAAATCTCTCCTAATAAACAGTTCTGCCTAATATGCACAATTTTGCAAGGCTTTTTTGCACTGTAAAATTCAGAGAAAGAATCTTGAAGGATATTCACGATTTCGTTCACGTTTTGGTTTGAAAGCTGCCAGTGATTTAGTTTCACGTTAAAATGCAAACGGAAGTGAAATTCTCTCCCGTCCCATTGTGGGCCTTGGGGGTGGGGCATGTACATGCTCAGGAAACCCACTTCTCTGAAATGGCAACATTGCTTGCTGATATAGCCCGAAAGATTTATAAACTGCTTAATCTAAGGAGCACACCCTATAAAATTATAGATAAAGCACAGCTAAAAATTGACAGACTATTAAACAGCCAATATATATATGTAAACTGGTTAATATTGAAATAATAATCTGCACAACTTTTAAAACAAATATACGCAACTAAATTCCTGAAATAACAATAATAAATTAATAGTTTTCAGCATGCATCTGACATGGCATTGTGCAGGTGCCTGTTTCATGTCCAGAGGCAAGGAGTTCTAAAGTACAGGTAAAGGTAAAGGTAAAGGACCACTGGATGGTTAAGTCCAGTCAAAGGCAACTATGGGGCTGCGGCGCTTATCTCACTTTCAGGCCAAGAGAGCCGGCATTTGCCCACAAACAGCTTTCTGGGTCATGTAGCCAGCATGACTAAACCACTTCTGGTGCAATGGAACACCGTGACAGAAAGCAGAGTGCACAGAAATGCCATTTACCTTTCCACCACAGCAGTACCCATTTATCTCCTTGCAGTGGTCTGTTCTCGAACCGCTAGGTTTGCAGGATCTTGGACAGAGCAACAGGAGCTCACCCGTCACGGGGATTCAAACCGCTGACCTTCTGATCAGCAAGCCCAAGAGGCTCAGTGGTTTAGACCACAGCGCCACCTGTGTCCCTAAAAGTACAGGTGCTTGCATACTAAAAGATGGAGTCCTTGCAAATGTGAAATGAACACAATGCAACGCTTGGAAAAGCACCAGTTCTGGGGTGCAAATTGGGTAATCTTTGGGAATATGGCACCCTGGGAGAGGCCACAATTCAGTGCCCCCAAATGGATCTTCTTAATTATGGATCTTCTCAATTTGGTGCCCTCCTGGCTCAGTGCCCTGTGCGGGGGAGCCGCCTTCACCGCCCTAAATCCAGCCCTGCAAATAGGCATGGGTAGGACAAAGCAATCTGCTAAGGAAACTGATCCTAAGCTGAATGCATCACTTTCTCAAGCTGCAAGCCTCTTTGGTTTCAAATCCCAGATTTATGTGTGTTTTGAGTCTGCATGCTTCAGACCCCCATATTTCTGAACTGGAGTGCCCTGACAGATCCTAGAACTGCCCGTTCTTCTCTCTCTGTCTCACTGTCTCAACTGCCCCCCCCCCCCCCCGCTATTTTGTCTGGGGAAAGAGTTCCTTCTGTGTAATCCGAAGCATCGCTCATTCCCTTGACAATAGAGGCTGCTCCAGTAAAAGCTATCACCTTACCTCTTTTGTATCTCTCAGTTCCCCCACCCTATTTGCAGAAAGACCTCCTACCACAATCCCATCCTTCAGATATCCAAGATTTAGGATGGAGCTCACAGCAACCCCTCCTCTAATTCTTGTGGCAGCAGCAGCTGGGAGGTAAAATTGAGATTCTTAAGTCACCAGCCCCCTCCCTCCACAAACTCCAGGCTGTTCCGGAGCAAAGGACCCATCCTAAGGCACGGGAGCTGTGGGCTTTGTCTCTCCTGAAACAGCTGCAAATCCAGCCCTCTCCTTTTGCTCTAGTCTCCGTGGAGTTTGATGTGTTGGAGGGACATAGCTCAGTGGAAAAGCATTTGCTTTGCAAGAAGAAGGTCCCCTGTTCAATTCTACCCCCCACCACCCCGCATCTCCAGGTAAAGGCTGGGGGAGACACCTGCCTAAAAGTTCAGACAGCTGCTGCCAGTCAGTGTAGACAATATTGAGTTAGATGGACCAATGGTCTGACTGGGTATAAAACAAATTCTGATGTTCCTCTGTGTTTGTGTATGTTTTAGGGCTGGGCAATATATCATCCCAAACCGGTTTCAAGTCCATATCATGATATTGGTTTCATAATTTTTGACCTGACAATATATTGAGAATCATGATGGCGGTTCCCTCACTGCGAGAAGTGAGGTTACAGGGAACCAGGCATAGGGCCTCTCGGTAGTGGTGCCTGCCCTGTGGAACGCCCTCCCATCAGATGTCAAGGCAATAAACAACTATTTTAGTTTTAAAAGACAACTGAAGGCAGCCCTGTTTAGGGAAGTTTTTAATGTCTGGTGCTATATTATTTTTAATATTCGGTTGGAAGCCACTCAGAGTCACTAGGGAAACCCAGCCAGATGGGCGGGGTATGTATAAATAAATAAATAAATAAATAAATAAATAAATAAATGTGTGTGTGTGTGTCTGTGTGTGCTATGCAAAAATCACAATTTTGGGGGAACCATGAAGCCAGACAATGCCTCTACATAGCTCCATCGTTATTGCAGACATAGTATATCACGATGCTTAGATGGTGGTATATCCCAAAGTTGAAAACCAGATATTGCCCAGCCCAAGTATGCTTGTGTGTGTGAGGGGGGGGGGACTCTTTTAGCTCACTGTGGATCCTGCCAGTTTACATAGCTACAGCCAGGGGTGTAGTGTGGGATGTGCCAGAGGGACTTTGACCCTGGGTGCACCATTTTTGAGAGGGCGCGAACCAGGTCTGGCCTGGTCTCCTCTCCAGCCGCCATGGGCTGCATTGGCTGGCTGGGCTCCCCCCCCCCTCATGTGGGTGGGTAGGTGGCTCGATACAGCCCCACTTTGCTCCAGTGGTGGTAGTGTCAGTCTGGAGGCACTGAAGAAGAGGGCAGGCTGTGATGTCTTGCAGGAGCAAATTCCACTGTATAACTATGCACCATGTGAGGAAGTATTTTCTTTTGTCTGTCTTGAAACAGTCAATATTCTAAAAAAAACCCAGAGGTTTTTTTTTATTAGGAATTGTAGGTGCTGATATTCCAAGGGAGAAGCAAAGACTTTTGATGTATACAATGACAGCCGCACAGATGCTATTAGCATCCCTACCAGAGAAGAATTGCAAATTAAACTGATGGACTATGCCAAAATGGCAAACTGACCGGAAAGCTCGGGAACCAAGAAGACCAAAACGTCTACAAAGAATGGGGGAAATTTATAATTTATCTTGGAGACCACTGTAAGCAAATGAAAATGTTAGCAGGATTGCAACAACACTTGTCATGTAGCAAGAATTGTGGAGATAATGGAGTTATGTTAAACATGGACTATTGAAAAGGATGCAGTAGAAAAGGTTTAATAATAGCACTCACGAAAGGGAAGGTGGGAAGTTCAGAGATTCAGAGGAATCTTTAAATGTGGATGTGTATGGCTGTATTGTTATAATTTAATATTTGTAAAACCAAATAAAAAATTAAAGGAAGAAAGAAAGAAAGAAAGAAAGAAAGAAAGAAAGAAAGAAAGAAAGAGAGAGAGAGAAAGAAAGAAAGAAAGAAAGAAAGAAAGAAAGAAAGAAAGAAAGAGAGAAAGAAAGAAAGAAACTGGATGACCCCAAGTTCTTCTTCTCTAAGGTAAGGAGGAAAAGTTTTCTTTCTCTATTCCATGCATGATTTTATATGCCTCCACCCCGTCCCCTCCTTGGTTGCCTTTTCCCTAAACTGAAACACATTTCCTCCTAAGGCGGCTGCTCCACCCCTTGATCATTTTAGTCATCTTTTTTTTTTTTTTTACCCTTTCCCATCCCCACAATATCCTTTTTTGATGTGAGGCGACCAGAGTAGTACACTGTGTTCCAATTGCGGTGGCACCACAGATTTGTATAAACAACAACAACATACAGGGAGGCCAAGGGATCCTTCCAGTTTCCAGTATTTGTGGCTATGGTGGATCCCGCCTCTGAAGCCACGTGGGCTAAGTGGGGTCCTGTGAAATCTCAGAATCCAGCGGGTGATTGAGTGGGAGGTCATATGGCCCTGCGAGACTCCCCCTCCTTTCCTACAACCCATCTATTCCAGATGACATCTCCTTGACTCATTCCAAAAGACCTTGCCCAAGAATGTCTAATTACTGAGGAGGAGGAAGAAGGGCGGTGGTAATGGTGGAAGAAGCCACATTCTGGATCCAAATCAACCAGAACCACCAACAACAAAAAAGACCCTGATGGGAAGTGGTGTTCCATCCTTTGATCTCAACATAAATCTTAAGGCTCCCATTGTGGAAAATTGAAGGGCAAGGATTAGGGTGGATTTTCTAATACTGAGCTTAACCACCTACCCACCTGGTTTGCCAGGTACAGGGAACTCCTAGGGACCAAGGTCCCTTTGCTCCCAACGCCAATAAAATATTTGAGGAGGCTGGCGGTCCCCAGAGTTGATGGGCACTGCCATTCAAATGGTGTGTCTTGCGATCAGTTATGTGGGGCAGTGCTTGTCATGGCTAAAAATTGGCCACTGTTTCTTTAATGCTAAAAGAACTAAGTCAGCATGAGTCAGCGGCCTACAATGATTCATGCAACCTTTCACCTAATTGTACCTGTATATACAGAGTGGTCAATGTTAGTGTTGGGTGTGGGTTGGTTGGTTGGTTAGAGAAAACTGGTAGTGTTGATATGTGTACAGTTGTTCGGTCATTTTGCAGATAAAGACTTTTAAGAATAAAAGCAGAAAATACTCTGCAAGGACACTCCTTTCGTAGACTCTTTTATGTCGACAAGGGTCCGAGGACCAGGCTGAGGAGACAAAGGAAGTGAGGACCTTTGCTTTTTCCAAACACTGACAGGGCTCACCTGGACACCCCCCCCTCCCCAGTATTGGCACCCCCGATTATTATGTTAGCTTAACTTGTTGTAACCCTGGAACCACCTACATAAGGGCAAGCCTGCTGCATCTGACCAATGGCCCACCCAGTCCAGATCCTGTTCTCACAGTTGCCTGTGGCAATTTCTTTGGCTTGTTTTTCTCCTGTGATCGGATGAGGCGCTACTGTCAAACAAGTTTGCAGAGCCCAGATAAGGTTGCATTCTTCATGTTTTACTTATCTCTATCATTGTTTCTTCTTCTTCTTCTTCTTCTTCTTCTTCTTCTTCTTCTTCTTATTCTTATTCTTATTCTTTTTTCGCAGGAAATGCTTGTGACCAAAAGCTACTGGTCCCAGTTCAAGCTGCTGATACTAGTGTGCAAAGCCCTATACAGGATTGTCTCACCCCTAATACATTGTGTACTGTGGGCAAGGGTCTCATTTCCAGTGCTTCCAGCAGAGGTGTCACATGGTGCCAGCAGTTTGGCACTGAGAACTTTGCACCAGCTCCTGCTTCTGGGCCAAATTCAAGTCCCTGGTTATGTCCTGCTGTTGAGAAGAGTGAGGAATGAGAAGGAGAGCTGGTTTTCATATATGCTTTCTTGAGAGAAGGAGTGAGAGGGAATGACTGTCTCCTGGGCAGCGTCAACATGCCTTTGGAGATGAGCTTCAACATACTCATAGCAAACTCAGCTAGCCTATATGGGTTTTTTTGCAGGAACTACTTGGCTATAGAACTGCATTGCAAAACTAAGACAAGTGCAAATTCTGAACATTGACTGAGCCTCAGTTCACACATTGTTTCTGAAAGTGCAGAGGAGATAGGTTCGTCTTTAAACTCAAACTGAATTTAATTTCTTCACCATCTCTACTGTGGAGGGTGGGACACCTACAGACATGCATTAAGCATAAGCACATTTAAAAAATAATTGTTTCAAGATTTTAACATTATTATTAGGTTTTATTGGTGGCTTTGGCTGTTTTAAACATTGATGCTTTGCTAATTTATATGAACGATATATGTCCCATCAAAGAATTTTCTCAGGGCAGCTTCTATTTCAAGTCCTGCCTTGTGGATCTAGGTTGCCAACTGACCGGGGTGCTGGGGCAGGAATGAAACTGATCTGGCCTGCTCTTCAGCCGAATATTTTTGGAACTCCCTCTCTGCTGGTCCTGCCAGCGCAGCCACAGTGTCAAACTGACCTATCATGCATGGCATGGGAAGAGTGGACAGAGAAAAGCTTTTCTCCCCCTCTGATAACACTAGAACTTATTAACATCCTGTGAAGCTGAATGTTGGGAAGTTCAGGACAAAAGAAAGGAAGGATTCCTTTCTGCAATGCATAGTCAAACTATGGAACTATCAAACTAAGGGCTTTTCCTTCAGCTATCCAGAAAGGCCATTTTAGGAAGGCACCGTACGAGGAGAGGAAATGCAGACCTTCCAAGTGTCCCTATTTTCCAGAAACGTCCTTGATTTACAGAAGCTGACCTGATTTCTGATTTGATCCTTTTCCTTAGGATGTCCCTATTTTCAACGGAGAAATGTTGGAAGGATCTAGTTATCTGACTTCCAAGCCATCTGAACTCAGCCCTGTATAGGGAAGTTTTTTTTTAATGTTTAATGTTTTATTATGTTGTATACATGTTGGAAGCCACCCAGAGTGGCAACCCAGTCAGATGGGTGGGGTACAAATAGCAAAGTTCTTCTTATAATTATGGAATAGAATGTCCCTGTTTTCGTCAGAGAAATTTTGGAGGCTATGGAAATGTCCATGTGGCTCTGGGCAACTGGAAACAACAGAACATGCAGTTTTTCACTGCCAATTCCATACAGACATAGGATCTAGGTTCACCCTGTCTATACAGTAGTACCTCGGGTTACATACGCTTTAGGTTACAGACTCCGCTAACCAAGAAATAGTACCTCGGGTCAAGAACTTTGCTTCAGGATGAGAACAGAAATCGTGCTCCAGCGGCACAGCAGTAGCAGGAGGCCCCATTAGCTAAAGTGGTGCTTCAGGTTAAGAACAGTTTCAGGTTAAGAACGGACCTCCGGAATGAATTAAGTACTTAACCCGAGGTACCACTGTACTATACAAATTACCAGGATGTACATAAAAACTCTGTATCTCCCTACTACTCCAAGATGAAAACTCAAATGTCACATACTCAGCTGCTAGATTTTGCGCTGCCATGATGGACATCTGTCAAAGGATGGTTTGACAGCAGGACCTGTGCTGCTTCACGCTCCCTCCCTTATAGCCGCTTTTAGCTGCTTGTCTTTTGTTTCTGTTTTAAATTGATGTGAGTCATAATCACTTTTAACTATTAGCTTTTATCTCTTTCCTCTTTAAGTCTCATGTGCTTTATTTCATTCACATGTTTTTATCTTATGCTGGTCTGTGACCGTAATAAAGTTTGATGGTGATGAAGGTCTGTGCCAGCAGGGGTGGGGAGTGAGGAAGAAGCAACTCCCAGTATCTCTTTAGCATTTGGTTAGAAACCTAAGAATCCCAGCTGCCTGTTCAAATGAGAAATGAATCTCCTAGCTCTCATGATTATTATTGCCGACAGCAAGCCCATATGCTGAATCAGAGGTGGCAAACGTTTTCCAGTCTAAGTGTTGCATTCAACATCTGGAAACCCTTCTGAGGGCCACATGGCAGTGATGGGCAGGGGCAGAAGTAGGCAGATGAGGTATTATTTTTACCTTTGTACAGTAGGCTTGTTTCTACAGACATTCCTAACCCTCCCTCTGTCTGCCTGGACAGGGAAAAGGCATGAGTTCAAAGGCTTAGAGGCTGCATGGCCTGAGGAGTCTTAAGGGCCAGGTGGAAAGGTTTGGAGGGCCTCCTTTGGCCTCTATGCCCAAGGCTCCCCACCCTTGCATTAAATCAAAACACAAATCAAACAGAAAAATTGGGTGCTGTTCCCAGATTTCCTGCTGCATCCCCCGCCTGCCCTTCTTCATTTTTTAAAAAAACAACTTTACTTATAATGTTGCTGGACATGCTTCAAAATGCAGCGCCAAGGATATCCTGCCCAGCCACAATATGCTCAGACCTAAATTTGCATATATACATATAAACCAACACCTGCAAAACAGTGTGCCTATTTGTGCTTATGGGATGGTGGCCTGCATTTTTCTAAGTGTCCAGTGATGAATTTCCAGGAAAATCCCAAAGTTAATGTCTGGCACAGAAGCAGCTTCCTGAGAATCACTTTCACTGATTCTCAGCCGTTACTATAGATCATGTTTTCTATTGCAAACCTTTGGCTCAACCACTGTGCTAACGTCCTTTTCTATGTGGCTGATTCCTCTCTCTCTCTCTCTCTCTCTCTCTCTCTCTCTCTCTCTCTCACACACACACACACACACACACATGATTTGTAGTATCCTTTGAAAGCAGAATTTTGGAAGAAGAGCAAATTATGTAAGATATATGCATGACTGGGTTTTTTTAATTAAAAAAATCTGGACACATATAATGTCATGGTTGTTGTTGCAACTTTTAGTAAAGTCACTTAAATAATACAGATGGAGTCCAGAAAGAAATTAAATCCTGAGCACACTTTAACAAGGAAGACTGAACCAAAACAGTGTAAAATTTGAGGAGAACAGAACAGAGAGGTTTTGTCTTTCTTATGTCAGGCGTTGTACATAGCAGGAAGACATTCAACTGAACAAAAAATGGGAAAACTCCCTCAGAACTACGCAGCCAATAAGGGCACATGATATCTCAGCAAACATCATGCTGCTCCATCTGGTTGCTAAGCAACACCTCCTCCACCACCCTCTTAGGGTGAGTTGACCTATTGATAGCAGAGCTGACCCTTACATTATAAACTGAATGATCCTTCTAGCTGCTCTCCCTCCTCCCTTTGCACGGAGAAGAGAAACTTGAAGCTTGATGAAGCCCTGAGGTCAAGGTCTGGCTCATGAGCCAGAAAACAGCAGTGAGAAACCTTTCTTTCATATACCCAGATTTTAAGCAATAGCTTTCAAGTCGGGCCCTTTCCCATCATTTCTGAAGAGCTTTCCACATTTGCGGTTATGAATTCCAGAAGCAGAGCATCACGCTGGCTCCGTGGACCACATGGGCTGCGGTTGGGTCCCTGCCATGTGGCTCATGCTTCGCTGTGCGCTCCCCACATCTGTGCAGCTGCGCTGTGGCTCCAAATCCTCCATTTTTATCCAATGGAGCCTGGAACAGGCGAGGTGGGGGAAGGGGCAGGAGAGAGAAGAAGCTCCTCATCATTATATGTTCCAGGTCTGAGAAGTCAGGGTTTCAAGGAAGCCAATGAGGAGAAGAGTGCAAAGCAAGGGATTCTTTCCCAAAGCCGCCTGAGAGGTTAGGCAGGTTCCTTCTCATCCCCCAAGAGGAGCTACTCTGCTCTTTAGAATACAGTGGTACCTCAGGTTAAGTACTTAATTCGTTCTGGAGGTCCGTTCTTAACCTGAAACTGTTCTTAACCTGAAGCACCACTTTAGCTAATGGGGCCTCCCGCTGTTGCCGTACCACTACCACGTGATTTCTGTTCTCATCCTGAAGCAAAGTTCTTAACTTGAAGTACTATTTCTGGGTTAGCGGAGTCTGTAACCTGAAGCGTATGTAACCTGAAGTGTTTGTAAGCTGAGGTACCACTGTATATCTACGGGTGAATCAATCAATTTCATTATGTATGTGTGCATGTAAATTTTATTTTCAGTTTATCAGTCTTACACCATACAAGCAACAAATAAAATATTCCCTTCAACTCCCCTCCTCCCTTTCGTGGTTCCTTCTGTTGAGAAGCATCTCCTATCTAACTCCATTTTCTATTTACTTCTTTACTTTTCCTCAATCAATAACCTTGAATTTTAGATTAATCCTGCTAATGGGTTTAATTGTTAACAATGGTTTTTCAAATAAATGACACATTTCCCCCCACTCTATCTTAAAAGAATTTCAGTTTCTCGCTGTTTCTGTCTTTTCCCAATCTTAAATTCAACCCTCCACGTTTCTGTATTATTATTTTTTTAAAAAAACCCTGTAAGTTTTCCTGTGAAAACCCCTCGGCATTTTAGTGTGAATTCCTCCTGACACATTTTTTAATGCAACTTTTCCAATAGACACATTTTGGCAAAGCGCATTTCCTCTAATGCTTATATTTTCCATAATATAACACATTTCTGTATGTTATTTTCACTCATCATGGAATCAAAGTGTCAAGTCGGAAAGGACTCTAAGGGTCATCTAGTCCGACCCCTTGCAATGCTGGAAATGCATGTGTTTTGACGAACACCTTCCCCCTAGAGTGGGCGTTTTTTCTCTCTCTCTACATACTACTTGGTGAGAGAGCTGCACCAAAAAACTCAGACAAGCGCACAGCAGTGTGTTTCAGTTTGCATCTCGCTCCGGAAAGCACAACTTAGGCAGGCTTACCTTTCAATGCAAACTCAATAGAATTTCTTCCCTGCTGTACTTATGTATTGTGTCTCAATTGGGGAGATGGTTCTCCACCACAGTGCAAAATCTAGGAGGCCCCATTCCCTTCTCTTAAAAGTCTTTATAAGTGGAGCCTTTGCCCCTCTTCCTGGCCCGATTCCGGAGACAGGGGATAATTCCTGGCCAGCTGCTCTCCAGAAGGAATCCCCACATCTTGTGAGTTTGTGGGGCTTTGTATGAACTGTTCCTTAAAAGCCTGCATCTATTTCCTGGGCCTGGCCACTATTAAGCAGAGACCAAAGTCAGAGAAGGGAGTGGGAGACATCAAAGTGGAGCTGATGAAAAGCTGGAACTCCTCCCTGCACTCGCCAGACTATATCATAAACCCTTCTTGATTTAACCAGTGTTAAAACATAGGTAATCTTATCTCGGGGGGCTTTCTAAAAGAGAGAAGCACGGCCTTTAAAAGAATTGTAAACCTGACAGCATGCCACCCCCGGAGACCAAGAACGGTTTGGATCTAAAAGGAAAAATGAGTAATTTCACAGAGGAAAGGGCCCTTGCTAGGAGTCTGCCCCGAGACAAGGCCGAGTTAAGAGGATGAAGATGGAGAGAAAGAGAGTCTGCAATGGAGCAACATGGTGTCAGGAATCAAAAAGAATTTTTCTCCAGCTGTCCTAATTTAACCCATCTTCTTCCTGGCACCTTTTCTTCTTATGCCCTTTTGCTTTGTCTTTTGGCATTGGGGATTGATGCCCACTGGGGCTGGCAGGGCAGAAGGCAGGGGAGGTCAACAGTAGGTGCTAGCTCAGGCCACATTCAAACCACACATGTGAAGTGCACAGATGCCACTTTAAACCATCAAGGTCTTCCAGACCCTCCAAGTGTCCCTATTTTCCAGGGATGTCCCTGATTTAGAGAATCCCAGTTTCTGATTTGATCCCAGAATGTCCCACTTTTCCTTAGGATGTCCCTATTTTCATTGGAGAAATGCTGGAGGATACGAAGTTATCCGACCCCTGAGCGGTCTGATGGCAATCCTGTATATCAGGGGTGGCCAGCTCCCAAAAGACTGCGATCTACTCACAGAATTAAATACAGTGGTACCTCGGGTTAAGGACTTAATTCATTCCGGAGGTCCGGTCTTAACCTGAAACTGTTCTTAACCTGAAGCACCACTTTAGCTAACGCGATTTCTGTTCTCATCCTGAAGCAAAGTTCTTAACCTGAGGTACCACTGTACTGGCAGTGATCTACCAGTTCAGGTCTAAGTTGTTAAGCTTTTTTTAGGGAGGAGGGAAGCCCAATTTCTGGGGAGTTCAAGGCTAAGCTGTTGGCCATTTGGGGGAAGAAAGCGGAACAGCCGCTCGCCAACAGATCTCTGGGGGATCATACAGCCTCACTGACTTAACTTCATCTTCCATTCTGCAGGTTGTGCAACAATGGAGGGCGGGGCTGTATTCTCTTTTACCAATACAAAGGAAATGCACCCAGCAATTGACTGCGGTCTACCAAAACCTCCTGGGGATCTACCAGTAGATTGTGATTGACCTGCTGGACATCCCTGCTGTATACCGAAGGGGAAAATATATATATATAATTTTAATGTTCTATTATGTTTTTATATATGTTGGAAGCTGCCCAGCATGGTTGGGGCAACCCTGTAAGATGTGTGGGATATAAATAGTAAAATTATCATTATGGAATGGGACGTCCCTATTTTAATGGGAGAAATGTTGGAGGGTATGGGCTTCCGCCGACGAATTCTGGAAGCTGTAGTTCATGACTGGTGTTGTGGGTTGTTAGGAGGCCCCAACTCCCCTCCAAGATCCACAATTCCTAGAGTGGTCTAACAGTCATAGAATCATAGAAGTGTACAGTTGGAGGGGATCACGAGGGTCATCTAGTCCAACCCCCTGCAATGCAGGAATATTTTGCCTCATGTGGGGCTCAAACCCATGACGCTGAGATGAAGAGTCTCATGCTCTACCAACCGAGCTATCTCAGTAGACGACCCCCAAGCATAATTTAGCTGGATACAACCCTATGTTCCCGTGATCACTAACTTTGCAGCTTTCCTGGCTTTCGCTCTGAGCCACTCTGCTGCGTTCAGGGATAAGTGCACTAGATCAAACTTTTCCATGAGCCCTTCAGGACTGACTCACCTCACAGCAATCCACATGGCTTATCTCTATGGCACAAGAAACTTGCTTTAAAGGGAAGGGGAAAGGAACATAACATAATAACCTTCTGGGACCTTCTGCACTGAAAGCATATGCTCTGCCACTGAGCTATGATCCCAGACCCTCCAAGTGTCCCTATATTCCAGGGACAGTCCTGGATTTACAGAAGCTGTCCCAGTTTCTGATGTTCCTGGAACATTCTGCTTTTCCTAGGATGTCCCTATTTTCATCCAAGAGTAGGGAGTCATCCAACCCCAAGCCATCTGAAGGAAGTCCTGTATAGGGAAGTTTAATTTTTATTATGTTTTTTTGTGGTCTAAACCACTGAGCCTAGGGCTTGCCAATCAGAAGGTTGGCGGTTCGAATCCCCGTGATGGGGTGAGCTCCTGTTGCTCAGTCCCTGCTCCTGCCAACCTAGCAGTTTGAAAGCACGTCAAAGTGCAAGTAGATAAATAGGTACTGCTCCAGCTGGAAGGTAAATGACGTTTCCATGCACTGCTCTGGTTTCGCCAGACGCAGCTTAGTCATGCTGGCCACAGGACCCGGAAAGTCTGTCTGTGGACAAACGCCGGCTCCCTCGGCCAGTAAATCAAGATGAGCACCACAACCCCAGAGTCGTTTGCAACTGGACTTAACTGTCAGTGGTCCATTACCTTTTTTATATATGTTGTAAGCTGCCCAGACTGGCTGGGGCAACACAGTCAGATGGGAGTATTATTCACAGTCAGATGGGAGTATGTTTCAGGTTAAGAACTTTGCTTCAGAATGAGAACAAAAATCATGCTCCGGCAGCGCAGCGGCAACGGTAGGCGCATTAGCTAAAGTGGTGCTTCAGGTTAAGAACAGTTTCAGGTTAAGTACGGACCTCCAGAACGAATTAAGTACTTAACCCGAGGTACCACTGTATTATTATTGACACCCCTATTTTCATCAGGATATGTGGTCCTTCCTCAAACTGAACTTCATTAACTGAGTGTCCCAGGACAGAATGTACACATCTGGAACCCTGGTTTGAGGAAGCAGCTTGTGGGGAAAGAGGACTTACAGAGTGGTCAATGACACATTGCCAAAACCAAGGAAATGCATCATCAAAATAGGGGGCAAAAGAGGACAGGGATCTGCGTAAAATTAGCCCATGTACAAGCTTTAAGCCTGGAAATAACAGCTGTGTTTTAAATAGAAATCCAATGCATAGTGGCTAGAGTGTTGGACTTGGACCTGGGAGTCCAGGATTCAAATCCCTGCTTTCCTTGAGTGTTTGTTGCCTGGCTTGCCTGGATGATGCCTGGGGAGGTCCATGTATTGGGGTTTTGTGCAGATGCCTTTGACTTTTGTAAGACCGACTGTATGCAGGTAAAGGCACATCCCTTGCCCTTACCACTTTTTTGCCTCTGGCTCCCACGCATGCCCAGCTATGTAGCCACTGGAATGTTGCTCTCTAAGGCAATGTGGCCCTGGGGCTCCATGGCCATTAGACAACATTGATTTGAGAAAATCAGGAATCTTTACTGTGCCTTACTAAAGTGCTTGGAAGCTGCTTTGAGCTGATTTTACAAAGAAAAAGTGGGGTATACATTTTTAAATAAATAAACGCCGTAGAATGGAAGGATTGGAAGGATTAGCGGGGGGGGGGGGTAGGGGGGTTAAGCCTGCCTCCCCACTTCCTTCTTCAGCAACAACATTCCAGTTGTTGCGCTTCAGCCCCTGATCCCGAAATTAAATTAAAACTGTGACAGGGACAGTTGATTAAAGCAGAATGTGAGACTAATTAGGGGTTCTGACACTGGAATTGTCAAGATCAGTGCTGTTAATTAGCTGCTTGTTAATGTCAGCTCCCTGTACTATATGGGAATATTTAGTCACTTTCTGTAGGAAAAACCGTCCAGGGTGAGAGGGTGAAGGGGGAATTCCTACAGGGGCTGTTATCTCAGAAAAAGGGCAATTGAAGAACCCTGCATAAAAGTCCACTCATGCCTTGCATACAAATGCAGGTCACAGAAGCCCATCGGACGTTTTCCATAGAGCAACACAGCACTGGTGTGGGAGAAATTTGATTCCATTCAAATTTATGGGCAAACCTAATTCGCACTTTCCAACACAGTATGACAACCAACGAATCATTCAAATTTAACTTTTGCACCACACTTTCCTGGTCTGTGTCCAAGCTTTCCCCCCTCCCCACCAGCTTTCTCCAGGAAAACCCACTCTTTAGTGTAGAATCGGAGCAAAAGGTGATTCGGGGTTTCCATGAATTGCTGTTTGTTCTGATTCAGGGTTTGTGTGGAGGAAGGAGAAGGGGGGGATGGACACCTGTCAGACGTGGACCTGACCTATGCCTAGAAGTGTGGAACAAAGGTAACTGTAGATGAACCCTGAGACATCATCATCATCATCATCATTTATTTGCACCCTGACCATCTGACTGGTTGCCCCAGCCACTCTGGGCAGCTTCCAGCATATATAAAAACACAGTAAAACATCAAACCTTGAAAAGTTTCCCTATACAGGGATGACTTTAGATGTTTCTTAAATGTTATATAATTACACATTTCCTTAACATCTGATGGGAGGGTGTTCCACAGGGTGGACGCTACTACTGAGAAGGCCTTTGGCCTGGTTCCCTGTAGCTTTACTTCTCACAGTGAAGGAACCACCAGAAGGCCCTGAGAGCTGGACCGCAGTGTCCAGGCTGAACAATGGGGGTGGAGACACTTCTTCAGGTATACTGGGCCGAGATCATTTAGGGCTTTAAAGGTCAATACCAACACTTTGAATTGTGCTCAGAAACATACTGGGAGCCAATGTAGGTCTTTCAGAACTGGTGTTATATGGTCCCAGCAGCCACTCCCAGTCACCAGTCTAGCTGCCACATTCTAGATTAGTTGTAGTTTCTGGGTCACTTTCAAAGGTAGCCCCATGTAGAGCACATTGCAGTAGTCCAAGCGGAAGATAACCAGCACATGTACCACTCAGGCGATACAGTGCGCAGGCAGGTAAGGCCTCAGCTGGCATACCAGATGGAGCTGGTAGACAGCTGCCCTGGACACAGAATTAACCTGAGACTCCATGGGCAGTTGTGAGTCCAAAATGACTCCCACACTGCGAACCTGGTCCTATAGGGGCACAGCTGCCCCATTCAGAACCAGGGAGTCCCCCACACCTGCCCGCCCCTTCCCCCAGAAACAATATTTCTGTTTTGTCAGGATTCAACCTCAATCCATTAGCCGCCATCCATCCTCCAACTGCCTCCAGATAGCAACTCTTGGAAATGTTCATTTCTCCCAGTTTTGCATTGCAATTCTCCAGCCAAGTGATGTGTACAGAAATACATATGCTGGGGTAAAGTGTGCATAAATTAAATAGCATACAGAATGCATACAGAAATTGCATGGCTATATATATATATATATATATATATATATATATATATTGCTCTTCCTTCCCTCCCCGCCCCCACCTTTCCCAACACACTGAAGGTGCTAATCCTGTTAATGAAAGCGCATTGCCCTCCGCAAGATGCTTCTGCCCAAACTGGGGAAGTGGGTCACGCAGGACAAGGGGAAGGGTGCCTGCGTGTGTCAAGCCCTCTGCTGAGATCAGGTGCCTTGCTCTCTCCCCTGTGGGGTTAAGTCTCCATCACTATGGCAACTGCACAGCTTTCTCTTGGCCTCTCACCTTGCCCCATCGGGAGTGCCAAGGGAACAGATGGGGAAAGGTCTGTGGTTCTCCCCACCACCACATGCATCAAATCGGCTCTGTAGCCGAGCGAAAGCTGTTCTAGGGACACGGTCTGTGTGGGCCCAGGACATTGAGGGTTAAAGCCAGAGAGGTCTGGAGCTGTTTCTTGCTGCTTTCTTGATACTCCCTTCCATCATACTAATACAGAGCTCAGACGCCACACCTCCATTCGATTTTGGTGAACAGCCAGTGGGAGTTTTATCAGCAAACATATCTACTCAGAAGCAAGTCCTATTAAAATCCAATGGATCTTACTCCCAAGGAAGTGGAGTTAGGGTTGCAGCCTCAATTCATCAGTTTCCCAAATGCAGTACAGTGGTACCTCGGGTTACAGACGCTTCAAGTTACAGACTCTGCAAACCTAGAAATAGTACCTTGGGTTAAGAACTTTGCTCCAGGATGAGAACAGAAATCGTGCTCTGGCGGCATGGCAGCAGCAGGAGGCCCCATTAGCTAAAGTGGTGCTTCAGGTTAAGAACAGTTTCAGGTTAAGAACGGACTTCCGGAACGAATTAAGTTCTTAACCTGAGGTACCACTGTAATAATACACCAGGGCATTTGTAAAGTTCTCTATCACGGACTGGCTGGATGCGGGGGGGGGGGGGGGAACCAGTTGGGGAACTCCCGGGGAAGAAGTCCCAGATCCAGGGGATTGGTGATGTGATGGCAATGAGTGATCCAAGGGAGAAGGAACAGACTGGGAGGAGGAGGTGTCGGAAGCTGAGGAGGCAACGGGGTTTACTGAGCAGGAGGAGTCTGTGGAAAAGAGCCATCCAGAAGCAGAGGCTGGAGAGGAGGGGGGGCCAAGAGGAAAAAATGAGTCAGGCTGGTGAAGGAGCCAGAGCGTCTTCCTCTCCTGCTGTGACAAGCTCCCCTCCCCCTGGTCTCCCAGAACCAGAAGAGGTATGAAGAGGGTAGAGCAAAGTCAGGCACAGTGGCAATGACTCAGACTGCTTGGGAAGGACCTGGGTGAGGAGAGGACTGAGGGAACTGTGGGAAGGCGGGGACCTTCAGTCCCCACAACTGCCTCATAGGGATCCACTAGGATGCGTTGCTGTGCTCATTAGGCCTGGCCTCCTGAGTCAACCTTGTTTCCTTGAATAAAGAGTTCACTTCATTGACGCCGTGTGATTTATTGTTGACCTACTTCTGGCACTGGCCCTCATTCTTGGGACTCTTCCCACACATCCCTCTCTCCAGGCTGCACCCCTCACTGCTGCTGCTCCAGAATGCCCTCAAGTGTTTTCTGGCTGGCTGGAACGTGTCCTTTATCCATGCTAATGGCTCTCACTTGCCCGGATCAAGATGTTATGTCACCATGAGTAGTGTGGCTCAAATGCAATCCACTGTGAGAGTCTCCTCCATTACTCCACCCATATTGGCCTCTGGTCTCACCCGCTTTTGCCTCAGGTGACACACAACCCTCACATGTGGCCCTGAGAAACATGTTCATGACATAATGTGGCCCTTTAAGTGAAAAAGGGTCTCTGGCAGTTTCTCTTTGTTCAGTGGGATGGAGCTATGAATGGCAACTGGAAGATACTTTATGCTGAGGGGAAAGGAAACTTGGGGATGCAATAGGGATGCATGTGATGAGTTGATAAAAATACATTTTATTGGATAGCAAGTTTCTAACACCATTAATAAAACAATGCTGGTTTCTTCTTTAAAATTATCCGTCTTCGGGACGCTGAGTTCAGTAATGGACACAGTTAAGAATCTTGCATATTTAGTGTGTCTTCTGAACTGGCAGTGTCCTGGCTCTGGTCCAATGTTTACCATAATTGTGCAGTTTCTCTTATAATTTGTTGGTCTCCCGGTGATTTTTGCTGATTAAAGCATCTTTTTAAGTTACTGATTAAGCATTTGCGAGGATATCGCTAAGTGCCAATATTGCAACACAAGCCGTCTCGCCCAGCTTCCTCCCCTCCGACAACAAGCAAGCAAAACATCCGATCTGGAGTCCTCTTTTGCTGGAAAAATGGCATGTGTTGTCCAGGTGTCTCACTGTACCGGAGACAGGAAAAGTCCCATAATTTAATTGATGAGTACAGAGCGTTATGTTTAATGTCCTGATAATGTGTGGCAGTTCCAAGATGTCTGGGATATTAGGAAGCATCACCTGTGGTTGGGTGATAAAGATATTAAATTCTTCTCTAACTGAGGGTCTTTCTCTGGATATAAAGATAAAGGTAAAGGTACCCCTGCCCGTACGGGCCAGTCTTGACAGACTCTGGGGTTGTGCGCCCATCTCACTCAAGAGGCCAGGGGCCAGCGCTGTCCGGAGACACTTCCGGGTCACGTGGCCAGCGTGACATCGCTGCTCTGGCCAGAGCCAGAGCCAGAGCCAGAGCCGCACACGGAAACGCCGTTTACCTTCCCGCTAGTAAGCGGTCCCTATTTATCTACTTGCACCCAGGCGTGCTTTCGAAGTGCTAGGTTGGCAGGCGCTGGGACCGAACGACAGGAGCACACCCCGCCGCAGGGATTCGAACCGCCGACCTTTCGATCGGCAAGCCCTAGGCGCTGAGGCTTTTACCCACAGCGCCACCTGCGTCCCACTCTCTGGATATAGATGTATGTAAAAATGGATTCTGATTTTGCTAAGTGCTTTGTCTGTGCATGTGCCACACCACTAAGAAACAACTGAGGTGGGGGGGCCACTAGGGGGTGCATTGGAAGATGGCCAACAATACCATCTCTCCGACCCACACAGGGTAATTAAGAGGCTGTTATGGGAGTAGGCAGCCTCCCTTGTTGCCCCAAGGAAATGGGGAACACTGACCTTGCCTGCTGTGCCCATAAATCACCCCCTAATTCGAAAGAAGGGGGTGAGGGCCCTAGGCAGAATGCCCCCGTGTGGACCTCGGCTCTCCTGGATGCTGTCTCTGATCGCGCACTAGCTGCAGCAATTTGGAATAATTAATTACAAAACAAGCAAATGCACATATTTCAAGTGAAGAAGGGGAGTGAAGTCTGCTAATTTAAGTCAGTGTTACCCAACCTTGGGTCTCCAGCTGTTTTTGGACTACAATTCCCATCATCCATGACCACTGGTCTTGCTAGCTAGGGATGGTGGGAGTTGTAGTCCAAAAACAGCTGGAGACCCAAGGTTGGGAAACACTGATTTAAGTGACCTCTGCGAAAGAAGACGACGGGTTGGAGAAACAGGAATATTTTATGATGAAGATAACCAAAGGCTGGGTATGTTGACAACGGGACTGAATGGGGGGGACGACCTTTTTTACTTTCCTTCTATGTGATTTACAAGAACCCCTCCTCATTAGAATCGTCGGTTGAACTGACCCAAGCAGGATGATTAAGGTCTGTGTGGAGATAAACTTTAACCAAAAGCATGCTTTATGGAGATCGAAAAGCAATAAGAGCTTTTGGAATGGTGCAGCAATTAATTTGGAGTCGCCATCTTGCCAAAGGATTTATAGCCGAGAGAAGGAACGGACTTGTTTTCAGACTGCATTCCTGGTGAATCCCCTTAGAGGTTTTGAGAAAGGAGGCAGATTGGTGAAGATTAATGACGCTAGGACTGTTTTGATGTATGGAAGTGATGTTACATGGAAAACGTCTGGATATGGCTACTGGATAAAAAAAATAAATCCACGCAGGATTACAAACTGTCTAACCAGCTTGTGGAGACTATCAAAGAGAAAGGAAAAATATATGAAAATAACAACAAGAGATGTGGAAAGACAAGAAGAAAGGACTGGATAGTACTGTGAACATCATAAGGTTAGATTTGTGGACATTAAAACAGCAGTAAGAAGCAAGTTACATTAAAACAGGACATTAAAACAGCAGTAAGAAGCAGTAAGAAGCAAGCAGTAAGAAGCAAACTATGGCAAGTTCTTAAAGAAATGGGAGTGCCTGATCACCTCATCTGTCTCCTGAGAAATCTCTATGTGGGACAAGAAGCTACAGTTAGAACTGGATATGGAACAACTGACTGGTTCAAAATTGGGAAAGGAGTACGACAAGGCTGCATTTTGTCTCCCTGCTTATTTAACTTATATGCAGAATTCATCATGCGAAAGGCTGGGCTGGATGAATCCCTAGCCGGAATTAAGATTGCCGGAAGAAATATCAACAACCTCAGATATGCAGATGACACAACCTTGATGGCAGAAAGTGAGGAGGAATTAAAGAACCTTTTATTGAGGGTGAAAGAGGAGAGTGCAAAATATGGTCTGAAGCTCAACATCAAAAAAACGAAGATCATGGCTACTGGTCCCATCACCTCCTGGCAAATAGAAGGGGAAGAAATGGAGGCAGTGAGAGATTTTACTTTCTTGGGCTCCATGATCACTGCAGATGGTGACAGCAGCCACGAAATTAAAAGACGCCTGCTTCTTGGGAGAAGGGCAATGACAGGCCTAGACAGCATCTTGAGAAGTAGAGACATCACCTTGCCAACAAAGGTCCGTATAGTTAAAGCTATGGTTTTCCCAGTAGTGATGTATGGAAGTGAGAGCTGGACCATAAAGAAGGCTGATCGCCGAAGAATTGATGCTTTTGAATTATGGTGCTGGAGGAGACTCTTGAGAGTCCCATGGACTGCAAGAAGATCAAACCTCTCCATTCTGAAGGAAATCAGCCCTGAGTGCTCACTGGAAGGACAGATTGTGAAGCTGAGGCTCCAGTACTTTGGCCACCTCATGAGAAGAGAAGACTCCCTGGAGAAGACCCTGATGTTGGGAAAGATGGAGGGCACAAGGAGAAGGGGGCGACAGAGGACGAGATGGTTGGATAGTGTTTTCGAGGTTACCAGCATGAGTCTGACCAAGCTGCGGGGGGCAGTGGAGGACAGGAGTGCCTGGCGTTCTCTGGTCCATGGGGTCACGAAGAGTCGGACACGACTAAACGACTAAACAACAAAAGAAGCAAGAAGTTGATTGGATCCCCTTCAGAACTTGAAATATGGGTACCCCCAACAAAAAATTAAAATTTGGCTGTGTAATTTGGAATTTATGTAATTTGGTTTGATTTGATGTAATTGGTCGGTTAACAAAAAAAAATTCTTAAAAAAAGAGAAACAACTGAGGTGGGATGGAATGACGGGAGAGCTGAAAAGGCATTATCTTTGCACAAGATCACCTCATTTCAAAAAAAGGGGACTGCCCTCTCCTGGGCTGCCACTACCCAGAGCCTCTGGGGGTGAAGGGACTACCAAGAGGGCCCTCTCTGTTAATCTCAACCCTTGAGAGGGTCTGTAGGAAAGGAGGCAGTCTTTCAGATATTTTGGACATGAGCCATTTGCTGAGCCCTTCTGCATGCAAAGCAGATTCTCTTCCACTGAGCTACAGTCTTTCCCCAATAAACCCAAATTCCCCCATCACTCTCAGTGTGCAGAGAAGGGACAGAGGACCAGCTGTGCCATTTGCAATATCCACTGCTTATCACAGCTCGAAGGAGCCATTTCCAGCAAGTTAATAAGTCCCTTTCAGAGGCCACTCTTGCTCATTTAAAGCTCACTACCTAACCACAGGCACCCTGATAAAAACACACACACAGAGAAAGATATATTTCCCAGAGACACCTCCTGGAAGATGCTCTGGCTTAGCGCGGGATGGGTGTCCACCAGCAGCTGTCAGGGCAGCTGTTGCCAATTACACAGCTACTATTATTTATACATCTGTTTCACTGCATTCATATCCTGCTTCAATGTTGAGGAGCTCAAGGCACCCTATGCAGTTCTGTCCCTTCTGTTTTTGTCCTCGCAACGGTCCTGCGAGGCAGGTTAGGAGGAGGGCACACAAAGTTTTTTGAAAAATAAATAAGAAACAAAGGATATTTGGTCTGGGGTCCAGTGCCCCCCTCCACTTTGATCCCAGTCTAGATCTGCTGGCCACCCCCACCATGCTTGCTACTTGCATGGGGATAGAAGTTTCCTTTGGAAGGAATGGGCTCCCCTAGTCAAAATAGCAGGCGTGATGGAGCAACTCCAGATAGGGACCACAACAGAGGACAAAGGGTTAACCACCATCACCCAAAAAACCCACACACATAGGTAGATGGTAATGGAAATTTGGAGTGTCATACACATATCGGAAACCACAAATTGACAATTTTTTGACCAAAAAAAGTGGGGCAACCAGTTGCTGAACACTTCAATTCTGAGAGTCACAGCCTGTTGGACTCATCAATAAATGATGCAGTCATGCCAAAAGGGAGATCTTGTGGAGGAACATGCCTGACACTTTAACAACACATGACAGCAACCTACGGCATCACTTAGCATTCCCACCCTCAAACTGCCACCTTAGAAACAACATTATTTGCACCTGAGCAATTGTCAAAGGCAGAAAAACTTTATTTTCTTTGCCCTGAATCTTCCAGCATTCAGAGCCATTGGATGGCCCTGAGGTCCACTCTCTCGCATCTAGTTTGTCCCTGAAAGACCTGGAGTCAGTCTTTTTTCCAGTCTGCCCCATCTGGATTCTGCACATTTTTTGCATACAGTCTACCCTAAAATCCTCATTTTATAGGCAAAAAGGCACCATCTTTTCAAAGGCTGTGCACACACCAACCAGCTTGTAGCCTGTTTGGAGCCTGTTACGCTGTCAAACAGCTCTTACGGTCAGGAAGTTCTTCCTATGCTTTAGTTGGAAGCTCCTTCCTTGCCGTTTGAATCCATTGGTTCGGGTCCTGCTCTCTGGAGCAGCAGAAAACAAGCTTGCTGCATCTTCCATGGGGCAGCAATTGGGCTATTTGAAAATCACTTTATCACTTCTCAGCCTTCCCTTCTCCAGGCTAAATATACTGAACTTCTTCCACCATTCTTCATAAGGCCTGGTTTACAGACCCTTGATAATCTTGCCCACCCTCTTCTGCACATAGCTGTCAACTTTTCCCTTTTCTTGCAAGGAATCCTATTCAGAATAAGGGAATTTCCCTTAAAAAATGGGAAACGTTGACAGCTATGCTTCTGCACACATTTCAGCTTCTTAATATCCTCCTTAATTTGTGCTGACCAGGACTGGACACAGAGCCATCTTCTGACACAAAGGGCTCCATCACAGAAGCTGTGATGCTCACGCATCTTAACTTAAGCACCTTTCAGGGATGGTGAAACTGGCAACTGGGACAGGACCTGCTGCTCCTCAGTGAGGCCTGGTTCAAGGCTAGCTGTTGCTGAAGAAACATTAGAGCTCAGTGTGGTTCAGACGCAGGAAGCTGTCTTAGCCTGACCCATCCAGCCGCTACCATCCCCGCCAAACTAACAGCATCTGTCCAAGATGTGAGCTGGAGAAAGGCCTTTTCAGATACCCTACCAATATGTTTTAAGCAAAGTTGTTAAAGAAGGAACTGGCAAGTTTTCCCTACATGCAGAGAACTGGAAGAGAGGAACAGAAGTGGGGGTGGGGAGGAAAAAAAACCCTATCCCAGATCTTCTTCCTGTGTTGGAAAGGGGGGGGGGGATGTGAAATGCCTTTCTGCCACAGCCTGGCATCCTGCAAGGGGCAGGAGGCCAGCAGCCAACTCAACCAGCCAATCATGCCAGCCATGCCAGTGGGGCACAGATTCCAGCTGCCTAAAGTGGTTTCTATGGCAACGGGCTCAGTGCTCACAGCGGGGCTTAGGAAATGCAGTCAGACAGAGACACACATACACAAAACAGAGAGCTGCTGAAAGCTGGTTGGAGGGGCATTTGCAAAAACGAGGCAGGAGAAGAGCGCAAGGCCTGGCTGGCCGAGGGAGGCATTGACCTCCAATGAAGGAAGGCCCACGACCTGTTAAGCCCAACAGAAGGCAGAGAGGACTCCTGCCAGACCTCTACTGGCAAGGAGTTCCACAGGGCACTAAAGGCTCAGTCTCTGGTAAAGACCAACTGAGACTCAAGGACAGTGGGGGAGCACAAAAAGGGGAAATTTCAGTGTTCAAGGAATCAGGTGAAATTAAGGTCCTTTGGCCCCAAGTTGTTTGAAAGGTTATTGTGCGTTGCTTTTTTTTAAAAAAAAACAACTGGTGCAACTTTTATTTACTATTACTTGCTCAATTTGGGTCGTGCCCCCCTTCAGAAATTCTGAATATTCTGACTTAAATTTGCCAATAACCACACACAACAAAATAATGCACGGGTGCATGCATTCATGGCAATCCATCCCCCCTCCCACGACCCTATGACCTTCTTTTATGGAGATTCATAAATGGAGATGCTCTCAAAAAGAAAGCAGGTGAGAAAAGCAGTTTCAGTTTAGAAAAAAAGGAGGGGACACACACCTCATCATCACCATCATAAATAAAGATGCCTGGCAGTCTACTCTGCCATTCTATTCTGGCAGTCGGTCAATAGCACACTGCTAAAATGAAGCTGCTGAAATCTAGGTTATAACAAGCAATGATTCTCAGGTTAATTCACAAAGCCCTAAATCACCTTCTGCAAAAATTGGATATGTGCAGCTGCGGCTTGTGGTTCTAGGCTTCCACTGGGCTGAGGGACCTGCTTCACCTGCCTCAGGTTTGCTCCCTGGTGGCTCCATTTAAAACAAGGCCCCTCTGTCCATTGTAGGGCCCCAGTTCCCACCAACCCCAAGTCAGCACAGCCAATGGTTAGGGATGATGAGAGCTGAAGTCCAACAGCTCCCAGAGAGCAGCACATTTCGCAACCCTGAGTTAAAAAGGTCCGAGACTTTGGAGAGCTGCTCCTAACCATCTTAATACTAGGACAGACGACAATGATAGAATCAGAAAATCTTATGACCCCAACATTCATCTAGTCTAACCCCTTGTGATGCAGGGATCACAGCTACTGCTGCTAATGCAATTTCAGGATGAGCACTTTTGCCAATTAATGTTCTTTCACCTCCCTGGCAAATTTTGAATATTGTATCGTGTAAGTAGCTTTGAGACATCTTGTGCGGTAAGCAATGGATAAGTGTGAGCAATGGTGACAACACAGTTGCATACAACTAGGATTTAGTCAAAGCAGTCCTCCTGGAATCCATTGGACCCAAGTTAGGCATGTGCATTGATTTAAGTGTTTCTGCTTCAAGTAGGACTAGCTCTGGCTACAACACAATAAATAGATGGACAAATTTTATCCGTCTTGGTGTAAAGAAAGGTTTCCACATTACAACATTACAGCTAAACTTCTTTCTGGCTTTTATCCCCAGGGCTCTGCACTGGTGCCTGATACAAATCCTGAGCAATCTAGGGCACGTGCAATTTGAGGTTGGGTGGGAGACAGCCACATATGCAAGAAAATCTCTCTCTTTTACAAACACACAAACCCCAAATAGCCATGCAAATACACACACAATTGTGCAGGTGCCCCCGGTTTCTCACACATTAAATGTGTAAATATTTCAGACAAGGTTACAAGGGAAGGGAAGGTGCTGCACCAGCTTCAGCAAAAGCCAGGAGCTCCCCCTGCTACAACCCCAGCCTACATTCTCTCCTGATCTAAGAGGGAGGAAATATAAAACTCAACCCCAAGCCTTTGGTTTTATTCCAAGGCGAACCTCGTGGTTTCTCCCTCCGCCTTGTGGGTTGTTCTGCAGTCTTGCAGTTTGCTGCTCAGTAAATTTCCACTGCATCATTTAAACTCAAGATTTGTTAGTTAGTTTTTAAAGCACAGACACGCACAGCCTAGCTATGGTAAGCATCTACTTCTTCCCATCCATCAAGTTTATGGATAAATACAATGGTTGGCCTTCTTTTCCTGAGATTTCTATTTACACCCAGGGTTGCAAGCGTGGTGGCATCCAGTTGCTTTGGATTTCGACTTCCTGCAGCCCTTACTTCCACAAACGATAGCCAGGGATGATGAAAGTTGTAGTCCAAAACTTCTGGAGAATGCCACGTCAGTGATCCCTGACTTACACAGTTTAAGGAAGGTCTCAGGCAATGCTGTGCCAAAAATTGCACCCTCCCAGCTTGGTGAGCATTCTCCATCGATTGATTAGGAAAGAGGTGCATTCAGGAATTATCAAAATGGAGAGAAAATATTTTAAATAAAAAAAGAAGCCATAGAGGCCTGAACTGGAGTGTACTCTCAATCCAGGGCCCAGACCAAATAAAGTCAAGCATCTTTTTTTTCTAAGCAAGAAGTTGGCATGGGGCCCCACATCTGAGACAGGGAGCATGGGTTGTCTCCAGCTAAGTTCAGCACAGACCCACTGAACCTGAGTGAGCCATGTCCATTAACTTCAGTGGATGTACTCAGAGTAGGAGTCACATTGGACACAAGCACAAGTTCTGGATCAGGACCCTGTGGCTGCTTTGGGATCCACATAAAAGCAGCCGGTTTGAGGACGCTCTCTCTCTCTCCACACACATAATGTGACAAACATTATGCATAATATTAAAGATGCATTTTGTTCCCGACTCTCCCCATCATCCAAACCAGCTGAAAACAGAACGGAAAGTTTAAGAGCCAGCAAGGGAGGCCTGTGGGGAACCGAGCATCAGCAATCTTGTAAGAAGCAATAAGAAAAACCAAAGAATGACTCACAACTAATAAATAAGACTTCCAGGAGTCAGGGAGGGGGGCTGTGCTTGTGTTTTTAAAAACCATTTAGTAGTCTCTCATTGTTTCCAAATGTATTTAACGGAGCCTGCTTCTTTCTTCTCCTTTTGCTGCTCAGTAACTGAGGGTTTTCCTTCCACCTCGCAAAAGTGGCAGGTCGACATGAAAGACACCCTCTGTCACAAACAGAGGACTGAACACGGGGGCAAAGCAAAGCAGAGATTCCTGCTTTGGGAAGTGAAAAGTGGTTCACATATTTTTAAAATGGTGTGTGTGTGTGTGTGTGTGTGTGTGTGTCTTTTAGGGTAAACAGCCCAGACCTCCGCCTTATGCAGCAAGGGTGAGTTTTAATCTTCTCCACAAGTGGGTTCTGTAAGACCATCTTGCAGCATGACCTTATTTCCTACCACAGTGCTGCTCAAAGCAGTGGTGGACCACCACTGCTGCAGACAATATTGAGCTTTCTATGTACTAACTCCACTGGTGATCCAAACTGAGGGTGAGGGGTTGAATGGGCAATGGGCAGTAGCTCCTTGAATGGAGACTGGGGTCAACAAGCAAAGGGAAGTGGATAGATCAAGGGAAGCCAATATAGTGTCCATAAAAAGGTGCTAAAGTCCTATAAGATGTTGTTAGATTCCCATCAGCCCCCAGCCAGAAAATGCAATGGTCAGGGATGATAGCTCAGGGTTGATAGATCACGCACAGAGAGAGGCTGTAGTTCAGCAGCAATAGAATCATAGATTTGTTATTGGAAGGGAACCACGAGGGTCATCTAGTCCAATCTTCTGCAGTGCTGGAATCACATCTAAAGAATGCCTGCCAGAGGACTATTATTCTTATTCTTATTATAATTTATGTACCGCTCTATACCCAGAGGCCTCAGGGCAGTTCACTGAAAAGATCAACATAAAAACCACAATATATATAATCAAATTTAAAACAACAACCCAATAACAATGCCCCAAAAAGAGCCACATTTTAAAAGGGCATTGGATAGGACTATCCAATGAAGGCAAGTCCACCACCTTCTGAGGGAGTCCATTCCACTGCGAAACAACTTTGACTGTCAGAAAGTTCTCCCTTCTTGGAATTTGAATCCATTGGTTTGGGTCCTACCCTCTGGAGCAGCAGAAAGCAAGCATGCTCCATTCGCCATGTGACAGCCCTTTGGATATTTGAAGACTGCTATCATTTCATCTCTCAGTCTTCACTTCTCCAGGCTGAGCATACCCAACTCCTTCAACCATTCCTCAGAAGGCTTGGCTTCCAGACCTTTGATCGCCTTGGTCACCCTCCTCTGCACACATTCCAGCTTGTCAATGCCCTTCATAAACTGTGGTAAACTGTGGTAAACTGTGGTACCCAAAAATGGACACAGGACTCCAGGTGTGGACTGACCACGGCAGAATAGAGTAGGACTATGACTTCCCTTGAGCTGGACACTACAATTCCATTGATGCAGCCCAGAATTCCATTGCCCATTGCCAGTCAAGGCAGATGATACTGAGCTTGATGGAGCAATGCTCTGTATAAGGCAGCTACCCATCTTCCTACGTCCTCTCCCATTCAATACTGCACAGAAGGAAGAGAGATGTGAAGTGCACGTCGTGTTGCAGGGCTGCAGAAGTGAAAGCCCTTGGTGCTTGCCAAAAACTCTTCCCTCGACACCACCGTTAAAGGTACAGGAGCCCCATTCTGAATTCACACACACACACACACACACACACACACACACACAGTGCATCCAACCCTTCTGGGTCTTTTTCTTTTCCTGTGCTGCTGCAAAGCTTTGGTCTCCACCCGCTACTCTCTCATTGGTGCCTGGACTGCGATGCTGATAATAGAGGCGGCTCTGTGTGGCTGTGGTGGGGGTGGGAGGGAGGAGGAAGCCTTCTGTGTGCGTGTGCGCGAGGGATACAAAAGCACCCGCAGCTGTGTGTTTGCAAACAAGGCGGCCGAGCCGGGAGAGGGCCTGAAAGCAGTAATTGTCTTTAATTAAAGGAGCTGGGAGCTATCTCAGGCGGCGACAAAAGGCTGCGAAGCAACTCTGCCGCTCAGCGCTGCTGCGGATGGGTGTTCGCAGCAAGGCGGGGAGCAGAGGTGGGCCGCCCACCCCCTACAAACACACACACACCAAAGGGGCCCAGAGGGAAGAAACCCCCTTCCTTCAAGGCTGGCCGAGTCTCCCAGAAGGCAGACCACCCCAGCGCTTGGCAACTCAGGTCTGACGCCTGCCAAGCCATTCCCTGGGGGCCTTTTGGGCATTCCTGAACAGGGAGAAGCACCCTGAATGAGGGCTGCAGCCAAAACCTGAGCTGGCCATGATCAGAGTCCAGGGACCTGCCTCTTCAGCCAGTAGTGAGGGATTGCAGGCCCAGTTGAATGTGGTCCTCCAAGCCTTTCCATCTGGCCCTTGGGACTCTGTCCAGGCCGTGCCTCTTGCTGGCCTCCTCAAGTGCTTGGCTGGAAGATGTCCTTAATGACTCTGGCTTACGTACATAAAGGTGTGTCTGTCTCCCTGTATTGTCTGTGTATCTCTGTGTGTTTGTGTGTAAACCTCTGAATTCTTTCATGTCTAGAATGCACCCTATAGTATAAAGGTAAGAATCTCATCTGCTGCATATGGCCACTGCAAGGTTGCCCACTCATGAATGCCACCCTTGGGCCAAAGGAGGCTCCCTACCCTTCCCTGGACTTGACCACCAGCATCCAGACTGACAGGCAGCGCCAAAAATTATGGGATGGCTGTTTGACACATGAACCAGAGTGTCAACAACACAGAACTGCTTCTCAAGAGACAAGGTAAAGGTAAGGCAAAGGACCTCTGGATGGTTAAGTCCAGTCAAAGGCAACTATGGGGTTGTGGAGCTCATCTCGCTTTCAGGCTGAGGGAGCCAGCATTTGTCCACAGACAGCTTTGCGGGTCATGTGGCCAGCATGACTAAACCGCTTCTGGCGCAACAGAACACTATGACAGAAACCAGAGTGCACGGAAACACCGTTTACCTTCCCACCGTAGTGGTACCTATTTATCTCCCTGCAGTGGTGTGCTTTTAAACTGCTAGGCTGGCAGGAGCTGGGACAGAGTAACAGGAGCTAGCCACCACCGAGGAGATTCGAACCACCGACGTTCCGATCGGCAAGCCCAAATGGCTCTGTGTTTTAGACCACAGTGCCACCCGCATCCCTCCTCAAGAGACACCTAAGCTAGGGATTGCCAAAAATCTTCCCTCTAACGCTTCTCCAGCTACCTTCCAAGGCTGGGGTGGGCCTTGCCATGTTCCTATGGATTTATTTCCTTATACTATGTAGCATCCCACTTCATCCTATTGATGGTCCTATTGGCACTGAAGATGGAATCTTTCCATTCAAGGCCCATTCAAGATGCTGACTTTAACCAGCTTGCAAATTGCAAGACTTGGCTATGAATGGAAATAAAACAAACGTGCAGGCGGTAATTCTGCAGCTCCTGTGCTCAAGAACTGCTTAGGACCTCCCCATCCAAGCTCTGTGCTTTCTGAGCCTCCCCACACCCAGATGAGCCTCCAGAACACCCAACAACTTTGTTGTATCCGCATGGTGTTCACTTACCAAAACACAAAATGTGACTGCACATCAGGTGAGTCTGTGGTGCCATACTGACAAAGTGCAGAGGTTAACGCTCATATAGAAATACTCAGATATGCTCAGTTCATATTATTCAGAGTTGTGCATGCATTGAAAATGAAATATTTGTCTTGCCAGGTGGAAAAATGTTTCCGCAACCCATTCTGTGCTGTGATCAGCAACTGGGATACAGACGCAACACAGATAAAATATTGAGGGGCTGAAACAAAAACCTGACCTGGCAATATTACCTGGTGCAGGTTGCATTGTGAGTCACTTTAGAACTCTCCTCTTTTATTAGAAGCCAGTGTGGTGCAGTGGTTAGAGTGTGGGACTAGGACCTGGGAGACCAGGGTTCAAATCCCCACTCAGCCATGAAACTCACTAGGTGACCTTGGGCCAGTCGCTGCCTCTCAGCCTAACCTACCTTGCAGGGTTGTTGTGGAGATTAAATGACAAGGGGGAGAACCATGTGGGCCACTTTGAACTCCTTGGAGAAAGAGGTGTGATATAAATGCAACAACAACACTGTTTCATCTTCTCTGAGGACATGGGTAGCCACTGAATCAAGTTCTGTATCGAGTACCTGACGTCCACCACAAGATGAGATGGAAAGTCCCTTCTTATCCCTTATCCCCCCCCCCTTTTTATATCATTTTTATGAAGTCTCCAAAAACATTTCAAAGCATTTATCAGCATATACATTTTTTAACATACAAAGTTTCTCCTTGACTTCCTACCCCTGCTTTCCTGATGCTTGTTTTTTACTCCTTTTTAGTAAAGTGTGCTTTATAACGCACACATTTTTATCACCTAAACCCGCAGCCATTTAATCTTTCAATAATCCACTGCTTATATTTCAAATCCTGCCTGTGACTTCATATATGGGTGATAATTTGATACATAATTCATCAGTGACCTCCATTCTTCCTTAAACACTTTGTCATTATGTCCTCTTAATCTGGCAGTTAATTTTGCTATTTCACCATAGTTCATCAGTTTCATAAGCCACTCCTTCTTACTTGGTCATCCTTTCCCTTTCCAGTTCTGTGCATACAAAAGTTCTAGCAGCTGTTGTCACATACAGTGGTACCTCGGGTTACAAACTTAATTCATTCTGGAAGTCCGTTCTTAACCCGAAGCATTCTTAACCCGAGGCATGCATTCCCTACATCGGCCTTCCATGGCTCCAGAAGTGGATTGCGTTCATATCCCAGGGCAAAGTTCATAACCCGGGCCACCTACTTCCGGGTTTGTGGAGTTTGTAACCCGAAGCGTTTGTAAGCAGGACTGTTTGTAACCCAAGGTACCACTGTGTATAAATAAGCTTGTCATCTTTCTTGGGAGCTCTGTCCCCATTATTCCAAGTAAAAAGGCTTTCGGGATTTATTAGTTTAAACATCCTTTTCAATTCATTATTTCCCATATCAATTATTTCCCAAAAGCCCTTCGCCATTTCACAGCACTACCCCATGTGATAAAATGACCCTGGCATTTTCAGCATATACTTGCTACATTTTTGTGAATCCTCCCCACCATCTCCCTTTGACCCAACAGCTTTTTAGTGAACCAATTCCGAATCGGCCGTCCATCGCAAGGTGTCAGGCATGGAGAGTCCTCCCCTTCCTTCAGTAACTTCACCAATAAGAATTAACGAGCAGTTGATAGATTTATAGTCCTTTTATTACAGCGTCATGTTGGGAGCACAAATACACAGCTCTCTGCAAGGAGGGCAGTTGGCTACTCTAAATCCTCCTTCTGACTTCCACAGCATTTTGGGCGCCAATGGGAAGTTCCTCCCTCCCTCTGACTCCTTTGCTGTCTGATACATTCGGACCTCTGAGTCCGTGGTGGTGGTGGGGGTCCCTCACACTCTCCAGTGACATTTCAACTAGCTGCTCCCTCCTGTCTGGTTCTGTTGTCATTATCTCATAACTAGATAACTCCCTGCTAAGCTGTTCAACTCCTGTATCTCTCTCTGCTTCTGAACACGCTGTGGCCAGGAGGGGTGACTCTTCTCCCTCCAGTTCTCCCTCTTCAGACCATTCCCTGATACGAGATGAGGCAGAGAATCCCGCTCCCTCTCCCTTTCCTTGCCCCACGCACCCACCACAGAGGAGCCACATGGCCCCTTGATGGAAGGTCATCTTACCTCTGCAGACCGTCCCGTTCTCCACCGATTCGTAGCCCGCCTTGCACATGCAGCGCCCGATGGGGACCAGCCACTCCCCATCCCCGTTACAGTACAACTTGATCGGTACATCCACTTCTTCGGCGTTGGGGATGCAAGTACCCCGGGCTGCTACCAGTGACGTGCTCTCAGCCCCCGAGAGCGTCTCCTGGAAAACAGCTCCGTTCTGGATAATGCGAGGGCACTTGCGGTAGAAGACGCGGACGGCGATCAAGGACATGCAGCCCCCGTAGTCCTGGAAGGCCAGGTAAAAGCCGTTCTTGGAGACGGGCCCAAAGCTGCGCACCTCAGTGTTTATCTTCATCACGCGGCCCCCCAGGTCCACCTGGGAGAAGCTCTCGTCTGCCGCAATGGTGTCGACTTTCACCCAGGGGTTCTCCATCCAGGCGGGGAACGTCTTGGTTGCGGCGTCATAGTCGGACTCGTAATAGTAGAGGTTGAAGGTCTCCTTGCAGGACCCGGGGACGTTGGGGATGCTGCTACAGTCCCGGACCGAAAACTTCATCTCCACGTGGATGCGGTGGGCGCCCCTCCTGCGGATGAACTTGGTCCTCAGCCAGTTGTTCTGGCTGGATTCAAAGACGTTGCACACCTGGTAAGTCCGAATCGTGTTCATGTTCTCGTCGTAGCCGCTCACTTCTTCCCACTGCAGAAGAGGAAAAGCGGAAAGTTAGAGCTCGGCACGCACAGCCCCGAAGGCGTGGGGCAAACGGACAAGGCAGCAACGCCCCAGGGTTTTAGCTGAGCAGGTTGCGTGCCTTCTCAGGGATGTCACTAACCCTATTGCTCAGCCCCCCCCCCAGCTGCCCAAGCAGCTACAGCACCAGATGGTGAAGGGATGATAGAAAGAGAGAGAGCGCAATATTTTTGTTTTAACTAAAAATGCAGTAAAACAGCTACAATACACATTTTGATACAACGGAGAATACAGCACAAAGCAATTCATCATGTGACAACAGCAGTTCCAAAGCAGCTCAAAAAACCCAGCCACGATGTGTTGATTAAAACCTGAGAAAATAAAGTAGTTTTTTTAAATAAATAAAAAACCCACCTGCCTATTTTATTTGAAGCAGGTGCTAGGCAAATACAGTTTCAGGACTCCACAGTTTTAATTAATTTACTTATTTTGTAAAAAAAAATGAAAACCACCACTATATATATATATATATAATATGTATATGGGTCGTGTGCAATAAAAATCATTATAGAACATTTTAAAACACACAATGCCAGAACAAAGGAATTCTCCCAAAACAGCTCAGCAAAACCAAAATGCTTTCAGTGGGAAATGGAATATCAGGATTGCAGGTGCCTGTCTAATTTCAAAAGGAACAGTGCCCCAAAAGCGCTGGTTGCCGCTATGCTGAAAGCCTTGGTTCGCATAGAAATGGAATGAATTTGAGATGATGTGGGAGAGTCAGGAGGGCTTCTGGAGATGACTGTGGCACTGTATAAAGGACAAGGTGGTCTCCTTCAAGTCACCTGGTTCTAGGAATTTATACAATAGCAGTAACACCTTGAACTTAGCTGGTAACATACTGGCAGCCAATGCAAAGACTGGAGCAAATAATACTTTGCATGGCTACTCCATCTGCTCAGCTGAAAGCCAAGCAGCTATGGGCTCCTCCTCAAATTTGTTCACTCGAGCTATAACCTCTGTTACTAAGAGTTAGTGCCTGAGCTTGCTTTTTCCTCCTCCCTCCCTTTGCTTTTCCTTTTGTGCCGTGTCTCTTAGGTAGTGAGCCCAAAGGCAGGGATTGTCTTCTCACTGATCCCTGCATGCCACTGTATGAATGGGGTAAAAACACATTGTCATCAAATAATACATTTGTTAGCTAAGTAAGGACAACCTCGTGCACATTCCGTTCCTTAAAAATCCTGCGGCTGGAGGTAGAAACAAACAATATTTCCCTTTCAACCCCCCCTCCCCCGCCATGCTCCTGATTCATACAATTTAAGGCAGGGAGAGGCAACGTGGGACATATCTGGCTTGCCTCAGCTTCCCCTCTGGAACTGCTTTCATCCCTCTGCAGCCCAGAGCTACTGACACTCAGGTGAGTTACCACATGGCAGCAGAGCGGGAATTCTCTGTGGGTTAGATATAGCCCACAGCCTAATGCTGCCTCTGGGCATCTTAACAGGGTCTAAAAAAAAAAAAAGATGCAGAAAACATCTTCGGAGAATAATGTGGAATGAAAGCAGGGATATCCCAGAGGGAACAGCTCCTGCTCAGACGCATAAGCTGTTCTTGTCTCGTAAAAGATGAATAGTGCCTGGGAAAGTTGGCTGAGGCTGTAGGGATATAGGGATGTAGGGAAGGGATGTAACTCAGCAGCAGAGGATCTGTTTTGCATACCAAAGGTCCTGAGTTCAATCCTCAGCATCTCAAGGTCAGACTGGGAGAGACAGAGAGAAGTTGAATCCCTCAAGAGATGCTGGTGGTCAAACACAAATGACTCATTATAAGGTGTCTCTCCATGTTCCTAGGGTAAAATTGCACCCCAAAGGGCTATTTCTACATGCAGTGGGGCTGCTACTCAAATCTGTATAGCAGAGGCAAGGGGCCACCCAGGCATCTCTAGCTGGTCCTCAGGACTCCCCCAGAAGGCCATGCCCTTCTCTTCCTTTGAACCATTCTTGAGAGTCCTTGCTTGCCTGGATAGAGGGCAGAGAAAAGCGTGTGGGCCTCTGTAGAATCACAGAACTGTAGAGCTGGAAGGGACTCTGGGGTCATCTAGTCCAACCCCCTGGAATGCAGGAATGTTTTGCCGAACATGGGGCTCAAACCCACAACCCTGATGTTAGGAGTCTTGTGCTCTAACCACTGAGATAGCCTACTGTTCAAGGGTGAAATTTATAGCCATTGCTCTGCTTGCTATTGCTGCTTTCCTCGTTTCTCTCTCTCTCTCTCTCACACACATGGTAAGTGGTCCAGGAGGGAACATGGCCGTTGGGCTGAAAGAGGTCCCCCATCTCTGCCGTGCAGCCTCAAGAATCCTAGAATTGTAGAGTTGGAAGGGACCCAGAGAATCGTCTAGTCCAACCCCCTGCAAATGCAGGAGCCACAGTTAAAGGCTCTCCATCCTCTAGTTCTGCTGCAACCAAAGGTGCAGAGCCAGCGCTAGACATTTTGCCACCTGAAGCCAAGGATGAGATGTATGGAAGCCAACTGGACAGGTAGTTGCAATTTATTTCGACACTGGCAGTGGGATAGTATCTTCCACCCCACAAGGCTCGTTTGGGGTGTGCGGGGCAGGATATGCAGCGGAGAATATCCAGCTCTGTCCTCCAATGGAAGGAAATTGTTGGTGAGGAGAATTTAGGAAGAACAGCTGGGGAACTTGCTGCTGCCACCCACCAAACATCTACCACCTGAGGCAGTCACTTCCCTTTGCCCAAGGGCAGAGCCGGCTCTGCAAATGTGTGCAGTCCACCTTACTTTGCCTCTCACACGGCAGTTTCTTCCATTCTCCTTGCATTTCCCCAATTGTTCATTTCCATGTTGTGTCTGAGCTTTCATACGATGCAACAGCCATTTCTGGAAACAGAACTCTCTATCCAGCACAACTTCCGTGTGATTTGCTTGCAGAAAAGAAATATATTTGCAACAAACACTCCTGTGTTTGTTTCTGTTTCTGTGAGTGGTTTTCACATTGTGGCAAAGCTCAGATATCGGCCCGAGATTGTGGGAGGCTGCTGTCCATGGGTGGCACTGCTATCACCCATGGTCTGGAGTGCCTAAGATCCCAGCAAAATCTTTTTTGTAGTGCAGATGATGGGGAGAGAGGAAGACATGATCCACAGAAGTCCTGCCATATCGCTTTCAGCTCCCTTAGACCAGTTGTAGGGAACCTTCTCCTGCTTTGTGGGCCAAATTTGACAGGTGGGTGGGGCTTTCCACCTGCCAATCCCCTGATATCACAATGATGTCAGGCGATGGGGGACTTTTCAGTCCCCAAGTTGGACCAGACATGGGGCTCGTGAGGGAGTTTCATGCAGGGAACCTCCTTGCACAACCAGGGCTAGAAGAAAACAGGATTTGGTTCTGCCTCTCCACCCCTGCCTGAGACAAACTGTCTGTCTCCATCCTAAGAAACAATTGCATTATTATTTTCCCTCTCATTTCCGCTCAAAACGTGTACCTGTATGGCCAATGCTTACCTGCCAGTTGATGCCGCCTTCTTATGGGACATGGATTTCTGCAATTTTCTTGGCCAGTATTGAATTTTGAAAATTATAGTTCTCGGGGAATGAGATGCTGTGCACTGAACTGATAACAACTTGGTGTGAAATGCACTTTCTGGCTGAAAGTGGGGGTGTATATTTTTGGATGACAGCTGCCAGACCTTGAAGAATCCTTAGGGAACCAGCTCTTTGAGAAGAACACATAGGGGTGGAAAGAATCATACAATTGTCCAGCTGGAAGGGACCTCCAGGGGTCATCTGGTCCAACCCCCTGCAATGCAGAAACCACGGCTAAAGAATCTCTGGCAGCGGCCACAAACCTGTCTGCTCTGGTTTCTCTCAGTTTCTCAGAAACAGAAACGTTTGTTTCGAAGCTTGTCATAAAAGAAAAATGCAAATATGGGAGGGAGGGGGAGGGGGAGGGAGGCCCTTCTGCGACTGACAGGCCTCGCCTCTGATCAGAGAAAACACCTTTACCAGGGATCCCCGACCACAGTGTTTTGGGGGAGGGATGCTGAAGCGATGTATCCATTTGCTCCTGTCCATTCTGTTCTGTGTTGTTTGCTAGTTCTGCTTGCTTGGGAAACGCAGGGCATCAAAGCCCTTCTGCCTCTGTGCCACATGCCTGCACATCCTCTCCTGTCAACTCAGCTTTGCATTTTCACCCCCGCCCCCCTGGGCCCCCCGGTCGCCTGCCCTAGTGACATTTGGTTCCAACTGAGAAGAACACAAGCCAGGAGTGGGGGGGCGGGCGGGGGAATCACAACTCCTGGCACCTGAAATACAGTGGACGCTCGGGTTGCAAACGTGATCTGTGTGGGATGCACATTTGCAACCTGCAGTGTTTGCAACCTGCGTCCGCACGTTTGCGCACGTGTGGGTTAAGATTCGGCACGTCTGCACATGCGCAATCACCAAAACCCAGAAGTAACCAGATCTGGTACTTCCCGGTTTTGGCAGTCCGCAATCTGAAAAAACGCAACCTGATGCATCTGTACCCAAGGTATGACTGTACTGCAGGTTACTTTCCAAGGAGCACTTTCATGATTCAAGGCCATTTTGGGGAAGGGGATGCCTTTTTGTTCTTTTTTTTTAAAAAGCAACATAATAATAATAATAATAATAATAATAATAATAATAATAATAATTTGTTATTTGTACCCCGCCCATCTGGCTGGGCTTCCGCAGCCACTCTGGGCAGCTTCCAACAAAGATTAAAAATACATTAAAATGTCACACATTAAAAACTTCCCTGAACAGGGCTGCCTTCAGATGTCTTCTAAATGTCAGGTAGTTGTTTATCTCTTTGACATCTGATGGGAGGGCATTCCACAGGGCGGGTGCCACTACCGAGAAGGCCCTCTGCCTTGTTGCCTGTAACATCACTTCTTGCAGGGAGGGAACCACCAGAAGGCCCTCAGCGCTGGACCTCAGTGTCCGGGCTGAACAATGGGGGTGGAGACGCTCCTTCAGGTATACTGGACCGAGGCCATTTAGGGCTTTAAAGGTCAACACCAACACAAAACAGAGGTGTCGACCCTGCAGGGTGTCAGGCATGAAGGAGAGTGACGGTGCCGGCTCTGCCTTCTCATGGGAAGATGATGTCACAGGTCAAGGAGGTCTTGGCCTTTTGTAGTTTTCCCATTCCACCTGCCCCTGCTTCCTGCTTGATGCCCCACCCTTGCCAAAGGAGCAGGGCAAGTTGCCCATAGGGTGGGGTGCACTATGGGGCCTCGGGAATCTGCTTGCCTCCTCCCACTCAGCCGCCCTACAGCTGGGGGGGGGAGGCAGCGGGTGGACCGTTTGGGCAGCTCGGATCCTGCGCGTGTCCAAGCCACTACATTTCTCCCAGGAGAGACACGTGGCTCGGGCACGCTGCAGGCCCCGCGGTGAATGCCACACGGCATTTTGCCACCCCCCTCAGTGGTGACACCTGGGGCAGCATGCCCCCACCACACACCTCTTCACCCGCCCCTTGCCAGCCACGGATTGGTCTGCACCACCTAACAGGACTCGCAGGAATCTGTGACTGTCTGAAACTGACTTATTTGATGCCAGAGTCCCTCGGAATGCGCCCAATTTGGCTCAGGACTCAGCCAAATCTGGTGCACACCGCTCCTTTAAAGATGCCTAAATATAAAAGCACTCCTAGGCTGATTTATCTATGTGTTGTTCAGTTTCCTGATCCACAGACACCTGTCTCCAGTTTGCTACTTTCGTACAAATTCCCCACTGAGCGCATCTGAAGCATTAAGCGATTCCTCTTTAACCATCCCCAAACTGTAAAGGCTGTTCATGCCCGAGAACCCCGGCAGCACTCCGTCTGAAATTTGGCAGGATCCATCCTCTCACGGGAGGCTAACAAGCATGCAGATATCATTCATTTCTGCCAAAAATGAAAGAGGCTACAGATGGCTTCCTTTAAAAATAATAATAAAATAGAAAAGGTTCCCATCACAAACTCCCTGGACCTATCTGCCTGGACCTATCTGCCTGCAATTTGGCAGGTTTCATCCACTCGTGTCGAGCAACTCTATCCGCAAGTGTCATCAAGTTCCGTCAAAAGGGAAACAAGTTATAGCCTCTCCCACCCAGCCATTTTTCATGTGATAATTTAAAAAAGAGGGAGGCACAAGCTTTACTTTCATTTTTCTAAATTGGGATTTGGGTCTGAACTGAGTTGGGAAATTTTCAAAGTGCTGAATTGGTGTCCGAGCCAAATCTAGTAGTTGGTGTGCACAACTCTGTCCAATTACAAGAAAATAAGATTTAGACACAATATTAGGAAAGACGCCCAGGTGGCACACACTGTTTGACAGTGGAGCAGATGGTCTCACAAGGTGGGGAATTATCCTTCACTGCAAGCAAAGGCTGGGCGGCCCACCTTTCAGGGTTGTTGTGGCAGGGGATTTCCTGCATCAGCGGGTCAGTGGTGGACTAGATTGGATGACCTCTGAAGCCTCTTCCAACTCTACTATTGTTATTTATTTATTAAATTAGTATACAGCCCTTCATCCATAGATCTCAGGGTAGTTTGCAACATGATAAAAAAAGCACAAAATACATAATAAATACAAGAACAAACAAACCAATACCCCCCCCCCAAAAAAAAAACATTTAAAAGGGTGTAGGGTGTTCGTTAGCCAATGGCCTGGTTAAAGTTTTCACCTAGAGCCTAACAGTATATTTTAACTACTCTATCCCAAACTTAAAAATGGAAAGTGTAATGCTGGTGGTCAACAAAAGAGGTTTAAAGACGCTCTCAATGTAAATCTAAAAAAATGTAGTATAAACACTGACAACTGGGGAACACTGGCCTGCGAGCACTCCAACTGGAGAACAACCTTGACCAAAGGTGTCATGGACTTAATAATAAAGGATTAACAAAAAAAAAAAAAAAGGTGTCATGGACTTTGAAGATGCTCAAACTCAGGGTGAAAGGGAGAAATGAGCTAAGAGGAAGGCATGCTGGCAAACCCTCACTGTGATCAACTCCCACCTATGTCCCCATTGTGGAAGGACGTGTGGATCCAGAATTGGCCTCCACACTTACGGACTTACGGACTCACTGTTAAGACTTACGGAGTCACTGTTAAGACCGTGTTCACGGAAGACAATCTTACTCGGCTATGGGCGATCGCCAAAGAAGAAGAAGAAGAAGAGTGTATCATGAAGGCACCAGCCCAAACTCCATGAATCATGCCTTTTATTTAACCCCTGTGCCCCACCCCAGAGATGGACATTTCTGCTGGTCCATCAGAACTCTTCATCAGAAATTAAAAGGTAAAAGAAGAGTTCTGGAGAAGCCTGGCCACAGCAACTTCCTGTGATAACTCATCAGAACAGGAGTGACTCACCTGCAGCCCTCTAAATTGCTTCTGAACCACAACTCCCATCATACCCTGCTAGTTTGGCCTGTAGTCAGGTCTGATGGAACTTGTAGAATCATAGAACTGTAGAGTTGGAAGGGACCATGAGGATCAGCTAGATTCTAGTCCAACCTTCTGCAATGCAGGAATCACATTGAAATAATCCCTGACAGATGGCCATCCAACCTCTGCTTAGAAGCATAGAATTACAGAATCTTAGAGGAACTTCTGGTTGCCCCCACCCCCTGGAAAACAGGCGTACCCATGAATACCAGGGACAAAATAACAGGAAATGTCATTGGTACCTTGCTTACATGTTTCCAAAAAGCTTCTGGTACCATCCACAGGAGTTGACATCCACCCTTTCATGGAAAGTCTGCTTAGGTTCTGAGTAGCTCCTGAAACCTGCTGTGTCTGCACTTCCCGAGTCTGAGCAGAACCCAGAAATTGTTGGCTCAGCCTGGCTCCCTTCAGTCCCTGCTTAGACCTGCTCCCCCTCCTGCCTCTGTCCTCCTCCCCTCCCCTCCCCTCCCCTCCTGGCAGCTGCTCTCTGCTCCAGACTTCCTCTCTGGCTAATTGATACCAGCTCACACCCTACAGGATCGCTGTGGCAGTTCCTGCCAGGTGAATTCCATCACCATGACCCAAGCGGTTCAGGTTTACTGGCTACTGGCTGGACTCCCGATGCTAATAGCAAGGAAAACACTTAGCGTTCACATAGCATGAAGCAGTCAAAGCGTTCTGCACACACATTAGCTCTGCAGATCCTGCAACTAATCTGCAAGGAAGCGAAGTGCTATGATTTGCCCCCATGTTACAGATGGGGAAGCCCGAGTCTGCAAAAGCATCCCAGCGTTCCAGGGGGTTAGACTAGACGGCCCCTTAATATCCCTTCCAACCCTACAATTCTATGGTTCTGTTATTCCAAGCCCAAAGGCAGAAGCAGCACCCTCTCCTTTATGTCCCAAGAGCCAGCACCAGGGCAGTGATGCATTCGTTCACCCCTTGCTTGCCCGATACATGTGGCCCCTAAAAGGTAAGGTAAAGGTAAATGACCCCTGGACGGTTAAGTCCAGGCGACTATGGGGTTGTGGCGCTCATCTCGCTTTCAGGCTGAGGGAGCCGGCGTTTGTCCGCAGACAGCTTTCCGGGTCATGTGGCCAGCATGACTAAACTGCTTCTGGTGCAACGGAACACCGTGATGGAAACCAGAGCACACGGAAATGCTGTTTACCTTCCCGCCACAGTGGTACCTACTTGCACTAGTATGCTTTCGAACTGCTAGGTTGGCAGGAGCTGGGACAGAGCAACAGGAGCTCACCCCATCAAGGGGATTCGAACTGCCGACCTTCTGATCGGCAAGCCCAAGAGGCTCAGTGGTTCAGACCACAGCACCACCCACATCCCTATGTGGCCCCTAGAAGGCTGCCAAAGAGGCTATTTGGCCCTCAGGCTAAAAAAGACTTTGCACCCCTGGCCTAGGTGGGTGGAGGCAGTAAACTGCAATCATACCACTTTGCTTTCTCCTTGTTGGTTGGCTTAGAAAGCAACCCCAGAGGCCCCCAGATGGTTTGCGCCTGACAGAACTATAATTCCCAGCATGCTTACCAAACTAGTTCCCAGGGTTCTTTAGTGAGGTGTCTTAAATGTGCTTCAAATCTACAGTGTGTACACAGCCCATGCTGTTGAAGAGGGCATTCAGGACCTTTACGAGTTTAAATAAAAGCAGATCCACATGAAAACACATCGAAGGCTCAGTTAGCACACATGGCTTCCCCTAAATAATTCTAGGAACTGTTGCTTACTAAAGGTGCTGGGAATTGTAGCTCTATGTGTGTGGGAACTACAGTTCCCAAGAGTCCCTGGAAGCATATGCCTTGAGTTTCCTTAACTAGCTTCTTTCCTAACTCCCAACATCACTACCAGCTTTTGCTTTTTATCCTTGCAGCTTATTTGATTGACCAGTTGCCAGTTGATTTGGGTTATGCATAATATGCTTATCTTTAATTTGCATTTGATTCTTCCAGCGCAGATGCCTTCAGTTCAAAATGATGGGTCGTATATATGCATATTTTCTTTTAACAAATGAAATACAGCCTCTGGAAAGCTCCCTGCTTCTGATTTACTTGTCTGAGACGGGTCTGGCTTACTGTAGCTGCTTGCTAGGTTACATCTGCAAGCAGATATTGTGTGTGTGTCTGTGTGTGTGTGTGTGTGTGTGTGTGTGTGTGTGAGTTGAGACTACCTGGGGGAAATAAGCATTTCCTTGGATTCAACACCACAAAATGCTTTATTTGCATACCCCCCCCCCCGAAAAAAAAATCCCCATTCAAAGTGTGATGCCTAAACATCAACTTGCTTCCCGCAATGGCATCCAAAGTGTCCCCACCCTCAATTAAACACCTTTTTTAAAAAAAAAATAAAAAATAAATTGCCATGAATTTAATTAATCAACTAATTGCGTTCATTAGCGCTGTCAGCCTTATCAGAATTATTATGTGAGAGTTTGCGGCATTCCGACGGAAAATTACCTAGGCATTTTCCTTGGTGCAATTCGCAAATGAGCAGCGAGCATTTGGAGCCTTCTCCTTATACATATTACATGGAGGGTTCTGAAATTGGCTTGGGGAGGGGGGAGCTTTTCATCAAAAACCTGCAAATCTTCTCCCTCCCTCTCCCTTGTCAATATTGAAGAGGCTCAGCGGTAGATTGCATGATTTGAATGCAGAAGGCCCTAGGTTCTATCCCAGACACCTCTGGTTTAAAGGATTGGGTTGCAAAGAATGGGAAAAGCCTCTGTCCGAGATCCTGAAGAGCAGCTGCCAGTCAGAGTAAGCAATACTGGGTTGGATGAGCTAATGGTCTGACTCAATATAATGCAGCTTGTCAGGAGGGCATGTCAAAGGTTTGAGGTTCAATCCCCAGATCAGGGAAGCGGGTGATGGGCAGGACTCTTTTCAGCCTGAGAGTCAAACAGTTGGAGCTGGCATTAGGCAGCTACCAGTGTTGCTGTCCGTCGTGCACTGCATGCTTTGCATGTTTGCAACCCTGCCAGATAATTCAAATTGTATCCACCGTCTCCCACCACCAAGTCATCACAGCACAACTTGCAACCCTGAAGAGCCACTTGAAGCTAGCTCATTTCCCTCTTTCTTGGAGACCAATATAGAAAGTTGTCCTTGACCAAGCAGACATTTCTCATGTCTAAAGATGGGCATACATTCGATTCACATTTATAGGCAAACTTGCCTTGTTCACACTTCCCGCACGCAAACTGAAAAACAGCTGCCCTTCGAAATTCACACTTCTCCAAATTCTGCAGTTCACCTATCCGGCTGAGAAATGCATACAAAAATGCAAAACACTAGGATGAAAATACATATATATGTGAAAACGACTTCCAGAGATGCATTCGATCAGGGGAAATGCTTTTGCCAAAATGTGTATATTAGGAGAAACCTGCACAAAGCACTGATTAGTTTTCACAAGGAGTTTTTTTTTAAAAAAAGGAAATTGGTGTAGAAATGGGGAGAACTGAGTTTAAGATTGGGGAAATGAGAAACGCCGAAACTGATAGGTTCACACATCCCTGCTCATGTCAGACTGAGGAAGCCCCTCTTCCCCACTCCAGTTCCTGTGCCTCTTCCCCACAAACTCACCCCTGATGGTGGATGCACTGTCCAGCCTAGCTCTGCCGTTGCTGTGGTGGAGTCCATCAGTGTTTCTGCAGGTGAACAGAAAAGAAAAAGAAGTCAGAGGTCACCTTCTCAACTAGCCCAAGCTTAGAGTTGACCCCTATTTGGTTTCTGACCCTACAGCTAAGCACTTCAGCAGGTGGTGTGTTATGTACTGAGCTGAATAGGATCCAAAATGCAGCAATCTGATTGGTCCTAGAACAATAGGATCCAAAATGCAGCAATCTGATTGGTCCTAGAACAATAGGATCCAAAATGCAGCAGTCTGATTGGTCCTAGAACAATAGGATTCAGAATGCAGCAGTCTGACTGGTCCTAGAACAATGCAGCAGTATGATTGGTCTGCAGGAGCCACCCAATCCGGCTCCAGGTGGAAGTGAATCCACAACCTGATTGGCCTACAGGAGAATTCCGGAATTAGCCAATCCCGTGCAGCCCATTGTGTAAATAATGTATATAAAGCAGATACTTTGAGGGGACTTTCATTCCTCCTTACCACTATGAGCTGAATAAAGAGCGTGAAATCCACTCTCAACTCTGAGTATATTTCATGGTGCTTCCCCCACTGGGCTGATGTTGCAGGAAAATGCATGCCAATCTTACCCAAACAACAGCAATGCGATTCCAGGTTACAATCCTAACTCTGCTTGCCTGGCAGTAAAGTCCCACTGAATTGGATAGGACTCACTCCTCAGCAAACATTGGTTAGGAACGCACTGCTAAGTTTCCCACGGAGTTTTGCCATTCCCAAATTGTCAAGTTCTTTGCTTGAAATATATATCAGAATGAATAGTAATTGAAGCTCAGTGGAAGATCTTATTCCAGATGCTAGGTATCACTCACTCTGGAATATATTTATCATGGAGAAGATTAGGCATAATTTGAGATTTTGACAAGGACTAGAACCTCCAGATACTTTTTAGATAACTTGGCATTCCTTCCTTACGTAAACAATAGAAGCTTCTTTTCCAAGCCCGGCAAATCTGGAACTACATTTGATATTACTTTTATTATTTTTCATTTCATTCCTATACCACTTTACAGTTCGAAGGAACGATCTCAAAGTGGTTGACAACACAGTCGAACATCAAATCAATTAATCCAGAATAAAGCATCATTGAAGAAAGTCAGATATAAAGTATATATTCAAAGCAACAAAATTAACAGGAAACAGAAACATTATCAGTATCGGTGTCTGTGTGTAGACACCAGCCTACTGTACAAATGGTAAAAGTTACATTTCTTGCTTTGGCCAGTTTAGCCTCTGGCCCGTCCACTACAGGCAAGCGGCCCCCAACAGAGGGAGATGTGGCAGCACTGTGGGTTAAACCACAGAGCCTAGGACTTGCCGATCAGAAGGTTGGCGGTTCGAATCCCCACGACGGGGTGAGCTCCCGTTGCTCGGTCCCTGCTCCTCCCAACCTAGCAGATTGAAAGCACATCAAAGTGAAGTAGATAAATAGGTACCACTCTGGCGGGAAGGTAAACGGCATTTCCGTGCACTGCTCTGGTTAGCCAGAAGCGGCTTAGTTATGCTGGCCACATGACCCGGAAGCTGTATGCCGGCTCTCTCGGCCAATAAAGCAAGATGAGTGCCACAACCCCAGAGTCGGCCACGACTGGACCTAATGGCCAGGGGTCCCTTTAACTTTACCTTTACCCCTGCAGTCAGGGATGACTGTGTGGCGCCAGAAGCACTCGTCTTTTGCAACCGTGAGAATCATAGAGCTGGGACTCTCAGGCTCTGCTGTTTCCTCTCACCTCAGCAAAGACAGAGAGGGGGGCTGGAGGGGACGTTAGGGTGTGAGCCAGGAGAAGGCACTCGACCGCCTGCCCTCCTACGGCAGGATGAGAGAGCCAGGGATGCTGGTCTGTGGGGCTCCTTTTGTGCCGTTCCAGCCCACGTCTGTCTCTGCAGGCCGGCACGCTGTGCCTGGCATTTAAAGCAAATCCTCCTCAGCCGATGGGAACGGGCAGGCGCAGGCCTGGCTGCCATCCCGGCAGGAGTCTGTGCCACTCCCCCCCCCCCCGGCCCACTTAGCCGAGCCAGCCCAACCCGGCCTGCCCATGTCGATGGGCTTTTCATTAAAATGTCCATGCCGCCATGGCTGGCCTCCCTCCAGGCCGAAGGAGATGCCAGGGCTGAATGCCGCTCTGGCCCCCAAGGGACCAGGGCAGGCATATCTTCGATAGTGAAAGTCCAGCTTTCCAAGCAGGAGTAGTGGATTGGCAGCGGGGGGGGGGGGGACGACATTGGCAAGGAATTAGCCTGCCCAGCGTGGGGAAAAACTGTGAGGCGTCTCCCAAGGCCCAAGTTGTTGTGGGCAGCATTCCCAGACGTGGGGCTGGGGTGGGGGCAGCTGCGGAGGCTGGGGGAATTCGGAAATCTTTTGTGCCTCCATAAAGGCAACCTCTCCTCCAACCGTCCGTCCGTCCCCCCCTCTTTATTCAGGTGGATTCTTCCTCCCTCCTTCTCTGGCTGAGGAATTCACCAGGGGTTTTCGGGTCTCCCCCCTCCCCCGCAGCATCATTACCTCATTAAATAAGCGTCCCCATTGACATCGGGTCTACCCCCTCCCCACGAGCTATACTGAGTGGAATTAATTGCCCAGATAATTAAATGCTTCTTTTTTTCCCTCCCCCTTTTTCCTTTTCGCAGGCCTCAAATCTTTCAAGTGCAAACGGCAGCCGCGCAGACACCAAAGTCTCCACGGCACACGACCTGCCACATCTCGCCACGCCGAGGCACCGGGTGCGAGGCAAGGCCACACACAAGGCAGAAGGGTGGCTTCGGGGCTGGGGCCTGGCGCTGCAGATGCAGATCCATAGGGATCTGCTCTGCCGAAATGGCAGTGAGAAGAGTAAAGTACAGTGGTTAGAGCGAGGCTTGCCTAGCCCTGCGCTCCCATGATCCAGTCGAGGAAACCTCATGGACAGTTCTTAGAAGGTGAGGTTCATAAGAACATCATACATGCATGCAGGATCTGTTGGAGTCAGAGTAGCAAAATCGCAGCTAAGAAGCTAAAATCATATATATGACTGACACCCTTCTTTGGAAATTAATCCCATGTCCAGACTTTAACATTCAAAAGCTTTACAGTGGTACCTCAAGTTACGGATGCTTCAGGTTACAGACGCTTCAGGTTACAGACTCCACTAACCCAGAAATAGTACCTCAGATTAAGAGCTTTGCTTCAAGATGAGAACAGAAATCGCACGGCGGCCGTGCAGCGGCAGCGGGAGGCCCCATTAGCTAAAGTGGTACCTCAGGTTAAGAACAGTTTCAGGTTAAGAACGGACGTCCAGAACAAATTAAGTTCTTAACCCGAGGTACGACTGTACTTGCAAAATATTTGAAGCACTATGTACACTGTGTACTGTAAACCGCCCAGAGGGGGCGGGTATAAATAATAAAATTATGACGATGGTGATGCCACTTTAAACAGTCGTGGTTTCCACGAAAGGATCCTGGCAGCTTTAGTTAACAAACAGTGCCGAGAGTTGTGAGAAGGCCCTTTCCCTCGCGGAGCTACCATGTATCTGCAGGCACTACTCGCGGGTATCTGGATATGACCGAATTCTCTGAAAAGCTTGGTGAAACGAAAATGTTTTGAGTACGTTTCAAAATAGAATAATTGTAGGTGCCTGTCTACAATTCAATAGAAACAGCATTCCAAATTACTGGTGCCACTAAGCTAAAAAGCTTTGGTTTGCATACGAAGTAGAGGAATATGTGAATAACTGTGGGAAAGTCAGGCCTGCTTCCTCAGATGATTACAATAATGTGGCTTGTGTTTAAGAGCCATGGTCCTAGACCGTTGAGGGCTTTATGCCCTAATTTCATTAATTATTACTATTAATGGCATATATAGGCCAACAAAGGTCCGTATAGTTAAAGCCACGGTTTTCCCAGTACTGATGTGTGGAAGTGAGAGCTGGACCATAAAGAAGGCTGATTGCCGAAGAACTGATGCTTTTGAATTATGGTGCTGGAGGAGACTCTTGAGAGTCCCATGGACTGCAAGAAGATCAAACGTACCCATTCTTAAGGCAATTAGCCCTGAGTGCTCACTGGAAGGACAGATCGTGAAGCTGAGGCTCCAATACTTTGGCCACCTCATGAGAAGAGAAGACTCCCTGGAAAAGACCCTGATGTTGGGAAAGATGGAGGGCACAAGGAGAAGGGGACGACAGAGGACGAGATGGTTGGATAGTGTTCTAGAAGCTACAAACATGAGTCTGACCAAACAGCGGGAGGCAGTGGAAGACAGGAGTGCCTGGCGTGCTCTGGTCCATGGGGTCACGAAGAGTCAGACACAACTAAATGACTAAACAACAACAGCCCACTTTTTCCTCCGAGGAGCTCAAAGTGGTGCACATTTAATCCCCGCAGCAAGCCTGTGAGGCAGATTGGGCTGAGAGGCAGTGACTGGCCTATGGTCACACCCAGTGAGATTTATGGCCGAGCAGGGATTCAAATCATTGTCTCCCAGGTCTTAGTCTGATGCTCTAACCACTACACCACACTGGTTCTCACTAGCAGTAATATTGGTTTGGTGATGTTCCGGCAAGCAGCGAGGCACTTTCAGCACCAAGGGTAATATGCTGATGTGGAGCTACTGCAGCCAAAAGGTCTGCTCAGTAAATGAGGACTCCGCCCAGGGTCTTTGAGACCTACAGGAAGTCCTGCAGGGTGTACATGCACTGACCTTGACTGCTCAGCTCCAGACAGATCCTGCTTCCTGCTAGGAAGCTGCTCAGAGGGTCAAAACCTCATGAAGATGAGCCAGGGCTGGGAGATATCCTGCCATACCCTCTCCGCAATTATTTGCTCTTGGCCTTCTGCATTTCCCCAACAGCCAAGAGCACTAGATTTTGGTGTTTTAACTGACAGGTTGCAAAGCAGGCAACTGTTGCCAGATCCGCACGGGCTTCTACCCAAGAAATGGCTGGCGAGGAGGACAAGCGAGAAGGAAAAGGGACTCCATTTTGGGATGCTCTGGCGGCAAGAGTGTGCGTATCGATGGCACAGGGGAGCACTAGCAGCAAAGCAGCAGGTGTACAAGCATGCAAGAAAACAGGATGCCAGGCTTGGTGGTGCTTTTGTCTCATCCAGCGGGGCTCTCCACGGGTGCTTACTTTCCTCTACAGTGGTACCTCGCGTTAAGTACTTAATTCGTTCCAGAGGTCTGTTCTTAACCTGAAGCACCACTTTAGCTAATGGGGCCTCCAGCTGCCGCTGCACCGCTGGAGCACAATTTCTTTTCTCATCCTGAAGCAAAGTTCTTAACCAGAGGTACTATTTCTGGGTTAGCGGAGTCTGTAGCCTGAAGCGTATGTAACCTGAAGCATATGTAACCTGAGATATCACATGTGCAATTCCATTCATGTGCAGCAGAAAAACAACAGTGGGCAGTCAAAATGCATGCGAGCATCTCTGTACCGCAAGGAGAATACACATGACAGTAGGATATTCCAAGGTAACTTTTTGATTAAGTTTGTATTTAACAACAAATCTACCTCATTCGCATTCTCTAAAACACAGCCACTCTTCAAAGTCCAAATTTGCCATGCAGTTCTCCAGCCAAGAAAGGGTTGCAAAAATGCACCCGCTTAGGAGGAAAGGCTATATTTGGGGCTTTTTATGGTGACAGCAGTCACGAAATTAAAAGACGCCTGCTTCTTGGGAGAAAAGCAATGACATCTTAAAAAGCAGAGACATCACCTTGCCAACATAGGTCCGTGTAGTTAAAGCTATGGTTTCCCCAGTAGTGGTGTATGGAAGTGAGAGCTGGACCATAAAGAAGGTTGATCGCCAAAGAATTGATGCTTTGAATTATGGTGCTGGAGGAGACTCTTGAGAGTCCCATGGACTGCAAGAAGATCAAACCTATCCATTCTGAAGGAAATCAACCCTGAGTGCTCACTGGAAGGACAGATCCTGAAGCTGAGGCTCCAGTACTTTGGCCACCTCATGAGAAGAGAAGACTCCCTGGAAAAGATCCTGATGTTGGGAAAGATGGAGGGCACAAGGAGAAGGGGATGGCAGAGGATGAGATGGTAGGACAGTGTTCTCGAAGCAACCAGCATGAGTTTGACCAAACTGCGGGAGGCAGTGGAAGACAGGAGGGCCTGATGTGCTCTGGTCCATGGGGTCACGAAGAGTCGGACACGACTAAACGACTAAACAACAACAAATTGGGGGGAAGGGAAAAAGGGGAGTGATGTGGAATGATCATAGAGGCGTATAAAGTTATGGTGCGGAGAAACATTTGTAGAAAGTTGAGGTTTGCATTGGATGCTCCGTCCACTTCTGTTTCTGGCCCCATCCACCAGTGACATGTGCCTCCCCTCCAAAGATTCTCCAGGAGGAAAAGTTGCCCTCAGGCTGAAAAACTTTCCCCACCCTTGCTTTATAGGCAACCTGGTGCACAGAAACTACTCTGCTGAAATTTTTCCTTGCTGTAAGGCAGAAAGGTGAGGGGAAGATTTGGCTGCTCCATTTCTACATGCGGGGATATTGTTAAGATGACAAGGACAGGGGAAGGTAGCCATCCAGCCTAGGTTTGATGCAAGGAGCCAAGACTGGAACCCACCACCCAGGGAATGGCCCTTGCATCAGCAAACATCACTTGTTTTCTTCTTGATCCAGGGATAGCCAACACCTGTCAGGTGTTGCAGCTTGCAGACTCTCCAAGTGCCCCTATTTTCCAGGGACAGTCCTGGATTTACAGAAGGCATCCTAGTTTCTGATTTGATCCCCGAATGGTTTGGTCCCACGTTTCCTAGAATGTCCCTATTTTCATTGGAGAAATGCTGGACGGTATGGAGTTATGTGAACCCCTGGACAAGGAGAAAGCAACTATACAACCTTTAGAAGACATCTGAAGGCAGCCTTGCATAGGGTAGTTTTCTAGATGTATAATGTTTAAGTGTGTGTGTGTGTGTGTGTGTGTGTGTGTGTGGTGTTGGAAACTGCCCAGAGTGGCTTGGGCAACCCAGTCAGATGGGCAGGGTAAAAAGTAATAATAATAATAATAAATTTTATTTATATCCCGCCCTCCCCAGCCGAAGCTGGGCTCAGGGTGGCTAACAACAATCAAAATAATCCAACGATTCTAAAAACATTTCATTATAAAAATTAATTAAAATCAAATTGATGGCAACCATTAAGCAAAATTCTGTGCAGATTGCCAGAGGAGGGGGTCAGAATATTATTATTATTATTGATGTTGTTATTATTGTTGTTGTCGTTGTCGTTGTTGTTGTTGTTGTTGTTGTTATGGATGTCCCTATTTTCATCAGAGAAATGTTGGAGGGTATGATCTTGAAAACGCCAGGCTGCTTGGGTTGCCTCCAGAACCAGTTTTGTGTCAGGCACTCGGGCCTGAGAGAGGACAATGGAAAGGCTGATTCATTGAAGATCCAGACTTTGACAGTATGGAGGAGGGGCCTGGTGACCTCCCTCACTAACAAGTAGCTCAGGACTGAGCAAATTTTGCCGTTTTCCTGATGGGTGGTGGTGCAATATTGGCCGCTGAGTGTCACATGACAATTTTTTTGGGCCAGGAGGATTATGGGTTGTTGTGTGGCTGTCCCATCCGGGACCACCTGCCCTAGCTTCAGATTGGCCCATGCCATGTGACCTCCCAGGCTTGCTGCATAGTTGGCACTGCATGTTGTTCCCTCATCTGAGCACCTGTAGGGAGCAACTCTTGGGACTGGCAAGGAGGACCCTCACTGCTCCTTGTAGGCTTGTATGTTTCCCCAGAACATGCAGTACAGGGTGATTGACATTTAATCCCACTGCATCAACCCTAAGATGAGGCGGGGCGGGGGCAGGCTCTGTATGAATAGGAGAAAAACCCTACAGCAGCGGTTCTCAACCTGTGGGTTCCCAGATGTTGTTAGACTACAACTCCCATCATCCCTGAGCTCTGGCCTTGCTAGCTAGGGATGATGAGAGTTGTTGTTCAACAACATCTGGGGACCCACAGGTTGAGAAAAGCTGCCCTACAGGAAGGTTTGCATCCCAACTCCTGCCAGAGGTACAGATTTTTGCGGTCTAGCCTGCTCTGCTCTGATTCCTCAGAGCCAGCCGCAGAACGGAGAACAGCTGTGCTAGCAGCTAAAGCAGGCAAACTGACCTAAATCTCCACTGAATGAGCCCAGGCTGGCCTAGCATCAGAGCAGGGAAAGCAAAGAAGTCCTTCCAAAACCCCGACCATCCCAGAAGGGTTTGAAGAACACAAAGAGAGCCCTGTTAGATCAAGCCAGTGGCCCATCTAGTAGTTATCGAGAGCCTTCCCTTCCATGAGTTTGCCACATCTTCATCTAAAGCCATCCAAGTCAATGGCCAGAGACACTAACGGCAGAACAACTCATGCAAATTTCACCCCTAGCTTGTACACACAAACACACACACACCCCTCTTAATCTTCCATCTAGCAAGAGTCCTCATCAGAGTTTGGGAATATGTGCCAGCCAGCCAGAGAGACCCAAGGTGGGTATCTTCTAGCAAGGTCAGTGAGGAGTGTTACCTGGGGAGAGAGGGTGTGGCTGGGGAGGGGTGTGTGGCCTGAGAGAGTCCCAAGGGCCAAGTGGCGAGTCCTGGAGGGCCGCATTTGGCACCCAGGGCTAAGGTTGCCTCCTGTTATCCTAGAGAGATGCTGCTGATTACTGTGGACCAGTCTTCCCCAACCTGGTGCCCTCCCAATGTGCTGGATGACAACCCCCACCCCATCAGTCCAATAATAACAACAATAATAATTATTAATAATAATTTATTATTTTTACCCCGCCCATCTGGCTGGGCTTCCCCGGTTACTCTGGGCCGCTTCCAACAAAGATCAAAAATACATTTAATGTCAGACATTAAAAACTTCCCTGAACAGGGCTGCCTTCAGATGTCTTCTAAATGTTAAAGGTAAAGGTAAAGGTACTCCTGCCCGTACAGGCCAGTCGTGACCGACTCTAGGGTTGTGTGCTCATCTCACTCAAGAGGCCGGGAGCCGGCGCCGTCCGAAGACACTTCCGTGTCACTTGGCCAGCGTGACGAAGCTGCACTGGTGAGCCAGCACCAGTGCCGCACATGGAAACGCCGTTTACCGCTATAAAGCGGTACCTATTTATCTACTTGCACTTAGGGGTGCTTTCGAACTGCTAGGTGGGCAGGAGCTGGGACCGAACAACGGGAGCTCACCCCGCCGTGGGGATTCAAACCACCGACCTTACGATCAGCAAGTCCTAGGCACTGAGGTTTTACCCACAGTGCCACCCGCATCCCTCCCACAGCGCCACCCTAAATCTAAATGTTAGGTAGTTGTTTATCTCTTTGACATCTGATGGGAGGGCGTTCCACAGGGCGGGTGCCACTACCGAGAAGGCCCTCTGCCTGGTTCCCTGTAACTTTGCTTCTCGCAGTGAGGGAACCGCCAGAAGGCCCTCAGCACTGGACCTCAGCGTCTGGGCAGAACAATGGGGGTGGAGATGCCCCTAGATTGTCCTAGATTGAAGCCAGCTGGATAAAGGAGGCTGCTATAGCCAAGCATGAATGAGCTGGGTGGCCCAATGAATTTGCAAAGTTGTAGAGTTGGAAGGGACCCCAAGGGTCATCTAGTCCATGTCCTTGCAGTGCAGGAATATTGTCTGTATGGGGACTGAAGCCATGACTCTGGCGTTATCAACGCTACACTCTAACCAACTGAGATAGCTAGGGATCTGACTTTTCAGCTCTGGCTCCAACCCCGCAGAGTGTGCATTCTTACCCTGCTTTCCCCTCTCCTTTCTCTGTCTCCCAGTGGTCTAACTCAGTTTAAGGCAGCTTCCTTTGCAAAAGTCCTTTTCCAAGCAAGGTGATCAGGAGGGGTGATAGCATAAGCAAGCCAAATTCACTGATTTCGGTGGCCGGGACATGAGAATACAGGGGAAATGGTAAAAGAATGACTGCAACACATTGATTTGCATCAAGCAGCCTTGTTGCAAGACACCATAGAGATGCACATGCTTTGCATACATTCCTTAGTGGAAGATCACATGTATGGCATGCATATTAGTTCATTTGAGTTTGCCATTCATAAGAACGCAAGGAGAATTCTGCTGGATCCATCTAGCGCAGCATCTTGTCTAAAGGCACTCACAGCAGCTTGGTTCCCATGCCCATATGCTTCATTCAGAAGGTGTGTATCTTAGTGATACTCCCTTAATCCAGCATTGTCACTGGAGGCTCAAGGGCCTTTGATGCCTTTTAATAGCTCTTCCTGGGTCGCTCCTGGACAGGGATAAGATTGGGGACGGTGTCCCATGCATTGGTAGCCTCAAGCTGGAATGTGTGCAAAGGAGGACAACTGAGATGATCAAGGGTCTGTAAACCGAGCCTTATGAGGAATGGTTGAGGGAGTTAGGCATGTTTAGCCTTTTAGAAGAGAAGGCTGAGAGGTGATATGATAGGCGTCTTCCAATATATGAATGGGAGATGGAGCAAGCTTCTTTTCTGCTGCTTCAGAGGGTAGGACCCAAACCAGTGGATTCAAATTATGAGAAAGGTGCCGCTGATTTTACTCACTCCAAAATCACAATGTGCAACCCTGGCAACCCTCACTCTAAATTAATGATTTGTCATATAAGAAAGGACTTCCTTTCATCTGTCCTAAATCTACTGCTCATTCATTTCACTGAATGCCTGAGTTATAGTATGTCAAGGGAGGGGGAAAAAACTTCTACTTTCTCCACACCACGCAGAAGTATATATATTTCAGTGACACAGGCACCCTTGCCATCTCTGAAAGCCTTTTGATGTATTGCAAATTAAAAGCATCATCTGCCTCTTGAACTTGAAACAGGGCTATGTAGAAATCTTAAATAACAAAACTGGGTCTCTTCTACATACCTCAAGGTGAAACCTCATTTCCCCCTTTTTTTTAGTATAACATGGCTTGATTGAAACACCTGTGCATCATGCAAGGGGTTAGGAATACCTGACAAGCAGAGGGTCAGGTAACATGAGCAGAATCTGACCCTGCCACACACACACACACACACACACACACACACAAACACAAACACACACCTTCTGCAACTTTAACCCACTTGAGAGAAAATGCTTAGCAATGCATGAGCTGCATTTAATGCAGGCTTGTAAGCTCGGTAGAGAGTAGGGATGGGCAAAAGATTTGAAGGAATTCAGAATTGGAAACTTCTGAGGGAAATCAGCCCTGAGTGCTCACTGGAAGGACAGATCCTGAAGCTGAGGCTCCAATACTTTGGAGCCTCAGCTTCAGGATCTGAAGACCCTAGTGTTGAGAAAGATTGAGGGCAGAAGGAGAAGGGGACGACAGAGGACGAGATGGTTGGACAGTGTTCTCGAAGCTACGAACATGAGTTTGACCAAACTGTGGGAGGCAGTGGAAGACAGAAGTGCCTGGCGTGCTCTGGTCCATGGGGTCACGAAGAGTCAGACATGACTAAATGACTAAACAACAACAACAGAATTGGAAACTGAAGCAAGATCTCTCCGAAGCAACCCAAAGTGAAGCAAGGATTCCAAGGAGCTTAAGGGTGCTTCTATGATCTGGATGTAGATCAAAGAAATTAGATATCAACGGTATTAGAAACTCAGATCTATAAGCTAGGCGCCAACTGGCTCCTTAAACCACAGCTGCCAAAACGGAATGCCTAGTTGCCCCTTTTTAGGGCTAGATGGCAGGAAAGTCACGTTTTTCAATACGACTTTTTGGTTACTGAAATTCATTCTGATTGTATAGATAAAACACCACGAATAGAATTTTACAGTGTGTGTTGTTAGTGTGCGAAAACAGGCAAAATCAAAGAAGAAGAAGAGAAGAAGAGTTTGGATTTAGTATCCCGCTTTATCACTACCCGAAGGAGTCTCAAAGTGGCTAACATTCTCCTTTCCCTTCCTCCCCCACAACAAACACTCTGTGGGGTGAGTGGGGCTGAGAGACTTCAAAGAAGTGTGACTGGCCCAAGGTCACCCAGCAGCTGCATGTGAAGGAGCGGGGAAGTGAACCCGGTTCACCAGATTACGAGTCCACCACTCTTAACCACTACACCACACTGGATCTCCAGGTATGCACCTCCAGATGGTGGAGACATCAGGCACTATCCTGGCACCCGGGTATCTTCACTTAGTTGCAACTGGCTGATAGCCAGGTGCAAAATGCGCCTGGTACCCGGTGAATTTCAAACCCTGGATAGGAAGCATGTTAAAGAATTTGCCTGAACCATGTGGCCTCTATATCCATGGACAGGAGGCAGGGAAATGCTTGCAAGCCCCGCTCCCAATGTCTGTGAGCATTGCTACATAAGCTCAATCTACAACCATCCTGATGTTGAGCAGAGAATATCCAAAGGCAGCTTCTACTTGTTTCGCGTGAATGCCTGTAGGATTATCTATGTGGTCAAACATCCGAATAAAGATAGATCTCCAGTCATGAGAGGTGTTCTACTTGCATTCAGATGAACATTAAATAGATCTCCCCTGCAGACCTTCTCTGCTCAACACAGGGTTGGTTGGGAACCGAGGAAGCCTCTGGTTTCCATCCCAAACATGGGATGAATGCATGGACATTAGCAATTGCTGCTTCCGTTTCCATTTTGGGATGTCAGAATTTTCCAGCATTCCTAGGAATAAACTACAGTGGGTGACGTGTGCAAGATTGTCAAAGACTAGAGCTAGGCAGATCCACCTTTCTCTAGTGCCCTAAGGAACGAGCTCGCTGCTGCGAAAGAAGTGCTCTTGTAGATGAGGCTGGAGGAAGGAGAACCATTGCAGAAAAGCAGATTCCGCGCACTGAATTCCCCACTGCCATCAGGAAGAGCCGGATCTGCCTTGTGTCAAGGAGGCCCAGTCCAAAACTTTCACCAATAGAGGGGTGAACGAGAGGCTGTTTCCAAACACGCAACGGTATGAATCATCCACATTTCCGAATCCCTGCGCTAAAAGAAATGTGCAGCGTAAGGAGACAGAATGCAGTGCCGGGAGCATATTCAGTGCTGAACAAAAGCATTAGGTGGGGAGGCTGGAGCGCAGAGGCAAATGTTCCCAACCCCGCTGAAGGCGAGCACAGCGAGTCTTGGCTTTGCACATGATCTCCGGCAAGAGGATTCCCGCTTCAAAAGTTGCACATCTCTCCCCCCCAAAAAATATGCCCAAATATGGCGTGATGTGTTTGATCTCCAGCTCTGTGCAAAAACAAAGGACCCTGAAACAGACAGCACTGGCAAGCTGTCTAGATTCGAGAAGGGTGTCCAAATCCCAGGATTTTCACTCAAGATGTTTCTCAGCACAGTCTCCCCCAGTTTTTTCATTTATTCTTACAGGACAACTGCAACTAGGAATATCCAGACTCTGCATCCCTCCGACCATGGCAGCAATCCCCCCAGCTCAAACAGAACACGACAAAACAATGGGCATGCAGCAGACTGCAACAGTTTATATAAGAAGAGCCTGCCTGGTTCAGGGCAAAGGGCAATCCAGCTCAGACTCCCATTTCCCACTGCATCAGGCAGAGATGATGTCGATATCTTACCTATCATTTCCCATAAGGTCCCAGGGAGGAGGACCGTATAAAAATGCAACAGGTTGCTTCCGATGTTAGCTCTACTCATGCTTGAAGTTGATGGGCATGGCATACAGGTCAGCTCATTTCAACAGGTCTACTCTGAGTAAGTCCGAGTTGGCTACAACCCATGATTAACATCTGTTAAAGCAACTTGCAATCAGAAGATGGGTCCTAAAGATGTACATATAGAATCAGTAAATCATAGACTTGTATAGTGGTACGTCGGGTTAAATACTTAATTTGTTCCGGAGGTCCGTTCTTAACCTGAAACTGTTCTTAACCTGAAGCACCACTTTAGCTAATGGGGCCTCCCGCTGCCGCTGCGCCGCCACTGCATGATTTCTGTTCTCATCCTGAAGCAAAGTTTTTAACCCGAGGTACTATTTCTGGGTTAGCGGAGTCTGTAACCTGAAGCGTATGTAACCTGAAGCGTATGTAACCTGAAGCATATGTAACCTGAGGTACCACTGTGTAGTTGGGATGGACCCCAAGGATCATCTGGTCCAACCCCCTGCAATTTAGGAATCACAGCTAAAAAATCCCTGACAGAGGAACACCTGACTTCTCTTTAGAAACCTCCAATGAAACAGAGTCTAACACATTCTGGGGTAGTCCATTCCACTGTCAACCAGCTTTTACCATCAGAAAGTTCTCCTGATGTTAAGTCGGGATCACTCTTCTTGTAATTTGAATCCTTTGGCTTGTGTCCTACCCTCTAGAGCAGCAGAGAGAGAAAGATTTGCTCCATCTTTCATACGTGTGTGTGTGTGTTTGTGTGTGTTAAAGGTCAAAGTAAAGAGGTCCCTTCAGCATAAGACAATCACTGTATGATAATGTACTGGACTCACCTCTGTGAGGAGGGTATCCCACAGTTTAAGGGCTGCCAGAGAGAATGTCCTCTCCCAGTCCACAACTTCCTCCAAACTTCCAAGGGCAGTGGAACTACCAAGAAGCCCCCACAGATGCATCTTGGTATCCCACAAGGGTCCTCAACTGTCCACAAAATCTGGATATTATGACCTCTGAACATGACTGCATGGCTACCAGGTACTACCAGGGCTCCACATCTACAAAATAATGAAAGGGTTGTCCTCCATCCTGCAGTCTTGCCCCCATCAAGGTTGCAACCCCCCCCCCAATTGATACTTTGGGGCACCTGAAAAAAACAAGCACTTGGGGTCTTCAAGCCAACAGGGGGCTCAGTACACACAAACATTCTGCCCCCCTGCAAGGGACAAGACAAAGCGATGAATTCTAGAGATGAGTTCTGAAGTCACGTTCCAGGAGTCATCGTGGAGAGCCCTCCTCCCACACTCTTATCCCAACAAAGGCCACCAGAGCAATCTCCATCCTCCAGCAGAAGCCCTCAGCCAAAAAGAAAGGTCCTTCGGCTGCTTAATGGACCCTTTATAGAGTCTTTTACAGGGAGGGCGGGTAACATAATCCCAGCCTCAACATTTCTTTTGACTGCTCTGCGAGGTTTCAGCTGTGATTCAACTGTTGGCGAAGTCCCACGACCCATAAAACACACACAGAGAGAGCCCAGCACTGCAGAGGAAGCCCCGGGGTATAGCAATGAACTCAGTCAAAGGCCACGTAACCAGACTGATCTGGGGGATGGCAGGGGGGCTCAGCTGCAGATCCACACTGCTTGGATGATGAGGGGTGGGGAGTGGAGAGATACCCCACTCCAAGGTTCCCCATAGCCCATGATATTCTGTCCAGAATAAAACTGACGGCTACATCGCTGCTCTCGCTATCAGAGAGAACTGACATCTCTGCAGGGGGAGGCACCCTCTTTTAATGGGATGCAGGGCACTTCCAATGGGGGGGGGCAGAAGAACACCAGAAGAGCCTGCTGGATCAGGCCAACGGACAACCTAGTCTGGCACCCTGTTCTGCCAGTCGGATGGACTCCTGTTCTAACATGTGTTCATTAGGAACATCTGCAGATCAGCAAGAGAGCTGGAGCACTGCATGCAGAACAGCTCAGGTGCAACCTCCAACATAGGAAGCTGCTTTTTGTGGAGTCAAATTACTGGTCCGTCTACCTCAGTATTATCTACACTGACCGGCAGCAGCTCATGAAGATGCTTCCAGCAGAAGCGCTTCCCAGCCCTACATGGAGATTGAACCTGGGACCTTCTGCATGAAAAGTAGATTCTTTCTCTCCTAAAGGTAAAGGTAAAGGGAGCCCTGACCATTAGGTCCAGTCGTGACTGACTCTGGGGTTGCGGCGCTCATCTTGCTTTATTGGCCAAGGGAGCCAGCATACAGCTTCTGGGTCATGTGGCCAGCATGACTAAGCCACTTCTGGCGAACCAGAGCAGCGCACGGAAACGTCATTTACCTTCCCGCCGGAGTGGTACCTATTTATCTACTTACACTTTTGAGTACTTTTGAACTGCTAGGTTGGCAGGAGCAGGGAGCGAGCAATGGGAGCTTACCCTGTCACAGGGATTCAAATCACTGACCTTCTGATCAGCAAGTCCTAGGCTCTGTGGGTCTAGTCCTTAACCCACAGCGCCACCTGCATCCCCCTTAGCCTTTCCCAATACCTGGGCATCTCCAGGTAAGGCCAAGAGTGCCCCCTGGCTGCCTGCCACTATCATAAATACATGACCTGCTGTGCTGTATTTAGAGAGCAACGTCTACAGGTACTTCACCATCGCAAATGTCTTTTTAAGCCATTCTGATAACTATGGTATTTAGGCACATCTGTTTGTAGTAAGTGCAGTTTTCATTTTTAAATCAGGTTATTTAATTCTTTTTAAAGGCGTGTGAGAGGGGAGGGTGAAGGAGAGAGAGAGAGGCTGGCTATAATTGATTTTTTTTAATTAAAAATCCAATTTAAAGTTTAAGCAAATCTTTCCTGTAATTATTGCTCGAAGCATCCAAAGTGTTTTTGCCCTGGATTCAGGCTTGCTGGTGTCCTCATTTGCCAGAGCACTTCAAGGTCAATATCAATCACACATTTAATGCATAAATAGAAATTGTTATTAATAATGTTGATCATCACCCTAATCACAGCCACCACCATCTAGCAGGGTATCTAACGTACTGAAACAGGGATGGGGAACCTCAGCTCCAGCAGCCAAATGCGGCCCTCCAGGCCCTTCTATGTGGCCCTCAGGCCTTGCCAGCCACACCCCCTTCTCCCAAGGCCACACCCCTCACCAGTCCTCCTTTCTTGCTTTTCCCTGGCTAGAGTGGGTCCTTGAACTCTGACAATTCTTCTTGCTTGCCTGGGGGGAGGATAGAGAGGCGGCTGTCAGGGTTTGCAGAACCTCGCCTACTATACAGTTGTTAAAATTCACACCCACTTTTCCTTCTAGCCTGCCAACCCCTGGCAGGTGGCCCCTGGAAGGCTGCCCAGATGAGAATCTGGCCGTCAGACTAAAAAAGCTCTCCCCACCCCGTACCAAAAGGCCACCTCTCGCAGTGCCCATTCAGTCTCTTCTTGAAACCCTTCAGGAAAGTGAATCGCCCAGGCTGCATGGCTGATCTTATCACTTCAAACATTCTGACACTGCTTAGCCCAGATCTGTCTTCCTTGTCCTACCTTTGGTGGATAAAAAACAACAACGATTCTCCCTCTCCTTTCTGACATGCTTTTAAATATTTGAAAGGGGAGCGAGGAGGGGGAAAGAAGTCAAAGTGCTTTGTATTCTCCAGATTTGGCAGCCCCAGACCTGTCTGCTTTCCCTCACAAAACTCACCTGGGATCTTCCGCCACTATTTGATGGGATGCTGGCAGATGCCACTGAGGACCATGGCTGCAGAATGGACTTTCAACAGGGGCTGAACAATAAGGGCTCTTCTAAGGTTGCAATTGGACCATAAAGAAGGCTGATCGCCGAATAATTGATGCTTTTGAATTATGGTGCTGGAGGAGACTCTTGAGAGTCCCATGGACTGCAAGAAGATCAAACGTATCCATTCTTAAGGAAATCAACCCTGAGTGCTCACTGGAAGGACAGATCCTGAAGCTGAGGCTCCAATACTTCGGCCACCTCATGAGAAGAGAAGACTCCCTGGAAAAGACCCTGATGTTGGGAAAGATGGAGGGTACAAGGAGAAGGGGACGACAGAGGGTGAGATGGTTGGATAGTGTTCTCAAGCTACCAGCATGAGTTTGACCAAACTGCGGGAGGCAGTGGAAGACAGAAGTGCCTGGCGTGCTCTGTTCCATGGGGTCATGAAGCGTCGGACACGACTAAACGACTAAACAACAACAACAACAAGGTTGCAATCCTGAACACAATAGGAGTAAGCATGCAATGTGATTGTGCTGTAGCTCAGCAGTAGAGCATCTGGCTTGGATTCAGAAGGTCCTAGGTTAAAGCCTTGGTATCACCAGGCTGAGGGAGTTCTGGCCTGAAGGCAGTGTGCTTTAGTGGTTAGTGCGTTGGAGACCAAGATTTCAGTCCCCACTCAACTATAAAGCTCACTGTGCCTTCCACCATATTATTATTATTATTATTATTATTATTATTATTATTATTTACACTGTTATATACCACTCTTCATCCATAGATCCCAGGGCAGTTCACAGCATAAAAATACAAGATAAAAATACAAAACAAAAACAAAACAAAACAATAACTGCCCCTCCCATAAACGTATAGGATCATAGAATCAAAGAACTGTAGAGATGGAAGGGACCGTGAGGGTCATCTAGCCCAACCCCCTGCAATGCAGGAATCTTTTGCCCAACATGGGGCTCAAACCTATAACCCTGATATTAAGAGTCTCATGCTCTACTAATTTAGCTGTCTGTCAGGGACTGTGCTGAGGAGAACTGCACTGAGGAGGAATGGCGGAAGCCTCCCCCACCCTCTGCTCCTGCTCTTCTGAATCTCCTGAATCTTCTCAGGAGCAGGAGGACAGTATAGATTTGAAACAGTGGCTTAAAGAGGGGCATAGTTCAGAAGGCAGAAGCTGGGAGATACTGGATGGGGAACAGCTACGAGAGAAAACACTGGAAGAGAGAGGGTTAACAGATTCACAGTCATTGGACAGCATTCCTCCGCTCTCCCCAAGGTCAAGAAGAGAGTCTCAGAACAGAAAGCGCAGAATGGTATAAGCTTGGATGACAAGACATAGGAGTGACGTAGATTAATAGGGACAAAAGGGGTGTGAGCCTTAATTGGGAGCACCACCATTCCTAGGTAGATGCTTTCCTTTGTCCCTCTCTGTGTTTACTAAAGAAACTAACTTGTAAGAGTTTCCTTTTGTTTGATGTGCTTATTTACAGGGGAGGAAGCTGATTCCCTGAAGCCTAACACTATCCTATATGTATTATATCACAGGGTTGTTGCGAGACTAAAATTTGGAGAAGAGACCCATTTCACACCACCGTGGGCCCCTTGGCGCATGTAAGGAATTAAAAGTTAAAATAAACCCTGGAGAGTTGCTGCCAGTCAGAGTAGACAATACTGACTTAATTGAACGAGCAGTCCGAATCAGCATGAGGCAGTTTCCTATGGTGGGAAGGGTCAGTGCTCTATGGTAGATCCCAAGCTCAGTCCTTGGCATCTCCAGATATAGCTAGGAATGTCCCCCTGTTTGGAACCCTTAAGAGGTGCTGCCTGTCAGTGTAGACCATACTGGACTAGATGGAGCAATGATCTAATTCACTTGTGAGGCAATCTCCTATATTGGGAGGAATGCACAGTAAAATGCTGGTTATTTTTTGCTTTTTTAAACGCAAACTGATTCAGAGAGATGGAGAACCGGATGTAAGATTGGGAAAAAAAAGAAAACCAAGAGACACCAACATTGACAAATCCCATCACAAGCTGTGAAGCCTCCTGCCATGTCAGTGACAGCTTTGCTCCTTCTTGAGCCTGAGCAATGGACCTTGAACAGCTCTGGAGCTCAGATGTTGCATGCAAGCAAATCCTTGCTCTTTATTCTTTTATTGAATTTGTAGCCTGTCCTCTCTCCCCAAGGACCCCAGGTCGGTAAACAGATACACAACTTAAAAACAAAATGCAAAAACTATCTGAAACATTCCCCCCCCCAAAAAACCCCATTTATAATGTGCTCTTCTGCCACTGCTCTGTGAGCCCTCCTATCACGACTTCACCCCCTCTGACTTCTCATGTCTTGGGGGTCAATTTGTAAACCGGCCCCCAGCCTGAAAAACAGGTCACACACCAACTCAGTGAATCACCTTTCGCTCCTGGATCTGAAGTTGAAGCGAAACAGGCATGAAGCCAAATGTGGATAGATAAAAGTTTTTTCGTCTGTGCTAGAACTCGTGGACATCCACCGAAGCGGAATGTTGGAAGAGTTGGGACAGAGAAAATAACTTCGTGCCGTTAATCTGTGGAACTCGCTCCCCCAGGAACCAGTGATGGCCACCGATTTGGATGGCCGTAAAAGAGGATGGGACAAATTCATGGAGGAGAGAGCAATCAAGGGCTCCTAGTCGTGATGGCTATTCTCTGCCTGCACGGTTAGAGGCAGCAATGCTTCTGAATGCCAGTTGCTGGAAACCACGAGAAGGAAGCTGGAATTCTGCTTATGGGTTTCCCATTAGGACATCTGGTCAGCCACTGTGAGAACAGGATGCTGGACTAGATGGGCCACTGGCCTGACCCACCAACAAGCTCTTTTTGTGCTCTTATGTTCTCATATATCTCCTTACACTCCGTCTCCAAGCTGTTACGAACAGCCAACCTTTCAGTTTCAACATAAAGCCCAGTTTTCCCTTCTCTCTTCCTTCTGAACCCCAAATTCAATTTGATTAACATCCAGCCAATGGAAAACTTCCGGAGAACTTGACATTTTGTTCACAATTTTGTGACATTTTAATTCAGGGATAAGGAGCATCAGGTCTGGTGACTAAATGCAGCCCTCTGGTCCTCTTCCTCTAGCTCTCTGCACTCTCCCAAACCACCCCTCCTCTTCCCAGTCCACATCTGGCCCTGCTCTACACCCTCCAGAGTGTTTTTACCTGGCTGGACTTTGTCCTTGAACTCTAATGATGCTTCTTGGAGGACAGGGAGGGAGGGCTGAGAATAGCTAGGGTACTATGCAAAGATAAACCTTATATGTGTTTCTCTGCCCACTTCTGCCTCTGTCCTGTCTGAGAGCCAGTGTTGTGTAGTGGTTAAGAGCAGTGGACTTGTAATCTGGTGAACCGGGTTCGTGTCTCCGTTCCTCCACATGCAGCTCCTGGGTGACCTTGGGCTAGCCACACTTCTTTGAAGTCTCTCGGCCCCACTCACCTCACAGAGTGTTTGTTGTGGGGGAGGAAGGGAAAGGAGAATGTTAGCCACTTTGAGACTCCTTCAGTAGTGATAAAGCGGGATATCAAATCCAAACTCTTCTTCTCTTCTTCTGCTGTTGATATGCAGCCCCCGGAAGGTTACCCAGAAAGGTATGTGGCCCTTAGTAGTTAAGACCCCTGTCTGAGATCCAGCAAACCCACTAGGTAGACCAATGCTGTGACACAGTGTAAGGCAGATTTCTGTGCAGATTAGCAGCATCTGAAGCTCAGCTGCATGCAAGAGCTTTTGAGTGCAATCCCTGACATCCCCCAGTAAGGATGGACATGGGACTACAATTCCCATCGACCATTGGAGATACAGGCTGATGGGAACTGGAGTCCAACAGTCTGTCTGGAGGCCACTCCATTTGCATCTCCATCATCCCAAATGTAGACAACTCTGAGTCAGACAAACCAACGACCTGACTCAACACAAGGCACTTCCTGATGTTGCAGTGCAAGAATGACATACCCTTTCCCAGCTTCCCATCATCTGTTGTCTCCCTCCTGCCTATTTTTAGACTGTAAACTGCTCAGAGGCCTGGACCTGTCATCTCATTCTTTCTCCAGAGCAACTTACGTGGATGGTGCTGTCTAAATCACTGGCATCATCAGTGCTGCCGGCCTATCAGGACTCTTCCCTTCACCCCGTGACCCAAAAGAGAAACACCCTCCTGTTGCCACCAATGACAAGAGGTATTCTCTCTCCCCCCCCCCCCCAATTCTTGGTGGATGTGAAAAGGGGAGATAAAGAGCAGGATTCTCCCTCCACTTCCTATTTTAAAAACAGTAGATCCTGTCACCAGATGCAAAAGGAACTTTCCCTTGTTCACCTTCCACGAATAAAGAGGACTCTCTCTCTCTCTATTCCAAACCTGGATGTGCTGATCTAAAAATATTTAGCGTAAATATTTTAGATGCAGGTCGTTGCATTTCAGATGGAGACCTTTAGTGCCATCGCAGATGCCACTGAAGATGGGGTAGCTGTCACCAGCCTCAGATGGTTCCAGATTCAAATGTGGGATTTAAATGTGCACATGCGATCACACTCTTGTCTTTCTTTGACATTAACATTTCCCTGTTTATGTCTAGCAGTGGGAGATCTCCCACGACTGCAGCCAGGGCCACTCTTTCCCTGCCCATCTGTTTCTTTTGTGATTCTGCTTGGCTCTGCAAAGCATTATCTTTGAAAGCATCAGCAATGCACACACCGCAGGCCAGTCGAGTGTTTCTGTTTCATTTTCTGTTTCTCAAAGCAGCCTGCTTTGCTTCTATCCGGGGAAGAGATCTGTGTCACGGGATGCCTTCTCCAGACAGATGGCATAGGATTAGAACCCACAGCCCTTCATTCAAGAACGCCAGTGCAAATATCCAAAGGACACAGCTGGGAAGGTCCCAGGAGAGACAAGCTTAAGCCTAACAGGTATTACTGGTTGGTGCTTTTGAGGCAGCTTAATTCCTTCTCTGTAGGGACGCAGGTGGCGCTGTGGGTAAAAGCCTCAGCGCCTAGGGCTTGCCGATCGAAAGGTTGGCGGTTCGAATCCCTGCGGCGGGGTGCGCTCCCGCTGCTCGGTCCCAGCGCCTGCCAACCTAGCAGTTCGAAAGCACCTCCGGGTGCAAGTAGATAAATAGGGACCGCTTACCGGCGGGAAGGTAAACGGCGTTTCCGTGTGTGGCTCTGGTTCGCCAGATGCAGCTTTGTCACGCTGGCCACGTGACCCGGAAGTGTCTCCGGACAGCGCTGGCCCCTGGCCTCTTAAGTGAGATGGGCGCACAACCCCAGAGTCTGTCAAGACTGGCCCGTACGGGCAGGGGTACCTTTACCTTTTTAATTCCTTCTCTAAAGTGGGAATGAGGAACTTCTACCCCTCCAAATGATGGGAGCTGCAGCCCATCACCATTTAGAGGGCCACATGTTTCCCGTTCAAGTTCTACATCTGGTCTACACCTGGCCCTCCAGATATTGTTGAACTACTGGTGACTGGGAGTGGCCGCCGGGACCACATAACACCAGTTCTGAGAGATTTGCATTGGCTCCCAGTACATTTCCGAGCACAATTCAAAGTGTTGGTGCTGACCTTTAAAGCCCTAAACGGCCTCGGTCCTGTATACCTGAAGGAGCGTCTCCACTCCCATTGTTCAGCCTGGACACTGAGATCCAGCACTGAGGGCCTTCTGGCGGTTCCCTCATTGCAAGAAGTAAGGTTACAGGGAACCAGACAGAGGACCTTCTCGGTAGTGGCGCCCACCCTGTGGAACACCCTCCCTTCAGATGTGAAGGAAATAAGTAGCTATCCTATTTTTAAAAAGACATCTGAAGGCAGCCCTGTTCAGGGAAGTTTTTAATATTTAATGTTGTATTGTTTTTAATACTTGATTGGGAGCCGCCCAGAGTGGCTGGGAAAACTCAGCCAGATGGGCGGGGTAGAAATAATAAATTATTATTATTATTATTATTATTATTGTTGTTGTTGTTGTTGTTGTTGTTGTTGTTGTTGTTGTTACTACTACTACTACTACAACTCCCATCATCCCTGGTCACTGGCCATGCTTGCTGTTGCTAATGGGGATTGTTCACTGCAATACAGTATCTACATCTCTGCCATCTTAGAGGCATTGAAAGGGAAGGAAGCATTTTGCTTTTGTGTAACAGCTCCCCCCCCCCTCTCTCCACACACACACTACTGTTCACGCTGACTTTGGTGAAAATAAAAAGCTTCAGGTGTTATGAAACCTTTAACCGCCTTAGGCCACAGATCCCAAAACTAGTGCATGCAGTGTTCCACGTAAATTCTGAATCTGAACTCTGCACCCCACCACAATGGTCAAAATCCAGGTGCTTTAGCCTTGTTGGCAACTCTTGTTTTGATTTTTTTATAAGGTGCTGAACATGACCAATCTTAAGCTGGGACCTCTCAAATATTGCCAAACACATCAATTGAATGCAACTCTAGAAGAGAATAGCGTTAAGTGCTGCAGCTTAGATTTGGGTGTCTGCTTTGCATGCAGAAAGTTCCAGGTTCATTCCTCCAAGTAGGCTGCAAGAGCCTCCTGGTCTGAAACTTGAGAGAGCCTTTGCTGCCAGTCCCAAGAAAAGCTTTGCTGAAAAGGAAAAAGGGGGGAAAGAGCCCTGCTGAACCACCACTTTCTGCTGGAATAAGATCCATAGTTTAACCACATGAAGAAGTCCTTTGTTTTCTCTGTCCTGAACCTTCCAACATTCATTGGGTGTCCACAGGTTCTGCTGTTGTGTGTGTGAGAGAGAAACTTTCCTCTATCTCCTTACTCCATGCCAGGCACCATTTCATAAACTTCAGTCATAACACCTCACCCCATACTCGCCTTTTCTGTAAACTAAAAAAGCTCCAAAACTTCAGGCTTTCCAAATCATGGTTAACATAATCCACTATGACCTCAAGATCTTGTGATCCAGGAAAACAATTCTCTTCTTCCTATACCCTTTTCATACCATGTCCAAGACTGAAAGCCATTGCATGTTAACTCTTAAATGCTGTCAAAAAAAAGGAAAGTGTGCATCATGTCAGCTACCAAACATCATCAGTTATATTGCATGCCGGCTTGTCACAGATAGTCAAATACCATGGGCAAGAGCTAAGCGTGGACCCATCAAGTTAATGAACACAACTAACTTAGGTCACAAGGGGTCTGCTCTGAGTAGGACTTGCTAACCAATACAAAACACTCAATGAATGTTTGGTGAATACAGGGGGCATCAACACCTGAAAAGGTGAATTCAGAACGTCAGGTACAAGAGCTCTATTGGATCAAGACACAGGGGGCCCTTCTAAATGTCCGCCATCCTATTCTCATTATCAGTGTTAGAAAATAGCCAGGCGCTAAGCGCATTTTGCAACTGGAGTGGGTCCAATTGCGACCACATGGAGATCTCTGGGTGCCAGACTGAGGAAAGCAAAATGTTGCTGAGGGAAGGATCTGAAATATTTTCCTTGAAGCTTGAATTTGTTTCATTCTGGGTTGTTTCATTTGATGTTTTAATGTGTTGCAAACCACTTTGTGATTTGTTCTTTAAAATATAAAGTGGTATAGAAATGAAAATACTACTACTACTACTACTAATAATAATAATAATAATAATAAGGTAAAGGTACCCCTGCCCATCAGGGCCAGTCGTGTCCGACTCTAGGGTTGCACGCTCATCTCGCTCAAGAGGCTGGGAGCCGGCGCCGTCCGAAGACACTTCTGGGTCACGTGGCTAGCATGACTAAGCTGCATCTGGCAATCCAACACCAGCGCCGCACACGGAAATGCCATTTACCTTCCCACTAGAAAGCAGTCCTTATTTATCTACTTGCACTTAGGGGTGCTTTCGAACTGCTAGGTAGGCAGGAGCTGGGACCGAACGACGGGAGCTCACCCTGCCGTGGGGATTCGAACTGCCGACCTTTCGATCGGCAGGTCCTAGGCTCTGTGGTTTAACCCACAGCGCCACCTGCATCCCTACAATAATAATAATAATTTATCATTATTCCTCTTAGGGGGCAAAAACAGGGCCTAGACATTCCATTGTGGTGACCATAACCTGGGTTAAAGGTGCCATTTGGTGATTAGATTATACAGTATATCTGAGTTTCTAACACTGCTCACCATGGCCAAACAGATGCCCTAAGAAGCATACAAGCAGGTCCTAAGCACAACATCAACACTTCCTTCTTGTGGCTCTGAGTAACTAGCATTCAGAGGCATACTCTCTCCCACATCAGGATCTGCCTCTCATTCATTTTAACTAGGAGGCAATAACTGTCAGGAAAGCAGAACACAAATCTAGAGAAATAAGTCAAGACCCCTTTGTTTTCCCAAAGATCTCAAATATAGTCTCTTCACCTTTATAGGCACTGAGTAATTCTCCAGGCTCAACCATGACGCCTAGGCTCAGCCAAATGTTGGGGGAGATAGCCAGTAATGTGATGTCCTCCAGATGTCATTTGACTTCAGCTCCCATCATTCTCTTGCCTTTTGGCCCTACCAGTTGGGGCTGATTGGAGTTGGAGTCTAAGACCCCTGGGAGTCATCACCCAAGTTTTACATTGCAACATAACTCCCACCATGATCATCTAGTATTTGATTCTGGACAGCTCTGCTGGTTGCAGCATGGTGCTGATAATGCCAAAATTGCAAGTTCAATCCCCATACGGGACAGCTGCACATTCCTGCCTTGCAGGGGGTTGCACTCTATGATTCTCCACTATAAATGAGGATGAAATATTTTGTGCATATGAAGTACAAAGGAAGCTGCAATTGGTCATTGGTTCTCCTAGCTTCGTACTGTTGAAACTGATCAGTGACAGCTCATCAGAGTTTCAGACAGGGGTCCCGTCCCAGCAATCCCCATATGTTTATTTGTTATTATTCCCAAAGGAGCCAAGGGCCACAAACAGCAAGTGACAAAACCATAATTAAAACAACAACAACAACCTTTAACACAATTCCAGTTCAGATAAACACTGGGAAGGGTTTGGGGTTTAAAAGGATAGCTGGAAGAGGAAACTGCTTGGAAAAGGCACCAGAAATGGCACCTGCCTAATATTCAAGGACAAGGTATTCCAAAGGGTCGGTGCCACCACACTAAAGGCCCCGTTTCTACATTGTGAGGAACAGACCTCCTGAGAAGGTGCTATCTGCAGAAATGTGGTGATCAATTTACATAAGGGGTGCACCTAACCCTTGGCTAGATTTGCAAAGGATTGAACCTGGAACCTTCTGCATGCAAAGCTGATGATTTACTGCTGAGCTGAGGCCCTTCCCTTAAGACATAGAAAGCTGCTAGATTATCGATCCGTTTAGCTCAGTGTTGTCAACTCTGACTAACAGCAGCTCTGCAGGGTTTCAGGCAGGAGTATTTCCTGTACTTGGGCACTTCCTGCAATGACAGTATTTTAGGTAACCAAGTTCACATGGGGCGGGGAAGGGGGCAGGAAGCAACAGAAGTCTGGCTTTGGCAGAATCTTAATGCCAAAATTGACACAGGGGAGCTGTTAGCATATCTCCCAAGATTTTTTCCATTCTTTGCTTTAGTGCTTTATATAAATATATATAGCCACTGGGATTCCAATTTTGATTACACCAATAGAGCTGGGGAAAGGGGTTGTTCACACTTTCCTCCATGCTGCATGCTGGCTCTAAATCACACAATCTCTCTCTCTCAGCTGCTTCTGACCGAGCATCATGAGGAAGGGCCTTAGCTAAGCATCAGAGAATCAGCTTTGCATGCAGGAGGTCCCAAGTTCAGTCCCTGGCATCTCCAGGTAAGGATGGAAATGCTCCCTTGCCTGAAACGCTGGAGAGCATGTAGTAATGAGCTGGATGAACCAATGGTTGGATTTGGTAGAAGGCAGCTTCCTATGTTCCTAAACCCATGGGGGGGGTGTAGAGGAAGGAGTCTTGGGTTTGGAAAACAAATGAGAATAGATTTAAACAGCCACTCCATAAGCTGCTTTGACTGAAATCCGAACATGCCCCCTCTCTAAAGCTAAAAAATAATAATATTGGTGGCTGCATTCATAGATCTCCAGCATTCTGCTTGACGCTTGTGATCCATCCACACACAATTCAATATTTACATTGTGGTGGATTCCCTGCACACACACACACACACACATTGAGTATTTTGTTGCAGAGAACAGTGGTTTAAATGGTTTTAACTGGGGTAGGGGAATTCTCATGAGGACTAGAAGGCACATCATCTGGAACCCATCCACCCGCTCCAAAAAAATCAAATCAACAGGACAGGATCTGAGAGTACCCTTAGAAACCCAAGGAAGTCATGGCTGATGAATCTGGAGCTACAAGACGACTATAGCATACAGAGGCTGCATGGAGGGGGGGCTGCCCCCCAAGTGGGTGTTTCACCATTTTTTAACCCTCTTGCCCAATACCTTGAACTTCTGCAAATACATAAAAGCCTGCAGAATCCCAAATATTGCAACAATAATCCTGCTCACAAATCAAGTGCGACGCAGTCAGCATTGTGACGAAAATATTTGGCACCTGTGGTTGCCACCAGTTCACCACCAGGAAGTTGGGGATGAAAAAAGTCAAAGTTCCGACAGGGCAGTAGGTGGCTCCCAAATCATGAAGCGAAATGTGTGCCTGCCTCAGTCCTGGACATGGGTGGGGGTGGGGAATGACACGCCCCTAAAAGTGACTGTTGCATGTCATGTCTTGAATTTGTGCTTGGTGTATCCCCGGGAAGGAAGGCCATAGCACATTGCACATGGCCAGGAGTTGGGCTTTTAACTTAGCACCTTGTACTAGAGCACCGGGTGGTAACTTCCAGGTCCATCTGGGCCCACATCTAGCAGGAAATGAAGAGGGAGAATGGGTGCTCTATCTCTGCGGAGACAGAATGGGGGGAGGCAGAACCAGCCCTGCGACTTGTGTCTCAAAATGGCGTTGCACAAGCAACATTCATTCGCGGTGGTCAGTGAAGGCGGTCCATCACCCCCTCCAGACCACTTCCTAGCTGTGTGACTGCAGGATGAGGTCCATTCATGCACCAGCCTTGCTGCCGTGAGCGCAACCCATTCATAAACACATACGCACAAGCACCAGGTAGGGCAAAACCTGTGAGATGAGAACATCCACCACATTTCTCCTAGAGGGTCAGTGAAGGAAGCCCATTGTTACTCCACCTTGCAGAACATGATCGGCTCCTGCTGGCCACTGAGGGCAGACCACCTTTCTCCTGCTCCCCCCTCCCCAAATTTCTGGCCAACTGTCACAGGATGAGGCCGTTCGTGTGGGGACATCATTCCTGCTAGTTAATGAGGACCTTCCTGTCCTCATGGAAGATGAAAGGTTTGACATGCAGAAGGTCCCAAGTTCTATTCATGGCACCTTCTCATAGACCTGGGAAGAGCCACTACCTGGAACCCTGGAGAGCTGCTGCCAGTCAGTGTAGACAATACAGAGCTGTATGAATTGATGCTCTGACTCGCAGCTTTCAGTGTTCCTGTTTGGGATAGGCCTTCACATGCAAAAGGTCCCAGATTCAACCCTTGGCATCTCTAGAAAAGGCTTCCTGCTGAAACGCTACAAATGCCACAGAGTGTGGGCAATATTGAGCTAGACGGCCTGTCTCTGCTTCCTGTGTCCCTAAGCACCCCAGGTGACAGCCACCTGTCAAAGGATGTCAAAGGATGAGGCAACCGCCCAGGCACCATTCCCGCTGGTTCGTGAGGGCTCCCCTATTCTCCTGCAACCCAAAACGAGAGAGCAAGTTCCAGCCTGGACTGCGGCCACCTCCCAAGCATCGTGCCCGTGCCCGTTCCCTTTCCATTCCCCCACCAGCACAAAAGCCCAACCACGCTCTGGAAGCAGAGCCGCGCCGACGCCAAGAAGCGAGGCAGCTTTCAAAATCCAAATGGCAAAGCCACGTTGGAGGAGCCACCGTAGGAGAAGCTACTGCTGCCCAGCCCAGCCCAGCCCGGGCCGCCCTCACGAAATCCTCGTAGGCAACTCGCTGGCCGGGCCTCCTTCCTCCTCCCGGCCGCTGCCAGCCAGGCCAGACCGGGCCAGGGAGCGGCCTCTCAGCGCGCCCTGGACTCCGGGCTCCGGCGCGCGTTTGCCAAGGCAGCGGCCGCTTCCCAGAGAGCGCCGCCCGTCGAGGGGGGCTGGAAGCAGCAGCCGGAGCCGGAGAAAGAGCGACGCGGTGCTGGCTCTCCCGGTCCGAGGAAGGGCTCGTGCTGAGCGGCCTCGGCTCCCCTACCCTTCCCCCTTCCTCTCGCCACCTTCCCACAAAAAAACCCCGAAAGCTGGCCGTCGCGGGGCGCCCTTCCCGGCTCAGCATCCTCGCTGTCGCCCGCTCGCACTCACCTTCCACGGCGGCGGCCAGGCGCAGCAGCGGCGGCAATAGCAGGAGCCCGAGCCGAAGCAGGAGCGCACCCGGGCCCGGCGGCGGCTCCATGGCGCGGCGCTCTCAGGGGCTCTAGGCGGCCATGGAGCTCCGAGGAGAGCGGCGAGGCCGGCGGGGGGGAAAGGAGGAGGAGGAGGATCGGGGGCTGGAGTGGGGTAGGGAGGAGGATCGGGGAGGGGGCGCTGCCTGGCTCGCTCGCGCCCCGCTTGGACGCTCGCTCGCTCGCTCCGTCCGCGAACGTGTCCGCTTGGCGCTCTGGGAGAGGGAGCGAGAGCCGCGGCTTCTGGACGGAGGCGCGCTGGGCTGGCCGCCTGCCTGCCTGCCTGCCTGGAAGGCTCGGGATGCTGCAAAGGCAGGCGCGGCGAGGGGAGGGGAGCAGAGAGGAGGGGGCGCGGGGAGGAGACTGGCGGGGGGAGGGGGCGGCGAGCGAGGGGCTGCTGCTTCTGCCGCCGCCGCCGCTCCGCCCGCTTGCCTCGCCAGGGCCGCGCCAGGAGGCCGGCGAGCGCGAGGACTTGGGCACGTCGCCTGCCTTTGCGCCCTGCCTGCGCGCTCTTGTGGATTCCGCTCTCGCCGGGGAAGGGCTTGCCCAGCGCTTCCCTAGAGCTTTCCAGGATAGAGAGGGTTAATCCGGCATATATTGGGGGGGGGGAGCGGGGCGGGGAATTGGACGTGTGGCCTCAGAAGCCTCTGTGCACATGGAGATCCGCTGCGAGGGGTGTGAGATGCATCCGTCCTGCGGCCATCTCACTCACCGCATCCCCTAGGGGGATAGGCTAGCTCTCTGGCCCTCAGTGGCTGCTGCTAGTCCCCGTTGCGGGAATGGAGCCTCCGTGTTCAGGAGCAGTTTACCAGATGATGGGGAGTACGGCCTTCTCAGAAGCTTTATGGCTGGCCAAGGTGGGCTGCGGTTTAGATATATGTGATATCTCAAGGGTTGTCACATGGAAGAGGAAGCAAGCTTGTTATCTCCTACTCTGGATGGGTAGGACAGGAACCAATGGTTTCAAGTTCCAAGAAAGGAGACTCCGACTAAACACCAGGAAGAAGTTTCAAACTGTTCAACCGTGGAACAGTCTCCCTCTGGAGGTTGTGGACTTTCCTTCTTGGATGTTTTTAAGCAGAGGTTGGATGGCCACCTGTCATTGATGCTTTAGCTGAGATTCCTGCTTTGCAGGGGGTTGGACCAGATAACCATTGGGTCCCTTCCAACTCAACCATTCTATGAGTCTATTAATCCTGGGCAGACTCAGGCATTGTGAAATAAGTGGAACTGACCACCTTAAAGGGAACCTGGCTGTTAAGTCCAGAGTCTATTAATTGTTACTCTTCACCGCTGTCAGGTGGAAAGAGGAGGCTGGACCACACATAGGTCTTAGCCACCAAGGTTCACTCCAGAGGAGGGAAGTCCCTCCAGACATTGTGGACTACAACTGCCATCCTCTCTGCCCATTGGCCATGCTGTCTGGGGCTGATGGGTGTTGAAGTCCAGCAACACTTGTCCGAGGGAAAGACACCTAGCAACATGCAAAAATCACTTATGTGTTTATTTGTAGATTCCCCACTACCACCACTTAATGTAAAGACTTAATGTTTTTACGATAAAGCAGAACAACATGCAATAACATTTTCTTTGGAAAGCTAGATTAAAAAACAAGATGTAACTTTGTCAAGTCAAGTCAAACTGAGTATGAAAAGCTGCCCATTGAAATCAGTAGACCAGGAGTAACCGGAAAGTATTATTCTTCGTGCAGTACATAACTGCTCATTGCAGCAAGAAGTGGAAATGGTCAGTGGCGTAGCGTGGGTTGTCAGCACCCGGGGCAAGGCAAATAATTTGCGCCCCCTAACCCGTGGATTTGCGCCCCCTACCCCTACCCCTAACCCTAACCCCCAGATGTTGTGCCCGGTGCGGCCAGCCCCCCCTGCACCCCCCACGCTACACCACTGGAAATGGTTGCCTCTGTGTTAGATGGCTTTACAAAGACATCAGACACTTCCCTGGAGTTGGAGAGGTCTGTCAATGGCTTTGACAGAGCCTCCAAGATTAAGGTGGCGCTGTGGGTTAAAGCCTCAGCGCCTAGGGCTTGCCGATCGAAAGGTCGGCGGTTCGAATCCCTGCGGCGGGGTGCGCTCCCGCTGCTCGGTCCCAGCGCCTGCCAACCTAGCAGTTCGAAAGCACGTCAAAGTGCAAGTAGATAAATAGGGACCGCTTACCAGCGGGAAGGTAAACGGCGTTTCCGTGTGCGGCTCTGGCTCGCCAGAGCAGCGATGTCACGCTGGCCACGTGACCCGGAAGTGTCTCCGGACAGCGCTGGCCCCTGGCCTCTTAAGTGAGATGGGCGCACAACCCCAGAGTCTGTCAAGACGGGCCCGTACGGGCAGGGGTACCTTTACCTTTACCTTACCTCTGAATACCAGTTGCTGGAGAGCAAGGATGTGAGTCTGCTGTCACCTTCATGCCCCTTTTGTGTGGGCTTCTCAGAGGCACCTGATCAGCTACCAGGTTGAGAGTCTAGGTGAGCCTTTGATGTGATCCAGAACAGGCTCTTCTGATAGCCCAGGAAGTAACATCTGGTTGGCTTGTGGCAGGAACAGGAGGTGGGGTTCATTACTTGCTGCCTTGAGATTTGTCGCTCTTCGGGGTATTGATAAGAATTGTTGCTGCTGCTGTTGTTGTTAATAATATAGCTCCCTTCATCACAATCTCTTAGGGCAGTTCACAAGATAACTTCTTATAGAAATTGGTTGTACCACTTGTATTGGAAAAGGAAAGAACACCTTTGGCGGTTGGTTTCCCTTGGCAGAAAGGAGGCAGGAAGCCCAACGGTGGACAAAGGCATTGCCACCCCCTGATTGGTTGGTTATAAGTAAGAAGATACTTTGCTTGGCTCTGACAGAAGACAGTAGGAGATGAGTGGGGCATTGCCCCATTCACCCCAATGGCTCTCCCTTCACTGTTTGTCATCCTCTTGCACCCTCCAAACACTTGTTTAGAGCTTTGTTTCCAGAAGAACTGTGAGTAGGCAAAAAAAAAGTCTGGGTTGCCCCCAACAGTGTTTTGCCCAGAGCAGACCCACTGCAGTTAATAAACAGAAGTGAGCCATAGCCATTCATTTCAATGGGTATACTCTGAGTAGGAGCAGCACTGGGTACACCCCTCTGTGTTTGCCAGCAGTTTCCTTCTTCCAACCCTGAAAACCCTTCACAAGAGAACCGCTTCCAAAATATCTCCCAAAGTGGGTTTACTGGCTTTTGAGGGTTGAGAATAAAATATTGAAGGGGGTGGGGTGTTCCTAGGTGCTAATGTCACCCACTTTGGGGCTTCATTTGCTGAGAAGTTATTGTGTGGTATTTTTACCTGAGCTTTCTGCTCAGTTAAATCTTTGGTGTGTGTTAAATGAATGGTTCATTGTGGGTGTCTTCCAGTGTTAAATTGACACTGTCCATTCATTTGATTCAGTTTATGAATTACTTCCTACAAAACAGCACAAAGCAATTTTATAATAAACACACAGAGACACACACACACACACACACAGAGAGAGAGAGAGAGAGAGAGAGAGTGAGAGAGAGAGTCATGTATAAAAACACAATGAAAACAAACAATTTCACACACACACACACACACACACACACACACACACACACACACACACAAATCAAGTATAGATATATAATGGATTTGGGTGTTTTTTTTAAGAAAATAAAATCTCCACTTAAAAGGCTTGTTGAAAAAGTAGCCATGTGAAAATAAATTACACTCAGAGTAGGCCCATCGAAATTGATGAGCTTAAGTTAGTCATGTCCATTAACATCCATTAACATCAGTGAGCCTACTCTAAGTAGAAATAGTATTGGATAGAACCCAGGTCTTCAACAGGTGACATTTATTGAACTCTTTATTATGTTTTATTGTTGTTTTTTACTGCTTTGAGACTTCCTTGAAATTGTGAACTACTTTGAACACAACAAATTTCAATAGGGACAAATCTGAGGTTCTACACTTGGGCAGAAATAACCAGATGCCTAAATACAGGGTGAAGGACACCTGGCTTGACAGTAGTACATGGGCAAAGGATCTGGGGTTTTAGCAGTCCACAAGTGTAACAGAGTCAACAGTGGATTCAGCAGCAAAACAAAAAAACAAAACAAAAACCTAATGCAATTCTAAGCTGCATCAACAGAAATACAGTGTCCAGATCACGAGATCTAATAGTGCCACTTTATTCTGCCATGGTCAGACCCCGCCTGGAGTCTGGTGTCCAGTTCTTCTATTCTTCTGTTATTGTAGCTAGCTGGTTGAAACAGGGGTGCAGACCCACCTCTCGCCATACCAAGTAACCCAAGCTGAGCAGAATTTATATCTGCCTGCGTTTCCAAGTGCTGGCAGCAGATTGATGTATTACTCTTTGTAGCAGTCGTGAGTCTGCAAATGTTCACTTCTAGCACTTTATGGAACACGACAGGGGCTGCTCCCCACCCCTTTATAATTGCAATGCATTAGCACAGCATTTCATAGCAATACAGTATATGGGAAGCAGCCTGGGAACTTCAGCTGCTACTTTGGTTTGCACACACCATATAGTTTGCACATTCAGGGTTACTATTTGATTGTTCTTGCCTGTGAGGAGTGGAATGTGTTCCTGTCTGCAGAGCTGGCATAGAATGCTCTATCAGCAGGAAGCTGCCTTGTACTGAGTCAGGCCATTGGTCCATCTAGCAGAGGCGGAGCTAGCTGATCCAGCACCCAGGGGCGGGGCTAGTCACCCACAGGGGCGGGGCAAGCATCCCAGGGGGCGCCACCCACGGTGAGCCTCCCAGGGTGGTTGGGTGGCAATGTCACCCCCCTCAGGGATGACACCCGGGGCAGACCACACCCACCGCACCGCCCTTCATCTGCCAGTGCCATCTAGCTCAGTACTGCATGCACTGACTGGCAGGGGCTCTCCAAGATTTCTAGCAGGGAGTTTGTCCCAGCTTTGTATGGAAATGCAGGGGACTAAAGCTGGGACCTTATGCATACCAAGCACAATTCAAAGTGTGGAGCACCTTTCAAGCCCTAAACGGCCTCAGCCCAGTATACCTGAAGGAGCATCTCCATCCCTATTGCTCAGCCTGAATGCTGAGGTCCTCCTCTGATGGTCTCCTGCTGGTTCCCTCACTTCAAGAAGTGAAGTTACAAGGAACCAGGCAGAGGGCCTTCTCGGTAGTGGCACCTGCCCTGTGGAACACCCTCCCGTCAGATGTCAAGGAAATAAATTTAATATAACTTTTAGAAGACATCTGAGGGCATCCATATATAGGGAAGTTTTACATGTTTGATGTTTTACTGTGCTTTATGTTTTTTAATTTGTTGGAAGGCAGCCAGACTGGCAGGGGCAACCCAGTCAGATGGGCAGCATAAAAATATTAGTATTAGTATTGTAGTGTGAGCTCTCTGACAACCCATTCACGGCCTATGTTGTCTATGCATGCTCAATCAGCTTTAGTTCACAAAACCAATCTTTGTGGTGGGAGTGGGGGGGAGGGTTGGCTGGGCCACTGAAAGCAGCATAATTCCTTGACAGTGTGAACAAACTGCTAAGCGTCTGACGACAGCAGTTGACATTTGTCCATTGCAAAGGCAGAGTTTCACCTCTTTCGCTGCCACACGCCCTCCAAGTCTTTGCACAGTCAGCGAAGAGTGCCCAAGGCTCCCCCATGGCATCCTTACGCACTGCTGAAGGCTCTGCTCCGCTTGCTTTTATCCACTTGCTCCGCAATCTCCTCTCCTCTGGCAAATCGAAAGCCAAGAGAGTCTAATTGTTTCTCTGGGTTAAAGACATACTACAAGCAGACAGACAGGCAGACAGGCACAACATGTCTGATTCCAAACAAACAAACATAATATGCCTCAGCATATGTTTCTCACAGTTCAGAATGAAACGCACCAGCTCCGGGGGTGTTCATTCTTGTGCATTTCTATGCGCATCTAGCTAAAGACAAGATGTGTTTCAGAGAGAGAGAGGATGCTCCTTCAGATTATCGGTTCTTAAGCATTCATCCTGATTTGCTTACCATACTTTAAGACTAGAAAATCCAGACTAGAATGTAAAAGACTAGAAATCCAGACCATGGGGAGCCCCAAGAAATTAATAAATAAAATTTGGACTGTAATTTGATCTTTTTTATTTTAGTTTTTTATTTTTTAATTGAAGTATTATGATTGGATATTTAATTGGAAAATCAATAAAAATGATTTTTTCAAAAAAAGACTAGAACTTTTTTTTATTTAAAAATTATGTTCAGAATTGTGGGTCATCTTATACACGGATACAATATCCCCCCATTTTTTTCAATTTGGAGTCCTCAAAAATAAGAGGCGTCTTATACATGGGGGCATGTTATACACAGAAAAAAACAGCATGTGGTTGTTAGACCATGGGGTTGTAGCCAGTACCAGTCCTACTCAAGGAAGCCCCACTGAAATTAATGACTATGACTAGTTTGATAGACCCACTGAAATCATGGAACCACAGGATTATAGAACTGTTGAGATGGAAGGATGACCCTGAGGATCATTTAGTCCAGTATTTCGTAAACTTGGGTCTCCAGCTGCTTTTAGATTACAATTCCCATCCTCCCTAGCTAGCAAGACCAGTGGTCAGTACAGGAATAGGCAGCTGACCCATACGGGGCTCGAACCTGCAACCTTGGCATTATCAGCACCCATTTGGCGATCACTCATAGCCGAGTAAAATTGTCTTCCATAAACACAGTTTGCTCTTAGCAAACTGAGCTGTGAAATGAACGAACCTAGGTTTGTCATGGTCATTCAGTTTCAGTGGGTCTACCCTGAGTAAGACTAAAATTGGCTACAACCCCCGTGGTCTAAGCACCGCATAAGCTTTGTGCAAGCAAATCAGGATGAACGCTCAAGCTTGTTTTCGGCAGGTTTGGAGGGTAGAAACCAGATGAATGGATTCAAATTACAAGTAAGGAGATTCAGACCTAATACTGGGAAGAGCTTTCTGATGGCAAGGGCTGTTGGGCAGTGGAATGGGCTCCTTCGGAAGGTGATAAACTCTCCATCACTGGAGGTGTCTAAAGAGAAGCTGGATGGCCATCTATCAGGGGTTTTTTGGCTCTGATTTCTGCATTGTAGGGATTGAACTAGAGGACCCTTGGTGCAGCTTTCACCTCTAAAATTCAATGATTCTTTGACCTGTGGTCAAATAACCAAGAAAGCTTTGAGTAAGCAAATTAGAATGAATGCTCATTAAAGACCGGGCATAGGATTGTATTCAACAAAGGTTTACTCAGAATAGATCCAGTGAAATATATGAACTTGTGTTGTAATGGAAGAATCTGTCCATTTTGGCCCTCTCACAATTTCTCAACCCCCCCCCCATATTAAATTCAGTTATCTTTTTTAAAAATAAAATAAAACATAATTTTATCAGTCTAGATTTCCAAGGTAGCCTACAAAAGAGAACCATAAAACAAATATAAAACAGATCAAAAACATTAGAAACAAAAGCAGTTAATGTAGCAACAGTAAAAATACAAAAAGCAATAGATATAAAATCAGTTAAATTCAGTTATCCACATTTTGCAGCATAACTCCCCCCCCCATGAAAATCCATTAGCGTTTTTGTGTGAATTTCTCCTATTCAACACATATTTGTATGCACTTTTGATGTGTGATGCATTTTTGCACATTATTATTTTTACCAACATGCTCAATTTTATGCACATTCTTCCGAATTTATGCCTTTAATTGTTTGGTTGGCGAACTGCATAGCAGAATTTGAATCTTTGCTGTGCAAATTTTGCATTATAGCTGTGTTTCGGTTTACATATTCTTCTGAAAAGTGTGGATTTGATAGATTTGGCTTTAACTGAGTCCTGAATTGGAATTCATCCCTACCGCTGAGTAAAACTTAGATACAGTGGTACCTCGGGTTAAGTACTTAATCCATTCTGGAGGTCTGTTCTTAACCTGAAACTGTTCTTAACCTGAAGCACCACTTAACTAATGGGGCTTCCTGCTGCTGCCGCGCTGCCGGAGCCCGATTTCTGTTCTTATCCTGAAGCAAAGTTCTTAACCTGAAGCACTATTTTAGGGTTAGCGGAGTGTGTAACCTGAAGCGTATGTAACCTGAAGTGTATGTAACCTGAAGCGTATGCAACCCAAGGTACACTGTATAACTAAATCTTCATTCAGTTAGATACCAAGTCCAGTCTTCAATCAGCATCCATCCTAATTCAATTGTGGGGTGTTACTTCTTGTTAATCATTCTCTGAACCCACATTTTCCATTGCATTTATTTATTTATTTATTTATTTATCATTATTATTATTATTATTATTATTATTATTATTATTATTAATAACATACATGCCAAAAAAGAATACAGTTATACAGATAATACAAATTAGTGAATACCAAAAAACACGTAATAATAAGAAAAAAATACCAAAAAATACATATCGAAAAAGAAGGGGGGGAGGGAGAATTAGAAAAAAATTAAAAAGTCCAAAGAAAAATAGAAAAAGTTGACTTCAACCACTTTACAGTTTGTATGATCTCATATCTTTAGTTGTCTGTAATCATTTTGCACTTAATGGAGAGACAATTTGTTTACCTGCAGGCTTTGGGGGAGGAAAGTGGTAGGGACTTTTTAGTCTAAACTAAGCCATTTATAATTTTGGGAACCGAGTAATGGGCTTAGTTTAGACTAAAAAGTCCCTACCGCTTTCCTTCCCCAGAGCCCACTTTTAAAAATGAACTCTTCCCAGACCACACCCCTCACCTGCCCTGCTCTGCAATGACCCCTGAGCATTTCTGCCTAGCTGGAATGTGTCCTTGAACCCTGATAGACTCTTGCTTGGCTGGAAAAGTGACATTTGTTTTCATTGCCCCGCCCACCTTTGCCTTTGATCCTGCCCATCATTGGCATGTGGCTCTTGAGAGGTTTCCCAGAAGGGAATCCAGCCCTCAGGCTGAAAGGGGTTCCCCACTCCTGGGCTGGAATATTTTGACCTGGTCTAAGGCAATATCTTATATATTCAGCTTGTACCGTATCTCCACCCTACAGGATTTCACGGGCCATTTCTCTCATTCCCTCCCACAACCTCAAGGAGCAAACAGAATCACCTCTTCACGCAGAGGCCATCAATAATTACTGTGCTGACATCTTTAGGCACCTGCATTCAACCCCCCCCCCCCCCGTGAACGGTGCAAACTTGCCTGGAGCTTGGATCCAGTTCTGAGTGAGTGCACACAGCAAATCTTTTCAGCCAGAGGGAACTGTCTTAAGGAATTCCTCCTGCCTCACCCCGCTCCCTGCATTCAATTGCCCAGAGGAAACTTACACAGAGACATGCACACATACACACCGAGAGAGAGGAAGGGGAAGGGGGTGGCGGAACGGTGTTTGGTGACAGATCTCAACTTAGCAGTGACCGGCAGCTGCTGCTTCCCAGCTGCTGTTAAGAACGTATGGAAACGAGGAATCTGCCTGACACCGAGTCAGATCATTCTAACATTCACAGTCCTGCATGAAGATGTTGAGAATTGAACAACCTCCCATGGGAGGTTGTGGACTCTCCTTCTTTGGAGGTTTTTGGGCCATCTGTCATGGATGCTGTAGCTGAGATTCCTGCTTTGCCGGGGGTTGGATTAGATGGCACTCGTGTTCCCTTCCAACCCTACAAGTCTGCAAATCCATTGGCCTATCCAACTCAGCAATTCAGGCAAGGAAAATCCTCTGTGGAGATGCCAGGGATTGAACCGGGGACCTTCTGCATGCAAAGCAGATGCTCTACCACTGAGTTACTCCAGGTAGGGCTGGGAATGCCCCAAACACTGGAGTAGGTCAGCATATTTTGTCTGCTAGGTGCATGTTTTGGGGTGCACACTTCCCTCTAATTATATGCAATTTGGTGCATCTTATCTGGCTGGAAAAATGCACTGCAAAAATCAGAGGACCATGGATTTCAAAGAATAGATGCATTTTGGTTCTTCCATTGTTTCTTTTCTTTGAAATACCGTATTTTTCGCTCTATAACACGCACCAGACCATAACACGCATGTAGTTTTTAGAGGAGGAAAAGAAGAAAAAAAATATTCTAAACGAAATAGTGGATATATGATTTTTGTGGTTCATGCTGTGGCCACAGACATGTGATCTGACAGTGAGTTTGGAGTAGCCCAATGCAAAAATCCTGAGGATCCATGTGGATCCATGCTTTGTAACCACGGAGGAGGGAAGGAAGGGGAACCATGGATCCTCTGCTCACGACTGCAGCAGATCCCCCCCGCCACCCGCAGGCATTTGCTCCATAACACGCACAGACATTTCCCCTTACTTTCTAGGAGGAAAAAAGTGAGTGTTATGGTGCAAAAAATACGGTAATTTTTATTTATTTTCTGTTCTCAAAACAAATATCCAATATCATTGCTAAACATACACTTTCCAATTTCCCCCCTCCCTGTTGACTTCCCTCAACTACCATTTCTGGTTTATTACATCAGATGATACATTCTGCTGTTTATATACAATATTATGCTATCATGTTGTTGTACTTCTTGTTCTCTGTAAATAAAATGGTAAATGTTTATTCAAATCCTGCCAGCGAGACCACTTCTTTCTGTTGTTTCTGCAAATATATTGCAAAGGGTTCCCATTCTTTTTTCAAAGTTGCTATTGTCCTTTTCATGCAGTTTGTCCATTAGCTTTGCTAACTCTGCATGGTTCATCCACTTTTCTTGCCATTGTGCTTTCAATGGACTTCTCCGGTCTTCCAGTTTTGAGCTATTAAGATTCTTGTTCTCGCATTGTTTTGGGAAGACCCAGCTGGGTTGGTTCACCTTAAATTGTGAACCAGATCCTCCATCCTGAGCCCTGGATCACTAAACACTCCACTCACCCTGCTGGTTCTCAGAGAAATGCACAGTTACCTTTTTATATCCAGTCTTTCTTTCATCATGCATCCCCAAGTGGCCTATATTCGTATCCCATCCACTCTCTGCCCCTGGCTTTGGCAAGGTTGCTGTGATGTTTCCCTCTAGACCATGGGAGTAGGAGTGCTGGACCTTGGGATCTTCACATGTCCAGGTAATGCTGGCAGTGTTTCATGTGGGATGGAGTCCTCTCTCTTCTGCGGGTCATCAGTTTGTCACTTCTGCCCTCTTGCCTCACTTCAGATGGACGGTGACTGAATGCAGCCTGACAGGTGAGCTGCTCATCCATTCAGCCTGATGGATGGCATGCCATGTCTCCATCCCTAAGCTCACCTGCACAGCAGCAGGGCTGTGGATGCGGAGGATTTCACAAAGCTGAATCAGGAGGGAGAGGTGGCCAGGCCAAAAGGTGAGGGGCAACATGTCAGATCCTGCAGTGGTCCTGGAAGAAAGGAAGGAAGAAAATTCCACATCAAAGCTGCCGCTGCCTCCCTCACCTCCAACATCTTTTCTGAAAATCCAGGTGTGTCAGACCCACCTCCTCTGACATGCCAGGCTTAGCACTTCCAGAACCTGTTGGGTGGAATTAGAATTATTCTCATTGAAGTTTCTCTGCTTAAAACCACCGGTCATCATCACCACCGTCATGAAAGCAGAGCACATCCTTCTTTTAAGTCCCTTGCTCCCTGAACATACATAAACAGCATGAAGAACTCCAAAATGAAAAGATCTCCAGAAGGAGATACAACCCCCGGGCTGTGGAAATTTATGCCTGGGTTTGTGTATTTGTGTGTGTGTGTGTGTTTGCTGATGTTGCATTTTCAAAAGCCGTTTTATACGTTTTGTTTCATCTTCATCTGCTAAAGGAAAACAGATCTCATCAAAATAATTCCTGTCAGCAATCCTTTCCAGACTTTTAGCCAAAAACCTATTCCTGGTGGGGGTGGGGGAGGGAACAGAATGGGCAACACAGTCTCTCTCTCTCTCTCTCTCTCTCTCTCTCTCTCTCTCTCTCTCTCTCTCTTATCTATCTATCTCCATTGATCTATGGTATAACTCCATCTGCTGCCATTACCTTATCTAAATATCTCATGGGCAATCTTTGGAAGATGAGATTTCCCTACCCCTTAATATTGAAAAACCCAAATCTTCTTTATGAGATTCCCAAGGATGCTTTCTCCATTTGTGATGAGGGATGAGGGAAGAAATTCAATTCAGTTCACACTTAATGGAGCATCTACCCAAATCACACTTTCAGAAGCAATATGTGAACTGAATTGTAGTTGTCCTTCCAAATTCAGGCCTCTCCCAATTTTGCAATGACGTTGTCCAGGCAAGTCACCCATGCAAAAATGCATTCGCCAGCTAAAATTCATACATTATTGGGAATGGCATATGGAAATTCATTAGATAAATGAAAACTGCTTTGCATAAATACGTCTAAAATAATTTGTATATTAGGAGAACTTAGCACTAGAATAATAGAATCATAGAATCATAGAGTTGGAAGAGACCACAAGGACCATCGAGTCCAACCCCCTGCCAAGCAGGAAACACCATCAGAGCACTCCTGACATATGGTTGTCAAGCCTCTGCTTAAAGACCTCCAAAGAAGGAGACTCCACCACACTCCTTGGCAGCAAATTCCACTGTCGAACAGCTCTTACTGTCAGGAAGTTCTTCCTAATGTTTAGGTGGAATATTTTTTCTTGTAGTTTGGAACCATTGCTCCGTGTCCGCTTCTCTGGAGCAGCAGAAAACAACCTTTCTCCCTCCTCTATGTGACATCCCTTTATATATTTGAACATGGCTATCATATCACCCTTTAACCTCCTCTTCTCCAGGCTAAACATGCCCAGCTCCCTTAGCCGTTCCTCATAAGGCATCGTTTCCAGGCCTTTGACCATTTTGGTTGCCCTCCTCTGGACACGTTCCAGTTTGTCCGTGTCCTTCTTGAACTGTGGTGCCCAGAACTGGACACAGTACTCCAGGTGAGGTCTGACCAGAGCAGAATACAGTGACACTATTACTTCCCTTGATCTAGATGCAATACTTCTATTGATGCAGCCCAGAATTGCATTGGCTTTTTTAGCTGCCACGTCACACTGTTGGTTCATGTCAAGTTTGTGGTCAACCAAGACTCCTAGATCCTTTTCACATGTACTGCTCTCAAGCCAGGTGTCACCCATCTTGTATTTGTGCCTCTCATTTTTTTTGCCCAAGTGCAATACTTTACATTTCTCCCTGTTAAAATTCATCTTGTTTGTTTTGGCCCAGTTCTCTAATCTGTCAAGGTCATTTTGAAGTGTGATCCTGTCCCAGTTACAAATCCACTGAGTGGTAGCATAGTCAAGTCCGCATTTTACCAGCTTCTTTACAAGAATATCATGGGGCACCTTGTCAAATGCCTTGCTGAAATCAAGGTAGGCTACATCCACTGCGTTCCCTTCATCTACCAGGCTTGTAATTCTGTCAAAAAACGAGATCAGGTTAGTCTGATATGACTTATTTTTCAGAAATCCATGCTGACTATTGGTGATCATAGTATTCCTTTCTAGGTGCTCACAGACTGTTTGCTTAATGATCTGCTCCAGAATCTTCCCTGGTATTGATGTCAGACTGACTGGGCGGTAGTTATTTGGGTCCTCTCTTTTCCCCATTTTGAAAATAGGGACAACATTTGCCCACCTCCAGTCTGCCGGGACTTCGCCTGTTCTCCAGGAATTCTCCAAGATGACTGCCAGTGGCTCTGAGATCACATCTGCCAGTTCTTTTAATACTCTTGGATGCAGTTCATCTGGCCCTGGAGACTTGAATACATCTAAACTAGCCAAGTATTCTTGTACTATCTCCTTCGTTATTCTGGGCTGTGTTTCCTCTGCTGAATCATTTGCTCCAAATTCTTCAGGTCGGGCATTGTTTTCTTTATTGGAGAAGACTGAGGCAAAGAAGGCATTGAGGAGTTCAGCCCTTTCTGTGTCCCCTGTTTGCATTTCACCATCTTCTCCTCTGAGTGACCCCACTGTTTCTTTGTTCTTCCTTTTGCTACGAACATACCCATAAAAGCCTTTTTTGTTGCTTTTAACCTCTCTAGAAAGCCTGAGTTCATTCTGTGACTAAAATGACCTTTTTTTAAAAAAAGAAGAATTTGCTAATTGATGTTAAAATGTGAAGGCTGGGGGAAAGGACAAACTGAGTGCTTTTGCTTTTGCCACATCAACTCTTTAGCGCTAAATCAGAGCAAACACCAATCCAGAGAAAACCCAATTGATGTTTGCTCCAATTCAGCAGTAAGCAGCAGGTTTTCCCAGGCCAGGGAGATTCAGCAGGGCAAGCGGAAGTGTGGCTGTGTCTTTAGAGGCAGGATGCCTCTGAATATTGGTTTCTGGGAATCACAGGTGGGGAGAGTTGCTGTTTTACTCAGCTGCTGTTTGCTGGCTCCCCTTGAGCATCTGCTTGGTCCCTGTGAGAACCGGATGCTGGACTAGATGGGCCACTGGCCAGATCCTGCATGACTCTTCATCTGTGCCAAAACTGAGTTGTTATTTTTTTGCCTAACAATGGAGTAGTGAATTAGAACCTGGCCTATCAAACAGCCAAATTGGGGGAGAATGTGGCCAAGACAAGATAGATGAGCACCCCAAAGGTGAGGCATGCTAGATGTCATGCCCAACTTTCCAAGATCTCTGGCCAAAAAGCGCTCCATGGTCTGTTAAGAGCTGAGATCTTGTAAACTGGAGAGACCAGGAACTGAGCCATGGAGCCATGAGCCACACTAGGGTCCTCTCAAGTTTTGACAGCTGTGCTCCGTTCTCACTCAGGAGTGTGGAGCTCGTGGTCTTGCAGGTGCTGTTGAGCCACAGCTCCAACAACTCCTGGTCCCAGCAGGGCTCTTCTTATGATCTACCCTGGGCTGCAATGGGCTGCCAGCTTCCAGTGTGCCTTTCACTTATTCCCCTCCTTCCCCTCCAACTCTCTGCTCTCTCAGCCTGTTAAAACAACCACTTCCCTCCATGACTCGCCTCCTCCCAGCCTGGCTTTCATTACTGCAATGTTTGCTTATCTAATGCCACGACTGAACAGAGACACAGGAACTCACACACTTGCGGAGTCGCCTTGAAATTACTTGATTGCTTCCTGGCAAGCAATCCAGGACATCCTCTGCAAGCTACAGAGTCACCACGAAGGTGTGTTCCCCAGCCCAGCCTTGCTGAGCAGGGGGTGGAATGAACATCCTTAGGATAAGAACACCAGAAGAGCATGGCTAAAGATTCAGACCATTTTGTCCAGAATCTTGTTGGCCAGGCAGATGCTCATGGGGAGCCTGTAAGCAGCACCTGAGGCCAACAGTCCACTTGTAAATCCTTCTGCATGTAGTGCCATTTCACTGAGCCATGGCCATTATCCCCCTTCATGGAGAATCAGGCTATCAGTGGCTACTTGCCACTCTTTCCCTCAGGGATATATTGCCTCTGACATTGGAGGGAAAGCATGGCAAGTAGCCACAGGTAGCCTGATTCTCCATGAAGGAGGATAATGGTCATGGCTCAGTGAAATGGCACTTCATGCAGAAGGTCCACTAATTATCATCCACTAATTTGTCTAAGGTCCGTATAGTTAAAGCTATGGTTTTCCCAGTAGTGGTGTATGGAAGTGAGAGCTGGACCATAGATGGCTGATCGCTGAAGAATTTATGCTTTTGAATTATGGTGTTGGAGGAGACTCTTGAGAGTCCCATGGACTGCAAGAAGATCAAACCTATCCATTCTGAAGGAAATCAGCCCTGTGTGCTCACTGGAAGGATAGATCCTGAAGCTGAGGCTCCAGTACCTCATGAGAAGAGAAGACTCCCTAGAAAAGACCCTGATGTTGGGAAAGATGGAGGGCACAAGGAGAAGGATGAGATGGTTGGACAGGGTTCTTCCAGCATGAGTTTGACCAAACTGCGGAAGGCAGTGGAAGACAGGAGTGCCTGGCGTGCTCTGGTCCATGGGGTAACAAAGAGTCGGACACGACTAAACAACAACAACAAATTTGTTTAATCCCTCTCACAGAGCTACACTTCTCAAAGTGGCTTCACCCCTCTTCCAAGGGAACACTATCTAAGGGAGGCTGGAGTCGTAGTCCAAAACAGCCTCCGGAGGGTCACAAGATAACTACCCAAGCAACAGCCAAGTCAAGATCCTTGGCAATATTTCAAAAACTTGTGTTGGAGCCTTCTGAATTTGTAGCTGCTTTCCTGATTTGTTTGTTTGTGAGCTGGGGGTGAGGTGTGTGCGTGTGTGTAAACATTTCACTAGTTTTCTTTGAAGGAGTGTGAATGCTGTGGAGGTGTTTCTGGGTGCGCTTGTTGTTTCTGTAGCCCACCAGAACATTAAGCTGGTTGTTCGCTACCTTCAGTGCTTTTCTTCTAGGAAAAAATAAAGGTGCCAGTACTCACCATGAAGTTGCTACAGTAAATGAAACACATTTTTGCCAAATCATCTTTTTTAATTTTCCCAATTTTATCAAATCCCGCCACTAATAAAAACAAATTTAATACAATGTTTCCAAAAAAAAATATGGCTTCCTGCCCTCTCTTTTCGACATGCCCATAATTCCATCTTGTTGCTGCATGGTTTTCCCAATTATTTCTAATTCACATTCTTCTCCCTATAGGGAATATAATTAACCTTATATTGCAATCGTTTTCCGCTATTAAATGCCACCTTTTTAACCAGGGTTTTTCTTCTAGGGCAGTGTTTCTCAACCTGTGGGTCCCCAAATATTGTTGGACTACAACTCCCATCATCCCCGAGCTCTGGCCTTGCTAGCTAGGGGTGATGGGATTTGTAGTTCAACAACATCTGGGGACCCAAGGTTGAGAAAGCCTGTTCGGGGGGGGGGGGAGGTGCTGGTACTGCATACACTTGAGTACCCCCGGAAAAAAAGTACTAGCTAACTTGATCTCGAGTTGTGGGGTGCATGTTTGGGGGCAGCACCTCAGCTGTCCTCTACGACCAACCCAGTCTGGCAGTGTCCGCCGCTTGGGCTTTGAGAAATAATAAAATAAAATAAAATAAAATAAAATAAAATAAAATAAAATAAAATAAAATAAAATAAAATAAAATTAATAATAATACGGTGGTACCTCGGGTTAAGTACTTAATTCATTCCGGTAGTCCGTTCTTAACCTGAAACTGCTCTTAACCTGAAGCACCACTTTAGCTAATGGGGCCTCCCGCTGCCACTGCTGCGTGATTTCTGTTCTCATCCTGAAGCAAAGTTCTTAACCCGAGGTACTATTTCTGGGTTAGCAGAGTCTGTAACCTGAAACGTCTGTAACCTGAAGTGTATGTAACCCGAGGTACCACTGTAAAATAAAATAAATAAAATAAGATAAAATAAAATAATAAAATAGTTTCTGCATCTGTTGGAAGGAGCATTTCTGTGCATGAGAGATTTACTGGGTTCCTGGCCATCTTTGTGAGCAAAAGGTGCAAAGAGACCCCCGCCATACCCTGAGCAGAGAACAGTGAAAAGCAATTTACACTCCAGGACCTATCTCTTCCCCCTCCCCCTGCTTCCCTCAAAGGAACTGGGACTATTATGCCCCCACACCCCTCCTCCCCCCCACACCTTCCCCACCCCCTGGGAGAACTGTATTTATTATTTACCCCTGGGATCAGCAGGGTGACGTGGGGTGCCCATTCTTCTTCTTCCAGCCCGCTTCAGTTCTTTGAATGCCCTGGGCTTGTTTTTTTGTTTCCCGTGGGCAGGGGAGGCGAGCTCCATTGCGCTGCTTCCCCCTCGCCCGGGACTCTCTCCCTCTCCCTCTCCCAGCAGATGGGCCGCAACAAGAATACGCATACAGTCAGACCCCTAAGAGGATTTGCTTCAGGCCCCTTTTGAGCGCAAACGGGGCCTTTTGTGAGGCTCTCGGCGGCCGTGGGATGCCGCCGGAGCCGCGGGCTTTTCACTTTCCCGTCTTCCACTCCGAGAAGAAAAGAACGCTCCCATAAAGGCCGTGTTTGTTCAGCTTGTTTAAGGGGAGCTGTATGGCCGGGCTGAGGGACCAGGCTTGACAGGATCGCCCCTGTTGAGAAAGGAGATGGAGAGGGCCCTCCTGGGAGAGAGGGGGAGAGAGAGAGAGTCTGTGGCTGAGCCGAGCAGCTTAGCTTGCTTGTGGGAAATAAGAAAAGGGTTTCAGTTGCCATTACAATGCTCACTGATCCCTGAATCCCAGCTACTGTCCTGGCATGCTAACCTCGCAGTGTGGGCTGGGGGCTCGAAATCTCCTGGGAGAAGGGAGAAGGGGCCGCAGTAAGCAGAGGTTGCCAAGTGTGTAAGGCCAGGTAAACATTGACACTTCGGCTTACTTCTGAGTAAACACACACACTTGTGAGCTCTGGCCCTTAAGGGGTGATGTGCTGGGAGCCCAGTGCAATGGTAGATGAGAAGTTCAATTCAGTTGGCATTGCAAAAAATTCCCCAACCTGCACTCCTCCGAAATGCAGCCATCCTTCAGTGTTCGCAATCATCTGAATTTTGCAATTCAGGTCTCAAGCCAAAGGAACACATACATAAATGTGCAAGGTTGAAAAAGGCTGCATGTGCTCATAAAAATGGCATGCAAAAATGAATTCTATGGGGAGGATGGGATGATTTTTCAAGAAAAGGTATTAGAAGAAATGGCGTACAAATGTACATGTTGGGAGAAATTTGTACAAACTACTGGTGAATCTTCGGATGGACTTTTTAAAAATGGAATGTACAAACTGATGTGGAGAAATGAACTTTTAATTGGAAAAACAAGAAAGTGACAGAGACCAAAAATTGCCTCTCTCTAGCCCAGAATTGAAGGGAAGCACACTTGGGCCTTGCTCTTACCAATACTGGAACTCATCCATTGAAGATGGATGCTGGGAGATTCAAGACAGATGAAAGGAAGTGGTTTTCCACACAGTGGAATACTCTCCCACAGGAGGCAATGATGACCACCAACTTGGTTGACTTCAGAAGTGGATTTGACAAATTCAAGGAAGAGTAGGCTATCAGCAGCTACTTACAATGATAGCCACGTTCTCCCTCTGCTGTTAAAGGCAGGATGCATCTGAATACTGAATCCCAGTTTGGGCGAACATGTTACACTCAGGTGCTGCTTCTAGTCAACCACTGTGAGAACAGGATGTTGAACTTGATGGTTCTCCTTTACAAGATCTTGTAGACAGGCTTTCATTATGTTCTTACGGGTGTGCCAACTTGAGAAAACATATTGTGGGGGCCCAGGTAAGCTCCGCCCCACATAATTGATCACATGACACAGTGCGCAAGCACCATTTGAATGCGTGTACCCATCAACTTAATTTGGGTGGGGCTCAGCCCCTCAAATATTTTATTGTGGGGGCCTTAGCCCCCACGGCTCCTAGGAGTTGGCTCCTATGTGTTCTTATCAAAGAGGAGAGCAACAGTCAGTGGGATAATATACTACCTACCTCCTAGGGTGAACATCATGGGAAGGAGGAGATCATCCATCTGCTAAAGCAGGGGTAGCCCTCTACATTTCGCTGAACTTCGACTCCCATCATTCCTGAGCATTGGCCACAATGGACAGAGCTGTTGATAGTTGGAGCTCAAAATTAAGGTTACCAGATTTTTTTCAATGAATCTGGGGACACTTTCAACTTCAATGGCTTTTGTATGGGGACTGATTGGTAAGTACAGGGACTGTCCCCAGGAAACAGGGACGTCTGGTAACCTTACTCAAAATCCCAAGGAAGCAGAAAAGATTTTTTATGTATGTGACTACGGCTGCATGGATGTTATTGGCCCAGAGATGGAAAAAAGATATAGTCCCCACCAGACAAGAATGGCAGATCAAATTGATGGATTATGCCGAAATGGCTAAAATGACCCGAAGAATCAGAAATCAGGGAGACCAAAATTTTAATAAGGAATGGAGGGAATTTATAATCTATCTTAAAAACCATTGTAAACAGTTAAAATCATTAGCATGATTGGAATTTCACTTGTAGCTAAATGGTGAATTTTGGACACAAGTGAGATGTAAAAGATTTGGATTATCGTGAAAGATGCAGGAGGAAATGATTAACAATAGGACTCACAAAGGGGAGGGGGGGAGTCCAGGAGATTCCTTGGAATCTTGTTTTTATGTTGTATGTTCGATATGTGACGGTAAACTTTTAATCTGAAAAACCAAATAAATAAATTTATATATATTATAAAAAAGATAGTTGGAGCTCAACTGGAAGGCACCACACTGGTGGTGGCCTTGGGCTACGAAAGGAACAGTTGCAACATAGGATCAAAGGAAACTACATTATACTGAGTCAGACCACAGGACAATCTAGCTCAGTATTATCAATGCTAACTGGCAGAAACTATGCAGGATTTCAGGCAGGGCACATTTTCAGTCCCAACTGGAGATGCCAGGGATTGAACCTGGAACCTTTTCCATACAAAGCAGATGCTCTACCATTCCTCCACTGGCGTTTCTGCAGGGAGTTTGCTTCCTCCTTCCTTCCTGCTCCAAGTATCAGATACCTGGAACTTCAGAGGTGAAGGGGGACAATGCTCAGGTTCCCAACCAGTGAGAGGGACAAATGGGTGTGAACAATCATCAGCATCGTAGTGCAGATTTCTCCTAACATACATACAGTATTGTTGTATGCAGTTTTGCCCAATGAGCACATTTTTGCAAAGCACATCCCCGCACCCCCCCCCACAGAATGCAATTTTCACAAATATATGCATTTTTATGCAAACTTCTCCCTAGTACATGCAACACTTGGCTGGAGAAAGGCACTGGGAAATGCAGAGAAGTGCGAATTTCAAAGGATGGCTGGGTTTCGTTTTGCGTATTGTTTTGAAAAGTGTGAATTAGCTGTCAGGTTTGCCTTCAAGCTGTGAATCAAATTCCTGCCCCATCCCTAGTGACTAGGAAGAGGAAGTGGTAGCTCTGCTACAGATTCAGGAAGTTCCTTCATTAACAATATGTAGGTGCCAGATAAAAACTTTTATATTTACTAAGGTTTTTAAGCAATGGTTTTGCCGCTTATTATTCAGGGATCAGTCAATTCATCTTCTTCTTGACTGTTTCCTCCTGTTAGTTGTTTTGAAATTGAATAATTGATATTCAGGGCTTTTAAAAACAAACAAACAAACAAACAAACAAACAAACAAACAAACAAACAACACTTTGTTTTAGTGTTGTGGTTATACATCACTCTAGGTCAGTGGAGCTGGTAAATTGTTTCCATAAATAGAAATGAATGTCTTTGTCTAGAAAAAAAGCCTCCACCAGCATTTCTGGGCGCCTTCTATTAAAACAGAATCATACCATTGGAAGGTACATCAAAAATAATCTAACCTGACCCCCTTTAAATACAGGAAATCTGCTGCTAAAATATCCCTGATAAAGCTTCTGATTCTATTCACACAGGTACAAGCTGCCTCTTAACATGTGCAAGTGATTGTGTAAATGTGTGCACACTTACTTGTTTGCATGGCTCAGCTCCTCTGTAAGCATGTACACAGACTGTACACTCCTTGACCGCTACATATGAATAACTGTATGAGTGTACAGCTGCTCAAGTATTTGTTTGTGTACACAACCACACAGGTTGTGCACTTGTTGAATGCAACATGTGAGCACCCCTCTTAAAAGCCTCCAATGGGGGAACTCACACTACTTTCTGGGACAATCTGTCCCCATTATTGTTCTAATGTTTGGCTGCTTTATAAGTGGGATTTTTAGAACTGTATTTCAGTGTTTGATTTTTCATTTGTAATGGGCATATATATATATATATCACAGACTATGTTGCTTTTCTGTTAATTGTGCTTCTTCACAAGCGAATCTTTACTGTATTTGGTTTTCATTTGTAATGGGTTTTTTATATTCTGCAAAGTTACGTTTGATGTTTTAAGGATAGGGGGTTTACAACTTTCTTTCATTTTAACGTGAAGCAGTGTTAGAAACAATTTAAATCAGGCATGGATTAGCTGGATCTGGCTGGCTGACTGCCTCCTTCCTTTCCCCACCCTTCAGGGCCAGCTTTGACAGGTGAGAGTGGTCAGTCAGCTGATAACTTGGATTGGGCTGGCTTTCAAAGTTGGTTTGCAAGCAGTTTCAAAACAAGCCACTTGCAAACAGGCTTCAAAGCAATGGCAGCCACACCTTCACCTGCCTCACACCTGATGTCATTGGGGCAGGTGGGTGGGGTTCAGTGAAAGTAGCCGAGCAGGCTAGATTAAGACCCCTGCTGGGCTGAATTACTTTTGTGGGCTTGGGAGGGTGGGTGAGTCCTGCTTTTGGTCTTCCTACAAGGCATTGGGTTGGCTGCTGTGAATCCATCGATTTGGATCCTGCCCTCTGAAGCAGTAGAAAACAAGCTTGCTCCATCTTGCATCTCTAAGAACCTGTCACGGTCCAGTCTATGTGCGATCGAAGTCCTGGCTGAGGACGTCGGGACTGGAGGCAAGATGGCAGGTTGGGAGCAGGAACAAGAGTCCAGAAGCCAGGGGTCCGAGGGTCAAGAAGCAGGGAGTCACAAAGTCAAGGGTCCGAGGGTCGAGAAGCAAGGAGTCAAGAAGCCGAGGTCCGAGGATCAGGAAGCAAGAAGCCAAACGCAACAAGGCAGGAAATGAGTTGCTGTGGCAAAGAGCTGAAGGGAAATGCTGACCTTATATCCCTTCCCGGCTCCTGCCACCAGGGGCAGTGAGTTACCAAGTGGCCTCTCCTGTGTGGCAGCGCCTTGCCTCTCCAGAACAAACTTAGGAAGGCCCAGTCCTGCGAAGCCCTACTGGTCATAGGGCTTGGCTCCTGCACGCACTCCTGACAGAACCCTCATAGTTTAAGGGTGCTGGGAAGAGCGACTGGTTGTTAAATGGAACTGGGAAATGTAGTCATGTCTCCTAACAACTCTCAGCACCCTACATGGGATTGCCTTGATTGTTTAAAGTGGTACAGCACTGCTTCATAGTGCGGATGGAGCCTAAGCAGCTGTGGTCTTGTCGGTGAAGCATCAAGGCTCGGATTTCAACAGCATCACAAGATTCAAACCTCACTCCCCACCTGTTCCCACTCTCACTGTTGCCAAACCCATCCCCATCGCTGCAGCCGGTCCAGCCGAGGGGAGGGGACATTTGGGGGGCCACACGGATCCTGCCCCGTCCAGCCCCTCCTGCAAGGACAAAGGAGGCCATTTGTACAGAGAGGGAAAGCCAGAGTGGTGATGTGAAGGCCTCAAAGGAAACAGAGCGGAAGGAGTTGGGGCTGACAGCAAGGCATGCTGGGTAGGGATGCCTGGAGCTGAACGCAGGCCAGGCACGCTGCTCTCTGGCCGTCCCCATGGTAACCTCGGCCTAGGGAGAGCAGCCACCCTTTATCTCGCCTTGGCAGCCATGGCAGATTCTAGGTCACAGATGGCCTCTGCCGGTGCAATGGGCTTCAGAGGCTCCCAGTTGGCGGTCAAAGCTCTGGCCAGCTAGTGATGCAACTGGGCAGCGTCAGGCGGTTTGTGTGTCTGTTGAAGGGCAACCTGATGCTGAAGTTCTCCTGGTGGTCCTTCCCTTGTTCCTCCACACACAGAGAAGCAAAAGTTTGGTGGCCTGGCAGGGCAGGCTTATCCATGCAAGCCATGGAGTAGTCGTGAAGGATGTCTGGCGTTCCTCCCCTCCCCTTCTCCAAATACCCCCACTGGAAGCTGATTTTGGCCAGGACCGGCTTTCCTTTTCGAAGATGTTGCTTTCAATTTGGCAGGATTGACCTCGGGGCAGGAGGTGACAGGCAGCAGCACGTCAGCGGCGGTGGCCAGCGAGGGCTGGCGAACCGCCTCAGGGACAGGACAAATATTTTATGAGTAATTTAATATCTGGAACACACAGGCGTGCTCATTCCCAGAGAGACAACGCTCCTTAAGACCCACAAAGCCTGCTTTTCATAAGGAAGCGGCTTGGCGGGTGAGTGTGTGTGTGTGTGTGTGTGTGTGTGTGCAAGGGAGTGTGTCGTCCCTGGATTAACCCCTCCATGTCCGTCTTCGCAGTCGGCATGCACAGGAAAATGGGAGGTGATTGTGGCTTTGGCCCCTCTCTCTGCAACCTCCCACCCTGTTGTCTCGTCCTGGAACCAAGGGATGAGACTGGGCCAGAATACACCCCCCTGAACCCCATTGCAAGAGAGCCTCTTTCATTCAGCCCTTTTGAAAGGAAGGCTCCCCCAGGAACAAACAGCCTTACATCCCCAGAAGTGAAATTCGGAAAGACTCTCCCAGTGAGTGGTTGAAAAACCTGTCAATTTCTGTTTCTCTGCTTTTGTTTTTTCCCCAATCTCAGCTTACATTTTCCACATTTCTGCAACACTTTGTATTTTTTTCTTAAAAAATCTTTATGAATCTTAGTGTGTAGTTTCAAGATACATATTTTAGCACAATTTTACCCTTCCACTAATATACAGTGGTACCTCGGGTTAAGAACTTAATTCGTTCTGGAGGTCCGATCTTAACCTGAAATTGTTCTTAACCTGAAGCACCACTTTAGCTAATGGGGCCTCCCACTGCTGCCGTGCCACTAATTTCTGTTCTCATCCTGAAGCAAAGTTCTTAACCCAAGGTACTATTTCTGGGTTAGTGGAGTCTGTAACCTGAAGCGTCTGTAACCTGAGATACCACTGTATGCATTTTTACATGCTATTCTTATTAATGAATGCCTTCTTATGCACACTTCCTCATACACACACCCCTTGCTTTGGTCAATGAACTAAATTACAAAGTTCAGAGAGCTTTGGATTTCGAAGGAGAGATGAGTTTCGGTTTGCGTGCTGCTTCAGGAAGTGGAAAGCAGGCAAGGCTGCATGGAAATGTGAACCAAACCGAATTCCGCCCCTCTCTCTCCCCTTCCCTTCCCTTCCCTTCCCTTCCCTTCCCTTCCCTTCCCTTCCCTTCCCTTCCCTTCCCTTCCCTGCTGGTCCAGAGTGGAGCAGCTCTTTAGCCCTGATGACCAGAAGAACAATGATGTGAGAAAAGGGATTCATTGCAGGCAGTAGTGCAGAAAGAGGAAGGGAGATGAAGTGAGACCTAAGCCAGGAAAATGCCACCCCCAGCAACACCCCAAGGGTGACAATGGTCCCATCTGCACCATACATTTAAAGCTATATTGGATCGCTTTAAACAGTCATGGATGCTTACCCCCAAAGCATCCTGGGAACTGTAGTTTGTTAAGGGTTCTGAGAGTTGTTAGGGCATCTCTGTTCCCCTCCGAGAGCTACCATTCCCAGAGTGGTTTATTGATCCCTCTTCCCAGGGAACTCAGGGAATTGTGGCTCTGTGACGGGATTTCTAGGCCGTGTTGAATGAGGATGAAAGCTGATATACCCTGTGCATTTTTACTAGGAAGGAAGTTCTACTGAATTCAGTGGGGCTTGCATTTTAAAAACCATGCACACTGCTTTGAGCTCCTTGGAGAAAAAAGTTGGCATAGCAATGCAATAAATAAACAAATAAATAGATAATATGACATTAGGTATGGGGTCGGTGGGTGTGGTTTGAGAGAAATGGCCTTGTAAGCCAAATTGGAGAACCTGTGTGTATGTGTGCAGGTTTGTCCAACAAACCAGACATTGCCCATCCCCGAACTATAAGGAAAGGGAGAATAGGAAAATGTGAAGCTGCATTATATGGAGTAACACCTTTGGTTCATCTAGTTCAGTACTGTCTACACTGACCGGCAGCAGTTCTCTGGGATTTTAGGCACAGTTCTCTCTCCACCTGGAGCTCCTGGGGATCGAAGTTCAAACCTTCTGCATGCAAAGTAGATGTTCTACCACTGAGGTACAGTTCTTCCCTGAAATGGAGTGTGTTTGGGTCAGGAGCTTTGGAGATGGGGTTTGTGTGCAGTGGTGACTCCTCTGGTGCCAAAGCCAGAGGTGATCTTAGTTACTTTTCTAAGCTTCCCTTGGTTCTGAGGTCAATTTTAATGAACCTCTGAAAGTTGGTTTCCAAGCCCCTCTTGATTGAACTTTGCAGATGTCCTTATCCGGAATAACATCACATCCAGACCCTTCAGAGAAAGGAACTGCAGAAATGTGCTTCCCACGAAATTCACTGACTGGGGGGGGGGGGGTCAGGGGGTTTTTGGGGAGAGGGGAGGAGTGGGTTTTGTGACAGCTCTAAAAGAAATAAAGGCTTCCCCCACCCCAGCCATAGTACTGTTTATGTCAGGATCTAGAGTATATAAATTCCTTTTCTTGGAAACTTTCTTTCTGGCCAAGGCTTGCTAGATAGCAAGTGGGGTCAGCTATCCCTAGGTATCTGCTGCCCCCTCGTGGTGACCAACAAAGCAACGTCTCTCATCCTTCCTTATGCAATCAACAATAACTCTCCAAACCAAAGCACAAGTGATTGTTTATTTGTTTACAAAGTTACAGCAGAGACCTCTTGTGATGGGGTTTTTCTTTTGAGGGGGTAGGGGGTTTGAAAAGGTCGAGTGGTTATTGAAAGAACCTATCAATGATCACCCATTAAGGCTGCACCATTTCAGAGAGGCAAGGGCATTGCAGTTCCCATACCTTGTGCTCCATCCCTGGCCGGCAGTTTCCAAAGACCAGACCTGCAGCAGAGGGTGGAGTCTGGTGGAGAGAGCAAGCAGGAAAGCAGGTCCCCGGGTTCCTCTAGCTAAATGGGGAACAGTAAGAACCCGGAGAAGATGCTGTCTGCCCCTTCCGTGCCCCCGATGAGCGAGTTCTTCTCTGTAGGCTCTAACCAGACCGACTCGCCCCTTTGCACGCGGAGAACCACACCGCCCATGGTGACCTGGAAGGCATTGTAGACGTAGTCACAGAAGGCTACGATCCTCTCACCCCGGCTGCCTTGCCCTTTCTTGATCTGGACACACAGGTTGCCCCGGGAGGTTACGTGGTAGGTGAAGTAGTAAATCCCGGTGATGTTGGAGACAAAACGCCCATAGCGGCTCTCATAGTGGCCATTGACGTTGGTGTGGACGCGGTCGAAGCGGATGGGCTGCGCACGCCGAGGCAGCATGGAGATTCCCCGGGAGGCCGAGAAGGCGGATTTGAGCGAGGTCTTGTAGTCACCAGATTCTCCTTTGGCTCCTTGTGGGCCAGGAGATCCTGGGGGCCCTTTGAACCCTGCTGGTCCTCTGGGCCCAACTTTGCCAGGGTAACCAGGCTCTCCTGGCTCCCCTGGTTCTCCAGAATCCCTGTTTGCTTCAACACCCCCAGGAGGACCTATGAGAAGTAGGAAAGAAGAAGGCAGAGGTGTTAAGTAGAATTGCTTAATGTATGTTGAAATGGAAAACACATCTATAATGTGCCTCTGTAGCACTGTGAAGCATGGCTGGAAATTTACATTGAAGCTGAAGAAGAGCCTGACAGGTTAATCATTAATGGAGTTGTAACATGGAACTGTATCTTTGTGCTTAAAGTCACAGGAAAGAGAGAGTATTACAGGTCTATGCATATGCTAATCTGTAGGCATCAGTCTCGGGTGGAGTGCTCTCTTTGTTCCAAGCTAGTGAAGAGAATGGACATGTGAATTTCTGTCTCCCACAAACAGCCTGAGGCTAATGGAGGCTGCGATGGAGAAGACATGGAGCTTTGATTTTAAGCTCAAAATTCAATATATTTGTAATCTATGGCATTATGCCTTTTGCTGGGATCAGTATAAGAAATTATGAATGTAACATTTATCATTTTAAATTGTTTGGAAAAGAAAAGCTTTTGAACCATATTTTTGGACTGGAATTTTTTTTTATTTCAACACAAGAGCCAGTTTTCATTCATCCAACAGCTTCCAGGTGCACAATATTCACCATCCCATTAAGAGGTGAGGTGTGTGTGGAGAAACCTGTGTTATAAACTTGGTCAGGCCTGGCCCAGCATTTGAATCCCCACTCAGCCACGAAGCTCACTGGGTCACCTTGGGCCTGTTACTGGGCACCCTCAGCCTGACCAGTCTCATGGTTTTTTTTTTTTTTTGTGAGGATAAGATGGGGAAGGAGAAAATTGTACACACTGCCTTGGCCTCCTTGCAGGAAAGGTGGGGTATCGATGTCATAAATAAGGGAACTGTTTTTATGTGGAACTCCCAACCCCACAAATTGATAAATTAGAGCTGAGCCGAGAGCTCTCAAAAAGTAATTTTAGCCAGTGGGTAAACCCATTGAAATTAATGTGCATGGCTCACATAGGTTTCTTAATTGCAGTGGGGTCTGCTCTGTCTCTGAGTAGGGTGGTTGGATATAACTCTCTCTTTCTATCTCAAGCTGCTCCTGTGATGTTGAGAGAATGTGGCTCATGTCCTGGGAAATCACCATCAGCATGCCCTTCACAACAGAGGGTTATTGGTAAGGACCCCTCCTCAAAACTCCCTCCCTCCCTCGCTGCTTCCCTGCCTCCCCGTCATGCAATAGATTGGCTCCCTGATAGGTTGGGACAGATTTCCAGCTCAGATGCTCATGTTGCATTGTGGATGAGAACCATAGTGAGAAAGAAAGCATGCCCCACGCCAAGTGAATGCCCCCTTACCTCGTTCACCCTTACTCCCTGGCACTCCATCGCTGCCATCAGGGCCTGGGGCACCTGGCATGCCTGGAGTTCCTGGGATGAGCTGGGGCCCCCGGCAACTGTCAGCACCAACCAGCCAGGCTGCATTCAGGCACATCAGCAGTGCCCATGCCAACCTCTTGGGACTCAGCATCCTGGAAAGGCAAAGGGAGAAAGCAGGAGCACCCAGCTGGGAGACCAGCAACGCACAAAGGCAAGTATAACTGGAGGCACAAATATAGGATGGGGGACACCTGCCTTGATGGTGTAAAAAGGAATCTTAGGGATCTTAGGGTTAGCCTGGAAAAGAGGAGACTGAGAGGAGATAGGCACCTTCAAATATCTATCTCTCACATGGAAGATGGAGCAAGCTTGTTTTCTGTGGCTCCAGGGGGTAGGGGCTGAACCAATGATTTCAAATGACAAGGAAGGAGATTCCAACTTAACATCAAGAAGAACACCCTCACATACCCTCCAGCATTTCTCAGATGAAAATAGGGACGTTATAAGAAAAAGTGGCACATTCTGGGATCAAATCAGAAATGGGGACAGCTTCTGTAAATCCAGGGCTGTTCCTGGAAAATAGGGACTCCTGGAGGGTCTGCAGGTGTGCTTCCTCCATTAGCTCAGTACTCTAACTGGGAAAGGCTTGGTGGCAGAGCATCTGCCTTGCATGCAGAAGGTCCCAGGTTCAATCCTTGGCATTTTCAGGTCGGGCTGGGAATGCCATGTGCCTGAAACCCTAGAGAGTGGCTTCCAGTTGGTGTGAACACTAATGGGCTTGATGGACTAATGCTCTCTGACTCAGTCTAAGGCAGCTTCCTGTGTTCCTATTATTTAGGAGCCGGCATGGTCTGTAGAGGAAATCTCTTCCCAGGCACATCAATTCCCTGGTGTCAACCCAGCTTTGCAAAATAAGCCTCTCCAGAGTCTCATCCCCTTTCCTTGACCACAGCAGTGACATCCCAAGGGTTATTGATGCTACTGGATGAAATGAAGCATGGATCCTCACACAAGCTATCTGTCCTCTGCTGAACTAGCTTTCTCGTTTCTAAACTTGTGCTACCCTTTTGGACCATCTCAATCCATCACCGAGAGAACCCTTCTGGTTGCCAATTTCTAAATTCAGAGTGCTGACATTTCCATTTTAGAAAGCCATGCCTTATAGAAACCCTTTTCCTGTATGAACAACAGAGAGAGAGAGAGATTCTAGCACAGTGCTGCTCTGTGTGCTTTAGTGTTGTAGTCATCGGTGGTAGAGAACCTGCTTTGCATGCAGAAGGTCCTGGGTTCAATCTCCTGCATTGCCAGGTAGTGCTGGGAGAGACTCCTGGTCTGAAATCCTGGAAAGACGCTGCCAATCAGTGTAGGCACTACTGAGCTAGATGGACTAGTAGTCTGACTTGGGGTGAGGCAGCTTCCTATCTACTAGTGCCCTCTTTGGATCTCCCTCTGGAGATGTTCTGGCCAGCAGCCATCCATTCCTCACCCCTCCAAAGGCTGGTCTGGAATGCAAGGGGAAATAATTCAATGAACGCCTTTCTCTTACCTTGCAGCTTCTCAAAGAATCTCTGGACAGCAAGACTCGCCACGCTCCAGGCCCACACTGAGGATGCTCACACAGCAGAGACAGGAAGAAACACCTCCCCCCATGAGTTGTGTGGTATCTGCCTCCCTCCTATCTCCCAGGGTTTGCAACAAAAGGGAAATTGGAGTTTGCTTCCCTTTTTTCCATTTGGCTCCCCTCCTTCTCCCTCCTTCCACAAACACACCAGTACTTTCACATCCACACAGCACGGGGAAGTGTGGTGCTATTTCTGGAGGACCTTTGTGCAAGCTGCGCAAGAAATATGGGGAACCTGCCCTTGCCTGGTCAGCCGTTTTCCGAGCAAAGGCATTTTCCCAATGGCTTGTGGTTTGGCGGAAACCCACAAGGGCACAGCTGGTGCTTCTGGGCTTGAGGATGCTCTGTGCTAGTCTCCTGGGTGTCAGCACTCTTTTCAGCCATGAGAACGTAAGGAGAGTTGTGCTGGATTTGGCCAAAGGCCCAACTTGTACACTAACCTGCTCAGAGTGGCCAACCAGATGCCTCAATAGGAAGACAACAAATAGGATCTGAGTGCAACAGTAACTCTCCCCACCAGTGATTCCCAACAACAGGTACTCAGAGGCCTACTGCTTCTGACAGTGGAGGGGTAACATAGTCACTGTTGTTGTTTAGTCGTTTAGTAGTGTCTGACTCTTTGTGACCCCATGGACCAGAGCAGGCCAGGCACTCCTGTCTTCCACTGCCTCCCACAGTTTGGTCAAACTCATGCTGGTAGCTTCGAGAACACTAGCCAACCATCTCATCCTGTCCTCCCCTTCTCCTTGTGCCCTCCATCTTTCCCAACATCAGGGTCTTTTTCAGGGAGTCTTCTCTTCTCATGAGGTGGCCAAAGTATTGGAGCCTCAGCTCCAGTACTTCATATACCTCTTAACTGAGTTTTTATCCACTAATCCAAGTTAGAGACCATCACTGCCTCTTGTGGGATACCACACCCTCCCTCTGTGAACATTCTTTTGTCTTACCTGAATGAGCCAACATTTGGCTTCACTGGGTGTTCTCAAGTCCCAAGGTAAAATTATAGAATTGTAGAATGGGAAGGGCCCCCAGGAACATCTAACCCAATACAGGAACCACAGCTAAATAATCCCTGACAGGTGACCATCCAACTTCTGCTTAAAAACCTCCAGCAGTTTGGGTCATACCCTCTGGAGCAGCAGAAAACATGCTTGCTCCACCTTCCATGTGGGAACCCATCAGATATCAGGAGAAATTCGCTCTAAAATGCTGGTGAATTCTTATGAGGACTTTTTGAAAAGAAAAGAAAAGAAAAGAAAAAAGGATTGAAAGGTGATGTGTAAATGTGGAGAACTGGATTTATTGGGGAAGAGAGGAACAAAACCAAAATAGACTCACCTCTCCCTCCTTCTAAGTAGATGTGCATAGGGTTGTATTGTTAGGTTGCCAAATGTATTGTAAAGGCCTGGGAAATTGCTTTTGTATTTTGTTTGTTTATTGAAAAGCACCCTAAAGCTATTTATTTAGTTTCCGGGCCCAATTCAAAGTGCTGGTTTTGACCTATAAAGCCTTAAACAGTTCAGGACTGCAATATGTCAAGGACTGCCTCTTTCCATATGAACCTACCCAGACCCTGAGATCATCTTCTGAGGCCCTTCTTTGTGTGCTTCCTCCTTGAGAGGTCTGGAGGGTGGCAACATGAGAATGGGCCTTCTCAGCAGTGGCTCCCCGCCTGTGGTATGCTCTCCCCAGGGAAGATTTCCTGGAACCTTCATTATACACCTTGTTCCTTTTTAACCAGGCCTTTGGTTGATCTGATTTACATCCTATGCCCTTTTAAAATGTGTTTTTGTGTGTGTGTGTGGAGCAGAGCTATTGGGTTGTTGTTTTTATTTTTATTATTTATTTTGTGGTTTTATTTCTTCTTGATTTTATTCTGCAAACCGCTCTGAAATCCCCGGATATAGGGCAATAAATAAAATAAAATAAAGCTATGTGTATATTGTTGTCCTGTTATGACCTGGATGGGCTTCTGCAGAAGTCACAGCTAAAGGATCCCAAACAGATGGTCACCCAACCTCTGTTTAAAAAAAACAGAAGGGAAGTCTACCACCTTCCACTGTCAAACAGCTCTTGCATCAGAAAGTTCTTCCTAATGTTTAATGTGAATCTGACCTAAGCTTGATGGACTAAGGGTTGGATTCTGTATAAAGCAACTTCCTCTGTTCCTACGTGCTAACAGTTCTGATGATGAAAATGAGGCGGTATGGTTTGAAGGGGTAAAATCCTAGAATCCTAGTATTGTAGAGTTGGAACCATCTAGTTCAAGGACCACCTAGTCCAACTGCCTGCAGCGAAGGAATCAAAGCTAACAAATCCCTGACAGATAGCCATCCAACGTCTGTTTAAAAACCTCCAGAGAAGGAGACCCCACCATCCACCATTATTCTACTGACAAATAGCTTTGTCAGAAAGTTCTCCTTAATGTTTAGTTGGAATTTCCTTTCTTGTAACTTTAGTTGGAATCTCCTTTCTTGTAACTTGAATCCATTGGTTTGGGCCCTACCCTCTGGAGCAGCAGAAACAAAGCTGGCTCCACCTTCCATGGGACAGCCCTTCAGATATTTGAAGGTGCCACCTCTCAACCTTCTCTTCTCCATTCTAAATATACCAAACTCCCAAACCTACACCCCTTTTCCTCTTAGCCAGCAGATGGGATCACAGTGGGCTTTGCTTCAGCTCTGAAGTTCTAGTGCAATTGGCACTTAGAGCAAAGTTCTCCTTCTGGACAGGGTGGTGATGGTGGAAGGAAGAACCCTGCAGCTGTTCCTTCTTTGGTTGATAGATAGGGCCAGACTGGTCTTCACCTTGCCATAGTGCTCTTACTAAGAGGCAGGAGATGCAACCTTATAGTGGCTCTTCCACCTTTAGCTGTTGGCAGAGTCCAAAGCATGCTTCCCTTCCGCTTTGGAATGCCAAGACAATTAGCAGCACAAACTAGATCAGAGCTGCATCACACCTGCAGCAGGTTCAAACCAGTGACAGACAACCGGTGGCCCTCCAGCTGCTTTCGGGTCCAAACTCCCATCAGCCCCAGCCGGCATGGCTCAGTGCTCAGGGATGATGGGAGTCACAGTCCAAAAGCATCTGCAGGCTGTCAGGTTGGGGAAGGCTGGTTCAAACCTTTTCTCTTAACAACATTTTCTGGAGAGGTGTTTCAACTCACCTCTCCAAATTCTAGTGTGGTGTCAGGTTTAGAGTGTCAGACTAGGAGCTGGGAGGCCAGAGTTCAAGTCCCCCACTTGGCCATGAAGCTCATGGAGAGAAATTGGACCAGTTGCTGCCTCTCAACCTAACCTACCTCACAGGGTTGTTGTGGGGATTAAATTAGGAGAGCTTTGTGCACTACCCTGAGCTCCTTGGAGAAAACGGTGGGATGCAAATGCAATAAATAAACCAATATTTGATCTAGGGGACACTAGAAAGGTACTTTTCCAGTAGTACAATCCCATCAATTTAGAAGCAAGTCCCATTGTGTTCAGTGTTAACTCCCTCTGGAAACTCCCAAACTGAAAAGGCAAAGCTGTGATTTGGTTGTGGCTGATTACTCATTTTTATTTTCATTTCTTTTTGTTTCAGTGGCATGCTTTGAGTCTTTGGGGAAAGCAGCCAGAAGATAATAGAGACCCGTTGTGAATTAATGAGCCTTTGTTTCCAAAGCGGACACAAACCTTTTAGATCCATTTTGAAGCCTGCTGACTGTTTTAGAGTGTTTTAAAAATTCACACATTCATAAATATGAAGCCAAAAAAAGAGTTGCTTTATTGAGCATGTTTTTCTTTCTTTCACAACAGCTAAGATATGGTGGAACAAGGATGAAGAATAAGAATGATAAAAGTAGCTGCACCTCAAAGCTTGGGAAAGACTCATAGCATTGCAGAGTTGGAAAATATCCCACCTAGTCCCTCTACAATGTGTTGTAGCTTCTGATGGGGAAGCTATCAGATAAACATTCTGGAGAGAAGCGGAGGACCTGGAAAGGGTTAAACACTCAAATGATTTGGGTGTGGGGAAGCTGCTGGCCCAGAAAGGGTTAAGCACATCCCCTCCCCATGCCGAATTTAAGACTGGGAAAATGAGACACCTAGAAACTAAAAAAATTATGTCCATCCCAAGCTTGAAGGCATGGAAGGAAAACTGTGCTCATCTGCTCCACCAAGAATCTAGTCTGGGAAGAGAAGGAAGCCTGAGAAGACACTATCAGATCCCCCAATGCCCACCATGCCATTGTAGTCGTTGACTGCCAGCCACACCTGGTGCCCCTGCTTCATCTGAAGCAGGATGCCACCCGAGCTGACTTGCTTGTCATTGGACATGTGGTCACAGAAGCTGGCTATCTTGTCCCGGTTCAGGTACATGTTGACGCAGAGGTTGGCTGTCTGGGACGTGTGGTAGGTGAAGTAGTAGAGGCCAGGGATACGACATGTGAACTTGCCGTTGTTGAGGTCGTAGTCCTGGTTAATGTTGGTGATGGCCCTGTTGAAGACGACGGGGGCGTTCTTGGCAGGGTACTGAGCTGTCTGACGCATCACCGTGAAGGCCGACTGGTGGTTCCGCTTGTAGCCACCCGGCTCCCCTGGTTCACCCCTGTCCCCCTTGGGGCCGGGCTCCCCCGGAGGTCCAGCAGCGCCTCGAGGCCCATTCTTCCCCACATGACCAGGAGCTCCAGGTTCTCCTTCCTCTCCCTTAGGACCTCGACTTCCAGGAATGGCTGGTGGGCCTGCAGAGGACCAAAGGAGTGAAGGTCGTGAGTGGAGAAAGGAAAGAAAGGATGAATCAGGCGGATGGGGATGAAGGACACAACCATCCCTTCCACCACACTGCTTCCTGTCTGTGCCAAATCTGGGGCTACCATACACACTCAGCTTCTTATGGAGCAAAATGTGCTTTCGAAGCTCCCTAGCTGGAGAACTACCCAGGGATGTTCCAACTAGTGAAGATAAAAGGAAGACACATGGGCTGCTTGATCTGATCATGGGCTGCCTATTCCTTGTGGAGGGCTATTATTATTTTTAATTGCATTTATATCCCACCTTTTTCTCCAAGGGTCCCTGTTCCTCATTTAATCCCCACAACAACCCTGTGAGGTAGGTTAGGCTGAGAGGCCCAAAATCAGACCCAGTGAGCTTCTTGGCCGAGTGAGGATTTGAACCCTGGTCTCCTGGTTCTAGGGACGCGGGTGGCACTGTGGGTTAAACCACAGAGCCTAGGACTTGCCAATCAAAAGTTCGGCAGTTCGAATCCTCGTGACGGGGTGAGCTCCCGTTGCTTGGTCCCTGCTCCTGCCAACCTAGCAGTTCAAAAGCACTTCAAAGTGCAAGTAGATAAATAGGTACCGCTCCTGTAGGAAGGTAAACGGCGTTTCCGTGCGCTGCTCTGGTTCACCAGAAGCGGCTTAGTCATGCTGGCCACATGACCCGGAAGCTGTACGCCGGCTCCCTCGGCCAATAAAGTGAGATGAGCGCCGCAACCCCAGAGTCGGTCACGGCTGGACCTAATGCTCAGGGGTCCCTTTACCTTTACCTTTACTCCTGATTCTAATCCAACACTCTAACCACTACACCACACTGGCTCTCACTGGCTAACTGGGTGTGCTGTTACAGAAGTTGGTACTCCAAGGAGCTTACCATGTGTCAGGGGCTCAGGAGCAGAGGCACAGGGAAGAGAGGAGATGGAGAGCGAAGGGGAAGAATCCGAGGGGAGCGTAGGAGAAGAGGACAGTGGACTGAGGGATTCCATGAGCCTCTCCAGCGAATCGGAAGATTCACAGAAGGGGGCGCCAGTGGCCAGGAGTAGGGGGTTCCCAAGGGGAACGCCCCAGGAGCAAGGGGGCAGCAGGGACTCCCAGAGCAGTAGTTGGAAATCAGGACCAGCTTCCCCACCAGAGCAGAGTGGGGGGGAAGAGTCCCAAGGATCGGGGCCAGTGCATTCCCCACCAGGGAGAGAAGATAAGGCAGGGCTGACCACGCCTCCATCAGAAAGTCGGACAACGGAGGGGAGGTCAGATCCGGCCAGTATCCCGGAAGAGGGAAGCAGTGACCGAAGTAGTGTAACGGTTAGGAGAAAGGTCACTGGGTTGGCGTGAGAGGCAAGTTCAAATGTACAGGAGCGCGGGACAGCAGAGGATGAGGATTGGGAACTGGGTCCTAAAGCCCGCAGGAGGCAGGGGGAGGAGCTAAGCGACTCAGCGTCGGAAGAGTCCAGAAAGGGCAATGCCCCAGCGGGCAGGAGGACCCAGAAGAGGAGAGAGCAGCGTAAAAGGTGGAGCAGGGCTAGGATCTTAAACTGGTGTCAAAGGGGAGGGGACTCAGACGGGACTTCGCCGGTCTAGGGTTTAAGACGTAGAGCTGCGCGCTGCGGCTTTGAAATGGAAACTGAACCTCAATAAAGACTTTTGTACATTACGACAGCCTAGCGTTGGTCCTCTGTGAGCTGGGACCTAGAGGCAGCTCTGACACCATGTCACCCTCTTATGGGGCAATATCCTCTCCCTCTCCCATCTTGACTTGAAGTTAAGGTGATTGAATGTTGTCTTAAATAGCCATTTCTCCTCTCTCTGGCTGTCGCATGGAATAGGGCAGGGAGTTAGATCCAGCCTGACAATGTTATGAAGTCTAGTGACAACTTCTGGTTGTTGCACTTGCAAGAGGAGAAAAAAGAACATTGCTGTCAATGCTGATTGCATACTGACAGTGAGCCCTGCTTTGTCCTTTTGCAGTTGTGACTTGGAGTCAAATCATCCCTGCAAATGGATGTTGCTTCCCCTCTCTGGCAAAGCTGCCTGCAAAGGAAAATAAGTTGCAATTTGAATCAAAACTCTGCACGACTTGTTGTCAGCACCGATCAGCTGATTGACTCAGTCAACAAGCAATGCTTGCCAAGGAACAACCAGGAGTACACATTAAGCACCTGATTATTTCTTCTCAGCAGAGTCTTTGCCTTCCAAACACCTGCCAATATATATGACTCAGGGTGTGGGGCCAGTGAAAGTGTTTTAGAGAAAAGAAGAGAAGAAGAAGAAGAGTTTGGATTTGATATCCCGCCTTTCATTCTCTTTTAAGGAGTCTCAAAGCGGCTAACATTCTCCTTTCCCTTCCTCCCCCACAACAAACACTCTGTGAGGTGAGTGGGGCTGAGAGACTTCAAAGAAGTATGACTGGCCCAAGGTCACCCAGCAGCTGCATGTGGAGGAGCGGAGACGCGAACCCGGTTCACCAGATTACGAGACTACCGCTCTTAACCACTACACCACACTGGCTCTCAAACCTCATGGTCCAAATCAAGAACCCTGGTTTACCTTAATTAGGCCCATAGACCATGGGAGGAGGAGGATGGGGAGGAGAAGGAAGAAGATGCTTACCTGGCTCTCCCTTGGATCCTTTCAGCCCATCTCTGCCATCCTTTCCCGGAGGGCCAGGCACACCAGGAAGTCCTGGTGCTCCATAGCAGAAGTGTGGAGGATCAGCTCCTGTAGACGATTCCATCAGTATCAAGAAAAGGAGGAGGCACCACCAGCTGAAGAACCTCCCCGCATCCATCTTTGTTCTGCAGAGGCAAGCAAAGGAAGCAGAAGGAAGCAAGGGTTAGGGTCACAGATGCCTCACTAGGTTCACTTGGCAGTGCAACATCCTTAAAAGTTTTATAAAAAGAAAACACTGTCCCTGTTATCTCCAGCAGACCTCACCCTGGGGATAGTGAACATCAGGTTTAGGCAGGAGGAAGGTGGGGGAATGTGGCCGTTCAAGCAGTTCTATCTGGCCCTTAATACACTGCCCAGGGCATGCATCCCTCTCAGGCCACATCCTTCCCTGGCTGTTGGCTTTACCTGGCTGAATGTATCATTGAAGTGTGATAATGCCTCTTGCTTTCCTGGATGGAGGATGGTGTGTATGTGTGTGTGTGTGACTACACCCACCACTGGTGTGCAGCCCCCAGAAACATGTCATTGAGAGAATGTGGCCCATGGACTGAAAAAGTCTCTCCACTCCTGCCTTACCCAGCCACTCAGCAAAAGATGTAAGCAGCTTGTTCATCATACCAATTAATTATGTATTGTACCTTGTATTTTCAACAGAAACAATTACGGGGGGGGGGGGGGAATGGGTCAAAGCAGGCTAGTGGAAGGAGCTTCTCACTCTCTTTCTCTCCCTCCCCCCTCTTTTTACCCCTTCTCATGGAATCCAAAATAAAGTTGCCAAATGACTGGAAAAAGCCAGCCTGGACTGCTCTTCTGTTTTCAGTGTCAGCCTGATCTTAAGAAAGTGCTGGACAGTGATGTTTATTTCCATCATGCTGCAGAAGAAGTTTCTTCTGTTTGCTCCTGTATATCAAACTGCTTTCAGAGACAGAGCTACTGTATCCAACTCAGAAGCTGGCACCTCTGCACCCCAAAAGATGGAAGGAGGCAGGCAGGCAGGCTGGCTGGCTAACTGGAGGAAAGGTCTTCTCACTCACATATTCTTTCCTTTGGCTGAGCTTGAGATCTTGTTAACTCTCTGCAGACTGCCTGTGTTTTCATTTTATCTAACTGCTTCAGGAGGGTTAACCTTGGAGCACAGAAGCAGAAGGGGAGGTATGTTTAACCCTTTCCAGGCCTGCAGCTTCTCCCCCTCAAGTCTTTTCAGCTGCTCTTCAAGATCTTCATTCAAGAACTTCCCCAACTCCTGCTGTTAGGGCTGGGTGGATCTGGCCATTTTGGTTTCTCCTAGTCTCTCATTTTCCCAATTCTAAATCCACTTCTCCGTCTCTGTCTGGACCTCCCTAGCCCTTCCAGTGCCCAGTGCTTTCCTCTGGGACTCCCCCAGCCCTCCAAGGACATCCCAGGGGGTCAATGCTGTTTCTGGAGAAGCCCTGAGATGACCACTCTTACCTCATTGGGTTCCAGCTGGACTCTTGCAGCCTGAAGGCAACTTGGAGGTGTCAGAGAGCTGCAGGCCAACTCGGTGTGGAGTAGAGCACTCCGTTTGCAACATCACCACCCGCAACAGGGAAGTTGGTGGCCTGGGAGAATTAGGAAGTAGACCATCCCCTTTCCTGGTTTCATCGCATTCATCTGCAAACTCTCTGGTCAACAATTCTTTTTTTTAAAAAAAAAACAACCCAAAACACAGATCCAGCATTTTTTTAATTGAGTCCTATTTTCTTTTAGAGAGGAACATAAGAATCTTCATTATGCCCACTTGATCCTTTTGTCCATCTAGCCCAGAGTTGACTACACTGACAGTCAATGGCTTCCCAGAGTTTCAGAAGGGTCCCCAGTCCTGCATAATGCAGGGTCATTCTGTTTGAAAAGTGCATGCTTTACCACCAACCCACAACCCTTTCATTAAGACATGAGAGGGAACCTCAGGTCTAGGAACCCAAGGTAGTCTTCCAGGTCTCTCTACTTGATCCTCAGAACTCTCCCTAGGCAACAAGCCCTCTCCCTAGGTTTCAGCCCTCACTTGTCCTGCTTTGTACCCTAATTGTTTTCCCTGCTTGCAAGGTGGTCAAGGTGTGCTTGAGAGTGTCCTTTGGTTCATCCTATAAATGATAATGCCTCTTGTTTGCATGAGTGCCGGGGTGTGTGAGTGTGTGAACAAATTAGCCTAATGTGCAAAGTAACATATATATATATATATATATATATATATATATATATATATATATATCCTGCTCACATTTGCCTCTAGCCCTGCCCACCAATGGCATGTGGCCTCCAGAAGGTTGCCCAGAAAGGAACCCACCCTTGGGCTTAAAAGGGTTCCCCACTGGTGCATGAAGACATAGTTTTCTCTAGCTCAGTTTGGTAGACTGTGATGCTGATAATGCCAGGGCTGCAGGTTTGATCCCCATAAGGGACAGCTGCATATCCCCAATCCAACCCTACAATTCTGTGATTTCTATGAATACAAGAAGCTGCCTTAACAATGCATGTGTGTGTGCGCGCGCGCGCATGCACACAGAGATACTCTTTATATAAATTAGAATAATAGAACCATCAAATTGTAAAGATGGAAGGGATTGCAAGAGTCATCTAGTCCAGCCCTGCTCAATGCAAGAATCTTTTGCCCAACAGGGGGCTTGAAACAATGATCCCGAGATTAAGAGTTCTATGCTCCACCAACTGAGCTTACTAGCAACTCTCCAGGGTTTCAGACAGGACCTCCCGCTCCGCCAAAAATTGCTCCCGCTTTTCTCCTGCAATCATTCTCCATCAATTTTTGAATTAAGAAATTGCATTCAGAAATCATGAAAACAGAGAGGTAATGTCAGTAACATTCTATGGGGCAGAGGAAAGAAAGAGGAAGAGAAATGGATGCCTCTTTTGCAGGAGAAGAAAACTGCTGAGAAATTGAAGGACAGGTTTCAGCAGAAATCAGCCCCCATGGCCATACCTGGAGATGCTGGGAATTGTGGCATGTAGTGCATGACAGCCCCTTTGCTGAATAGAGTGGTTAAAAGCACCCCACAAAACTTTGCAGTGAATTGTGGGTGGGGAAGCTTTGACCCCCCCAGATGTTGGACTCTCATTAGACCCAGGCAAGCAGGGCCAGCAGTTAGGGATGGTGTTGGGAGTTTTAATCCTACAACATCTGCAGGGCCACAGGTTGCCCGCACCAACAAACATGCCATTATTCATTGATGGACTATATATCTCTATCTCTATCATCTTGTCACTCCTTAAGACGAATTCTGTGGGCATCTCTCAAAGGCCCGCACAAAGGTCTGTGGTCCATCTAACTTCAAATGTGCAAAATGGTTGTTTGATGTTTCCCAAATGAATCATGAGAAGATTTCCTGACCCTTCCGGGGGCAGCCTTGCTCTTGGATGAGAGAACGCTGGAGACTGATGCTGCCTTTGTAATTTTTGTTTTGTTTTCAAATATGGAAGCAAAGCATTAAGCAGAAGCAAAGCAGCGGATCCACCACGGACAAGATCTTGCACCCTCAATTGCCTCCGGCCCTTAACAGGAGAGGTGGGGAACCATTTTCAGCCTGAGGGCCACATTCTCTTCTGGTCAACCTCCTAGAGGCCACATTCCAGTGGTGGAAGCAACAGATGTAAATTTTGCTGCACTCATATGCCCCTTTCTGTGATCTACCCAGGCAAGTCAGATACATGATCAGAATTCATGGACTCATTCCAGTCAGATAAAAATATTCAGACAGATTACAGAGTAGGACCACAGAGGGACGTGATGTGGGGAGATGATGAGTGGCCTGGACACAATTCTGAGGGCCACATTGGGGTGTGTGGAGATTACCCACATCTCCACACATCTACTTCTGTTTCCTCCAAACTTAGGAATTGGGGTTGGGGGGTACCATTCATCCTAGAGTTGTGCCCAAGAGGCACGCTGCAATTCCCCACTCTATCTGTTGGCAAAGAAATTAGGCAATCACTAAATTTCTCCATTTTTGCAGGAGTGGGGCTTGCCCAGGGCCAGACCAATACGCTTTGGTCCCTCAGGCAAAACACAAATGGAGCCACCCTCCCTGCAAGGGCTGTGTGAAGATCTATATTAGGAGCAAGTGGGGAATGAAGATCTAAAATCAGGATCTGCTGCCTGGTGGGTCCTACTGCCTGAGGTGGTTGCCTCAGTTTGCCTCATTGGTGGGCCAGTCCTGGGCTTGCCATTAAGCAGTGGGAATAGCACAGCTTCTCTTTCCTTTTTTCCTCCCCCCCCCTCTTTTTTTTGGCTGATTCTGCAAGGTTGCATCCTCCACAATGTCCCAAACCTAGCACTGAGTGGAGCAGTGTGCGTGTATGCAAGGGACAGGAAGTGGTGACTACTTCAAAAATTGATCAAAAATAGTCAGAGGAAGTTCTGCAAAGTGGACCCCTTTTTTTTGATGGGCTGCTATGAGAAGAAGATGCAGGACTAGATGGGCCGCTGGCTGAATCCAGCAGGGGTTGTTTTAGGTTCTTGTGTTCTTCTGTTTGTAAGGGGTGAGATAAAGAAAAACAAACAAACTCAGAAATTTTCAACAGCAACAATGCCTTGCAAAATTTTTTGACTCAGTTGTAGTTCACACACAAAACTACTCAGAGTAGACCCATTGTTGTTTTGTCGTTTCTATTTGTGGTTCAGCTATTGCAAGCAGCTTGAAAAGCAGCACAGAAGCAATTCAAATAAAAAAGTCGTAATTATTCGTAGGAAGTCCCATTGTCCACCAATGTGCTCCAAAATTTACAAAGCGAACATGCATTCTCAAGAGGTCCAAACAATTAAGCATATACTCATCCATATTAAGTGATCCTGAAAATGCAGCTTGGCTTAAGGATGCTAGAAATGTGTGGCTGAAACAGGCCAGAACAAGGTGTGCCCAGTCCATTATTCTTATATTTTCAACAGGGATTGGAAAAACTTTGCAGCCTGAGGGTCACCTTCCATTTCTGGGCAACATCCCAGGAGCCTCATGCCATTGGCGATAGGGGCCAGAATCAAAAGGAGATGGAGCAATGAATGCACACTTTGTATATTAGACTTGCTTCTACATACAATTACACACGCCTCTATTCTCCATCCAGGCATTATCAGAGTTCAAGACATAAAAACACCCAAGGAGAATGCAAAGTAGGGCCAGGGAAGAGCATGGTTTGGGGAGAGTCATGAGGGCCTGGTAGAAAGTTCTGGAGGGCCACATCTGGCACCCCTGTCCTGAGGTTCCCCATCCATTCTTTGCAGGGGTTGTCTCCAACCCTAGTCCTACTATGAATAGTCCAAGTGAAGGTCACACTCATGGCTGACTTGGGCTGTTGATTTCCAGTGGGTTTACTCTGGTTAGGGCTTTGTTGCAGACAACCCAGTGTCCTCAGCCATCCAGTCAATGCAGATCTACAACCTCCATCATCCTTGGCCATCGGCCATCCTTCCTGCTTAGGATATGAGCAACCACCAAGGATGTTCAAGTTGCAAGGCGGGCTTGCCACAGTGATGTCAGTCTCTTGGAGCAGGAGCTCTGCTGCCTGCATTTTTTGGAGGGAAGGGGGTGGGTCACATGGAGGTAGCTTAGCAGCTTATTGGCTGGGCGATGTGTGTCCTACATTCTAGGGACTGTGATATGGGAGCCTTCTGATCTTTCTTCGCTGCCTGGGGCTACCCAACATGAGTTGTAAAAGGGTAGCAAGTGGCAAAAACATTAAAAATGCAAACGATCATCTAATGTGTGATTGCTATGCTGCTTGGCACATGCGAAGATGCAAGGAGGGGAATTTTAATTCACAGAACACAGCAGAGAAAAAAGTGGGGGGAAATTCCACCTGTAAGAAAAAAACAAAGCCCATGTGTACCAACCCTATTTGGAATTCTCCTTTCAACAAAATTGACTGATATAGATTGCAACACTGGGCAAAGCAGACCCTCCTGGCTTGTCTGTGTGCATGCTCTCTCCTAGGAAAGAGGAAGAGTCATAGCTGGAGAAAGGCCCTTCTCCTAAACAGAGGAAGCTGTATACTGAACCAGACCATTGATCACTGGTCCAGCAAGCTCACTAGTGTCTACACTGGCTGACAGCAGCTCTCCAGGTTTTTAGGTAAGGGCTCTCTCTCAGCCCTACCTGGAAATGCTGGGAGTTGAACCTGGAACCTCCTGCATGCCCTTCCCTAAGACATTAAGGTAAAGGTAAAGGGACCCCTGACCATTAGGTCCAGTCGTGGCCTACTCTGGGGTTGCGGCGCTCATCTCGCTTTATTGGCTGAGGGAGCCGGCTTACAGCTTCCGGGTCATGTGGCCAGCCTGACGAAGCTGCTTCTGGCGAACCAGAGCAGCACACGGAAACGCCGTTTACCTTCCCGCCGGAGCAGTACCTATTTATCTACTTGCACTTTGATGTGCTTTCGAACTGCTAGGTTGGCAGGAGCAGGAACTGAGCAATGGGAGCTCACCCCATCATGGGGATTCAAACTGTCGACCTTCTGATCAGCAAGTCCTAGGCTCTGTGGTTTAACCCACAGCGCCACCCACGTCCCATTCCCTAAGACATAGGAACGTGGAAATTTGCCTTATACTTGACCCACTGATCAATATAGCTCAGTATTATTTGCTGTGATGGTAGTGGCTTTCTAGTTTTTCCAGACAGGGGGCAATCCAAGCAAGATGTAGGGATGCCAGGAATTGGATAGATCAGGGACCATTGGCCTGATTCAGTAGCTAGACCCTTCTGAGTTGTGCTTCTTGGGAAATCTGATTTCCATTGCCATCCTTCCTTGAGTGAATCCTTCCCCTCGCTTCTCTGTCACCACCACTGACCACTTGCTTGCATTATCTTCTGGGTCCAATTGGCAGCACCACCCCGAGGGACATTCTATCTCACTGCCCAGTTTCCCTGCCTGGATTCTCAGGAAGTGCTGTTGCCTCCATCCATGTTCACTGAAGAATCAGGAAGGCAGACGTCAGGGCAGCCCCTGCTTTGGACATTTCCCCTTTCGAGTTGTTTATGCAAAGTGTTTTTGGCTACATTAAAAAAAAATGTGTCTCAGCACAAAGAAACTCACTAAACAACCCAGTTTCAAAATTCTGAATATTTATTCATTGCCAAGTAGGAGCAAGACTGAATGTCCCAGGCTGCGTGGTCTGGGAACACATGAGGTCATCACTTTGCTGAAGCTGAGCAGGTCTGGGTCTGGTCAGTGCTGGGATGGGTTGGGTTGGGATGGGAGACCTGTTTGGAGCCACCTCTTTGACCACTTTGGGTGCCATGATGGAAGGAAGGTGGGAATTTCAATGTATTTGAATGCAGAAGCGGGCTAGCAATGGATAAATCTGTTTTAATTCCCCTCACTTTCTCATTTTTCCATACGTAAGTGCCTTTCACCCCCTTTCCCCACAGATTGCAAACTTTAAAAAATCAACATCAAAAAGTAGTCATGAAGGTTTGTACACATTTTGGTGTACATTCCTTCGGATATGCCCATTTTTGCAAGCACATGTATCCTAATACAATGCAGTTGCGTACATTACTTCCACTAATTTCCACTAATGGTGTTCAGGTCTCCTAATATACACCTTTTCATGTTCAACTTTGCTAAATATACCCCTTTTCGCAAGCAAGGTTTCCCTGTTATAATGCTATTTTCTACATCATTTTCACTTGTGTGCACAGTTCCCATTATGCTGTTGGGGGCAGTTTCTTTTCAGGGAAAGGCAAAGCAAAATCTGCTGGAGTGCAAATTTCAGAGGCTAACTGAGCTTCCGTATTGGTGTGTGTGTGTGTGTGTGTGTGTGTGTGTGTGAATTGTGTGGCTTCCCCTCAAATTTCAAACTCTGTGGCTTTCTCCCCCAACCCCCAGGAATCAGACATCTATATATGCAGTTACATTGATCTGGAAAAAGCGTCCTTGTGGTTGTAGCTTTGTAGCAAGAGGGAGGTGGGTTTGGGGGAGAAGGGGTGGCTTTGTCTTCCTCCCTGTCCCTCAGGCACCCAACGGGAAAAGCAAGAAGCCACTGAACACGCTGTCTGCATCGCTGCTGACGTTGATGTTGTTCCCACCCTGCGGGTCAGTCTCCAGCCATACGCTCTCACCCTTAGCCAGGTACAGGACGCTTCCTCCTGAGTTGACCTGCAGGAGGCCTTGCTTGTTGTTGTCACAGAAAGTGGCTACTTGGTTGCCTTGGTGCATGAGGTGAAGGCACAGGTTGCCATTGGAAATCACCTGGAAAGAGAAGTAGTAGTACCCAGCATCCTTGCAGGTAAATTTGCCCGTCTGGAGGTCGTAACCATCGTCCTGGTTGGTGATGACATTGTCAAATACCACTACGTTGCCAATAGGCTTGTGGTTCTTCAGAGAGGCTGAGAAAGCGGCTCGGGGTTGCTTCATGCTGTCGCCAACCTGCCCCTTCTGGCCTTTGTCTCCTTCTTCGCCAGGAGGGCCTGGGGGGCCATCAGGGCCTCGGTAGCCCTGGTTACCTGGCGTGCCTGGTGGGCCTGGCTGCCCTGGGTTGCCTTTGGGTCCCTGTATGCCTGTGCTCCTTGATGCCCTCCCTGAAAGAGAAGCAGAAAAACATGTGTGTTTCTTGTCACAGCTCAAGGGAAGAAGACCAGCCCAGGCATTGCCAAGGCTTGTCTCCAATGTTACTCAGAATAGACCCATTGAAATAAATGAACACAGCTAACTGAGGTTCATTAATTTCAATGGGTAAATTTTAGTTGGACAGAATGGACTATGCTAAAATAAGGGAACTTAATGATGGCTGTTTTATGGAAGAATGGAAGCCTTTTCAGACTATTTAAATAAATATTATTATATGAATTCGTGAGCAGGATTGGAACTATGAGCCACAGAAATAATTAGAGATTATTGTATTATGGTTATGCTATAAAAGAGTGACAATAGGGTGCAGCAAGGAGATAGAATATATATATTAAAAAACCACCATGGAAAATGGGATAGGATGCTGATAAAAATAAAGAAAAAATTATCATGTATTGGAATTTTATGTGAAATTGTGGGGATATATAGTTAGTTAGTTAGTTAGTTAGTTAGTTAGTTAGTTAGTTAGTTAGTGTCAGGATGCTGTCAGCGACTCCTGGCTGGTTATAAAGACAAGAAAAAGTTTCTTACCGTCCTTTTTTATTTCAGTCTTTACAGAGAGAGCCTCTTGGAAAGTGGCATTGCCCTGAGTGAATCTCCAACCACCGTCTCTCCTACTTCCTCATTCATCGTCTGCTCTACAGGTGCCGCTAAGCGCCCTCTGTCTTTGAGCTCTTTGCTCTCCTACTTTTAAGGCTCACCGGGTTCTGGGAATGGTGGGTCTGGAATGCTTTCTAATGACGTGTCAGCCAGGTGTTGTCCCGGCTCTCTCATGATTTCCCAGCTTTCCCCCTCTTCTGCCTCTGAGCTGCGACCTCCCTCAAACCTCTGTTCTAAATCTATACTGTCTTCCTCTTCCCCTGGAAGGGTCAGGGTGGGGAGGTGGTCTCCACCATTCCTCCGCTGCCCAGTCCCTGATAGTTAGTTAGTTAGTTAGTTAGTTAGACACAAACTTAGGTCTTGCAGCCATATCTGCTCTGCTCTCTCCCATTCAGGGTATTACTACTCCTACTACTCCTACTACTACTACTACTTTTCATTCATCAATTGCCTTAACAAAATGACCTACAATGATAGTACAAAACAAAATGAAAAGCACAACAGTGGTGAAACAATTAAAGTCACAGGGAACCAGGCAGAGGGCCTTCTCGGTAGTGGCATGTGCCCTGTGGAACACCCTCCCACCAGATGTCAAAGAGAACAACAACTACCAGACTTTTAGATGACATCTGAAGGCAGCCCTGTTTAGACAAGCTTTTAATATTTGATGCATTGCTGTATTTTAATATTTTGTTGGAAGCTGCCCAGAGTGGCCGGGGAAGCCCAGCTAGACGGGCTGGGTATAAATAAATTTATTATTATTATTATTATTATTATTATTATTATTATTATTATTACAAGCAAACTAAAGACCACCCTTGCAACAATTTGACAGTGAAATTTCTTAGAAGGCCATTTCCTCTCTTCCTGTGAAGCCACTCCCTTCTCCAGTCTCTCCAGTGACATCTTACCTGACTCGCCAATATCTCCTTTCTGTCCTGGGCGCCCAGCCCTGCCTGGAGTCCCTGGGTGTCCATCTCTGCCAGCGGCTGCTTGGCACACCGTGTCCTGAGGAGCCACAACATCCAGAATCAGAGCCAGCGCACAAGCCACCAGCCACAATCTGCTCGCCATCCTGCCTCTGTGGACATAAGCACAGGACCATATGATAATTCTTTCACCACCCCACTCCTCATCCTCTTCTTACTTCTCAATGGGACTTACCTGACCCCCAAACCCTGACTTTTCTGAGGCTTTTCTTACATTCTGAAGGAAGGAAGAACTATCACTCAGTGGATGAGCAAGTGCATTCCTCAGCACCTCCACTTTAAAGGTTAAGGCAGCATGGGACCAGAAGCTCCTGTAAGAGCTGCTGCCAGTCAGAGTAAACAAAGTTGTACTGGATGGAGAACTGATCTAATTCAGGGCTAGGGGACCCCTGTCTCCCTCCAGATGTTGCTGGACAACCAGCAGCCAGGGAATAGAGGGGGAGGGGGCTTGGCAGGTTGTCTGAAGCCTGGAGTAGGTTAAATGCCACAGGGCAGGCCTGAATAAGAGACACTCAATACTCCACAGGCAAGAGCTAAAAGTGCAAGTTTGCTTATCTGCTGTTCCAACCTCAGGCAGAGTAAAACAACCAAAATGCAAAAAGGCTTGGCTTGGCTTGGCTTGCGGTTCCTGTTGATGTACAGAATACCTACAATAGATTGGGAAGGAAACAACAATCCTACCAAGTGTACAAATAGATTGCAGGTCAAACTTTGTAGACAGTAGCCACCCCTGAGGAATAATGCTGGGGAAGAGTTGCGCGGCAGGGGATAGGGTGGGGACAACACTCAATAAGACCAGAATCCCATGACATGATCTTCTGAAGAGCTGGAAGGGGGCATCAGAAAATCCTTCCTCCCAAAATGCAGGTTACATCAACCCCACTCCTGCAAACTCCTTTACTTTGGTCCCTTGAAGCCTAGTGATCCAGCAATGTTATCCACAACTAAGAGGGGGGGAAACAAGCTGTATTCTTGCAGCTGAGACTTGGGCACTTAAAAGAATGAATCCAGGTTTGTCCTAATCTTGATCTCCATTAGGGGAGTCAGTGTATAAAATACCTTGTTGTTTTTTTGAAAGTTACATGCATTTCCCACCCAACTGGATATTGAGAATTGCAACTAGAATAATTGGCTTTATCATCCAAATTTTGCACTGCTGCCATAAAACTAAGGGAACAAAGACTAAGGCCTCAGATGCAAACACTAGATAATAGTTTAGAGACTAATACCTAAACCACATTTCTAATGGCTGTCATATTTGTATTGCTTACTGTCATATTAGATTGTTAATTCAAACTTAATTCTATTGTGTTTTATGTTCGCTTAGTACGGTACGTGAATCTGGTCTGGGACCATAATAAATTTCATTCATTTCATTCAGCTACTGGCTTTTTCTCCCCGCTTCATCTTGATTTGATATCAGAAAGGAATTAACCAACCCATCATCCTGTGAGATGCTCTGAACAGCAGGAAGAGGGGCCTCACAGTTTTTATATGATGCACAGAATAGTCAAGCTGCATTGTGGACCGTGCAGACAGCAGAATAGAAAAAATCAAGAAGAAAAGGTACTTAAGGAAGATTGGAAAATGTTTGCAGAATATCTGACAAACAGAGGGAGGGAGCAGTACCAACGAAGGAGGAGTGGCAGGTGAAAATGACAGGATATGCAGAATTGGCAAATCTAAGCAGCAGAACAAGAGATCAAGAAGAAGGGGTATTTAAGGAAGATTGGGAAATGCTTGTAGAATACCTGACGAAACATTGCAAACAGGTTGAAACATTAGCAGGATGAGAGTAAATTCAGCAGTTATAATTACGTTGAGATAGAAACGAGAAAGGGGGAAAAAGGAGTAACTAGAATATGCAGCAGTAAGGGGTAATCAGAAGGAAAAATGGATGGGAGGAGAGGAAGTCAATGTTTAATTTAATGTTTTGTTTGTTATGAAAGATTATAAATGAAATTCATTTAAAAAAATGAATTTAGAGGAATAAAATTGGAATATTATCAAGCAGTTAGTTATAAGAAAAATGTCCCAGGGAGGGTCACTTACCTCCTTGAAAGAAATCCCTCTCCACCAGCTTCTTTAGGAAGCAGAATGTCTCTTTTTGGCCCCACACAGAAAGGAGGAAGAACGGGGATGGTGGGGAGGGGGTTGGGTTTGGCTGAGTCACAGAAAATGTAGTTTCCCTTCCTCCCTTCCTCCTTTTGATAGCTTCCTCTTGCTCTGTCCACTCTCTGAGCTCGGAACAAGCCGTGAAGCCCAAAGAGCTTCAGTATCTTTCCCACTATTTCATAGAATCATAGAATTGTAGAGTTGGAAGGGACCCTGAGGGTCATCTAGTCCAACCCCCTGCTATGCAGGAATCACAGCTAAAGAATCCCTGACTAATGGCCATCCGACCTCCTTTTAAAAACTTCCAGTTAAGGAGAGTCCACTGTCCAGTCCACTGTCAAACAGACATTACTGTCAGAAACATCTTGGGGAATGAAACTGGGAGTTGCTCACTCCAAACTAATCCCATACATCATTTTCCTCTGATTTCTGCTGGAGGGCCTGAGATCTAGCTGCCAGGTGCTGCCCATTTTCTGCCCCTCTCCTTCTGTTTTGCATTGGTTAATTTCCCCCAGGCTGACCACACACTGGTACATATGAATGCTGTAGATTCAGAGTTCTCTGTGTTTTGGGAAAAAGCGAGTGAGAGAGAAATTGAGCAGCCCTGACTAATGGTCAGAGTACCACAGCCTGGTTGTGTATTTGCTGGGATGATTTTCTTCTTCTTCTTCTGAATATGCAGACTGCATGGAGAACTTGCCCAATGCACAATTCAGCTGTCAAAAGAAGAAGAATCTTTGGGTGGGGGGCAGCCCAGTGCAGCCTGCACATGTTGTGCTATGAAGTGCCCTGAGATCTTCGGGTGAAGGGTGATATATAAATTTAATAAATAAAATAAAATAAATATGACACAGTGCAAATGCAGACACAACAACTGAGCCCAGCTGCAGCTCAGAATGCAGAAGTCAGCTGAGTTGCATCTGATGTGCAATTGGCTTACGTCAGGGATAGCCAATGGAGTACCCTCCAGTTCCCAGAAGCCCCAGACAATCTGCTGAAATAAAGTGAGCTGGAGCCTAGCAACATCTGGAGGTCCCCACACTGGCTCTCCTTGTCCTGCACTATAAAGGTGGGTGTCCTGTTCACTCCCGAGGGCCACCTTCCCTTGTGGGAAACTGGTCAGGAGCTTCACAGCAAGAATGGTGGTCAGATCCAAAAACGAAAGTGATAGGGCCCAAAAAGCATGGACATAAAAGCACATTCATTCTGCCCTCCCTCTCTCTCAGGGCCCTGCTGGATCAGGCCACAGACTCATCTAATCCAGCATCCCCTTCTCACAGTGGCCACAAAGGAAAGTCTGTAAGCAGTACCTTAGTGCCATATTTCAAAAAGTATAATTCTTGACACCCACAAATTTGTTGAGCTTTATTAGAAACCTGCCAAAATTGTTAAGCTTTTGGGGGGAGACCTAACCCTCAAATAATGGTTTTAAGCTTTTTGGACGGTTTTTGATGCTTTTCCCAGCACGTTGTCATACATCCCAGTTTTCCATGATATTTTGCCAATTAGGCAAAAATTACCCCAGACACCATTTTTACACCCCAGAACCAAGACATGTCAGGAATTTCCCTGACACATGGCAAGTCTAGTGCAAGAGCAACTCGCCCCACTTTTGATTGCCACCATACTGCCTCTGATACCAGAGATAAGTAGCCATTGATGATCTTATTCTCCTTCCCTTCATCCTTCTTCCCCCTCTTTCCTTCATTGATCTGTAATTCCTCCAACTTCTTCTCCTCCTCCTCCTCCTCCTCCTCCTCCTCCTTCTCTCTCTCTCTCTCTCTCTCTCTCTGTGTGTGTGCAGTAGTCATAGAAAAGGACTGGACACTAGATGGCGCCATCACACAAAAGATGCTCCTTCCTTTCACATTGAACAATGGACAAATGGTTTCCTGTTGCGTGGATTCACGATCCAGCGTAGTCTCTGAGGTCCAGCCAAACATAGCCGTGGTTCTGTTCATGTGTCAGGAACCACAGAGCTGGCAGACAGGAACCTGCAAAACTGGCTTCAGGACCCTCTTGAGTACCTTCCCCTGATTCTTCTGCACAGCCATGGTCAAATGCTCACAAGGTCTAAGTTCACCCTTCAGTCATTGCTGGAGCAAGAAGCTCACTAGGAGCTGTCCATGGTGCTGAAACCTACAGCTACTCTTGCCGCTGTCTCTTCTGGGTCCCAGCTACAGACAGATCAGAAGAGGAGTTTCCTCCCAAGGGAAACCCATCTGAGTTCATTGATGAACTCCTGTTAACGGGCAAAAGGTCTGTTTATTTAGGTCTCTTTATTTAGACAGGTCATTGGACAAAAGGCCAGTTAAAAGTCCTTTGGAGCTTTTAACTGGCCTTAACTGGTTGCTGCTCCATTTTTAGTGTGAAATATTATATGCGACTATTTTCATAGTCTTTGATATGGTGCTTAACACTGTCCTTGTTTTAATTGCATTCCCTTTATTTACTTTTTCTGAGCTGCATTCAGCATTAGCTCCATTCAGAGCAGAATTATTGAAACAAATGGGCATAACTAAGTAAGCTCCCCCCTTCATGGATCACTGCCTTGCCGTGGCGAAGGGGCTTGAATAACTCAGAGAAGCTATGAGCTATGCCGTGCAGGGCCACCCAAGATGGACAGGTCATAGTGGAGAGTTTTGACCAAACGTGATCCACCTGGAGCAGGAACCGGCAAGCTACTCCAGTATCCCTGCCAAGAAAACTCCATGGACAAAGACAACAGGCATATGAAAGTTATGACGCTGGAAGATGAGCCCCTCAGGTCGGAAGGCGTCCAACATGCTACTGAGGAAGAGCGGAGGACAAGTACAAGTAGATTCAGAGCTGATGAAGCGGCTGGGCCAAAGCCGAAAGGACGCTCAGTTGCGGATATGCCTGGAAGCAAAAGGAAAGTCCAATGCTGTAAAGAAAAATGTTGCATAGGGGACTTCCGGGTCGGCGCCATCGCCGAATGGCGGACTCCCTCCGAGCTCCGGAGGGAGTCGGCTGGGTAGGGGTCGGGTCCTGCCGTGCCGGCGACGCAGGGACCCTCAAAAACCATGGGCGGAGATGCCCATGGACTTGGTGACTCGGCGGGCACCGTTTGCGCCCCCCCGACCCGCGAAGGAGCCTTTTTAAAGGCTGCGGAGTGGGTGACGGGGGGGGTGTGGTGCTGTGAGTCCAATGCTTCCCCTGCCCAGCGAAGCCGCATGCCATTCGGCGGAGAGCAACGACTTCTTCTTTGAAAATTTCGGATTTGGACTAAAAGGAACAACTCGTGAGTAAATTGATTGGACTTAAAAGGGAAATTTGATCTTTGAATTTGGAGCGAGCGGGGGGAGTGTAAAAAGGAAGTCCGCCCCCCCCTGTTGTAGATGGCTCAACGCAAGGATTTGACAACTAAGATCGAGAGATGAACTTGTTTACCTGAAAAAAATTTTTAACTTCACGAAGGGAAATTACAATAATTGTGCTGGAGGAGAAGACTGATTTGTGGGAACTAAAAAGCAACCCCCCGGGAACCGGGAACGATCCGCTATGAGAGACTGGTGAAGAGACACAGAAACTTTGACAGCTGTCAAAGTAGCTGTCAAAGCAGGAAAATAAAAGAGAACTTTGTTACGATGGCTTTGCTGGTTAGATTTGTTACAATTTGGATATAAATTATTGGAAATAAAGGCAACAAGTTATTTGACTTTTGGGTCTGATTTTGAAAGAAATTAAGTTACCATATTCCCTCTAGAGGGAGGCTGGGACATTGCAACAGTAGCAGCAAGTGGAAAAATACTATGAATTTGAGCAGGATCTGTTATCTCTTGGGAAAGCTGCAAAAACAAAGCATTATTTTGTCTACAGAGGTTTCTATACTAAAGGAGACAATGGATTTATCTATTGAAGAAAGGAAGGGACTTGACGCAAGTTATGTTCCTGAATAACAAAAGCCTCTGTGGAGAACAAGAAGTTTCTGAATTAGAAGGTTTCTGCAGCAGAACAGGAAAAAGCAACCTGAGGAATAAGAGCTGGACCAAATTTGAAGCCGGAGTATTTGGAACATCCAGACTTTAAAAGGACCAAGAAATAGAATTTAAGTTAGACTCTTAAACATAGAGGTCTGGATGGAAGAACAATGACTTTTTCTGAGAGTTTTTTCGAGATTGGACTTTCTGAAATTAAAAGCTATCAAAAGACGGCAAAGTGGATTTGAGATATAGACGTGGATACACCAGGCTGGCAGTAGACAATGGATGAACTTTGGGGATTGGAACCGGGGAATGGGGGGGGGGGAATTTGGAATCCAAAGGCTGTAAAATTATATATTATTTCTTTCTTTTCTTTTTTCATGTTTGTTGTTTGAAAATAGGGGAATTCGTGGAAGGGAAATGGGGTCGATCTTAGGGAATTATATAAAATATAAGGAGAAATGGTTCATTAAGATAAATAAGATAAATTAATTTGGAATAAATGGGTTATTTAAAATTACAAATAAGGTTTTAAAATTTGGGGTAAGAATCTGTGGAATCAATTTAAGGGAAATGGAATACAAGAGGGGGAGGGGGGGGGAGTCCGGGAAAGATGCCACTGAAACCAAGTGTAAATCATATTTGTTTTTTCTTTCTTGCTTGCTATCTTTCCTTTTTATTCTGGAAAAATTTTAATAAATATTATTAAAAAAAAGAAAAAAAAGAAAAGAAAAATGTTGCATAGGAACCTGGAATGTAAGAACCATGAACCTGGATAAGTTGGATGTGGTCAAAAATGAGATGACAAGAATAAATATTGACATCCTGGGCATCAGTGAACTAAATGGATGGGAATGGGCGAATTCAGTTCGGATGACCCTCATATCTACTACTGTGGGCAAGAATCCCGTAAAAGAAATGGAGTGGCCCTCATAGTCAACAAAAGAGTGGCAAAAGCTATACTGGGATGCAATCTCAAAAATGACAGAATGATCTCAATACGAATCCAAGGCAGACCTTTTAACATCACAGTAATCCAAGTTTATGCACCAACCACTGGTGCTGAAGAAACTGAAATTGAGCAATTCTATGAAGACTTACAACACTTTATAGAAATGACACCAAAGAAGGATGTTCTTCTCATTATAGGGGGTTGGAATGCTAAAGTAGGGAGTCAAGAGATAAAAGGAACAACTGGCAAGTTTGGCCTTGGAGTTCAAAACGAAGCAGGGCAAAGGCTAATAGAGTTCTGCCAAGAGAACAAGCTGGTCATCACAAACACTCTTTTCCAACAACACAAGAGACGACTCTACACATGGACATCACCAGATGGGCAGCATCGAAATCAGATTGATTATATTATCTGCAGCCAAAGATGGAGAAGCTCTATACAGTCAGCAAAAACAAGACCTGGAGCTGACTGTGGCTCAGATCATCAGCTTCTTATAGCAAAATTCAAGCTTAAACTGAAGAAAGTAGGAAAAACCACTGGGCCGGTAAGATACAATCTAAGTCAAATCCCTTATGAATACACAGTGGAAGTGAGGAACAGGTTTAAGGATTTAGATTTGGTGGACAGAGTGCCTGAAGAACTATGGATGGAGGCTCGTAACATTATACAGGAGGCAGCAACTAAAACCATCCCAACGAAAAGGAAATGCAAGAAAGCAAAGTGGCTGTCCAACGAGGCCTTACAAATAGCGGGGGGGGGGGGGGGGAGAGAAGGCAAGCAAAATGTGAGGGAGATAGTGAAAGATACAGGAAATTGAATGCAGATTTCCAAAAAATAGCAAGGAGAGACAAGAAGGCCTTCTTAAACAAGCAATGCAAAGAAATAGAGGAAAACAATAGAATGGGAAAAACCAGAGATCTGTTCAAGAAAATTGGAGATATGAAAATAACATTTTGTACAAAGATTACCATAATAAAAGACAAAAGTGGAAAGGACCTAACAGAAGCAGAAGACATCAAGAAGAGGTGGCAAGAATACACAGAGGAACTATACCAGAAAGAAATGGATGTCTCGTATACCCCAGGTAGTGTGGTTGCTGACCTTGAGCCAGACATCCTGGAGAGTGAAGTCAAATGGGCCTTAGAAAGCACTGCTAATAACAAGGCCAGTGGAAGTGATGATATTCCAGCTGAACTATTTAAAATATTAAAAGATGATGCTGTTAAGGTGCTACACTCAATATGCCAGCAAATTTGGAAAACTCAGCAGTGGCCAGAGGATTGGAGAAGATCAGTCTACATCCCAATCCCCAAGAAGGGCAGTGTCAAAGAATGCTCTAACTACCGCACAATTGCACTCATTTCACACGCTAGCAAAGTTATGCTTAAAATTCTACAAGGCAGGCTTAAGCAGTATGTGGACCGAGAACTCCCAGAAGTGCAAGCTGGATTTCGAAGGGGAAGAGGAACCAGAGACCAAATTGCAAACATGCGCTGGATTATGGAGAAAGCTAGAGAGTTCCAGAAAGACATCTACTTCTGCTTCATTGACTATGCAAAAGCCTTTGACTGTGTCGACCACAGCAAATTATGGCAAGTTCTTAAAGAAATGGGAGTGCCTGTTCACCTCATCTGTCTCCTGAGAAATCTCTATGTGGGACAAGAAGCTACAGTTAGAACTGGATATGGAACAACTGATTGGTTCAAAATTGGGAAAGGAGTACGGCAAGGCTGTATATTGTCTCCCTGTTTATTTAACTTATATGCAGAATTCATCATGCGAAAGGCTGGGCTGGATGAATCCCAAGCCGGAATTAAGATCGCCGGAAGAAATATCAACAACCTCAGATATGCAGATGACACAACCTTGATGGCAGAAAATGAGGAGGAATTAAAGAACCTTTTAATGAGGGTGAAAGAGGAGAGCGCAAAATATGGTCTGAAGCTCAACATCAAAAAAACGAAGATTATGGCCACTGGGCCCATCACCTCCTGGCAAATAGAAGGGGAAGAAATGGAGGCAGTGAGAGATTTTACTTCCTTGGGCTCCATGATCACTGCAGATGGTGACAGCAGTCACGAAATTAAAAGATGCCTGCTTCTTGGGAGAAAGGTGATGGCAAAGCTAGACAGCATCTTAAAAAGCAGAGACATCACCTTGCCAACAAAGGTCCATATAGTTAAAGCCATGATTTTCCCAGTAGTGATGTATGGAAGTGAGAGCTGGACCATAAAGAAGGCTGATCGCCGAAGAATTGATGCTTTTGAATTATGGTGCTGGAGGAGACTCTGGAGAGTCCCATGGACTGCAAGAAGATCAAAGGTATCCATTCTTAAGGAAATCAGCCCTGAGTGCTCACTGGAAGGACAGATCGTGAAGCTGAGGCTCCAATACTTTGGCCACCTCATGAGAAGAGAAGACTCCCTGGAAAAGACCCTGATGTTGGGAAAGATGGAGGGCACAAGGAGAAGGGGACGACAGAGGACGAGATGGTTGGACAGTGTTCTCGAAGCCACAAACATGAGTCTGACCAAACTGCAGGAGGCAGTGGAAGACAGGAGTGCCTGGCGTGCTCTGGTCCATGGGGTCACGAAGAGTCGGACACGACTAAATGACTAAACAACAACAAAGTAAGCTCCATTTGTTTCAGTGGGTCTGCTCTGAGTAGTACCAATGTTGAATGCAACCCATTGGTTACACACACACACACACACACACACACACACCTGGTGCTGGTGCTAATGTAAAAGAGATGTGTCTCCTGAGTCCCAAAGTGTTGCAGGCTCAGTCATGGAGTGGCTGCTGGAGACGGACAAGGAAGGAGGAGAAGAGGAGAAAATGGGGAGAGGATGGAACTGAGAGTGGGGAAGGGTGACTGGAGGAGGCATGTTCTTCTGCCTCCAAGGATATGGCTGCTCTGGATGAAGAAGAAGGACTGCCACTTCCCTTCTTCTCTCCTGGGAAAAGGAGAACATCCATGGAATCTAGGAAGGACATCAACCAATCACTGGGAGAGAAGGCACCAGAGTCAGAAGGGCAAGGCACAACCTGGTCTTCCAGGGCCTGGTGGTGCTCCTGTCACTGGGAAAAGACCAATTCTCCCTGATGTATTGTGCATTTACATGCTCAGCAGTCTCATGAATAAGCTTGCTTTGCCCTGCATTGAAAAGCTTGGTGGGTGGGCATGCCAACCCATTGAGACAGGTCTCTTGCAGTTCTGTTTTTAGCCCAGTTGGTTTTATGGTCACCTAACCTGAGCGCTGAGGTTTCTGTGATTCACTACCTGTTGTCCCTTTACTCTGCCTCAATAAAAAACTCTTCCTTATTCTCAGTGATGAATCTCTGTTTTTGTGGTCTGAGTGGGAATCAGGAGACTGTGGCCCTGCAGACGTTGTTAGAAGAAGAAGAAGATGAAGATGATGATGATGATGAAGAAGAAGAAGAAGAAGAAGAAGAAGAAGAAGAGGAGTTTGGATTTGATATCCCGCTTTATCAGTACCCAAAGGAGTCTCAAAGCGGCTAACATTCTCCTTTCCCTTCCTCCCCCACAACAAACACTCTGTGAGGTGAGTGGGGCTGAGAGACTTCAAAGATGTGTGACTAGCCCAAGGTCACCCAGCAGCTGCGTGTGGAGGAGCGGAGACACGAACCCGGTTCCCTAGATTACGAGACTACCGCTCTTAACCACTACACCACACTGGCTCTCCAGTTAGACTCCAGCTCCCATAAGCCCCCGTCACCATGGATAATGAATGAGAGATGGTGATGGTTGAAGTTCAGCATCACCTGGGAGCCACTGCTTGCCCACCCCTAATTTGTTCTCTCTTGCATTTTGAGCTCCTCCCCTACAAGCTAATGTGGAAGCCCTTAACTGCTGCAGCCAAAGTCCAACTACGGCAAAACTCACTTTTAGAAAACGGCAGGGTGCAAATTGTCTGTCTAGAGGTGGGAAGCATCTGCTTTTGTCCCCCCCCTTTTTTAGTAGTGATCCAACAAGATAACACATGTCATTTAGCTATTCCAGACTTGTAAACAATGTGGTTCAAATCATTAAGACACAGGTTATTAAAAATTTATCTTCCCTGCCGGCAAATGCAGACTGATTTGGAATTCCTAGGTTTTGTGTCCTGTTTCTGAACAGATTAAAGGTGTTGTTGTTGTTTTTAAGTCATAAAGTCTCCTCTGCCTCTCATTTCTCCTTCAAGCACGTTCTCTCCATCCATAGCATTCCTTCTTGCATTCAGAGCTTCTGTGCTGACAACAGCCTCATCTCTCGGTTCTTGATCTGTTTGTCTCCCTTTGATTCCCTCTTTTCTCTTCATGTCCCTTTACTGGGTGTCTGCACTGCCACAGAGCCAGAACTCACTCACCTTTAATTATATATTTATTATTGCATTTATATCCCATGTTCCTCCCTCCCCCCACACCCTCCGGAGTTCAAGGTGGTGCACATGGTTCTTCCCCTCCTCACTTAATCCCCACAATAGGTGGCAACTCCCTGGGGCCCTGGGTGCCCGGGCACCCATGAAAATCCCCATGAAGGGGCTGGGCAGCCACAAATTTTGGTGCCAGGGCTGCATGGCACCCACGGCCCTGGGCACCCATGGTTGCAGGGCCAAGCTTGCACTCCTGACACCCAGTGGGCTTCATGGTTGAGTTGAGATTCGAAACCTGGTCTCTGGGGTCCTAGTTCAACACTCAAACTGCTATGTCACACTGGTTCCTTTCTTCTGGGATTCCTTCCACCTATTCCTTCCTCACTTCTCTTGTGTGGAGGAAGACAGAAATAACATGGCAATACAAAGGGGCAAAAGAAAAGGGGGGGAGCATCCTGGTCCATTCAAATTAAAATCAAGCCCACATTTGTCAAAAGATGTTGGCTTACAGCCAACTAAATTTCACTCTTAATAGACCCACTCAATTAATGTGTTTAAATCAGCCATTACCATTACTTAAAAGAGGTCTACTCTGATTAGGACTAGCATTGGATACAATCTAATGTTTCTTGAGATTCCTTCCTTCCTTCCTTCCTTCCTTCCTTCCTTCCTTCCTTCCTTCCTTCCTCTTTCCCTGGTAAAAAGGGCACTTTGTGAAATTTTATGCACACACACCCTTGCAATTTCCCACCCACCAAAATATTAGGAATTTGCCTTACGCACTATTTGTCCATCTAGTGCAATATTCTTTTCTCTGACTGGCAGCTTCTCTGCAGGGTTTCAGTCAGGAGACATTCCCAGCCCTACCTGGAGATGCCAGGGATTGAACTTGGGATCCTCTGCATGCAAAGCTGATGCTCTACCCATGAACTATGGCTCTTCTTCCATTGATCTATGGATATTCTGGAATGAAGCTATCCCAGTGCATTGTAGAAGGTGCAAAATAGTTGGCAGTACTTTGATTGTGCTACTAGCCCTGAGAAGTCATTGGAGAATTTCTACTTCCCCCAATGAAATGTGCAACATATACAGTGGTACCTCGGGTTAAGTACTTAATTCGTTCCGGAGGTCCATTCTTAACCTGAAACTGTTCTTAACCTGAAGCACCACTTTAGTTAATGGGGCCTCCTGCTGCTGCCAGGCCGCCGGAGCACGATTTCTGTTCTCATCCTGAAGCAAAGTTCTTAACCTGAGGTACTATTTCTGGGTTAGCGGAGTCTGTAACCTGCAGCATCTGTAACCTGCGGTACCACTGTAGTTTGACCCTGCTATTCTCCCGCTTCTTATTCCCAGTCTCAACTTCTGTCTCATCCTCAGCCCATTACATTTTCCCGCAAACAGAGGGAGCCATTTCCCCAATCTAGCTGGCACTGAAGCATTCTGAACAGTTCCAAACCATTTTTTTAAATGTTCTGTTTCTAGGGAGTTTCCCCTCCCCTCCCCTTGTGGATTCCCTGCAGGATTCCATAATGGGGAATCGTTAGATTCAGAATTAAAATATCCTCAAAGAGGGGCATTAGGCAGAGAAAGGCTGGCCTCCGACCTCCTTTGCAAAGCATGTTCTCTTTTCATAATTAGCCACATTCCTGCCCAGCTAAATGCAAAGTTTGCTGGGTTGTAGCAGGGAGGCGGGACACGTCTGCTCCACAGCAGAGGGTGCTGGCACCCTGGGGAACAAAGAGAAGTGGCTGAGCGCTGCAAGCTGCTTTATAGAACTCTCTATCCTCCATCCAGGCAAGCAAAAGGCATTGCCAGAGTTCAAGGATGCATTTTCCAAGCAGGCAAATTGTATCCAAGGAGAGTGCAAAGCAAGGTCATTGAGGAGTATGGTTTGGGGATAAGGGGTGATATTCCCAAGGACCAGATAGAGATGCTTTTTGGGGTGGGTGGGGGGTGGGGGTGAATGCATTTGGCCCTGGGCTCCAGGTTCCCCACCTTCTGTATGCAGTTATTTCTATTGCTCCCTGTAGCTGACTTTGGCTTCCCAAAGACCTGGTTGACTTTGAGGGGAGCTTGGCCAATTTTTGTGGTCCTGCAGAAAGTTATGCCATTGGCAAGGTGTCAGTATGAGGTTATAAAAGTAGCCTTCTAATCTTTCCAGGATATTGAAAAGACAGATAGAAATAGGAGGACGGGTAGCTAGGGATGTCAAATAACGTGAGAGAAGACTACTGCAAGACTTTTGCTTTAGGCAAAACCCCCAGGTCTTCTCTCCAGGTGAGACTTTGCAAATTCAATTGATGTCTGGCCATTCAGGCAACTGCAGGTTTCTTTCTGCATTAGTATGCATTGGCATGGCCCATCTTTGCTTTTAACTGGGGTGGGGAGGACAGACATTTCCCCTCATTATGAGAAAACCTGCCCCCAAACTAAAGGATGAGCTGTGCCACCTCAGAAATATGGGGGAGAGTGGCAGGGTGTCTTTTCAGAAGCATGCATATGCTTTTGATTGTCAGAGGCCCTGGGAAGCAGATGCCAGTCAATGCATGTAGACCAGAGGTGGCTACTCTGTGGATCTCCAGATGTTCGACTAATGGATACCATCAGCCCTTGCCAATATGACCCATGGTCAGGGAAGATGGGATTTGTCATTCAGCAACATCTGAAGGGCCGCAACTTCCCCAAACCTGGTGTAGTCAGTACAAAAAGCTAGAGCAATATTCTTGATACATAGGAACTCAAGCGGTGGGTGAGATTCAACTGAAATCAGAATCTTGAACCAAACTGGACTCATTCAGGGTGTGTTCAGAGATGAGGAATATTGCATTAGATTTTTTTTTGATGGTCATGCTAGGGCTTCCGTCCTGTTTTCTAAGATTCCTTTCACACTGCAGCACCTGTTGAATTATGGATCTGTCAGAGCTATTGGCACGTCATGCTAAATTTCATTCACACCAGTGGGTGCAATGTGGCATAACAATGAATGTCATTGGACAATGTCACTTCTCCCACACCCTTTCTGCACATGCCTGCTTCTGTGGCACCCCCACAATTCACCCATGAAAATGTTAGGAAATAACTGTGCACCTGAAAAGCTCCCCAAATTTTGACACTTTAGACCTGCAACTAAGGAGGCTGCAAACAGATTTTGGTTGGAATAAGATAACATGGAAATGAGTGCTAAACATGCACCATATTCCATTAGATTTCCGGAAGTGGCTTTTATGTCATGCAAAATTTCAAAAATAACAGAAATTTAGGGAAATGTAATGAACGGCAGCATGAATGTGGCTTCCGGGAGATCTGGGCTTTGGGTGAGTCCAGTGGAGACAACCCTGAATTGGGTCACGCTGCCTAGAGTGATCCAGGGATGTGAGGGGGCAGGACATGAGGTTGAAAGAAGGAGAAGCAGTCCCTTCTGCAGAGTATATTCTGCAGAGAACATGCTGGGGAGCAGACAAGCCCAACAGGGGTTGGTCTAGATGACTCTTATGTCCCTTCCAACTCTACCATTCTGTGATTCCAGATGGTGAGTGGAAGATGCAATCCTGCTGGCTGCAGGGTGCTCTTCCACAAGGGCCTCCTTCTGTAGGGAAGATACTTGCAAAGACGCACCCCGCAGGATTGAACCCTGCTGCTCACAGAGGATTTCAGAGCGTCTCTCTGACACTGCATCTCCCCCATCACCCTCCCAAACATATGTTTAATTAAGGTCCTCCCCTCCCTTGATTCGGGAACATATCTGAGTCAGGTTGGTTGCTCCCTAGGTTGGTCCAGGGTGGGGTGGTGAACTGTGCACAGCCTAATAGCAAGCGTCCAACACAGAGTCAGATCATAGACCCAATTCACTTGGTATGATTTACACCAGGGCTGAGGTCCAGCAGTTCCTGGATTTCAAAATTTCAGAATTGACCACTGCACAATTGACGGTGCTCAGGCCATCACTTCAGAAACAGAACCAGCTTTGAGTTCCCCAATACCTCACTGTTTCCAGAAGACATTCCCTTGCTCCACAGTGTGATAAAGAATTTCCCCAGTTTCTGAGCTTCTAAAGTCACAGATACCCAATCCCAGCAGATGCAATTGATGGTGGGGTGATGGCTAGGGATGGATGCTTCTGAAATTCCCCTCGTCCCAAAGTCTCCAGGCCAGAGCAGGGAAATCACAAAGCAGGGAATCTTTAAAATCCACATCATGTAATATTTATACTGGTGTCTTAAGTACACAAATGATATGATGAAATACTTGCAGTCTTCTTAAAGGAAAGAAAGATGTAAACAAGGTTTCCTTGGCTGGGTTGGTTCCTTTTCTTTGCTCCCTTGCTAGGCAATTTGCTCGTTGCTTTTTCCACGTCATATTTGCCGAAGGATTGCAGTAACCCCCTAGTTTCTTAGAATCTTAGAATTGTAGAATTGGAGGGGGAAATGAGGGTCATCTCGCCCAGCCACCTGCAATGCAGGAATCTCAACATGCAGTGCTTGAAAGGTTGAAGAGCAACTGCAGGCAGAACCAGAGATGGAGACCTGGTTACGTCAAAAGGTGAGCAGAATCCCATAGTCAGAATGGCCCTTTCCTGTCACCCCCAGTCTGCTCACCCCCCTGCCAAAAATGCTGAGGACTGAGTGTACATAGCAATGGTAATGTATGCATTGACAAATAATTGGAAGAGCATTACTGGAGTGGGGGAATAGATTTGCATGCAATATGCATAGGCTGATTTTTAAAAAATATAATTTCTTTATTAAAGATTTCTTAGTTTACAAAAGTACGCACCTCGTCTCTTTTTTCAAGTTGTGTTTTCTACAGATTCGTTTCATTTGTTGTGAGACATTAGTGTTGCATACAGTGTTAGGTTAGGAAGAAAAGAGGGGGAAAGAGGGGGGGTGGTACAAGGATTTGTTGGAAAATAAAACTCCTAGGTGGTTATCACCTATGGAGGCTAAGGAGGTGAAGAAACTTAACATGGAATCCAAATGGCCGAAATATTCTGAAATCTTAGAACAAGAAAGTGGTGAATTTAAACTACAGAGTTTTGAGAAATTAAAGCCCAAGGTGCGAGATTGGCTTCATTATTACCAAATAATGGAAACTTTTAAACAAGACAGGAAAATTGGCTTCCAGGTGGAGAAATCGAAATTGGAAACAGAACTGTTAGAACCCAATACTAAGAATGAATCAAGAATGTACTATTTGTTGCTGAAGTGGAATACAATAGATGAGACAGTTAAATCAGCCATGATTAAATGGGCACAGGACATTGGTCATGAAATTATGTTTGTTGACTGGGAACAGTTATGGACCACCGGTATTAAATTCACGGCATGTAATGCCCTAAGAGAAAATATTATGAAAATGATTTACAGGTGGTACATGACCCCAGTCAAACTTGCGAAGATTTATCATCTGCCCAATAATAAATGTTGGAAATGTAATGAGACTGAAGGTACCTTCTTTCACCTTTGGTGGACCTGCCCAAAGATTAAAGCCTTTTGGGAAATGATCTATAATGAAATTAAGAAGGTACTTAAATGTACCTTTCATAAGAAACCAGAGGCATTTCTCTTGGGCATGGTCGGCCAATTGGTGTCAAGGAAGGATAGGACTTTTTTTATGTACGCCACTACAGCAGCAAGGATCCTTCTAGCAAAGTATTGGAAGACACAAGAACTCCCCACACTGGAAGAATGGCAGACGAAAGTGATTGACTTTATGGGATTGGCAGAAATGACTGGCAGAATCCGCGACCAAGAGAAAGAGACGGTGGAGGAAGATTGGAAGAAATTCAAAGCTTATCTTAAGAACTGTTACAATATTGATGAGTGTTAAAATGTCAAGGGGAAGGAAGATGCAGAATTACAGCTGAAAATGTTTGATGATTTAAGGTGAAATTGAGAAAGATAACAAATTTAAATTTAATTGGCTAAAATGGTTGCTGAAAAATTGTAAAATAAGGATGTAAAAAGGGTGAGGTATGGGGAAGTCCGAGAAAGGAGGCTTATGAAAATGAGGTTAAGAACTTATATTTGTGTGTTTGTTTGTATTTGTCGATGTTTTTATGTTGTTGTGGTTGTTTTGTTTTAAAATTGGAAAACTAATAAAAATTATTATAAAAAAAAAAGGAAAGAGGGGGAGTGGTGAGTGGTGAGTGGGGTAGGGTGGGGTCGGGTGACAATACTTCTATTCTTCTACTTAGTGTATGTGTGGGGTTTTGTGTCAGTGTGATTTCCTTGGTGGTGAGAGAGGTTGGTGGCCTAGGGGGTGTGGTTGGTTGTCTTTTTAATCTTTGTTGGAAGCCGCCCAGAGTGGCTGGGGAAACTCAGCCAGATGGGCGGGGTACTAATAATAATAATAATAATAATAATAATAATAATAATAATAATATATTATTATTATGTTTTTGTATGTGAGTGGTTTGTGTGTGTGTGTGTGTTTGGATCAGGTTAGCCAAATTGATTTGTATGCTTTCGGTGGATTCTTCTTGTTGTCTTGTTGGACTGTGTATGTGATAAAGGAGGACCACACTGGGGTGAGGGCATCTTCTTCTATTTGTTCTGACAGGATTTACATTGACCAAAAATATTTAAGGCTTGAGAAAAGGCATTCATAAACAGAAAACAAAGGGACGTGGGTGGCGCTGTGGGTTAAATCACAGAGCCTAGGACTTGCCGATCAGAAGGTCGGCAGTTCAAATCCCCGTGACGGGGTGAGCTCCCATTGCTCGGTCCCTGCTCCTGCCAACCTAGCAGTTCGAAAGCATGTCAAAGTGCAAGCAGATAAGTAAGGTAAACAGTGTTTCCGTGTGCTGCTCTGGTTCGCCAGAAGCAGCTTAGTCATGCTGGCCACATGACCCGGAAGCTGTCTGCGGACAAACGCTGGCTCCCTCGGCCAATAAAGCGAGATGAGCACCGCAACCCCAGAGTCTGTTACGACTGGACCTAATGGTCAGGGGTCCCTTTATCTCTACCTTTAAACAGAAAATAAAAACCTAATTTACTTTGAAATGTCATTTTTTTTATGTGCAATACTTAAACATTAACAAGATATGGGATGAGAACAAAGAACATAGACAAAAACAAGTTTGTAGGAAGCAAAAACACACTTCCAAACCTTTCTTAAGCATCTGAAAGGTCTTGCCCTCAAATGAACTTCCTGAGCTCTCCCAATGGAGACGAGCAGAAGTTTAAATTGGAATGATAAGGAACTTTCCTAGCCCAAATGCCAGGGAGGTGGTGGTCAAGGTAACTAATTTACTCAATGGATTTATAGAGACTTCCGATGGAATTATGTATCGTAGCTAACAGTGAAATACAGTCAGCATCCCTTAACAAACTATTGATTTTATCCAAATTCTCAGCTGTGATCTGGAAATGATATTTATTTCCCAGCTGCTTCCAAGCAACAGATTTATTTTGATATTCCAAAACAAAATACTGAACTTTTTTAGATTACAGTTGTGTTCCCTTCCTTTGATCCCCATTGTCTTTGGTGCAGCCTAACCATGAGTTACTTTAAATGTTGTTTCCTCTTATAAATACTATCTCATCTCCATTCATTTTTGTCACCTGCTGGAAACCTTATTTAGATAAATCTTCCCAAAGGGATGATCTCAGACACGCTGCTTACTAATTCTCAGTTTTTTAAAAAATGTATACCTTGCATCGTTCTTTCCTGGAAAACCTTTTGTACATTGCTTTGAAATAATTTGGAATACGCAGCGAGTAATGAATCCCATTTAAAATATTCACAGTACTATCTTTACCAACTAATCAGAGAGATTTCCTCTAAACTTCTTATCTAAGAATGGAAGAGGAGCCTTGCTGCATCTGGGCAGTGGCCCATCTAGTCCAATCATCCTGTTCTCACAGAGGCTACCCAGAAGCCTATGGGAAACCAGAAAACAGGATCCGAGCACAGTAGCACTCTCCCCTTTCTGTGGTTTGCAGCAACTGCTATTCAGAAGCATTATTGAATCTGACCCTGGAGGCAGAGCGTAACCATTGTGGCCAGTAGCCATCGATAGCCGTGTCCTACATAAATTTGTCCAGCTCTCTTTTCAAGCCATCCAAGTCGGTGACCATCTCTGCCTCCTATGATGCAGTGTGTTGTCTTTTCCTGAGCTCAAGAATAAATGGCAAAGTGTATCAGTTCTGTGTGCACCCAAAATTACAAAGGAGAATTGGGTCATTCAAGGGAGGTCCTCATCTTCCTGAATTACATTGCGCTGTTACAAAGGTGCTTTGAAGCAATGCAGGGCTTCCTCGACTTTCAAGTAGATTTGTGACCATTGCTATGAAAAACTGTGCCCATACCCTGCAGGAAATGAGACTGAGTTGACTGGGGAAATGTGCAGAGCTCAAGAAGGGATTGGGAGATTTTAGAGGTGGTGGTGTCTTTCAGTTTGACAGACAGGTTTGGCTTTTAACCACAGTAAACAATTTCTCCAGGGTACTCCAATCAGAGTGATTTGAGGGAGTGGTTTGAAACTGCACTTTCCCTGTGGGCAAGAGATTTCCATTGTATTCCAAAAATCCATCTGGGGGACAGCAACCCCTCCTCAACCTTGGGGTAGCAAGGTCTTAGTTGGAGTGGTCACATTCACTCCCCTCCCCATTCCAGTCTTTCCTGGGAATATCTGCTATTTTCCCAACACCATCCCCACCTATGCAAATCAATGGAGAGAGATCTCCTGGGGAATAGAGTCTGTTTCCCTGAAATCCATGGGTGGAAGAAGTCTACCACAACAAATGACTCTTGAGGAAACAGAGCCTTTACTTGGGGCTGATATTTTACCCACCCCTTAAGGTCCACAAATGACAACACTTTGGAGGTCCCAAGTCACAAGGTGGTTAGATTGGTCTCAACTAGGACCAGGGCCTTTTCAGTACTGGCCCCGACTTGGTGGAACGCTCTGTCACAAGAGACTAGGGTCCTGTGGGACTTGACATCTTTCTGCAGGGCCTGCAAGACACAGCTGTTCTGCCTGGCCTTTGGTATGGACTCCCCTTATGGTTTTGATCTATGGGCTACTATTAAAATGAGGCTGCATTTTAATTTGTATTTTTCTCCCCCCCCTTTATGTTTTTATTGTAATTTTACTGGTGTTAGCCACCCTGAGCCCGTCTCTGGCCGGGGAGGGTGGGGTATAAATAAATTATTATTATTATTATTATTATTATTATTATTATTATTATTATTCACCCCAATGGGGCAGCCTCCACTGGGTATACAGACTAAAAAAGTTCTGGTGCTGACAGCTAAAAAACAAAGTGAAAAGGGCATATATGGAGTTGGGGGAAGAATCATAAGATTGAATTGAGCTTATAGCCAAGAATAAATCCGCCCCATCTTTGCATACTTTCTTCTAGGCAAATAATAATAAGGCAGGCTGTTTACATATCCCATCTTGCAAGATTCAGACTTGCACAAGATGGCATTGTTTGAATTCCTGAACAAGAAGGCAAAGGCTTCTGTGGCTGAAATGAATCTATTTTCCTCTAGTATCCATGGCATTTTGTTATTGCCCCAACGCCAGAGACCCTAGTAAAAGCACCCAGCACCCCATGCCTGGCCAGTCAATTTTCCCATATGGCTTAGACATCCCCACCCTCAGAATCCCACCTGGTCAATCCAAGCCTATCAAATTATATCCCCCCAGTTCCTCCTCTTAAATGGATTGGGGAGAAAAAGGAGCGTCAGCAGTGCCTTTGAAGGACCCAGCAGCCGGCCGCCAAGGCAATCAGGGCTGCCTAAATGACAAGGCGATGCCTTCCAAATTGAGCCGACGTGAGGAGTGAGATGCAACTTGGTATCGATCAAGCTGCCAAGGTCACTTGGAGGGAAGGAGGAAACCCGTCGGGAAGCACGTGGCCACTATCATCTCCAGCCAGGGCTGACTTCCAACTGCTCCTGTGACCCAGTTACTGCCGGAGCTTGAGGTTGCAAAACATGAAATGAAATAAAAGCAAGGAGGGGAGAAAATCCTGCCGTTCGCTTGCAACTTGGCTCAGTGTGGTGTAGTGGTTAAGAGGGGTAGTCTCGTAACCTGGGGAACCGGGTTCACTTCTCCGCTCCTCCACATGCAGCTGCTGGGTGACCTTGGGCCAGTCACACTTCTTTGAAGTCTCTCAGCCCCACTCACCTCACAGAGTGTTTGTTGTGGGGGAGGAAGGGAAAGGAAATTGTTAGCCGCTTTGAGACTCCTGAAGGGGAGTGAAAGGCGGGATATCAAATCCAAACTCTTCTTCTTCTTCTTCTTCTCAGAGGGAAAGCAGCCCTCTGGCATAGAATCAGTCTGAGGCTGTGTAGACAGTGCACCATACATTTTAAAACACATTTGTTCCCCCCAAAGGATCCTGGAAGTTGTAGTTTACTCCCTCACAGAGCTACCATTCCCAGCACCCTTAGCAATGATTGGCGAAGCGTTGTGTGCTGTAATAAATGTTTATTTTAGATGTGTGCTCTCAGTGCATATGCAGTCAGGGGGAAATGACAACACTTCCTGCCTTGCCTCTCCCCAACCTCTGCCATTGCCATGACTCTGTCCAATCACTATGCACACCTCCACTATGCCTTGCCTAACATAGTGCCCTTCCATTGCTTTTGACCACACCTCCCATCATCCTTGATAATTGGCAGTGCTGGCTGGGGCTGCTGGGAATCAGCGTCCAATGCATCGGGGGGGGGGCACCAGGTTGGGGAAGGCCTGCTTCGCTGTTCCTCTGGGTCTTTCTTCAATCCTGTTCTAAATTCTGCTTTCAGACGATTTCTAAAACTAATTCCTGAACTAGAACATGGCCCAGTTGGGTAGAGGTGTTACACCCACTGGTTTTCTTCTAGAGAGGAGCTGAAATTTCTCTGCGGTTTCAGGTAGGGGATATTCCCAGCCTTACTTAGAGAGGTCATCAGGAATTGGACTTGGGACTTACATGCAAAGCAGGTAGGGGCTCTCAACCACTGAGGGCTCTCAACCACTGAGCTACAGCCCTTTCCCTTTCTTGCCCTTGCAAGAAAACCACCATTTTCAGAAGCTATCCTTAAATTTGCCAAGATTCATTCCATCAGAAGATGTGGCCTTAGACACCCCCCAAGTTTTAGATGTCACACACACACACACCACAAAACCTGCAGGACCTATTTGCCTGTATTTTTGGTAGGCTATATTACTATGGAGGGGCTCCCATGCTTGCAAATATCATCCACTTCTGCCAGAAAATTCATCCACTTTTCACAGCAGCCAATGAGACACTTAAGAGAAACCCCCAGACAAAGTCAGGGTGCCTAGGTGCCAACTCCCTGGGGCTCTGGGTGCCTGAGCCCCCACAAAATTCCCCATTAAGGGGTTGGGCACCCACAAATTCTAGTACCAGGGCCATACATGCTGCACAACACCCACGGTCCTGGGCATCCACAGTTGCAGGGCCAAGCTGGCACTCCTGCCAGGGTGCAACAGCACCCTCACCATTTGTAATGCCCAGAAACTGACATTCAGAGGCATACTGGTTTTGAAAGTGATGGAAGAGTGTAGCCATTGTGGATAGTAGCCACCAAGAGCTCTATCAGGTTAGGGGCCACCTTGCTGGGCATGCAGTTGCCAGGACTTGCAGGCTCAGGGCTACCCTTCCTGGACAAATCGCTTTTCTGGGGCACTCCTGTCTGGGCATCCTCATTGAGCATTCACACTCCATGCTGCCTGCTTGCCTGCCTCACGACAGGCTGATAGGAACCAAAGCAGCACACAGAGGTGGAGAGGGATGGGGAGAGGGGAGAGCCGCTTGCCTTTCATGCCCGCTTCTCTCTTCCGCAGTTTCCTTTGCACTCGCCTCCTCCTCCTCCTCGGCTCTCCCCACCCACCCCATCCGCTGCGGTATTACGGACCCAGTGGGATATGCAACCCATCAAGTTGCTTAAGTATCAAAATAGCAAATTACAAAGACGCAGATTAATAAGGGGGTTTGAAATCTTTCTGATGGGCACTTTGCACACACTGTGTGTGGAATTCCCAGGCATGATGAGAATGTAAATGTTCACTCCCCGACGTGCCAACGTGTCCCAGTTGCAGGATTCAAAAGTTCACACTGGCTCTCCTGGTAACGGGGATGATAAAAATCACTGGGAACATGGGATGGAAGTCCTCTCTCCTCCTGCTCTCCGGCACCTTAGGAACATATGAAGTCACCTCCTGCTGAGTCACCCCCACCCCTGTATCTATGGTTCCATTTCTTGTAATTAAACTAAGGAGCCCACAATGCCCCATGAAAGGTCTCTCCCAGCCCTACCTGGAGGTGCCTGGGAATGAACTCGAGGCCTTCTGCATGCCAAGCAGATGCTCTGCCACTGAGCTGTGGCTATGTCTCTACTTCCGCTGACCTAAAGGAGTAGCTTTGCTATCTGGCAAGACTCCTCTCGGGAAGCTGACGATCCAGGAGGAAAAAAAGAAAGATGAGATATCAGAAACAAGTTCCAGAACTTGGAGCTCAGTGGAATAGCCCGTAGGGGATGGATGGCGAACCCGTGACTCAGTATGTTGTTGGACTCCATCTTCCATCAATTCAGGCCGGTCCAGCAAAATTCTGCCCACTCCCCCCACAGCCAAACAATGTTGACCTCGCTCCCCTTTCTGCTTTGCCTTGCATGCCGCAGCAATCTTTCTTGCCTGCCCGCCGCCCAGCCCACGAGTGCATTCAGGTGTTGTTGTAGAATTCGGGTGCTGTGAGATTGTGCTCACTGCTGGCCCAGATGAACAGATAATGCAGCCACCCGACCGTTTGTGCCAGCAACTAATTTAGTGGAAAGGCCCCCTACCAGGATGCATTGGCAGGTTTTGCCACTAAAAGCCCAGCTCCTTGAGTCAGAGGGAAAAAGGCACAGACAGAAGCTGGGACCTTGCCCTGTGCTCAGCTACAGAATGGAAGACCACCAGCCCACAAAAGATCACAGGCCAGGAGCAGAACTCCACAGAAGCAGCCCTGGGAAGGTCAAAGCCACATTGGGAGCAGGTGGGAAAAAACAAATCTTATTATCTAGGATACAGGATGGGTAAGTGACAGCTTTGTTTTCCATGCATGCATGCTTTCTATTCTCTGGAATTTTTCCTGGTTTCAGCACCCCATGTGTGGAAATGTACACGCAGGATAGCCTTGGAATTCCTCAGGCCATTCCATTCCAGCTTGTCATGTGACTGGTCACAGAAGTCACATGGCTGCTTTTTGCAGCAGTGAAGTTAGGCAGTTTTAGCCTCTGGACTTACGGGTTGGGGGTTGTATGCAACTAAACTCTGTGCAGAGTTTAGTCCCACTGAAATTACTGGGCTTAAGTGAGTCACAGAACATGTGCAGAGGAAGGAGACCAAGAAGATCAAGTGCCTGGAAACCAAGACTTATGAGGAATGCTTGAAAGATTTGGGTATGTTTAGCCTGGAGAAGAGAAGATTGAGAGGTGATATGACAGCCATCTTCAAATACAGTCATACCTCGGGTTGAAGTAGCTTCGGGATAAGTATTTTTGGGTAGCGCTCTGCGGCAACCCAGAAGTAACAGAGTGTGTTACTTCTGGGTTTCACTGCTTGCACATGCGCAGACGGTCAAAATGATGTCACGTGCATGCGCAGAAGCGGTGATTCGCGGCATGCGCAAGCGCAGACGTGCGGTTACAGGTTGCGTTTGCTTCTGGATGCGAACAGGGCTCCGGAACGGATCCCGTTCGCATCCAGAGGTACCACTGTACAGTGGTACCTCGGGTTACATACGTTTCAGGTTACATACACATCAGGTTACAGACTCCACTAACCCATAAATAATACCTCGGGTTAAGAACTTTGCTTCAGGATGAGAACAGAAATCGTGCTCTGGTGGTGCGGTGGCAGCGGGAGGCCCCATTAGCTAAAGTGGTGCTTCAGGTTAAGAACAGTTTCAGGTTAAGAACGGACCTCTGGAACGAATTAAGTACTTAACCCGAGGTACCACTGTACTTGAAAGGGCATCCCAGGGAAGATAGAGCAAGCTTGTATCCTGCTGCTACAGAGGGCAGGACTTGAACCAATGGATTCAAATAACAAGAAAGAAGATTCCAACTAAACATTTGGAAGAACTTTCTGATGGTAGGAGCTGTTTGACGGCGGAACAGACTACCTCAGAAGGTGGTGGGACCTCCTTCTCTGGAGGATTTTAAAGAGAGGTTGGATGGGGATCTATCAGGCATACTTTAGCTGTGATTCCTGGACTGCTGAGGGTTGGATTAGATTATTCTTGGGCTCCCTTCCAACCATACAGCTCTATGATTCCATGAATTTAGTTGAATACAACCCAGGGATCCTAAGATGTTGATGTCCTCCTAAGAAACCAACCTATCCATGAGGCCATGGGAAATGCCTCTTGGTTTGTGTTGGTTTGGAACAGGTAAATGACATCTGCATGCACAAAGCTTCCCCAGCTCACAGCAGGCTTGTCCAGCGGAGACAGGAATCAGGGAGATGGGAAAGGTTTATTATACCTGCGATTAGGGAAGTGTTTGACAACTGCTCGCTGTAAAGCTGATCAGAGGGAAGGAACCAAGCGTTGTTCTGCATGTTGATGAGGCCTTGATGGAAGCAAGCAGGTGAGAGCAGGAACAGCAGCAAGATTGTGGGGCCCCACCCGCTTCGCACTCACCATTTTCCCTGCCTCCCTTCACCGCCACCCATGACTTATTTGTCTTTCAGTTTTCTGCCTCTTTAATATTTGCTGCAGGATGCATTCAAATAATCCCATGGAAGGAAAATGCACCTTGGTTAGCCGCCACCTAATGTTTTATAAAGCAGTAACATGTTGAGAATCTAGCAAGAAACACAAGTGCTGAGTTATTATAGCTAGCCATCAATCATAGATTTGTAGGACTGGACGGCAACTAAAGAAAGACCGATCAAGCTTGATTTTGGAGTAGGGATTGGTGAATCTATTTTGGTTTCTCTCAGTTTCTCCAGTCTTAATTTCGGTTCTCCATGTTTCCTCATCTGTTTGCATTTTTTTTTTTTTAAAGTATTCTCATGAAAATTCATCATCATTTTGGTGTGAACCAAAAGAAACATTTCATATGTACCCATTGCTTAAAATATTGGTATTGCTCAGTTAACACATGGTCATTTGCTTCACATGACGTGGGAGTGTCAGATAGCTTGTGATTTTTGGAGGCAAATAAGATACACTATAATAGCAAGCATACAGTTCATCTATGTGATCAAGGAGAATCTTTAGTAATCCTACAGAACAGCCATGTTAACAGCTATAAAGATTGCACAGACAGGTGGAAATGCCGACAAGACCCATCTATATGGGAATGAAGATTTAGAGTTGGCATTCATGCATAAATTGGACTGAAACTGATTCATAAAGAAGAAGCAGTCTTCAAAAGGTTAATTTTGCAGAGAGATAGACTTGCTTTGTTAATTACGGCAGTGTAAATTACAGAAATATAAGGCCTGGAAGGGTTCTCTTTTTTCTTTTTTCTTTTTTGGTAAACAATGGATTATTTTGTTTGTCATCCTGAATAATAATAAAAATGCTTGGGGCAAGAAAAAGAATCTTAAAGTAATTATATGTATGTAAACATCAAGATTGCTTTTGTCCTTATCATTGTGTACATGAGCTGGGGTAGAGCAGAGCAGGAAAAATTGATGTGAGCGAACTAAAAAAATGAAGAAGCAAAGTGGATGGCCTCCAATTCCTTATTATTATTATTATTATTATTATTATTATTATTATTACTCCATTTAAACCAAGAATCCTGGAAGAGTGAAATGCAGGGCATAGCAAACCAGTAAACCTTTAATTCATGGCAGTTTTATTACTTGGTTTAAATTGGGCTGCAAAGCACCCTATGCTGTGCAGATAGCTCCAGTCCTGCCACTACCTTACACTACAAGGAGGGAATGTTTTTTTTCAGCCTGGGGGCCTTATTCCTTTCCTGGCAATGTCCTGAGGTCCGCATGCCAGTTGTGGTTGGGGTCAGAGGCTAACGTAGGCAGAGTGCCAAATATATCTTCCATCCAGGCAAGCAAGCAAGTGGCATTGTCAGAGTTCAAGGGCAAAGTCCAGCTAGGCAAAAACACTCAAGGAGGGGTCCAAATAAGCCAAGAGAGTCTTGTGTGGGAAGACTCCTGAGGGCCAGATAAGGGAGCTTGGAGGGCCACATTTGTTCCTTGGGCCTTGGATTCCTTTGTCCTGCAATATAAGGGGGAACAGGCTAGTTTCATTAAAAAAATAAAATTAGAATAGTGCCTGTATAGTTTGCCTAGTATGCCTGGTTCTGCTAATGCTAGAAACTTACTCTTTAATTAAAATGAAAGCTGGAAACTGGGGATTATGTCTGATCTGGGGTAGCAGCTGCCTCTCACTTCCCTGAGGATACCCATATGCTTTTGGCTTGCCTATAGGAGGTAGGGCTGGAGGGCTGGCAGCACTGGGCATCCTGGGGACGCTAAGCTTTCACACAGAGCTGTCCCAGGTACTGGGGAAGGGGGGGGGATCTCATCCATTTATGCAGCTCTCTCCTTTGCCGGGGATGTGACAGGTACCTGCCTAGTGCCCCATTGCTATTCCTTGCACATCCTGCATTTCTGCAACTTCAGCAGCCTCGCTTGGAAAAAGCGCCAGCGTTTTCTCCACCTTTTCAAATCCAGCTTCCAAGAGTCTGTGATCTGCTCCCACAAGAAAATCCCACCCCACCCCTTCTCTCTCCTTCTTTATTATTACAGGAGGCAACCTCTCTTGGGTTCAAGTGGGTTCTCCAAGATTCTGATTCAATTTGCAGGTCCAGAAGGTGTCTGGACAAGGACCAAACACACTGGGTTGTATCCAGCTAATAGGACTCTGTACTACCCAAATTCCCAGGTCAACCTACATTGGTTTGATGTTTTCAGGCCACCCCAAGAGCCCCCCCCCAGTTGTCCCTTTTATTGTACAATCATGATTTGGGGAGCAGCTTGTGATGGCAGTTAGATGTGACCTTGCTTTCAATGCTGTTTGTACCTGCAAAAGTTTCAGGGTGGTCACATGGCTCCATTTCCAAAGAGTCTGGTAGCTTCCTACTGAAATCTTATAACTTTTTTATACCACCAGTGTTCTTGGTGAGGTGTGTGTGCACATGTCCTGTATCACTGGCACAAGAGTGGCAATAATGCAGTAACACTGGGGGAACATTCCCGAACAGCTAACAAAGCAGAATAGTGTGGATGGCCCAGGATAACTCCACCACCATTGTGTCAAGGACATGTTGCAGAATAAAACCACCAGTCTGGAGGGGCCCCAAATAGTACATGAACGGCACTGGCACTCTTCCCCCTATTAATTATCAAAACCTCCTATACAAGGCTGTTGCAAAATGCTCCTGGCCCACCCCTGATTTACCACTCGCTTCACGCACAGATAATTTGTGATTCACAGTTCATCTCCAACATGCAATGCTATCTGAGCCATGGAAGAATCCCATTTCTTCTATCCACCTGCTTCTGCCAACAGCTGAAGCGCTGAAGGGTAGGAGTTGAATGGGGTAAGACAAAGGCATAGTTCCTTGTGGTGTTCACACTCATCTCAGCATTGCCACTCTTCAGAGGTTTGGCAGTTTTTTTGTTTGTAACGCTTGAAAAATCTGCACAAGCCGTCTGACCAGAGATGACAGGGGACAAAAGAAAGTAGGACTTTACACCAGGGGAAAATGATGCCTCTATTATCCACCCCCCCCTTCAGCTGTCATCTCTCCAGTCTGAGGAATGTGAAAGCTGTCATCCCTCTTCTGGCATAAGGAAATAGATGAAATGGGGCAGGGGGAGAGCCTAGCTCAGTGGTGGAGCATCTGCTTTGAATACAGAAGGTCCATGGTTCAATCCCTGGTGCCTTCAGCTGGAGCTGGGGAAAGTTCCAATCTGAAATCCCGAGGATCTACTGTTGTTGATCCCTGCAGACATGGAGAGGAATGGCAGCCCAGGTCCATGCCTCCTCACTTCTGGAGGGCCAAATTTGTCGTGTGGGTGATGCCACTAGTCACTTGGTGTCCTAGCTCTTTGAAACACTGTCTCTCTGAACCTCCAGTATGCACAGTTTGTGAGAGCTGTGGCCCTTCTCTTACAGCAGTGGTGGATCTACAGATGCTATTGGATTCCAACTCTCATCATCCCCGGCTTTTGGCCATACTGGCTGGAGATGTCCAGGGATGGATCCCATCAACATCTGGAGGGCCACAGGTTCCCTATCCCTGGACTCAATGGGCCCTTGTCCTGGCCCAGTGGGGCTTTCCCGATGTCCTTATCACCTGCCACATCCATTCCTCGTATACTCCGACTAGCCGAGGTTCGTTTGCACAGCAACACGGCACTCTCGTTTGGTCACAAATAGCCTGGCAGCCTCGTCGTTTGCAAAGGGAGCGAGGGAAATCTTGAAAAGCAAATGAACGTATGTTTTATGCTTTTTAAGATGTCGAGCAGAGTACAAAAGTTCATCTTTAATAGGAGGGCAACGCTGAATGCTTAGAGCTTCAGTTTGACACAGATAGGGAGCTCTAATGCCTTTGAAGTTGCTTCTGATTTTTCATGCTGCCTGAAGTAACTTTCTTATTTATGCGGCATCAGGGAGATGGTCCCTGGCTGCCTAGCTCTCTTTTTCCAGCGCTGGCTCTGAAGCTGAATGCCCGGCTGCAACCCCCACACTTTAAAAAGCTATTAGACAGTGTCTTGCTCTTCTGGGGCTTCTAGCCTTGCAATCCATATACTTCCCTGTGTTTTTTCACCCCCTCTGAAAAATTATTCCTGTTAAGTCCAGCGTGGTGTTACAATCTTCATAGGATAAAGTGCCCTGGAGTTTGCTCATTGCAGTGAAAGGTGCATCATTTGGATTTGTTTGAAAAACCATTGTGACCTCTTTGTAGAGAAGGACTTGAAGGGGTTTACGTTTCATAGAATCATAGGATTGTGAGTTGGAAGGGACCCCAAGGGCCATCTAGTCCAACCCCTGCAATGCAGGCATCTCAGCTAAAGCATCCATGACAGATGACCATCCGACCTCTGCTTAAAAAACCTCCAAGGAAGGAGAATCCACAACCTCCTGAAGGAGACCATTCTACTGCCAAACAGCTTTTACTGTCAGAAAGTTCTTCCTGATGTTTACTTGGAATTTCCTTTGCTATAATTTGAAGCCACTGGTTCGAGTCCTACCCTCCGGAGCAGAAGAAAACAAGCTTGTTCCCTGTTTCATGTGACAACCCTTGAGAGAGTTGAACTGCTGAACTCAATTTCCTGGGAGTCAAACAAGATTTCATTACATACTGGTGTATTTCATATTTTTCCATTATTAATTACTTAGCTAGGGTCATCAGTTCTGGCACAGTTTTCTTTACTGTTCTGGTCACCTCGCCTCAAAAAGGAAATTTGCATTGTGGGGAGATATTCAGAAATGGGCAACTGAAAAGATCAAGGCGTTGGAGCAACTCTCCCTAGTTTCTCCTAGGTTGCAACAGTTGGGGCTTTTTAGCTTGGAAGAAGGGTAATTTGATGCAGGACACTGCAAAGGTGTATAGGATTATGCACGAGGTGGAGAGAGTGGATAGAGAAACATTTCTCTCACACACAGTATCAGAACTCTGCTATAGCTAACATCTCTTGCTGTGTATGTTTCCGAGCACAATTCAAAGTGTTGGGGCTGACTTTTAAAGCCCTCAACGGCCTCGGCCCACTATACCTGAAGGAGCATCTCCACCCCCATCGTTCAGCCCACACACTGAGGTCCAACGCTGAGGTCCTTCTGGCGGTTCCCTCACTGTGAGAAGTGAGGTTACAGGGAACCAGGCAGAGGGCCTTCTCAGCAGTGGCGCCCACCCTGTAGAATGCCCTCCCCCTAGATGTCAAGGAAATAAATAAATATCTGCCTTTTAGAAGACATCTGAAGGCAGCCCTGTTTAGGGAAGAATTTAAAGTTTGAAGTTTTATTCTGTTTTTAGTCCTCTGTTGGGAGCCACCCAAATGGACGGGGTATTAATGATGATTATAATGATGATGATGATTCAGGTCAGATGAAAGGAAGCACCTTTTCCTTTTTTCCCTTTTTAATTTTTTTAAAAATAATTTTTATTAGTATTTTCCACACAACAACAAGACGAAAAATATCGAAAAATAACAATACACAAAACACAAAAAACAGCAGAGAAAAAACACAAAAAAACCCCAAATCCATATCTTACAAGTTAATAATATAAACACTAAAAAGAAAAACAAACATTGAAGCACCTTTTCCACGCAACACACTGATAAGCTATGGAATATGCTTACACCAAAGTTAGAGATGGAAACCAACTTGGATGGCTTTAAAAGAGAATCAAGCAACTTCTTGGAGGAGAAGGCTAGCCATGTCTAAGGTGTCTATGTTCTCCCTCCACTGTTGGGGGGAAATATGTCTCTGAATGCCAGCATTTGGGAACCACCAGAAGGGAGAGTGCTGCTGTGCTCAGCTCCTGCTTGCAGTTTTCCCAGAGGCATCTGTGAGAATGAGATGCTGGGTTACATGACCTGATTCATCAGGGCTCTTCTTATGTGGAAGAACATGGCATTCTCCAGTGGTTTGGGTGCAGTGGAAGAGAAAACAAAAAACACAAAAAACCCTGTTCTTGAAACTCTTTCTTGGGGCAATTAAGCTCACTTACTGTTGAAAGAAGGGGACGTGGGTAGTGCTGTGGGTTAAACCACAGAGCCTAGGGCTTGCTGATCAGAAGGTTGGCGGTTCAAATCCCCGTGACGGGGTGAGCTCCCATTGCTCGGTCCCAGCTCCTGACAACCTAGCAGTTTGAGAGCACGTCAAAGTGCAAGTAGATAAATAGGTACCACTCTGGCAGGAAGGTAAACGGCATTTCCGTGTGCTGCTATGGTTTGCCAGAAAGTGGCTTAGTCATGCTGGCCACATGACCCAGAAACTGTACTCTGGCTCCCTCGGCCAATAAAGCAAGATGAGTGCCGCAACCCCAGAGTCTTTCACGACTGGACCTAATGGTCAGGGGTCCCTTCACCTTTTACTGTTGAAAGAAGCATCATTGCCAGTTCAGACTGGGAGATGAAGGAAGTCATTGGCTTAAAAAAGGAGGACTGGAAGGAGCTGAGACCACCACCTACGCTTCTTCTAAATGGGTTACATTATATTGAGTTGTATCCAGGGGCAGCCCATCCATTTAAAAAGAGATGTCACTGCTGCTGCTCCTGCCCCCTCTTCCTGCTCCTGCTGCCACTGCTCTACTGCCCCCATGTAACCTGCTGCTTCTGCTGTTGATGGAGAAGCACCACTGCCAACGGCACCAATCAAGCAAAATCAAGCTGATTTGGGGTGAGATCTTGCTCAAAATTGATGTGGTCTTGCTACAAATCAGCATCGCTTCTCCGCCACTGGTGGAAGTGGTGGGGTAAGCAGGGCACCCACGGGTGTGCCATCTGAAAGGCTTCTGTCACCCGAAGCAGCGTCTTCACCCTGCCTAATGACTGAGCCTGCTCTGGTTGTATCCAAAGCTCAGAGCAAGATTCCCTAGCCTAAACCCCAGTGAAGAAGTTGGCAGGGCTATTCTGCTAAATATTCTCCACAGGGGCTTGGAATTCTCAAACAGTTTGTAGGGGGAGGGAGCTCCGATAATTCCTCACAATCTTCTTTTCTGAGAAATGTGGGCTGTGCCCTAGCTGATTCCTTTCAGAGCGTCAGCCTGCTCTTTCCTGTAGGTATGCAAGTCACTTTCTGCCTGGCTACCTGGCCAGGTGAGCAGACTGTTCTGCACAGAGCCTCCCAGTTGCTAAGGCAACAAGGACTGAAGTTTTTTGTGTTGCCATGCTGAACTGCAAAGCAGGGAGGTTTGGCTGGGAATAGGGAGGAATCTGTTTGGTCTGCTTTTTTTCAGTGGACCAACCTGATTTGATGTTCCCAAAGGTGTTTGTGGATCAGAATACAACTGTAATTCAGATGACACACTTTGACAGTTCAGTTTTGTTTCCAAAGTGTGTGCACAGTAAATCCATATTTTATGTTAAAAATGCATGATATGGTGTGTGTGTGGAACACATTGCAAAGCATTGCCAAGAAATGTGTATTTTATGGAAGAGTGTGTGTGAAATGCATAACATTTGCAAGGTGTGTGTGTGTGTGTGTGTGTGTGTGTGTGTGTGTTCTTTCAGAAAGTCCACCAAAAACAGGACAGGTGTGTGACTGAGTACCAGACAAACTGACATGGAATAGACTTAGGCTTATTCAATCCTATTGTTAGCCCCTTTGCCTTTGGCTCCAGGGAAATTCCAAATTAAGACAAAACCACTTATTTCATTTCCATTTACTGTCATGGAACCCCTCAAATCCACCAGGAATTGTTATAATTTGGCAGCCCCAGATGCAGAATAAGGATTAGCTGATGGGGGCAGGGACAAGAGCACTCTGGGATGGAGAAGAGAGATCCTCCCCTTGTGACTCCAGATGTAATAGAGCAGGCTTCCTCAACCTGGGAGTTGTAGGCCAAAAACACATGGAGGGCCGAGATTGAGGAAGCCTGTCATAGAGGAAGAAGCAGGTCTGCCCCTCCAGTGGGTAGAATGGGGGGGGGGGTTGACCTGCCAGAAGAAGGAGTAGAACAGGAGGAGGTGGCGTCAGAGCTGGAGGCAGAAAGGCATTGCATGTGGAGCAGGCTCATAGGGTTAAAAAGAAAATTGACAGGAGGGGTATGTCACCTGCTGGGACATCTTCAAAGCTTCCATTCTGTTATGAACCTCATGCTTTGCTAATGTACCCTGGAGTCTTGACTTCTGGACCCTGTGCTTGCTGCTGAGCTGGTACTGCTATTAGCTCAAATAAGTGAGGCTTCCTTAATTGCAAGAGCCACTGCCATTGTGTTTTGGAACAGGAGCCAGACACCCACTAACATCGCCGGGTAGCCAGACCTGACTAGCTCTGTGGAGCTGTGAAATTGATGCACCTGCTAAGTGATCCCTGGTTGGCTGGGATTTGAAAAGAGTCATACAGAGGAACTATGTGGTGTCTACAAGCTGTGTTTTATGTAAAACTGGGTCAAATATTTTCTGGTGAAAACTTGGGGGGGGCTGGAATTTTTGAGGTTTGTGGGGCAACAACGGGGAAGGAACTGCCTCACAGTCCCCACATTTTCCACTTGAAACTGTGGAGGCAGTGTTCCTCCCAGTGGCCACCATATGATGGCAACCATTTCCCCCGGTGTGCTCCTACCCCCATCTTCCAACCCCCAAGAAGTCCACTTTGAGTGGACCCCATCAAAGGCCATTGGACCAATGTGCTTCTGCTGCAGGCTATGAGAAACTGAAGGGATTCTGCTTCTCCTGGAAGAGATGGCTGAACTGGGCTAGGGGTTAAGAGATGGGGGTGGGCTCTCACTGTTGACTTCCTGAATGTGCCATTCAATAAAGGGAGAGCTGCAGTTTAGTGGGGAAAGCAGCTGCTTTGCATGCAGAAGGTCCTATATTCAATCCCCAGCTTTTCCAGATAGGGCTGGGAATATTCCTTGCCTGGAATGCTGAAGAACCACTGCCAGTTAGTGCACACAGACCTTAGCAAGATGAACGAATAGGTCTGACTCAGTATAAAGCAGTCTCCTATGTTCCTGTGGGAGAGGCAGGGAGGACTGAGCAGAGGAGTCAACCATGCAGTGATTCAGTGTGGGGCCCCAACTTCAAACCTAAGGGCCTCTCCTTTAAGGATTTCTACTCAGCAATGGGAGCCATTTGGAACAGGAAGCCTGTTGGAGGACATCTCCTAATGAGCTGTCTGTGGTCCTGAAGTCTTTTTTTTCCTGGTCATCATTCTCAAGGTTCTGGGCCTGTGTTATTATCAATATATATGGCAGGCCTTGACCTCTAGCTTTGTGCTCACCATTCCAACCAACTTAGCTTCTTGATCCTCATTCTGCCCAGCCTCTCCAACTAGTGGCTAGCTCTTCTGTCTCTCCTGGATGCCCATTGGCTCTGTGTGACACCTCCCCCCCCCAAAAAAAAAAAACCAGGACAAACAGCTGCAGTCACAAAGCAAGCATTATCTGAAGCATGATAGCAGCCATGGGAAATGTTGTTCCTACCAGAGGCTCTCCTGCAGTGCTGGTCATCACCCCACTCCACTGCTGTTGTGTCATCCATGTGGGTTTGGAAAATGAAGGTGAGTCAAACCCAGACTTAAAGATTGCAGCGGATAGCTGGGCTGGGGATTGAACTTCACAGCCACCCACAAGCACATTTTCCCTGAAAGAACAGCTACTCTAGTCCTCCAATCCCATGCTGGGAACTGACACACAATGAGGTGGGGCCAGTTCCAGCAGCCTTTTGTCTCGTCCTTTGCAATGATATGCTAATTATTTCTCCCAATTGAGTGTCTGGCTGCTGCAAGCGGTAATGGATGTTAGCTTTGAAGTTCTCCCTGCTGACAAGATACCCACAGTGTGAAGAGTTCATCTCCAAGCCTGCTGGGTATTCTTCCCCAGATACCATGGCACCCTCCCTTCAGACCACAATAACAGTCTCCTGGCATTGGTTGCAGGCGGGCGAGTAAAAAGAGTGGAAGCAGATGCCAATGGGATCTTAAAGAACATTAAGAAGAGCTCTTCTGGATTGGGGCAAAACCCCCACTTTGTTCAAAATCCTGTTTTCCACAATGAGAACATAAGTGAGACGTAAGGGCAGTAGACATATTCTGCAGTCTTTCCTCAGTAGCAGGTATTCTGAACCTGGAGTCAGTAAATGGGGAAAAGACTGTAGCTCAGTGATAGAGTATCCAATCTGCATGCAGAAGCTCCCAGGTTCAACCCCCAGTATCTCCAAGTAGGGCTGGGAATGCCTCTAGCCAATCAGTGTAGACAATGCTGATATTGGTGGACCAAAGGACTTGGTATAAGGGAAGGGCCAAAGCTCTGTAAGAGAGCACTCACTTTGCATGCAGATGGGGCATGGGTTCAACCCCAGCATCTCCAGTTAGGGCAGAGGAAGACCACTGCCTGAACCCTGCTGCTAGTCTGCGTAGACAAGACTGAGCTAATTGGATCAATGGTCTGACTTGGGACATTAAGGCAGCTCCTTGTCTCTCCCCACTCTCCAGTGCACATCCTTTTACCCATTCATTGTAATGCATGATGCAGTGTGTGTATATACATAAATAAAAAAAATAGAAGATGGTTCAGGGCTCAGGGGTAAACCACATGCTTTGCTTGCAGAAGGTCCCGGGTTCAAACCCTGCAGTAGCACCAGGGATATCCCTTGTCACACTCTCCCAATTGCTTCCCTTCCTGGAATGCTGTGAGAACAAAGCTCTGTCATGTTGCATCATGTCACTTCTAAGGCATTCTGGAAAGTGAGGCCAGCAGGAAGCTGTGAAGAGAGCCTCAAGCCACTTCCTGTCTGCTGCCCTTCCTGGAATGCCTCGGGAGTGACACAATGCAATGTGATGTGACATTGCATCACTTCCAAGGTGTTCAGGAAATGCAGCTGGCAGGAGCCTGCAGAGAGAAACTTGCACCGTCATGGCACAACAGCTAGGAGCCAGTTCTGCTGCCTTCATGGTTGGAGGCATTGATGCCTCTAACACCAGCGGTTGGAAAATGCAGGTCAGAAGAGTGCTCTTGCACTTGGGTGCTGCTTGCCAGTTTCTTACAGGCATCTGGTTGGCACTGTGAGAATGGACACTGGACTAGATGGGCCTTTGGCTTGACCCAGCAGGCTCTTCTTATGTGAGTGATGAGGATCTCCCCACCCGCGAAACAAATTTCTCTCTCCAGCTCCCCACACTGCTCCACAATCTTTCAAGATGTGGGTGGGTGACTTCAGTTGCTCCCACCCAACAAATAATGTGCTTCAGCTCTCTTCTGTAGTTCGTACAGCTCACCACATGGGGCAGCATCACACAGAACTACAGGCTGGTGTGGTTTCCATATCCCAGAAGTTCCCTGACATTGAACTGAAGGTAAGGTAAAGGTAAAGGGACCCCTGACCATTAGGTCCAGTCGTGACTGACTCTGGGGTTGCGGTGCTCACCTCACTTCATTGGCCGAGGGAGCCAACGTACAGCTTCTGGGTCATGTGGCCAGCATGACTAAGCTGCTTCTGGCAAACCAGAGCAGCACACAGAAACGCCGTTTACCTTCCCACCAGAGCGGTACCTATTTATCTGCTTGCACTTTGACGTGCTTTCGAACTGCTAGGTTGGCAGGAGCTGGGACCGAGCAACAGGAGCTCACCCCGTTGCGGGGATTCAAACCACCGACCTTCTGATCAGGAAGTCCTAGGCTCTGTGGTTTAACCCACATCCCATCACCGAAGGTAGCTTTTCCCTTTGCAGACAATGCAAGCTGGCTCCTTTCCTGTTTACATTCCACCACCACTACCACCACCCCACTGCCCACCCAGCTATTGATGCAAGCGGCCATTTGCACACTGAAAAGCAACTGCACAATTTTGCTTCTGCTGCAGGCTGTGAGGAACAGCAGGGATTCTGTTTTTCTTGGCAGGTCATACAGCTGAGAGAGAGAGGCTCCCACAAACACCAATGGCTAGTCCTCAAAGAGAAAAGCAGGCTGGCATCCTTCCTAGAGAGGGTTCCCCTGGGTATGCTGTTAAATGAGGGACAAGCTTAGTGGAGGAACAAGCCCTGCGGCACAGAATGTTGCATGCATGCAGGTTATGCCTCACAGTTTAAGAGCAGCGAAGATGGCAAGTCCTGAGAAGAGAAAGCCACAACTCAGGGGCAGCTGCAGCAGAAGGTCTCCAGCCCCTTCAAAGCACACCAGTGGAGAAATAATTCTTCCTGTTTCCTCAGAGAAACACTCCCAGTCAGGGTGGATGAGAGCTGGGGAACCTCTGGCCCTCCAGATGTTGCTGGACTCCAGCTCCCATTATCTCTGATCACTGGCCAAAGGAGTCTGATCAGTCAGGGCAAATAGGCCAGTGGCCCACCAACCTCAGTCTGTGTTCATCTAGCCTCCACTTGCCTGACTTCTTACTTACAACCAGTCCAGGACATGGACTGTGAGCTTCCAGATCCTTCTTAGCCTCAGTATTGCCCTTGCAGAATTCAGCAGAGAAGAGGAATAGGATGGCCGCAAAAGCAGAACTACTTGCTTCTGCCTCTCATTGACTCTCTTATTTGCTCGGCTCCACCTACTGTTGGCCTCCCTAACTTCTGCCCCAGCAGCCCCAATGGGTGCCAGCTATCACTGCCATTTTCCATGCCTGCTAGGGTTGCTGAGACTTGGAGTCCAAAAGCATTTGGAAGGCCACAGGTTCTCCATCCATGGAGTAGACAAGGGTCTATCTGCAAAAATAGGCTTCTTGTCTTAACAGAGGACCTGCTGCTCAATGGAAGAGTCCATGTGTTATATACAGATGGTTCAAGGTTCAGTGAGGGACAGTAGAAGAGCTCCTACTTTGCATGCAGAAAGCCCCCTTTCATTCCCTGACATCTCCAGCTATGACTGGGAGAGAACCTGCCTGAAACCCTGAAGAGCTGCTACCAGTCAGTGTAGACTATATGGAGCTAGATGGGCCAATTTTCTTTATCAGTTTAGGTAGCTTCCTATATTCCCCTAATGATCTTCTTTTTACACATCCACATGTGATGTATAATGCAAGGTTGTATATGAATAAATAAATAAATAAATAAATAAATAAAGGAAGACCCATAGCTTAGATCAGTAGCTGAACACCCAGGTCGGGGTAGTAAAGACCCCTGCCTGAAACCCCTGAGAGCTGCTGCCAGTCAGCACAGACAATACTGAGGTAGATGGGCCAATAATTTGACTCAAGTCTAAAGCAGCTTCCTAACAGCTTTACAGCCCCAGAGGCTGATCTCTCTGATCCATTAATTTGTGTATTTAAGCAGGGGAAAGGTGGCAGATGGAAGTGAGTGCTGGCATGCCTGACATTGGTTGTCAGGCACCGTGATGGCCTTGCTTGATTATTCCTCCCTTTCCTAGGTTTTCTCTGTCAAGAGGTCCAGCAGGCGCCAAGCGATGGCAGAACCTGAAAAAACGGTTGAGATTTAATAAGAGGCATTGCTTTGTGGAATGCACAATTCTTTAGCCACTTGATTGGCAGTTGCTGGAAAAGGACAGCGCAACTGGAATTGGGGGGGAAGCAAGCAGGAAAGGAACGGCCATCAACCCTCACTTAGCTAGGGAGGGGGCGAATGAAGCAACACGAGCACACCCAAGGCAAAATGGTAAGAATCAGGAAGAGGGTCTTGGGTGCTGAGAAAATGAAAGGCAATTTTTGAGTGGCAGGACTTCAAGACAGGGTGCAGTTAAAGGCATACCTACGGACCAAATTTGCACTTCCGGAAACAATATGCAAACTGAAACTCAGCCACCCTTCAAAATCCGCTCTTCTCCAAATTCTGTAATGCAGTTATTCAGCCAGCTACAAATATGCATAGACCGGGGTACATTGTGCATAAAAACACATATAGAAAACAGCATGCAACAATGAGGGGGGAAGTTGCTTTGTCAAAATGTGTATATTAGGCAAATTTGCATTAATCAGCACTAAAATGCTGATGAATTTTCATAGACTTTGAAGTGGGGGAAACAGCAGCAAGCTGATGTGTAGATGTGGAGAACTGAATTTGATAGCAAAAACAAGAAAGTGACAGAAATTGAAATTGACAGATTCACCCATGCCCATTGAGTGACAGTGATCCATTTGGCTGGCATACTCACTCTGAATCTTTATTGGAAGAAGGGTGGGACGGAACAATTACCGTATTGACTTAAATACAGGCTGCACTTTCCACCACAAATTGGCTTGTAGGAAATCTGAGTGTGGCCTATATTTGAGGGCAACCTATATATGGGTCAATAGGGGGTTTGAAGGGGGAAAAAACCCAGCTCCCCTCTCCCCCCACCCCCAGTGGCTGCTTCAGTTGGTCAATTGATTGACTAAATATCAGTCAGTTTAGCACACCACCAGCAGATGCATCTTTCTGTGATTTCAGTCTCTAGATCAAAGAGTTTTGAATCCCCAAATCTGTAGCATATTCCTCCTTGCTGGTTCCAGAGCCACCAGAAGCTTTGCATGATAAGTGGCCACCTCCCCTGCAATCAAAAGGCATGATTGACAAGTGTTGTCCTTTCTAGCCTTTTACCGTGCAGCTCCATGATTTGCATGCTGTTAACTTCCATTGGCTGCCGCGGGACAGCGAAAGAGCTTCCAGTATGGAAAAGGCAACCAAGGTGCAGATCGTGATTGCTGGTACTTTCTGCACAGGTCTGGAACTTTGAGTCTAGAACAAAGATGCCCCTCTCCCAATGGGGGGAAAAATGAAAGCGCATGCTCAATACGGCTGCCACAATTGGGTGGAGTAGGAGGTGGAAACTACCAGAGAAGAAGACTAGATCAAATGAACATGAAAACATAGGTTTTCAGGGGGCTTTCTCCAAGTAAAATCTAAGGCAAAATCACAAGTGGGAACACCCAGCCAAATTGAAAACAGAGCAAAGAGGTATGGCTTTATGAGAAATTGTGGCTGGGCCCTTAGTTTATAGGGCTGAGTGAATTATCCTACTGTGTGCTAAAATGGGTTGCTCTTATTTCCTTAGCCAGCCCAGGAGGGGGACTTGTGGGCCTTGATCTGTAACACTAGGGCAGCACATCACCTGGTTGTGTGAAACTTTCCTACCTAAGTTGCTAGACCTCAGCAGAACATAACTGATCAAAATAAGATTTGTGGTGTCCCCTCCTAGTGGTGGTGCAGCAAGAAAAATGCCAGCACATTTGCAAAGCTAAGCAGGGTCCAATATGGTTTCAGATTGGATGGGGAACCATGTTTTGAGATGGCTGCATTGCAGGGGGTTGGACTAGATGACCCTCAGGGTCCCTTTCAACTCTACAAGTTTGTGGTCCTTCACGCAGAACATGAGGAATGCTGTCTTATACAGAGGCAGACCAAAGGTCCACCTAGCTCAGTAGTGTCTACACTGACTGGCAGCGGTTCCAGCTTTAGACAGAGGAAATTCCCAGCCCTACCTGCAGATGCCAAGAATTGAACCCATGACCATCTGCATCCACCATTTGCTCTTTTACCTGTTTGCTCTTTTACTATTGCAGCAAAACCATAAGTGAATACGATTCCTAAGTGACAGGAGCTTTCCATGTCAAAAGTCCAGCAACTATGAAAACTCTCTCTGACCCCAAATCCCACAGGCAGGCAGGCAGGCAGGTTCTAACTTCCACTTCAAACCAAAATACAGATGTGGCTGTTCAGCTCCAACCGCTTCACATTTATCCTAAGATGTCCTATTGAACCTTATCTTCAGGTATACTCTGCAAGGAGCCATCCTGGCAGGATAGAATCATTATAGCTTCTGGGAGATCTGAGACCTTACATTGTATGGGGCCTCTCAAGTTCCAGCATAAAGGTTTCTCACTCAAGTAGGAAGCCAAACCTCTGACAAACTCCTAATGGGGTGCCTAGTAAAGAGGTGACCAGATTTTCAGAGCTCCTACCCATGATATTTGATGGATCCAGTTTAATTGCACCATGGTGAAAACATAGCCCACAGTTAGATAACTCCACTCCTCGACCTCTGAAACACCCTCCAGCCTAGTTGTTGATCTGCAATGGGATCTCTGGGCATAACAAGGGGAGGGTGTGTTTGGAAGGGTGTTCCCTTTGTGTGCTTTGTGTGCAGAAGGCCTGAGGTTCAGTCCCCAATGGTATCTCCAGAAAGGTCTGGAAAAAATCCTTTCCAGGAACCCTGGAGAGAAGCTGCCTGTCAGTTCAGACAATAATGCACTAGGACCAGATTCATTATAAGGTAGGGTTGCCGTATTTCAAAAAGTCCAGGCACAAAAGTTCTTGAGCTATTGAGCTTTTGGGGGGCAAAGTTGTTGGGCTTTTTTTTTCAAAATTGCCCCCCCCCCCCAAGTTTTTGAACTCTTTTTAAAGGAAATTTGCCAAAAGATCAACACTTCCAATATGGGTTTGCTGATTTCCAGAAATTCCACCCGGATGCTGTTTCTGACATGGCAACCCTATTACAAGGCATCTTCCTAGGTTCCTACTCAGAATAGACCCATTGAAGTTCATGGGCATAACTAGCTTGGGCTCATTCATTTCAAAGGGTCTACTTTGAGTTGGGTAGTTGGGTGCTACCTAATGCCCCCCCCCGCAAGGGACTGGGGAAGCCAGGGAATGCCTATCGAACTGCAGTGGCGGAACAAAGAGCTAATCTAGTTGGTTCCCAGGATCCAAATGAGGGGAATGATATCCTGGAAGGAAATTAATAGAGCAGAAAATCCCAAATGGTGTGGCAATAATTTCTCAAGCTTAAGGAAGGCCTCCACGAGGCAAATTTGAGGGTGCAACTCGGCAAATTACCATCTCAGCCGGCGGAGGCCCCACCAAAGGGAAACTGACAAGCCAACAAATACTGTTTCCCCCTCCTGCCGAAGCCAGTCCTCAGCAGGGAAACACATGAAAGGACAGCAATAAAGCTGGGGTACATAATTAGTCAATGAAGGCGATTAAGCAGCCATGATGGTCTGTTGGTGTGAAATGACGGACAGCTGGAGGCAACCAGCAGGGATTTGCTTTGTGGAAGGGGTGGGCTGTTGGGTAAATTTCTTGCAAATAGAGTTGCCAACACAAAACTGAACGCAGCCTGGACAGGAACGGGAAATGGCCTGGACATCTCACTACCTCTTTGCGGTGATGAAAACGTTTCCGTTCTTTGCAGCTTTGTGGAAGGGGTGGGCTGTTGGGTAAATTTCTTGCAAATAGAGTTGCCAACACAAAACTGAACGCAGCCTGGACAGGAACGGGAAATGGCCTGGACATCTCACTACCTCTTTGCGGTGATGAAAACGTTTCCGTTCTTTGCAGCTGTTCCCTTTGGTGGGCAGGGAGGGCTTGCCACCCGCTTGTTCAGAGAGACCAGCTTGACTCTGTCACGGGGCTGCTGAGAACTGCCAACCTTTGAGGTGGGCTGTGAAGAAAGCCGGCAATTTTTCTCAATATTCTTATCCGGAGCTGTCAGCCATTAGCCAGAGTGAGGTAGCTGCCTCAGGAGACAGATTCCAGGGGACGAAGAATGACTGGAAATGCTAAGAGGACAGAACTGTGTGAGGCATGTGCTCTGAGCTCACTAAGCTAATCTGTTGCCATTGTGTGCGTTGGAGGAAACTCTCTGGTTGACAGTACAGTGGTACCTTGGGTTAAGAACTTAATTCGTTCCGGAGGTCCGTTCTTAACCTGAAACTGTTCTTAACCTGAAGCACCACTTTAGCTAATGGGGCCTCCCGCTGCTGCCATGCCGCAGCTGCACGATTTCTGTTCTCATCCTGAAGCAAAGTTCTTAACCCAAGGTACTATTTCTGGGTTAGCGGAGTCTGTAAGCTGAAGCGTCTGTAAGCTGAAGCGTCTGTAACCCGAGGTACCACTGTATTGCTGTAAAATGCAGCTCCAAGTCTTGGTGCAAACGGTGTGGATGCAATCTTGTCCTTTGTTCCAGGCACCAATTTTTGTACATCCCAGGTAGAGCTGGAAATGCCCCCCATCTGAAGCAAGGGACCAGTCAGTGTAGACAACACTAAGCTAGATGACCCAGTGGTCTGACTCAGTACAAGGCAGTTTGCTTTATTTCTCAGATAAATGCCCTTCCGTTGAGCTCCAGACCTTGTTGGTGCAAGTTGCTCACTTGTGAGTGTCATGTCCTAAGTCCTAATCAGAGTGAAGGGACACAGGTGGCGCTGTGGTCTAAACCACTGAGTCTCTTGGGCTTGCCGATCAGAAGGTCGGCGATTTGAATCCCCGCAATTGGGTGAGCTCCCGTTGCTCTGCCCTGCTCCTGCCAACCTAGCAGTTCAAAAGCACGCCAGTGCAAGTAGATAAATAGGTACCACTGCGGTGGGAAGGTAAACGGCATTTCCATGCAGTCTGGTTTCCATCACAGTGTTTCATGCACCAGAAGAGGTTTAGTCCTGCTGGCCACATGATCCAGAAAGCTGTGTGTGGACAAACGCCAGCTCTCTCGGCCTGAAAGCAAGATGATCGCCACAACTCCATAGTCACCTTTGATTGGACTTAACTGTCCTGGGGTCCTTTGCCTTTTTTACCTTTACCCTAATCAGAGTAGACCCATAGTAAAAAATGAACCTAAGTTCACTGTTCCTGTTAAGTATCCTGCCATTGGAGTGTTGGCCAGGAAAATTAAAATCCCAGGAGTGTTCTTGGAAAATCAACTCCTGCGAAATTTCAGCAACATCTGTGCCTGGCCTCCTCCTGAGCGATAATATGTGTTGCTAGACACCAGGTGGCACCAGTGACAAAGTCTGGTATCGCTCAGCCACTGAGACAGGGCAGGTTTGTTAAGGGAAGCCTGACAGACAGAGAGGTCTGGTTGCTTAGGAAGGCAGCGGACTCACTTTCTCTAGAGAGCTCCAAGGGAAGGTTAGGCAGGCATCCACGAAGGATGCTTTCGAAATAAGACGACCTGTCTTCCGGGAGGTGGCTAGATGTGAGGGGCAGAGGCAGCTGGGAGACGAGGTGAACAGTTGCAGCAATTTCACCTTGTCCGGGTGGAATTGTTTGTGTGTGTGATGTTCAGTTTTTGATGTGAAAAACTGACATTTTGAAAGGTTAAGAAACACCTCCCCACTCCTTCCTGCTATTTGGATCTTTTATTTTATTTTTATGCCATTTGTTCTATTGACATTCTGGTGCTTCCAAATCACATTTTTGTTTTGTTTTGTTTTGTTATTTTTTTGTTGTTGAAAGGACATTGTCTTGCTACTCTTTCAGCCCCATTGGAATAAGCAATGGGTCCTCAAAGTGGTGCCCAGCATCCTCAGAATCCCCCCTCAGTGCCCACTGAGACACTCTGCCCCATGATTTCCTTTAATTGAAGTGTTGCTTTTTGTTCTTCATTTGGGGTGGGTGAGGGGTCCTGCTTTTTTGGTCTCTGTTTTGAGTTCTGTAATATGTCTCTTTGGAGAAGGGGAAGTGATTTAAAGCACCACCACTTTTACTTCTGTGAAATGGGTATTTTGTGGTGCCCAAGGCAACCTCTTAGATTTCCAAGTCATCATCATCAAACCTTTATTGGCATCACTTACAAACATTCAGAATAAATAAGCCAGTGCGATCTAGTCGCCATTTCAACAGTACAGTCATCTTTGTGGGTCTCCAGCAAGGGCAGGATCCTGTAGCGTACTGCGGCAACAAAAAATCAAATAGAGGAACTTAGCTACTGTCTTGGTGAGCTCCTGGCCTCTCCCCTGTAAAAAGAAGTGTATTACCTCCGCCTCTGCTTTCCATATTGGAATACATAGATGGTCTAGAAATTGTTGGTGGAGATCATCATACATTTTACATTTACATTTAAGGGCCATGTGAGCTGGAGTTTCCACCAGGTGGGCATCCCATGGGCAGATCCTATCTCCTGCCATACCCCCAAACCCTCCCAAACGAGGAATTCCAAGTCCTTCAGTCCCCGTGAAACAGTTAGGGTGCTCCTGCAGTAAGTTGATATACTTTGTTATTTACTGTACTTTTAAATATTTTTCAAGCTCACTGCACACTAGTAGCCTATCTACTGTAGATTTCCCAAACACAGAAGTCAAGCAAGCAGAAAGTAATGTTCATTTCCCTCTTTTTAAGGGTTTTGTTTGTGTGTGGAGACTTGCCATTGTTTGTTTTTAAAATAAAAGTCATAAAACTCCAGCTGGGGTGAGGTGGTATCAGTTTAGGATTGACTTTTTTGTGGATGCAGAGTGAGAAATATCATGGTGTTTATTTCCCAAAATACAGTGAAGGAGATGGGGACCAGAATTTGGAGGAAAATTCCAAAAGCTTCTCCTTTTTTTCATTGTCTAAGGAGGCAAGTAGAGAGATGTTAACCTGATGTGCAATGACCAACTCTGCTTGGGGTTAAACTGACCAAAACATTAGTTCACACAACCAATTTATTTAAGTATTCAGTGATGTCAGACTGTATCCTGTGGAGCACAATGAGGCTTACTCCCTAGTAAAGTGTGCATAGGCTTGCTGCACAGCTGCAGTTCCAGGCTCTTCCCTTCAGCAGAAGAAACAGACAGAAGAGCCTGCTGGATCAGGTCCGTGGCTCATCTGCTCCAGCATCCTGTTCTCACAGTGGCCAATCAGATACCTCTGGGAAACCCCAAACAGGGAAGAGCTATTAGTAGACTCAGGACCTGGTTGTCACTTGAGTCAGCTGTATCAAAGAGTTGGGATGGGTCTTATGGGCCATTTAGTACAACTCCAAAGCTAGAGCATCTGTGGCAAATGACCTTCTGGACCAGTTGGGTCCTTGGATGTTGTTGGACTACAACTCCCATCATCCCCAGTCATTAAGGATGATGGGCATTGTAGTCCAACGACATCTGAGGACTCAAGGTTGGGGAAGTTCTATGGAGAGGGAGTGATCACCAACCTTCTAGGTAATTTGCTATGTTGCTTAATGGCTCTTACTGTTGAAGTTGTTCTCATAATGCCCGGTTGAAGTCTACCTTCCTGTAACTGAAATCCCATGAGACCTAGCCCTGTCTTCTGGAGCAGCTGTGAATAACTCTTTGCCTTCAACACTCATCATTTTCCATTTAAGAAGCCATTTTTTCACATGCTGCCCTTCTCTCAAATAGTTCAAGTGTGTTTTGCAGGGAACAGGAAACCTTTCTCAAAAGCGGATGTGAGATTGGTCTGACATGCACAACTTTTCAGGTACCTGGGTGCCATTGCACAACATTTGCCTCCTCCTTCCATTGTTCCTTTTCCTAATCCTTCCTTCAGTTCAATGAGTTTAAGAGATGGCAGAAGGGCCACCTGATAGCAACTTCATTAAGGGCGTAGGAACAGACCCACTGGATAATAGCAAAGCCCTTTCTAGTGCAGGATCTGTCTTCCCACAGCAGGCAGGCAGATGTTTCCAGGGATCCTGCAAATTGAGGCATGAAGCCTAATCATAGAATTGTAAAGTTGGAAGGGACCCCGAGGGACATCTAGTCCAACCCACATATACTGCCTCTCAACCCAGAAGCAATATTTTGCTATCATAGCTAATAGTCATTGTCAGACCTCTTGACATGTTCAGCCTAATATCATGGTGGAGGGGAGGCTTACCTGGATCAACCATACCTGGGTCAACACCTAGCCCAACCTGGATCCAGTCGGAAGGAGGATAATCTTTAATTAGGATTTTTTAACCCGAACGTACTGTTAGGAAGGGCCAGAGGAAGGAGATCATGTGTCTCTTCCCTCTGCCAACCACAATGCAGTGTTCCTGAAGGGAACACACTGTTGAAGCAAACCCTGGCAGCCAGGAGGATTGAATCTTCTGGTGACCGGAGTATTCAATGGAGAATTCAATCCTGCTCATTTTGGACTGCATGCATATGTCCCCCTGCTGAGCTCCTTCAGTCAAAGCTCCTTCTTCCTGCCCAGTGCCCCACCCCTTTGCAACCTTAGTTTGTGGTGCAGGGCTGTTTCCACCTGACTTAACCGGAGCCAGTGGCCCCAGCCAATTTGATTCAGGATTTGGCTGGATCTAGTGCACAGCCCGAATCCTGAATATTCAAGGACGCATTCCAGCCCAGTGAAAGAACCATACCTTCCAAAAGTTTCCCAATGAAAATAGGGGTGTCCTATTCCATTGTTGTTGTTATTGTTATTGTTGTTGTTGTTGTTGTTGTTGTTGTCATCCTACCCCACCCATCTGACTGGGTTGCCGCAGCCACTCTGGGCAGCTTCCAACATATATAAAAACATGATAAAACACTCAACATTAGAAAATTTCCCTATACAGGGCTGCCTTCAGGTGTCTTCTAAAGGTTGTATAGTTACTCATCTCCTCGGCTTGAGGGTCACATAACTCCATACCCTCCAGCATTTCTCCAATGAAAATAGGGACATCCTAAGGAAAAGCAGGACATTCCAGCATCAAACCAGAAACTGAGATGGCTTCTGTAAATCCAGGGCTGTCCCTGGAAAAGAGGGACACTTGGAGGGTCTGAAGAACTGGAGGAAAGTGTGGAGCAAGGCTGGTGAGGGGTGTGGCCTGGGAAAGGGGTGTGGCCTGGGGATAGTCCCAGAGGCCGACAGAGAATCCTGGTGGTCTGCATTTGGCTCTCTGGCTTAAGCTTCCCCATCCCTGTGACTTGGAGGTTGACTGTGAGCTATGTCCTGCTCCTCTCTCTCCCTCCCTAACCTTCGATGGCAGCAAGGCCTCCCCCACGTGATTTTTTTGCAGAGCCTGAAATGTAAAATGAAGAGAACTCCCAGGAGGGACAATCCTGCACAAGAAAGGGACAGCCAGAGACAGGAGGAGGGGGTGCAAAGTCACAGGGAGAGAAGAAAGGGAGGAGAAGGGAAAGGAGAGGCCAAGGAAAGCGATTCTTCTCCGGCGGAATACTCTTTGCAGCTCTTTTTGAAAGCATTTATCTCTTTTCCCCCTGGAAATGGTGTCTTGCGTCTTTAAGGCACTGCTGCCAGAGAGAGAGAGAGAGAGAGAGAGAGGCTGTCTCAAAACTGTGTGTGTGTGTGTCAGTCAAGAGAAATCCCTGGCTAATTGCCGTGTTGTGACAGCACTGGCGTGTTAAGGACTATCCATGTAAGGAGGCATAGCATGTCAAGTGCTCCCCAGGGGAGGGGTGGGTTCGCTGCTTGGCTGTTGCTCCCTTCCCCCCTCCCTTCACAGGCAAAGGAGGGCCCAGAGTGTCAAAAAAAATAGGAGGAGGGGCAGGGAGGAAAGGACTAGACCATAGCTGTCAACTTTTCCCCTTTCTTGTGAGGAATCCTATTTGGAATAAGGGAATTTCCCTTTAAAAAAGGGAAATGTTGACAGCTATGGACTAGACTCTCCATCCACTATCAGGGGCAGCAAGTACCTCTGAATGCCAGCTGCTGGAAACAGCAGGAGGGGAGAGTTGCTTCGCTGCTCAGGTCCTCCTTCGGTTGGCTGTGTGGGAACAAGATGCTGAATTGCATGGGCCCCCTTGGGCCTGATCCAGCAGGGCCCTTCCTATGTTCTTAGCTCTAGTCTGAACTGGGAAGTGGGGGTCACCCATCACTTGTCTCGAGAGACAATGGAGCACACCTCTGGGAATGAAGTCAAATCACTGTGTTGGCAGTGTCCTTCCCCCAGAGAGATGCATATGGAGATCCTGGGCTGCCCAGACGACAAGACCTGCCTTCCTCTCGACCTCACTGATGTGGCCCAAAGGAAGGCAGAGCAATACACTTGGCACCAGCTTGACTGGAAGGAGACATACAGGCGCCATCCAACCATCTTAGGGACTCTTGTGTAGGGTCTACTCCTTACATTTCTTCTTCCAAAGATATCCCACAAGGCAGCAGAGGTTGAGAACCAGAGCTTAGGATCAGCTACCTTCCCAGGTTGATGAGTCCCATCTGCCTCTCCCTTCCCTCTACAGCACATGCAGAAACTTCCTTCTTGACCTTAGACCCACTATTGGTCTTGTCTGCTCAATCTGCCAGAGCTTTGACTAGAGGTGGAAAAACTGGGGATTGAGGTAGCAGGTGGTAACTGTATTGGGGCCTCAGGACTTAGGGTTAGACTTAGGGTGGTGCAGGCAGGTCCCATGCACAGGGCGCCGAGCTGAGAGGGTGCAAAATTGGGAAGATCCATAACTGAGACGATCCATTTGGGGGTGCTAAATTTTGCCCGTGAACAGGGCACCATATTACAAAAGATTACCAAAGTCCACTCCTGCCCAACACTGACTTTCCGCTACCATAATCTCCCTTTGCCTGCGGCAAGATGCTTTGGTTGGCATTTATGCACCAGCTGAACCAGGTGAAAGGGGTCCACTGGTGTTACCCTACTAAGGACCCCACCCCCCAAAAAACCCATGAGCTCACACAGTACTGGGGATTCACAGTGAAGAGTTTCCACACTTTGTGTACAGCAACCTCTTCCCCCAGAGGCCAGCAGAAGGAGCTGATGTCTGTCCACTTTGCATTCAGGAACACGTTCATGGTCAGCATGCAGCACTGTCTCTGAACCAGGTACGCATGAATTTATCAATTTCACTTTCATTCATGTCCCATCCCCCATTCTTAAGATCAGTTTTCCGTATCAGCTTGTGAAAATGTGCCAGCATTTTATGGAACATTTCTCCTAAAAATACATACGCTTTTCATATGCAGTTTTGCCCGAGTTACACATTTTCACAAGCAATTTACCCTGATGCAGTGCATTGTTGCATGTTGTTTATATTCCCAATTTCCTCTAATAAATGTATTATTATTATTATTATTATTATTATTATTATTATTCACATTGGTTGAAAAATCATTGCAAAATTCAGAGGAGTGTGGATTTGTAAACTTAGCTGCATTTTGATTCACCTGTTGTCTCTGCGAAGCATGAATTAATGCAAATGGAACCAAATTTATTCTCTTCTCTTAGATCTTAGAGTTGGTCCCTTCCAGCTCTAAGATTCTATGATCTCTTTGCAAGTCTTGGGTGCACTGAACTGCATCTTCAGTTTTATAATGGCGGGCACTATTTAGAAAAGTACCAGATGAGGTGGTTGTAGCTGATGCTCACTTAACAGGACCTGGAGGCAACATGGGGAAATTTAAGGAGGTGGTGGCAGTTGTGGTTGCCTTGCATGGAGCTTATCTTTGGAGTGCCCAGCCATTCGCCACCACCCATCTCTGCAATTCCTCTGTGCAGCGTCTCTACCACCCTTGTGGAGGGTTCCACTTCTCCAACTCTTGAGATGCAATTCTCAGCCAACCCAAGTTATTTTAAAATTGCACGTATGATAGGGAAACATGCGTCTAAATGCATATATTCATAAGAACAACATATAAACATGCATTATATTAGGAGGAATCATTTTTTGGTGGGGTGGAATGCATATTAGCTAAAGGTGCACACAAATATCCATGAGGAGAAATTCGCATTAAAACGCAGGGGAATTTTCACGAACATTTGGGAACAGATTGCAAATTGCTGCAGAGATACAGAGAAAGGAATTGAATTCTGGAACACCGAGAAGACCAAAATGGGGCCCTCCTTCCTAGCCTTGTCCATTGACTCCAGTGGGTCTACTCTGAGTAAGACTAGCCTTGAGTCCAAGCAGCTGGAAAGCGTGCAGGCCCTGCTGCCTGGGCTCCTGAGGAGCAGCTTGCTTTGCTGGTGACCCCTCCTTGGGCTGAGCTGTGCGCCAGGGCGGAGGGAAGAGAAATGTTCTGCCCGCACGGAAGCGGGCGCGAGGAAGCCCTGCACAGCGGGAGGCATTGATCTGTTTGCATGTTTCCGTGCCAAGGTTTTCGTGCCTGGCTGGTGTGTGGATGGATTCCATTCCCTCCTTGTCACCTCCGCTGAAGCTCACGCAGCAGCGATAGCGTGCTGGGATGGCCGTGACTCAGCCGCAGCTGATGCCAGAGCAGTGGGTGGCGAGGCAGAAAGCAGGATGGCCTGGCATGAAACACTTCGGGGGGGGGAGGGAAGATCCCAGAGGGCCCCACAGCACCGTCGACTAATAGTCAAGTGGCTAGACAGAGGAGGGAGAAAGGCGGGTGTGGGGTGAAAGAAAGAAAGAGAGAGAGAGAGAGAGAGAGAGAGAGAGAGAGAGAGAGAGAATGACTTTTGAGCATTGCAACTTGTATGGTATTTGAAAAAGACATCTCGGCTGAGCACTACAGATGGCTTTTCCATGTCCCGTGCTCCCAGTTCCACTTCCCACAGTGGCAAAATGCCATCTGGAGTTTTCTTCTTTGTGTTCTACATGCTTCTACCTCCCAAAGTATCACTGGCTTTCTATTGTTGTTGCAATGGTGCCCACCTGAGAGGTGCCGGAACTGAGTTCCTGTGAGTTCTAGCCATAAAAATCATAAAATCATAAAAATAATGGAACTAATACTATATATATATCTCAGCAGTATTAAAACCCCTTTCCTTAAAAAGCAGCCAGTTCCCAAAGGTCTGCCAGAATAAAACCGGCAAAAGGACAAGAATGAAGGGGCAAGTTTGGCTTGTCTAGGGAGTTCCAAAGTCTGGGAACGGCCACCAAGAAGACCCTCTCCTATGTCCCCACCTCGCATGTCTGTGAGGGTGGTGGGACTGAGAGAAGGGTCTCCTTTCTCAGAGCCCAGGAAGGTTTGTATGAGGGACTAGTCTTTCAGACAGCTTGGACCTAAGCCTCAAGTGGTAGTCGTACACTCTGAGGTGTAAATTCAGACATGCACTTGGTTCTGCGGCTTACATCTTCTGCTATTAAGATTAGAGCTCATATTCATTGACTTGCTGAATATGTGGTTGGATGTTGCCCTGCAGACTAGGGAAGCTTATCTTTGCTTGAGCTACAGGAAGGGATTATTTCTTTACATGCTCTGGCATTGGAGCGGCAGTGGAGGAGTTTGTGTCCATGTGTGTGCACGCTCATTTCAACACACACTCATAAACCCCTCTCTATCCTCCATTCCAGCAGGCAAGAGGCTTAGTCAGAGTTCAGCCAGGGACTGGGGAGAGAGATCCAAGGGCCAGATAGAGACAGGTCTATGGGAGGGCTGCATTTGGCTCCAGGTCTAGGGTTCACCACTTTTGTCTTAGAGGACTACATTCCGTTATAGGCCACTCTCCAGAGGTTCAGTCCAGAGGCAAATGTGTTTGAGGCCAGAGGCAAACATGAGCTGAAGAAAGGATGCAACTCTTACTTTTGTTTCATAGGATACAGTCCAGACATGCAGTCATGTAGGGCTGCCATACATCTGGGATTTCCTAGACATATCTGGGATTCGTCCGGGCAGAATTTCTGAAAACTGGGGGGGGGGGGGATGTCCGGGATATGGTTGCTCATACTGGAAGTATTGTGTGTTTTTCTGGTGAACTTCCTTAAAAATAGCTCAAAAACTCCAATTATTATTATTTTTTTAAGATCTTGGGGGGGGGGGGAAGCTCAACAACTTTGCCCTGTGTCTGGATTTTCACTTTCTGAAATATGGCAGCTCTACAGACAGTCACTTGCACACTCACACAACCCTGGCAGATGAAAGGCATTGTCTAGGTGATAAGTTGCTGGCTAAAGTATTATAAATTTGGAACGCAGGAGCGTGAGATGTGAGGAAGTCCAAAGGATGAAGAAAAGATGGGTACTGCAAGATGTTAAATTTTATGCTTGTTTTTTCTTACGTTTATTTTCTGTTTACTCTGTCTTTTCTCTATTGTATTAACAAAACTCTTAATAAAAATTATTATAAAATAAAGAAGAAAGGCATTGTCTAGTACTGTGCAAAAACCTATCCTCCAGTTTCTTTTAAAAATATATATACAATAATCTTCTTCTTTAAATAGGTTTCCATTTTTCCAACTCGTTCCTAGGGCACTTGAGAATTAATCTAGAATTCCCCTTACTGAGGGTTTTGAGCTTGACCTTATGGTTATGTGTTTGTATAAACTCCCCTAAATGGGTCTAATGGGTGCTGCGTCTAGTGGATGTCAGAGTTTAATCAATGTTTGGAGTATTAAGATGTGCACCCAGGTGTTGAATTTAGCAGTATCAAAATACAGGCAAAACCAGTTTGGTGTTGTTTCTTTCCCATGCCCAGGAAATTGCCTGGGAGAAGATGGAGCATTAAAAGTGGACGAAAGGGGAGGTGAAGAGCCATTAGGAAAGCCATAAAGAAAGCATAGGCTGTGCCAGACAGCAAAGGGGTGGAGCCCCTTCTTCCACTGAGAGATAGTTAGCAGAGACAAAAGTGTAGCAGTAGTGGAGTTTTGGGGTTGCAAAGCTTTGAAGCGAGCGAGCTGGAGGAAAAATAGTTGCAGTCTGTAAAAACGCAGCCGGCTGCAGAGGATCAGAGAACCATGGCTGATTTCTGGTTTGAGTGTAATGCTGGAAGCCCCTCAATTTTAGGTTCAGGTTGTATATACAGTGGTACCTTGGGTTAAGAACTTAATTTGTTCTGGAGGTCCGTTTTTAACCTGAAATTGTTCTTAACCTGAGGTACCACTTTAGCTAATGGGGCCCCCTGCTGCTGCCGCACCTTCACCGTGTGTTTTCTCTTCTCATCCTGAAGCAAAGTTCTTAACCCTAGGTACTATTTCTGGGTTAGTGGAGTCTGTAACCTGAAGCATCTGTAACCTGAAGCGTCTGTAACCCGAGGTATGTGTAAATAAGCCATATATCATAAAGACACCACAGTCTCTGCTGTGCCTCATTTCCAAAGGAAACACAAATCCTGGGTAAGTAGAATCATAGAATCATAGAATCATAGAATCATAGAATCATAGAATCATAGAGTTGGAAGAGACCACAAGGGCCATCGAGTCCAACCCCCTGCCAAGCAGGAAACACCATCAGAGCACTCCTGACATATGGTTGTCAAGCCTCTGCTTAAAGACCTCCAAAGAAGGAGACACCTTCCAGTGTCTGGAATCCCTGAAATCTCACACTGGCATAGGAATTGTGGTGGCATGTAACATTATTATGACATGTCCAGGGGTCAGATATGTTGCTTCTTTGCAGTAAATATGTCTCCAGCACCCTGCAACCTTCCTGGTGGCTCCAGGGAGCCATAGTGTCTGCCCTTGGCAGCAACCTGTCTGAACCCCTTGATCCAAGGGTATGGGGGATGTATGGGAGAAGTTGTCTCGTGTTGTCTTCTCCTGCGCTTTAATTGAAGTTAGATGCTTTGCAGAATGAAAGGCCAACACCCCTTGGCCACCTCATTAGTAAAGGAAGCCATTAAACTATGGAACTCGCTCCTGCGAGGGGCAGTGGTGACCACCAATGGCTTTAGAAGAAGACTAGATTGGTTTGTGGAGGACAGAGCTCTCGGTGGCTACTAGCCACAATGTCTATGTTCCACCTCCACTGCCAGAGGCAGCATGCCTCTAAATGCCAGCTGTGGGAGTCGCCGGTGCACAGAGTGCTACTGTTGTTGTTTTTTAATAAAGATTTTTATTGAGTTTTAGAAAAGACAACAAGCATGAGAAAAAAACAACAAAAACACAAAAACACAAAATTATAAAATACATAAGAAAAAAGGAAAATGGTTTCAAAAAGGAAAAGAAAAAACACATTTTAAGAAAAAAGAAGAAAAAACACAAAAATCCCTCTTTTTACTTCTCATCTTTGATTCACTTATTTTCTTGACTTCCTCACATCTCCCTTTTTTGTATCCCTGTTAAAAATTAGTTCAGCAAATTCCTATCCAATTTATTAGTCTAATTATCCATCCCATCTTATTTTTAACCTCATTGCTAGAACCCCTTCAGTTCATTTCAATGTCATTAACATTCAAAAAATTTTCAATATTTCTGTAAATAAATTTTAAATTTCTTCCAATCTTCTTCCACCGACTCTTCTCCCAGAGTGCTACTGTTTTGCTTGGGTGCTGCTAGCAGCCTTCTCATAAGAGGCATCTAGTTGGCCACTGTGATGCTAGAGCCAATAGGCCATTGGCCTTATTCAACATGCTCTTCTGGCATTCATATAAAAGAACCTGCTCCAGACTCTTCATCATTGCACATTTTGACATCAGAGTGCTAGGTACATACAGTTGGGTTCCTCCAGCTGAGTGGGCACCTTGGCTTGTGGGGCATGGCCAACAGGTATGTTGACGTGAAAGGGTTGGAAAGGTAAGGATATTTATACGGGTAAGGTTATTGATAGGCGCAATAGCTGTGTCGTACCTCCGCTGTTGGAGGCAGTGCACTTCTCGATTCCCAAGTGATATCTCCTTTGTGGGCTTCCCATATAGACATCTGGTTAGCCACAGTGAGAATAAGATGCTGAAGCAGATGGTCCTTTGACTTGATCCAGCAGCTAAGGCATTCTGGCGGTTTCCTCACTGCGAGAAGTGAAGCTATAGGGAACCAGAAAGGAGGCCTTCTCGGTAGTGGCACCCACCCTGTGGAACACACTCCCATCAGATGTCAAGAAGATGAGTAACTATATAACCTTTAGAAGAACATCTGAAGGCAGCCCTGTATAGGGAAGCTTTTCAATGTGTAATGTTTCATCATGTTTTTATATATGTTGGAAGCTACCAAGAGTGGTTGGGGCAACCCAGTCAGATGGGTGGGGTACAAATAATAAAATTCTAATTATTTTCTTCATAGAGTGTTAATCTTTGAATGGATCAGGTCATCCACTGTGAAGAGCAGCTACAAGTAGAACTCCATTAGCAGAACTGGCCACTCTTATAATGAGGTTCATGGAAAAGGGTGAAGCTGAGGCTCGGTCAAAAACCCCCTCCATTAGTTTCCTGGATTATTATCTGCCTTCCTAAAGTGGAGGCCATTTTTTTCCTACTGCTTTCTAGTGGGCTGAGGGACTTCTCTGAACATTTCAGGGGGTACCACTCACCTTCCTGGTTCCCTGTCTCTCCAGGGAACCATAGTATCTGCTTTGAATGCAGGAGGTCCCAAGTTCAGCCCTTGGCTGAACACCCTGGAGAGCTGCTGCCAGCCAGTGTAGACAGTACTGAGCAGGATGCACCAATGGTCTGACTCAGTATAAGGCAGTTTCCTATGTCTTTCTGCCCCACAAGTGCTTGGGTTGTTTTTTTCCAGCTCTGCCTCACTGCTCCTCAGCTGCCAGCCAGGCCAGGGAATTGCGGTGGGGGGATCACATCAAAGGGTGATTGTTTGCTTCTGCCTGTTTGAAGTTGGCTGCTCGCAGTTGGCATGTGGAGTGCAGCCCCCGCTCCTCAGCTCCCACAACGAACCCTCATTGCCTTGCTCTTAAATTATCAGAGACACCTGCACCCACCAATTTCCATCTTTTATTCATGCTCTCCTGCCCAAGCAGAGGCAAGCGGACACCTTCCAAAATACAAAACGGGAGAAATCTAGAATGGGAGCAAGCAGGAATCTTTTTGTGGTCAATTGCCACATTCCCATCTAGGCAATCTTATAAAGGCCATATGTCGGTGGTAGGCAGGACAGGGCTGGAGACAAAGGTGGGTGGAGCAATTCATGCTAATTTCCCCTTTGTACAGTAGGCTAGTTTCTACTGTCCCACTTTTCCTTAAATGTAAAGGGACCCCTGACCATTAGGTCCAGTCGCAGATGACTCTGGGGTTGCGGTGCTCATCTCGCTTTACTCGCAGAGGGAGCCAGCGTACAGCTTTCGGGTCCTGTTGCCAGCATGACTAAGCTGCTTCTGGCAAACCAGAGCAGCGCACGGAAACGCCGTTTACCTTACCGCCGGAGCGGTACCTATTTATCTACTTGCACTGCATGCTTTCGAACTGCTAGGTTGGCAGGAGCAGGGACTGAGCAACGGGAGCTCACCCCATTGTGGGGATTTGAACTGCCGACCTTCTGATCAGCATGCCCTAGGCTCTGTGGTTTAACCCACAGTGCCACCCGTGTCCCTCACTTTTCCTTAGGACGTCCCTATTTTCATCAGAGAAATGTTGGAGGGTATGGAGTTATTTGACCCCTGAGCCAAGGAGATACAACCTTTAGAAAGCAACTGAAGGCACCTATGTATAGGGAAGGTTTTTTTTAATGTTTAATGTTTTATCATGTTTTTATATATGTTGGAAGCTACCCAGAGTGGCTGGGGCAACCCGGTCAGATGGATGGAGTATAAATAGCAAAATTGTTGCTGTTGTTTTTGTTGAATAGGACATCCCTATTTTCATCAGAGAAATGTTGGAGGGTATGTAAAGTTTGTGGCCTGTGGAGAATCACACCAGCTCTCCAGCCAGGTGGGGCAGAAGCAAAAATAATTAACAAAGAACCCGCTGCCCCCAGTCTTGGGAACTATAATTTGTTAGGGTGCTTGGCACTGTAGCTCTGTAGGGCTGAACTACAATTCTCAGGATTCTTTGTGTGGAGGGTGGGGAGAGAAATGTGTGTTAATTGTGTTTTAGGTGTATGGAGAGGATGTGACCTCAATAAGCCTAATGTCAATTAAAATGCAAACTGATCTAAATGTCTCCTCCTTCCATATCTTGAACTTTGGGAAAAGTGTGAGAGAGAAATAGCTTGTGCCAGAAGGAATAAAAGCACCTCCCTTCTGAAGTGAACGGCAGAAATTGAGTAGCCACAGATGACACCTCATCAAATAAGGAACAAAGAGGCAAGCTGTGAATGGAAGAGTTTTATTCTCTGAGGACAGCCTGGACAGGAGAGGCGTAGGGATCAGAAAGAGCAGGAAGGATGAATCAACTGCCTGGCAGAATCCTCAACCACATCCCTCTTCCTGGCCCTTCCCGGCCCTGATTCTGGGGAGCAAGGTCTGTCCTGCAGCTTTTTCTCCCCCCAATGCACCCTCTTCCTCTCACCTTCTAGGAGTCCCCTTTAACCCCCTATGTGCTGGCTGCGAAACAAAACAAAACAAAACATTGGGCTCTGCAAGCCCTTGCAGTTCATACAGGAGGTTGGTGCTTCCTCTTCCTTGGCTGCTGGATTTGTACACTGTAAACAGAAGGTATTGCATCTTTCTCTGCTTAAAAATAAAGAAAAGGAAGAAAACAAAAGAAGGAAGAGCTTCCATAGGAAGAAAGAGTTGCTGCTATACAACTGAAGTGGCATTTGCCCTGCAGAGATGGCTAAGGTTAGCCAGGTTTATTGCGTTATGGAATGACTCAAATATTCCTCCCATGTCCTACTCCTAGGATCTTGCATGTGTCACATGAAAACATATGTATGGAAACTGATCACTGGTCCACTTAATTGAGTAAGATCTGCTCTTGGGGCCTTCAACAATGACACCCTTGATGTTTTTCCGTTGCACCCACAAAGCCCCTGAGCACCCTCCCCCCAGACTTACTGCCCACTTGATGATCATGGTCTCATGTTGAGAGTGGGAGTGGTTATCGTCTTATCCTTTGAAAGGTACATAGAGATGAAGGAGGAAGTTGGAAGAGTGACAATCTTCCCCACTTCCTCTTTCAGCTTTGTGTGCTTTTAAGGTTCAGACTAATGCTACTTGGATGATTTTAACCCAAATATTTTGGAAGAGCAAAGTGTGCCACGCTCTGTCTCTTTTTGTGGGGAGAGTTGATGTGGTGGATAGAAGCGACCAAAGAGTGTGGCACCCATGTCAACTCTCTCAAAAGTTCAAATCTGCCCACTGGCTTAAAAAGTTGGTGGCCCTGATCTACTCCAGCAACAGATCCCCAAGGTCTCTGGTAGAGCCCCCACCCAGCTCTGCTACCAGAGTTCAGGAGATGCTAATTATTGAACCTAAGACTTTTGGCATGCAAAGCAGGAAACTCTACCACTGAGCTACAGCCTTGGGAATGCACAAAGAAAGGTGGCAGCTGTGGGTGGTGGTCAACAAAGTTCTACTCATAGCAGAACCACTGAAATGAGTGAACCCAAGGGTTGCATTCAAATGCTAGTCCTATTTGGAGTTGATCCACTGAAATAAATAGACATAACTAACTGAGGTCCATTAATTTCAAAGGTTCTGCTCTGAGTAAACATTAGTTGGAGACAACCCTGAGTGAGCCATGTCCATTAACCTCAATGATTCTGCTCTTAGAACTAGCATTGGGTATAAATGCTTAATTGTTATGCTGGGAGTCAACATTCCAAAAAAGATGGACCAGTTGAGCTTCCTTTATGTTGGAGACTATGCAGGGGCCAGGGAGAGATGCTGTGCTTTTAGACCATTTTTGCTTATTCGAATGGGGGTGGGGTGGAGAGAGAACCATCTGGACTGTGGCAGACAATCCTATTTACAGGGAGGGTTGTGAGTAGTCTCTCTCTCATGCATTGCTTGTTCTGTGTCTTTGTTTCTTCAGAGGGCTGTTTCTCCCCTCCTTCAAAAAAAAAAAATGAGAAGAAAATGGTACAGCCCAACACCAGAGTGCCTGGATCCTCTTGCCAGCAGAGAGGCCTACTAAGAGATCAATGGGCTTTCTCAGACCCAAGTTCTGTACTTGGCTGGAAACAGTCACAAATGCCTTTCAAGGAACCAAAATACATCAACCCCACCCCACCCTGTATCCCATAATGAAAGACCAGAAGTACAGTGGTGCTTCCTAGCAGCTGAAGAGAAGCTATGTCTGGTCCCATCCTGTCCCAGTGAGGACAAGACCTTGGTGGACATTAGAGAGATCAAATAGATGAAGGTCTTTCTTTTAGCAGCAATGGAAGAACAGCGATAGTCTCTCCCCAGACCTGGAAGAGGAACTGGGCCACATCAGGTTAGTCTCTGGCTGGGTGAGCTGGAATGTGGGAAACCTGAGTTTGTGGCCCCAAGTCCTGGGCCCTCAGCCCAAGCTTCAGGCTTGTGGGTGTGAACTGCTGGTAGATTCAAAGTGTGGCTTTTTCCTCCCCGGCAGGCAACATCCTCCACTTCTGAAAGGATCATCTCAGATTCCAAGGCGCAGGTGAGGACCCAGAATGCATCTTCTCTGCCTGTCCTGGTTTTGGTGAGGTGTTCCTTGAAAGCCCATTCTCTTCCATCCCAATAAAGGGCAGCTTATTGCCAGAGCTTATTGCAATGGGATGGCAGGATAACGCTTAAAGTCCCTTGATAGTCCTCCATCTCTGCTCATGAAGAATGGTCAGGACCATCACACATTGCAGAAGTGCTAGTCCTTGGTCCTCTGCAAGCAAAGTCCAAGATATGTGCATATGCAGTGCATATGAAGTCCACCCTAGTGATGAATTGTGCAATGCAAGCCCCAGCCCTCCATCTCCAGGGGGAACAGGCCTTCCGCTGAGAGTGGCAAATCATTCTGTGTGCAGCCCAGAATCCTACATCTAACCAACCATCCTACCACACAACCTTTAGAGGAATTTCTCCTTGGCAGGTGCTTAGCCACCAACACAGGTGAAGAAGCTTCTGGGTCTATAGAGGAAGGGTCCATCACAGGTGTCTTCTGGAGCCCATGGTATTGAGCAGTTGAGACCTCATGATCTGGATGCTGGTCAGGATCTTCCTCTGGTGACCCACGAGGCTGATGCCCAAACTCTGCACATCACTGTGGAAACAAAGGCAGCATCAGGCAGACCAAAAGAAGAAGACTCAAAGAGGGTGCAAAGTAGGGGGAGTGAAGGGTGTGGCCTGGGAAGGGTCCCAAAAACCAGAGAGAAAGAGATCTAGAGAGCAACATTTAGCCTGTTCAAGGACATGCTGCAATCAGGAAGAAACACTCCTAGGGGGTATAAAGCAAGGCTGGTGAAAGGCATGGCCTGGGAAGGAGGTCCTGGGGTCATATAGAGAGAGCCACATTTGACATACACACCCTGCTGGGCCAGATGCTTCCCACCCCTAGTCTAGCTAATAATGCTCATGGGTATTCTGAGCCAGGCGACATTATGCCGATGGAACTTGCAATGCAAAATGAGATTCTACCCACGTCCCTCCAAAACACCATTTAGGTTGCTTGATAATTGAAAGTGCAAAAGTGTGTTCAATGAGGGAGAATCTTTCACTGAAGCAAATCACGGGGGAGGGGCAGAATGAGTATTTCTCCCTGTTTTTCATTTTAAGTGAGATTCTTTGCAGAGCTCTATCTAAACTGTGATCACTACCCAGGACTTGGATCCAAAGGAGTGGTGGTGGTGGTAGGAAGTACGTTTTCAGGGGCAATTGAAACTGATACGGCAATAGGATAAGGGATAAATCCACCACCACGACAGTGGTGGTCAGTGCCCACTGGGAATGGTAGGGTGAGGCCAATAGTAAGTGGCGACAGAGCCAACAAAAGGAAAAAGCAACAAATTCTACTCTTGTCCCCATCTCCCTGCTGAGCTATACAACAGCAACACTGGGACTAAGGAGGAGGAAGCTGATAGCCAGGGATACCCTCTCTGGACTGGTTGTCAGGAAGATAGCAGGCAGCTGAGGGCAGGCTGAGGGCACACAGAGGTTATTGGGGCAGTGCACAATTTGCCCTAATAGAACAACCTCCACCTCCCCTGAGAGTAGGCATGGGCAAGTTCTCTCGGTTTCTCATTTTTCCAACCTTGAGTTCAGGTCTCCACGTTTCCAGAGCAGTTGGCTCCCCACCCTGCCCTTTTAAAGAGTCCTTGTGAAAATTCAGCAGTCATTTAGCGTGAATTTCTCCCAAAAAACACACATCCGTATGCAATTTGGCCCAATGCACACATTCCTTTGCAAAATGTTTTACCCTAATAGAATGCCTTTTTGTGTCTTATTTTCATGAGGATATGTAGTTTTAAGGACACTGGTATGTGCGTTTCTATACACAAGTTGTGGCTGGAGAAACGGCATTGCAGAGAAGTGTGAATGTTGAACGACAGCTGTGTTTCAGTTGGCACATTTGGAAATTGTGAATCAGGTTGGTTCGCCTTTGAATGCGAGCCGAGTCATAATTCCCCCCATCCCTACTTGAAGGAGCCCTGGGCTTCAAGCTGATTTTGAGCTGAGCTGAATCGAGTTCACCCACCATGAGCCACATCTGCACTTCCCAATTTTCTCCAACAGAACCGCACCTTCTGCTCAAGCCAGAACAGGTGGGGGATACAGCCAAGTCTGGAACAGAAAGCTCCTCAGCTGTGGCTGAGGAATTGCCTGACACTCCTCATATAATATGCTTATGCTTCTCCTGGCCTCTTTCAACTGATAGGTTGTGTAGCAGTTTAGGCTCCTAAAATGTAATAGCAGGGAGATCCAACGGGGCTCAAGAGGCGTGTAGATGCATCCCAGGGATCCTGATTGGAGGTCAGTAGCAAAGCAGGCCACTGGGATTGGTAGGGTGGGAAGCAGGGAGGCCAACAGTAGGTGGAGCCAGAGCCAAGAAGAGACAGACCCAGAGTCAATGATAGATGAAGCCAACTAATTCTGGTTTCATCCCCATCCTTGTCTCTACTGAGTTCTACAAGGGCAACACTGAGGCTAAGAAGACAACAGCCAGCTGCACCCCCTAGACTGGGGGCTCATCCAGACTTCCGCTTGTCTTACTTCTTTCCTCAAGAAAAACCCAATCTTTACCACTGAATTGTAGGAAACGTCATCTGGGTTTCCTGCAGATTGACAGCTGCTCCAATTTAGCACTAAAAAATTGGGTTTCCCTAGGGGAAACAGCGGAGGAGACTCTTGAGAGTCCCATGGACTGCAAGAAGATGAAACCTATTCATTCTTAAGGAAATCAGCCCTGAGTGCTCACTGGAAGGAGAGATCCTGAAGCTGAGGCTCCAATACTTTGGCCACCTCATGAGAAGAGAAGACTCCCTGGAAAAGACCCTGATGTTGGGAAAGATGGAGGGCACAAGGAGAAAGGGATGGCAGAGGACGAGATGGTTGGGCAGTGTTCTCGAAGCTACCAGCATGAGTTTGACCAAACTGCGGGAGGCAGTGGAAGACAGGAGTGCCTGGCGTGCTCTGGTCCATGGAGTCACGAAGAGTCGGACACAACTAAATGACTAAACAACAACAACAGGGGAAACAGCATATAGAAAACCGTTTGGATAAGCAGAAGCATGGAGGAACCCTAAATGTGAGTAAAGAGGTAGGCTGATGGGGGCCTGAGGGCTGACTGAACTTGGAGGGGCAGTGCCCCACACATTCCAATGCACCAGCCTCCATTCAGTGGAATAACATGGGTCCCCTACCAAAGAGGAGCATGACCAAAGCTGGTGCTGGTAAGTGGTGCAGTGTAACAGGGAAAGGGGTGTCACAGTCATAGTACAGAGGGTGGGGGATCCTTTTCAGCCCAAGAGCCACATTCCCTCTGGTCAACCTTCGAAAGACCAAAGGCCAGGGGTGGGCAGGGCCAGAAGGAAAAGTGGGTGGAGCACGAGATGTAAATTTTACCTTTCTGCAGCAGCCTAGTTCACACACACACACCTCTCTCTAGCCTCCAGCCATGCAAATGAAGTGCATGGTCAGAGTTCGAGGACCAATTCCAGCAAGACAAAAACACTCAAGGAGGGTGCAAAGTAGGGGGAGTGAAGGGTGTGGCCTGGGGAAGGTCCCAAGAACCTGAGAGAGAGATCTAGAGAGCCACATTCAGCCTCTAGTCCTTACCCCTGCCATGGTGCCTAGCAGTGACTGAAGAGGAGATGTTGGGACTAGAACCCCATTTTGGCCCCTGTTCACCAAGCCTCAACCCCCCACCCCTCACACACATTTTGTGCTTACTCGATGTTCATCCGCATCACCATGCCAAGGGAAGAGTAGCCGGCCAGAGCAAAGTTCTCTTGGTATCGCCCCAGCCGGATGGAGTCCAGCCAGTCTTCCACAGTTGCACAGCTGGTGAAATCGATGCAGCCTCGTTCCGAGATGGTTTGGGTGAATCTGCAAGCCAAGAGATGGAGCACAGGAGGGAGAGGTGAGTGGAAGGTGGAGCAATGATTCTGTGTAGAAAGCGTGTGGTAGTAACACAGCACCTAAGGAAGCATAGGCCAGTTATTTTTTTCCCCTTTCCCAGAATGAGCTGCTTCTTGACAAGAGGGAGAACAAGGCAGAGCACAGCCAACTGAGCTCTGGCTCACTCTGTTCAGAGCCAGTAAGCCAGACAAGGGAAACATCCATCATCCCTGCTGGCTGGGGCTGATAGTCATTGTAGCCCAACATCTAGAGCAGTGTTTCCCAAACTTGGGTCTTCAGCTGTTTTTGGACTACAGTTCCCATCATCCCTGCTCACTGGTCCTGCTAGCTAGGGATGATGGGAGTTGTAGTTAAAAACAACTGGAGACCTAACTCTGGGAAACACTGATGTAGAGAGCCACAAGTTCTCCTTTTAGTGTGTCAATAGAAGTCAGAACAGCGACTCATACAGAGAAACAGCACAGAGCCCCCTTTCTGGATAGGGATTCCAGGGTGGGAGAACCTGTGGCCTTCCAGATGTTGCTGGATCACAACTCCCATAATCTCTGAACATTGGGCATGCTGTCCAGGTGTTGGTGGTAGTTGGAGTCCAGCAGAATCTGAAGTGTCACAGGCTCCCCATCCCTGTAATAAGCAATCACTGCTCCTCCTCCTCTAATTTCTCAAAGGTGTTCTCTGTCGGTCTGCCTCATTCACAGAGCACTTCAAACTTTCGTTATAATTTCAATGGCGCATGATAGACACCCCCCCCATCACCTCACCTTGACCTGGGTGGTTCTAACCACCTTTGGCTGCCTTCCTCCACTCCTGTCTTCATTGCCAGGGGAACAATGGACACCGATGGCCTTACTTTGGTTTCCAGCCATGGACACACAACTATCTTAGTTCTCTTCCCATGGGAGCAGAGCATCTCTCTGCTGGCAAACACGTACCTGTTGACTGTGGCCGTGCACTTGAGGTTCTGTGGGCTGCGGATGAGCTTGTCCAGGATGCTGACAATCTGGGAAAAACGTGGCCTCTCATTCCGATCTTTCTGCCAGCAATCCAACATGAGTTGATGAAGTGCTGTGGGGCAGCCCATGGGGGCGGGCAGCCGGTAACCCTCCTCCACCGACTGAATGACCTGCGATGAAGGTTTGACAATGTGCGTTTATTGGTGTTACACCTCTCTTTCCTCCAAGGTTGTACACTCAAGGTTCTGCCCTTCTCCATTTTATCTTCACAACAACTCTGCATGGGAGGTTAGGCAGATAGGTAGTGACTACCTCAAGGACACTCAGTGAGCTTCATGCCCGAGTGGAGATTTGAACCCTGGTCTCCTAGGTCCTAGTCTGATACTCTAACCACTACACAGCACTGCCTCTCCCAAGGTTTGCCTTTCTAAGAATCACCCTGCTAGGTGAGGTCAAAAAGTTTGCCTTGATGCCCCCAGAGAAGCTTAGAAGCAGGAAAAGACAGTTGCAGCTAAGGAAGGGTGAACCTGCCCATTTCAATTTCTCTCATTTTTTCAGTCTCAAAATTAGTTTTGCCCATTTCCACATCAGTTTGCATTTTTAAAGAAAAGAACAAAACCCTCAGGAAAATCCATCAGCATTTCTCCTTATATACACATTTTCATATGCCATGCAACATAACAGACACATTTTAACGCAGCAATTTTCCCCAATAGAATGCAGTTTTATGTTATTTTCACTAATATATGTCCACACCATCCTAGTATGTGTGTTCTCTCTAAAAGCTACTTGGTTGGAGAACTGCCTTGCAAAATTCAGAGAACTGCGAATGCTGAAGGACTGTTGTGTTCCAGTTTGTGTATTGTTTCAAGCATTGCAAACTAGGCAGGTTTGCCTTTCAATGCAAACTGATTCAAATCTCTCTCTCTCTCATCCCATCTTGTTAACCCCCAGCCTTGGGCCTTCAGGGCTGCCTGAAGAATCCTTGGAAAAGGATACTGTGCTGCTTAAAAAAGAGAGATGGCAGAAAAGGAAAGGAAAAGCAGAGTGTGCTTCTAGACCACATATCAAATTCGCGGAAGACCCTTTTTGAATGGCTAGAGCCCTGCTCCAACCAGAGATCAGCTGCCCCATCCAATTTCCACTATTTTCACCTGAATTTCCTTCTACATGCATTATTGCCCCTGGAGGCTACAGGGACAGAGCAGAGGTGCAATTTGCCTGATTTCCCCAATTCGTTCACTTTTCTCTAGAGCCTAAGCCCACCCCACTTTGCAGCTGTGTCTGTTTTGTCAATGACCAGCTCTTTTGCTTCGGTGTGCAGTGTCTTTGTATGATTTCATAATTGCTTACTTTGTGTTTTGTGAACACACAGAATGCCTGCATGATCTACACTTCTTCCCCACTGCAACATACTGTGTGTGTGTGTGTGTGTGTGTGTGTGTGTGTGAGAGAGAGAGAGAGAGAGAGAGAGAGAGAGAGAGAAATTGGAGCAGTACTAGCCATGCTGGGTAACCTGCAAGCCCCCACTTGGGAGAGTACGCAGGGATGGATAAGCAGAGACCGAGCCAGGGTTCAGGCTAGTCAAGGTAATTACTGCAAGATTCATCCAGGGAATTGACTCACTTGCAATTAATGTTCTTTTTTGTTTTTCAAAACAACACTATCAATTGATTCTTAACAGGGTAATCAAGTCACACAATTAACTGAAGCATTTTTAATTTTTGACAAAAAAAGATTCTGAACACATGTGGAACCCCATTCAATGTGGAGTGCACAACTACAACACATGCCATGTTTGGGTAGCGAAAATTCTGCACATTACGACTTTCTTTGCAATCCCACCCAACAACGATGATGTGCAGAGGTTGTGGGGGGCTGGGAGACATCTATAACAGATTGACCCTCTGGCTGAAGGACCTCCCTCTGCTCTTTCGTTGCCCTTCCTTGATGTCTTCTTGGGCACACTTCCTTCTAAACTGGCAGCCATCTGGATTGAGTAACAAATTCCTCAAGGAGAGGCCAGCTAGTCTGTCACAGTGCAAAGATCCCCATGGAGCCTGTTTAAGACCAACACACTTGATAGCATGGAATGTGGTCTCAACAGATCCTGAGACATAGGAGAACATGGCAGGAGCCGAAATTGGTGGAGCGATGGTGATGGCAGTGGGGTGGGGACCCTCTGAAATTTATCAGTTCAGAGAGATTTACCAAGGTGTAGGGGTAATGATTGAGTAACAAATTCCTCAAGGAGAGGCCAGCTAGTCTGTCACAGTGCAAAGATCCCCATGGAGCCTGTTTAAGACCAACACACTTGATAGCATGGAATGTGGTCTCAACAGATCCTAAGGCATAGGAGAACATGGCAGGAGCCGAAATTGGTGGAGCGATGGTGATGGCAGTGGGGTGGGGACCCTCTGAAATTTATCAGTTCAGAGAGATTTACCAAGGTGTAGGGGTAATGAGAGAGGGAGCCACCATAGACAGTGATGGGAATAAGGGGAGAAATCCTGTTTAGGTCATCGATTCAGATCTCTGGTAAGAATGGTCCTTCTTCCAGGAACCTGCCAGGATCAGGAGAGAAACTAGAGTGACAGAAAGTGGGGGGGGGGGTTGGAGGTATGTCCCCACCCATTTTCTATTCTCACTCCATTTTCTGCCCACACATGGCCCTGTGTCCAACTCCTGCCTGAAACCCTTGAGAGTCACTGACAGTCAATGTGCTTAGCTTGATAGGACAAGTGTCTGACCCTGAATAAGGCAGGTTCCTTTGTTCTCACATCTTAACAGAAGGACCATAGCTCATTGTTTTCCATACAAGAGGTTCCAGGTACAACTCCCAACATTTAGACAGGTAAATCCCTGTCTGAAACTATTGGAGAGCACCTGCAAGTCAGTGTAGACAATACTGAATTAGATGGACCAATGGTGTGATTTGGCAGAAGGCAGCTCCTGATGAAGTGCAGGAGCAGAGAGTTGAGAAGGGCGCCAGTCTCTGGTTCCAGAGTCTGTTCCAGATGCTGCACCCAGTTCTCCTACTCTGATCCCACCAGCAGAGACCATTCTTGTCTTCCTGGCAACTTGGGGAAAGGAATGACCCGGGGATGTGCACAATTCCCTTCCCACAATGCTGAAATCTACAGGGATCGCTTTCACACAAGTTCTGTTTCAGATGGAGGAATAGATTAAGTCATGGGCAGCAGCTGCTGCTTCCCTTACGTCCCGGTTGGTCATGTTCCAGTAAGGCCGCTCCCCATAGGCCAGCACTTCCCACATGACAATGCCGTAGCTCCACACGTCACTGGCCGATGAGAACTTCCGGTACGTGATGGCTTCTGGCGCTGTCCACCGTACCGGGATTTTCCCACCCTGCAATAAGGAAAGTTCAAGGCAGAGACATGCAAGTCAACCAGTCTGAATGAACCACTAGCCACCAAGAACCACTGGATTCATCAAAACGGGCACCCAGGGGGTGTGAAACCCTGAACCCTTGACTGGCTGCTAAGTTAGCTAAGAGCTTTCCATAGCTAGCTGTATTTGTGTGCATGGCTTCTGCAGTTAAAGGTAAGTAGTGAGAGAGTGCACAGCAGCGGCAAGGAGCATTTTTCAGCCTGTGGGCCACATTCCCATCCGGGAAGCCTTCTGGGGGCCACATGCCAATGGTGGGAGGAGAAACAAGGGTCAATTTGACCTCTTGCACAACAGGCTAGTTTCACACACCCTCTCTGTCTTTCATCCAGGGATCAGAGTTGAAGAACACATGCCAACATCTAAAGAGGGTGCAATGTGGGGCAGGGAAAGGATTATAGAGGCTTGGGGCTGCATTCAGCCCTCCAGGTTTCAGATTCTCCATCACTTATGTACAAATTAGTGGTGAGTGAATGATCCTTAAGCTCAATTTGGGATCAGCTCAATATTTCTCAAACCATATGAAGTTGGCACACGATAGGGATGTCTGCCTTTTCCAAAAAGTTCTTTCCTGGCTGTTGGCATTGGGTATATCTTGATGGTTTCATCTGCCCCTCAAATGGCCATCTATGTTGTAAATGTGTGTGCCATTTTCTGGGCGAAATGAAGCTCAATTCAGGATACTTCTGAGCATTGCAAGCTGCCCAGATTCATAACTCTGAAGCAGCACCAGCAGCAACATCTCAGATGTAGAACCGGATGCTGGAGGAAGGCAGTGAAAGAGACCTGTGGGGGCAATAGGAACCTGACAGGCTCCAGAGAGCAGGATCAGACATCCTTAAGGAAACGTCTGTAGCTCAGCAGGAGAGCACATGCTTGGCCTGCATAATGTCTGGTGGTCAATTCCCAGCATCTCCAGGTGCTGAGAGCCTGGAGAGCTACTGCCAGTCGAAGTGGACAATATTGCGCATAGTGGACCATGGTCCTGCCTGGTATATATATATATATATATATATATATATATATATGCCAGGCTCCTATATTTTGCTGAGAAAGGAATATGGGGGGGGGGAAGGCTGTCTGAGAAACAAGGAGGGGACAAGCAGAGTTAAGCTGAATGTGGTTCTCTCTGTGTGCATGTGTGCATGAAGAGCCCCCAAGCTAGGATCTGCAGGAAGAGGTACCAGTTCAACAAAGCTACAAAACTGCTTGAAGGACGGTTCCCCCAAAACCTGTTAAGGTCCAGGGAATTATCCAGATGCCTTAAATGTCTACAGAGATGCTGAGGAGTGGGGTTCATTTGGGTTGATGGGGCATTGCCCTGCTAACCTCAGTCTGCCCTCTTCCACCCCCACCTGCCTCTCTGCTTTCAGAGTCCAGAGGTGGCAATACCTGCCAGCATCAGTGTTGTCCCTGTAGAATGCATCAGAGAGGAGGATGGGTACAAAACTAGCAAAAGCTAGCTCTTGCCTCTGGCTCCACCTACTGCTGGGCTCCCTACTTTCTGCCCCACCAGATGCCACTGGTCCCAAGAGACCACTAGTCTCCTTTCAGAGGCTTAGAAACCATCATGGCAATCCAGCAGTATGTAAAATCACCATCACCATCAGGACTCCATAAAAAAAAAGCTAATCGCAATCACAACATAATCACGACAAGTAGCCCCTGTGCGCCACAAGCCAGAGCGTACCGTGGTGGTATAAGCGGCCTCGGGGTTGTTCTCCAGGATTCGCGACAGGCCAAAGTCAGAGACCTTGCAGACCAAGTTGCCGTTGACCAAGATGTTGCGCGCCGCCAAGTCGCGGTGCACGTAGCCCAGGTCCGCAAGGTAGCGCATGCCAGCACCGATGCCTCTCAGCATGACGACCAGCTGAAGCACCGTAAATTGCCCATCATGTTTCTGGAGAAAGACCAGCCCGTGTTAGTTTTCAGCCAGTGTCATGTCACCGGTAGAGGCTGGTCTGGAGGGCAAACAGGGCACCACCACACCAAACTCAGCCTGCCTCTAAGCAGCCCCAGATTCTCAGCCCTCATACTTATAACCAGTCCTGCGGGTGGCGCTGCCTGCCAGCTTCCTCCTCCTTGGTGTTGCCTTTGTAGATCTCACCAGGGAGGAAGAAGGGAACGAAACTAGAATGAGTTGGCTCTGTCTCTCATGGGCAACCCCTGGAGGCACCAGCCCACACTGCACCCCACTAATGCATATCCCAGGACCAACCTAAAATACAGGGGTTACATTTCAGGGCTGACACTGGAGAACGTAAGAAGAGCCTGGCTGCTAGATCAGGCCAAAGGGTGCTCTAGTGCATTATGCTGTTCTTTCAGTGGCCAACCTGATGCCTCTTGGAAGCCCACAAAGAGGGCCAGGATGTGACAGTGCTTTCCCCAGCTGTAATTTCCACCAACTGGAAGAGAACATAGCCACCATGGGTTTGTTTAATCCACGTTTATAGCTATTCAGGTTGGTGTTCATCACTACCCCTTGTGGAGGCAAATTCTGGAGTTTAACAATGGATCATGTGAAGCAATGTTTTCTTCCATCCTTTCCTGAAAGTTGGGAGATGTTGGAAGAACATTCAGCTTCACTGGATTCCCCCATGTTCTAGTATTCATAGAATCATAGAATTGTAGAGTTGGAAGCGGTCCTGAGGATCATCTAGTCCAACCCACTGTGATGCAGGAATATGCAGCTGTCCCATATGGGAATTGAACCTGCAACCTTGGCATTATGAGCACCATGCTTGAACCAGCTGAGCTATCACCAGCTCCACCCCCTTGATTATTCTGGCTACCCCTCTCTCAACCATTTTGGGTTCTATACTATCCTTCCTCCTGTGATCCTCCAGTCAGATGCCACTGTCGTGAGGCTGCAGCGCCCGCCTCTCCTTGCTCCTGTCAGTCACTCTGCCAGGAACCATGCAGCATGAATAAGAAGGCGTGCTGTTTTACCCGGAGAAAGGAATCCAGCGAGCCGTTCTCCATGTACTCGGTCACAATCATGACTAATTTGCCTGCAGGAGACAAGAGAGGTCAAGTTAATAGACATGTGCCTTTGCAGCTGATGTGTTTCTGTCTGTTCAGGACTGGTATGAGACATTGTGCGAACGAGGGCACCAATGGGTCCCCCACTCTACTTGACCACAGCTGTGCAGTATTTTCTTTTCCAGCTGCTGCACCACTCACTGCCCTCCCAGATGCCCCCCTCCATTATATCATTTTGGCAGTAGATGAGGAGTGGTGCCACTTTTGAATGGGGCTAAGCTTGATTCCCACCCATGGTGGTCACCAGCCATTGTTATTTCCCCAAAAGGAAATCTAGGTATGTCAAACCTGGAATAGCCTATATAGAGCTATAATAACTGCAGAGTCTCAAGGTCAGGACATTGCATTTGGGGTAACCCCCGGATTAGAGGACAAGCTTTGCTCTCATTCCAAAGAAGAATGTATGCCTGGCTATTTCCAATAGGGCTGATTTGGAACTCAGTGGGGAAGGCAAGGAGGCAGCTGGATCAGGCAGTGCAGTGTCCCTGGGGTGTGAGACCAGTGTCTGAATTGACTAACTGCTGAGGTGCTTATTGGTGGGGAAGGGACATTTAGAAAGCCCTCTCTGCTCCACCATAGTTCCTGAGACTTCCTCACAGGATACCAAAGACAGACAATCTATAGGCACCGTTCATGCTATTAAGTCATTCTGATATTTGCATCCTGTTACCATAATGCTTTGCATCAGAAGTGTGACCCAAAAGCTCCCCCTCCTCCCCAGCTTTATAATTCAATTCAATTCAGCTCATCCCAAAAAAAGAGAGTGAAAGGGCATTTTACTTCTGTGCAGGAAAAGAGAGTCAGAAGCGCAAGCCAAACGTTCCCTCCCCCTCCCTTTTTTCTCATCTCCATCAAATGAACCGCTGCAGGAAGAACAAACCCAAATCAACGGCTCATTTTGCTAATGATATTCGTAAGGAAGCAAGGACATCAGCCGGGGACAGGCTGCCTTCCTCTCCCTCTGAAATGAGAGGCAACAACTAAAGGAGAGAGGAGAACTAAACTCCCGCCTGAGGCTTCAGAACAATTGACAGCTGGCCAGTAGGCCAATCCAAGCTGAAGGTTACCAAGTCTTGGGCTGGACACTTGTAGGTGTCTCTTTTCAGAGGGGTCTAACCTGTAGGTAGGGATGGGTGAATCATAGGAACAGAAGAAGAGCATGAGGGAATAGGTCATTGACCAATGTGGCCCAGCATCCTGCTCTGACACTGGCCAACCAGATGTCAATGGGAAGCCCAAAAGCCGGGCATGAGCACAACAGCACTCTGCTCACATGCGACCCCCAGCGACTGCTATTGAGAGACATAATGTTTCTGACAGTGGAATAGAACACAGTCATGGACACTGGGGACCAAAACTCAGTGACATATGTTGATTTAAACCAGAGGAGGAGGATCTGCGGTCCTCCAGATGTTGGACCACAAACTCCCAACATCCTTGAATTTGCTGGCTGGGGCTGATGGATGCTGGAGATCAACAGCATCTATTTTTGTTTTATTTATTACATGTCTATACTGCCCTTCATTTGGGGATCACAGGGGCAGTTTACAATATAAAAACACAAAAATATATAGCATAGTAACAACTAAAATCAATAATCCCCAGCCACGCACACAAAGCTTAAAAGGCCATAGATGGTTTAATTAGCCAAAAGCTAACCTAGAAGGCTGCTGGGTCCTCATCCCTGACAATTACTTTCTCAACATACAGGTTGAACCTAATTTGCATTGTGACTGGTCAGGGTAAAACAATTGGAGGTTGGTGGAATGAACGTGGCCACTAGTAAGGCTGAGTTTGATAGCCAAAAGATGAGACTTGCCCAATGCCTTTCCAATGTCCCTCAATGACGCAGGTATCCCTGAAACAAGACTGATTTCTTAAAGCCATTCACGACTCCCATCTTCATAATAAAGTCCCTTTCTGGGTTGGTCTGCAATGCTGATGAGTCCAGACTGATATCAAAAAGGTTAGTTTTTCTCTCTGCTTGGGGCCTCGAATACCCTGCAGTTCTTCTGAACACTGGCCCCTTCCACCCTGATTGCCTACAAATTGATTCTTGATGTCCTTATTCATAGGAAACTATGCATTCCTCAAATGTTTCCCTGTCCCCTCCCGTATTTTAAGAGCCTTCGTCCTTCCTGACAACCCATTTGGATGGAAGGAAGATGGGTGTGTAGGTCAGGGGAGGCAGAAGAAGAGAGTAATGGGGATAAAGGCTAGCTAGCTAAGTTGTGGCTTCACATCATAAATAACTGTGAAATCTGGGTGTAGACTAGTGGCAAAGAGTCTGATCTGTGACCCAGGAAGGACCTGGTTCAAATCTCACCTGTGCCATGAGTTCCCTAGGTAGCCTTAGGCAAGTCACACTCTCTCAAACCTGCCACCTTCTGCACTATGGAGGAAAATAATACAGGCTTCTCTTACAGGGTTACTATAGGACAGCCTTCTTCAATCTACTGCCCTCCAAATGTTCTGGACTAGAACTCTCATTATCTCTGACCATTGGCAAAGAGTCCAAAACATCTGGACAGCAGCATGGAGGAGAAGGCCATTGGAAGAACTGCAACCAAATCATAGGCATGCAAAGTGTTTTGAACAACATCATTCTCTCTAGCAGCCCCCTGGAGTCATGAGACATGTTCCCCTTGTTCCATTCGCTAAACTCACCTAGTTGAGTCAGACCTGGCCTCACACTTACTTTTGGTGACCACCCCCTCCAGGTGGATGACATTGGGGTGGTCAAACTGGGCCATGATGCTTGCTTCACTCAGAAAGTCCCGTCGCTGCTTCTCTGTGTACCCAGCTTTCAGGGCCTTGACTGCCACGGGTACCTCTCTCTTCCCAGGTAGCTTCAGACGGCCATAACACACCTCTCCTGACTCTCCTGCAGACCAAGATGGACCAGCACATCACATTCAGTTTTTATCTTACTGCCTAGCCCCTTCCGAGCTTCCCTTGGCCACCAATTCCACCCTCAGATAGGCTTCTGAGTACCATCCAGAAGGCCAATGATTCTCATTTGAGAAAATGAGATCTGGTGCCCCATTGGCCTTAAAAGAGCAGCTTCCCTTGCCCCAGGATGTTCTCTGGGTCCAGGGAGAGGGACATCTATGGGGGGAAAGGGAGTACACACCAGACCCAATGACTCTCTCGATTTTAATCCTGGAGGCTTCGATTTCTCGCGTGAACTCATGCACAGCCTGGCAGGGGTCCTCATAAGTGTGGGGCTCCACGTAGAACTTTGACTCGGGGAATTTCACTGTAGGGCATTCCAAGAAGGACAGAAGAGACATGAAGCTTGAGGCAGTTATGCAAAGCAGGGGCAGGGGAGAAAGTCGATCTTGTTTGCATTTGAATGAGAAACTGGCTGCTTGGCACTTCCCAAAAGCAATACACAAACTGACCCCTCCACACACAAATCCTCTGAAATTTTTCACTTCCCTGAATGTTGCAGTGTAGTTGTCTAACCAAGCAATGTGTACATACATGAAACATTATTTTTTTAAAAAAAAGAAAATGAAATCCCACATGCATTTACAACCCCCCCCCCCCCCCCCCCCGATTCCACATTTTCACTTTTATATAGTTTTAAATGCTAATAATGCACACTATCAATCCTTACATGGCAATTCACAAAGCAATATGCATAGGATTAGCATGAAAATTAGTCCTCCAATGTGTCAGGAGAAAGGCATAGGCATGCGATTGGTCAGAAATATATATCTTAGCGAAAAAAGTTTGGGCCTATCTCTTCCCACACTGCATCACTCATGGAAATTGAAAAAATGAGCATCTCATCAGAAGAACACATTCCATTCCTGACAAGCATGGAGTGCCCCTTTGGTCTGGTCAGCCTAAGCTGGAATCCAACATGGAAGCAAGAGTTTTGCTGCAACCCACCTGGTGTGGCCTTGCAACCCACCTGTGGGTCCTGACCCACTGGTTGAAGATCTATGCTTTAGGCTTGTCTACAGTAGCTAATGGTTGAGGAAGTCAAGTGAAAGTCCTCTGCCAAAGGGAAAGCATCCATGGCATCCTCAGCACTGAAAGGATATCAGGGAAAGCAATACCAAGCTAGCAAAACATATCTCAGGGAAACAGAGATAGGCTTCTTCCTCTAGACCACCCAACTTCCTATCGTCAAGGTTGCATCCTCCTCCCAGGTGGTTCAAACCTTGAGCCAGCCAGGTACAGTGATGCCTTCACTTTGCCTCCTGGGACAGTGTCAGAGTTCCATGTGCACCATGCTCGAGGCTCTGACCCTGCACATTTACCAGCAGAGGCTTGCTCTTGGCATGGTAATGTTAGCTCTGGTGCTGCAGAATGGGCATACATGAAGGTCATTGGACAAGCTTTAGCTCAACTCTTACCCTGTCCGTTCTGGTAATGCATCTTCTCCTCGTCGGAGTCCTGGAATGCCTTGCTGTAGCCGCAGTGTCTGCACGCCCAGTGATGCGGTGGGGTGGAGGGTGAAGAGAGAGATGAGACACCAAATATGCTAGTGAGGCACCACCTTAAGAACTTCAGAAGAGCCCTTCTGGATTTGACCAAATGCCCATCTAGTCCAGCAGCCTGTTTTCACAGTGGCCAACCAGGTGCCTATGGGAAATCTGCAAGCAGCAGATGAAAGCAACAGCGACTTCTCCACTTGTGCTCTCCATCAACCTTCTCCTTCATAAATGGTCTAAACTCTTTTAAAGTCATCTAAGTTGGTGGCTATCACTTGCTTGCCTTCCTTCCAAACTAAGAAGAAGGCCCAAACCCAAATGTTGCAACTTTTCCTCTTAGGGGCATGAAAACACGCAGAAGCATACCACTTGGGGGGAGGCCCCCGGTGAGAGATCTGCCCTTAAAAGATAAGCCTACCTCTTCTTGCAGATCAGAAAGAGCAGCAATGCGACAAGGCCACTGATGAGGGTGAGGCAGGTCCATACGACTGCTGTGGTGTCGTAATGGGGAGCTACTGGGAAAGAAAGATTGCAGGATTCTAGCTCTGCAGCCTGAGACATGGGCACTGTTCTTTTCCCTTTATCCCTGGGCTCAGTGCATCCTGACTCCCGATGGAACAGAGGCAGCTATCTTTCATCAAGTCCAGCTAGCTCAAGACTGTCCACAATGACTGGCTCTCCAGGATTTCGGATAGGGGCAATTCCCAGCCTTACCTGCAGATGCTGGGGGTTGAACCAGGGACCTTCTGCATGCAATGCAGATAACTCTACAACTCTGCTACAGCCCTTCCCCAAGGAAGCAGAGGCAAGGGTGATCCGATGACAAGGAAATATGTTCTTCCTAAGAATGGAGTCTGTTCCTGAGCATGACTTACTAGTGGGAGGTCATTGGCAGTTTGATCTTTTTGCAGCATTCCATAGCTCAGTGATGGCCAAACTTGGCCCTCCAGCTGTTTTGGGACTACAACTCCCATCATCTCAACTAACAGGACCAGTGGTCAGGGATGATGGGAATTGTAGTCCCAAAACAGCTGGAGGGCCAAGTTTGGCCTTCACTGACATAGCTGATACGCCTTTGTTGCTTGAGAACACCAATGGAGAAGAAATTACGGAGGAAAGTAATGGTAAAGCAGGGGAGGAATTCTAGCAGTGAAGGGCTGTAGCTCATTCATAGAGCATCTACTTTGCATGCAGAAGGTCTATGGTTCAATGCCTGGCATCTCCAGGAAGAACTGGAAGCCACTACCAGTCATTGTAGACAAAACTGAAATAGGTGGGTCACTGGCCTGTCTCCCTCTAAGGCAGCTGCCTCTGTTCCTTCATTGAGCTGTGGCTGATGGAAGCTGGAGTCCAACAACATCTGGAAGACTCAATGGTTGCCTGATTCTCCATCTGTCCCATGTCCAAAATTCATACAGAACCTCAGAACCAGTGGCGTAGCGTAGGGGGTGCAGGGGGGGCCGGCCGCACCGGGCGCAACATCTGGGGTTTAGGGTTAGGGGGCGCAAATCCACGGGTTAGGGGGCGCAAATCCATGGGTTAGGGGGTGCAAATTACTTGCCTTGCCCCGGGTGCTGACAACCCACGTTACGCCACTGCTCAGAACAGGTGAAAGACCAAGGATAACAGGGATCATGACTGTGTCGGCACACTGCCCTAGAGCCTTAATTCTCCCCCTTCTGGACTTAGCCCTCCCTTCCATAAGAACATAAGAAAGAGCTCATCTAGTCCAGCTTCCTGTTCTCACAGTGGCCAAAGAGATGCCCCAATGGGAAGCCCACAAGCAGCACCTGGGTACAACATTGCTCTCCCCAGTTGTGATTCCCAGCAACCAGCAATTCATGGGCATAACTGCCTCCAGCAGTGGAGGGAGAACTCCTTCTCTGAAATGGGTATGTCCTGTAGGGGTTGGAGGCCACCGCATGGGGGAAGGCAAACAGAGCTTGCATTTTGGGGTGGGGTGCCTTCCAGTCCTGCCCCATCCCACACCTGCACTCTCATGCACCCCTCTCCTCCCCCTGCTTTGCCTCACTTGCTTTGGCGGTCTCCACTTCCACCACCTGGCTGAATTTGCCACAGCCGGCAGAGGTGCGGGCTCGGACCTGGAAGACATAGCAGGTTGCCGGCTTCAAGCCTGAGACGGTGGTGCTGTTGCCTTTGGACTTCAGGGTGGAGTAGCTCTGCATTTCTTTGTCCTGGGGAAGCAGAAAGTGACGTCAGTCCAGGGCAGGGGTGGGGAACCTCAGGCCTGGAGGGCAAAAGTGGCCTTTTGGGCCTCTCCATCTAGCCATCAGGACTCTCCCCAGGCCACCCCGTCATCAGCCCTGTTTTGCCTTCCCACTGCTTTTTCCTGGCTGGAATGTCTCCTTCAATTCTGTCAATGTCTTTTGGATGGTGGTTGCAGACGGACGGGTGCAGGAACTAGTCTTTTATACAAAGGTAACGTCTGCAATTTTTGCTCCAATCACTTTTGCACCTGGCCACTCCCACCACCAGATCTTTGAACGGTCCCCAGAAAAAGAATATTCCTCACCCCTGGATCAAAGCCTTGTGCTAGAGAAGGTATTATTAGCAATGGGAACAGGAAGCAGCAATTGGTTTATTTCAGCCTTTCCATATTTGCTTGGCTTGCCTTCCAGGTTAACTTGGGCAATTTCTAAAATCAGTGTTGGAATCTGGGAAATGCAGGGTTTGCTGGAGTCTTCAGTTCATGGTTTTATTTAGTTTCCTTGTGGCTTACTGAAGCACACCAACCATTAGAGATTATGAGGATGGGTGAAATCTGGTCAAGAAGGAATCATGTCGCAATTCCATCAGGATTCCTTTTTATGCTGCAATTTAGTCACTGCATATACAAGCACATGTGCATGGAATCCTGATGCAACTGCATTTAATCAATGCACATGCATGCAATCACATTAATATTCCGTGTTGTGCTGTGATTTAATCGGTGCATGTCGGAGCATGAGCAGTTGTGCGTGGAATCTCGATGTAATCATGCAGTCATGTCAGAACTCCATTTTACACTTTGATTAAATCAATGTCATCATTACAACTGTAATTTGTAAGTTAAAAAAAAGGCAAGCTGAAACTCGTGAGAAACTGCACATGCACAGTTGTCTGAACAAAGTCTGGAAATAAGAGGAAGCAGAAGTAAATAGCTGCTTGCTAATGGAGAGGTGAGGGACGCGGGTGGCGCTGTGGGTAAAACCTCAGCGCCTAGGACTTGCCGATCGTATGGTCGGCGGTTCGAATCCCCGCAGCGGGGTGCGCTCCCGTCATTCGGTCCCAGCGCCTGCCAACCTAGCAGTTCGAAAGCACCTCCGGGTGCAAGTAGATAAATAGGGACCGCTTACCAGCGGGAAGGTAAACGGTGTTCCGTGTGCTGCGCTGGCTCGCCAGATGCAGCTTTGTCACGCTAGCCACGTGACCCGGAAGTGTCTGCGGACAGCGCTGGCTCCCAGCCTATAGAGTGAGTTGAGCGCACAACCCTAGAGTCTGTCAAGACTGGCCCATACGGGCAGGGGTACCTTTACCTTTTTAATGGAGAGGTGCCCTGTGGAAGCAAGACTCTGGAAGGAGGAGGAGGAGGGGGAGATTTCCATTTGCTTTATTTGCACCTTAGATTCTGGGAAGCAACTTGGATGGAGAGATTTAGCACATGCAATGGCACACCTGGCCCAACAGAGATAGCAGACAGGTCAACCAACACAACCAGCACAAGGGTAAAACCAACTTTTACCTTTTCATAGTACTTGATCTCATATTCCAGAATGATGCCGTTGGGCTGATCCGGTTCCTGCCACAGGAGCGTGACACTGTTTTGGCCCACATTCTCCTGGTGAACAGCCAGCACTTGGGATGGAGCTACGGAAACAGACAATAGGAAACCATATGAGGGTGGTGCTGATAACGCCAAGGTTGCAGGTTTGATCCCTGTATGCTACAGCTGCATAGGTTGGGCTAGATAATCCTCAGGATCCCTTCCAACTCTACAGTCCTCTAGGAGAGAGAGAGGCAGAGAGAGGCCATGGTGGTAGTGGAGAAAGCAAGGAGGCCAGCTGTAGATGGAGCCAGAGCCATTGCAAGGTGGGCCCACCTCCTGTTTGATTGCAAGTAAGACAGTAGAAAGATAGGAGCTGGCCAAGGGGAGACCGAGGTTGGTAGGGTTCTGTTCCATCTGCCTTAGTGGACCACCATTGTCAAATGGGTCAAGAGGTTCTAGGTGGCTTAGGTAACCAAGCTCAGCCAATTGCTATAAGAGGGAGACTACATTTAATCTCACAACAAGCACCAGTTAGTGGCATTGCCAGGCAACTGCCAGGACATCAGTACTCCAGGAAGGCTTACCATTGGTGCCTGCCTTGTGACTTCCTAAAAACACCCAGCAACCATAATAGTATGACACTGACTTCCACCCATATACAATTCGGGTTGCAAATTTTCCCATTTGTTTATTTGATTCCGTTTAGGAACCACTTCCCATAGAATATCTCAAAGGGACTTCATGGCAAAAATGCCAACCACCAAAACAATTAAAAACAGTTCCAGATACAAAAACAAAATTTATTTTAATATGTAAAAAAAACCAAAAAACCAAAAACAGTTTCAGGCTTGATACAGGCACAGTCTGGAATAAAGATCTGCCATTGAAAGTGTTGTTGACAAAGGAAGGTTTTCAGAGAACTGGAAAGAATTCTTCAGCAAAGTATACTCTAACTCTGAATTGGAAGAGTACTTCATTCCTCAATAAATTGGTGCGTTGACCTATTCTTGGTTTCTAGAATTAGCGATTCATCATTGCTCTTGCTATGTAGACAACATTTTGTATGTACTGTATATAAAACATTTCTGCAGAGATGGCCCCTGCCTGATACGTAGGGGGAGAGAATTCTCAAAAGGAGGTGCCACCACACTAAAGATTGCTCTCTCAAACAGAAGTGACGTCCTGATAAAAGCAGAGTAGGCATGTCAGGGGTAAGATGATATTTTAGGTATATTTTTCCAGGTCTTCCTCATCATTAATAGTAACAGTTGGGGATTGGACTAGATGATCCTTTGGGTCCCTTCCAACTCTGCAATTCTATGACTCTATGAATTAAGGCTGCAATCCTATGCCCACTTACCTTGCGCTATGCTCCACTGAACTCATTTCTGAGCAGACATGTATAGGATTGCTCTGTTAATCTGCAATGTTTTTAATGGGTCAAAACATCCAGAGTAGGGTAGGTATGTGAGATGGAGTTCTGGTTGGTTCTATCGTGGAGGGGAAAGAAAAAGAAAAGAAAAGCAGAAAATAATGGAAGTGGGAAAGGTCACAAAAGGCAACCCAAATGAACAGAGGATGGAGAATCTTCCTCACAAAGAAATGCTTTTTATTGTTTTTGTTATTTTATTTTATTTTAAAAAAGGCTATTGGAGGGACATGAAAGAGGATTATATAATGTTGGAAGAAATAAATAGAGAGGATTTCTTCTCCTTCTCTCATAATACTAGAATGCAAGAGATCACCCTGGGAAATTGGTTGGCAATAGATTCAGGATGCATGGAAGGAAAGGACTTCCTCATGCAATTTCTAGAAATCAGTCAAGTTTGTGGGATTCAGTGCTACAGGGGTGGTGATAGCCACTAGTCTAGGCTGCTTTTCAAGAGGATCAAGCAAGTAACAGAGGAGAGAAGGCAAGCACCTAGGACCTGCCAAAATGAAAAAGGAGGTCCAAAGAGGGCAGCAGTTTGCATAAAACCTGCACGTGCCAATTTGGGGGTTGCCAGAGTAGCACCTGTGGAAGCCCATGAAATTAGGCTTGAAAGAAATATTCCATTGTTGCTTATAAAATGGGTTGCAGTGTGTGCTTGGTTGCAGTGCGCATGGTACCCACCAACAGTTTCTCCAGTCTGCAAATGTGTGTATGGGCCCAAAACGGCTGGTGAACCCAGGGCTCATACATTTGCAGAAATGCCCATTTTGAAATGATTGCTGCAATTTAAATAGAAGTGCAATACCTAGCACAGGAGTGGAGAAGACTGTGACCAGGTGATCCGGGTGCCTGCTCAGCCAATTGTAAATATGTCATCGATGGGAAACATCAAGGCCCCTTCCATCTTCGTGTTCATTATCTTTCAACATTATCAGCAAAGCAGACCCTACAAATGTCCCTATTTTTCAGGGACAGCCCCAAATTTACAGACGCCATCCCAGTTTCCAGTCTGATCCTGGAATGTCCCGTTTATCCTAAGGATGTCTCTATTTTCATCGGAGAAACGTTGGAGGGTATGGAGTTATGTGACCTCCCCAAGCCAAGTTACTTATAGATAAGTAACTATACAACCTTTAGATGACGTCTGAAGGCAGCCTTGTATAGGGAAGGTTTTTAAACATTTTATTATGTTTTTATATATGATGGAAGCTGCCCATAGTAGCTGGGGCAACCCATTCAGTTGGGCAGGGTCTTGTTGTTGTTGAATAGGACATCCCTATTTTCATTGGAGAAATGTTGGAGGGTATGGTAATGCTCGTGATCTGCAGAGCCCTTCAAGGAGAGGACTGTCGTCTGTAAAGTAGGCCACATAACCACCTGAAATAACATGGAGCTGGTGATGAAGAACATCTGACCTAGGGAACCATCCATGTCACTTCAATTTGGGAGCACCTCAATGGATTCCAACCAGTGCTTTTTTCTTTTCCTTTTTTAGAAAAAAGATGCTGGTACTCTCCATGAAGTTGTTACGTTAAGTGCCACACTTCTAACATTTAGGGGGGAAAGCTACTTCCGACCTAAGGAGGAGGTGTGGTGCGGGCTTCCCACCCCCAACACTCGTGTGGTGGCTGACTCCCAGCCCTGTGTGACCAGGGGAATCCTCTGCCACGTCATTCCCTGGCCAGCCAATCAGCTGGCTCAGGGGGAGTGGCTTGCATCATTTAAGGGCAAGCGTGGCAGAGGAGTGTCCTCTTTTTCTGCCAATCAGCTGGGGAATTTCCCACCCATCCACCCTTCAAGGTTCTCTTTTGACCTTGCTATGGACTTCGGTTGGTCGCCGTTAAGGGGCCTGGTAGGAATTTTTCCACTTGGCAAATTGGCACCAGCCATTTGGTTTTTTCGCCTACCTCATAGCAAATCATCACAACTTCTACGGTTTGGTGGTTAGGCATTGGTCGGGGTATTGTTATGTAGATGAATTGAGGGGAGGAGCACCATCACCTCCCCCAGATAGTGAAGGGTAGTCCAGTAAAAGACTCTGGGGGGCGTGGCCCTGTCCGAAGCCTATGGAGGCCAGGGCCCAAGGCACGCCCCTGAGCGGTGACCCCGGGGGTGTGCCTAGTTGATGTGCATCAGCAGGGCTTCCCCTGCTGGTGTTAACCCTTCCCAGCCTCTCAGACAGACAGACTGAAGCCGGATAGTTGATTAGGACCAATGCCTAAGCCATTACCATTCATCACCTGTAACCAATAAAGTTGTGGCCAATTTTAGCCCATTAACCTAAATAATGTTGTCCGGCGTCTTTATTTCTACTGGTGGGAGGGGGGAACTCACCACGCAAATGTGCCAGTACTGAACAACCCTGAGTAGACAACACTTGAGTTAAATGGACCAGGCGTCTGACTCAGTATAAGGCAGCTTCTTACATGCCTGATCCTGCCATAAAAACCTCTTTGCCCATTCAGTGATATCCAGGATTTTAAGCCCTGAGAAGCAGGCTAAGCCAGTTTGGCAGGGCAAGCAGAGGGGAGGGCATCTCCTACCTGCCTGGTTTGTGGTGATGTTGACGGCAGCGAATTTCGGTGGCTCAAGGGTCAGGTCAGAGACCCCGTTGACGGCCTCCACCCAGAAGGAGTAGTTGGTGTGGGCTAGGAGGTTGGTGACAGCCAGGGATCCCTGAGCCAGGTTCACTGGCTGGGGCAGGAAGCGGATGCCAGTGCTGCAAGCCTCACACTGGCCAGAATCCCACAGGCAGTGGCGGCAGAGGACGTTGTAGAGGATGTCGCTGCGGCCGCCTTTGTCCAGAGGCGGGGACCACTCGAGGGTGACGGAGGTGCCATTCACGCTGGAGAGCAGGTTAACGGGGGCAGAGGGAGGACCTAGAAGCAATCAGGAGGAGCGCAGGGTCATGGAGGGAGAGTTGGAAGGAACTTCCATAACAGTCCTAATATTTGTTTATTTATTTAGGGCATTTGCACCCTGTTCTTCAGGGACGCGGGTGGCACTGTGGGTTAAACCACAGAGCCTAGGGCTTGCCAATCAGAAGGTCGGTGTTTCAAATCCCCGCAATGGGGTGAGCTCCCGTTCCTTGGTCCCAGCTCCTGCCAACCTAGCAGTTAGAAAGCATGTCAAAGTGCAAGTAGATAAATAGGTAGCACTCCAGCGGGAAGGTAAACGGCGTTTCCATGCGCTGCTTTGGTTTTCCAGAAGCGGCTTAGTCATGCTGGCCACATGACCCAGAAGCTGTACGCGGGCTCCCTCGGCCAATAAAGCGAGATGAGCGCTGCAACCCCAGTTGGCCACGACTGGATCTAATGGTCAGGGGTCCTTTTTACCCTGTTCTTCAGTCAAAAAATGATCCCAGCCTGCAATCCATTAAAACAGGCTTATTATCTTAAAACACACACACGCAACACAACGCACAAGGGAAATGGGACAGGGAGGAAAGAGAAAAACCGGAGCCAAACCTCAGGCACCAATTTTTGAACAGCTGTTCCTGTGCCAGCTGGCACAGTTCAAAAGCAGGAGGTGCCTGATGGAGCCAGGCCTCCAGCAAAGCTGATGCAATGAGCCTTCTGATTCCTTATCTCTTCCACCGAGGCAGCCTGATGGAATGGCTGTCCCCACATGATGGGAGAAGAGGTCTGCAGGCAGACCCCCTGCATCCTCTCCTCTGCTCCTGTAGACATATAACCCTGTCCCAGAGTGGGGAACATGCAGCTCTCCAGATGAGGCACAGCCAAGGAGGTACCCTCCAGATACTACTGGACTACAAGTCCCATCAGCCCTGGGGCATCTGGAGGGCACAGCCTTGGCTACTCCTGCTTGAGATGATGTTGGGCTCCCATCCACCCCAACCAGCATGGTCAGTGCTCAAGCATGAAGGGAGTGGGGGGCAAATGTTGCACATGGATATAGGAATACTGCCCCCTCTTTTTGAGCCAGGGAAATAGGCTGCAAAACAATGCATTGGCTTGCACAGGTGCACAGTCTCAGTGTAAGGTGTTTAAATCTGCTGTTTGCATGTGTGTGTGTGTGTGTGTGTGTGTGTGTGTGCATGTAATTGATCATATGTGATTTTCAACCAGGCAGATGTCTGTAGGAGATAAAGGGTGTGGCGTGCCTGGTGACAGGTGATTTTTCCACTAGCTCTAACTATTTAGAGACAGTCAGGTGTATTCCAGTGCTTGGGCTCACTCAAGAGCTCATCCAAATGGGAATATGGAGACAAAAATCATCCAGCAACTTGCATACAAATATTCAAAATGTTTTCATAGTGTTTATTGATTGCATTTTATATTCCACTTCTTTCTCCAAGGAGCTCAAGGTGGTGTGTGTGTGTGTGTGTGTGTGTGTGTGTGTGTGTGTGTATCTATCTATCTATCTATCTATAAATATATATATAGATAAAGGGACCCCTGACCATTAGGTCCAGTCATAGCCGACTCTGGGGTTGCGGCGCTCATCTCGCTTTATTGGCCGAGGGAGCCGGTGTACTGCTTCCGGGTCATGTGGCCAGCATGACTAAGCCACTTCTGGTGAACCAGAGCAGTGCATGGAAATGCCGTTTACCTTCCCGCCGGAGCGGTACCTATTTATCTACTTGCACTTTGACGTGCTTTCGAACTGCTAGGTTGGCAGGACCAGGGACCGAGCAACGGGAGCTCACCCCATCGCGGGGATTCGGACTGTCGACCTTCTGACTGGCAAGTCCTAGGCTCTGTGGTTTAACCCACAGCGCCACCCGCGTCCCATATATATATATATATATATATATATATATATATATATATATTCTCTCCTACCCATTCAATTTCACAATCACTCTTCTTTAATTGGCAGCACCAGCTTGAACTGGGGCCTTTCTGCATGCAGTGCATGTGCTCTAGCATCAAGCTAAGGTCACTCTTTCTGACCACAGGATTAAAAACAGAGAAGCATAGAAACGAAAGCTGCCCTAAATATCCAAGTCAGTAGGACTCTGGGTCCTTGCTAACCCCCTCCCCCCCATTTGTTTACCACTTCTGCTCCCCTGTCAACAGGCATCTTCCTGACCGCAAAAAGAATTTGTTCAAGCAAATGATGGGATTTGCATGTCCATCCACACACAAAAATGCAATGAGATGCAAATGGATTTGCATGGGTCTCCTGCTCCTAAAACGAGGCAGGCTTTCTTCCTCTGCCTCACCCCTCTTGCAAATTCTGCCCCCTTTTATCTTTGGCCTGCAAATCTGAGAATTTTGCTTTTTAAAAAAACGTTTCTCATTTTTTCTACTCTTAAGCTGTCCACATCAGCTTTTAAAAAGCAAGTTCTTGTGAAAATGCGCCAGCGCTTTACGGCGAAATCTTCCTAATGTTTTCGTACGCTGTTTTCCCTAATGCATACATATTTTGCAAAGCAATTTTCACTCCTTTGATGGATTTTTGCAGGCTGCTTTGAGGACTAGTACAAGGTGTCCAATGGTGGAAAGCGATGGGTTCTCCTTTGTTAGAGGTTTTTAAGCAAAGGCTGGGTAATTACCTACCAAGGATACTGGAGCAGCGAAATGGTATCCTCTCTGACTCTTACAATTCTAATATACAAACATGGATGCATAACCTTGAAATCCAAAATGCCGAAATATAATTGATAGAACATTATAATCTATATAACTGATAGAACATTATAATCTATATAATTGATAGAATACTACTACTGCCACCACCACCACCACTACTACTACTACTATTACTACTATTTAGGGCAGGAAAATAATATTACTATTATTTAGGGCAAGGAATTTTTTATGGACCACATCAGATCCTCTTTCAACTTTTCACATTGGGGTTTCATTTTATCTCCCTTTGGAAATGCCTCACCTTTTTGACCTGGATTCCAGAATAAGTGTGCAAACAACATTGAGCATGCTGCTGGCTCCCAGGGGAAGACTTTTTTTATTATTAATATTATCTAAAGGAAAACCAGTTGACAGACAGAAAGGCTGAAGCCCTTAAGACTAGCAGAGGAGCTTCCTGCTTGGCAGGTCCCTCAGGTAGCTCAGACCTTTCGTGAGATGCACATGCTTGGCATGCACAAGTTTGCAGGTTCAATCCTCACCATTGCCAGTAAAATCATCATAATTTTAAAGGTAGCAGGGACTGTAAAAGCAAATCTACCTGAGACAAAGTTGGGTGAAAACAGCCTGTGGAAATGATCTGCCCTGTGTAGGCGTGTTTAAAAAATGGCTGTAGCCAACTAAGTTCTACTCAGAGAAGACCCACTGAAATCAATGGCCTTCAGTTAGGGCTCATCCATATTTAACTTTGCTCTGTGAATTCTAGACATAGGTCCAGACTTTCTAGGGGTCCAAGTGGGATTTTACTGTTCTGGCGGTTTCCCTGGGAAAAGCTGCATTTTCCCCAGGTTGCTATTTGCTCCAATTCAGCAAGAAAATGCAGGTTTCCTTGAGGAACATGCCATGACCAGACAGAAAAGAAAAGAAAAGAAAAGAAAAGAAAAGAAAAGAAAAGAAAAGAAAAGAAAAAACTCAGACACAGATCTGGAAAGCTCAGACCTGTACCTAGAAAAACACAGAGCAAAGATACCATTATTTTTGCTCTATAAGATGCACCAGACCACAAGACACACCTAGTTTTTGGAGGAGGAAAACAAGAAAAAAAATATTCTGAATCTCAGAAGCCAGAACAGCAAGAGGGATCGCTGCGCAGTGAAAGCAGAAATCCTTGCTGCTCTGGCTTCTGGGATAGCTGCACAGCCTGCATTCGCTCCATAAGACGCACACACATTTCCCTTTACTTTTTAGGAAGGAAAAAGTGAGTCTTATAGAGCAAAAAATACAGTAAGTATGGATGAGCCTTTTGCCGTATTCTTTTATTTCAATGGGCGTACTCTGAGTAGGACTATCAATGCAGAGATATGTAATGTAACAGAAAGAAAGAAAAAAGAAACATCAGCTCACAGTTAAGAACTATCTATCAATCCTGCTTTAGGCATATTCTTGAATATATGCAGTCCACACGCCCAAATATATATGCAAATTAGACTGGCAATTATAAGATATATGTTTGAATGTAGAAATGGCAGTAAGATTTTCAAGGCCAGTGAGTTATGGATGGTGGGTGTTTATCTTCCTGTAAGCTACTTTGCAACCATAAGAGCTTGAAGAGTCCACTTTCATTATCTCATTTCATTCTGGCAGGAAAACAGTTTAAAAGCACTTCACTGTATTCGTAAGCAGATAAATTGGGGTGTGTTGGATCAGAAGTGTTGGTTTTTTGGTGATTTCCCTAAAAAATATGGCAACCCGATATGAGCTAGGGACCATATATGCTTAGTTTGCAGCTGGAATTAGACAATTTTGATGTTTTGAAATTGTTGTCGAAGACATTTTGGTTGAAGAAGGGAGTGCAACCCGGTCGTTTTATGGCAATTGTACAATTGTAGAAACGGTTTTATTGCTTTAGTTTATGGGGTTTATCATATTTTATCTTATTTATTTAGGAAATGCACGGACTGCTGGATCAAAACAATCTTCCAAGTGGTGCACAAATAAGATTGGAGTGGGTGGAGCCAGAGGCAAAGGTGGGTGGGACAACACACACTCACATGATCCTCTCTATCCTCCTTTCAGACATGCAAGATGCAATATCAGAGTTCAAGGACATGTTCTCCACAGTAACTCGAGCAGGGCTCTTACTGTGGTGGCCCCTATTCTGTGAAATAGCATTCCTGTCGATATACAATGGGCACCTACTATCTTCACTTTCTGGAAACAATTGAAGACAGGTCTTTACCACAAATGTCTATTCACATGGCTTCAGTTTTAAATGCATTTGCTCTTTTTTTTTTTTTTTTTAATTGTCTTTAATTATGTTTAGTCTAAATCATATTGGGATGGTTGTTTGGAGGGGGATTCATTTACGATTACTGTTATTATAACTACTACTGCTGCTACTAATAATAATAAAAATACTTCTACTCAGCATAATACTTCAGATGTAAAGCAGTGAGAGGTGTGGCCTGAGTGGAAATCCAAGGGCCAAACAGAGAAAGCTTGAGGGCCACATTTGGGGGGGCCGGCCGCACCGGCCGCAACATCTGGGGGTTAGGGTTAGGGGGCGCAAATCCACGGGTTAGGGGGTGCAAATTACTTGCCTTGCCCCGGGTGCCGACAACCCACGCTACGCCACTGCCCCTGCCCTCGTATTTATGAAGTTATGCCGCTTCACTTCCTTATTGCGTTCTGGTATCAGGCTAATTTATTTCTGATGTACCTTATCCCAAGAAATCTGAATCACAGGCTGGAAAGAGAAACCAAGCCAATTATGAATAGTGCAAACGGTGCGGTATTATTTATTTATTATTTATTTTATTCATTGCTTATTTTATTTGCATCTCACCATTCCCAGCCCCTCAGGAGCTCAAGGTGGTGTAAATGGTTCTGCCCTTCCTCATTGTTCCCCACAACAACCCTGTGACATTGGTTAGGCTGAGAGGCAGTGACTGGCCCAAGGTCACTCAGTGGGTTGCAGGGCTGAGTAGGGATTCGAGCCCTGGTCTCCGAGGTCATAGTCTGACACTCTAACCACTACAGTAAAGGTAAAGGGACCCCTGACCGTTAGGTCCAGTCGCAGATGACTCTGGGGTTGCAGCGCTCATCTAGTTTTAGTGGCCGAGGGAGCCGGCGTACAGCTTCCAGGTCATGTGGCCAGCATGACTAAGCCGCTTCTGGCGAACCAGAGCAGCGCATGGAAAAGCCATTTACCTTCCCATCGGAGTGGTACCTATTTATCTACTTGCACTACGATGTGCTTTCAAACTGCTAGGTTGGCAGGAGCAGGGACCGAGCAATGGGAGCTCACCCCGTTGCGGGGATTCGAACCGCCGGCCTTCTGACTGGCAAGCCCTAGGCCCTGTGGTTTAACCCACAGCGCCACTCGTGTCCCAGCCACTACAGTACACCACACTTAATATTTGTTGGCTCTGCCTCCTCCGTCGCTTTGTGGCTACAGGGTGCTCGTCAGTATCCTGGGAATTATCCTCTTTTATCTGACTGAGACTCGCAGTAAGGGTCTGGGTTGTCCAGGCACGCATGCAATTTGAGGGAGGGTTGGATGAGATGAAGTACGTACGTGTGCAGGCTGCCGAAGGAGGGTCCTGCGCTGCTCTGTAAAAGTTGTTCTCACAGCGACACACCTGTGCCGCCTGGGTCTCAGAATAGCTGTGGGCAGGGCAGATGGCACACAGCTGATCCCCAGGGGAAGACTTGTAGAAACCCAGTTGACAGGCTAGAGGGCAAAACAAGGAGAAAGGAGAGAGAGATGAGAAGGCAGAAGACCAGCAGGTCAGTGCATTAGCTCCCACTGTGGCAAATCCCTGGGCAGCCCTAACTTTTGCTGCCAATGCGACACTGTGGAAAGGCAGCCCGTTCCCATTCAGATGACTCCTGCTTCCCTCATTGATTTTGTCCTATGGGGAAACTAGGCAAAAGTTGGCTATAAATTTCACTTTGGGTACCATAGGCTAGTTTCTTCACATGCACCCCTGTCTTTCCCTCCATCAATGTATGCAAGAGGCACCATCAGATTTCTAGGGCATATTCCAGCCAGGCAAAAACACTCATGGAGGCAGCAAAGAGGGGTGAGGGGTGTGCTTTTGCAGAGTCCCAAGGGCCAGATTTAAAGGTCTGGAGGGCCACATGTCACCCATGTGACTCAGGTTCCCCACCCCTGCTATAACCACTACACCACATAGTCTCTCTGGCTTTTAATTGGTTGGTTTAGTTTCTGGAAATCTGAGCTTTGAAGGCATGGTCTTCCCATTCTGCCACTCCTTCCCATTCATCAGTAAAGAGCCACTCCCCCAAATACTAGTTGCTAGGTATCATAATTGGGGAGTGTGATGTATGCTACTACTGTGGCCTGTGTTTTGTTAGCCCCAAAATGGAAAACGAGTGAGTTCCCAACCAAAGAAGAAGGGCAACTTAAGTTGACAGACTATGCACAACTTGCAGACTTAACATATAGGACAAGAGAACAAGAAGAACATACATTTAAAGAAGATTGGAAAACGTTTATTGAATGTATGGGAAATAATTGTGTGCAGCTGAAAACGCTGGCAGCATTAAGATAAATTCAACAGTGTAAACAAGTTTTGATGCATGCAATAATGGAATACTGAATGGTATAGTTTTTGTAAAATATGCAGGGATTTATGATATGTAAAATGAACCATGGAAAGAGAAGAAGGGAAGTCATGGATGTCTTAAGGATGTAAAATCAGTATTTTAAATTGTAGAACAGGAAATTTAATTTGTGTGTGTGTGTGTGTGTTTGTGGAGTAGCAATGGCTGCTAGTCAGTGTGGCTCTGTTCCACCTCCACTATCAGAGACATGAAGCCTTTGAATACCAGTTTCTGGGAGTTGCAGGTGGGGAGAGTTTCTTTTGAACTCAGGTCCTGCTTGCAGACTTCACATAATGCGTGTCTGGTTGACCACTATGAGACAGGATCCTGAGGCAGATGGTCCTTTGACTTGACCCAGCAGAGCTCTTCCTACGGTCTCAGAAGATGCCCTAAGGCTGCTCGGCAGATCCCATGACATTTGGAGTACTCCTTGGTTTTCTAGGTTTCACTCATTTCCCCACCACCTTCCCCATAGGCAGAGTCCCCCTCTATCTCCTGTTCCTTCTTGCCTGCCCTTTTCCCTCACTGCTTTCCTTCTTCCCACCCATCTCTCTATGTAACCAGCTGCCACCTGCTGCGTCCTCCTGCCTCGGGAGCTGACAGGCTCATCTCCCAAAGCGTGGGGGGACGGGTGTGGGTGGGAGGGCCCAGCCAAGCCATCTGCAGCATGGTCCATTTGTCCTCCTGCTCGCTCTTCTGAGAGACAGGAGAACATCTGCTAATAAGCCGGTGGGATGGCTGAAATGATAGGCAGGCCTGTCTGTCAAAGAGATGATAGCAAAGCGAGAACCACTCTGCTGGGTACCAGCTCAGAGTTCAGGGGGGCGGGGGCTGCACCATGCATATGAAAGGACTTTGGGGACACAAAGGCTGCATTCAGAGCAGCTCAGCACAGGAGTAAAGAAAAACAAGACAGGCTTATTCCACCCACCACCCCCTACCCCACAATTGCCAGGTTCAGAGCCTGCAACCACCGCACACCCTTCTTGCAAATTCCACTGTTCAACCTTATTTACTAATTGACTTCCCTTTGGTTTTATCTAAGGCAGGGATGGGCTCCTGGGACTCTCTGTCTGGCCCTTGGGACTTTCCCCAGACCACACTCCTCTCTGGCCCTCCTTTTCACCCTACTTGTGTGTTTTTGCCTGGGAGTAATGGGTCCTTGAGCTGGATCTACAAATTCTGCCATAGGAGGCAAACGTCTGCGCTGCCACCCTCACACTCTGTGATTGTGAACTCCAAGCGTCAAGGCTCTATCGTTGATTTACTTGAATATTGATAATCTGCACTTCCCTAAAATATATTGCAACTAAAGTTGGGTGCCACCCCGCACTCTCTGCCGAGCGATGAAAAATTCCACGGGGTTCCAGGCACACCCCCAGGGTCTGTGGACTTTTGGAGACTTAAGACACAATGGAGACTGTCGGAGCTTGAAGAAATATGGTTTATTCACTTATTTACACCTTCAGTCTGCATGGAAGGAGTCAGGCTTTTACAGCATGGTCATTTCAAGAAGGGCAGTGCAGCCCTGCAGTCCAAGGCATCTCTCTCCCTGCTACCTCTGCTAAAGACTCCCTTTTCCTGTCAACCTTCCAAACACGCCCCCCTCACCGTCTCTGTTCACATGGGGAGGACAGTTCTCTTGCATTGCCAATAGCTCTCAACGCTTAGCTACTTTGGGAATTCCTCTGCGGCTTGTATTTTCATCCATACCCCCCAATTAATCAAAATCCTACCATTTATTAATTTCTAGGATTTGGGTGTGTGTGTGTCCCCCCGAATCTATGACAATATCAAAATGGCTTACAAAACAGCGGGGTATTTATTCGCCTTCTGCCACCCACTAGTCTGCTCTCGTTCCAAGCAGCAACAGCAAAAGCAGTAACCACAGCAAACCCCCATCATCAACCCCAGCCTTTGGTTAGCCACGGCTAAAGGAACAGGGTCTTTAGCAATGTGGCCTGCTTCTTAGGGAACAGCAAGGACAAGGCACTGCTGGAAACTGACCAGGTTCTACAGCTGATGTATGGGTGCCAATTTGCATAAAATATGGGGGGGTTGCAGGTAAGCTCCATCCTGCATAATCGATCACAAGACACACACCATTTGAATGACAATGCCCATTAACTTTGGGGGAGCCCAGCCCCCTCAAATATTTTATTAGGGAGGGGGGAGAGGCGAAGGGACCTCAACCCCTAGGAGTTGGCTCCTATGAGCTGATGTCTGGGCCTTGCAGAGCACCAAACCCTGTGCTAGGCATCACCACTGCTTGGAAAGGTGTGGGTCAGCGGGGCTCGGCTTGGCCACACTGTGTGCCAAATCAGACCTATGGGCCAGAGGTTTCCCTATCCCTGCCCTTTCCCTTCCTGAACTGCTTGTCTGCTGGAGAAGCTGATGCTTGATGAACGAACCCCAGCCTCTCTTTGACTGTCAGTTCATTATACAGAGAGAAAACCCTGGGAGAGTTGAGGGGGTAGGAGGCGCCGAGAAAGGTAGCCCGGTTGTACTAAGCTGACAGCACCCAGGCCTCTGTGACAGGCCCTTGCCTCTGGGGATGTGCCTTCTGGTGACCCGCAAGGGATGAGAAAGACTCTGAAGCAGGAGCTTAGGTCTCCCCTCTGTGCTCTTTCTGAAGACGATGGCTCCTGAGGGACGGCAGGGGCAGCCCCAAGGTTCAGTCCCTTTACCTCTGATTGGCATGGGGGTCACAGCCTGCTTAGCATAAGTGACACAGCCGTGGCCGGGAGCCTTTGGAAGGGCTCAAGCAACAATCCCTGTGAAATGCTAAACTCTCCAGCGAACCAGGCTTGCAAGGCTTATGCTATCAGAGCAGTTGCAGGGCTAAGGTAAAATTCTTTTGTATCTAGCCCACCCTAGATACAAAAAGACAGCATCTTTTTGCCAATATCAGAGTGCAGGGCAGAGCACATGGCATTCGCAGCTCTGTCCTCTCCCTGCACCTTAGCATTTGCCACCTGAGGCAGCTGCCTCGCTCTGCCTCTTCCTAGGGCTGGCTCTACCCACTCAGCACACACTATTCCCCAAACCACTCCCCTCACCAGCCTTGCTTCACACCCTTTTAAAGGGATCATTAGGAAAAGGAATTGAAAGCAAAAGTGCCGATATCATAATGGTGTTATATCAGTCGATGGTGCATTTGGAATACTGTGTACAAGTAACTCATGTCTTAAGTGAGGGTTAGGTTCCGGGAGTCTATGTATATATGCAAAAATGTGTAAAGCCAGGACCCGGGGAAGTGGGCTCTGGAATGTTACCAGAGCCCTTGCAAGCTCCTTCCCCAAGCCAGGTAAGCCCACAATTGCAGCTTTGTGCAGGGGCAGGGGAATAAATTAATAGAAAATGGGTTTCCTTCACTTTCCATTGATTTATTTATTTCCACCCAGCCACAATCTTACAATCAAGTAAGTAAAATAATTACAAGTGACCTGTACAAAATCTCGTCATGTCACCTCAGAAAGGAGCCAGGAAAGGTTCAAAATAAGTCAACCAAAATTATCAAGGGGTTGGAGTGACCTCCCCCTCCAAGGAAAGGTATTTGGGACATTTTAATTTAGAGAAAAGATTAGGGAGATGTGACATGACAGAAATTTGGAAATTTGCTTTGTGACCAACTGACAGTATTGGTAGCACAGGGAGCCAGCCTGGTCCGTGGGGCTCTTGGTTCTGCCACCTGTCTGACCCTTAAAAAAAATGCATAGCCACAGCAAGACTGTGATACTTTCAGGAATTTCCAGCAAACACAGGAGGGGTGATCAACTTTCTTTACAATCTCAGTCCAGCAACAGGCACTATCCTATGTCTCCTCTTCCGCTGCCTTGAAAGCTCCTTTCTTAGGTAAACATTAAAGCCATAAAGAAGTCCTTAGCTGTGCAAACATCTTTAAGAAATAGGATGCCTAGCTGTGAGAAGGAATGGGGAATTAATTTGGAGTCACATTAGGATGCTACTACGAAGCTAAAGGTTTAATTTCTTCCCCTGCCCCAAAAAATTGAATTTCTCTGATATTTATAGAAAGATGATTAGGACTACAAAGTGGGGTTTACATCATCCTGTCCCAATGGCAGGGAATGAAATATTACCCAGAGTGACAGCAGTGTGGGATCTCGTTCTGACAATTAGAACAGCGGAACGAGGAATTTCCAATTCCAGTTGATTTGGGTTATCAATCTTGCAGGGCCAATTCTTTTCTCTACTGAAAGAGCAGGCTAAACAGCAGGAAGAACTCTCTGACGGTAAGAGCTGCTCAACAGAGGAACGGTCTCTCTTGGAAGGTAGTGGACTCTCCTTCATTAGAGGTGTTTAAGTAGAGGTTGGATGGCCATCTGCCATGGATGCTGTAGCTGACATTCCTGCATTGCAGGGGATTGGACTAGATGACCCCTTGGGGTCCCTTCCAACTCTACAACACTATGATTCTAAGTCCAGGCTAAGAGTGCTTTAACTGGGACTGGGACACCACATTCAATGAGTGTGCTAATGTCCGTGCCTGTATACACAAGTGGTGAACCTGTGCACTCGCACTGTTGTTCAAATGTAGCATTCAGTGAACATGGAATCTCTGGTCTTCACAAATTTGCTGCCAGACAAAGGAAAGGGTTTAAGTGTCACCAATTAAGGTTGCATTAATATGAAACTGTGTTCCATTACCCGATGCTTCCCTAACTGCTAATTTCCGCATTATATTTGGGCTTCCACACAATGTAAAAGCCACTTCCAGAAATGTAGCAGAATATAGCACATGTTTAGCACTCGTTCGTGTGTTATTTGCTTCCAGGGGAAAAAAATGCTTTGCAAATAACACAGAAATGAGCACTAAATTTGCACATTATTTCCAGGAGTGGCTTTGACGTTGGGTAAAAGCTCAGATGTAGTGTGGAAGTTGGGGAAACATTGGGGAAACAGGTTCAACTGCTGTGTGAAAGCAGCGATAAGGCACCATTGAAGCAATTCCCTTTTACTGGCAACAAGGCAAGGCATGCTAGATCTGTTGTGCTTCCTAAAAAACAAGCCCGCTACCAACGTTTACATTTGATAGAAAGAATTGTGCAGTGTTGCTCTTTTCATTTTTTTTCTGCACAGGGTCTTAACTTTAGAACAAAAACACTAACTTCTCAAACTATCAGAATCATAGCAATTAAAAAAAACACACCCTGTAAATAAATAATTCTTACTGTCTAAGGGGTGTTTGCATGTTCAATTCAATGCATGCACTATCTGTGCACCCGTGTACACAAATAGCTAAGCTGTACCAAGTATATTACTTCACACAATACATGCAGAGAGACCTGTGTTCAGTGTAATCCCAGGTCTTTTTGGGGGTCCAAGGTGCTGTTTTTGATCTTTAAGTCCCTTCACAGCTCAGGGACAGGGGACTTGGAGGACTCTCTGATTCTCTGACTCTCTCTCTCTCTCTCCACCCCCACTTATATCTCCCCAGACCATCATATTTTCTCTGGAGGGTCTTCTCCAACTGCCCTTATTGCAGTGATGCCCACATGACCTCATGAGCCCTCAGATTCAGGACAAAAAAAACTGCAGGCATAACTGAAAAGGAAGAACTGGAGTTATATTTTAGGGGAAATTGCTAGCAAAGAATATATATACAACAATGGAATTGCAGAGTTGGAAGGGGTGCTCAGCGGTCATCTAGCCCCACCCCTGCCTGCCTGACCTGACATTCACTTTCCTGCCTGATGCCTACCCCCCAGATCACCCCTCCACTCAACAGCTGTTGAAGGGGCAATCTGGAGGAAGAGGACTCCTTCCCCAGTCTTCTCCTTCCTATATCATAATTATGGTTTTAAAACCTAATTAAACATTAGCAGGGCCAATGAGGGCTGTGGCTTGCGGAGAGAGTGTGTGACCTAGGAAGAGTCTTGAGGGCCAGATACAGAACCCTGAAAGGCCACATTCAGCCTCTGGCCAGGAAGTTCCCTCTTTGCTTCACCTGGTTCACAGCCTATGTGACTTCCAAACTTGCAATGTGTCCAGGGCACGTGAAGACGGGCATCTGTCTAGCTTAGCCATGTCCTTCCCTACATGACTTTGCCAGAGGTAACCTTGTGCAAGGTATTGTCAATCCTGCTGTTCACATTCCCCCCACCTCTAAACAAAGCCGCCTTTTCATATTTGCCAAGTCAAAGCTCTGCTCCTCTAAATAGCGCTCCCCCCCCCGAAAGAAACTGAAAGCAAAGAAAGCCTCCTATGAGTCCTCCAGTCAAGTCGCCTGTTGTACACATGTAGCCTCAGGGCAGTGTGTACTGCTGCCTTCTGCACAGCTGCTGCCTCCTTATCGTCGTTTATACAGTTGCGAGCTGCAGCCGTCTTCCCAGAGCCCACGGACACTCGGGGAAAACGCCTCCGTCTTCCTCCAAGTGCTTGCCGGCGATGGATTAAGGAGATAGCTCTGTTTCTGTTGACTTTGCTTTTGTTTTCTTTGCTGAGGAAATTTCCTGCCAAAGGAAAGGCAGGGCTGCAGAAAAAACGGCCGGCTGATGGAGCCCAGAAGTGGCCAGAGCCCCCAAGGGAAGGCCCTGGAGCGGAGCCAAACGCACACAGCTGGAAGGGAGGCCGCTCGGCAAGGCGCCAAATAATCAATGCATGTGAGGCTGGCGCTCAGGGCAATCTCTACTCAGAGCAAATCGGGTATCTCCATTGTTATTGACTCCTGCACTGTACGTGGGCCCAGAAGGACCTCCAGCTTCTAATTACACCTCGAGAAGTCCTGGGAAGGTAGACAGCGGTGGAACCAGAAACAATGTAATAATCCTTGACTCCAGGATGCGTGTTGTAAGCTGTTAGAGGTCTAAGGGGGCCATTTCCCTCTTCTGTCTGGTTTCCTATTTTTCTCCCTTTAACCAACACCTTGACATCCTCCAGGTTATGGAAGCAGCAGCAGATTTAGGGTGGTGTGGGCTAAGGGGGCATAAAGTTGAGGAAACCCATAATCCATTTGGGGGTCCCAAATTTTGGCTTTCCACAGGGCACTGTATTACTAGGGTTGCCCTTTCCTGGACATATCCATAATATCGCAGTCGGCAGCAGTGTCCGGGCAGAAATAGGTCATATCTAGACCTATGACAGCCCATGTCGGCAGTGCTGAAGAACAGCAATTCTTTTCATGATTTTGCCGAAAAAGCTCAACAGCTTTTCTGTCCAGATTTTCACAAACTCAAATATGGCAACCCTCGCTTTATGAAAGATTACTGAAGTCTGCCCCTGATGGAAGCTCACAGGTCATTGTCAGGCAATATTGCGATTTCTTTCCCTTTTTTAGCTGCAATTTGGGGGGGGGGGCGCAACCCTGTATCTGTTCTTTGAAGTGGACCTGATCAAATAGAGCAGCACCAAAACATTTTCTCCCAGTGCCTCTTCCCTCCATCCTTCCCAACAGCAGCAACAGTAGTTTTGCACAACCCACATCCAGACTTACCTAGACATGAATCCCTTTGCTCCTCATAGCCGGCACTGCAGACACATTTTCCGATGGGCACCAGCCACTCCCCGTCAGCACTGCAGTACATTTTCGGGGTGTCCCTTTCCTCAGAGTGCCCCACGCACTCGCCCCGCACCTCCACAAGGGACGAGGAGTCTGCTCCTGTCACTGCCTCGGAGAAGGATGCCAAGTTCCTCACCATGGCTGGGCACTTCTTGTAGTAAACTCGGACTGAGACTATGGCAATGCAGGCTCCAATGTCCTGAAAGGCCAGGTAGAAGCCTCTTTTGCTCAGGGGCCCCACGCCACGCACTTCCGTGTTGAGCTTGAGTCGCCGGATGCCCAGGTCCACGTTGGTGAAGCTCTCGTCGGCCGCAATGGTGTCAATCTTCACAAACTGGCTTTCGCGGGGGGTGCTGCCCAGATCACGGTCTGACTGGAGGTAGTAGAGGTTGAAGGTCTCCTTGCATGTGCCCAGGACCCCTGGCATGCTGTTGCAGTCCCGCAGGGTGAACCGGATCTCTGCATACACCCGGTGAGCCCCGTGACGCTGCACCCAGCTAGTCCGCAGCCAGTTGTTCTGGTTGGGGGACATGACATTGCAGACTTGGTAGGTGTGGATGGGGTTGAAGAATTCATCCATTTCATTGATGGAGTCCCACTTGGAAGGAAAGAGCAGGAGAGAGGAGTTAGAGGCACCAGGTCCAGCAGATTTTGTACTTCAAACCTATGTCCCAAGGTAAGGGACGTCACAGCAGATAGAAGCTAGGTGGGATTCATACTTTAACTGACATCTTGACCTTTGTCAACAGGCAAGTGTAGGAGGGAGCTGTAGGGCTACAGTCATAAAGACACTGACTTCAGTCTCACTGAACTCGGTCAGGCTAGAGGAAGAAAGTGGTTCAATTCACATTTTAATGCCAGCTAACTGAGTTTGTGCTTCCAAAGGCAAATATGCAAACTGAAACACATTTCTCTGAATTTTGCAATACAGTTCTCCAGCCAAACCATAAAAGTTAAAATCCACATATTTGTGAAATGTGCACACACACAAAAGTGTAGAAATGCATTCCATTTGGGGAAAGTTGCTCATGAAACTGCATATACCAGAAACAAACGTGTATAAAAATGTACATATTAGCAGAAATGAGCACACACACAAAGTACGAATTTTCATATTGCCGTTTTGGGGGTAGGGAAATGTAAGTGGGAATGGGGCAATCTAAATTAAGATTGGGAAAATGAAAAACTGGAAGAAACCAAAATATGCAGATTCATCCATCCCTAAACAGGACTTATTTTGAGCAAACATTCGCAGGATTGTTAGTTGGATGAGTTCAGAGGTTACAGAACTAGATCTGGACAGAGGACCACACCAGGAAGTGGCTAACCCGGCACAGGCCACTCTGGCAGGTAGGCAGGCTATGTTCCTGTCATTCATCTGATGCTATATGATGTTGGGTCATTGATAGTTCAATCCCAGGTGTACACTCTGAGTGTGCTCTTGATCCTTCCTTTGCAAACAAAATTTGGCATGTTTTGAAGTTGGAGACTTTTCTTTTTACTGTGCAAGGCAGCAGGAAAAAAGGCATCCAATTCAAAAAGTTCAGGGTTTTGCCTGCTGAATGCTCCCATATGACTTGAATTTTCTCATATGACATCAGGCCCAGGAAAGATGGCTAAGGTTTGCCCCAAACAGCCTCGCAAGCTGACCTCCAAGACCATATTAGGCCCATGTGGTGGAAGTTTCCCAACAGCTGATTATTTAAAGCACTTTCCTTATTTGAAAGAGGTTCCTCTGATTAACTGGGATGCAAACTGTGCAAGAAAAGGGACAGGCTGTGAGAGCTCCTATTACAACCTAACATGCACTGCCTTGTTCCTATCTCTGTTTCTTTTTTCATAAAGCGAAATGACTCTCCTCTCTTCCCATGTCATTGAGATAAGGTCTCCTAGCAAGATGAAAATGAGGACATCATAATTAATGCGGCAGGCAAGCGGGTTTGATTACATCTGTATTCAGGAACTTGTTAACAGTTTAAATTAAAATCAACACAAGATTTTAAACACACACACACACACATACACACCAGATTATAAAGGGATAAAGATGCAAATAATAGATACAAGTGTGGCTTAAGCTTGCCCACATGGGCAAAGGAAGAAGGAAGCGCAGATGTTTGCTGGGAGAAATTGTTTGGCTCAGGGGGGAATTTTTTCCTCCTCCTACGCTACTAGAATTTGGGGTTATTCAATGGAAGATTCGGGACAGACAAAAAGAAGTAACTCTTCTTCGCACAGTGCATATTTAGACTGTGGAACTCTCTCCCACAAGTGGCAGTGGTGGCCACCAACTTGGAACGCATTAAAGAGGAATAAATAAATTCTTGGAGGAGGAGAATAGAGGCTGTAGGGCAATCAGTTCCCCACTGAGTCTTCTAAAGTGGTAACCTAAGTCAGTCTATCAAAAAAGATGGTGGCTACTTCCTTCCCAGGGGGTGGGATTCTCAGAAACATTGGGAAACAAGAAACTTAACAGTATGGAAATTTGGCTCAACCCAACAGGAATCAAAGAAGTGCAGAATTGGAAGAGACCGCAAAGACCATCTAGTTCACCCCCCCTGCAATGTGAGAATTTTTCACCCAACGTGGGGTACAGAACCACAATTAAGATTCCCATGCTCTACCAACTGACCTATCGCTCATCCCACTCCATAGGTTTTCCATGTGACTTACCCCATGGGAAGGGTAGGTGAGCCAGCCCCAGTCGCCAATAATGGTGGAAGTGTCCAACAAGTTCACTGAAAGATATAAGAAGAAAACTTTCATTAGAGAGAATGTGAGGCACACACAGTTGTCCAACAAATGCTTGGGCCTTCTTGAGAACCCATTCATCAAAAGTCACAGTCTGAAGAACCTTTTGTTGTTGTTTAGTCGTTTAGTCGTGTCCGACTCTTCGTGACCCCATGGACCAGAGAACGCCAGGCACTCCTGTCCTCCACTGCCCCCCGCAGCTTGGTCAGACTCATGCTGGTAACCTCGAAAACACTATCCAACCATCTCGTCCTCTGTCGCCCCCTTCTCCTTGTGCCCTCCATCTTTCCCAACATCAGGGTCTTCTCCAGGGAGTCTTCTCTTCTCATGAGGTGGCCAAAGTACTGGAGCCTCAGCTTCACAATCTGTCCTTCCAGTGAGCACTCAGTGCTGATTTCCTTCAGAATGGAGAGGTAATGGATGCTCTAATGCAGGGGTAGGAAACCTGCAGCCCAGGAGCCAAATGTAGCCCTTTAGGCCTTTCCATTTGGCCCCTGGGATTCTTCCCAGGCCACACCCCATTTCTAGTCACACTCCCTCTCCCCAGGCCACACCCCTCACTGGCCCAACTCTGTACGCTCCTTGAGTGTTTTCGCCTGGCTGGAATCTGTCCTTGATAAGGCCTTCTGTTTGCCTGGATGGAGGATAGAGAGGATTGTGTGAGAAACTAACCAACTACAGTGGTACCTCGGGTTACATATGCTTCAAGTTACATACGCTTCAGGTTAAGAACAGTTTCAGGTTAAGAACGGACCTCTGGAACGAATTAAGTACTTAACCTGAGGTACCACTGTATACCATGGTAAAATTGTGTGATGTGCATCAAAATGTATTGATTAGTAAAAATAAGTATACAAACATGCATTCCATTAGGGAAAGTGCTTTGCAAAAATGTGCAAAAATACCTGCAAACTGTCAGGAGAAATTCTCATTAAAACGCTCAGTTTTCATGAGGACGTTTAAAAAAAAATTCACAAACTGATGTGGAGATGTAGAAAAGCAAACTTAAGAGTGGAAAGATGAGGAATGGAGAGAAACAGAAACTGACAGATTGGACCATCACTAAGCTTGAGTGAAGGCAAGGTTGGGAGTCTCTGCCCTGGAAAGTGTGATGGCAGAAGCAGCAACATTTGTTCAACAGCTGGTATTCAAGTCTGACATTGCACAAATGCAAGCACACTTCTAAAGTCCAGTGGTGTTACCCAGAGCTTTTTTCAGCCAGAACTCACGGGAATTGCATTCCGGCACCTCTCAGATGGGCACCATTGCCATTATAAGAGAACAAGGGAGGTATTCATGGTGAGTTCCAGCACCCCTTTTTCTAGAAAAGGGTGTTAGCCACAACTGCAGAATAGAGCTTGCTTTTTCCATAATGAACCAGCCTCCATCATACACCTGTGTTTGTGTTTGATTAACCGCTCTGAGAGTCTTTTTGGTTGAAGAGTGGGGTACAGATCCACTAAATAATATAATAAATCCATCTAGACAGCCGGAAGAAATGCCGGGTCCAGCATTCCTCCCCATGAATCTGTGCATTGTTCTTTCTTTCTTTCTTTCTTTCTTTCTTTCTTTCTTTCTTTCTTTCAAGGGCAGAGCCACTCCATCCAAAGCAACATGCTCCCACTTCCCCCTTGCAATCTTTACTTTCCAGAGGCTCAACCAAGTCCTTCTCTGTTTGTTTCACACTTCCTGCGGGAATTAATCCAGGTTTGAAGTCTGCACACTAAAGCCAAAGTAATTATGCCCCGTGGTGCACAGCTACGACACGCACACACGCAAACCCATACCAATACCTCTCTGCTCATACCAAAAGAAGCGAGCGGGCAGGATCTCCCAAGCAGAGATTTCATGGAGTAGGGGGAGACAGCAGGGGTGGAATCAAAGTCACCTGCTCCAAAGTTGTCCGCCTCCAGGGAGCCCAGCTTAAGTTAATGAGGAAGTCGAGGCAAATTGCTCTGCTCGTGATCTGGAAACCAAATGCCTTTCAACACTGGTGAAGGTTCTCTTTAATCTAGCCATGTGCATGTGTGCTGTGGGTGGGCAGCCAAAAGCTCAGCCTCCTCCATGTTGGACATTCGTTGTGTCAAGCGAGAGCCTCATGGGGCCATTTTCTTGGCAACCCTGCGATGGGTGGGAATGAGAAAAGGCCAGCAGCTGCCAGCCAAGGTCCGTCATACCCTCCAATATTTATCCGATGAAAACAGGGACGTTCTGTTCCATCATCATCATCATCATCACAATAATTTTACTATTTATACCCTGCCCATCTGGACAGGGTTGCCTCAACCACTCTGGGCGGCTTCCAACATATATAAAAACATAGCAAAACATTAAACATTAAGAAACTTTCCTACACAGAGCTGTCTTCAGATGGCTCGGGGGTCAGATAGCTCCATACCCTCCAGCATTTCTCTGGTGAAAATAGGGACATCCTAAGGAAAAGGGGACATTCCAAGAACAAATCAGAAACTGGGACGGCTTCCGTAAATCCGGGACTGTCCCTGGAAAATAGGGACACTTGGAGGGTCTGTCAGTGCATGGATACTTTTGCAGGCTACAGCTCATGCTGCAAGCAGCAGATTTTGGATCAGGGACATACAGTAAGCCTTATACTGTGTCAGAATTTTACATTTATCTATCTCATTACTGTCTACACAGGAGAAGAACCATGTAGCTTTCCTAGAACTCCTTGGCAGAAGGATGTGACTGAAATATACCTCTGAGCATGCCCATTTTGTTCCTGCAATGTATTCATCCTGCTTTGTCTGAATAATTTTCTGGAGCTTTTCCTCCCCTTCAGTTTCTAGCTCCTGATATGCCAACCATGCATTGGAGAACAAAGCCCCATTGCGTACCTGCCCATTAAGTAGCAAATCCCCCCATTTTTCTTCCCCTAGGGCGCCGGCACAGAAATATTTTCTGCTCTCCATGCTGACATTTCCCAACCCCGCATTTCCTCTGCACCACTTCAGCCACAAATAGGCCACAAATTACGATCCAGTTCTTCAGGGGAACACAGATGTTCTGAGTCTAGCCTTTGTTGTGAATCCGAGAAGTGATTCCAAGGCTTAAAATGTGCTTGTGGTGAGGAAACAACTCACCACCCAGCCAGCAATAAACTGCAATATTTATGCTGCTGGATAAATATTATTCTTACCATCAAATTGCCTGACTGTGTCCACCATAAGTTGCTTTGTCAAATACAGTGGCATGCAGAGCCGGCACAAGACATTTTGGCACCTGAGGCGAAGGCACCCCCTCCCCTCCAGGGAAGAAGGGGTGAGTGAAGATCAGGAAGATCAGGATCAAGGGGGGGGATAAAGATCTACACTGGGATCTGCTGCCCCTATAGATCCTGCCACCTGAGACATGGCCTCCCCTTGTCTCATGGGTGGGCCAGCCCTGGTGGCATATGTCAAACCAGCCTCTGGCTAGTGTTGGTGAAGACACAACTAGGAATTTGGACCCTCAATGTCATGCCCACATCATGTTGAACATTGCACTGTATTTAGAACTAAATTTCATTGACTGTGAGCACAGAAATCCAGCCTTCATTGCAAACCCTGTGCATGTCTACTCAGAAGCAAGCCCAGTTGAAATCGGTGGGATTTACTCTCAGATAAGTATGTATAGGATTGTGAGTTTAGGGAGCACTCCGGTACCCATTTGCTTAGATGTAAGGACGGGTACCTATGCCAATTTTGGTTTTTCTCAGTTCCTCATTTTTCCATTCTTAAGTTTGGCCCTCCATATTTCCACATCAATTTGCAATTCTTTTATAAAGTCCTCATGAAAATTCATCAGCATTTTAGGGCAAATTTCTCCTAATCTACACTTTTGTATGCAATTATCCCTAACAGACACTTTTTTTTTTTTTTTTTGCAAAACAACTTCCTCAAATATAATTCATTTCTGTATGTTGTTTTTTATGGCATACGTACATTTGCATGAACACCTTATCCTTGCATACACTTTTTTTTTTTGTAGACATTATTCGGCTGGAGAACTGTATTGCAAAATTCAGAGAAATGCAAATTTCAGCTCTTGTTTTGTTTCTGAAAGTGCAAATTAGGTGGGTTCACCTTTAAATGTGAACTGAATTGAATCCCCACCCCCAAACTACTTGGAAGTAAGCCTCACTGGACTTAATTCTAAGCAGACATGCATAAGGATTCCACTGTTAATATTTTAAATTATTCTTTTTAAAAATTGGATGTCGAATCAGCAAGCAAACACACACACACCTACCTATTGTATCACCCAATTGCCAGGAGGCTCAATTAGTTCTTTAAACCAAAAGGCTGGCCCAACCCCCCTTCCAGCATTGCTCGGGCCATTTTATTCTGTCTCCCCCCCCCCATCCCAGTTCTCTTTTGGCCGACGAAACTCCCTTTCCACTTTCTCTACATTAGTTCATTTGCCCATAAATTAGGATTGACCTAGATGTGCCATTGTTTGTGCAATTAGCAATTGCACGGATACGATTAAAAACAAAAACTGTAAACGAAGCTGCCATGGTCCGTAGTGATGGTGTTGAGGAAGGGGACTTAATCCTTGCTTCTACTATGACTATGCCCCCCCAACTGCAGCAAGCCAGAACTTTGACTGCCTCCGCTCCCCATAGTCCAGCTTTGACAGGTGGTTGACCCTGCCCACTTGTCAGTCACTTGACATCATTATGATGACAGGTGACAACTTCAAAGAGGCTGATCAGCTGTTGGAGGCATGCTGTCAGCATCAAGAGGCAGATTCTGCTGAAGACATGTCTCTGAAGGAGCTTGCTGTAACCCCTGGCAAGCTGCCTAAGGAATGAAAATATCTATTTGCAGTTTGTATTCTTAGCTGTTCCATCATTTACGACATCAGGTGTGGGGCAGGTAAGTACCGTTTGTGGAAAACCTTTTGGCTGTTCCCTCACTGGGAGAAATGAAGCTATAGGGAGTCAGGCAGAGGGCCTTCTCAGTAGTGGCACCCACCCTGTGGAACATTCTCCCATCAGATGTCAAGGAGATAAGTAACTATACAACCTATGGAAGACATTTGAAGGCAGGCCTGTATAGGAAAGTTTATAATGTTTGATGTTTCATTATATTTCTGTATATGCTGGAAGCCAGGACGCGATTAGCGCTATGGGTTAAACCACTGAGCCTAGGACTTGCTGATCAGAAGGTCGGTGGTTCGAATCCCCGCGACGGGGTGAGCTCCCATTGCTCGGTCCCTGCTCCTGCCAACCTAGCAGTTTGAAAGCACGTCAAAGTGCAAGTAGATAAATAGGTACCGCGCTGGCGGGAAGGTAAATGGCATTTCCGTGCGCTGCTCTGGTTCACCAGAAGCAGCTTAGTCATGCTGGCCACATGACCCGGAAGCTGTATGCTGGTTCCCTCGGCCAATAAAGCAAGATGAGCGCCGCAACCCCAGAGTCGGCAACGACTGGACCTAATGGTCAGGGGTCCCTTTACCTTTGCCTATATGCTGGAAGCAACCCAGAGTGGCTGGGGTGACCAAATTAAAACAACCTTATGGGCCAAATGGAGACATGTGCCAGGTCTGTTTAGTGAGCCAGAGGCTCTCTACCTCTGCACTGTTGCATTGGGAATAAAGCTCTCATCAGCGGTGGGGGAAACGGGGTTCCTTCAAAGGCTTCTCTTGTACCACAGCACACATCTCACCTTACTGGGGAGTGCCAGAGAGAAAGAGAGATTCTCAGTCTATTTTGGTTCTGCACTTTTGCTCCTGGAAGCGAAATTGGTTAAGCTCCATTTAGAGCATGCTGTGTGGCGAGGCAGTTCACAAAGCTAGGTAGCAAAAATATTCCGCCTCCGCCTCCGCCTTCTCCTGGCATTCTGACCTGGCAAACTGCATATAGTTAATTAAAGGACCTGTCAGGGCCGTGGGGAGGGAGGGGATGCAAGAAGTTTAAGAAGGTTGCAGGACGTTTAGCAGGATTGCATAATTAAGCAACTGAATGAGGCAGTCGGTGCTGCTGGGTTCTGATTCTCTCTTGCACACAGCCTTCCTGCACATTGGGGAGAAAATGTGTCTCTACAGAATTAACGCTGCAATCGACCTGTATCTCCTGCATTTATGACATTTGCATGGGAAAGATGATCCTGTAACAGGGGTAGTTGGACAGATTTTATTTTGTTTTATTTTATTTTATTTTTTGTTTTATTTTATTTTATTTTATTTTATTTTATTTTATTTTATTTTATTTTATTTTATTTTATTTTGTATTTATTTTTTTATTTATTATTATTTTATTTTATTTTATTTTATTTTACTTTACTTTATTTTATTTTTATTATTCCCAAGCATTGGTCATGCTCGCTAGGGCAAAAAATATGCTTTTAAAAGCATACTTGAGAGATTCAGAAGCACTTGTTTTGATTTTTTTAAAAAATGTTTTAGAATATTCAATAAATGCACATTTTTGGTGCAGATTATTATTATTTTTAATCCACATGATAATGCAGGAATGGGATGAAACTGGTGCATAGGAGAACACTTTGAAAGTAACACAGACATAATGTGCCCTCTTTAAGCAGGGATGTACCATGCAAATACCTGATTATGTCTTGCCTCATAATTGCTTTGAAGCCCGACAATACAAATGAGTCCAGTGAGATTGATCAGTGCCTTATTCTAGGAGGGAGTTATACAGCCCCTCTAAAAGAAGTCTTCCCTAGATAAAGAGGTTTCAGAAAACTAGAATCCAGTTTGCAATATTCCTTTCCAGGGCAAGGTGGTTGAGTAAATAGTGGCTGGCCAGCTGCAGATGTTCCTGAGGGAATATATAAATTATTTTGATGATGGGTAGGCAAACCAAGGCCCAGGGGATGGATCCAGCCCAATCACGTCCTAAATCTGGCTCGCAAACGGTCTGGGAATCAGCATGGTTTTACATGAGTAGAATGTGTCCTTTTATTTAAAATGCATCTCTGGGTTATTTGTGGGGCATAGGAATTCGTTATTTTTTTCCTTCAAAATATAGTCCGGCCTCCCACAAGGTCTGAGGGACAGTGGACCAGCCCCCTGCTGAAAAAGGTTGCTGACCCCTGATTTAGATCTATTCCAGTCTGGTTTCAGACGCAGTTTTGCCACCAAAAAAACCCTGGTTGCCCTGATTTATTACCTTTATTGGGAGAGAGCTGGAGGGGTGTAACCCTATTGGTTATCCTTGACATCTCAGTTGCTTTTGACACCATGGCACTGGCCATAGTGTCTTCTTCTGGAGCAGCTCAGGGAGGTGGTTATTGGGGGCCCGGTACTACAGGGTTTCGCCCCTACATACGGGATCAAGAATGTTGAATGTTGACCAAGCCAGTTGTTTATTCACTATGCATTTGGACAGCTCTTGAGATATCTTGGCCAAATTTTGCATGACGGTTCCTGAGATCAAGGAGCAGGTTTTCGTCTCTGTTTGGATACAATTTTGATTCAAGATGGTGGACTGAAGCGTTCAAAACCAAACTGATTTTGACCACTGGTTTCAAAACTGCACAGTCCTTTTTGTTTTCTAGGAATTCCTTAGCAATGTCGGGTGCAGGGCTTCTGGTAAGTAAATAAATATGACATGTGTTTAGCATTGACCAACTGAAGAGATCCTGAGTGGTCAGGAATTAATTCCTCTTTGTTTGACTCTTATTACTTTGCCCTCACTTCTTAATTTCAATCCCACTGCTATTTCCTCCTCTCAATAATCACACCCAGTAGAAAACAAAGAAAAACATGCCAGGCCAATGAGTTTGTACTAATGATGGCAAGTGGTCCCTTTCTTTCTCACGCTCATTCTGCACCACGCAGGACTGTCAGAACGATGAAACGCTTCCAGACGGCCGAAGGCCTTGCTTTGAAAGCAATAGCCAATTAAACTGAATTTTGCATGATGTCAATAGAAGTCTCATTCTGAGGATATTGCACGACAAAAGCAAGCACCAGCCTGCTTAATAAGTCAGACAAATCACACACTGGAAAATCATTTCAAAATGGATCTCCTGCCGACATGGCTTATAAAACTATCATCAACAGCTTTTCGAAGGGTGTAGTTACAGTTAATGAAAAATTAGTCTCTCTCTCTCTCTCTCCCTGTGTGTGTGTGTGTGTTATGTGTACAGATAAATCTACCCTTGCATTCCTCCCTTCCTAAAAGCACACACACATAAAACATATTTTTAAACTAGATTGCCGGAAACAAGTGTGCTAAGTCATAAGCATAAAGCAAGTATTGTCAATTTACTTATGTAAGCATGTGTGTGAGAGAGGTGGGGTCTTACAGAAGCAATTCTGAGGTGACCTCCAGTTTGAAGAAATAAATTCCAAAATTAGTGTTTATTGGGAGCTTAATGCATTTCAGGGAAGGAAACATTTTTAAGGGCACTGAAAAATTCAAACATAATCAGGAAACAGATGATTGACACAAAATAAAATGGAGTGAAATATATTCTCCTGAATCCATTTAAAGATACTGAGTTGTATCCAGTGCTTGTGCTACACAGAGTAGACCCATTGAACTTAATGAACCTTAGTTATGTCTATTACCTGTAATGAGTTTGAGTAGGACTAATATTGACTACAACCCATAAAGTTTTTATAGATAATTACATCACTTAAAAAAAAACTAATATCAAAATATGTTTAACATTACCAAGTTCAAAACCAATTGTTAATAACGAAACAAACCCTAAACAATTTTGGAGGGGGGGAGGGAGACCTAAACTATAAATAAGATATTGTATATATACACACACAAGGCTTTTTTTGCAGTTGGAGCTCACAGGAGGTAAGTTTGACACCTCTCAGATGGGCACCATTGTCATTCTAAAAGAACAAGGGTGAAGTTCATGATGAGCTCCGGCACCTGTTTTTCTAGAAAAATAGCATTGTATACACACATTATATCCAGCATGAAAGTAGGTGTAAAAGGTAAACTAATAATTTTTAGCAACACTTCTAACACACCAAGGATAATGCAGTAGCTCCTGCTACAGAAAACATTCAGTGTGAAATTCGTCATAATAAAATGTGACCTCTAGTTTGGTGACAAGATTGGAAGCTTGCTTACCCCTTTTAAAGGTAAAGGTAAAGGGACCCCTGACCATTATGTCCAGTCATGGCCGACTCTGGGGTTGCGGCACTCATCTCGCTTTATTGGCCGAGGAAGCCAGCGTACAACTGGTCATGTGGCCAGCATGACTAAGCTGCTTCTGGCAAACCAGAGCAGCACACAGAAATGCCGTTTACCTTCCCACCGGAGCGGTACCTATTTATCTACTTGTACTTTGACGTGCTTTCGAACTGCTAGGTTGGCAGGAGCTGGGACTGAGCAACGGGAGCTCACCCCATGGCGGGAATTCAAACCGTCGACCTTCTGATCGGCAAGTCCTAGGCTCTGTGGTTTAACCCACAGCATCACCCGCGTCCCTTACCCCTTTTAAGGACCCACAATTTAAGGACTAAGGAATGACGTTTCTAGCTTTTCAGTGACTGGGGCATGTGGATATTCTAGTCCACACCAGTGACTTGGAGTGGGGGACTGTACGGCCTAGTCTTTAATAACTGGAGACCAGTTCACTCGAAGGATCGCCTTAACCAACATAGACCCACTCAGCCACCTCGATCTGACACTTTTGATGAATCCCACCCAATCTTTGTTCTGTATGTGTAAGGAGCTGACCATTCCTACATTCTGGGTAGGAATGGTCACTGCATATCGTAAGAACATAACAAGATGCTCCTGGATCAGGCCAATGGTTCATCTAGTCCACTATCCTGTGCTCACAGTCACTGGCGGAGAAAGGGGGGGTGCGATAGGTGTGGTCCACCCCGGGGGTCATCCCTAAGGGGGAGTGACAAAAAGGCACACTGCGGGGAGCTCGCCTTGCTGCTTCCATGTGCAGTGGCTTGAGCGTGGTGGACGGCCCTGCCCCCGTGCAGCTCACAGTGGATGGCCCCCAACTGTGCAGTTCACCCTGCCCCCCCCCCGGTGCACATGGCCGCCCATGCAACTAACTCCACCACTGCTCACAGTGGCCCCCCAGATGAACTAATGGGAAGCCCCAAAACAAGACGTGAGCACAGCAGCATTCTCCCTTGTTTTCCAGCAACTGGTATTCAGAAATGATCCACCTTTGACTGGGGAGGCAGAGCGTAGCCATTATGGCTGGTAGCCATTGATAGCCTTCCCCTCCACGAATTTGTCTAATCCTCTTTTAAAGCCATCCAAGTCGATGGCCATCACTGCCTCCTGGGGGAGCAAGTTCCAAAGTTTAGCTACACTCCTTGTGAATACTTCCCTTTGTCCTTCTAATATTCAGCTTTTTGGGATTCCCACGAGTTCTAGTGTTGTGCAAGAGGGAGAAAGACCAGAGCCCCCATCGTCCAGCCCATATTTTCCAGTGCGTTTCTCCGTTACTTTGCTAGCCACAAAACTAAACAAAGATTTCTCATCCTATCCACTTTGATTGCAGCCCCTCCTGCAAGATAGTGAGCACCAACCTGCTTCTGACTGAGTTAGAAAACACAGACTGTTCCTAATCCCAAGGAAGCTGATAATTAAGTTTCTACAATTCAGATCACTTGGGGTAAAAACTTCAGGAAGTCAATGAATCAGTGAGCTATACCGTCCTTTGGCTTACATTCCACCCCACCCCCCAAATGGTTTATTATCATGGTATATTTCATCGGATTTTTAAATTTTTCCTTTAATAGCTTGTTTTAATTAAGTAGGGGATTCTTCTGCTGGGGTGATGTTGCCATAGCCATAACCTACAGGCGTAGCTCTATATAATATTGTGACACCTTGTGCATCTTGTGGACTGGAGTCTTAGTCAGAAGCGCTGTGGATCACCATGCTAGGATCACGATAGACTGCATTCGCAGGTCAGTTTATTCTGTTTGCCCTATTAATTTCTGCATTATATTTGAGCTGTCACAAGACATAAAAGCCCATTCCAGAAGGTTAGCAGAATATAGTGGAAATTTAGGACTCAGTTCCATGTTAATTGCTTCCAGGCGGGGGCGGGGGGCTTGCAACCACGTTAACCCTGAAAATTGTAGGAGTAAAATGACGAAATTTCAGGCAGTATACTGGCATACAGTTCTTTCTTGCCATTTCAATGCGTGAATCATGGGGGAACAGAAACATGCATATGTGGAAAGGGTGTGGGAGTAGCAATTATTAGTAGTAGTAGTAGTAATAATAATTCAAAAAATGGCTGTGTCTTTGTTTGCTTATTGTTTCACCAGTGGGTGTGGTGTGACACAACAATGAACATAATTGGACATTATTAATAATAATGTCCAATTATGTTCATTGTTGTGACACACCACACCCACTGGTGAAACAATAAGCAAACAAAGACACAGCCATTTTTTGAAATTTAAACCTATCTGGATTTTGCAATGCATTTGTCCAGCCAAGTGACACATACAAAAATGCATACACCAGGAGACAATGTGCATTGTAATACATGCATTAGTGAAAATAACATGAGAAAATGCATAATCTAAAGGGAAATTGCTTTTCAAAAATGTGTATATCAGACAAAATTGCATACAGATCTGTGTATGGAAGGGAAAATTCAAATTATATTATTATTCTTATTATTCAAATGCTGCTGAATTTTCATGATTTTTTTAATTTAAAAAAATTGCAAACTGATTTCAAAATGTGGAAAACTGAATGGAAAACTGAATAAAAAAATGAAATAGACAGATTCACCCAGGGTCAAATAGCACACTGTGTTAAGGGTGGGCAATCTACAACCCACAGAATAATTTTATGTGGCTCTTGACCTAATTTCTTGCAAGTGGAATGGAAGGGGAAAGGGGAAAGGGAAGTGGCAGGAAACGAAGGAGGGGGTGATACCAGACAGACAAAAGAGAAAGGTGGCTCCACTCACCTTTGACTCAAGCTCCACCTACTTTTTACTTAAGCCCCACCCACAGCTCCCCTTTGATTATCCGTGCTCACCCCTGCCCTACATTAAACTGCAACAAACTTCAGACAGACCTCATTTGGGATTGGGATCACATTCAGGCAGAGGAAAGGCTTTTCAAATGCACCACCCTCCTACCCAAACACGCCATTGTCCCAAAGAAAATCCCTTCTTCCTTTAAGCAGAGAGGGAGGGTGTAATTGGTGATGACTGGCAGTGGAGAAAGAGAGGATCATGGGTCAACGGAAGTGCAGGTCAACCAGCTCTTTACCTGTCCGACTCTGAAATCATTTCCTCTCTTTCTGTCTGTCTCTCTGACACACAAAATACTGAATGCATAGGTAAGGTAATTGAGCACCCTCCAAGTCAAAGGTAGAGAAGCTTTTTTCTCAGGTGATGGAGGTGATTTGCCTTAGGTGCAAGACCAGAATTCAAAAGTGGGTGCTTCTTCTCACCTTCCTCCTGCCACTCCAATCTCTCTCTCTCTCTCTCTCTCTCTCTCTCTCTCTCTCATTCTTTCTTTCTCTCTCTCTTTTCTGGTACTCCTTCGCTTTCTCTCTCTCCACTCATTCTGCATTCACACAGCAGTTTATTCCGGTTTCTTCAATGTTTCCCTAACTGTTAAATTTTGTATTATATCTGAGCTTTCACATGACACCTCTGGAAAAATAAGAAAATGTAGCTCAAGTTTAGCATTCATTTCTGTGCTATTTACTTCCAGAAAAGAATCTGGTTGCAAATAACACAGGAATAAGTGCTAAACTTGTGCTATAAGGTAAAGGTAAAGGGACCCCTGACCATTAGGTCCAGTCATGGATGACTCTATGGTTGAGGCGCTCATCTCGCTTTACTGGCGAACCAGAGCAGTGCATGGAAACGCTGTTCACCTTCCCTATTTATCTACTTGCACTTTGACATGCTTTTGAACTGCTAGGTTGGCAGGAGCAGGAACCGAACAATGGGAGCTCACCCCATCACAGGAATTCAAACCGCCAACCTTCTGATCGGCAAGTCTTAGGCTCTGTGGTTTAGACCACAGCACCACCTATATCTGAAGGTGGCTTTTATGACATGTGAAAACTCAATCTCTGGTTGCAGCGGAAGGGCACCATTTCGTGGTTCACCTCAGGTGCCAAAATGGCTGGGAACAGCCCTGGAATTGGAATATGGACCGTTTGCCCAATAGCACCTGAGCATTTATCTTTCCAGACACATTGCTTTCTGCATGACTTCAGTGTCCATACTCCAATTCTGGAATATGATGTGGTATTAGAAGCACATGGCTGCCAGGCCCAAACCATCCTGTTACTGGATGCAACCTTGACACCACACAATACTGTGACCCTGGAACTAATAATAAATTATCTGGGCATGTCCCATACTAGAACAGCCTCTGGTTGTGTGAGTAGAAGGTCACAAATACACACTAGGTTTGGATGGATCTGGCAGTCTTGGTTCCTCTGACTTTTTCATTTTTGCAACCTACAGTTCAGTTCTCCATGCTTCCAAATCATTCATGATAGGCACACAAACATATATACATTTATAGATATAGATATAGATATGTTTAAATGTCCTCATGGAAATTCTTCCACAATTTAGTGGACATACAGATTTTGCAGAATGCCTGTTCATATATTTTTTCATGAAAATATGCATTTTTTTATGCAGACGTTCCCCTAATAAACCCATGACTGTACTTCTTAAACTTTTTGGGGGGCAGGGTCAGAGTACTGCATTGCAAAATTTGGAGGCATATGAGGGCTCATCCAGATTTGCCTTTGCCCTATCGCTTTCCCCCGGGGAAGCCTACACTTTAGTGATAAATCGGAGCAAATGTCAATTGAGTTTTCTCTGGGTTGACATTTGCTCTGATTTATCGCTAAAGACTGGGTTCTCCTGGGGAAAGTGGTGATGCAAGGGCTCAACTGCTGGGACCCATGCTTTCTAGACAATGGACAGGTGGAAGTGCGGATGAGCTCGGAGTTTCCAATGATGGTGCTTTTGCTCATGCAGTGGATGAATTAGTTGGTCTGCATTAAAATGTGAAGCCAACTGAGTTTATTCCCTGTGCCCACCACAAACAGTATGATCGCAATTGGAAAACCCAGACAAGTCGGTCCATCCACCCTGGAAACTCGTGCTCACAGCATAAAAGATGTCTGAAAAATATTTTTGTGTGTGAACCCAATGGGCATAAATATATCAAAAAATATTTTCTTGTGCACTCAGTTCCTGCCAGGCAGGAGATCTTTGATATGGAGTGGAAAGGGTGGGATTTGGGGATCAAGTAATGAAATAAGGATCTGGAATCAAGGCAGGGGGGACAGATCTTCAGAATGGCAAGCCCGCAGCCACTCCCCCCCCCCCAGCCACCAACCCTCCTTCTGTAAGGTGGTGTTTGGAAAACATTAATGCCAGTACCAAGCCTTCGCATTGCTTGGCACAGACCTGGCAGCGTGGACAGCATCATGCTGGAGCCAAGGACACATTGGCCTTGTGTGGCCCATAAACCCACCCAGCATCAGGGGAGAAAAAACACCCTCTGCAAATCCCAGCATGCTGTTATGTAAACAGGAGCAGAGCCTCCCAGCCAGAGTCAGGCTGGCATGATCGGTTTGGGCAGCTCACGGGCACCATGCCCCTCAAGGAGACAGAGCAAGTGCACTGCCCCAAGCCCCGGGGTCAAGGTGATGGGCCCCTTTGTTTACCTGGCCTCAACTCCCTTCAGAACCATCTTTCCAGAAGGGTGGACTGCGAGAAGCAATGTCGGCCACTCAGCACAGGCCATGCCAGGGTATTTCAGAGCCAAAGGAACGCAGGTCACCATGATCTCATGCAAATTCCCTGAGACACCCTCCTCTCTCCCACTTATCTCTACCAGCTTGGAAACTGCAGGTGTGGTGCCTGCGGAAAAGCTGCAGGAAAGGGCAGCGAAAAAATGATCAAGGGGATGCAGCAACTCAAATGTTCCGGCGCTTTAGGCTTTTTCGCTTGGGGGGGAGACACAATGGGGTGGGGGTGGGGGTGGGGGGACAACAGCACATAATCCAGGTGGGTAAAATGGTGCCTGACATGAAGAAAGTAGAAAGGAAGGCATTGGTCCCCCTCTCTCCTAATACCAGAAACCAACGGGGTCACGCCGCAAAGCTGAATGGTGCAAGATTCAAGGCAGTGGGTAATTAGACTGCAGAATTCGCTGCCACAAGATGTGGCAGTCACCAGCTTAGATAGCCTCAAAAGGGGGTTGAATAAATTTATGGAGGAGAAGTCTATCAGTGTCTATGATAGTCCCAATGGCTACGGACAGCCTCCAAAATCACAGGAAGCATGTCCCTGAAGACCAATCTCTAGAGAACAGCAGAGGGGGAGCTGCTGCTCTCATGTGCTGCTTGTGGGGGAACAGGTTGTGACCCTAGATAGGCTGAATAGCCCTCTGCCCTTGTGGTTCCCCTGCAGCTCTGTAATAGGCCTTGAGTTTGATCCAGCAGGGCTCATTTGAGGCGCCCATCCTCCCTGTCACAATCCCTTTTCTGCTAGCTGTCTTTGACCTGACATGCTCTCTCCGAATGGCTGTGGTTAATGTAGCTTCAGAGTTGGCGTGTGAGAGAGAGCAGCTAGGGAGCTGGGAGGGTTGTGGGAGCTGCTTTGCCCTGCCGTGACCTCCTTGTGATCTCTCAGCCACCAGGGGAAGCAGGTAAGAACCGTGGGTGATGATCCCCCTGTCTCCAGGTGGCAGGGAAACACAACTGCACTTGTGATTCTAAAGGGCTAGGCCAGGGTAGAGGAGGAGGACAAGCACCAGGAGAGGGGCATATCTTCTTTAACAAGCACATGGAGGCAAGTGAGGACCCAAGGAGAGCATTGCTGGATCAGACCAAAGGGCAATTGAATTCTACATCCTGTCTCCCACAGTGGTCAGTCCAATGGCTCTGGGAAGCCCATAGGCAAAGCATGAAGACAACAACCCTCTACCACTGCTATTCACAAGAACATAAGAAAGAACCCTTTTGGATCATGCCAAGCACCCATCCTATCCAGCATCTTGTCTCTGCCAGGGGTCATCCAGATGCCCATAGGATGGCCCAACCATCCATCCCCTATTGTCCTCACACACCCCCAGCAACTGATATTTAGAGGTATGCTTCCCCTGAACCTATAGGTTGCTTTTAGCATTAATAAATGCTAAAATAAATGGCATTAATAGAATTATCCTACATGAATTTACTGATTCATAGGATTGTAGAGTTGAAAGGGACCACGAGGGTCATCTAGTCCAAATGCAGTAAGTATTTTGCCCAATGTGGGGCTTGAACCCACAACTCTGAGATTAAGAGTCTCATGCTCTACTTTTACCTTTGTAAGAGAGACTTGTATCAGTTAGAGTCATGGCAAGGAATGGGGAGACTCAGGGTCACATCCCAATGAAGCCACAAGGTTCACTCTGGGCTAACTTCTCCCCCCCCCCTTCTAACCTACCTCACAAGGGTGTTGTAAGGGTAAAGTAAAAGGAAGAAAATCCATGTACTTTGAAAGAAAGGAGGGATATAAATGAAAGCAGATACAGTGGTACCTTGGTTCTCAAACTTAATTCATTCCGGAAGTCCATTCGATTCCCAAAATGTTTCAAAGCACAAAGTGCGGCTTCCGATTGGCTGCAGGAGCTTCCTGCACTCAATCGGAAGCTGCGTCGGACATTCGGCTTCCGAAAAACATTCACAAACTGGAACACTCACTTCTGGGTTTGCGGCATTCGGGAGCCAAACCATTCGGGAACCAAGGTACCACTGTAAATTAATGCAAAATCAGGTAGGGGCTTTGGAAGTATGGTTGTGGCACAAAATTGGCAGGAATAATGGAGAGATGAGCAGCTCTACCAAGAGGCATGCTGTGGCTCAGCTTTTGCTAACCTGGCACCCTCCAGATGCTGGCTGAGGCTGGAGTTGTAGCACCAAAAAACATCTGGAGGGCACTAGGTTGGTGAAAGCTTCTGTAGGTGAAGAGGTGCAGAGACTTTGCTGTAGTTGCTGGAGAGGAGTAGTGGAAGAACTCAGGCTAACAGCACCAGACTTTACAGAACTGGTCAATACTCTGGCTAGTTATCCATCTACCTGATATTTGCTCTGAGGCCCCACAGAATGACCCTGGATGTATTCCAGAGATGAGTCAAGGAAGAGCACAGAGGTCAACAATGGGATGTGAACATGCCAGTGGATGGGCACTTATTTAAAGTCCAGGGAAGTTGGCCATGCAGAGTCAGCCTCTCCACTGCAGGAGTTGGTTCTGCCATAGTTTCACAAGAAGGCTTGCGCCATGGTGGAAGATGAAGGTGGTTTTGACAGTATCAGAGGAGTCTGCAGAAATGGGCAGCTGCTCTAGAACCAAGACAGACTGGCACTAGAGGTGGCCTCAGCCCAAAATCCCCATTGCTGATCCCCAAAAAGCCAAGAACACTGAGACCAGCATCTGGGCAAAGGAATCAGCAACAATGTTGTGGGACAGTCTCCTCCTAAAGCATAGAGGTGATGAGCAGGTGTGTCCTGTCTGCCTCCCCTTCCTAGACTTTTCTAGGCAACAAAGTCCATCTTTTAAGACGCCCAGCAACCCACCCTCTTCCTCTTCTCAGCTCAAAGACCACAAACGCCCACTGCACTCACGCAAAACTGGGGCATCCTGTCTGCACACACCTTGCCACTGCTGGAGCCCTGGGCTGGGCACTCTTCATTATTTACAGAGCGGGAGTTCCCGATGTCCTTCTCCTCCGCTGTGTGGCGAAGGACCGTAGCTCCCTGAGCCCCTGCCTTGCAACAAAAGGTCCCTGGTTCAAATCCCGCCATCTCCTGCCCGAAACCCAGTCAGTGTGGGCAACGCTGAGCTGGAGGGACAAGCGGTCTCGGACAGGTTCCCGGGTCGTTGTCCCCAAACCTCCAGGAGCATCAAACTCTGGGAGACCCTCCCCAGCAGTGCGGGAGGAAGTTTGCTGGGCGACAAGCCCTCGCGAGCGCCCAACCCACCCGCGCCAGCCGGCAGCCGAGGCAAGGGCTGCCTGTCCGCGCTGCTCCCGGACTCTTACCTTCGCTGGTGGTGGCCGCGAGGCAGGCGGCGCAGGAGGCAAGGAAGGCGGCCAAGGAGGCTGCGCGCTCCGCCGGGGCCGGGATCCTGGCCATAGTGCACCGGGGGCAGCCCGGCGGGCCAGAGCGAGCGCCCTGGCTGCGTGCTGTCAGCGGAGCCCCGGCGCCTCCGATTGCACTTTCCCCACATTTGCTCCCATCCACACTCCGGCAGCGCTGCACGCAAGAGGAGGGGGCGAGGCGCCCGGCTGCCTGTCACGGCGCAGAAGCCAATTGGATTTGCAGCCTCGCCAAAGTTCCCCCTTCCCTCCTCCCCCCACCCTCCTCTCCTCCCCATCCGCCACCTCCCACCCACCCCGATCGCTGGGCCAGGAAAGCATCTCCTTCCGCGCAGCCAGGGAGCGGGGTGGGCACCTCTGTTCAAACACCTCCTGCGCCTCCTGCATCTCGCCTCCTCTGCGCGCAGCTCCAAAAAGAAGCCCTTGCCTCTTCTCGGTCCTTTGCGCCTTCCGCATGGCAAGTTGTTTGCGGTTGCTAGGGAACCGAGCCTGGACAGCCGCTTTCCCCTTCCCGGACCCTCGGGCTGGGTGGATGCTCAAGTGAGGGGAAGGGGCTGCTGGACAGGTCCCGGACCCAGCCGCTTGGTCGGGAAGGCTGCAAAGAGCTAGCTAGAATGGCACGGGTGGATTTGTCGATTGCAGTTCCTCATCCCTTCCGCCCCCAGTCTGAAGTTTGGTCCTGTACATTTAAGCATCAGTTTATGGCTTGTTTATTTATTTATTTATTTATTTATTTGTTTGTTTGTTTGTTTGTTTCAGTGCACATTTCTCCTGATCTGCCTCCTTTTCTGCAAGCAATTGGTATAATGCGTTTTGCATATTGTTTTCAAGAAATTCTTATTACAATTTATTACCTTTTCACCCGAAGGTCCTGGGGTGGGTTACAACAATTTAAACACAGCACTGATATTAAACCACAATATATACACAATATTGGACAATATTAGACAGGTCTCTCATGATCTTAACACCCAAGATCAGGAAGGAAGCAGTCTTTCATAGATTTGGGACTTGAGTCATTTATATGCATTTTATACATACACTCACCAAGGGGTGGATTTCCTATGAAACTAACAGAGATTACGCTCTACCACTCCTAATCCCAAAGCGACCTCAGAAGTGACTCTAGTCCAAAATGTTTTTTTAAAATAGGTCTAATAAAACCAATTTCAGTTGCACAACTCAAATTGATTATTTTGTTGTTGTATATATTTCAACAATCCCAAAGTATGAGAGTCAGTTGCTTTTCCTCTTAACTAAGCCCCAGATTTGCCCCATCCCCCGCTACTTCAGGACTCCACATTTTCTTATCTCTCATGAAAATCAGCAAAATGTTGATTTTGAAGATTTTCTGCTCAGCCTTAAAATACATTTTTAAAATGACAAACTCACAGCACCATGTGATGATACATAAGGTAAAAACTAAAGTGTATAATTAAAATGAGCAAATCACATTTTAAACCAGGAGTAACACATCTGTTTCTAATCAAGTTCAGCTTATTGATATGGAAGTATAATTTTAAAAATGCTGTCCTGGGTGATAAAATGTTTGTTCTCCTACAGTTCCTGACCTTCAGCAGAGGTAGAGAACCTTTCCTCAGTCCCTAGGCTTCACTCTCCCATGGGGAACCTACTAGGGGTTGACTATGGGATTGGGGTCCCCTTGAGCAGGGGATGAAAGAGAGGGCAGAGGGGCAGAGGGGAAATTGCATGCAAATCAAGCCCCATGCAAATGAAGTCAATAAGGTGAGTTCGTAGTGGCTATCAGTGGCCCTCTGGTTTGAGGTAGTCACACTATCATCCTCCGACTCCATTGGAGTAAAAGTCTGCTGGAGCGGTTGAGGTGGTCCCTTCCCAGGGTGTGCAGCTGGGGTGGAACTGCTGCTCCTGCATAAGGCTCAATCTAAAGCTGAAGCAACATCAGAGGGTGAGGCCAGGCTTCTGACTAGGTCAAGGCTTGCATCACAACACTGGGCAACCAATTCACGGGCTTCTAAAAAGGGCTGTGCACCAGGGCTGTCCAAATTCCAGATCTCAAACCAAACTGGGCCAAATTGGATCAATTCAGGATTTAGCTGGGTCAGGTTGAGGCAGCCACAGATTGAAGCAGGTCTGCCCTGAATCATCCAGGGCTTTCAAAAGGGCCTGTTCTGGCAGGTGGGGAAGAGAGAGAAGAGAAAATGCCATGATCTCCATTTTCTATCCCTCCCAACTGCATGCTCTATTAAACACCATCCAAGGCCCCTGAACTGAGTTGGAGCCAGATTCGGGTTGGGTCAGCCCCAGTTTGGATTGGGTCAGGTTGGGGCCAGTCTGAAGCATCAGGGGGCTTTTGCAAAACTCCTACTTCTACTATAACCACATCTTGCCCCTTTCACTGCCTCTTCTTCAAAAGGCTGGGTAGAGCATCTGCACACTGCCTGTTGTGGAGGAGGATGCTGTCACTATTTGACACCAGACTTCTGTTTTGTTTTGTTTCCCAGGAAGCTCTGGGAACACAGTTCTCATTGATGAAAGAGTGACCATAAATAGAGTCGGGTTTCTTTAGGGTTTTTGCTTCTTTTATCATTTCCCACATAGCAATGAATCCCCACGGTCTTAACTCAGAGTCCTAGCCATCATGACTAATCTGATCAGATTCTGGAATTGCAGAAAAGGCAGATCTTCTAGTACAGAGGTATGGGACCTCCTTCCTTGGACCATTTGACCACACCCTTCAACATTTCACAGATGAAAATATGAATGCTCTTGTAAGACCTCTGTCCTCATACTACAGATCATTGCATTGTGTGAGTTCACCCGCCCTTTCCTCTTAACTTTGTTGGATCCAGGAAATAAAGGAGTCTGAGACACAACACCACATGTGGACCTGTCTAACCCAGAAGAGACAGGGCATACAAGCTGAGAATTCTCTTGGGTTGCATCTGATCTTCATGGCCACTTCATACCAAGTGGAAATGCTAATACTGTAAGAGTGATGGGCCCTGTTGCTGGCCTTGTGTCAAGGAACTGTGAATGAGCCAGGTCAACCGCAGGGCAGGCACACAAGTGGCAGGCACAGAATGCAATTAGCTCTTTATTAACAGAAAATAACAACACAGAAGAGTCCTCTGGTTCGCCTTAATCTAGCTAAGATGGTGCTGAAACTGACCACTAGCTCCAGCCTCCCCCCTATAGCCTCTCACTTTGAATCCCTCCCAAGAAGATGAAGGGGGTGAGATCCTCCTCCTCTGGGCCTGTCTGGCCTGTTGCTCAATAATGTGTAGCACTGTCCTCGTTCGGGGAGTCATAGCGGGAGGTGAGCCACCAGGACTGGGACTGTCCTGCTGCTATGTAGCAGGGCCAACCTCTGACTCCTCTCTATCTGAGTCTGTGCTCACATGGTGACTCTCAGCTTCTAATCCTGTCTTGGAAGACCCTCCTTCTCCTGAACCCTCTTGATCTCTCAAACCCCCTGCTTCTAGCACTTCCTGGTTCATCCCTTCTGCAGACTGCTCTTCAGTGTCCAACCACCAGGATCCGGGATCTAAGTTGTCTTCTTCTGTGCCCTCCTTAGGGGGCTCTTGGGCAGGTGGCTCCCACCACTCTTCCTCATCCAGCCAGTCCCTGACATCTTGGGACCCTGACAAATGACCATGTTTGCCACCTTCTGGAGCCAGCTCTGCCTACTATATGTTGCTAAGCCATCTCTGATCCATGCTTTATTCCAGGGATGGGGAACCTACTTCAGCCTGAGCACTGCATTCTCTTCTGGGCCACCTTCCCAAGTCCTCGTGCTAGTAGTGGGTGGGACCAGAGACAAATGTAAATTTTACCTTTGCTCAGCACACTAGTTTCTGCAAAGACCCTTTTCTATCCTCCATCCAGGCAAGCAAGAATCACTATCGGAGTTCAAGGACATATTCCAGGCAGAACAATGCAAAGCTGGGTTGGTGAGGGGTGTGGCCTCAGGAGACAAGGCATGGTTGGGGGCGGTGTCCTGCAGGAGGAGGATGTGAAGCAGGGCTGGGGAGGCGAGGGGCCTGGGGGAGGTCCTTAGGGCTAGAGGGAGAGGCCTGAGGCACTGGGCTTGAGGTTCCTCGCGGCTGACCTAGATAAAGCAGTGGCCAGAAATGGCACGAGGCAGCTTCCTCGGTCCCAGCCAAACCCAGCTAGAAATTTCAGAAGCCGCCGTCTATTTGAGATCCATCCATAATGCAGAGCTATTAACTTTAAACTGTTGTCTTTGCTGCCGGGCCTTTGCTCACGCTGCGAATGCAAATATCAGCGAGACCCAAATTACACAGAGATGTGCATAATCCCTTTGAAAGCAATTGGTAAAAGTACACGCTCTGTGCAGAGCACCGTTCCCTTGGCCCAGGCAAATTATAACTAAGGGCTGGGCTATGCCTTATGGTTACCGGGGTTGACAAACCATCGCAGCTCTGCTTGTCTGGAACTCAGAGGGCAGGCTGAAGGTAAGACAACTCCCCAACAGGTTAGGAGAATTGGTGGGGCATAAAGATGTCCTTACATGGAAGGAGGAGCTGTGGACTGGCCACCGTTCTTCTACTCACTCACCCTGGTTACCTCTTCTTTTGGATTTAATCTGCCAGGGGTTACTTACCAGCAGTGGGTGGGACCAGATATTAAAGTAGGTGTGGCCAAAACCATTGGAGGCAGGGCAGGCTGAAGAGGGGAGAGGTCACATATTCACTCTCTCCTTCAGCTAGAAATTGGAATAGGAGGATAAACAAAATATTAGGAGGGAGAGAGAGGAGAGAGAGAACGGGCACATTCACACAATACATTTAACAAATTTATTGACAGCTGCACAAATTATGATGGCTAGGAAGTGGAAGGGGCAAGCAGAATATAAAATGGATGAATGGTATAAAGAGGTGTGGGATATAGCTATTAATGAGAAATTAACATGTGCCATTAAGGCAAGGCAGGGAATATGCAGGATAAATGATTTTGAGGAGATATGGAAGGTGTTTGTAGAATTTGTATTGTTAAAACGGAAAGGGGTCAAACCACCGCAAGAGGTGTTGATGTTTTGGGAGGTTGGATAGTTACAGGAATAGTCTCAGTGGTGGGGTGCACATTTTTATTCTTATTTATTTATGATTACACGCAGGCATGGTCAAACTTGGCCCTCCAGACTACAATTCCCATCATCCCTAACCACTGGTCCTGTTAACTAGGGATGATGGGAGTTCTGGTCCCAAAACAGCTTGAGGGCTAATTTTGGCCCTGCCTGGATTATAGCTTTGTCAAAATAAAAATGAATGAATGAATTCTGGGAGCTGTAGTTATTCCCCTCCCTCACCTACAGTTCCCAGAATTCTCTGTGAAGAGGAATCAATGACATAGCATGGGTTGCCAGTGCCTGGGGCCGTGAGGAAGGTGGGTGTGAGGGAGGGAAACAGATTGAATACGCATGCACATTCACCGCTCTCATGGTGTCTGCATCACCCAGGAGATCGCAACCACACAGATACGAAAACAAGAATCATACCGTTGTCTGGAAGGGTCACTTCCTGGTTCTCATGGAGAAACCGTTTTCAATGGAGCCCAGTGATGGAAGTGCGCAGCTGTTTTGAGGCAGCAGCGGGTGTTGAAATTTTGCACCCTTAACAATTTTGCACCTGCGGCAACCACCCCTGTGGGTCCCCCCCCCTCCACTCTACTCCACTGAGAGGGATTGTTAAACCACTCTGCAGTGCTTCCTCAGAGTGAGGGAGGGGAGATGGTGAGGCCAAGGCTCAGCCATCACTGCCACCATGTTAGCAGCAGCAAAACAATGAACATGTTAGGATGGAAGCGAAGAAGGGCAGAAGCCATTCCTGGTCATGTCAGTGAAGAAGCTGATCTTCAAAATTGCCTGATGCTTTGGGGAGGGGGCACATCCCGGAGAGCAGATGGCGTGAAAAGACGGCCTAAGCAATGGTTTGGAGTGTCCCCACGCTAGTAGGTGGTGCTCCCAGCCGCCCTGACCAGAATGTAGATGCCGGCCTCGTACAATGGATTCCCAGAGTGCAGTTGGCAGGTCAGCTACCTTCTAATCCCATCTGAGGGTGTCAGTGAGGCTCAGTCGTCACACGCCTAAGCACCCCATATCCCACCCCCGGGCTCAGCTTTGTATGATGCCAGCCTCCGTGAAATCGCTCTGACATTAGCCACTTCCTAATAAAGCTGTCAGAGGCACCCCCATTATCTCCCAGCCTACCAGCCCCACTTGCCCTCAGTTTCACCAGATAATCTGCCTTTTAAAAATAGATTTTCTGCTGGCTCAGTGGAAGCTGAGCCCCATCTCAGCTACTTGTTACCACAGTGCAATGCAAAAAAGAAGAAGAAGGGGAGGGGGGACTTGATTGTCACAGAGACTAATTATTGTGCCATTCCCAAAAGTCCTGCTGAATGAAATTAAAATGTTTCAAGGGAAAACTCAAGCACCTCTGCTTTCGAGCCCAGGCTTGTAGAGGTTAGGAGTACAGGTAGATAGATCAGATGAGTAGTGCCAGGTAAGGTGAAGAAATCTGATTCAGTTTGCATTTAAAGGTAAACCTGCCTAACTGACAGATTAAGAAACAATATGCAAGCTGAAATCTGCAAATTTTCCTAATTTTGCAATGCAGCTCTCCTATGTGTCAAAAATGCATATAGGAGGGTAAATAACAATGCACTTATTGGTGAAAATAACATTTTAAAAATGCACAATATTAGGGGGAATTGCATTCATAGATAGATAGAGTAGATATAGATAGAGTAGATAGAGTAGATAGAGTAGATAGCAAGACAACTAGATAGATAGATGATAGATAGATAGAGATAGATAGATAGATGATAGATAGATGATAGATAGATAGATAGATAGATAGATGATAGATAGATAGATAGATAGATAGATAGATAGATAGATAGGTAGATGATAGATAGATAGATAGAGATGATAGATAGATGATAGATAGATAGATATAGATAGATAGATAGATAGAGATGATAGATGATAGATGATAGATAGATAGATAGATTAGATAGATTAGATGATGATAGATAGATAGATAGATAAATAGATAGATAGATAGTAGATAGATAGATAGATAGATAGATGATAGATAGATAGATAGATAGATAGATAGATAGATAGATAGATAGATGATAGATAGATAGATATAGATAGATGATAGAGATATAGATGATAGATAGATAGATAGATAGATAGGTAGATAGGTAGATAGATATAGATAGATATAGATAGAAATAGATAGATGATCGATAGATAGAGTAGGTAGGTAGATAGATAGATGATAGGTAGGTAGGTAGATAGGTAGATAAATAGATGGGCGGGAAGAGCACAAATTCTTGTGGAAACGTGGAGAACACACCACAGCACATCATTAAAAGCTTGGCAGGCAGGGCATAGAAACTGTTGGGACATATTTGTTGCTTCCATCCAGTTCTGAACTTCTTGCCTGATTCAGGAACTCCTCAGTTGTGACTCCTGAGCGCTGTCCTTTGCCGAGCAAGTCCTGCTCCTTGCCTGAATAAAGTTCTCTTTCTCACTGCTTGGGAATGTTGGGCAGGAGCCAGGACACCTTCTTCAAATACTGACTCTGCTCTGCCCTCTCCTTGAGTCTTTTCTGCCCAGTTGGGAATGTCTCATTGAACTCTGATCATGCCTCTTGCTTTCCTGAATGAAGGATGGAGAAAAGGCAACTAGCCTACTGTGGAAAGGTAAATTTTTACATTTGGTGCTCCACCACTTTTGCCTCTGGCCCAGCCCACTACTAGAAATTCTCCCCAAGTAGGCTACAGAGAAGGGAACATGGTCCTTGCCCTGTAAAAGGTTCTCCTGCTATATTGGTTCTGTTCTTCCAATATATATTGAGTTTGTTCTATTCAGAGCAGATCCATTGAACCTAATAGACATAACTAGCTTAGGACCAATAATTCCTATGGGATTACTCTGAGTCAAACTTGGTTAGATGCATTGCATTATATCCAGGGACATCTGTATCCTATTGATCATTTGGCTGTGATTACTGCATTGCAAGGGGCAAGACAAGACAACCTTTTGGGTCCCTTCCAACCGTACAATTCTACAATTCTATGGTTTGCTCTGTGCCAGTGTTTTTTCTGCTTGGCTCACCATGTCCATATTCTCTCCCTTTTTGCACCATGCACCTCACCCTCCCGTCTTCTAATATTTGTGTAGAGCCATTTATGTTCGTATATACTATCCATTGCTATTGAGAACCTCAGCGATAGAGGATTGCATATGTTTTAACTTGGTCTTGGGTTTGGTTTTTTTAAGAGAGATGCAGGTCAGTGCCCAGCAGGGGAGCCCTGGCAGACATGGAACAGCTGTGTGTAGCCTGCAAAGGGATATGCCAATCACGCAAAGCAGCAGCTGCAAGCATCAGACATGCTATATAGGGGGGGAAGTCTGCAAGTAGACCAAGCCCGAAGAACACAAAAAGCTGTGAGCTTCAAAGAGAGACCCCAGTTCAGCTCACTAATGGGAATAGATGTTTGTGCTAGGAGGGCGACAAGATGCAATGGAGGATTTCAGGCTTCTCGAGATTTGTTGTTGGTGTTTGCAGGTGTATTACACAAGGACATAAATTGAGGCTGCTGGATCAGGCCAATGGGCCATCTATCCCCACAGATGCCTGGGAAAAGTCTGCAAGATGGGTATGAGCAGAACAGCAACTCTTCCCTACTGCAATTGACAGCAACTGGTGTTCAGGAGCATACAGCCTCGGACAGTGGAGGCAGAGTATAGACATCATAGCTAGTAACTGTTATAGCCTTGTCCTCCATAAGAATCAGAATCAGGAGAATCTTTATTTGCATCAGCCACTAGCCATAGCAATAAAATAAAATAAGACGTACTGAAGACAGAGGTGAAAACTTAACTATACAAAATACATTTTGGAGGTTTGCATCAATAATCAAATAATAGATCTTATTCTAATTGCCCCTGCTAAAAAACATGCAGTTTTTGCTGTCACCTGATCATCTTGATCTGCTAGAAGAAAGGACATGGTAGCAATGGTTGAGTGACCTGGCATGGACAATAATAGAGGGGTAATAACCTCACTCCTCAAATTTTTATAAAGAGTGCAAACCAGAAGCACACAAGCCACCGACTCAATACTGCCATTTCCACATGGACACAACCATTTTTCCAGTGGAATTTTTTGAAATCGTCCTTCAAGTACAGTGGTACCTCGGGTTAAGTACTTAATTCATTCCAGAGGTCCGTTCTTAACCTGAAACTGTTCTTAACCTGAAGCACCACTTTAGCTAATGGGGCCTCCTGCTGCTGCCGCGCCGCCAGAGCCCGATTTCTGTTCTTATCCTGAAGCAAAGTTCTTAATCTGAAGCACTATTTATGGGTTAGCGGAGTGTGTAACCTGAAGTGTATGTAACCTGAAGCGTATGTAACCCGAGGTACCACTGTACAGCCGAAGGCAGTATATTCAATCTTGCGAAAGTGAAAGCGGGTCTGTAGTTTGGAATGGTTAAATTTTGCAAATAGGGTGCCAAAGTGTCAAAATGACTAGGTGGGAAATAATCATACCATGGACAAAATTTCCTTATTGTGGCCAAATTATTCTGTCACTCGATATCATATAGGTGCTGTATAATTAAATGATTTGCTTTGCTGAAGCCCAGTGTTAATAACTGTTGTGGTGATAAACCAGAAAAGTACAGCTTTCAGTTGACCATTTTAGCCCAATCTCATGAGTTTTATCTGTTTGTCTTTTGAAGCTGCCTTCTGTGGGAGAGAGTTCTATAGATTCACCAATGTGCTGCATGATTAATTCCTTTCTATTCTGCAACATGTCATTGACACAGTAGTACTGCATTAGTGGTGAAGGATTGTCCACACCTTATTCTACTTTATTAGTTGCTCTTCGGTGCTTCTGCTATGTTGGCAAATTATTGCCACCTGGAGGGGCTCTCTTGTGCTATAGCGCAACAAAAGCAGGACAAAACCACAAACCAGAACATTTGTGGGATGGAAAGTTCCATGCTGTCTTCAGGAAGTTTCAGGGCTGATTGTAAGCATAGCAGTGTCCAATCATAGAACTGTGGAGTTGGGTCATCTCATCCAATCACCTACAATGCAGGAATCACAGCTGAAGAATCCCTGGCAGGGGGTCATCCAAACCTCTCTTTAAAAACCTCCAATGTAGGGGAGTCCACCACCTTCCAAGGTAGTCTGTCTGACTGTCAAACAGCTCTTACCATCATAAAGTTCTTCCTAATGTTTTTAGTCAGAATCTCCTTTCTTGTCATATGAATCCATTGTTTTGGGTCCTACCCTCTGGACCAGCAGAAAACAGGCTTTCTCCACCTTCCGTGTGATAGCCCTTCAGATATTGGAATGTGGCTATCATCACCTCTCAGTCTTCTCTTCTCTTCTCTTCTCTTCTCTTCTCTTCTCTTCTCTTCTCTTCTTTTCTCTTCTCTTCTTTTCTCTTCGCCAAACATACCCAACTCCCTCAACTGGTCCTCACAAGGCTTGTTTTCCATCTTGGTCACTCTCCTCTGCACATGTTCCAACTTGTCTATTGACAAGGTCTTCTTAAACTGTGTTGCTGAAAAGTGAACTCACTACTCTACGTGGAGTCTGACCAAAGCATAATAGAGTAGTACTATGTTTTCCAGTAGTTGTGAGAAGAATTGCAGGAGGTATATTTTCCTCTTTTTCTGTAGATGACAGGTGAGCAACCTGAAACCCTGAGCTCAATGCAAACTCACCCTTCCATAAGGAGGTAGGTTTTGGGTAGAAGAACTGTGAGGAAAAGGGGTGTCATTGATAGCTATGAGAGGTGTTGTGTGCCTCCCCTTCAGTGACCCAGATGGAAGGTATGGAAACTATAGATCCTATGATACCCAGGGAAGAGAGCCATAGCCCAGTGCTTTGCATGCAGAAGGTTCTAGGTTTGGTCCCTAGCATCTCTAGGTAGACCTGAAAAAGAGATGGTCTAAAATTCTGGAAAGCCCCTGGCTGTCAATATAGACAGTAATGAGCTAGATTAATCCATAGTCTGGCTAAATATAGGGCAGCTTCCCATGTTCCTATTTAAACAGTTGGAACCTTGAGGACTCAAATCTTGAATTACCTTTAAGGAAACAGACCGCAGCTCTGTAATAGAACATCTGCTTGGCATGCAGAAGGTCTTGGGTTTAATCCCCAACACCTCCAGGTAGCATCAGATGAGCGTCTGAAAACGTGGAAGGCTGCTGCCAATCAGTGCAGGCAAGGCCAAGCTAGATGGAGCAACAGTCTGACTGTATAAGGCAGCTTTCTAGGTTCCTTTGTAATGGAGCGGAGTGGACAGAATTCTGAGCAGGCATGCTCTGCATTGCAGTTTCCACTTGAGTATTTGGGTTGCTAATTGATTGTATTATTTGTAAGAAGACTTAGACACTGATGAGTGCAACGGTGGGATGAAACAGTTTAAAATAAATGAAACAAGTAAATCCGAACACACACACACACACACACACACACACACACAGCCTTCTATCAGCCTGCTCTCTCCTTGATTTTCCCAGTGGCGAGGCAAGACCTCATTGGGATGCATGGCGCTCGCTTATGATTGACAAAAGGCATCACAATCTTCTCCATCTCCCTGTCACCATGACCGCCTCCCAGGCCCCTGAGACTGGCCACTTCTGGGGTCTTGGGGCTGATTCTCATTCATGTCAGTCCACCTGGTGGTCAGAATGTGCTGGCCTAGCTTCCGTGGTAGTGAGTGGTGGCACTGATGTGTGCTCACGTTGTACAAAGTCCAGCAGAGTCTGGCTCAAAGTGACATGGACTCGGTTCAACATGGCCCAGCGGCCCAGCATGGGCGGCCGAGATTCCTTTGTCCCACGGTTCTCTGCCTCAGACCCTAGAAGGCAGTTGGGATGAAGCCGTCTCGCAACAGGCAAGGCTGAAGATGTAAGGAGAGGCATGAAATTAGCAATGACAGTTGTAACCGCCACCGCGTCAGGCATTAAATGGAACATGGGCCACACAGCGTGGGTCCTTTCTCGCCATCAGCTACACTGCGCCCAGTGCTGCAAAGCCTGTCATGTGAAGATAAAGGAACAAGTACAATGAGATGAGGAGAAAAGAGAGGATTAGCTCAACCACTAGGCCACTGACGGCAGTTGCTCCAGAAAGACACCTTCTTCTCTCTCCTCAAAATATGAAGTTTGCTAACCATAGAAGATAACCGTTCTAATGCCTAGCCTTAGCAAGGTCTGGGCAAGGGATGCCTTTTGTATGGGGACTGGAAGGAAAAAAGAAACCACTTCCAGGTTGTGCTTGTGCAAATTTGTAAGTGAACCAATCACAAGATTCAAGTTTACCCCATTTGGATATATGGTTCTTTTTATGATTTTCATTTTTATACATTTCAATAATTTTACAATCATTTAAACATTTCAAAACTCGACTTTCTTCCCCCTCTTTCTGCGGTTCCTTAAATTTATTTTTTATATTTCCTGCATATTCTGGATTAACTTAATTTACTCACTTATTCATCTACTTTAAAAATATACTCTTATAAAACTGCAGGTTATTACAATAATCCTGTCAATGTTCTCTGTTTACAGTTTATTTGTAAATATTCAATAAACCATTTCCATTCTTTTATAAAAAGTTTGTTATCTTGATTTCTTATTTTTCCAGTAAGTTTCACCATTTCTGCGTATTCCATAAATTTTTGTATCCATTCTTCTTTCACTGGGACTTTTTCTTCTTCTTTCCATTTTTGGGCAATTAACATTCTTGCCACTGCAGTCACATACAGGAATAAATTTCTATACAGTTTGGGTAGGTTTATGCCTATAATTCCCAAAATTATAATTCTGTCCCTATAATTCCCAAAATTATAGGAATTGGGGAGGGGGATTTCCTTTTCAAATATAATGTTCTTAGCTTCCCACTAGCACCCATTCCACTCTCCCTGTATGCAGTTCAGCCCAAAGGTACCAGGTTGGCCCCAAGATCATGGGGGCCCAGCATATGACATGGGCATGACGTGTATCTCAGTGTGTGACGTCACTTGCAACATGTGTTGTGTGTGTGTGTGACATCACTGTATCGTGTGTTTCATGCGGGTGGCGCTGTGGGTAAAACCTCAGCGCCTAGGACTTGCCGATCGTCAGGTAGGCGGTTCGAAACCCTGCAGCGGGGTGCACTCCCGTTGCTCAGTCCCAGCACCTGCCAACCTAGCAGTTTGAAAGCACCCCCGGGTGCAAGTAGATAAATAGGGACCGCTTACTAGCGGGAAGGTAAACGGCATTTCCGTGTGCTGCGCTGGCTTGCCAGATGCAGTTTGTCACGCTGGCCACATGACCCGGAAGTGTCTTCGGACAGCACTGGTCCCCGGCCTCTTAAGCGAGATGGGCGCACAACCCCAGAGTCGGACACGACTGGCCCGTACAGGCAGGGGTACCTTTACCTTTACCTTTATGCATGCACACAATGTGCATGCAATGGAGAAGGTCAAGGCTCTGGAGAAACCAGCCACTGGACCTGCAATGTGCAATGTGCGTCGTGCATATGACATCCCATGTACAACACACACAGTGCCTTAAGATTCTCATCAGTAGGCAGGCACTGAGGTTTCTTTGTTTGTACTCCTGCCAATCAGCCCACCGCTGGGCTCTGTTACTCCAGACTAACCTCCTTTTTCTCTGTTTCCTCTCTCTTCGGTAACACTTGCCATTCACTGTTACTCGGCTGCAATTTCTCTTCTCTCAGTTCACCGCAGATGATGCTCTTTACCCTTATTCCTGCGCTAGTCAATGTCTTACGTTGTGTCTCTCATTACATTTCCTGCTTTTCTGCCTGTCCTCTGCCTGCCTCTCTACTTGTTCTTTCACACTCTCTCATGCACCCTCCATTCCAATCTTCCCTCCCTCCCATCTCATCTCCTGTCCTACATGTTTTCTTTCACTTCCTTTCCCTCTCACAGGCTCCCATTCATCCCCACTCTCTCTGCTGCAGCCCCTTTCACCCCCCCCCCACTTTCTTTCCCATATGTCAGCTCCTTTGCTCCTATTTCCCCATCTGTTTCTCTATTCCTGGGACCTACACCTCACATTTATCCTCTGCTGGGCTACATAGTGCTATGTTCTCTGCATGCTCTCCCTGTAACCTCTCAAAGAGAGGCTGAGAGTCAGTCAGAGGGAGATCTGACTTGTTAAACTAGGCCTGTATGGCAGGGGAGGCAAACCCTTTTTTCCATTTTGGGCAGCCTCCCAGAGGCTACATACCAGTGGTGGGCACAGCTAGAAGCAAATGTTACCTTTGCCCGGCAGTGGCATATCATGGGTTGCCAGTCCCTGGGACCGCACAGAGCAGGGGGTGGGAGGGAAATGGATGAAGTACGCATGCACATTCAACTGCCTAATGGCATCCGTGTCACCCAGGATTTGCAGCCACAGAGATAAGAAGAGTTATTCTGCTGTGTGTAGAGGTTGCTTCCTGCTTTGCATGATGAAGCTGTTTTCAACAGAGCCCAGTCATGAAAGCGCACAGCTGTATTCAGGCAGTACCGGGTGTTGAAATTTTGCACTCCTAACAATTTTGCAGGGACGCAGGTGGCGCTGTGGGTAAAAGCCTCAGCGCCTAGGGCTTGCCGATCGAAAGGTCGGCGGTTCGAATCCCTGCGGCGGGGTGCGCTCCCGCTGCTCGGTCCCAGCGCCTGCCAACCTAGCAGTTCGAAAGCACCTCCGGGTGCAAGTAGATAAATAGGGACCGCTTACCAGCGGGAAGGTAAACGGCGTTTCTGTGTGCGGCTCTGGCTCGCCAGAGCAGCGATGTCACGCTGGCCACGTGACCCGGAAGTGTCTCCGGACAGCGCTGGCCCCTGGCCTCTTAAGTGAGATGGGCGCACAACCCCAGAGTCTGTCAAGACTGGCCCATACGGGCAGGGGTACCTTTACCTTTACCTTAACAATTTTGCACCTTGGATGACTGCTCCCACACCATGCCACTGTTGCCCAGTAAGTCAGCTTCTACACACACATGCACACAGCCCTTTCTATTCTTCATCCAGACAAGCAAGAAGGATTATCAGAGTCTTAGGACACATTTCAGCCCCTCAGCAAAACTTGTGCAGGGTGCAAGCAGATCGGCAGTGGGGGTGTGGCCTGCATAGAGGGATGTGTGTCCTGGGAAGAGTCTTGAGGTCTAGACAGAGAGCCTTGAAGGCCAATTTTGGCCCAAGAACATGAGGTTCCTTATCCCTGATTTAAAATATAGAATATGGCAGTGATAACATGCGGTTGGGAATGTTGCCATTTATATCTTTATTTATTTGCAGTTCTGATATTTCACAAATATTGTATCTTCAAAAAAGATATCTATGATGACCTTTACAGATCTAGCAGTTCCTTTTCCTAACACCTCCAATCCCCCTCTCTCCCTGATTGTTGTTGTACTGTCACCACCCCCTCTTACAGATTTCCCTTCCCTTCCTTTCTCTCCCCCCCCACCCCACGTCCCGCCGTAACAAATCAGTAACACACAGCAAGAGGAAGCAGTTCCACTGACAGATAGAACTGGTGCTATCATCCCTCTTGAATGTCACCAGGAAAATTGCATGGCACACTCTGAAATTCAAATTAGAGCTTGCTTGAAACTGCTAAAACTCATCAAATGCTTGCTTTGAAGTCCACTGGGAGGTTGGTCATTTCTTTTAAATTAGTCCCTGTTGAAAATGAAAATGCAGGGAGCTGATGCATTAGCATACTGGAGTGTCAGAGATGGTGAAATGTTCCCCTTTTTTAAAAAAAGAGAGAGAGAGTACCTGTACTTTCACTTCCACACAAAGCCACACTCTCAAACGGAACTCTTAGCACATTAGCGTACATGAAGGAATCATGTCAAGCTCCCAGTTTGACAACGAAGTGATTTCCTTGTAGGAACGAGGTGAGACAGCTCCCGGCTCGTGCAGAGAATCCCTACTGTACCAGCTGGAGCCCTTACAAACCATTTGGATTTTCCCAATGGCCCAGGCCTCTTTGCTAAGTGGAGGGGTTCCGATTCTGACATCATGAAAGTGACCCCGAGGAAGGGACATTTGAGCACAATGCTCTGTTTCATGTGCGGCCTCTTGCCGTATGTTGCATGATGAGTTAACTCCCTTAGGCTCAGAGTTGATTAGCTCGGCTTAAGCAGAGCTCTTTCGCCCCAAATTGGAAAATAACGCGGCTTAATCGAGTCCATCCAAATCAATTCAGACCCTTGATTGGGTCCAGTTCCTTGAGAGCTTGAGGCTCGCAGGAGAAGCAGGCAGTGCCCACTCAAAGCAGAGAGCAGAACGGAACAGGACCTTGGACAGCTCCAAGAGGCTGCTGGATCAGCTGTTGCCTCTGCAGGGAGCTGTGGTAGGTGGAGGTGCAATGTGCCTGCAGTCCTCAGAGATGCCAGGGATTGAAGCTGGGACCTTCTGCATGCAAAGCAGATGCCCTTCCACCGAGCTACAGCCTTCCCACAATTCATCTTGCACCTGCTGAACCACTAGCACAGCAAATTTCATGCTGCACATATTTAGCGGCATTTAGAGTCGGGATGGGGAGTCTGAGGACACCCATCTTCTCTGACCATTGGCCATCCTGACTTTGGACCGATAGGAGTCTGGCAGCACATGGAGAGCAAGACTGTGAATATGGTAATGGCAATAATGGGAATGAGATGTTTGGAGGCAGAGGGAGCTTGGCAGGTTCTGTTTGCTAAGGCCATGCACTGAATTTGGCCAAAGGCTGGATCCTGAACCAAATTGGGCCAGTTCTGGTGGATGCAGGCTTACCCGTGTTCGTGCTATAAGAGAAACAGTCTATTTTGTTTGTTTATTTATTTATCATATTTATATCCCACCGTTCCTCCAAGGAGCTCAGGGTGACATGCACAATTCTCTTTCTCCCCATTTTGTCCTTACTACAACCCTCTAAGGTGGGATAGATGCTGACACTGAGTAAATTGGCCCTGAGGTCACACCCAGTGTGCTTCATGGCTGAGTGGGGATTTGAAAACTGGTCTTTCAGGTCTTACTCCAACACTCTAACCACTACACCACACTGGCTCTTCAGCTGGTGTTACAGTCGTACCTCGGGTTACAGACGCTTCAGGTTACAGACTCTGCTAACCCAGAAATAGTACCTCGGGTTAAGAACTTTGCTTCAGGATGAGAACAGAAATCGTGCTCCGGCGGCACAGCGGCAGCTGAAGGCCCCATTAGCTAAAGTGGTGTCTCAGGTTAAGAACAGTTTCAGGTTAAGAACGGTCCTCCAGAACGAATTAAGTTCTTAACCCAAGGTATCACTGTACTCTGTAACTCAGAGTAGATCCTTTGAAGTGAATGAATATGCCTAACATAGGTCCATTAATTTCAACCAGCCTACTCTGAGTAGGACTTAGTTGGAGACAACCCTATGTTTTCTTCCTAATGTTTCATCTTGTTCTTTGAGCAATTAATCAAAATCTTCCAAAGGTTATCGACTTTGAGAGGGAATTATTAAATAGTCCTGCAATACAGTCAGATGAAGAAGGGACTATTAGACACTCTTTAAATTAATTATCTGGATTGGATGGTGTTAGGAGAATCTTACTAAAACTTTGCCTTTATTCCATCACCTATGTTTTTTTAATTAACATCTGGAAGGAATTAATAAGATTAAGCAGGATCCTATCATCTTGGGATGAGGCAAAATGGGTAGTAATCCATAAGTTAAGAAGAATCAAGACTCTTCAAAGACTATTTCTCTCCTGAATATTGACTACACTGTTAGCTGTCCATTTATATGTGGATTTTCCAATCAATATACCAGTCCTGATCACACAGGGGTGCAAATTCTCTGATACTTTTTGTTTGTTTGTTTGTTTTTTTAAAAAAATGATAAGTATAATAGCAAAATTACAATAGCAAAATTAGAAAGTTTTTTTTAAAAAAGCTGTCCTGCTTTTCCAATTACTGGTGCGTACCTGAAAGGCTTTCAGTGCCCAAAAGAATGGAAATTTCTGAAAAGTATCACTGGGGAATATGCCCTAGGAATGTATTTAAACAATGGCTAACACGGATATATAATATCCCTAAAGCATGGATGATTCTCATTAATGGGGGCTACTCTGTTTTTCAGTTTTGAACGTAACACAGCTAGAATATGACCATGTCTAATGCTTGTTTAGTGTATGTAATACTTGGCAATTGTTATACAGGAGAATGAAATTGTCCAGGGGATTTAAAACTGGTTGAAAAGAAAATTGCCTTTATAAGAATAATATTATATACAAGTGACGTCGATGTTATTCTGCAATTCAGTATGGAACACCTCACTTTGAAACAATGTTGAACATGATTCCAGTGAAGATTATTAACATCACCCAAATCAGATGTAATTGTTTTGCAAATCTCCCCGAGAGAATCAAACAATGTCACATCTTTGTAACGAAAAGGAAATCCCAGCTATACATTAGGAATAGCTTTCTAATAGGAAGAACTATTTGACAGTGGGAAGGACTTCCTCAGAAAGTGGTGGACTCCCTTTCATTGGAGGTTTTTAAGCAGAGGTTGGGTGACCATCTGCCAAGAATTCTTTAGCTGTGATTTCTGCATTGTAGACAGTTGGATGAAATGACCATTAACTCTACAGGTCTATGGGTCTCTGATTCTCTACAGCTTTGTTTATAATCAGTGCATATCCTGCAATTTCCACCTGAAATCGTGGAACGTTTTCTCCCACTCCAATTTGTGTTTTTGTCCTGCTTTTGTTGTTCTATGGCACGAGAGAGCCCCATCATATTGCAACATTGTGCTGGCACCGCAGAAGCTTTGAAGGACAAGTAATAAAATGGAATAATGTGTGGACTTCTTAGGAGACCTCTGTTCCTCTCACAGACAGGGCCAGCCCAACCATGAGCCAAGGTGAGGCGACTGCCTTGGTCAGCAGGATCCACAGGGGCAATAGAGTCATCCTCCAAGGAATATATTGCCCACTGCTGCTGCTGCCACAATTGCAGAAATGGCTGTAGTGCACTTCTTGGAGACTATATCTGCCTTCTCCTCAGCAGCCCATTCCATGTCACCTCTACAGTGGTTTGTTGGCAAAGCCATTTCTGACCGGACTGGGAGGAGAGGGCGTTGCGGGCAGAAACCCTCCTCCCTTCTCCCACTCATGCGGGGGCGGGACCTGGCCCCCGCGTGAAGAGGGAATCCCCGGGCGTGCCTTCCACCCCACCCGCCAATCGGTGGGCCGGGGAGGTGTGGCCTAGCCCATTTAGGGCCAGGCACGCCCGGGAACCGCCCTCTTTCACCTTTCCCGGCCGAGCGGTTTTCCCATCCCACCCACCCTTTAGGTTTAGGTAGCTATGGCCTTGCTATGGACTTCGGTTGGTCGCCGCAAGGGGCCTGGTAGGAATTTTTCCAATTTGGCACACTTCGAGCCTTTTGGCTTTTTCGTCTACCTCGTAGCAAACGTCACAACTTCCTCGGTATTGGCGGTTAGGCATTGGCAGGGGTCAATTGTTATGCAAATGAATGGGGGGGAAGGAAGCGCCATCACCTTCCCCAATGGAAAGGGTAGTCCGGTAGAGGACTCCGGGGGGCATTGCCTTGTCCGAAGCCTAGGGAGGTCAGGGCCCCCGGCACGCCCCCGAGCGGTGACACCCATGGGATCCTAGTTGGCGTACTTCAACAGGACCCCCACGGCTTGTGGACAACTCTTCCCGGTTTCCATGCTGGGTAGTCGATAGGAGCCAATGCCTAAGGCCAATACCTTCCAATTCTGTAATCAATAAAGTTGTGGCCTTTTTATGCCCATTAACCTTACATAATGTGTCCAGTGTCTTCATTTCTCTTGGGGGAGGGGACTTGCCACGCAAACAGGAGGTGCCATCCTTGGAAGCCGCTCAGATATACCCAATGTATATCTTCATTCCTCTCTAGTCTCTGATGTACATCTTCACTCACCCCTTTTTCCCTGACAGTTGAGGGGAGCCATTTTGTGCTTCACCTCAGGTAGCAAAATGTCTTGGGCTGACCCTGCACACAGAGCTACAATCCTCAGAGTCATACCCTCCAACATTTCTCTGATGAAAATAGGGGTGCCTTTTCTAGTAGTAGTAGTAGTAATAGTAGTAGTATTCTCCGCCCACCTGAGTGGGATGCCTCAGCCACTCTGCACGGCTTCCAACAGTTACTTATCGCCTTGGCTCAAGGATCGCCTAACTCCAACATTTCTCCAATGAAAATAGGAATGCCCTAAGGGAAAGTGGGACATTCCCAGATCAAATCAGAGACCAGGACAGCTTCTGTAAATCCAGGACTGCCCTTGGAAAATAGGAACACTTGGGGGGGTCTACAAAGTTCCCCTAAGAGGAATTCACTGTTAAACCACTCTGGGAACTGCCATTCTAGGATGGGATAAGCATCTTCTAACAACTCTGAGTGCTCTTAACAAGCTACACTTCCCAGAATTCTCTGGGTGAACTCATGACTGTTCGAAGTGGTATCATAGAGCTTTAAATGTGTGGTTTAAATGTGGCCCTTGTTGGATACAACCTGTAGTGGATAGGCGACTGGACAGCTGGACAGAGGAGACATGCACCAATCCTTTCCCTGCTCTTAGAGAGGTGGTAGCCCTTCTCTTTTTGCTTTTTCCATTCCTCTCCCCCTCCATCCCAGCCCCTAACCTGCCACGAATCTCTGAGCAGGGGCCTCATTTTGTATCTGAAATCTTGAGGTGTCAGCTGTCTGCAGATTGATTCGTCCCTTTCATGACTGCACTGATGGGATGGCATGGAGTGCTGAGTGATGCTAGTCACACACCAGCCAGTATCAGCTCGCAGGCTCCAACCCTAGAATTTTGCTCTCCTGGTTGCAGATTTCCACCATTCCGAGCGCGGAGGGGGTTCAACAGACGTCAGAGGTCAGAGAACGGCCGATTCTCTTGCGATCGGTCAGAAGCACAAAAGTGAGGTTTTTCTGCCACAGTGTGTAACCTGTGACATTTCACTGGGCTAATGTGGGTTGTGCTGATGCAGACAGCAATGCGAGCTGCCAGCATCACACAGATAAAGCTGTCAAGGATGGGATTTGTAGCCGGAATATTAATTTGGAAGAAGCAGGGACAATTCGTTTGGGGGTCAGCTGCAAAGTGGGTAGGCCCAGAACCAAGAAATTCTTGCAGCTTTTGGTACGGGGTGGAATGGCAAACTTACAGGGCAAATACTATAATGCAGGGGTTGGGAACTGCAGGCCCAGGAACTGAATGTGGCCCTCCCGACCTCTCTATCTGGCCCTCATGACTCTCTCAGGCCACACCCCCTTTCTCTAGGCCACACCTCTCACTGACCTTGCTTCACAGCCTCTTTGAATGCTGTTTCCTGGCTAAACTATGTCCTTGACCTTCCTCTTGCTTGCCTCGATGCAGGCCCTCCAAGTGTTCCTATTTTCCAGGGACAGTCCCAGATTTACAAAAGCCATCCTGGTTTCTGATTTGATCCCAGAATGTCCCACTTTTCCTTAGGGCATCCCTATTTTCATTGGGGAAATGTTGGAGGTATGCATGTCCCCTGAGTCATCTGAAGGCAGCTCTGTATAGGGAAGATTTTTTAAATGTTTAATGTTTTTATATATGTTGGAAGTGGCTGGGGCAACCAGGTAGATGGGCAGGGTATAAACAATAAAATACCTATCATCATCATCATCATCATCACCATTATTAATATTGAATAGGATGTCCGTATTTTCATCTGAGAAATGTTGAAGATACAAATTTCTGTGGGTAGATACCAGCCTCTATGCAAGGGCAAAATGTTCCTCAAGTGTTGCAGAAATAGGAATCAAGAGTGACTCTTCTTCTTCACCTGTATTAATAGGTGAGATGGGAGAGAGATTTTCCTACCAGCAAATAAATCAGGAAATGGTTTGGTTTAATTCAATCTGCATCTAGTCAGACATGGTCACAGGCCTACTGGTGATGCAATAGGGTCTGACTCCTGCCCTACTCCCATGAACCCCCAGCCACTTTCGCTTACCCCCACAGGTCTTCTTCCTTGTCCCTCCCTGACATACACCCACCTATCTGTTCAGCTTGTTTGCTATTGCTCCCTTATGGAGCAATATTCTGATCAACAATCCTAGAAGTCCTAGAATCATAGAGGTGGAAGGGACCCCCAGGATCTGTGCTTATGATGTAGGACAAATACCCACCCCTCACAACCTGGTGCCCTCCCGGTGTTTTGGACAGCCCCAGTCAGTATGGTCTTGCTGGCTGGGGATGATGGGAATTGTAGTCCAAAGCATTTGGAGGGCACTGGGTTGGGGAAGAAGCACCTAGGACTTTCAGGGGGCACCCATGCGCTTGTCTGCGGTGAACTCAGAACTAAAATGCATTTGATGCTTTAAACTGTTTACGCAGATTCCACTCGTGCACATTTGCATGCCAGGCTGTGAGAATCAGAGAAGCAAGTCTGTGCATCTTATTTAAAGATGAAATGAGGCTGCCTTCCAGGAACAAGAAACAAACAGAACAATGGCTGCATGAAGTTTTGGATCTTTGGCGGAAAAGATGGTGACAAGGCAAGGATAATGAGAGACTCTTTGTGCATCAGTCGCTCTGCAATTTCCCCTCCTCTCCCAACTGCTTTAAGTTTTGTTTAGCTATCCCCCCGCACACCTTTGTTCCTAAAATACAAATGCCCCAATCCAGCTAAGACAACCCATATGTGGAAACAGACTTCTGCTGCATATGCATCAGCTGCTAGATCAGGAACCGCAGGCATAACTTGGATATACAGCCAAGTGTGGAAACAATGAGAACTGGGGCCGGGGCATTCAATTCTATGAATGCATTTGAATGAAACACTCGTCCCACTACAGCCACCATGCAATTATTCTGCATCTACAAAATCCTGTCATCTACACTGTACAAGTTTTAGTGACTCTTCAAGATTCACCTTTTCACTCGGGATAAATGTGAGTTTTCCTTTCTGTTGCTGATGCTGGTATTGCTTCATTTTCAAATTGATGCTTCCTTATTTTATATAGTGATTTTTCCCCCATCCTGGGACATTTTGTGAAGGGTGCGTAGTAAATATGCATAATAAATTTTGGGGGAGAAGTGAGGGTGAGAAAGCATCACTTTAATGTCAGGAGACCTAACACTGTATTGAAAATACCTTCTGTGGTGTTGCTGTTGTTTTCGACCATTCTCCAGCAACGAGTAAGAAAAGAAATCACATTCAAACATTTTCAAAGGGGAAAGACAATGTCCGTGAATTTCTCAAGGGTGCGGGAGAGGGTGCAAGGCTTTTACAAATCACAGAATCATAGAGCTGGAAGGGATCGCAAGGCCCATCTAGTCCAACCTCTTGCAACGCAGGAATGTTTTCGCTGAACATGGGGCTCAAACGCATGACCCTGAGATTAGGAGTCTCATGCTCTACCAACTGAGCTATCTCTCTGCTGGTGGGACTGGGTAGCTCCAGCTTCCAAGCTTTTAAACTCTTTCTATAAATTATAAACCAACCAACCAAATTGCAAAACCCAAAAGCCCATAAATTGTGGAACTTCTTCCCCACAGGAGTGAGTCTGTCACCTTCGCTATGTCACGCATTGACGATGCAGCTCTGTAGTAGTCTGGCCTTTAATAGCTGAGATGCATATTTTTAGGAGCCCACTCTATTCTTGCAGTTGTGATTTAGAAGCACAGAACTGTAGAGCTGGAAGGGTCCCCAATGCTCATCTCACCTGGAAATGCAGGGATCACAGCTAAAGAACCCCTGACAGATGGCTATCCAACCTCTGTATGAAAACCTCCAACGGAGAAGAGTCCACCTTCCTCTGTATTTCACCATTGTGCAACTCTTGGAAGTTCTTCCTAATATTTAGTTGGAATCCAGTTCCTTGTCTTAAACTGCTTTTTAAATTGCTGTGACCTCTCCTGGGACTGTTGACTGAAGGATGGACAATAAATCACATTCATCACCACTTTCCAGGAGGACATCCCATTGAGCACAGGATTTGCAGGCTAAAGACACAGGAAAGACTACGTGTTGAGTTGCATGTTTCTGGCTTCCACTGATAAGAATCTCTCAGATTCTGTATTTGCATGTAGTCATGTGACTCTCTAAGTTCATCATTGGGTGAGATCACATCTAGTTCCGGCCCGGGGTGGAGGCTGCACACATGCAGGGAGGGAAGGTGCCTCCAAACCCTAGATAAAGATAAAGGGTAAAGGGGCTCCTGACCATTAGGTCCAGTCGTGGCTGACTCTAGGGGTTGCAGTGCTCATCTTGCTTTATTGGCCGAGGGAGCCGGTGTTCAGCTTCCGGGTCATGTGGCCAGCATGACTGAGGTGCTTCTGGTGAACCAGAGCAGCACACAGAAATGCTGTTTACCTTCCTGCTGGAGCGGTACCTATTTATCTACTTACACTTTGACGTGCTTTTGAACTGCTAAGTTGACAGGAGCAGAGACCGAGCAACGGGAGCTCACCCCGTTGCGGGGATTCGAACCGCCGACCTTCTGATCAGCAAGCCCTAGGCTCTGTGGTTTAACCCTCAGCGCCACCCACATCCAAACCCTAGGGATTAACCCAAAATTGAGTTTACCTTTTGCTTAATGAACTGACTTGCTGGTGCCTGATTGGCGTGTGTGTGCAAGGAAGGGGTGAGGAGCAGGGCGGAATGAGCAAGCAGCCGAGGCAGTCGCACACAGATCAAATCAAGGGCAGAGCCGAATCGCACTGGCAGATCGCTGCAAAACTTTCTCGGTTTTTCAAATCCTCTTTTCCCCACCCCCATGATTGATACCCAGCAGTCACTGCCCTGGCTGCTCTTCTCTGCCTCCCCCCTCTCTTCCCACAGATTTAAAGACGCAGCCTCAGGGAGCTTATAGGAGCAGAGGTAAGACATAATAGTCAGATCAATGCAGCACCCCACTGCGCCGGAGAGCGAGAGGAGGGTGGGGGAAGAGACCCCCGAATGCAAGCAGGAACAACAAGCAAAGGTAGGAATTGATCTGCTGGCTGGTGTTAAGGCGGTCATGTGCACATTCCCAGAAAAGAGGATATGTTTACATAGGTACATTTGTACATCTCAATTCAAATGCAGAAATAATTGCTCTCATTTCAATCAGGGGTGAGAAACCTTTTCCAGCCGGAGGGCCACATTCTTTTCAAGGCAACTTTCCAGGGGCCACATGCCAGTGGTGAGTGGACCCAGAGGCAAGACTGAGTGGCTCAGTGAATACTAATTTTACTTTCCTATATCTGGTTTGCTTCTACACAAACCTCCGCACCTGTCTCTCTCTGCTCCATCCAGGCAAGCAAAGAAGCACTGCTGGAGTTCAAGGACACATTTCATCCAGGCAGAAGACACTCGAGGAGGGTGCAAAACAGGGCTAGAGAGGGGTGTGGCCTGGGGAAAGGAGGTGTGGCTATGGAGGGGTTGTGGCTTGGGGAAAGACTCAAGGACCAGGTAGAGGGGTCCTGGGGACCACTTTTTACCCCCAGACCTGTGGTTCCTCTTTTGTCCCAGCCCTTCCCACACCATGCCAACGGAGACTCTTACTTGAGAGTCAGGAAGAGATCTTTATGGGTGCAAAGAAGAGACACAAGTGCAGCAAAAGTTAATGAATCACAGCAGCTGCTATGCTCAGGCTCAGCAACAGGAAAGGAAAGGAAAGGAAAGGAAAGGAAAGGAAAGGAAAGGAAAGGAAAGGAAAGGAAAGGAAAGGCTAGCTGGCCTAGAGGCAGCCACCTGAGTTTAAGGGGTCCAAGGTCAGGGCAAGGAGATCAGAAGTGCATGGAAGCAGCAGAGTTGCCCCAATGGGTTGGCATGCCCACCGACCAAGCTTTCAAAGGCAGGGCAAGGCAAGTAAACTCATGAAACACTTGCACCTTACAAGACTGCTGAGCATGCATCGTGGAGAGTGTGTCTGATCCCAGGGATGGATCTTTGATTCATTTGTTTACAGCTTTGGGGGCCTTTGGGCCAAACAGTAAATAAACCCTAAGATAACATCGCTATGCAAATGTTGAAAAATGTGCTTTCTAAAAAGAAAAACACTTTCCAAACAATGTTTCTTCCTCTTCTGATTTCAGAATCACGCGTGTCGGAATTGATTACACCCTTTAAAAAATTACCCTAAGATTATTTTAGTGGAGATAATCCACTGCAGATAACATAAGAAGATCCATTTGCACAAGTCTTTGTAACACAGCGGCAAGAAAGGAAGTGAGGAGGGGTCCTCTAGCCCATGTTGTCCTTGATATGCAGAAAGTGGCTGGCCTTTTAATTGGCAATTTTGGAAAAAGCAACATTAATTAAAATGAAATCTTGCAGAATCATAGAACTGTAGAGTTGGAAGGGACCCCAAGGATGATCCAGTCCAACCCCCTGCAGTACAGACATCACTAAAGAATATCTGACAGATGGCCATCCAACCTCCATTAAAAAACCACCAAAGACGGAGAGCCCACCTTCTGAGGTAGTATGTTCTATTGTGGAACAGCTCTTCCCATCTGAATATTCTTCCCAATGTTTACTTGAAATCCCCTAGCATTTGGAGTAGCAGAAAACAAGCTTTCTCTCTCTTCCATTTAACAGCACTTTTGATATTTGAAGATAGCTGTCCTATCACCTCTCAGTCTTTTCTTCTAAACATACCCAACTCCCCCATAAGGCTTGGTTTACAGACGCTTTATCCTCTGCCCACATTTCAGCTGGTCAATATCCTTATTAAACTGTGGTTCCCAGAATTTGGCCCTAGACTTATTAAAATGGTCCGTATTCCCCAAGGCTGCCAAAGCAGCAAACGCCATATTAAACCAAATTGCTTTGGGGAGCGGGGCAGTGAGAGGAAAAGACACCTTTCCTGCATTTCCTATACTCCTTGTGCTCTTTGCTCGCACCATCAGGGATAATCCTAAAATAGTTGGTTATCGCATTGGTTCTGCGACGCGTCGGATCAGTCAATTTCCAGATGGTGCTACTTTATTTACGGTAACGACATTTCCAAGCAATTCAAACTGGAAGGCTCTGAGAAATTGCAGGGTTTGAAATTAACGTGGGCAAACCTGAAATATTCCATATTTAGTTGACAGATAGTTCAAAGCAAGATCTTTAGGGTATCATGCTATATAGATTGCTTGACTACCCCATGAAGATGCTGGAAGTATTAAGGAGAGAGAAGATCTCATTTCCTAGAGTGTCAAAAATATTCAAGTAAGAACTTCTCACTGGCAGATAAACTACCAGCTCCTCAAAGGAAAAAAAGGGCAGGGAGAAATGGAGAACATGGATATTGAGTTCTCATTGTGTTGATGGATCCAAGAATCAAAGAGCTGAAAGGTTGTATCCTGAAGGTCATCATGTCCAAGCCAGTCCAGGAATCTTGCAAGTCCAGCATTCATAACAGATTGTTGTCCAGCCTCTGTTTTTTTTTAATATTTATTAAGTTTTTGACAAACAGAAGAAAAAGAATAAACAATTAACAAAAATCACCTAAAGAAGATCTAAATACAATACAAAAAACAAGATTTAACATAAAAAGAAAAAAAAATCCCTCTTTCTGATGTCTTCCAATCAATTACTTATCCAATCAATTACTTATTTTCCTGACTTCCTCACACCTCCCTTTTTTGTATTCCATTTAAAAATTTATTCAGCAAATTCATACCCTCTTAATTTAACCTTAATTATTTATCTTCACATATTCTAATTTCAGATCAATCCCTTCATACATATTCTTATTTTTCCTTATTGCTAGAACCACTTCATTTCATTCCAACGTCATTAGCATTCAATAATTTTACAATATTTCTTTAGATAGATTTTAAATTTCTTCCAATCTTCTTCCACCGACTCTTCTCCCTGGTGTCGGATTCTGCCGGTCATTTCCGCCAATTCCATGTAGTCCATTATTTGCATCTGCCATTCTTCCAAGGTGGGTAGGTCTTGTGTCTTCCAATGCTTTGCAATGAGTATTCTTGCTGCTGCTGTAGCATACATAAAAAAAGTTCTATCCTTCTTTGGCACCAATTGGCCAACCATGCCCAGGAGAAAGGCCTCTGGTTTCTTCGAGAAGGTATATTTAAATACCTTTTTCATTTCATTATATATCATCTCCCAGAAGGTCTTAATCCTTGGGCACGTCCACCAAAGGTGAATGTTGTCCAGCCTCTGTTTAAACACCATAAACTCTTCATGACCCCATGGACCAGAGCACGCCAGGCACTTCTGTCTTCAACTGCCTCCCACAGTTTGGTCAAACTCATGCTGGTAGCTTCAAGAACACTGTCCAACCATCTCGTCCTCTGTCGTCCCCTTCTCCTTGTGCCCTCCATCTTTCCCAACACCAGCGTCTTTTCCAAGGAGTCTTCTCTTCTTATGAGGTGGCCAGAGTATTGGAGCCTCAGCTTCAGGATCTGTCCTTCCAGTGAGCACTCAGGGCTGATTTCCTTAAGAATGAAGAGGTTTGATCTTCTTGCAGTCCGTGGGACTCAAGAGTCTCCTCCAACACCATCATTCAAAAGCATCAATCCTTCAGCGATTAGCCTTCTTTATGGTCCAGCTCTCACTTCCATACATCACTACTGGGAAAAGAAGCTGCCTTACAGTGAGTCAACTCAGCCATCTCTTTAACTCAGTATTGTTTGTCTGCAATAACTAACAGCTGCTCTTCTATGTTGATATGTACAGTATAGGTAGGTATTATATAGAGTAATGTAGGTATGTTTTATGTTATGAAAATAAGGCAGTGTGTTGTGTATGTGTATTGTGTAAATTTATATGTATGTGTTTTATATGTTAATAAAATGTAAATAAAAGAAAAGAAATCTGACAAATGCTCTTCAGAGTTTCAGACAGGGGCCTTCCTCGGCCCTGCCAGGACTGAACCAGGGACTTTCTGTGTGCAATTTATAGCACTGGGTTATGGATCTTCCCTTAATATAAATTAATATTCTAGTCCTCATGGTCCCAAACAAAGGGCTGATTTAAATAGGAACCCAGGAAGCAGCTTTATACCATGTCAGATAATTGTCCCACCTAGCTCAGTATTGTTGACCCTGGTGTCATGGACTGGTTGGACGAAGAGGAATGGCAGGAGGAACCAGCTGGGGAGTAGTGGTGGGACAGTGATGTGTGGTCAGAGGGAGAAGACTGGGAAGAGGAGGTGTCGGAAGTTGAAGAGGTAACAGGGTTAGTGAGCTAGGAGTCTGTGGCAGAACGAGGTCCAGAATCAGAGGCAGAAGCTGAAGCAGGAGAGTGGAGGAGGGGGGCCAAGAGGCAGAGGGGAGGCAAGCTGGTGAAGAGTCACAGGTATCTCTCTCTCTACTGCTGCAACAAGCTCCCATTCCTCCTGGTCTCCCAGAACCAGAAGGGGCATGAAAGGGCATAGGATAGGTTAGTTTCATGCCGGCGCAGTCTCCGATTGCTTGGGAAGAACCCTGGAGAGGAGGGGCCTTAGACAGCTGTGGGGAGAAGGGGAGGCAGGGACTTTCAATCTCATGGGGCCAGACCTACCAGAGAATGAGCTACTGTGCTCATTAGGCCTGACACTCACCAGGTCTACCAAGAATGAGCTTTTTTTTTTTTTTTTTTTTTTTTTTTTGCTAATAAAGACTTTGAAGCCACTGAGGAATGAGATAATCACCCCACTCTTATTTACCATCCCAGGCCACCCATCTGCGGCCACATTGTACTTTCTTTTATCAGATCAAAATGATCAGACAACAGCAAAGGTTGCTAGGTTTATCGAGGGTGCAATGAGATTAAGGGCCACTACCTGAACAATAATCTTGGTCATCTGATTGTCCTTTTTACCCATTGTTGTCTTTTTAATTGTATATATTGCTTCATTTATGTTGCTATGACCGTTGGCTAATGCGAAGAAAGTTTATCTATCTATCTAAAGACTTTGAATGGTGGGATCTACTGCCGGCTGGCTCTTTGACTACTGGCTGGCAGCAAGTCTCCAAGGGGACATTTCCAACCTGGGAGCCTACTGCAAGAAAAAGCGGATGCTCTGCTTTTGTTCTATAGCCCTTCCCCTTAAATAGGAACCTATCCATTCTTAAGGAAATCAGCCCTGAGTGCTCACTGGAAGGACAGATCGTGAAGCTGAGGCTCCAATACTCTGGCCACCTCATGAGAAGAAAAGACTCCCTGGAAAAGACGCTGGTGTTGGGAAAGATGGAGGGCACAAGGAGAAGGGGAGTCAGAGGATGAGATGGTTGGACAGTGTTCTCGAAGCTACCAGCATGAGTTTGACCAAACTGTGGGAGGCAGTGGAAGACAGGAGTGCCTGGCGTGCTCTGGTCCATGGGGTCACAAAGAGTCGGACACGACTAAACGACTAAACGACAACTATCTATCTAAAGACTTTGAATGGTGTGATCTACTGCCGGCTGGCTCTTTGACTACTGGCTGGCAGCAGTTCTCCAGGGGGACATTTCCTATTGCAAGAAAAAGCGGATGCTCTGCTTTTGTTCTATAGCCCTTCCCCTTAAATAGGAACCTAAGAAACTGCCCTATACTGAGTCAGACCATTGAGCCACCAGTTCAATATTGCCTGCACTGATTGACAGCAATTCTCTGGGGTTTCAGGAATAGGTCAGGGATTGGACAAGGGACCTTCTGTGTGCAAAGCTGAACTCTGGCCCTTCCTGTGTGAAATTCAACAGAGTGTTGCACATTAGTGGGAACCGCAGCCTGTGCAAATAACAGGCCTTATGCGAAATGCACACAACACCTATTGTAATACCTCGTTCCCTCTAGTCTCCTGTTCTTTATAGCTCAGTTCATTTTTCTGCTTCTCTTGGACCTTCAGAGTCGCATCACGACAGACTTTCTATCCAGAAGTCTCCCTGGCCTGGAGACATTGAAAAGAGAAAATTCAATTACAGGCCCAGGACCAAGTTTAGAACTCTTGGATCTCCACTGTTTTTTGAGTTGATTGCAAAAAAGAAGAAAAACAAGAAAGAAAAAAAGAAAGGGCCCAAACAATTTCTCAAGCAGCTAAAAATAAGCACCGAATAGATGAGAAATGGATTGTCGTCAAATTTCTCTGGGGGGAAAAAAATCACTTCTGAGCTTGAAGAAGAGAAATATCAGTCCCAAAGGTAATTTGGGAGCAGGGTGAACTGCGACTTGCCGTAACTGAGGACTGTGGAAGACTATTCCCGGGGCTGTTCTCATCCCTGCTGGGATAAATAGGATCTGTGACACCAGCGGGTCTTCCTCGCTCGGCAACTTTCTCCATGCATCAGCCGAGTGGTCTGAGATTAGGTGTGTAATTGACTGGAAGATGTATCGGAGCAATGGCTCAAAACAGAGAATACCTCTCCATAGCAGCTATTTTGCAAGATGCAGGGAGGGCAGGAAGCTCTGCTCCCCACCCTCTTGGTCCCCCACCCGAATAAAAGCCACAAAGCAGGAGTCATAAGACGGTGGCAGAAGGAGAGGAGTAATTGACTCTGTTTGCACAGGTGAGAGCTTTATGCGGTGTGGTTTTTTGGGGGGAGGGTGGAACTGTCTCAGATTGGCTGTGCTGACAAGATTTGCTAAGAGTTCACTTTTGTTTCTCACTGGTCATTTATTGACTGGCATGGCAAGTAACAGGCACCCATAACTCAGTCGGTAGAGCATGAGACTCTTAATCTCAGGGTTGTGGGTTCAAGCCCCACATTGGGCAAAAGATTCCTGCATTGCAGGGGGTTGGGCTAGATGACCCTCGTGGTCCCTTCCATCTCTACATTTCTAGGATTCTATTATCCAACTTGACTGCATGGTACAGGGGTGGGGGAAACCCTGAATGTGGCCCTCAAGGCCTCTCTATCTGCCCCATGGGGCTCTCCCCAGGCCATGCCCCTCACCAACCCTTCTTTGCACTCCTTGTGTGTTTTCTCCTGGCTGAAATCTGGTCCTGGTGGCTGCAACTGACATCTACCCCAGGCAACCACAGGATGGGATTCTTGGCAGTCCAAGTTGGAGAGTTGGCAAAGGTGTGGACAAATAAAGGTTTATCCCATCACCTGGGAAATCCAGCCAGATGGGTGGGGTATATTATTATTATTATTATTATTATTATTATTATTATTATACCTCGGGTTACATACGCTTCAGGTTACAGACTCCGCTACCCCAGAAATAGTACCTCGGGTTAAGAACTTTGCTTCAGGATGAGAACAGAAATCATGCTCTGGCAGCGTGGCAGCAGCAGGAGGCCCCCATTAGATAAAGTGGTGTTTCAGGTTAAGAACAGTTTCAGGTTAAGAATGGACCTGCAGAACGAATTAAGTACTTAAGTACTCTCCACTGTAGGGGAGTATTTCTTTGGTCTGTTTGGCACTCAGTGCGGGCAGGTAAGGGAATTTAAGAACTTAATTGATGGCACTCTAAGACATCTTGGGTTAAGGGCACTCTTGAGCCATTTTTTGCAGCCTTTGACTTGTGGGTAGGGGGGTTGTTTTGGGGTCTGCCCTCTAGGCCAGAGCTTTCCAAACTTTTCATGTTGGTGCACACTTCCTAGACGTGCATCCTTTTGCAACTCAGTAATTCAGTTTTGCATCATTTTGTGACACAGTAATTCAGCTTTACTAGCAGACCGTAGGTTAAACTAACCCCTGTCCAGCCCCAGGAGGGGCACACCTATCGTGACACACCTATGCACTGCAGCCGACGCACTAATGTGTCACGACAAACGGTTTGGAAAGCTCTGCTCTAGGCCTTTGTGAACACTGGACAGTGGGGCCAAGATGCACATCTTGGCTCACTGAGAAGGAACAGAGAATTTTCTCCCAGTCCTTGGATGGGCAGCCACATAATCCAGCTGTTTACATGTCCAATGGAATGGAGGGGTGCTTCCCTCATATACAACAATCCAATATCCACCTGCCCGTACTTAGATCAATGAGTTATTGCTTGGCAGGCTTTCTGTTGCTCCATCTGGTACACAGGCTGAGACCCTACCTGCCCGCAGACAGTCTCACCAGAGTGGTGCATGCTCTGGTTATCTCCCGCTTAGACTACTGCAATGTGCTTTACATGGGGCTACCTTTGATGGTGACCCAGAAACTACAACTAATCCAAAATGCGGCAGCTAGACTGGTGACTGGGAGCGGCTGCCGAGACCATATAACACCAGTCCTAAAAGACCTATATTGGCTCCCAGTACGTTTCCGAGCACAATTCAAAATGTTGGTGCTGACCTTTAAAGCCCTAAATGTCCTCGGCCCTGTATACCTGAAGGAGCAACTCCACCCCCATCGTTCAGTCCCGACACTGAGGTCCAGTTCCAAGGCCCTTCTGGCGGTTCCCTCACTGTGAGAAGGGAGGTCACAGGAAACCAGGCTGAGGGCCTTCTCGGAAGTGGGGCCCGCCCTGTGAAACACCCTCCCATCAGATGTCAAGGAAATAAACAACTATCTGACTTTTAGAAGACATCTGAAGGCAACCCTGTTTAGGGAAATTTTTAATGTTTGAACTTTTATCGTGTTTATAATATTCTCTTGGGAGCCTCCCAGAGTGGATGGGGAAACCCAGCCAGATGGGCGGGGTATAAATAATATAAATAATAATTTTTTATGATTATAAATTATTATTTGAATAGATACAACCTTTCCACCTTTACTCTGTCTTACAGAAAGCGTCGGACTTGTCTTTGCCAGAGTTTTTTTTAAAACAGAGGTTGGATAGCCATCTGTCAGGGATTATTTAGCTGAGTTTCCTGCATTGCAGGGGGTTGGAGTAGATAACCCTTGGGTGTCCCTTCCATCTCAACAATTCTATGAGTCTTCTTCCGGGGTATGTGTGGGAGTGGCCAGAGGCAAAACTATGCAGAGCAAGGAATGCAAATTTTACTCCACTCCACTCTGTCCTGCATCCATCTCAACACACACACACACACACACACACAAACACACATCTCTGATGAAGACCATTAAGCCCAATGTTCAAAATTATCTAGCCCCAAAGAAATGGTGCTTTAATAAATCAGGAGTCTTGCCAGGGCCGGATTTAGGTTTGATGAGGCCCTAAGCTACTGAAGGTAATGGGGCCCTTTATATATCCAGCTGTCCTTTGTCAACAACAAATTGTCACTTTTGTGTGTGTAATGCTATATGGTAATTTATGGACCTAATGGGTATCTAAAGTCTTTTGCACATGCAGAATGTAGGCACCCAACATATAGAAATGAGCAAACCAGTGATATTTTAGGGAGCAGGCCAGCCAGCGGGGCCCATTACTTACATCATAGGAGCCTGCACAACACTGTTGCTGTATGTAGGTTTTATTTTATTTGTTTTTTATCTTTTATTTTGGAAATGTATATCCAGTTTTTTTCCTTTAATTTTTTGGGGGGCCCACAAGAGATTGGGGCCCTAAGCTATAGCTTCTTTAGCTTATACGTAAATCCAACACTGAGTCTTGCTATAAAGCATCCTTTGCCAACCAGGTGTCAGACTGCAATTCAGATTGGCACCAGCCAACACAGCCACCCAACATAGACAAGTGAGGATTTTACAGCAATGCATCTGCCTCCTTAGCCAACCTAGCACCCTCCAATCTATTCAGAAAAGCAAAGGGCACTGGCTGAAATCTTAGACGCATAAAAAACCCCTTTCCCCGATATATGATATAAGAGGGAGAGCATAATTGCCATCCCAGTATGTAATGTTCTTTTTTAGGCTTACCACTGAACAGTAAAATATTTGGGTCAAATAATGCCACGTCAACACTCTCCCCCCCCCCTCCAAAAAGAGAGGAAAATTAAATGTGAACCCGCAATTCTGCTGAGCCCACTGTGCTTTCAGACAAAGCTGCTTGCTGGCTCCTTCTTAAATGTGCATTCTGGCAAATGTGTTAACCCTGCTGCGCCTCGTCGTCTTGATTCTCATATTTTATGCACGGGATATGCTCGCAGGAGCCGTCGGACACGCGAGGAAACCGCTCTCCAAACTCACGGAACAACACGATGGCACGCAAAAAAGACATGCATGAGTTGAAGGCATCCCAGGGCTTTGCTTAAAATTCTGGAACGGATCCTGTTTTAATGAAGCTGTGCACAGCCCCCAACAAGCCGTGAAAATGACAGAAAGTTCCGTGGCAACTTATAAAAAGAGGGTTTCTTGGTGGAACCGGGTTTCATAGACCAGGGTCCACATTGTCGAATGCTTGAAATGTCCTAAGTCAAAAGGTACAAACACATGATTGGAAGGGAGATTGTAATATGGATGTGAGGGGGGCGAATTCAATTTTGTTTGCATTTTAGTGAAAAGCTCACTGATTGCTAAAAGCAATACTTCAACCGAAACAGAAGTCCCCATTGAAATTCACACTTATTGGAATTTTGCAATGCAGTTCTCCCAGTTATAATAAAATGTTAGGGCGAACGGGACATAAAAGTGAAGGCATTCGTGAAATTAGCATACAAAACTGCATTCTGCTAGGGGAAAGTGCTTGCAAAAATGTGTAGGTCAGTCAAAACACCATACAAAAAATGTATATATTAGAAGGAACGTGCACTAAAATGCTGGTGAATTTTCATGAGGGAAAAGAAAATCAAATTTCTGTGAAAAGGTGGAGAATTGAATTTAATATTGGAAAAATAGGAAATGGGGAGAAATCAAACCTGGCAGTTTTGTCCATCTGTAGATTGTAAGCAGTCAAGTTAGTGTCCCTTTGACATTCCTTTATTCAAGTGGATCATGGTCCATGAATGTTTGTGCCATGATATTTATTTACTGATTTGTTTAATTTTTATCCTGCCCTTCCTCCCAACGCACCCCTCTGTCGCCTCCTTCCAGACAAGCAACAGGCATGATCAGAGCTTGAGGGCACATTCCAGCAATGCAAAAACTCACAAGGAGGGCAGCAAACAACAAGTGATAAAACAATTTTTAAAAACCCTCTTAAAAAAAAATAAAAAACAAATCCAGCACAGAGGCCGATGGGGAGAGGTCCCTGCCGAAAAAGCTTGTTGGAAGAGGAGGGTTTTCAGTACATGCTAAAAAGACACCATAGACTAGTATTTCCCAAACTTGGGTCTCCAGCTGTTTTTGGACTACAGCTCACATCATCTCTAGCTAGCAGGACCAGTGGTCAGGGATGATGGGAACTGTGGTCCCCACAAAGCTGGAAACCCAAGATTGGGAGATCGTGGTATAGATAGTGCCTGTCTAATATTCAATGGTTAGGTAAAGGTAAAGTACCCCTGGAATGTTAAGTCCAGTCAAAGGCTGGACAATGGGGTTGCGGCGCTTATCACATTTTCAGGCCGAGGGAGCTGGCGTTTGTCCACAGACAGCTTTCTGGGTCATGTGGCCAGCATGACTATACCGCTTCTGGCACAACTGAACACCGTGACGGAAACCAGTGTTCCTGGATACACCGTTTAGCTTCCTGCCACAGCGGTACCTATTTATCTACTTGCGCTGGCGTGCTTTTGAACTGCTAGGTTGGCAGGAGCTGGGACAGAGCAAAGGGAGCTCACCCTGTTGCAGGGATTCAAACCGCCAACCTGATTGGCAAGCCCAAGAGGCTCAGTGGTTTAGACTACAGCACCACCTATGAGGGAAGTCCAAAGAGGGTCCAAAACAGTGTCAGTGAGAGATGTGGCTGGTCCAGCCTGGAGAAAATTTTGAGAGGCCTGGAGGGCTGCCTTTGAGCCCTATGTCTAATGTTCTTCACCCTTGGCCTTGGAGATGAAGGAACAAGGTGGGAACAATGCCCTCCCCTCAAGCTGAAGCCAAAAGGGCCACAAACCAGCCCTTTGCAATCTCCTCCTGACTGTGGGCTGTGTTGATGGGATTTGGAGTCTGCCCACGTGCGGGGGGGGGGGAGGCTGCCACCTCTTGCCCACCCCTTCTCCTGGGAGGGTTCTTCTGCCTGCTTCTGTCTCAGCCAGTTCTAAAGACACACTTTGCCTTTGCTCAGCGGTTGGGTGACCAGAGGTTCCTTGACCGCCTCTGGAGAGTTAGCAGAGTTGTTTCCCCCGCTCTTCCATCTGACAGCCAGCTGCGGCCTTGTACACCAAACATTAACCACCAGCTCGCTTTGTGCTTTGGTGCGCCTTCAGATAAATGAGACGTTTTCCCTTTCATTGTTTAAAGGGAATAGCAAAGTGTTTTCTGTTCGCCTCGTGCCTGGGATAAGCTTTGCGATTCACTTAGATCTGTGGCAGGGACGCTTCTAACTGCTGGGGAACAAAGCATACCTTGCTGCTGCTGTCCTTTTGCTGACTTCCCCGGCATTGCTACATCTTTCCCTGACCATTTTTTCTTCTCTCTAATAGGAGAAAGCAACCAACATAAGAACATAAGAGGAGCCCTGGAGGATCAGGCCAAAGGCCCATCCAGCCCAGTATCCTGTTTTCACAGGACGGCCAACTAGATGCCCATGGGAAGCTCATATCAAAGACCTGAATGCTTTTGATCCCCAGGTAACTAGTATTCAGAGACATACTGTCTCCAACAATGGAGGTTGTTGGCATCCGTCTGTCTCAAGAGACAATGGAGTGCTTCTCCAGGGGTGAAGTCAAACCACTGTGATAGCAGTGCTGAAGTGACCTCCCTGGGACGCAAGTCTGGGCAGTGTGTATGGAGGTCCTGGGCTACCCAGATGAGAAGACCCCCTTCTCAGTTTTGCTGATGTAGTCCAAAGGAAAGCAGAGCAATACATTTGGCACCAGCTTGGCTGCAGGAGTTGCTAGAAGGAGGTATACAAGGCACCATCCAACTGCCTTAGGGACTCCACCCCAGATTTGTGTAGGATTTAGTCCTTAGCCTTTCTTCTTCCAAAGATATTCAGCAAGGCAGCGGAGATTTAGGACCACAGCTTTCTTTCTCCTAGATGGGCTACCTTCCTAGGTGGACGAGCTCCATCTGCCCCTCACTTCCCTCTATAGCACATGCAGAAACCACCTTCTTGACCAGGCATAGGCAAACTCCGACCCTCCAGATGTTTGGGTCTACAATTCCCATCAACCCTGACCACTGGTCCTGTTAGCTAGGGATGATAGGAATTGTAGTCCCAAACATCTGGAGGGCCAGAGTTTGTCTATGCCTGTTCTTGACCAATGGACCCATTACTGGTCTCCTCCACTCAATCCACTGGAGCCTGTCTTCTCATGCAGGGGAAGTCCCTAACTCACAAAGAGTTTGAGATCCATCAGCTTCCTTCAATTAGTTTGGCCGGCCATTCCTTGGGTGTGTCCTCTGTTGCTTGCTGACAGCTTCTAGGAGCTGCAGGTGAGAGCTGAGTGTGTCTCCCACCAGAAGTACTACCCCCAACAACAACAACACTCCATATACCCCTATCAGTGGAGATGGAACAAATGCATTGTAGCCAGAAGCCACTGAGAGCCTTCTTCTCCCATGGATTTGTGTAATCTCCTTTCCACGCCATCCAGGGAGAGTATGAAGAATAAGAACGTAAGCAGGGCTGGCTCAACCATAGGGCAAGTGTTGGTTCTTGGCTGGCTCTTCTGGCTGCCAATATGTTTTTGAGCCCAGTTCAGGTGCTGGTTTTGAGCTTTAAAGCTTTATTTGGACTGTCTTTCCTCTGAACTTGCCAGGACCCTGAGATCATCATCCAAAGCCCTTCTTTGCACCTCACCTTCAAGGAAGGCAAAGAGGGTGGCAATGAAAGAACACGTATTTTCTGTCGACAGATCCCTGTCTATAGAATGCAGGGCCACCAAGAGCGGGGGGGAGGGGGATTCAGTTCCCGCAGAAAGGGTGGACTGGATAAAAAACATTGTATGGGATATAAAATAAGTATGTAGTCTCATGTTTATGATAATAAGAAATATGATAATATCTGTACCTGTTGAGAATACAGTGGTACCTCGGTTTTCAAACAGCTTAGTTCACGAACAACTTGGAAACCGAACGCTGCAAGACCAGAAGTAGGTGTTCTGGTTTTCGAACTTTTCGAAGCTGAACATGCTCCATTTTGAGTCCCCCTGTGTTTCCTGTTGCACTGCTAATTTGCGTCCCCCTGTGTTTCCTGTTGCACTGCTAATTTGCATCCCCCATTGTAATTCAAGCCTTCCGTTTCCAATTGCAGTGTTCTAAGGTGATATTTGGAGCTTATATTGGGTGCTTTTGTTTTTGCTATTTATTTTGCGTTTTTTGTTTTGAGACTTTTTCAGTTAATATGTGTTTGTGACTGTGTGGATCCCAGTTCAGCTACTGATTGATTGATTGTGTGACTGTGGAAATGGATAAAAGCCCCCGCATCCAAACAATGACTATCATTAGTGCAGGTAAGACTTTTTTAAATTTTAATTTTTATCATCTACAATACTGTTTTATTTATTTTATAGTACAGTACATTGATTATTGCTTTCAATTTATGGATCAATGGTCTCACTAGATAATAAAATTCATGTTAAATTGCTGTTTTAGGGGTTGTTTTTAAAAGCCTGGGACAGATTAATCCATTTTGCATTACTTTCTATGGGAAAGTGTGCCTTGGTTTTGGAACGCTTTGGTTTTGGAACGGACATCCGGAACGGACTAAGTTTGAGAACCAAGGTACCACTGTACTATGAACCTAATTGCAGGGGGTTCCTACATTGCAAGGGTTGGACTCGATGACTCTTGGTGGTCCCTTCCAACTCTACAATTCTATGGTTCTATGACTAATATCAGTCATGAGACCCCCCACACACACCCAATCCTTGATGGACTGAAGCATACACTTTAATAGGGTGGCCATATGTCCTCTTTTTCCAAGACGCATCATCTTTTTTTATGGGCATGTAAAATGAGAGTCGTCATAGTGATCCATAGTTAAAAGCAGAAGTTGGCAAATATGTCCTCTTTTTTGCTCTTCAAAATATGGCAACCCCGAACTTAAACTTGTATGTGTAGCAAGCATCACGCAAGGTGAGATTGTGATGAGCTCTTTAATATAAACAAACATTTGTTTTGTAGTATTTGGTTTCGGTCTCATCATTTTTAATTTTAGTATGGCCTAGGTCTCTGGATGTGGCCTGTGGTCTCTCTAGACTTCTGAACAGGATGGTGGGCCAACACCCCCCCCCAACAGCCGCTCTTGCTCATCCCAACCCAACCTCCGGGGAGTTCTCCCAAAAAGCCTTAAAACACTCTTAGAAATTAACGCCTTCTCCCTTTTGACAGCCCGGTAGCCTCAAAGGAAGGACAGGAATCCAGCAGCGATTCACAAAGCGGAAGCATTTGCCGCCTTTCTAGCTTCGTAGAATGGGAAGAAAGGAGTGAGGTTTCTTCTCAGAAACAAAGTTTCAACAGGGGGGGTCTGGGAGAGGTGAAATAAAAATAGCAAAGGTCTGTCTTTATTCTAATGTAGAAAGGCATCTGATTGCATCTATTGGCAGACGATTCTTTCAAGGACCTCGAACATCACCAGAGACCAGATATTCTAGGGATTGCTGCCCAGTAACAGAAGCCCCTCCAACAGCTGGGGCATTATGAGCTTCCCCTACTTATGAGAGCTCTTCACCAATAGAATTAGTCTTATAACTTTTCTCCATTGTAATAATCCTAATGAATAGATGTAGTATCCAAAAGAATGAAACTCTCACTTTTTAAAAAGTTTCTGTGAAACAGAATCCAGGGGGGAGTTTGTATTAGAGCACTCTTCTGCAACTGGGTGAACTCAATATATTCTTTTTTTTAACTGGCAGGGAATGGTGAGGGTTGTAGTCCAAAGATTCAGAAGGCGCCAGGTTAGCAAAGGCATTAATAAGCTGAAACAAACCTTTAAAACACCGCAGAACAACCGCTGGACTTTTAAGTTTCAGGACTCAGCTACATTAGTCAAAATACAGCGTTATAAGTGTGTTATAACCCCATGACACCAGGTGGCACTGTAGAGCTGAAATCGCAACACAATGTTTACAATTGTGAGCTTTACAACGGTTTTTTGCAGAGTGTATTCAGAGAGTTTTTTATAGCTGTGTAGATCTAGCCTCAGAAAGGGGGATCAGCTGACTTCTTAATTTGCTCCCTAGAAACGGTTTAGCCACAGATAGCTTTGTCTCACCTACTTTCATAGTTTTTATTCGTTTTTCGATATATACATCCTTTATGAAATATCTCTCTAACAATTTTCCATCTTTTCCTGGCCCCCCTCCTGGACTTCTCTCATACCTCCACTTTGTTTTACTTTCAGTTTATTCATCCTGTGTATTATTTCCCCAGTTAATTCCTAATACATTTACATCTATTTTTTTTTATTATATACATTTGTGAATTTTTACTCAAACCCTGCCAATGAGTCCAACTCTTCATATTGTCTCTTCATATATACAGTGGTACCTCAGGTTACATACGCTTCAGGTTACAGACTCTGCTAACCTAGAAATAGTGCTTCAGGTTAAGAACTTTGCTTCAGGATGAGAACAGAAATTGTGCTCTGACGGCGCAGCAGCAGCAGGAGGCTCCATTAGCTAAAGTGGTGCTTCAGGTTAAATACAGTTTCAGGTTAAGAACGGACCTCCGGAACGAATTAAGTACTTAACCCGAGGTACCACTGTATATATGAAGAGACAATATGAAGAGTTGGACTCATTGGCAGGTTCCCAGTCTCACCTACTTTTCAAGCCATACAAGTTGGCATTCGGAGAAAATTCAATAGTGTTAACTATGCAATGCACGAAGAAGTACTTTCTTTTGCGTGCTCTGAATCCCCTGCCATTTCACAGAATAACAGTACTGTCAAGTTGGAACGGACCCCAAACTCCATGTAGTCCAACCCCCAGTAATGAAGGAACCACAGCTAAAGAACCCCTGAGAAATGCCCATCTAAACTCAGCTTAAAAACCTCAAATGAAGGAGAGTCCATATTTGACTTGATTGAGATCCAGTCATATGAGAGAGGGAGGAAAACTTCTCTCTGTCCACTGAAGCGTCGCACTATTTATTGGGGGGTTGGGTAAAACATACAGGGAACTTTTAGATCACAGCCACATGTGTGGTGGAGTTCAGGAGCTCCCTTGGTTCAGTCTTCAGTGGGAAACAAGAGAACCTGGTCTGGAAAATCAGGGTTAAGCTGGTAATTGAGCTAGTCACCTGCTTCATGGTTTTGCCCTGTCAGCTCCAGAGGGATAATCACCCCATGGGAAGCGGGGTAAGTACAATAGCTTTTATTTAACTTCTTTTTAAAAAGGGAAGGAAATGCAGTGATTTCCCCCCTATAAATGTCCCCAACCCCTCTCACACTTTGGGGTGACTGCATTTGCTTATTCATGTGAGGCTACCTTTGAAGGTGACCCGGAAACTGCAATTAATCCAGAATGCGGCAGCTAGACTGATGACTGGGAGTGGCCGCCAGGACCACATAACACCGGTTCTGAGAGATCTGCATTGGCTCCCAGTACGTTTCCGAGCACAATTCAAAGTGTTGGTGCTGACCTTTAAAGCCCTAAACGGCCTCGGTCCTGTATACCTGAAGGAGTGTCTCCACCCCCATCGTTCAGCCCGGACACTGAGATCCAGTGCCGAGGCCTTCTGGCGGTTCCCTCATTGCAAGAAGTGACGTTACAGGGAACCAGACAGAGGGCCTTCTCGGTAGTGGCGCCCACCCTGTGGAACACCCTCCCTTCAGATGTGAAGGAAATAAGCAGCTATCCTATCTTTAAAAGACATCTGAAGGCAGCCCTGTTCAGGGAAGTTTTTAATATTTAATGCTGTACTGTTTTTAACACTTGATTGGGAGCTGCCCAGAGTGGCTGGGGAAACTCAGCCAGATCGGCGGGGTATAAATAATAAATTATTATTATTATAAATTATTATTCTCCTCTTGATGACCCTTGTTTGGACCTTTGAGGTATGCCAGCTCTTTTCATATTGCATGGATCATAGCTCAATCGCACAGCATTTCCCAGGTTCAGTCGTTGCCATCTCCAAGAAGAAGTGGGAATGTCCTCTGTCTGAAAACCCCAAAGAGCAAAATGGCCTAATGGGTCTGGTTGGGTATAAGGCAGCTTATGATATCCCTGTAGACCATTTGCTTTGCATGTAGAAAACCCCAGGTTCAATACCCCCAGAATTGCTAGGTGGGGTTGGGAATATCCCCTGCCTGAAACCCCAGGGAGCTGCTGGTGGTCAGAGTAGACAGTAGACAGAGTAGACAGCTAGATGGGCAATATCCTGAATCAGTATAATTCAGCTTCCTGTATGGTGGAATTTGGGTCTCAAATTCCAGCAGCGCTTTGTGTGACACTAAAACCCCACCTTTTGCACTCCATTCTTCATCGCTGTAGCTGAACTGGTCGTGCTACCCTAAAACTGCCTCTGTCCCCATGTCCCTTTGTTATAACCTGAATTGTGCTCCTTAATCTGTAGGCGGCTTAACTGCAAACAGATGCTAGAGGGTTAGACTTAAATTTCTCCCACCCTCCTTTTTCTCCTCCTTCTTTTTGCTCTCCAATAGTCAGTCAAAATTCTGAACCTACTGAATATTTTTTTTCCGTTCTCCAAAAACCCTGGGTTGTCGCAGATCTGCTGATGCCTCCAGTCTAGCTGCTTAATTATCTACACTGAAAGATGGAGTTTGCTATTGGTATGGAAGTATTCCTCTCATTTTAAAAAAACTTGATGGGCTTCAGGTCACCTCCACTTCTATGATGAAAACTATCTTTGTTTTTTTTCTTCCCCATTACTATTCCCTTCCCCCCCCCCCCCGCCCGCCAAAGTGCACAACTGGTTATTTTAACAGCCCATCTTTCTAAACACCTGCAGATTTGTAGTCTTTGGCTCCCCCTGCTGACATGATATTTGTACATTGCATTCAGTTTGTTTGAATAAGTTGAAGCATTCCTTTCCATTGTTGCCATCTGAACCCTTGTACTGAGAGGTTGGGGTCAGTTGTCATGTACTGTTCCATAGGGGTACAGGTGGGGAGAGCTGTTAGAGGTGTTCCCTTCGCAGAGCTGCCAGAGTGGTTCAACAATCAATCCCTCTTTCCAGAACACTCTGGGAACTGTAGCTCTGTGTGGCTCTCAGCCCCCTTAACAAATTACAGTTCCCAGCCCTAGTCATTTATTTATTATTACATTTGCATTCCAACTTTCCTCTGAGGAGCTCAGAGTGGCGTAGATGGTTCTCCCCCTCTTCTCAATTTTTTCCTTACAACGACCTTGTGAGGTAGATTAGGCTGAAGTGGGAAATGGGTTAGTCCTACTCATAATTATTATTATTATTATTATTATTATTATTATTTATACCCCGCCCTCCCTGGCCAGGGCCGGGCTCAGGGTGCCTAACACGAAATATAAGTTACAATAAAATGTAATAGAAAACAACAACAAACAAACAGTTAATTAAAATACAGCTTAAAATGCAGCCTCATTTTAGTCGTGGCATATAAATCAAGACCATAAAGGGAGGAAACATCAGATATTTACCTGAGCCAGCTATCCATGCTGGTCCTATATGGGCCAGCAAAAAAGCCAAGGGAAAATTTATATACCAGTTCCCATATAAGAGGTCAGAGTAAGTCTAAGCCGAAGGCCAGGTGGAACAGCTCTGTCTTGCAGGCCCTGCGGAAAGATGTCAAATCCCACAGGGCCCTGGTCTCTTGTGACAGAGCATTCCACCAAGTTGGGGCCAGTGCTGAAAAGGCCCTGCTCCTAGTTGAAACCTACTGAGAAAAGTCCTACTGAGATTAATGGACATGATCAACTTAATTTCAATGGGCCTACTCTGATTGAAGCTTAGCTGACTAGCCCAAGGTCAGCTTCCTGGTCAAGTACGGAGTTGAACCTGCTGTAACCACTACACCACACTGCCTCTCCTCTTTGCTGGAGGCTTATTCCCCCCTGCATTGTTGAGTGGGATAAGCAAAGGTCTTCCTTTGCAGCTCCATGGGTTTACTCTCTGTGTTTTGCTTCTCCTGGATTCAGGTTTAGCAAGATCGTCCATTGTGTGTTACTCATGAGAAGTGGGTGATGTGAATAGACAGGAGTTTTGGTTAGAGAAATGGATTTTGAGGACTCAGGAACCAGTAACCATGGTAAAAGCTAGCAAACATAACCAGGGTGAGGGAAAGGAGGGAAATCTAATCATTTATTCATTGAAAAACAGAGCATATTTGTTTATGGATTGATGTGCCAGGATTGAAGGGAATATTCTGCTGCATATATTATTAGGAGCCCTGTAAAATATTAATCATCTATTCCGGTTTCTTTCTTTATATTTTGTTATTTATTTATGAGTCTCCCGTATATTAGTACAAATCAGCATTGCTCTAATATTGGATCTCTGTGCAGGCAATCTGTTTGCTGCTTTCTGTTTACCCTGGGCAATGCTACACATCGTCTTTACATATTTATTTTCAATCTTTGCCGTGCATTATCTGAGTACGAGTGAGGAGGGCTGGAGGAGGAGGAGGGGAATGAAGAGCGGAAAAGGAAGAGGAAGCTGCAAGCTGGTGCTTCTGTTGCTAACAGCATATGAAGAATCTGCTGGGTCAGGCCAATGGCCCATCTAAGTTCAGCATCCCGTTCTCACAGTGGCCAAACAGATGGTTTCCAGCAACTGGTATTCAGAAACATTGCTGCCATCAGCCATGGAGGCAGAGCCCTCTCCTCCATTATGTGATGGCCTGGGAATCTGATTCAGAGGCTGAACCTGAGGAATCCCAGCCTGCACAGGAGTCCCCACCTCCAGAGCCTGCTGAGCTGGGGCAGGGGCTTGAACCTGAAGGGCTCTCACCTGTCCGGATCCTCAGGAGCAGACACCGGAGCTCTGGCTCCAGAGGTGATGGAGGACCCATTGCCTGCAGGTGCTCCTCTCCCAGGCCTGTCGGGGGAAGGTGAGGTTGCCTCTGGGTCCAGTAACTCTCCAGCCTCTCCTGAGCTGCAGAGGCTCAGGGCAGAGAGGCAGAGGGAACGAAGTCCCCGCAGGAGGAATGCTCGCCTCCAGGCCAGGAGAGGCGAGTCACCTGTGGGCCGGGACTGCCCTATGCCTCAGAGGAGATAAAGCCCAGTCAGCCCAGTCCCAGGTTGTGGGAGCAACATTATTGGTAACCTGTTCCCGCATGCACCCTGACCTGCTCTCCTGAGTTCCTGACCACGCCCGACTCCTCGCTTTGGACCTCGCTTCACCCCTGACGGACAGCCTCCTTACCCTCAACCTAGGACTGGACATAGACCACGCCGCACGGTAACCCCCGCGCCCCCCGGGACCAGCACACATTAATTTGTCTAATCCTCTACCTCCTGTGGGAACAAGTTCCATACTTTAACTATGTGCTGTCCTTTCTTTTCTCTGCCCTGAATCTTCCAACATTCAGCTTCAAGTTCTAGTGTTATGAAAGAAGGAGAGGAGCATTTCTCAATCCCCTTTCTCCGTGCTATGCATAAAACACTGCCAGACATGGGTTGACATACGTCCATATTTTCCCAGACTTTGTTGTTGTTGTTTTTTGCAATTTGCACCCAGGACACCGCTTCCCGCTGCAGTATTCTGGCTATGTCCAGGAAATTCCTGACCTATGGCAACCCTATTTAAGTGCATCATAACACTGTGACACCAGATAGTGCTGTAGAGTTCGGTCCTTAGGCAACGTGATTTCTATGAGCTCTACAATGCGTTTTCCTAAAACCTTTTTTTGATGTATCTACTGTAGATACTGTAGATCTATTGAGGGCACAAGGAGAAGGGGACGACAGAGGACGAGATGGTTGGACAGTGTTCTCGAAGCTACCAGCATGAGTTTGACCAAACTGCAGGAGGCAGTGGAAGACAGGAGTGCCTGGCGTGCTCTGGTCCATGGGGTCACGAAGAGTCAGACACGACTAAACGACTAAACAACAACACTGTAGATCCAGCCCAGATGTCAAAGAGATGATTAGCTATATAACCTCTGAAGGGGGCCTATATAAGGAAGCTTTCTAATGCTGAGTGTTTTATTATGTTTTTATAGATGTTGGAAGCTGCCCAGAGTAGCTGGCACAACCCAGTCAGATGGGTGGGATACAATTATTATTATTATTATTATTATTATTATTATTATTATTACTACTACTACTACCTCCAACTAGGAAGTCTCCAATACTCCTTCCTCCATCCCTTGAATAATTTTGGTTGCCCTTTTCTGAACCTTTCCCAACTTTCCAAACATCCTTTTTGAGTGACCAGTGAAGTGACCAGTATTACAAATTTGGCTGCAACATAGATTTGTCTACGCCTCCCAGAATAGACCTACATAAGAGAAACCACAACTTTCTTGCATGCGCTTCCTCTGTCTCCACATAACTGCGAGCTCCGAATGTGCAGACTTCAATGAATGAATGTCATGATTTCGCTCAGAAGGATATCTTGGAAGCAGGAGAAAAATAGAACCAGGGAAAGCTGTAGAAGGAATTAAACACCTCATCTGTCTCCATATACCTCTCCTTATTTCTCAGGCAAGCTGTCGGCCTGTCAGAATATCTTAATGCATGGCTCAAATATTCAACCAATTGTACCTTCCTCTCCTTATTGTCTTCCAGAAGACAAGGCAATAAATGTTGACATTGGTTAAGCTACTTTGGAGCGGAAGTCATCTCGTGACATCATAAGGCACTAGCCAATTGAGACAGTATTTCCTCATATGAACCTGCCCGGGTTTTGAGATCTTCAGGGGAGCCCCTTATCTGGGTCCACCACCTTCTCAGGCATGCTTGGTAGGGGCATGAGATCGAGCCTTCTCCATGGGGGCTCCCAGATTCTGGAATACCCTTCCTGGAAAAGGCAGAATGTTGTTCTTGTTGTCCTTCCATCCAGTGCGGAGCTTCATGCTCTGGCACCGGGGGCGGAGAGCAGGCAGGGGCATGGCTAGCGCATGTCCCGGGGGCGTGGCACACTGCCTGCCTGGGTGTGGTGCCCAGCGCAGGGGGGGGGGCAGCCATGATGGGATCCCACCGGGATCATGGTGCCAGGGGCGGTACGCTCCCCTCGCCCCCCTCTTCCTTTGCCAGTGCTTCCATCAACATGTGAAGACTTTCTTATTCCAACAGGCTTTGGGGAACTGGCTGCTCTTTAATGAATGTGCTGGTGCTGTGCTGTTTTTATTGTAATAATCTGGATGGCTTTAAATGGATCCTGTATGTATGTATGTATGTATGTATGTATGTATGTATGTATATTAATGATCCCCCTATGTTTTTAGCTGTTCCTATTTTATTTTTTTTCATATAATTTTTATTAGTTTTTTTAACATATCATTTTCAACAGTAATTAAACATACTTTTACATCTTATTTAAATTTTTGACTTCCATCTATCCTGTCTGAAAATTTTCCAGTCTAATCTCTCAGTATGCATTTCTTATCTTCCCTATTACATTTCAAACTCGTAACCAATATCTCTATCTTTTTCTACTTTGTTACACTTTGTATATTTCTCCTTACAAAACTTCTTGCAGTCCTACTAGCGTAATTTGTTGATTACAGATGCTCTTCGAATAATTCATATACTTCTTCCAATCTTCTGTAAATCTCTGGTCCCGCAGGTTTCGAATCCTTCCTGTCATTTTGTCCAATTCTGCATGGTCCATTAATTTTGTCTGCCATTCTTTCGTCGGAATTTCTTCTTGTTTCCATTTCTGGGCTAACAATAGTCTTGCCGCAGTTGTTGCATATTAAAAATAATTTAACATCTTGCCTATTAATGTCCTGACCTACAATAACAAATAAAAATACTTTTGGTTTTTTTAAAAATGTATATTTCAACATGTTAAAATCTTGAGCTGTTCCTATTTTAAGCTGCCTTGAGTGCCTACCAGGTAAAAATGCAGAATCATCATCATCATCCATGCTATACGCATCTGGATGCTGCCGAGAATTGGTTTCCCTTGAATATGGCACATCTATATATATATAAAATGCTTGGTTCAACAGAACCCTCTTTTGTTAGAGCTAACTAGCTGTAAATATAGCAGAAGTTGACAGTACTGTATTATTTTTTTCAGGTCCTGGATTTCCATCTCATATTTCCATGGTGCTCCACTTTCAGTTATGTGGAGCTTCCTGAAGCCTGTTTCAACCATAAAATTATAAAAGAAGAGTTCCCCACAAGCGTTATAATGCCATAGCAAATCCAGTAGCAATGCACTCTGCTGGTCAACAGATGGCAGCATGAAACTACCCAACAGAAAACGAACAACTTTGGAAGTTAAGCAATTAAGGAGTCGCAAACAATTGATATGTGAGTGAAATTTTTTTTCTGCAGAAAAATCTGGGATACAAAAATGTGCAACTTAGGGAGAAATACAAGAAATGCATTTTTACGGGAAATGCCTAAATTTTTCCATTGTCATCCCAGACAGATGCCAACAGCAGCAGTTTTAACCATTATTAGTATACTTGTTATTAGATTAACACATTTCTGCAAAACAACATTTTTTTTAAAGTAATGCAATTCTTTGTAAGCATACATACTCTTTCCAGCAAAATTCAAAAAGAAATCAAAATAATATTCACCACAGTTGACCTTACTATATTCTTTATTAGCTAATGCTATTAAATTAACAGGGACGTGGGTGGCGGTTCAAATCCACGTGACGGGGTGAGCTCCTGTTGCTTGGTCCCAGTTCCTGCCAACCTAGCAGTTCGAAAGCACGTCAGAGTGCAAGTAGATAAATAGGGACCGCTTTGGCAGGGAGGTAAACGGTGTTTCCGTGTGCTGCTCTGGTTTGCCAGAAGTGGCTTAGTCATGCTGGCCACATGACCTGGAAGTTTTCTGCTGACAAACACCGGCTCCCTTGGCCTACAGAGCAAGATGAGCGCCACAACCCCAGAGTCGTCCACGACTGGACCTAATGGTCAGGGGTCCCTTTTCCTTAGTGACCACTGAATTAAACCAATACAATACAATTCTATTTCCTTAGGTTAAATACCATTTTGAATTGATACCTTAGAATGGGGGTGGGGGCACTTCTGGACTTGGAGCTTACTTCAGTTCACAATTCATCTTCATTTGACTTTCACGGCTGCTTTGGTCAAGCCAGAATAATAATTTTATAATATAATAATAATTTATTATTTATACCCCGCCAATCTGGCTGGGTTTCCCCAGCCACTCTGGGCAGCTCCCAACAGACTATTAAAAACATGATAAAACATCAAACAGTGCAAGCTTCCCTAAGCAGGACTGCCTTCAGATGTCTTCTAAGAGTCAGATGGTTGACATCTGATGGGAGGTCGGTCCACAGGGAGGGCGCCACTACTGAGAAGCCCCTCTGCTGTACTCCTGAAATTATAAAGGGCCCCAGGTGTGGGGCAGATAAAGCACCCTGCCCCAAAGAGGTTTGCAGGTTATCAGCTATGAATAACACTGGAGGGTCCCAGTGATCAGCAGTTCATCACTACATAACCTGGTGTCACATAGCTCATTTGGTAGAATGAGATTCTTAATCTCAGGGTCACGGGTTTGAGCCCCACATCAGGTAAAAAGATTCTTGCTTTGCAGTGGGTTGGACTAGATGACCCTCATGGTCCCCTCCAACTCTACCTATCTATGATTCTATGTCAAGTGATTGGCGGCTAGGTGCTCTCACTGTCCTGTCAAACTTGGCCCATGGGATCTGGTGTGCTCAGGGAGATATGGACCTGTCTGAGCTAGATCCAGTCCTCCATTCTTTTTTACATACAATTTAAATGTAATTTAAATACATTTAGTTAGAAGTACAACCCCTTCCATCCCATTTTTTGCTAGGTGATATATATCACCTAGCAAAAAATGGGATGGAAGGGGTTGTACTCAATTACTCAGAGTAAACCCATTAATGGAAATTAATGGCTGTTAATTTAGCCATGTTCACTAACATGCTTAAAACCTTCACTGGAGGTTTTCAAACAGAGGTTGGATGGTAATCTGTCAGCTTTCTCAGCTCCCTGACCGTAAGGGTCTTCGAATGCCAGAACAAGAAGGGTCCATTAGTTCATCTTGCACTCCGGTAGAAGGAACCATACTTCCTGCTCTGAAAGATGTCTCACAACTGCTCTCTGCTGGGTTCTGTTTCCGCTGCACCCCTGGGATGCCATCTGCACTATCCATTTTTGGAAAACAACAACAACAATGTTTTATTGATTTTTAAACAAACAAATGCAATAACCAGTAAACACTGAAGGAGCATCTCCACCCCCATTGTTCTGCCCAGACACTGAGGTCCAGCACCGAGGGCCTTCTGGCGGTTCCCGCACTGCGAGAAGTGAAGTTACAGGGAACCAGGCACAGGGCCTTCTCAGTGGTGGCACCCGCCCTGTGGAAAGCCCTCCCACTGGATGTCAAGGAATTAAATAGCTATATGACTTTTAGAAGACATCTGAAGGCAGGACTGTTTAGGGAAGTTTTTAATGTCTGATGCTGTATTGTTTTTAATATTCGATTGGGAGCCGCCCAGAGTGGCTGGGAAACCCAGCCAGATGAGCGGGGTATAAATAATAAATTGTTATTGTTATTGTTATTGTTATTGTTATTGTTGTTGTTGTTATTGTTATTGCTATTGCTATTGCTATTGCTATTGCTATTGCTATTGCTATTGCTATTGCTATTGCTATTGTTTCTTCAACCTCTCCACTGAGAATATTGAGTGGCTGGTATAAGAAGATCTTGATTTTGATCATTAACATAGTTAAAAGAAAGGGGGTCCACGTTTCTTGGAAGCTGTCTCTGTTCATTATGCCTTTGATTTCCCTCCTATGTCTGTTGAGACACTCAGACAACCTGCACTATCCGTTTCAAGCACTGTCACAACACTTTAAACAGTCATGGCTTCCCCCAGAGAATCCTGGGAGTTATAGTTTATTAAGGGTGCTCATTGCTATTAGGAGACCCCACCTACCTCACCAAGCTCCAATTCCCAGAGTGGTTTAACACTCAATCCTCCTTCCCAGAGAACTCCAGAAACTGTTGCTCTGTTTGGAGGTGGGGAGGCAGATGTCGGAAAATACAGACAGAAATGGGAATGGCAATTGCCGATGTTTGATTATTTGTCCCATGTCCAGAATGGAAATCAGTTCAGCAAATATTATCAATATACACTCTTGTTCTTGCTTTCATCCGCAAGTGATACGTAATGGATTATGCTCCCACTGTTCTGCAGTTTGCTGCCTTTGCATTGAAATGAATGGCTTGGAGCAACGACAACAAAATTTACATCACTTATAAAGCTAATCACATAAATTTCCTAAGTTGCATCATTTCAGCACAGCCAGTGCCGTGTAGTTTTTTTGGGGGGGAAGATGATCTGCAGCAGAACCGAGACATTGGGGCAGGCATCAAAATCAGGGCAGGACAGAAAACGATGCCTTCTTACACCTCTAGGAACAGCTAACAAAGGGGAATGGTATCTGTGTGACCAGTCCAGTATAATAAATCCACCACTAAGGCACATTACAGAATATCTCTCCCCCCACCCGCAAATTTAAAAAAGCACCACCCTTCTTGGCGGGACCTTTCTTGTGCACCCTTTTGCAAACCCAGCCTTTGCTGAATCCTCTCTCTTACGCCCCCCACCCCCTGCCACCTCTCCCTTGGGACAGCCTTGCTAACAGACACTGCTCATCTGTAGCAACCACAAGCAAGGCGAACAGGAACCCTGCCTGACAGCCCTGTTCCCTTATAAATCACTGAGGCCTGGAAGTCGCCACATTTCTAAATATTGATAGTGTCACGGGGGAGAGCTCAGGGCTTGAGAGAGAGCCCCCATTCACCGGGGAGAGAGAGACGTCGCTGTTATTTCTGGCTTTGTCAACAGAGGTGATGTGTGGGTTGCCTGTGTGTGGGGACAGAGCTCCAAGGAGCCATTGCCCGGGTGTTTGAGAAGCAGCTGAGTGCCCAGGGGGATATTTGTTCTGGGGTCAGGGACCTGGAAAGAGCTTGGCTGTCAGGCGAGCTTTGAAAGAACCAACCTGGGTGTATGGAACTTGGCGGCGAGGCTTGCTCCTCATCTCTTGACCCTGCTCAGGCAGGAAAGACGGGATTCTGGAGCTGTAGATCAGTCAAGGCAGCAGGAATCGGGATTCAGGCTTTGTGCAGTGAAGTTAAAGAAGCCTCTGGAAAAGAGATCATCACCATCATTTTATCTGTATGCTGCCTTTCCACAGTTAAAACAATGCTTAAGGCGGCTTGCAATATGAAAAGATTTACCGTACTTTTCCGTGTATAAGATGATTTTTTTTATTTTAAAATTATGTTTAAAATTAGGGGTTGGTTAGTGCATAGGGGGGACGTGGGATTGGTTGGTTCTGTGAGCCAGTGATTGTCAGCGCCTATTGGGCGTGCTATTGTTGGCTGCGGCAAGGGCTGGTGTTGATTGGCTGTTGCTGCGGCAATTGGGCGGGTGATTGGCGGCCTCTGCCGGTGATGGGACAGATGATAGGTGGCTTTTGCGACGAGTGCAAGTGGCAGTGAAGGTCAGGTGGGTGAGTGATTTTCTGCAATCCTCCCCAAAAGATGCTCAACAACTTTGGGCAATCCCCCCCTCATTTTCTTTATTTGGAGTCCCCCAAAATAGGGGGTGTCTTATACACAGGGGTGTGTTATACATGGGAAAATACAGTACATAGTTACAAACATCGCAAAGCAGTCATAAAAATAAATACAGTGGGACCTCGGGTTAAGAACTTAATTCATTCCGGAGGTCCGTTCTTAACCTGAAACCATTCTTAACCTGAGGTACCACTTTAGCTAATGGGGACTCTCACTGCTGCTGCACTGCCGCTGTGCTATTTCTGTTCTCATCCTGAAGCAAAGTTCTTAACCTGAGGTACTATTTCTGGGTTAGCGGAGTCTGTAACCTGAAGCATCTGTAACCTGAGGTGGAGCGAGGCAGGAAAAGGGCCCCCAGGCTCCCAGCAGGTCAGAGATGGCTGGTGGCAAGCCCAAGAGGCCCTCAGGCTTGAGGAACCCCATCCCTGCTTTCAGAGAGTTAGTCAAATTAAAATTGTGGCAGGCAGCCAATTCCATCTAGGGAGGCAACCAGGCACCAAAGCTCAAAAGTAGAGTTGCAGAGCGAAGGCCGGTGGGAGAAGATCAGTCCTGCCACCTAGCAGACATAAAAAAAGAGGGGGTGCCAAAGAGAGGTTGGCAGCCCTGTCCACCTGGAAAGTGCTTCACCTGCTGCGGAACTCAAATCAGGCAGCGCCTTCACATACTCTCCAACATTTCTCCGATGAAAATAGGGACGTCCCATTCCATAATGATAATTTTACTATTTATACCCCACACATTTTACTAGGTTGCCCCAGCCTCTCTGGGCATATTTCAACATATATAAAAACATAATAAAACATTAAACATTAAAAAAAACAACCTTCCCTATACAGGATTGCCTTCTGACAGCTCAGGGGTTGGATAACTCCATAACCTCCAGTGAAAATAGCGTCATCCTACCATACCCTCCAAGGGACGCGGGTGGCACTGTGATCTAAACCACAGAGCCTAGGGCTTGCCAATCAGAAGGTCGGCGGTTCGAATCCCCACGACAGGGTGAGCTCCTGTTGTTTAGTCCCTGCTCCTGCCAACCTAGCAGTTCGAAAGCACGTCAAGTGCAAGTAGATAAATAGGTACCGCTCCAGCGGGAAGGTAAACAGCATTTCCGTGTGCTGCTCTGGTTCGCCAGAAGTGGCTTGGTCATGCTGGCCACATGACCCAGAAGCTGTTTGCTGACAAACGCCGGCTCCCTTGGCCTATAGAGCGAAATGAGCACGCAACTCCAAAGTCATCCGCAACTGGACCTAATGGTCAGGGGTACCTTTACCTTACCATACTCTCCAACATTTCTCCAAGGAAAATAGGGATGTCTTAAGGAAAAGCAGGACATTCCAGGATCAAATCAGAAACTAGGACAGCTTCTCTAAATCAGAGACGTCCCGGGAAAATAGGGACACTTGGATGGTCTGCTTTCAGCAGAAAATGCAAAATAAAGGAAGGAAGGCTTTCCTCACACACAACACATCATTAGCAAGGAATTCTTCACCATAGGATGTGGTGTTGGCCACCCACTTGGAAGACTTTACAAACAGATTAGATACATTCCTGGAAGAGAGCCTTATCCCGTGGATATTAGCAATAGCCATGTCCTTGTTCTTCAGCGTTGGGTCCACAGATCTTGTCAGGCTACAACCCCCACCATCCCTGGTTAAGCTGGCTGGGGATGAGGGGACTTGTATTCCAACCATGTCAGGAGGGTCAAAGGATCCGTATCCTGAATGTGGACTTAGAAGAAGAGGCACACTTCTGTGTGCTTGTCAACATCCTCAGAGCCATTCTTTCCTAGTGGAAGAAAGCATGATTTCAATCCAATTTTAGAGACTGGATTTGTGTGTGCCGTATGAGCCTCTAGACCATCTTGGCTAATCATCTGGGGACATCTTAGGGAAGGCAGTAGCTCAGTGGTAAAGGTTTAATATGTGAAAGGTCCCAGGTTCAGTCCTCAGCATCTCCAGGTAGGATCGGGAGTAAAGAGGCCTTATCACAATTCAAGGAAATATTCCAGCCAGGGAAAAAGCACTTGAGGAAGGTGGGACTGTAGATAGTCCCAAGGCATAGGAATGAACTCCAAGGGGTTGTGGGGGCTTTGGCCCCCTCAATAAAATATTTGCACCATGTCATGTGATCAATTATGCAGAGTGGGGCTTACCTGCCCCCCCCTATATTTTATTCAAGATGTCACCCATGTCCCAAGGACCAGGTAGATAGTTCTAGAAGACCACATTCAGCCTCTGGGTCTGAAGTTCCCCACACCTGTACCAAACTCTTGGAAATAAACAACAGAGAGCTGCTGTCAGTCAGTGTAGACAGTACTGAACTAGATGGGCCTGACTCAGGAGAAACAGCTTCCTATGTTCCTATATAAGGTACAAATTCCCCTTCTAGGATAGGGAAGGTGCAAAATGCCCTCCTTGTCCACTTACCGGGGTGGGGGACTTTATATCAGGAATCTGGCCAGGCCTCTTTCTGACTGAGCTTTCCATTATGACTCCCTCCTTCCTCTACCTCACCCCACCCAATGAGAAGGAGCAAGAGGGTTTGGGTGGGTGAGGCAGGAATCAGCTCTCCTGGCCCGGGTCCTGGGAGTGCACATGACAACTGCGGGGGGGGGGTGTTTTTCGGGATGCGAACCAGAAAATGATAATAAAATGTGAGTGAGAAAGTGTTGATGCAGACGCAGAGCTGCTAATCGGAACAAGCCTTCCAGGAATGCTCAACAGCTAATTCAAACCAGGGACAGAGTAGCAGTCTGTGGAACATCTGCCTGTCCAGCAAGAAGATCTGGAGAGTGGAAGAAGACATCTCTGCCAATCAAGCTGCAGGGGAGGACTTACCATTCTCTTAATCTATTTGGGGTTTTCAATGTGGCACCCATGGGTGTCATCGTGCCTGCCAATACACCTATGGTGCCCTCAAAATCCACTATGCATAAGAGATAATTTGTTTTTCCAGCTCAGGATCTGTTTGCACTGGCTTGGTCTCTCCTACATTGAACGTGCCCAAGTGTCCAGAATCAGGCTTCCAGGACTGGTTAAGAACAGTGGGTTCTGTGAGCCCTTGTTGTGGCTAAGAGGCTTATAAGAGCATAAGAAAAGCCTCCTGGATCAGGCCAGTGGAACGGCCCATCATAGTGCAACATCCTGTTCTCACAGTGGCCAACCATGGGCCTCAATGAGAAACCCACAAGTAGGACCTGAATGCAACATCGTCTTCCCAACTTGTGGTTCCCAGAAACTCGCATTTAGAGGCATACCGCTTCCAGCAATGGAGACAGAACATAGTCATTGGGGTTAGTAGTCATTAACTATGGGCCTCTTTTTGTCTCTTCTCACTCTCTCCACAACCAGCTACAGATTCATGGAGGTTAAGGCTATCAATGACTACTAACCCCAATGACTGCATGGTGAGCTTCTTCTCTCCCACCTCCCAGTGATCAACTCATGGATTGGGACTGTAACACAATGAGGCATAGTTGCTTTTTACCCCTCCCAATGAAAGCCTCTGACACATGGGGGAAATTACTTATATGGTGACACCAGTTCATGTAAAGACTCATAGTAGATGTTATTAGAAAGAAGCTGAGGCTCCAATACTTTGGCCACCTCATGAAAAGAAAAGACTCCTTGGAAAAGACCCTGATGTTGGGAGGGCACAAGGAGAAGGGGACAACAGAGGATGAGATGGTTGGATAGTGTTCTCAAAGCTACCAGCATGAGTTTGACCAAACTGCGGGAGGCAGTGGAAGACAGGAGTGCTTGGCGTGCTCTGGTCCATGGGGTCACGAAGAGTCAGACACGACTAAACGACTAAACAAAAACAACACTCCAGGGATGGGGAGCCTGTATGGTCCTCCAGATACAGTTGGCCTCTGACTCCGATCAGCACCAGCCAGCATGGACAGTGGACAGGGGTGATGGGAGTTGCTGTCTAGCAACATCTGGAAGGCCACCAGTTCTCCACGCCTAGTCTAAGGAGATGCTGCAAACTGCAGCCTTGCTGGCTGATCATGTGGGGCGGAGGTGCCCAGGGTTGAAGGCTCCACATCCTAGCTCTAGCACTTCCCAACAGTGGGCCAGTCTGACTGGCTCATGCTCATCCTGTGAGCTTCATGGCTCAACAGGGGCTCTAACCAGCATTTCCCGGGCCCACATCTAGCCACATCTGGCTCCTTCCCAGTCCAGAGGAGCAGAAATTCCAGTGAGTTGAGCTGGTCCTCAGCCAAAGTGACCTCTGCATCATGCCTGGCATGACGCGATCTTGCCAAGGCCTTGCTCTGGCTGGACTCAGCTTCTGGGACTGAAGGATGTTTGCCTGCCCTTCCTGTCCTCCACCCTAAGTCCAGCCGGAGAGCAGCGATGCACACACTTGGCACACAACAGGGCCTGATGAGATGCACGGGCGCTGCAGATGGAGGAGGCCGTGAGATCATCGGGGGCCCAGCCCATGTCGAGGCACAGCTCTTCCCAACAGCCTGCGTTATCTAGTGCTCGGCCTGAGATGACTCAGCTATGGGGCTGATGCAGTCTCCTCCGCCCCCCAGCCCGCCGCCTTGGGAGACGTTCCACAGTGCTGTGAGCATGGAAAGATTTCCTGATCGCTTGCCCAAAAAAACCTCTGATGCTCTCAGTTTGGACCACCGCTTCTCCTCGCATTCCCGGAGGCACCCTCTCGGTTGTCTATACCCCCCACATTCTTGCAGACAGATGTCAGAACCTCTTCCTCTTCCCCGGGGGAGTTTGGCCAAATCATGCGTTCTGGTGCCCACAGTGATGATTCTGCAGATTGTGTGCTTGTGTGGGGGAGAATTCCTGACAATGTTTGGAGGGGGGGTTGTATTTAGTTTCCTGAGGACGGTTTGTGTGGCAATCCGTGGGGGAGCAGGGGATCATTATGGGGAAAGGAGAAGAAAGGAAGTGGCTGGTGAATAGAACACTTATCCTACCCAAAATCTGTCTAGCCTAGGGTCCTGTTTCCAGAATTGGTCAGCCAGAAGCCTGTTGCGGAACTTCATGTCGCAGGGGCCCAATGTGGCCCTCTAGGCATCTATTTGGTCCCCTTGAAACTTATCCCCTGTCCTCAGAGCATAGCCACCACAGGCCTTGCTCCACACCTTCCTCAAGTGTTTCTGCCTGGATGGAATATGTCCTTGAACTCTTGCCTGCAGGGATGGAGGAGAGAGAAGGGGTGGATGTAGAAACTAGCCAACTTAACAAAGGAAAAATTCACATTATTGTTTGGTCCACTTTTGCCTCTGACCCTGCCCAGCACTGGAATGTGGCACCCCAAAGTAGGTTCAGAGGGCTATATGGCCCTTAGGCTGAGGAAGGTTCCTAAGACCTGGTCTAGAAGCATTGTTGTTGCTGCTGAAAATAACAACAACAACAATAATAATAATGTATACCACCCTCCATCCATAGATCTCAGGGTGGTTCACAACCAGGATGGGGACAGCAGTCTTGAAATTTGCTTTTCATATATGAACATATTAGTGGGATGGGGCAGGGAGCTGTAAAGACTTACAGGAAACAGATTTTGGGATGCTGGGGACCTTCTATAAGCTGATCTGATCTGTACCTGCGAGACTAATGCACAGATTGACAGTTGTCTCGTCTCACCATCGTTTTGTACACTTCTCGGCTTTTAAAATTTTATACATTTAAAATGCATGTTTTGAGGTGGGGCGAGCAAGCATTTGAAAACAATAGGCATTGAAAATGTGTTCTTCCATGGGGGTCCCCCCCCCTTTCGTTTTGGTGGTAGTGGTGTTATTTTAATGGCAGATTGATGCAGAAACAGGACAGAATTGAGTTATGGGTGGCCATGTGCAAAACTTTCCAGACCAGATATGAACTGCTTTAGCAATCTCTCTCAAGAGGCAAGGGATTTTTCATGCAGCTATAGTGTTTAGTTTTTTAACTTCTTTATTTTAACACGTTTTTGAATTGTGTTTTTTTATTAAATGCATTGTTTTTGTTTTTTTAAGGAGAGTTTGCCTGAACCCCTCTAAATCAGTTTGGTCTTTTGCTTACATAGATGGGCAGAGACTTGATCACAGGGACAGAGGACAGCATGTGGATGGCATTTGTTGCTTGTCTATCATTAATGTACATCTATGGCCCACTGCCAGGCCTGGCTATAAATACTTATCAGGCAGGCAGCAATGGAAAGATCTGCAACAAAGGGGGAAACTCAAAGGACAAAGGGGCACCAAGCAACACTCCCACTTTCAAAAAACAGACAACGTCTTTGGGTACGGGGAGAGCCCTACTATGAGATGTTTGTGTCAGGCTGGAGAAATGACTGTTGTGCACAAATGAATGTTTTGCACAAATTGCTTCCCCTGCCCCCCCCCCCAATTCTCAGAAAAGATTGTTACTTTTTACCATTTGGTTCCCCATCTTCTTTTAGGCTGGCCTTCAGCAACATTGGCATCCTTCAGATAATTTGGACTACAGTTCCCATCAGCCTTGGCCAGCATGGCTGTTCTGGACTACAATTCCCATCAGCCCCAGTCAGCGCAGCCACCTGTATTCATATGATCCTGTCTGTAATCAAAGCCTGTCAGTTTTAGTGTTCCTCTGTTTCTCATTTATACAGTCTTAAAATTCAGATATTTATGTAGCATTTCAGTGCAGATTTCTTCTAGTACAGTGGTACCTCGGGTTACATATGCTTCAGGTTACATATGCTTCAGGTTACAGACTCCGCTAACCCAGAAATATTACTGCGGGTTAAGAACTTTGCTTCAAGATGAGAACAGAAATTGTGCCGTGATGGCGCAGCGGCAGCAGGAGGCCCCATTAGCTAAAGTGGTGCTTCAGGTTAAGAACGGACCTCTGGAACAAATTAAGTACTTAACCCGAGGTACCACTGTATAGACATTTTTTTGCATGTGGTTTTGACCATTATACACATGCTTGCAAGTATTTTACCTAATATAATGCATTTGTTCATGCTGTTTCCATTAAGGTATTCATTTTATGCTGATGTCACACTCATGTATGCATGTTTGCACACACTTCCTTGGAGAAGTGCAACACAAAATTCGGAGATTGTGGTTCTGAGAAATCTGAATTAAGGAGCTTCTCATTAAAATGCCAACAATCCATAGGTCCATCCATAGCTCACCTGCCATTCTCAATGGCCTCCTCCTGCCTCTCTGGCCCAAAGTCCTTCTGTTGCTGGAGCCACCATCTAGATCAGCTAAAAGAGAATTTGGCCTGTGACAGGAAATGAATTCAAATGGGGATGAAAGAATATTTTGGTCAAAAAAAAGAGAGAAAAGATTGTGAGATACTCCTTCTGCTCTTTATTAAGCAACAAAGGGCGAAACCAACAGCAAATTGTGTGCAAAACCACCCAACGGCTGCCCTGAAACATCTTTATCCACTTAATCTGGGACTCAGGAAATTCTCCCCCAAGCCAGTTTTATTGGGCAGTCTGAAGTGAAGCTCGCCGACTCCCAATCACTAACAGATGCAACAATTTTGTATCGCATTTTTCTTGATGAGTCTTGGCTTGGCCCTGTCCTTTCCCAAAGCTGCTCTGGTGAGACAGCGTGTGTGTCGTTCGAAGGCCTTCTGAGAAGCAAACCTTACTTCTGGGAAGAGGGTGGCATTGGGAGGTGCAACTGAAGCTTCCAGGAAGCCTTGGGTGGCCGAGCATCTGATGACCTCTGTGCTCTTTGGATTAGAGGAGTTCTCACTCCTACTTGTAGACAAACTTCTGCCCCCTGATCATCTTCACACCCACACCCCGGCTGCATACTGCCCCATTCCACTGTATGGGGTTGGGTATCATAAAACTCAATCCATCCCAAGCAGAGCACCTCACCAATATTGGATGGGGGACACCTGGCTTAGCAGCCATACATGTGGAAAATAATCTGGGGGTCTTAGTAGACCACAAGCGTAACATGTCAAAAGTGTGATGCAACAGTGGAAAAAGCGAATGCAATTATAAGCTGCATCAACAGAGGTATAGTGTCCATATCAAGGGAAGTAATAGTACCACTCTATTTTGGTTTGAGCAGTCCCCACCTGGAGTCCTGTGTCCAGTTCTCAGCACCATGGTTTAAGAAGGATATTGACCAAGTGGAAGAAGAAGAAGAAGAAGAAGAAGAAGAAGAAGAAGAAGAAGAAGAAAAGTTTGGATTTGATATCCCGCTTTATCACTACCCAAAGGAGTCTCAAAGCGGCTAACATTCTCCTTTCCCTTCCTCCCCCACAACAAACACTCTGTGAGGTGAGTGGGGCTGAGAGACTTCAGAGAAGTGTGACTGGCCCAAGGTCACCCAGCAGCTGCATGTGGAGGAGCAAGGAAGTGAACCCAGTTCACCAGATTACGAGTCCACTGCTCTTAACCACTACACCACACTGGCTCTACACACATGTGCAGTGGAGGGCATCCAAGATGACATAGAGTATGGAAAGCAAACCTGGTGAAGAATGGTTGAAGGAGCTGGGTATGTTTAGCCAAGAGAAGTTTGAGGTGATCTAATCGCCTTACGATATGATACGATACGATATGATAATCTCTGCTCCAGAGAGTAGGACCCGAACCAATGGATTCAATTTGCAAGAAAGGAGATTCCGACTAAAGATTAGGAAGAACCTTCTGATGGTATGAGCTGTTTGACAGTGGAACTGATTCCCTCAGAAGGTAGTAGGCTTTCCTTCACTGCAGGTTTTTCCATAGAGGCTGGAAGCCATCTGCCAGGGATTCTTTAGCTGTGATTCCTGCATTGCAGTGGATTGGACTACACAACCTTGCTCTACAATTCTACATCACTCAGCAATTCTACATGACCCTACATGACCCAACTCTACAATTCTATTATTCTACTCTCAGTAGAACTCACCATGGATATAACTCCCAAAGCCATGGAACTAAGGGACAAGTACTTATCAAGAGAGAAGAAAATGCAGCAGGTGGGAGCACACTGGAGACACAAGTGTGTCCACCCCCCCTCCAATGTGTCTAACCTTCTAACCTTCACTCAGGTTGGCTTGTGGGGGGATCGCAGAGAAGTCAGAGTGTGTTGTCCTCTCTCCAGCATCAGCAGCTGCATGGCAGAGGATGGAGGAGGTGCGGAGCAAGCAATGGAATTTTAATACCTGACAGTGCATCAAGAGAGTGAAGGTTGACTGATGAATGGTCTCTTATCTCTGACAGATCAGCCAAAGGAGCTTTTTAGTCCCAGGACCACATTGCCTCTGTGCAGGTGGCAATGAGTATGGTGTGGGTGGAGAGAACCTCACAAGACAAGGCTTATCAGGAGGGTAAGCTCCTTCCCAGGCAGGTGATTGAGGGCCTTAATAAATCTTCATAATTTACTTAGGAGTCAGGGGGCAACTAGCAAAATGGAGGGGGGGACCAGGATGGAAATAAGTTTTCCAACTTTCTGGGATGGAAAGAATGAAAGCAGGAATGGGTGGCTCATACTTCAGCCCTCAGAGGATCGCATATGTGTGAGGGAACACCATGAATGAATGCATGTTTGGTTGATTGGTTCGTACAAAATGAAAGCCATGTGTGCAGTAATGGCATGTTTTTGGAATGTCCAGGGTTCCGCTTGTATGTTAGGACAGTGTATCATGTGTTGGCCTGATAGAGATGCTGCTTCTGAGAACGTGAAGCAACAGGGAGCTCAGCAGTTGCAACCAGTGATATCACTAGTCATTTTTTGTGCCTAGCATCAGTTACAAATGCTCTTTGGTGATGCTTTTTATGTAGGATTGCCTTTCCATTGGCTGGTGCAAAATTTGACTGTCAGGATGCTCAAGGTGGTAAGGCAGTTCATTTGCATTACACCCATTTTGCATCAGTTACATTAACTGCCCACTCATTTCCAGAGTCTATCTAAAAGGCTAACCACTAGAGAGGGGCAGGGAATCTGCATACAAAGGAGAGTTTTGACATGACACAAAATCTACTTGCAGAATTTGCCAGAACACAACGAGGTGAGGAACAAATGTGGTGCAATTGTTTAAGTGTCCAGTGAAAACTGAGATGATTCACTCAGTTTCCCTGATGCAACAATGTCTTAACTTCCCTGAACGAATGCTTAATAAAAAGCCAGCATTGTCTAACCTCCCTGCAAACAGTGTGCAAACAAATCAGGGCAGCAATAGGACATTTCCCCCTGTTCCAAATGATCCTAAAACAGATCTGTAATGGTTGCCACCAGTGCTATTTTTCTAGAAAAAGAGGTGGCAGAGCTCACCATGAGCACCTCCCTCGTTCTCTTAGAATGGCAATGGTGCCCACCTGAGAGATGCTGGAACTGAGTTTCAGTGAGTTCCGGCTGAGGAAAAAATGCCCTAAATAATATGGACACAAAATACACTCTTTGAAAGGCTCTGATGGTCTATATTTGTTGGAAACCCTGGAACTAATCTGTTTTTAAGCAACTTTGCTTTCAAAAACAGAGCAGGATTTCAGTCACTTTCCAGCCTGCCTTAGCCCTCGTCTTAAGTGTTCTTTACAGGATGATTTGAAGCCTTTGTTAAGACTGGTCTTTAGGAATGAGGGGGGAAGAGAGACAGATAAAGGATTAGCGGTGGAAGCAAACAGCAGATTTTGATTTAAAATGTAAAAAGGAAGGGATGGGCTGTTAATAACATGAACAGCATCCTGGTTTAGTCGGTGCAAAATGGCAGCGTTCAGTAGCCCCTAGCTGGCATGTATTTGAAACACCGGAGGCTTCAACAATAAGGGCATTAAAATATTATTCTACCTTGCCAACAAAGGTCTGTATAGTTAAGGCTATGGTTTTCCCAGTAGTGATGTATGGTCCATATAGTTAAAGCTATGGTCTTCCCAGTAGTGATGTATGGTCCGTATAGTTAAAGCTATGGTTTTCCCAGTAGTGATGTATGGAAGTGAGAGCTGGACCATAAAGAAGGCTGATCGCCGAAGAATTGATGCTTTTGAATTATGGTGCTGGAGGAGACTCTTGAGAGTCCCGTGGACTGCAAGAAGATCAAACCTATCCATTCTTAAAGAAATCAGCCCTGAGTGCTCACTGGAAGGCCAGATCGTGAACCTGAGGCTCCAATACTTTGGCCACCTCATGAGAAGAGAAAACTCCCTGGAAAAGACCCTGATGTTGGGAAAGATGGAGGGCACAAGGAGAAGGGGACGACAGAGGACGAGATGATTGGACTGGGTTCTCGAAGCTACTAGCATGAGTTTGACCAAATTGTGGGAGGCAGTGGAAGACAGGAGTGCCTGGTGTGCTCTGGTCCATGGGGTCACGAAGAGTCGGACACGACTAAACAACAAATATGTTCTGGAAGTATTTTAACAGATATCACCTCATTGATCCTTAAAAACACTCTCTACGGTAAATCAGTATTGTTACTGGGAAGAAAGGGGTTTGTCTAAGGACATGTAGCTAATTTGTGGCTGAGGTGAGATTTGAACATTCGACTTAGGTGCCATCTTCAGATATTTGAAGGGCTGTTTCATGGAAGATCGAGCAAGCTTGTTTTTTTGGTCCTTCCTCTGACCTTCCTTGCCAATGGATTCAAATTATGAGAAAGGAGGTTCTGACTAAACATCAGGAAGAACATTCCAAGCTGTTTGACAGTGGAATGGACCACCACAGAAGATGGTGGACCCTCCTTCATTGAAGGTTTTTAACCAAAGGCTGGATGGCTATCTGTCCTGGATTTGTTAGCTTTGATTCGGTTTTGGACTAGGTGACCCTTGGTGTCGCTTCCAACTCTACAATTCTGTGATTCTGTGCTTAGGAACTTTTGTACCCAGCAGCTCTTTATCCTACACATCATTGTTGACATCATCATATATATTTCTTGCCCAGTTTCCAGAATAAGGTCCCAGGGTAGGTATCAACAATTAAAAACACACACAATTGAAATCTGTTAAAAACAAATCACATGCAAGAGAATAGGGTGGATCCTTTTTTTTTAAAAAAAAAAAAAACCATTCTCCACAAACATCAACAGGGCTGTTCAGACTAAGAACGGCAGACAGATGTGATTTTGTTGGCATTTAAAGGCAAACCTACATAATTCACACTTACCAAAACAATACATGAACTGTGAAACACAGCCATCCTTCTTAATTCGCAAGTCTCTGAATTTTGCACCTCCAAGTAATGTGTACATAAATGCATCGATTGGACTTAATTGCACTGCATTAGGGATAAATGCTTTCCAAATGTATATGCACACTCCTTTCCCTATTAGAAAGTATGCAGAGAAAATTGTTCAGTTCACATTCTAATAGGAACCTGCCCATTTTTTTTACAAACCAATGCATGAACCAAAATGCAGCCTTTGAAATGCAGACTTCTCCAAAATTTGCAATGCAGTCCTGCAACCCCCCAAAAAATTACATTAAAAGAAACATATATGAACAGAAAGTCCACAGAAAATGCTTGCATTCTTTTTTAAAAAACACACACGCACTTCAAAATACATATTAAAAGAGTGTGTGTGTGTGTTATGGGTTATGCAACCCACCATGAGGCCTTGTTGTGAAAGGGGGCTAAGAAGTCTTATAAATAATATTTGTAATGCAAAAGAAATTATGCAAAAATTAAAATATTTATGAGAACTGTGCACAAGAAAATCATACAAATGTTCATGCAGCTGTTTATTAGCTAACAAAATGAAATGAAATGAAAACAAATCAAAAATTGATGCAGATATAATAACACCATCCAGATGAGCACTGTTAATTGTCTCCTATATTTGGCTTCGACTAGACATGGAGTCTTTTATGTTGCAGGTCCCATGCTGTGGAATACCCTTCTCGTAGAGAATCAGCAGGTGTCCTCACCGCTAAAATACACACATCTCTCAAAGATCCTATCACATTGACTATTCTGCTGGTTTTTTTTTAAAAAAAAAAATCAAGATCACCCCATTTTTATGAATATTGTGAATTGTTTTTACAGCATTTTAGGCATTTTAGGTTTTAGTGTACAGGTAAATTTTCTTGCAGCTTTTTATATGAGCGCACGGCCTATCTATCTATAACAATCAACTTAGACTTACACATTTTTAAAGGGAAAAATGTATCCACAAATGAAAATATGAGAATTGTGCACACACACAAAATCATACAAATTGTGGGGGAAATGATGCACTGGGAGAAATCAAAATGGATAGATTTGACTGTCCCTTAATCCGAAGCAAACCTAAATTAGTTTATAAGAAAAGTCCTCAAACATAAACAGACATGGAATGTCCCCTATGGGGTAAGGCAGCCTTTGCCAACCTAGTCCGTCCAGATGTTATGGAACTACAAATATTGTGATGTCCCATCACTACTATGCTAGGCTGGCACCAGGCTGGCAAAGGCTGGGGTAAGGTGCCCCCTTTCATTTCAGGGCTCTTGTGGAAGAAGTTGCCCTTGGCAAAACTCTCCTCCCGATGCAACTCGTATTTAATGCCTACACAAGAGCCACTTAAGCCCACTTCCAAACTATCTGGAGCTGCCTGTTTCATGACCTTTTCCTGCAATTTGCTGGCAATCCTTTCCTTCGGGTAAACAGCCTGCAGTGAATCTCTACGTTGTAAGAAAAGCCTCAGTCAATGTAGGAACTTGGCATGCTTGCAAGCTGGATATTTTTGTTGCTGTTGTTGTTTCTAATATTAACACATTTTTCCCCCAAGCACAACTTTCTTCTCTTCCCACCCCCCAAAAAGTGTGGTTTCCCCCACCCCCATTAAGTAAACATTTAGCTTTTTTGGCCACTTCAGAGACTCCGACTCCTCATACAGCTCACTAGCCTGATTTTATTTCATTCCAATATGCCACAGAGCTTCTCCCTAAAACTATGGTGAGGGACCTCAGGCCCTCCTGTGCTCTCAACCTGGCCCTTGGAACTCTCCCCAGGACACACCCTCAATCACCAGCCCTGCAATACCCTTCCTGTATGTCCTTGAACTCCTTGAGCAAACGGTAAGATCATGGGTAGGCAAACTAAGGCCCGGGGGCTGGATGCGGCCCAATCGCCTTCTTAATCCGGCCCACAGACGGTCCGTGAATCAGTGTGTTTTTACATGAGTAGAATGAGTCGTTTTATTTAAAATGCATCTCTGGGTTATTTGTGGGGCATAGGAATTCGTTCCTCCCCCCAAAAAAACAATATATATAGTCCGGCCCCCCACAAGGTCTGAGGGACAATGGACTGGCCCCCTGCTGAAAAAGTTTGCTGACCCCTGGGTAAGATTGACATTCATTCCTCCACCCACTTTTTCTTCTGGTCCCACCAACCATTGACATGTGTCCCTCAGGAAGTTGCTCAGAATGGAACATGGCCCTCAGATTGTGAGATGTTCCCCACCCCTGGCATTAAATGTCCTTCGGTTTGCTTCAGGCTGTCAGGAAACTGGACTCCTGTTGTTTGAGCCTCCTGTGGTGCCTAGGAGGAGCTGGTAGAGAGGAAAGACCACTAACAGGACAAAACAAGAGAAATAAAAAGTTCACTGTTAGAGGGGCAGCCTTGAGTTAAATCTATGCTAGGAAGAAAACAGAGCACACAAAAGACAATATAATACATTGAGTACACAATTAAATGTAGAATTAAAAACAATATAAAATATTTTAAAAAGCCAAGAGAAATATAAAGTAATTCTATTAAAATGGTAAAAAAAGTAAGGGGTTAATCATTTTAAAATTAAGACGGGATCCTGGGCCAACAAGCTATTGCTGCTGCACAAAAACTAGCTACCTTGGCAGTGATCTCAGGAAACTGGTCAACCGAAAGATAGTCAATATAAAAACACTTCAGATCTTCCTGGTGTACTTTGTAAAACTGGATTAATAAAATGATGGTGGAAGGAACAATACAATAATGCATGCCTCACACTTTCTATTTTCTATTCTTCGCAAGGGCATAAGCATTCACAGTATGGTACATGGTTGTATCTACCATTCGGTACTGCAGATTCAGGAGCACATTAAACTTATTCTAGGTAAATACCGTCCTAAATTTTGGGATAGTCAGATTGTTCAGATAGTGAGCAGGAAGAAGGAACGTGTACCAGTTTTGTGCCACTTCTAGGATTACTAGGAGGAAGACTTTATCATTATGTATTCATTATAAGCTTATAGAAGTGCTTTTTCCTCTGTACAGCAGGGATGGGGAACCCACAGCCCTCCAGAGATGGCTGGACTCCAACTCCCTGCAGCCCCAGTCAGTGTGGCCAATGGTTTAGGATTATGGGAGCTGGAGTCCAAGAATACTTGAAGAGAAACAGGCTCTCCATTCGTATCCCACACCATTCTGATTCATAAAATCCATTTCCCTTACCTCCACTCTCGTGAGGAAACTAATAAAAAAACAACCCTTCTTCTTATGAGTCTTATATTCAGCTCCTAAAAACTCTTTCCTCCTGCGCAACAACACTTGAGGGAGTAGGATTATGAATGTTGGAAGCTTCTGGGCAATGAAAATATTTCTTCACACATCGCATAGTTAAAATATGGATTTCACTCCCACAAGAGGTAGTGATGACCACCAACCTGCTTGGCTTTCAATGAGGATGAGTCAAATTCATGGAGAATAAGCCTGCCAATGGCTACCAACCATGATGGCTATGTTCTACCTCCACGGAGGGAGGCAGTATGCCAGAAATCACAAGTTGATGTTGCACTCATGTCCTGCTTGTGAGCACCTCATAGGCATCTGGATAGACACTGTGGGAACAGGATTCTGGACTAGATGAGCCTTTGTGGCTGTGCTTTGTGCCTCATGAATGGAGCCTGATTAAGATGGCGCTGGAGGTCCACTCAGCTTATCTGGTGAGCAGTGTTGCAGATGGACCACGAGCCCTACGGTAATCTGGTGAGGGGGCCAGGTCTTGGGTGGGCTTTCCTGAAGGCGGGCCCGGCCGACCGATTAGCATCCACCTGGGCTCATTCCAGGGGGGACAAATTGTGGCCTGGCCTTGGTGGTCCTTCCTCTGACCTTCCTCTCTAGACTCTGCTTACCCCTACTTGGTTAAAGAGATCTAGGAGGAGTGGCTTCTGTCCGACACCCAGGCAGGGGCTAGAACCATAGCACTCCTCCAACAGGGACCCTTTGGGGGGGATACTCCTATTTGATGTATGTCATAGCCTCCCAGTGGTGGTTTACCCTTAGATGGGCTCCTAGCACATGGGCTGGAATGATGTAACTTGGCTTCACCCCATGCCTATGCCAAACGGTTCACATCTGTAATCAATAATGTTGTTGCCTATTCGAACCCATAAAACCTATATGCTGTTGACATCTCTGGTTATTCACCCCTTAGGGAACTGCAGGGTCACTGGGACTTGGCATGCAACTACAGTGGTACCTCGGGTTAAGAACTTAATTCGTTCTGGCGGTCCGTTCTTAACCTGAAACTGTTCTTAACCTGAAGCACCACTTTAGCTAATGGGGCCTCCTGCTGCCTCCGCGCCGCCAGAGCACGATTTCTGTTCTTATCCTAAAGCAAAGTTCTTAATCCGAGGTACTATTTCTGGGTTAGTGGAGTCTGTAACCTAAAGGGTCTGTAACCCGAGGTACTACTGTAATATCAAAGTCATCGGAATAAAAGACACCTTGTACTGAAGAAACTGCCTTGTACTGAATCAAGCTCATTGGTCCATCTAGCTCAATATTGTCTACACTGGTTGGTGGTGGCTCTCCAAGGTTTCAGCCAGGGATCCTCTCCCAGTCCTACTTGGAGATGTCGGAGATTGAACCTTCTGCGTGAAAAGTAGGTGCTCTTCCACTGAGCTATGGCCCATACCAGACAATGAAAAAGACCATGCTTCTTACTTCTGGCCCGTCACCTGGAGACCAAACTCCCCCTCCTCTGGAGACCACTGAGGAGCATCACACCTGGAACGCTGGGTCAACCCATAGAAACCTGGCCACCTAATGGGGCATCTGAAAAACAAAGGAGAGGTTTTCTCGGTAGCCAACGGCCACCAGCAGCAAGCCTTTGTGTGAGCCACAGGCCTGCAACACACTTAACAGACAAGCCATGTATTGTTGCTGATGGGTGGTTTTTAAAAAAGAAAAAGAAAAGAGAAATCCCCCCCACCCCCCGCAAATGCAATGTGGCTTTGTGATTTGTCTCCATGCCTACTGCTTTTCGTGAGGGAGAAAGCCTCCTTTGTGTCACGGAAGGTGTCAGGTACTCTGAGCCCGGGGCTGCTGAATCAGAGCCATTCATAGGGGCATTCAGGCTGTTGGGTCCGGTATGCCAGCACCAAAGCTTACTTGGCAAGCAACAGGGTAATCAGGGTCTGCAGTTCTTCCTAACTGGTGAGGAGTTAAATTTGTAGTTGGGAGGCAAAGGAGGAGGAGGAGGGGTGGGAGAAGAGAGAGATGTGTGTGACTTAGAATAAGCCCCCTGTCTTTTAAAAATAGATACCAAGCTTGGAAGTCAATGCGTTCCCCCCTGCACACACACACCTTCACAGGGGTGAGGAGAAACTGGCTTATTGGTGGGGAAAGAGATGTAACTGTCGCAGGATCAGAGCTGAGGCTAAAAGGAAATATGAGAGGCTGAGCAGAAATGTCCTCCTGAAATTCTCCAGCCCCTTACGCCACTGGTGTGGGGGTTGGGGTTTCACTGAACATTCTCAGGGTGGGGTGAAATTTTCACTCAGTTAATGGGGAATGAAATGAGTATTGGGTTGCATCCAGCATTAGTCCTACTCAGAGTAGACCCATTGAAGGTAATGGACATGACTAACATGTCCAACTTAGCTGGATACAACCCATTGTCAGCTAATACTGGTGGGGGGGGGAGTGATGAACTAATGCAGTCTTTACCCACCAGGGCCATATTCACAACACACATTTTTTTTAATATTACTACTAATTTACTGCCCACCCTTAACCCTAAGGTCTCAAGGGGGGGGTTACAACATTAAAACACAATATCGAAAACAGTTTTAAACAAGGTGGGTCCGAAAACTATACTTAAAGCTCTAAGTCTTTAAACAGTCATGGCTTTCCCCAAAAGAATTCTGGGAGCTGTAATATATGACCTTTCACATACATGCATTTGGAGAGGATCCATAACTTGGCAGAGAGAGAGAGAAAGGTGGGGGAAGTGGAAATACAGTGGTACCTCGGGTTACAGAGACTTCAGGTTACTAACCCAGAAATAGTACCTCGGGTTAAGAACTTTGCTTCAGGACGAGAACAGAAATCACGCAGTGGCGGCACGGTGGCAGCAGAAAGCCCCATTAGCTAAAGTGGTACCTCAGGTTAAGAACAGTTTCAGGTTAAGAATGGACCTCCAGAACGAATTAAGTTCTTAACCTGAGGTACCACTGTACAGGACAAAATACATCCTGCATTGAAGCAACACAGGACATAGCATTTTACAATGAAATATGGGATGATCCCGCAGTATACAGGATGGGTGCCAACCTTACAGTTCTTATACACTTTCATGCCCAGGAAAAGCTACTTGTCTTCCTTGGTGGAGCCAGTCCTGGAGGGTTTTCACTGAGGAATTACAGAGACACAGAGCTCCCCACATGGGGCAGTGGTCAGCCATTCTCTGCACACTACAGAGAAGCTGCAGTGATGCCGCTCACCACTCAGAGCAGTGGTGAGCAGTTCTTGACACTTGGTTGCCTCTTTGCAAATGGCAATTAGTGTAAGTATCTTCAAGCCCTTGACCCGACCCAAGAACCATTGATAATATGCATGGAAGCTATGCCTTCCTTTCTCCACGTGTCAGGTCATATCCAGAGCTCCTCTACATCTCTCCAGTGCAATTGTACTGGTGCAGAAATCCACTCCAGAATGTAGGAGGCATTCACAGATTCACTGTCTTCTCCTCTGGCCAGCGTAATGATGGACGAAATGGCCACAGAGTGTCTCCCTCTGAGCTCAGGGCCAAGGAAGCGGAAGATCCTATGGGGAGAATGAGTCACTTGCTTTAGCTGAAGCTGGACTGAATCAATCCTAGCTCCCTGCAGCTGTGCCAGATCCCTTGGTCCAAAGAGGGGAGGGGAGGGGAGAAATAATGAGATTTCCCATCCAGGATTCAGGGGATTTATAGCTGTTGTGATAACCCCGGCTGTTAGCTGGGCTAAGCAGCGAGGAACAGTGCTGGCTTCCAAGTGCCGGATTTAACCACGGCACCATAAATCAACAATGCCTACAGATATGGCAGCTGGCAGGTCTTTGGGATCCCTGCCATGTAAACAGAGAAGGCCCGATGCCCTGGGGAGGGGCCGTCACCTCCCAAATCCAGCTAAGCCGAGGTCCGCCGCTGCAGGAAATGGGTGCACGGTCATGCTGTTCTGAGGTCAACCCTCCAGAGGGTTGGTCTTTGCTCCAAAACACATGCAAGCCAAGCTCCCTGGACCCGTCCACAGAGCACCATCATCCCATGGTGACAGACACAGAGGCTCCAAGAATGGTCTGAGAAATGATGGCTCTTGTGCAACGAGAATGATGGACAGCCACATGCATGCATGCAAAACACACAAACACAACTCTCATGTTGTGCCTGGAGGAAAGCCACTCTCAAGCTATAGCTCTCACTCTTCAGCCAAGCTTATTTGTTTCATTTTTTTAAAAAGAAAGAATAGAAAGTAGCAGCAAACCCCACAGTCCAGCCTGTTGGCATGGCTGTGCAACGAATGGTCTGAAGAGCCTTCTTGCTCCAGGAACTCAGCTGCCTGCACTGAACTCAGGCACTACATGCAGCTGCATCCATACTGACAGTCACGGTGCCCAAACCCTTTCATCTGCCTCTCACTCGCGACATGAGGATGCTTTTGGCCCTGCGTGGAGCCAGACATTCATCTCAGCCTTGAAAATCTCTGTGTTATATTTAGACCAAGGTTTGCTGACTTTCTTTTGGCTGAGGATCCAAGAATGCACTGTTAAAAAACAGTAGTTTTCTGAGCAGGAGGAAGCATTTCTGACTCCCGGTCAAATTTCGTGCAGTCCGTGTCCTAAATAGGTGTAAGGCATGAGGGGAGAGAGATCCCAAGCCAGGCCTTGCAGATATACAGCTGTAGCTCTTCTGGCACTGGCCCCATACCCTCCAACATTTCTCCGATGAAAACAGGGACTTCCCGTTCCATAATGATAATTTTACTTTTTATACCCCACACATCTGACTGGGTTGCCCCAGTCACTCTGGGTGGCTTCCAACATATATAAAAACATAATAAAACATTAAACTTTTTTTAAAAAAACTTCCCTATACAGGATTGCCTTCAGTTGGCTCAGGGGTCGGATAACTCCATACCCTCCAACATTTCTCCAATGAAAATAGGGACGTCCTAAGAAAAAGTGGGACGTTCCATGATCAAATCAGAAACTGGGATGGCTTCTCTAAATCAGGGATGTCCCTGGAAAATAGGGACACTTGGAGGGTTTGTGACACTGGACTGGCTGCATGCAGACAGCTCTTGATATTCTATTTTCTTGATGTTGCTGTACCTGAAAGTTTTCATGGTTCATGTGATCTTAGCAAAAGTCAATGGCATTTAGTGAAACTTCAGGACTCAATTCTGTGCAAACTGCTTCCGGAAAAAAGATCCATCCGCTAATCTGTTAACCTAGAAAAATACACTGTGATTTCCCCACCATTTTCATATATCACACCATGTGATGAAATTTGGGGTGATAGTCTGGCATACATTCCTTTCCTACCACTTTCACCAGGGAACAGAAGCTCACATGCACATAATGGGTGGTGGGGTATCTGATGGTGTCTGCTGTTGTGTCACACCACAGCCACTGATGCGGATGGCATTTGGAGTGGCTTGAGTGGTATATTAGTCTAAATGTCACAGTTCCATAATGCAACATGTAAAAAGGTAAAGGACCTCTGACAGTTAAGTCCAGCCGCAGATGACTCTGGGGTTGAGGCACTCATCTCACTTTACAGGCTGAGGGAGCTGGCATTTGCCCACAGACAGTTTTTCTGGGTCATGTGGCCAGCATGACTGAGCTGTTTCTGGCGAAACCAGAGCAACACACAGAAACGCCGTTTATCTTCCCGCCAGAGCGGTACCTATTTATCTACTTGCATTTTTGATATGCTTTAGAACTGCTAGGTTGGCAGGAGCTGGGACCGAGCAACAGGAGCTCACCCCATCATGGGGATTCGAACCGCCAACCTTCTGATCAGCAAGCCTAAGAGGCTCAGTGGTTTAGACCACAGTGCCACCTGCATCCCTAATGCAACAGGTAATAGGGTGTAAAAGGAACCTATGGAACTGGGACAGGAGCACTAGCATTATAACCAGGGGGGGGGGGGCTAACCCAATAATCCCCATGTCTGAATACATTCACTCTTGCCATAACCATCCCACCAAACTGGGCTCTGGGCTTTGAAAAAGCACCAACTAGACTGCAGTACCTGCATGACTGAGCATTTAGTGATCTGATTTCAAAGTTTTATTCCTCCCCACCAGGTTCTATCATTCCTTCTATTTCCCATGTTTAGCAGGTTGAGTGGCAATCCTTCCATAGCCAGAATGGTACCACCCATAAATAAAAGGGGAGTTATCAGTGGGTTTGTGGGAACCCTCTGTTTTTTAGAAGTACATAAAACACTTAGGCTGCGCACACACACATCATTTTATTTTAGAATCAATGCAGACAAAGTACTTGCTTTCTTCCTATGTAATCCACACACAATCTAAATCTGCTGTATATGAAAAGTGCTTCTTGAGAAAGTGGTTTTATTCCAAAAATCAAAGCTCATTGAAGATTGATTCTGTATTACTCTCGGTGTGTCTGTTTGAAAACACTTCAATATATATATAGACAGTCCTGGTGATGTGTGTGTGCATGTGTCCACACCTGTCCAATGATGTTGTAGGTAGGCATATGCCAAGATCACAATCACTACTTCCTTCTTCAATCACCTGCAACAAGTGCAGGGAGGAAAAGGTGTGGAAACCAGGCTTTTAGTGTCACAGCTCCAGCCGTCTGGAATCAGTGACCAGCTGAAATCACACAGGCGCCTACTGTAATGATGTCTAGGCACCTAGTGAGGACATTTTTTGTTTAGGAAGGCTTTATGGAAGATCCGTTTTATATTTGATGAAATGCTAGCTTTGTTTTTAAAGTTTGTATGGGTGGTTTTTATTTTTCTTAGAGTTTGCAGATCCATGTTTAGTTCTGTCTTTATTCCATACATCACTTTGATGGATTAATGCCATGAGGTGAAGTATACATTTGCTAAACAATAATAGCCTAAATAGCCTAAACAATATCAACACATGATTGCCAGCAAACTGCACAAGACCTAAAAGCCTGCAGAAGCACAAAATCAAGAGAAAACCAGCATAAATACCAGGAAGGAGAAAAAGATTAGTGCTAAAAACTTGAAATGCATGTGAGATTTAAAAGGTCTTCATCTGGTGCCAAAACGTCATAAGAAAACAAGAAGAGCCCTGCAGCTGCATCTCTTCCCACATCCTGTTATCACAGTGGCCAACCAGGTGCCTGCTGTTGTTGTCAATTTCCTCCAGGGAGTTCAAGGTCCACACATGATTGTTTCCCTCTTCAATTTAGCCTCCCAACACTCCTGTGATTTAGGTAAGGCTGCAAGACAGTGACTGCTCCCAGGATGCCCAGTGAGTGTCATCTCTGAGTGGGGATTTGAACCCTGGTCTCCCAGGTCCTAGTCCAGTACTTTAACCACTACACCGCACCAGCTCTCCATGGGAATTTTGCAAGCAGATTCATAACACAGGTGCCAGAGTGTCTGTTTGGGAAGGGTATTCCCATAAAAGACTGCCAAGAAGACAGAAAAGGCCCCATCCCTAGTTGCCATCTTGTCTCTTTGTTAGGCAGGAGAACCTGGAGAAGGACCACCAATGAAGATTTCAAGGGCTGGGCAGATGTAGATGGGGAAAGGCCCTGATCCATTTAATGGCTTTATAGACACTGGCATTTTGAACTGGAAACAGAGTGGAAGCCGAGTGGATTACAACCAAGCATTGGCATGATACAAACATTTGGTCCATGCAGCCATAGAATCTTTAGGAGGACCTGATGTAACTCTGGACATAGCATCCATGCTTAACTCAATAGTCTTCCCCTGTAAAACCAGAGCCAAACATTCCTCAGCCAGGAGTGCAGAAGGAGCCTCCCACTGGCCCCCAGCTTTTTAATTCCCTTCACTCTGGCTCATCCCAAAGGGAGGGTCTGAAACAGAGCAAGAAGGCAAGGCTCGCTTTATTGGGCAAAAGCCTTGCAACTTGGATTTACAGTGGAAATCCATCATGATTAAAGTGCCAGGTTTTGTCGGACCGAAGACAAAAAGCATGAGCAGCCTCCCACCCACCCCTCTCTCCCTAGTTTCCCCTATCAAGCTTTACTCCTTCCCAAACTCAAGAAAGTCACCAGGATTTCTCATGCGGCTGCAGTGCAAAGGACCAGCACTGCAAAATGACTTCTCATGAATCATTGGAGTTTCTGGAAGCAGCCAAAAGGTGGTGGTGTTTTGGTTTTTTTTGTTCTTGTTGTTTTTTGGTCCCAGCATGGAGACCTTTCATCTAGGAGGCAGCCTTCATAGGCCCGGAGCAAAACTGGATGGCCATGTCTCCCCAGATGCCATTTGGGTCATCACAACTGAAAGCAATGGAGGGAGGGGGCTGAGTAGTCGATGAATGGAAGCCAGAGGACTCCAAGAAGTTCGAAGCAAGTTGGGGAGCAGGGACGCAGTGATTAAGGCAAGGGTCGTAACATCAGTTCTGGGGGCCACGTGCAACACTCTGGGCATCTGTATCTGGCCTTCTGAATTCTCCCCAGGCCACACGCCTCACCAGACCTACTTTTCACCCTCCTACAGCACTTTTCCCTGACTGAGATGTGTCCTTCAACTCTGATCATGCCTCCTGCTTGCCTGGATAATGGAAGCCACCAAACTATGGATTCCGGTGTGGTTATAGCCAATGCTAGTCCTACGCAGAGTAAACCCATTCAAGTTCATGGAGCTGGCTAACTTACACCCATGAATTTTAGTGGGACTACTCTTAACAGAAGGGGACGCGGGTGGTGCTGTGAGTTAAACCACTGAGCCTAGGGCTTGCCGATCAGAAGGTTGGCGGTTCAAATCCCTGTGATGGGGTGAGCTCCCATTGCTTGGTCCCAGCTCCTGCCAACCTAGCAGTTCAAAAGCACTTCAAAGTGTAAGTAGATAAATAGGTACCGCTCCGGCGGGAAGGTAAACGGCATTTCCATGCACTGCTCTGGTTCACCAGAAGTGGCTTAGTCATGCTGGCCACATGACCCGGAAGCAGTACACTGGCTCCCTCGGCCAATAAAGCGAGGTGAGCGCCGCAAGCCCGGAGTCGGCCACGACTGGACCTAATGGTCAGGGGTCCCTTTACCTTTACCTTACTCTTAACAGAACTTAGTTGGGCACAACCCAATAATAGAGCACCAATTTGATTCAGGCCCTGATCCACCCAGATCAGTTCAGCTGAGTCCATTTAAGAATGTGAATGGGGCAAATTGCTCCTCCAGCCCTAGGGTCCAAGAGAGATGCAATACAGGAGGTGGAGGAGGGTTGTGCCAGGAAATTTTCTTTCCTTAGCTGTCTCTGCCACTGCTGCTTTCCTTACAGGGCTTAGAGCAAACCCAGTGGGAAATAACCCCACCCCTGGTGGAAGTATTGCCACTTCCCTATGGAATACATGGGTATGGGCTGCCCCACTTTTTCTGAAGGGTTGCAGCCCCAGAACGATTCTTCCACACAGTCAGATGTTTCTGGGATGGGAAACTTGTGGTATTCAAGATGTTGTGAGACTCCAACTCCCATCTGCCGCAGCCAGCATTGGCAATGGCATTCTGCCAAGGGATAAAAGGTTATTTACCTCTCAAGGCCAGCCACCTGTTGAGGGAGTATCTAGGATGGCCCCAATTATCTATATTGACTGACTGCAATGGCTCGCTTGTCTCTACAAGAACAGAAACAAGGTTGAGATTTAATTAGTTATTGTTGCATGTATAGCCAACCTTTTATCCAAGAGGCTCAAGGTGGTGTGTATTATTTTCTTCCCACACGCCATTTAATCTCTACTAAAACCCTGTGAAGTAGGTTAGGCTGAGAGGCAGTGACTGTCCTAAGGACATACCCAGTGAACTTCAACTTTGAGTGGGGATTTGAACCCTGGTCTCCCAGGTCCTAGCCTCTAACACTCTAACCACAAGACCAGCATGGTCCTACAGCTGGCATATACCAAAGGCAGATAAGCTGGTCACCATCCATCCACAGCAGGGGAGCTTCATGGCTGCATTCATCTGCTGTGTAAGCAGAATTTAGTGAAATGCAGTATGGTCTGTGAGATTACATTATATAAAGAAGTGAGGAAGTCATTGAATCATAGAAGAGTTGGAAGGATGACCCTGAGGATCATCTATTCCAACCCCCCACAATGCAGGAATATTCACCTGTCCTATGTGTGGGTTCGAACCTGCAACCTTGGTGTTATCAGCACTACGCTCTAACCAACTGAGCTATCTAGATCTTGAAACATCAGCTTAGACCTGGACTAGACTGCATACTGACCAATGTATGTTGTGTGCTCTGTCTCCTTGCCCAAATCCAAAAGGAACATCTGTCCCTTGGAAGAACAAATGCTCACTCAAGGATGGTAATGGGATGTGTAGTCCCTACAACATCTGAATAGGTGCATGTTAGCTATTCCTGGAGCAAGCAATACAATGGTCTTATTTGGGATAGGACAAAAGCCATGTGTTCCTAACTCTGGACTGATAGTGATGCCCTCCAGATGTTCTTAGACTGCAACTCATATCAGTCACAGCAAGTCTGACCAATGGTCAGGGATAGTGGGATTTGTAGTCTAGCAATGTTGTTGCTGCTGCTTTATCATCTTCCAAGTACATCCCAAGGTAATGGACAAAATATAATTCAGACAGCCTTCTCTATTGGCTTTTCAGCACCTGCTAAATACATTATTCTTTCAACAACCTTTCCAAAATCTTTATCCTAGTTGGAACCTGTATTGGATTTAAACTGATTTTATGTATGCATTGTTGCTTTAAACTGTTTTCTTCCCCTATTCATAACAGTTTTATATATGCCATTATATTGTCAATTGCTTCAAGGTGCCTCATGGGAATCGATTCATAAATGAAATGAAATAATAGCAATCACCATCATCAAGAAACCAGAAGATGAATACATCAGGAGGACACCACATTGGCTGCCCTTGGACTATACCAGGTGTGCAGAGCCTTTGGCCTTCCAGATGTTGCTGAACTACAACTCCCATCATCCCTGGCCAATGGCCATGCTTGCTGGGGCAGATGGGTGTTGCAGTTCAGCAACATCTATAGGACCACATATTCCCTTCACTTCGAGTAGACCATTTACCCAGTTCCATCCAACTCTGGCTTCCTTTATTGCAGGAATGAGGAACCTGTGGTCCTCCAGACATTGTTGGACAACAGTTCCCATCATATTCATCCTTGACCATTGGCCATGCTGGCTGGACTGATGGGAGTTGGAGTCCAGCAACTTCTGGACTGTCTCCCCATCCCTGATGAAGAGCAACCCTGGGCTTCAAGTTCACACAAGAGGCTGGCCCAGTGTGAGGACATCCCTGGAGGTGTCGCCAGCATCACAGGCTGAGCGGCCTCCAAGCAACTTGCTCTGCTTCAGATTTTGCCCCCCATGTAGCTCAACGCCTCTCCTCCTTCTGCCTGCTCCATCTCACTCTGTTCCTTTCTGCTAACTGCATAACAATTATACCCCTACGACAGCTCGACATGGAGGATTTATGAACTATGCCCCAGGGAAGGGACCAGGGCATAAATCATGGAATATTTAGGAAAGTGATCTACATTTATTGCACTTAATACTCTATTTAAAATGTCCAAGTGGACCCTATAAATCAGGGACACTGCAAAGATCGGTGGGGAGGGTGCCTCCCCGCTCCCCCTCTTGCAGACTGAAGAAAGTCAGAGCCCAGCAAAGCCGCCTTGGTGTTTGAAATCACTGCCGACTTTATCCCCCTTTAATCAGGGTTACATATCACACTGACGGTCTCCAGAGTGGGGCTGGCAGCACAAGGTCTGCTCGCTGCTATAGATTGGGAGCAGCAGTTGGAGCAACAGAACCTAAACTGGCTTTCGGATACTATGACCATAAAAACACTCACATGACAAATAGATGGAAGGACCCTGGGTGAGAGGCAGGGAAGGAAAGATCTCCTCGGGGCCTCCCTCCTAGGGATAACGAATACCAACATCCCCCAAAAGGTGCTTCATCTTTTTCTCTATGCAACTACAGCAGCAAAAGTATTATACAGTGGTACCTTGAGTTACAGACATTTCAGATTACAGATGCTTCGGTTTACAGACTCCACTAACCCAGAAATAGTAACTTGGGTTAAGAACTTTGCTTCAGGATGAGAACAGAAATCATGTGGCGGCAGTGCTGCGGCAGCGGGAGGCCCCATTAGCTAAAGTGGTACCTCAGGTTAAGAACAGTTTCAGGTTAAAAACGGACCTCCAGAATGAATTAGGTTCTTAACCCAAGGTACCACTGTATGCACAAAGATGTGAAAGACCAAGAAACACCAGCCAAAGAGGAATGGAAAAACAAACTGATAGGAATATGTGGAGCTGACAAGTATGTCAACAAAAACTAGGGATCAGGAGGAGGAACAGCTAAGAGAGCAAACTCTCCAACATTTCTCTGTTGAAAATAGGGACACCCCATTCCATAATATTAATTTTACTATTTACACCCCACATATCTGACTGGGTTGCCCCAGCCACTCTGGGCGTCTTCCAACAAAAACATAATAAAACATTTTTTAAAAAAACCTTCCCTAAACAGGGCTGCCTTCAGATGGCTGCATAGGCTCCAACACTTCTCTGATGAAAATAGGGACATCCTAAGGAAAAATGGGACATTCTGGGATCAAATTAGAAACTGAGAAGGCTTCTGTAAATCTGGGACTGTCCCTCAAAAAGAGGGACACTTGGAAGGTCTGAGAGAGGAGTGGAAACGCTTTGTAGAATACTTGAAGAAGTGTAATAGTCAGATGAACCTACAAGTCAGATGTGAAACATGAACAGCAGTCAAATAAGACATTAAGATGAATGAAAAGGGGTGGTTAACAATTATACGTAGCATGGCAAGGAAAACCACGGAGAGATGGGAGAGAGAATCACAAAATGCATATATGGAATAGTTTGGAAAATTATTCAAAAATAAGATTTTAAAGAAGGAAAGTTCTCCTAGGCCAGCGGTTCCCAAAGTGGTCTGTACCACCCCCTGGGGGAGGGTTGCCTTTGGAGGCACTAAGAGGCAAGGGGGTGAGAGAGGGGCAGTGAAGGTGTACATGACTGGCAGCCTTTGAAAAGGTGGCATCGCTGGACGAAGTTCATCAATTTTGTTGAATTCAACTTAAAAGTCTGGATTGGATTTCGAAGGAATGTGCAATTAATTGTTTCTGTTGCCAGTTTGGTTGTTCTATTATTTTCCTCAGTGGGTCATGCAAACTGCTGTTCTGAAGAATGCTTTTTATAGGGTAGGGTACTGCTAAAATGGGGACTCGGGTGGCGCTGTGGGTTAAAACACAGAGCCTAGGGCTTGCTGATCAGAAGGTCAGTGGTTTGAATCCCCGCGACGGGGTGAGCTCCCGTTGCTCGGTCCCTGCTCCTGCCAACCTAGCAGTTCAAAAGCACGTCAAAGTGCAAGTAGATAAATAGGTACCACTCCAGTGGGAAGGTAAACGGCGTTTCCGTGCACTGCTCTGGTTTGCCAGAAGTGGCTTAGTCATGCTGGCCACATGACCCATAAGCTGTACGCTGCTCCCTCGGCCAATAAAGCGAGATGCGCGCCGCAACCCCAGAGTAGGCCACGACTGGACCTAATGGTCAGGGGTCCCTTTACCTTTACCTTACTGCTAAAATGAAGTTGTCCCCCCTCTGTTTTAGTAACCCCCTTCCTGAATAACAGAATCCTGTCACACTGAGCTCAAATAAACCCCTGCTCATCAGCTGATGAGTAGGGGTTAACTCCTACTCAGTTACTCTGTGCATTCCTGCTGGGATCAACCCCATTCTGCCTCCCATCAGTTGACATCAAAAGTGACATCTGTTGATGGGCAAATGGATGTGGTTTGGGTGAAATGGCCCTGCAGGCCAACTTGGACTCCCTGGCAGCTGAGATGGGCCTCCAGTACAGAGGTTCCGCCCCCCTGACTTAGGTAAGTGATAGGTGGGTGGTCCCACACACCTGTCAACATTGATCTGATGTAGAGGAAGGAATAATCCAGTCCGCCTCCTTGCAGTCTCAGTGGAAGGGCTGCAGACCATGAATCCATTGGAGGTACCATCATGTCACGATCAAGTCCTATGATCCCTTGCTGCAAAAGGCACAAAGGGCTGAGGAAGCCCCCATGGCCTAATGGCAGGCTTTGGGGTGCCTTTCTCCTCTCAGGGCTTTTCTGTAAAAGCAGCCATGATTTACAGCCCGCAGACAGGGTTCGCCGACTGCCAGCGAGAGCCTGCTTGCAGGTTCCCAGAGGAAGCAGCCTGTTCGGAGATGGCAAGGTGACAAGGTTTATGGAGAGCAACACAATGTGTCTAAGGCAGCCTGTCAGCTGGAGATGGATGTAGTGGCAGAGAAGGTCCATTACTTCATTCACACCTCAACAAGCAAACAATAAAGCTCACTCAGGCAGCCAGAGCAGCAATATTGCAGGGCGGGGAGTACGTTCAGTGGGCCGCTTTCCCCACCCCTTACAAGCCCTTACTCAGCAAGGGATGAGCCTGTAAGGAGGAGAAAAAATGCTGGTCTGTAAGAGCACCTGGGTGGGACACGGGTGGCACTGTGGGTTAAACCACAGAGCCTAGGACTTGCCAATCAGAAGGTTGGCAGTTCAAATCCCCGTGACAGGGTGAGCACCCATTGCTCGGTCCCTGCTCCTGCCAACCTAACAGTTCGAAAGCACATCAAAGTGCAAGCAGATAAATAGGTACCGCTCCGACGGGAAGGTAAACAGCATTTCCGTGTGCTGCTCTGGTTCACTAGAAGCGGCTTAGTCATGCTGGCCACATGACCCGGAAGCTGTACGCCGGCTCCCTTGGCCAATAAAGCGAGATGAGCACCGCAACCCTAGAGTCAGCCACGACTGGACCTAATGGTCAGGGGTCCCTTTACCTTTACCTTTTAAGAGCACCTGGGAGCAAAACACATGGGGCAACCCAAGGACACATTATGACCCCAAGTACTAAGGCACCATCTCCCTTATCTGTAGGGCTAAAGCAAGGAAGGGAACCTCGTCCCCAGGCCACAGCCCTTGCCAGCTCCACTGTGCACTCACCATGCATTCTGGAAGTGTGCATTTCGAAGGACAGCTTGTATGGATATACCGTATTTATTTGAAAGCAATGCACCCCATTTTTGGCCAAGTTCCATCACAAAAATACAGTAATGATTTTTGTAAGGATATAATGGGGAGGAGGAATCATAGAACCGTAGAGTTGTAAGGTACCACCCCAAAGGTCATTCTAGAACAACCCACTGTATTTCAGGAATTGCAGCTAAATACAGTGGTACCTCGGGTTACAGAGGCTTCAGGTTACAAACGCTACAGACTTTGCTAACCCAGAAATAGTACCTTGTGTTAAGAACTTTGCTTCAGGATGAGAACAGAAATCATGGGGCAGTGGGAGGCCCCATTAGCTAAAGTGGTACCTCAGGTTAAGAACAGTTTCAGGTTAAGAACGGACCTCCAGAATGAATTAAGTACTTAACCCGAGGTACCACTGTAATCCCTGTCTGATGTCCATTCAAACTCTACTCAAAAATCTCCAATGACTGACAGTCCACCACCTTCCGAGGGAGTCAGTTCCACTGTCAAGCAGCTCTTAATGTCAACATGTTCTTCCTAATGTTAACTCAGAATCTCCTTTCTTGTTATTTGAATCCATTGGTTTGGGTCCTCTGGAGCAACAGAAAACAAGCTTGCTCCATCTTCCAGGTGACAGCCTTTCACATATTTGAAGACAGCTATGATATCACCTCTCCATCTCTTCTCCAGACTAAACATACCCAACTCTCTCCACCGTTCCTCATAAGGCTTGGTTTCCAGGCCCTTGACCATCTTCAACCATAAACCATGTATATCAGTTTGGGATATAAATCTTACTTTTAAATGATAAAAACAACTGGTGGCTTTCAATGCTAGTCCTACTCAGAGGACCTTAGGTTCTGTCATTTCAATGGGTTTCCTCTGAGTAGGACTTAGTCTCCTACAACCCAATGTGTGGTAGTCAGATTAAAGGATGGTAGTGGCACAGTCAGCACTCCCTCCCAAGGATTTAGAGACAGATCCAAGGACAGGCAAGGGATCTAAATCCATCATGCTTGCAATATCTTGTGTAACCTGTTTTAACTTTCCTCCCATGAATTAAGCACTCCAAAACCACAGGATTCTGCCAGGAGAGGCCACAAATGCAAATCTCCTTATTCACTTTGATTGCCCTTCCTGCCAGAGACAGGCTAATATCACGGAGCTTAAGGGCTAAAAGGCATCTTGCTGGCACTCTGCCCCTTGGTAGCTTGCCCACCGCAAGACGAGCAAAGGGGCCAATCCTGGCAATCTCTCCTCAAGACTCTGAACAGGCCGGCTACTTGCTGCTTCCCCAAAGATAATTCCAGATTCTCAGAAGCTTAAAGCAGCAAAAGCCTTCTGGGCTTTACATATTCATTTCTTCTCCCATCAATTCCAATCGTTTGATTATTTTTACAGCGTGAAGGGGACGGGGAGGCTGAGAACTAAACAGGTGGGGACACATGGGCAGGCAGACAACTGGTGAGAATGTGTCCTTAAATGGCTCTGCAGAAAGTCTCAGTTCAGAGTCAGCGGGTGGCCAATCTTCAGGCATTTGTGCCCCAACGCCATTAAGAACGGACACAAAAGGAAAAAGAGATTGGGAGGGAGGAGGGAGAAGAACAAACTTGGGTGTTATTTCTTAGATACAGCTGGAATGGAATGACTTCAAGTAGAGGACCCAAAAGTTGTGTTTCAGTTCACACATTGTTTTGAAAAGAGCGAATCCAGTAAATTCGGCTTCGAAAGAGACCTGAATACAATCCAAATCTGAATCTGAATCTCTCCTTCCTTGGAGGTTTTTAAGCAGAGGTTGGGCGGCCATCTGTCATGGATGCTTTGGTTGAGATTCCTGCATTGCGGGGGGTTGGACTAGAGGATCCTAGGGGCCCCTTCCAACTCTACAATTCTATGGTTCTCCTCCATCTTGAGTCCACACGGCCTGGCAGACACTCTTTCCAACAAGGATTCTCTCCCAGCCGTATTTGGACATGGCAGGGACTGAACCTTTCACATGCAAAGCGGATGCTCCGTCACTGAGCTATGGCCCATCTTTAGCAAAGAGCAAAGGAGAAGGAGCACAGGAGGGACATGCAGCAAAGTGCAGGCAACTCCACTCCTCCCAGAGTCTTTGGGAAGAGGGTGGGGTGGAGGGGGTGCAACCTGCCATCATGGCCAGCAGCAAAATCTCCCCTGTGTGGGATTGGCCCCTAGCGCCGCTCCTGAGGAATGTGCCTTCCAGCAGAGGAGCAGGTGCTTGAAGGAAGGTTACGGTGGTCCAGCCCTCCAAGAAAAACAGCAGTCCTACTTGACGAGGAAACAAAGCAGGGAACAGCCTTTGCAGCGTCAGATTTATAGGCCCCGGCAGACGTGGAGGGGGTGTGGATCGAGGGAACCATCGCGGCAAAGGGTTTGGAGAGAGCCGTCAGCAAGCGGCTCTCCACTCTGCCAGGGTTACAACTCCGTCCACCTTGCCATTCAAATAGACCTGGTGATGACTCAGAGTGCCATCAGGTTTGCGCCTCATGGGTTCAGGGGAAGAAGGAGTGTGTGTGTGTTTGTGTGTGTATGTGTGTCCAGGCTGCAGAGCGCAGCAATCAACACACTTGCGTTCGAGGCTGCTGGGAAAGAACGATTGCACCCCAGAGGTGGCTGCCTTTCAGAGGCGGGTAACGTGAGCCAAGCACGAGGATCATTGGAGAGAATGAGAGAGTGTGAAACAGCTCTTACGAGCCCCGGAGCGCCCCACAGATGGGTCAGCTGCTCAAAAGGAAAGTGGGGGCCGGCAGAATCTGGGGAGAAGACTAGGTTATAATCACACGTGCCAGAACTGGCAGTGAGGATGCTGGGGTGTAAGGTAAGGGGGCAGCTCCAGGAGAAACCAGCCTGCTGAGAAGCTCCTTTCTCGGCTGCATTTCATGCAAAGTATTTCACCCCTTAAGGACACGGGTGGCGCTGTGGGTTAAACAACAGAGCCTAGGACTTGCCGATCAGAAGGTCGGCAGTTCAAATCCCCGTGACGGGGTGAGCTCCTGTTGCTTGGTCCCTGCTCCTGCCAACCTAGCAGTTTGAAAGTATGTCAAAGTGCAAGTAGATAGATAGGTACCGCTCTGGCGGGAAGGTAAACGGCGTTTCCGTGCTCTTTTCTGGTTCACCAGAAGTGGCTTAGTCATGCTGACCACATGACTTGGAAGCTGTACGCCGGCTCCCTTGGACAATAAAGCGAGATGAGCACCGCAACCCCAGAGTCGGTCACGACTGGACCTAATGGTCAGGGGTCCCTTTACCTTTTTATTTCACCCCTTAAAGAAGTTGGAATGAAAAGGGCAACCGAAATGGTAAAGGGTGTGGGGCAACTCCCCCTGGCAGGAAAGCATCGTACGTAGCTCAGTGGTACAGCATCTGCTTTGCATGCAGAAGGTCCCAGGTCCAATCCCCAATGGGGATGGCAATGATGTCCCATCTGACACATCGAAGAGCCTCTGCTAGTTAGTGTGGACAATACTGAGCTTGATGGAGCGTTGGTCTGATTTGGTATAAGGCATCTTTTTACATTCTAACCAATGGGAATCTGTGCTTCCTTCTCCGAGCTTAGAGTGCTCCCAGACCGTCGCTATTCTGGGGTAGTATCTGGTCACATATCAAGAATTGAGGTTGCACAATTGAAGTTTATTTGTCTGTCTTGCACAACAGACCCAGTTTCTGCAAAATCTGTCGTTTTTGCAGGCAGGAAAGTGATGCGGAAATGCACTAGAGTGGTAAAGCACTTGCTTGACACAATGCTGTCTAACCGCCCTACACACAAATCAGAATAAATTATCAATAAGCAAATCCTCTAAAATCACCCTGTGTTGCCATGTGCTCCATCTTAAAGCTTACAGATGTCCCTAGTGAACGCAAGAAGGTGCCTTATGCCAAGTCAGATTATTGCTCCGTCTAGTTGAATATTGTCTACACGGACTGGCAGCAACTCTCTAAGGTTTCAGAAAGGAGAGTTCTGATCCCTACTTAGATATGCCAGGAATAGAATTTGTTTAGGGTTGTAGCCAATGTTAATCCTACCTAGAGTAAACCTATTGAAATGACAGGCAGTGGCTCTCCATAGTTACAGACAGGGCTTGAATCTGAGACTGATACATTTGTCTCTCTTTTTACCTCTGGGCAAGGCTGGATGGATCTATCTATTTCTCTTCTCTTCATTTCTCATTTTTATGATCTTGAATTCAGTTCTCCACATTTTTTGCAGCAATTTGCGATTCATTCATTTTTAAAGCGAAAATTCATGAGCATTGTATTGCTAATAATGATCTATAATATAAATGTAAGGGAAGATAGGGAGTGGTTTGGGGGTGACAGTAGAGACTAAGGGTGGAGGAGAAATTAGATTCAGTACAGTACACATTTAAAGCCAAATCAATCAAATCCACCTTATCCGAATTTTGCACTTATCCAAATGTAGATTGCAAAACAATGCTTCCAAAAATGCATATGTGGGAGAGATATATTGGGGGTAAAATGAGGCTATTTATGAAAACAGTATATAAAAATGCATAATCTTTGGAACCAAGTATTTTGAAACAAACAGGTTAGTCAAAACTGCTTATGAAATGCTTATAAAATGTGTTTATTAAGAGAAATCCACACTAAGGTGCTGGTGAATTTTCATGAGGAAATCTTTCTTTAAAATAAAAATCACAAATTGCTGCAGAAATGTGGAGAACTGAATTTAAGATTGGAAAAATAAGAAACTGGGAGAACTCTAATCCACATATCCTTTTGCCCCAATAGAGGTGGTTTGGGGGATGGGAGATGGAAAACCCCAGACACCCACCTGCATGAAGCTGTGGGAGAAAGCCACTGGCTACTGGCAAAAGATCTGCATCATACATCTGCAAAAGCCCAGATTTTTCCTTCCTGGGAAAGGGGGCGTCTGCCTGGAGACAGTGCCTAGCCCGGCAGGCTTCTTTCTCAAAGCATAAAGCACAGGCGAAATAAATCAGTCAGCTCCCCGCCCGTGCCTGCCTTGCAGACAATTTATGGACCTGGTGTGAGGCCCAGCTCAGTTCTGTGATAGATTTCTTTGGGGGATTACAGATACCGTGTCGGGCTTTCCTGGGAGAGAGAGGCAGAGCAGCGTGTGGTGATGCCATCGCCAGACTCTGCTGGATTTATGGGAAACTCATGAGTGCAGCCACAAGATAAGTCCTTTGTTTGAGTCCCATTCAGCCAAACCAGACCTACCCAAGGCTGGCTCCAGGTTTTGAAAGTCCCTTGGGAAAGATGCTCTCGTGGGACAGAGGGAAGCCTCCTTGAATAACCCCACCTTCCTATAAGACATAGGAAGCTGGATTATACTGGGTCAGGCGATTGGTCCATCTAGCTGTCTATACTTACTGGTTCTCCAGGATTTCAGACAGGAAACATTCCCATCCCTTCTTGGAAGGATTGAAAGTGGGGCCATCTGCTTCACAGCTGAGCTATGGCCCTTCCTCAAATATTTGGAGCCAACCTGCTTTATAGCAAATCAGATCACTGGTCTATCTAGTTCATTGACTAGCTGTGGTTCTCTGTAATGTTTCTGGTGAGGGACGTTTTCAGACCTGCCTAGAGCATGGGAATTCAATCTGCGACCTTCTGCCTGCTCCAACTGACTTGAGCTATGGTCTTTCCCCTAGATATGAAATATGATTCCAGTTCTCATGCTTCTCAATAAAGCGGTGGTTCATACAGAGCCTCCTTGAATGGCTTTCAAAGATAATCTGACAAATTCACAGAGGAGAAAGCTATCCATTGCTACTAGTCCTTATGAATCTGTTCTTTCTCTGCTTTCATAGTTGTTCTCCCTCTCTCACGACACCAGAACTCATGGATGTACAACGAAGTTGAATGTTGGAAGATTCGGGACAAGGAAGTACTTATGTACTCAGTGCGTGGTTGAACTATGGAACTCACTCCCACAGGAGGCAGTGATGGCCACCAACTTCAAAAGAAGATTAAATGAAATCATGAAGGCTATCAGTGGCTACCAGACATGGTTCTCTGTTCTACATTGGCAACATGCCTCTGAATCAGAATCAAAAGTTGTGCTGTTGCACTCAAGTCCTGTTTCTGGGCTTCCAATAGGCAAGTGTGGTGTAGTGGTTAAGAGCGGTAGTCTCGTAATCTGGTGAACCGGGTTCGCGTCTCCGCTCCTCCACATGCAGCTGCTGGGTGACCTTGAGCCAGTCACACTTCTCTGAAGTCTCTCAGCCTCACTCACCTCACAGAGTGTTTGTTGTGGGGGAGGAAGGGAAAGGAGAACATTAGCAGCTTTAAGACTCCTTTGGGTAGTGATAAAGCGGGATATCAAATCCAAACTCTTCTTCTTCATCATCATCATCTAGTTGGTTATTCCAAAAACAAGATGCTGAATTTTGATGGGCCATTGGCTTGCTCCAGCAGGTCCATCTTATGTTCTTCCTGGGAGGATTTTCACTCTAAATCTCTACTTGGTTGACAACTGACCATCTGTCAGGGATGCTTTAGCTGAAATTCCTGGATTGCAGGGGGTTGGACTAGATGACCCATGGGTGCCTTCCTACTCTGTGATTCTGTGACCTCTCAATTGAAATTTGCAGCCCTAGCTTCAAGTTGGAATCATCCATGTAACAACTGGGTTTCAAGGTTGCAGTCTGATGCCAAGTTAGAAACATGCAAGCTAACCGGTTTCCTTGAGGAAATGTTCCCAGTATCTGTTGCCTAGGTTACACCTATAGCCAAGCTGTCATCTTCCATAGAACCTGGGACAGATTTAAAGAAGTTATGGCTTCTGTTTTTGGTAAGTTCTTTGTCCCACCAGCAGCAACATCACTCCCTACCTCCCTCTGTAATATGCAAGGATTACAGTATCATATGGAAATGATTAAGTGATTTGTCTGGTTGGCCCTAATGCTGCCACAATAATCTGTCCTGACTGCCTTCATGAGACTCTGCTGGAGCCAAGCCCCTGTCTCTGAAAAGGCCACATGTTGTTGCCAACTAAGTCCTACTCAGAGTAGGCCTATGGAAAATAATGAATCTAAATTAGCCATGCCCATTAATTTCAATGGGTCTACTCTGAGGATTCCTAACATTTGGTACAGCTTCATACCGGGAACTGACCATCTTCACATTGGATCCCACAAGTTAATTACAGATTGCCGGAGGAAATCCTTTCTGTTTGGATTACTGGTGAGTCAAAATGTCTCCAAAAATTCCCCGTTTTTCTGGGGAATTTTCTGGGATCTCTATCTCTTCTGCGTCCTGCCCAATTCCCCATTTCCTTAATCCCAAAACAAAAGAAGACAGCAGATGCACCCATTGCCATCGCTAATGGCAGTCCCTACTCTTGAGAAACCATTGGAACATTTCTCTTCCCTTTTTAATTTTTTTTTTAATGCATTTTTTACAACTTTTATACACACGTCATACAATATCTGTCATTTATCCCTTTACCTAGGACTTCTCAGTCCATTTCCCCATGGCATTCTAAGTGAACCTTGGTCAGCTGCAGAGCCTGATATTCCACCCATTTTCCTCTCAAATCTTCCTTTATTTTATATTATCTGCTGCTCATATGTTAACTCCTACATGCATGTTAAATTGAATATTGTACCCTCTAAGATATTCTCCAAAACACTTCCACTCTTCTCTTGCATGTGTCAGCAGCAAAGAAGAGATAGTTTGAAAGACGCCTGGTTGTTCTAGCATTCTACCCAGAAGGTGGTGATTTTGTGAGGTCCTTAGAACAGGCATAGGCAAACTCAGCCCTCCAGATGTTTTGGGACTACAATTCCCATCATCCCTGACCACTGGGCCTGTTAGCTAGGGATCATGGGAGTTGTAGTCCCAAAATATCTGGAGGGCCGAGTTTGCCTATGCCTGCCCTAGAAGTTCTCTCTCCCTTACTCTCCACCACAGACTGCAGTTCTCCAGGCCCCACTTCCTTGGCTGCTGTAACCATTAAACTGGGTTTAAACTGAAAGTGGATGAGGGGCCAGTCCTGCCACTGGTAAAGCAAGGAAACCACTTCCATGCACCTGGCTCTCCATGCCATGGGAAAGGAAAAGATTTATATTTATTTTATTATTTCTACGGCTTGGGAGAAGGAGCATTGGTTATGGGATTTTCTGCCTCGTGTTATAAAATAACTTTGATTTGCCCTGATATGCTGAGGGGGTCTGAAGGCATCATTTGCTCTTCCGCCTCAGGACTTGGGTCAGCCTCCTTTCCTGTTCCCCCTTCTTACCATTTAATTCTGAGGTCCAAGACCACATCCCAAGCAGCAATCCGTACGATGTGGCACATTTCTGCCTTCCAAGGCTAGATGGCGCTATGTACTCGAGACAGTTCCATGAACTTAACCACAATTTCCCAAATATTTCACCTCTATCTCAGTTCCTCCTTCCCACAATCTGACCTCCAAAATGCTTTCAGTACTGCCAGAGTCTGTGCCCCTGGGGCCTTCCTCCTGACCACCAAAATTTGAAGAGGGTTTCTGCCGAATCGGCAGACAATGCATAAAATGTTGCCTTGGTCTGCATAAGGCTACCACCCATCTAGAATGTTTACTGGCTGGTCATATTTTTGGAAACTTTATCCCATGATAACATTTTTTCCCCCAAAAAAGTTGCTATTATTTCAGAGAATAGTTTGAGTGAATAGTCACTTACAACAAATAGGGGTTGACAACTTTGTTTGGCCCATGGGCATATTTGGATCTTTGAAGAAGTGTCATGGACACCACTTCTTCTTGTCACCTCTCTAGCCCAGATCAGCCCATTCCCCAGAAAAGCAGAAAGAGGGAGCATACACATAAACATTTTGTTTTTCCAAGCAATGTAGGTAAATGTTTGGTCCGCTAGACCTCATCAGATCCTTGAGGACCATAGAGCTGAAAGAGGAAGTGGGAAAGAGTGTCACACTTCCAACTTCCTCCTTTGGCACTATGTGCTTTTCAAGGCAGAAAAACGTAATCACACTCATGGCCAAGGGGTCAAGAGAGGGAGGCAGGGAGGGAGGGAGGGAGGGAGGGAGTGTTCAGACGTTTTAGGGTCTCTAAGGAAAGACTTCAGGGGTGTCATTGGTCCCACAGGTGCCACAACCCCTTTCATAAGAAGTAAAATCCCAATGGATAACTTGTCATTAGGTTGAGGATGGGAAACCCATGAACCTTCAGACATTGCCAGACTACAATTCACACCATCCCTAACTATCAGCAATCCTGGTCAGGGCTTATGGAAGCCCAACATCAGCTTGAAGGCAACAAGTTTCCCAACACAATCTTCTTGCTTAATTTGTCTTGGACAGTTCCTTGAGTACATTAATGCCCTCCTACAACTAACAAACAAATGCAGGGGTACCCTTTGCTATTAAAAGCTGCAGAATATATGCTCCATTCAGTTACAGGCAATATCTGCTAGTTCTGTCCATACAAGTTGTGACTGATTTGATTAATTTTCTCCCCACCCCCACTACTCCATAATGAAAGCAAATATGGGGAAGAATGCCCATTTGTGGCATTCCTGGCTTACCTCTCAATAGCACTGAGAGCTGAGGTCTCATGAGCAACAGCAGTGTGATGAAGTGGTTAGGGTGCCGGACTAAGACCTGGGATAAAGGTAAAGGTAAAGGTACCCCTGCCCATACGGGCCAGTCTTGACAGACTCTGGGGTTGTGCGCCCATCTCACTTAAGAGGCCAGGGGCCAGCGCTGTCCGGAGACACTTCCGGGTCACGTGGCCAGCGTGACATCGCTGCTCTGGCGAGCCAGAGCCGCACACGGAAACGCCGTTTACCTTCCCGCTAGTAAGCGGTCCCTATTTATCTACTTGCACCCGGAGGTGCTTTCGAACTGCTAGGTTGGCAGGCGCTGGGACCGAGCAGCGGGAGCGCACCCCGCCGCAGGGATTCGAACCGCCGACCTTTCGATCAGCAAGCCCTAGGCGCTGAGGCTTTAACCCACAGCGCCACCTGCGTCCCTAAGACCTGGGATACCATGGTTCAAATCCCCACTCAGGCATCAATACAGTATATAGGGTAGATGCACACAAAACCCTGAGAAAACAATAGGGGTAGACAGTGCTTGTTTTGAAATCAGAGGCACACCATGCATTCAAACCAGGTACCCTACCTATACCCGGTAGGGTTAGGAACATCCCTGTCTGAAAACGTGGAGAGCCTCTATCATACCAGATAAAGGGACACGGGTGGTGCTGTGGTCTAAACCACTAAGCCTCTTGGGCTTGCCGATTAGAAGGTTTGAATCCCCGTGACGGGGTAAGCTCCTGTTGCTCAGTCCCAGCTCCTGTCAACCTAGCAGTTTGAAAGCACGCAGTGCAAGTAAATAAATAGGTACTGCTCCAGTGGGAAGGTAAACGGTGTTTCCATGCACTGCTCTGGTTTCGGTGCTCCGTTGCACCAGAAGAGACTTAGTCATGCTGGCCACATGACCAGGAAAAACTGTCTGTGGACAAACGCCAGCTCCCTCGGCCTGTAAAGTGAGATGAGCCCTGCAACCCTAGAGACGTCTGCGACTGGACTTAACTGTCAGGGGTCCTTTACCTTTACCTTTTTTATACCAAGTAGGTATGAAAACCTGGAGAGCCTCTGTCACTCAGTGTAGACCAGTGTTTCAGCTGCTGTTGGACAACAAATCCCATCACCCCTAGCTAGCAGGACCAGTGGTCAGGGATGATGGGAATTGTAGTTCAAAAACAGCTGGAGACCCACTGGTGTAGACAATGCTAAGGAATGTGAACCAATTGGTGGACCAATGGGTTTGACTCAGTGTAGGGCATCTTCTTGTGCTCCGATGTTCACCAACACGCTAGCAAGAAAAGCAAATCAGCAAATGTCTGTCACAGTTTCAGAGTGCGATTAATAAGGCAAAGCCCTGGCGATGGTGGCGGTGGTGGAAACGAGCCCTCCGATTCCAGAAATGCCACGTGCCGGGGCCACTGGGGGTTAGTTTGCTTTCAAAATGTCTAATTCTGTTTAGGTTCATGCTCAAACACTCTCAAGTGCTGTCGCATGGTGTGTTTTCGAGAGGGAGGAAAAAAAACACTTATTTTTACAAATGCTCAAACTTTCCTGCCACAAATTATTCTTGGCTGGTTTACAAGCAGAACGGCTGCCTGTAGTCGTCTCTCTCTCTCCACCCCCCACCCCCTTTTAAGGAATTAAAAAAAACAGAGAGAGGTGGCTTAAGAGGTATTTCATTTGCCTGAGGTTCTCCCTTCCATCATAACGATGCAACAAGAGTTCAAGAGTTCTTGCCTGCCTCCCTCCATATAAGGCAAAATGGCTTCCAGTCACTTGGAGTCAAAAGCAAAGGATGGGCACAGAATTCAACCAAATACGCAAACCAAATCAAGCCAATTCGTAACAACCTGTAGATAATTTGTAGACCCATGCAATAAACAAGTAGTACCCATTTCTAATCAATAACCAAATGGAGTGGGGTCCTTTTTCTCCACTAATCAAAAGACACCCTGGTCCATTACTTGTCCTGTGGAAGGGAATATTAAGCAGAATCAAAGAAGCCACTTGAATGAATTAATGGCAATTATGAACGAGTATTTCTCACACAAAAAGGAGTTTCTGCACAATTCCCTCCATTAGGTAAAGGTAAAGGTACCCCAACCGTTAGGTCCAGTCGTGGACAACTCTGGGGTTGCGCGATCATCTCGCTCTACAGGCCGAGGGATCCGCAGACAGCTTCCAGGTCATGTGGCTAGCATGACTAAGCTGCTTCTGGCAAACCAGAGCAGTGCACAGAAACGCCGTTTACCTTCCCGCCGGAGCGGTACCTATTTATCTACTTGCACTTTGACGTACTTTCGAACTGCTAAGTGGGCAGGAGGTGGGACCAAACAACAGGAGCTCACCCTGTCATGGGGATTCGAACCGCCAACCTTCTGTTTGGCAAGCCCTAGGCTCTATGGTTTAGACCACAGCACCAACCGCGTCCAACTAGTCCAATTAGACTAGTCCAATTTAAGAAAACCAAGGCACAGGTTTTCATGAAAATTCCATTGGTATTTTAGTGCACCTTTCTCCAAATAACATACACAGTTTTGTACGTAAACTTGCCTGATCTACACCCCAAACACAATGCAAGTCTGCACATTATTTCACTGATCTACACATGCATACTTTTCTTATGTATACATGCATTTCTTTACACTTTTTTGTTCTGCTTGAATTAATGAGTCACAAAATTCAGAGAAATGTGAATTTCTCAGTATAGTTGCATTTTGGTTCACTTATTGTTTCAAGAAATGCAAATGAAGCAGAGTCACATCAAAACATTGAGTGAACTGAATTTATCCCCCACCTCTATATTTTCTGGCACTGTCAGACTCTTCTCTCTCTTCTGCCTTTCCCCTCTGCTCCTTTTGCCTTTGATTTCTTTGTCTTTTTCATTCAAAAGCCTGACTTACTTACTAGGAGCCTCCACCCGTGCTGGCTCCACTTGCCAACTCCTCACCCCTTTCTCCCCATCCCCTTCCTTTATACCTGACCAACCCACCCATCCCTCACTCACTCACTCGATCTCCCCCAGCTTGTCCCTCACAGTTCACCCCCAAACACCTGCCCTTCACAGCTTGATACAGGCTTAATGGAGGGGTGAATCATAGAGTTGTAGAGTTGGAAGGGACCCAAATAGTCACCTAGTCCAACTCCCTGTATTGCAGGAATCACAACTAAAGAATTCCTGACAGGTGGCTATCCAAACCTGCAATGAAAGAGTCCACAACCTTCTGAGGCTATCCGTTCCATTGCCCAACAGCTCTTATTGTCAGAACATTCTTCCTAAAGTTTAGCTGGTGGAGTTTAGTCACAGTTTCCCAAAATGCTCTCTGAAGGACCTCCCACTCTCCTTTAAATGTCACTCCAGTGTCACTCTACGCTCCTTTGAATGTCACTCCTTTCTCAGCAGCTCACCTGAGCTGCCCACAACCTGCACCGCTTACTCTCTTGCCTGCCAGCTAGCCTGTCATTGCACTGCAATTGGTATAGCCACCTACTGGCAGCCATGAAAACTGCAGCGTGATGACAAATTTTCTTACTATTATATAGTAGAGATATATTGATGAGAGCCACTTGAAGACATAATATTTGTCTAAAAAACAGGATGGATGTAAGCAGTCAGGGATGGATGGCGGCTTCCTACTGTATAGAAAAAGGTGTATTGCAGGGATGGAGAACCATTTTCAGCTTGAGGACCACATTTCCTTCTATGTCACTTTCTAGGGGCCATATCCCAGTTGTGTGCAGGGCCAGGGGCAAAAGTAAGCCAAGCTATTAATGTAAATTTTACCATTGTACAACAGGCTAGTTTCTACAGACACTCCTCCCTGTTCACCATCCAGTCAGGCAAGGGGCATTATCAGAGTTTAAGGACATGTTCCAGCCAGGCAAAATCACCCAAGGTGGGTACAAAGCACAGGTAGTATGGGGTGTGTGACCTGGAGAGAGTTTCAAGGGCAAGATAGAGAAGCCTCTGTATATCAAATTTCCCCACTTGCAATGCATTGCATAATAAAGATGTGCTAAACCTGCATCAGTTGAGTCTTTCCCTTGTGAAGCAGTAAGCCTGAATTTGTGTAGAGGAAGCGGGGAGGGGCAACTGGAGAGGGAAGACTCTGCAGAATGTGCATAATTTGAGGGACTGGGCTTGTAGACCACTGTGGGTGGTTTCACCTGGCCTGGCTTGTTTGGCTAACTCGTGATGGATTGTCTCATGATGTCGAGAAACAGTGGGAGGCTCTGGAATTGTAACATTTCTTTAAAGAGCAGGTTAAAGCCAGGAGGAACTTCAAAAGAGACACAGGAAACAGACAGAGCCCAGAAGTTCAGCAAGCCCTGAAATAGATCCCATCCTCCCATTGACTTGCCTGGTTATGATGAGGCACTCCCAAAGACAAAGGAGTAATCGAGATCAAAAGAAGATGCTGAGCTATAAATTAGGAAGCTCGCCTTTCCCAGACTCAGGGATCCTCCCCCTCTCAGATACACAAACAGGAGATTTGGATCTCTAGGAGCCAGCTGCATGCCATATTGGAAACGTTGCTTTTTTTCAGTTGTGTCTTATGTAATTGCTACAACTGCACAATCTCTTACATTTAAGGTTCCCAGCTGGCCTCCCATGTAGACACTGACCAGCTATAGCAAGGATGAACACATCACATGCCTCCCGTTCTTTGTAGGGAAGGGATGTTACTCAGTGGCAGGGCACTTGCTTTGCATGCAGAAGTTCCTGGATTCAGATCCCGGTGTTTCCAGGTAGGTCAGGGAAAGATCCTTGGAGATCATCTCCCAGATAGCACAGGCAATACCACACTAGGTGGACCAATGGTCTTGTTCAATATAAGGCAATTTCCTATGCTCTGATATGGAAAGGGGATGCAGCTCAGTGGTAGTGCACTTGCTTTGCATGCAGAAGATCCTGGGTTCAATCCCTGCCATCTCAAGAAGAGGCCAAGAAAGGCTTCTGTCTGAAACACTGATTTGCTCAGGGATCACGACTCACTAGGGCTGCTCTTTAGGAAGCTGTCAGCTGTGCTTGAATGTGGCCATGTACATGTACCCCAAATGAGTGCTTGGACACTCAAGTGCACTGCCACAACTGGCACCAGTGCTTGATGTCCTAAAGGCATTGTGGGGGCCACACCATCCTGGCAGGTCCACAGCTGATACCTGCCTTAACCCTGCCCTTAAGGTTTTCCCACCCACCCACCCCTGATCCAGCACTCTGAACAATCTGGTTTCCAGCAATGCCCCACAAATCTAGTGATGCTTTGAGGCACTGAGCTGTATCCAGCTAAGCTCTGCTCAAAGTAGATGCATTGGAAGGGGGAGCACTTAACGTTAACCATATCCGCTAATTCCAGTGGATCTACTCTGTGTAGGACTGACATTGGTTACAACCCAATGGGTTGTTGGTGCTATTAGTATCACCATCATTATATGCATGCTCTTTATAGAATAGTTGAATCCCTGCATATAATTTGCAAACTTGGTAGATGCAGTTTTCTACACCTTACCTGGCTGAAGAACTGCATTGCAAAATTCAGGGTGGTGCGAATCGCTGCATTTTGGTTTGTGTGGATTAGGTACGTTCATCTTTAAATGTGGTGCAAACCAAATTTCTAGAACGGGGCCTCAGCATGGGGTTACGTTTCCTCTCCCCTCATGCTGCAGTCCTGATCCTTAGCCTAGGCTCCCATGCCTGCTATTTAACAAAGAACAAAAACAAGTATGGTAATTGCTAATTATGTGTCATGTTAATATTAGTTTGGCCCCATGAGGGCCAGAAACATGACTCCGTGTACATGTTTTAAATAAAAGTTGAGATGGTCAAAAGAAGCATTTGGTAGTATTACATGGGCTGCCTCTTTTCTGCTGCAACAGAACTACAGATTGCAGACATCTCCGGTGATGGGCTGGGCGCAGTGGCAGGGGATGTGGTATACGAGACAGCCGCAAAGTTATGTAGGCAGAACTTGAGCCTTTTTGACTGGAAATCCCTGCATCAGTTGTATGCAAGGGGGGTGAACAGGGTTGGACTGACCTCTGCTTGTCTCCACTTGAGGAAGGGGAGGAGGGTTGGGCAGCTGAATTTTGGAGGTGTTTCCTGGGCATTCAGCCACCAAGACCCCCCTGGGGAGCTGTAACTCCAGCTCGGCCTGCGTCCTGCTGTCAGGCCCAGTGCCCGGAGCTTGTTATTACAGGTGCCGCGTCTGCTTTCACCCCCACCCTCTCACTTGTCCCTGTCCCTGTGGTGGTGCCCCCTTTCTCTGCTCTCTGGCAGGCCCCTCCACCCTCTGCAAAACCCCACTTGGAGGGGAGGAACGCCCCTACTGCCACCACCATGGTTCTCGCAGCCAGCAACAGAGGGTTTCTCTTTCCCTCCAGGCAATACAGGGTGACGGCGAGGGGATCAAATCTGACCTTCTCTGGGGAGGCTACAAATTCCCCCTCCCCATGCACACCAACAGTGACTCCTGCAATTGTTTTAGCTCTTTGCTCTGCCTTCCAAAGCCTTCAGATGTGACATTTGCCTTTCATGGGCACATGCACAATCTATTCCATGGCAGTAGAGATGACGTCAAAACTGACCATCCCAATTTTTTTAAAAAAAATATTATTCCCAGGAAAATCCATAAGCTGGTTCAGGGAGCCAACAAGAGTTTTGGGGTCACTTCCTGACAAATTCACCTGGACTGGACCACTTTGGGGTCTGTAAGTCACATTTATGCACCCATGGGTTGCACACACCCATAGATGCACTCTCATAGATGCAAATGTCCAGTTCTTTTCAAGGGGAAAGCTGCAAACTTCTCCAATATGTTAGAATGTAAGAATGGAGTACAGTGGGAAGAGGCCAGTGGCCAACCAGATACATGTGGGAAACCTGAGCACAACCACAGCCTCCTTACTGGCACCCAGCAACTGGTGCAGGTAAAACACAGTTATCATGGCTAGTAGCTCTTGGTAGCTGTAGCCTCTGTGTATTTGTCAAACCATCTTTCCAAGCCTCTGAAAGAGACTACTGTGAATTAGAGCGTAAGAGTTGTCCTGCTGGATTAGACCAATGCCCCAATGGTTAGGATTGTGCTGTTAGTCAATGAGCATTGGAATGGAGGAAGTGTCTCTCTTTGGATTGATAAAACCCTCTGTATTGCTCTGAATTCTTGGATCCATCCCTTACACTTCCACCTGGAACAGCCTTGCCTACACCTGTCAATCTCGCTCCAGAAGAAGGAGGTTCGCGGCGACTTTTCTCTTTCCCCCCACTCAGCTATGCATCATTTGGAACTTGCTCCGTGGGTTTGTTTGGATCCTGTTGCCCGGCTGCAAGCTGCTTTGCTGTGAGCTCCTTCTCCATCACTCTCTGACACCTCCCAGTGAGATGCTTGTACCCGGCCTTCAGAGGGAGGGGAAGAGGCAGAGAGTCATCAGCTGCTTACAGCTTTGCAGAGAGCATCGCAAGGCCAGGAAATAAGCAAACTCAGTGAGAGCTATCTTTTCTTAAACAAATCAGGCATGGCCCTCTGGTCTAAAACTCTGGAGAGCTGTTGTCAATCATTGTGGACAATAGTGAGCTAGATGGACCAACATCAGACTCATCGTGTTCCTTCTTTTGCTTTATTTCTATATGGTAAAGGTAAAGGTAAAGGTAAAGGGACCCCTGGCCATTAGGTCTTCTATATGGTAAAATATACCATATGGTAGAGAAGGTCCCAGATTCAACACCCAACATCTCCAGCTAGATGGACCAATGGTCTGACTCATGATGATGATGATGATTTACTTTTATATACCACCTTTATCTTCCAAGGAGCTCAAGGTGGTGTACATCCCCATTTCATCCTCTCAACAACCCTGTGAGATAGCTTAGACTAAGACATGGTGAGGTCACCCAGTGAGCTTCATGGCTGAGTGGGGATTCAAACCCTGGTCTCCCAGATCCTAGCCCAACACTAACCATTATGCCACACTGGCTGCTAATTCCTAGATTCCTAAGTGCCTTTTCCTTTGTCTTATTAGGAATTTGTGGGTGTAAAACAGGACTGGAGAACCTCAGGTCCAGGAGCCCTCCAGGACTCTTTGTTTGGCCCTCAAGACTTTCCCCAGCCACATCGCCTGCTCCCAGGCTGCACCATTTATGGATCTGTCCAAAGGCTCATCTAGTCTAGTACCTGGTTCCCAGAGTGGCCAATCAGAGGAGTTTGTGGAGTTGATCACCCTATCCTACTGTTGCTCCCCACTGACATCCTGAATCTAAACATGGAGTTTCTATATAGCTACTATAGATAATAGTCACAGATAAATAGTGGTGGTGAATTGTGAGGTTCAGGAACTCCACGTGGCAACCTGCAAATCCATGCCCCCAAGGAGAATCGAACAATGCAGGCAATGATCCATTGTTACACACCTACACAAACAGTCACAATGGAAGGACAGCTATCTAACCCCCATTCATAGAATCATAGAATTGTAGAATTGAAAGGAACCACAAGGGTCATCTAGTCCAACCCCTGCAATGCAGGGATCGTTTGCCCAAGGTGGGGCTCTAACTGACAACTCTGAGATTAAGAATCTCATGCTCTACCAACTGAGCTAGATTAATGAACTTTCTTCGGGTGGGGTGGGGGGTGAATAAAGCAAATTTGAGTTAGGCTACAGCCCTAAATACTCACTTACCTGGGAGTAAGACCATTGAATTCAGTGAGCCTTGCCTCTGAATAGATGTGACGAGGATTGTGCCAGATAAAGAATAAAATAGAAGCCTTCCTTTGGAAGAGTGAATCATTCTCTCCCTCTCAACCTCCGTTGCAAGGGAGAGGCAAATGCTTATGTAATGCTAATGCTTGATTCCCATGCCCCGACCTTGGCCTTACCAAAGCCCCATGAGATGTGCCAGCATTCCCTCATATGAATCTCCCATTTCCTCTGCAGGGCTCCTGCAACTGAATGGTGTTTTGTCAACATATTCAGGTATTTCTCCCATGCAAAAAGAGAAAGAGAGAGAGAGAGACTCCAGAGGATTCCCAAAGGCATCAACAACTGTGAGCTGGACCAAAGCATCGAAAAGGAAGAGGGAAAGTGAAGAAGAAAGAGCCAGGGTAGCCCGCACTGGTGTGATGGGCACTTCGTTTGTGCCAAAGAGACTACTGGAGCTGCCGTGGAGAAAATCGTGCCTCCAGAGGAGGGGTGGCCAGCCCAATTGGCAGATATGGGTGCTTGAGTGAGACAGTCAGATCTGTTCTCCTGTGCAGCCCTATGCTTAGTGGCAGAGAGACCCAGCTGTGCATGCAAGAGGTCCCAGGTTTGATTCCCCAGTATCTCAGCTGCAAGATGGAAAGGACCCATTTGAAACCATGGACAGGAAACACTTTTATTCCAAGACAGAGCATTGGTTTAAAAGGTAAAGGGACCCCTGACCATTAGGTCCAGTTGTGGCTGACTCTGGGGTTGCGGAACTCATCTCGCTTTATTGGCCGAGGGAGCTAGCGTTCAGCTTCTGGGTCATGTGGCCAGCATGACTAAGCTGCTTCTGGCAAATGAGAGCAGCGCATGGAAACGTTGTTTACCTTCCCGCCAGAGTGGTACCTATTTATCTACTTGCACTTTGACCTGCTTTTGAACAGCTAGGTTGGCAGGAAGCATTGGTTTATCTGGCTCAATCTTGACTAGCAGCAGCTCTCCAGGATTTCAGGGTGGGGGAGAGAGAGAAAGCATATAAAAGAAGAAAGAAGAGAGGGGGGGAGGGAGGGAGGAAAGGAAAGGAAAGGAAAGGAAAGGAAAGGAAAGGAAAGGAAAGGAAAGGAAAGGAAAGGAAAGGAAAGGAAAGGAAAGGAAGCGGCAGACATGAACTGCAGAAAATAGATAGCTTGGTAAATGGTTGCCCAACAAGGTTAGATCTCTGTTTCCACAATTCTGGTCAGTTACTTTCAAGGAATCCCCCACACCCCCCACAAGATTTGTTATTAATCATCCCACCGCAATCGAGTGAGCATAACGTGGGAGGCAGAGCAGAGGGCCCTTTTGCAGCAGGGCAGTGCCGTTGTTTAGTCCCGAATCTCTTTCACAGATGATAAAGAGAAAGCTTCTTCCCAAACAGGAAGCCTGTTTTATCGCCATGAGCTGATAGCCAGGAGGGAGGCCGCAGCTGCCACAGCACCGCCTGCCTGGGAACTGAGGGAGAGCCCAGGCTACAACATCAGCTGGAAACCCCACCCAGGGAACTGCAGCCTGCGCTGCCTGATCCATCCCTCCCAGACATTTTGCAAGGGCATTGCAGAGAACTTGAAGCATCTTTAGTCTCACGCCAAGGATCTTTCCCTGAAGCCCTTCCCAAAAGCACCAATTCAAAACTGCTCCAGCTTCTTCCGAGGGAGAAACTGAGTCGGGCGTGTTCCCTCTATTTCCAATGTTCAGAGGTGAGGGATAATGGCTTATGCAGCCAAAATGGTACCACCCACCTTAGTAGGGAAGTATCAGCATCAGGGGAACACCAAGGTTTGCAGGTAGGTAGAGAGAGAGAGAGACAGAATTGGGGGGGTCCTAAGACATGAACCCCACAAAAAGCAAGACTCATTGTGTTCAGTGGCCATGAGACAAGGGTGTCAGCTTGAATAAAATATCATGGGGCAGATAAGCCCCCATTACAAGATGTAACAGACACACACCACTTGAACGGCAATGCCTATCAACTTTTGGGGGACCCAACCCCCTCAAATAATTTATTGGGGGTGAAGGGACCTCAGCTCCTAGGAATTGGCTCCTAACTTTGGGGGGAAGGGGTTAGGCAAACTGGTTGGGATGGAGATGGAGTTTTGTGGTGGAAGGCGAGGCTGGCTGGCTGGTTGGCTGGCTGAATCACTGATCTGCAGCATTTGACTGCTGGTCCCATTTGCCAGCTTGCTGGTGACACTTCAACCCGTATCTTCAGATGGCGTTGGTCCCTGGTTTTGTGTAGATGTTAAATGGGGTGGGGTTGGGGCTGTGATGGAATCCTCAAACATACCTGCCACCAGGCAGAGCAATAGTCCCCCAGCATTGGCTTCTGGAAATGGCAACCCAGAGAAGAACACAATCTCTGGTTCCTGCCTCACAAATGAATCCAGAAGGATACAGCAGCTGATGGTACTGAAAGCTGCTGAGAAATGTGGCACTTACCCATCAACTTCAAACTTCCCCCACCTACTGGCTTACATTCAGACCAGAGGGTGGTACTGGCCATCAGATCCCACCTCCTTAGTCTCAGTGAACAACTCAGCAGGGATATGGATGAGGACAAAAGTAGTATAATTTGTCCCTACCTGTCATTGGCTCTGTTTCCACCTCCTGTTGAATTCCCTGCCTTCTGACCTACCATTCTCAGTGAGCAGCGGCCACCACTGTATCCAGACACACAGTTGATCAACACCTAGACAGAGCTGTCGCCAAAGACTCCTGAGCAAGATGAACAATCATGGAACAAGAGGAGCGGTCCTCTTGCACTTAAGAAACAAGAAGCAGAAAGCAGGAATGAATGGACTGTTCTCCCAACGGAAGGATGTAGAAAGTGGAATCTCCCACAATTCACTTTTGGGACCTGTGCTTTTTAACATGTTCATAAGAGTTAGGGGTGAGCCGCGAGGAAGACATGTTTGCTGATACATATCCAATTCTTCAGGGTGGTTTAAACAAAAAAGGGATTGCAAGTTGCTGCAAAAGGATTCCTCCAGACTGGGGCAGTGGGCAGAAAAAAATGGCAAATGCAATTCAATGTAAGCAATGTAAACAAGCAAACACACACACACAGAGAGAGAGAGAGAGAGACACACAGACACTCATCATAATTTCTTGTATGCATTCATGGGGGTCTAAAACAATGGTGACTGACCAGGAATGGGTCCTTAGGACCTTAGCCGAGAGCTCAATGAAGTTGTCAACCTGGTGTGCAGCAGCAGCTGTGGAAAAGGTGAATGCCATCCTGGGATTCTTAGGAACCCACTGGTATCATAATGCTGTTGTACATTCCTGCATTTCAGGAATGACCCTTGGGGTCCCTGCCAACTTCACAGTTCCATGATTCTAAAATCTCTACAATGCATTCACTCAGCAAATTATGACTGCACCAGGGATTTCTCCGTATTCCGGGTTGTGTGCTTTAACTGAGTGCCCTGAAAGGTTAGACTAGATAGATAGTAGAGAGCAAGAAAGTGGAACATTTTTGTTCCCATCTCATGGTGCCTCAATGTCTTCCTTGATCTCCACACTCTCCTTTGGGCCAGCCTCTGAGCGCAGATGCACACAGATATACTCTGCTCTTCTTCCTTTCCTCTTCCCTTCTCAGCCTCTTAGCACATCCTGCGTGATTAAAGATCCTCCATCCTGGTCCCCCATCTTTTCATTTCCAAGAGCAGTTTATGAAGGCTTTCCACATCAAAGAAAAACAAGCAAAGAAACAATAAAGACAACAGACTGCAGAGTGCCTTTGCCCTCCCCCCCCCATGTGTGTCTATAGGGGTACCCTCCCTGGAAAGGAAAGATACAGACCTCACCCACCCTCCCAGTGACAGGGAGGGTCCGGACGGGCTTTCTATTTTATCCCAAAGAAAACAAGTAGCTGTGTTCCAGATCTATAAATAGGCAGCTCAACAGGGCGAGGCGAGTCTTGGAAGAGCAATCAGGGATTTGTACCAGGACTCCTGATAAGCTTCAGCCCTGTGTCTTGTCTGCAACAAAAAGTTGCAGTATGGAGTGCTTCTGTTTAGAGTTCGAGCCGGCCCTGTTCCAGAATACTCCATTCCGCAATGTCCTCAAATTCACATCCGCACCATCAGGGACAACCCAGGATCTTTTGCCACCTGAGGCAAAACTGATGCCCTCGCAACCCTCCTTTTCCATAGCCCCTGCCCCCCACCACCTGAGGCGACTGGAGGTGGCCCAGGGAGTGAAAACGAGCCCAGAGAGGGGCAGGTGGTGGGCAGGCAGGTGGGCATCGTCATCAGAGGCAGCAGACAACCACAAGAGGTGGTGAAGGGTGCACTTCTCAGAGGCTGGATCTGCCACACCCTCCTAGCTGTTCAGAGCCTGGAGCCACTGCCTCAGTGTGCCTCATTGGCAGGCCAGTCCTGGACACCATTCATTTAAAACACTCTTCTGTCACTCTAGCAGTCAAGGCTTCTCTCAAGGAATCCTTGGGACCATCGTTTGTGAAGGGTGCTGAGAGTTTGCATCAGAGGCAGGGTGCAAGTAGAACAGGTTCTTGTAAATGGGAAGGGCGGATGAACGATGCCATGTGTCCCCTTCGGTGAGGCCAGAGGATGGGCAAAGCTTTCGATTTTGGTTGCTCATTTTTCCCCAATCTTAAATTCCATTCTCCACATTTCCACATTGGAGAGACAGAGGAAGAGAGAGGAAGAGAAGGGTCTGCTCATGTTTAGCTGGACCACACGAAATGTGGGCTTTGCGAAAGAATTGGGAAGGAGATGATGATGATGATGATGATAATAATAATAATAATAATAATAATAATAATAATAATTTTATTTATACTCCGCCCTCCCTGGCCAGAGCCGGGCTCAGGGCAGCTAACACAAGTAAAATTACAGTAAAAACATAATAGGGGGGGAAACCAATTTAAAATACAGGTTAAAATGCAATTTAAAATGCAGCCTCATTTTAAAAGTAGCCCATAGATCAAAACCATAAGGGGAGGGAAACATAAGGGTCAGACTGAGTCCAAACCAAAGGCCAGGCAGAACAGCTCTGTCTTGCAGGCCCTGTGGAAAGATGTCAAGTCCCGCAGGGCCCTAGTCTCTTGTGACAGAGCGTTCCACCAAGTTGGGGCCAGTACTGAAAAGGCCCTGGCCCTAGTTGAGTGGTGTCCTACAAGCATTTCAGGAGGGTTTTCCTGGCCAGCAGGGGAGACTAGTGGAAACTGTTTAACAGACTGAGATTCTTGATCTTATCCATGGATGGACAAATCCACCGGAGTGCCAGCATGCAGAAGGTCCCAAGTCCAAATGCCAGCATCCCCAAGTATGGCTGAGAAATCCTGCTACTGCTGTTGCCGGTCAGTGTAGACAATACTAAGCTAGGTGGAGCAACAGCCTGACTTGGTTATCAGGCAGCTCCCTCTGATTCCCGTTCCTTGCTTCCCAGGCCACATACATCTGCGCAGGGCTCTGGGGTGGCGGCATCAGCCAACAGCTTCTCTCTGGCTTCACCTGTTGCCAAGTGATGAAAAGCCAGAAGGAACGCCTCGTTCTTGGGAACAGAGAAAGGCACGCTAGGCTGCCAGACTGGGAGTTTCCATCTAAAGCCACCACCTCAGGCATATCCTGTCTCCTGCAGGGGTTCCAGGGCTGCTTCTAAGTGTATGGGGGGGCTTCCCCCTCCCAAATTAAGGGCAGTTAATTCTATGCCTGTGCACCAATAGTGGGTTCAATAGGCGGTTTGTGCACATGCTGCTTTGCGGGACATCTTTGGGAAAAGAAGAGGCTAAGGACACCAATCCGGATTGGACTCCCTAAAACGGCTGGATGGCGCCTTGTATGCCTCCTTCTAGAAACTCCTGCAGCCAAGCTAGTGCTAAACATATTGTCCTGCTTTCCTTATGGACCATATCAGCAAGGCCGAGAGGGGGGTCTTGTCATCTGGGCAACCCAGGACCTCCATACTCTGCCCAATCCCCGAAGAGATTGTTGCTTTCTCCCTCACTCAATCCCTGTATGTTAATTGTGGTTCCAAAAACAAAAACAAAACCCTGCTTAAAAATGAGCCCTTCCCTATGAATTCATACGGTTATGGATATGGGCTGGGCAGAAAGTTCCATGGATCAGCCCAAACTGGATTGAGCATAATGAATTCAATGTGGCTGACAAAGGGTTTCTGGAAAGCAGAAAGGTCCTCCTCTGTTTCATTTTCTAGGGATGGGAATAAAAGTGATGCAGAAACCAGTTGTGTGGCCCAAACGTGAGCAGGGAGGCATCTCCAGGAGAAAGCCCCTGCTTTGCATGCAGGAGATCCCGGGTTCAACTCACTGGATAGTGCTTCAGAAAGCTGCCTGATTGGTATTGTCTCCACCAATGTTGGGAAACATCTGGGTAGTGGGCCATCTGAAGCTCTCCAGGCCTCCCTAACTGGTCCTCAGAACATAAGGAGAGTGTGCTGGATCAGGCCAGTGTCCCATCTAGACCAGAATCCTGTTCTCACAGTGGCCAACCTCTGAAGAGCCCACAAGCAGGACCTGAGAGCAACACTCTCTCCACTTTTGATTCCTAGCAACTGGTATTCAGAAGCATTACTGCCTCCGAATGTGTTGTCATGGGCAGCAACCATGGATAGCCTTGTCTTCCATGAATTTGTCCAATCCTCTTTTTAAAGCCTTCAAAATTGTTGGTCATCCCCGATGCCTGTGGGAGTGAGTTCCATAGTTCTACACCCTTCACAGTCCTTGCTCTACACGTCCTCAAGCCGTTTTGCCTGGGTGGGATGCCTCCTTGAAGTGCAATAATATGGATGATGGATGGAGAGGGAGAGGGATGTGTGTGTGTGTGTGTGTGTGTGAAATCTCCTGGATTTTAGTTACAGATAGGTAGCTGTGTTGGTCTGCCAACACGGCCGTGTGTATCTGAAGAAGTGTGCATGCACACGAAAGCTCATACCAAGAACTAACTTAGTTGGTCTTTAAGGTGCTACTGGAAGGAATTTTTTTATTTTGTTTTGACTCCTGGATTTTGTTCGTTTAATTGCAATTATACCTTTCGTCTAAGGAACTCAAGGTGGCATAAGCAGTCCTTCCCTATTCCTTGCTTCCTTAAACTTCACAACAACCCTGTGAGGTAGGTTAGGCAGAGAGGCAGTGATGGGCCAAAGTGTCACCCAATGAACTAAGTGAGGATTTGAACTCCAGTCTCCCAACACTCTAACCACTACTCCACACTGGCTCTTTTGTCCCTCAATGTCGCATAGAGTGCAAGGGCAAGAGATGCATCAGCTGCTTCGTGCACTTTCCCTTCAGTCCCATCCCTCACTAGGATACACACACACCACAGAAAGTGGCCTGTGCAGGACTGTGACCCTTACAATAAAAAGGGGTCCCTGCACCGGGTCTATGCTGATTGTCTCTCCAGGGCTTTGGAGAGTAGTCTTCCTCAGCCCTAGCTGAAGGGGGTCTTCTGCAGTGCTGTCTTAAGCATATGCGGAACTGGGATGCAAAGATCCACCCGGTGCCCCCCCCCCAGGTTGCCCAGTCCCAGGTGCACAGGAGGGCGGAGCCGGCTGATTGGCCGGCCGCCTCAGCATCTCGCTGGCTCAGTCACCCCCGAACTGGCAGTGCAGAGCCGCCCACAGCAGAAGAGCCTGCAGCGGCATTCCAACGGACAGGCAGGCTCTTTCCCAGACTCAACTCTCGGGCCCCGGACTCTCGGCTTAGTGCCCCTGAGAGCCCGGCGCCTGGGTGCCCTGCACCCCTAGCGCCTATAGGTAAGTCAGCCCTGGTCTTCTGCATGCAAGAGACTTCAGCCTTTGTTTTGGATGATGAATCAATATGTTCTCCTGCCTGATCCATACAGGGCAACCCCCTGACTTGCATCTGGGCACAGCTGTCTGTGACCCTGAGAGACACAGGAGCACAGCGGATGTTCTCTGGTTCTGTGTCCCTTGTTATCTCAGCCAACTTCGGGAGCGAAGTAGAAGGGTGTTGACTCATGTTTTGGAAATATTTGAGGTTGGCAACTCTGAGGAATGCTCCAGCTGTGGTGGCAGACTGGGTGGAAGTTCTTGTCAAGGATTGTCAAGGGGTATTTTTGGTTGTTAATGTACAGTTAGCTTTTATTTCCCAAGATCTTGGAATTCTTGTTAGGAAATAAAGAAAATACCAGAGAGGGCTTGTTGTCGGGGAACGGAACATTCAACACCAGGGCCTTTCCCGCCTCTGTTGATCCAGAATCTGTTGTTTATCACCACTTGGGACATGTCGTATGGTGGGAATTGCGAGGACTGTGACCACAATACCCTCCTGCCCACTTTTGAGAGGCAGGTGTGTGTGTGTGTGTGTGTGTGTGTGTGATTCAGTATGTCCACAACTGTACTGTGCAAGCATTTTGTGCTTGGGGAAGAGACGGTGGGTTGCATCTAATGTTAGTCCTACTAAGAGTAGGCTCACTGACATTGATGAATATGGCTAACCTGATACCACTAATTTCAGTGGGTCTACTCCAAGTAGGGCTTAGTGCAGGAATGTCCAAAGTCCGGTTTAACTTCTGGGGTAATGTATCTCCTGAAGTAAAATCCTAAAAAAACCTCAACAACTTCAACCCTAAAAAAAAAGGTTAACAACTTTGGTTGGCCCTTTGGTCGGCCCTCATGGCCCTTCACTTCCTCAAATCTGGCCCTCTTTGAAAAAATTTTGGACACCACTGGCTTAGTGGGAAGCTTAGCTGATGGCTAGTCTGGGAAGGCAAGGCAAGCCACCATCAAATTTATGAAGGCCTACCAAGGAGGAAATGGAGCAGATTTGACCTCTGTTGCCCCAGGGGGCAGGACTAGCACTCCTGGATAGAACTTGCAAGGGAAGCAGAATTTGGCTAAGCATTAGGAGGAATTTCCTAATGGCAAGAGCTATTTGAGAGTGGAATAGCCAGCCTCCGGAGGCAGTGGGATCTCCCTTGCCAGAGATATTTAAGCAGAAGCAAGGTGGGCATCTCTCAAGGATGCTGCACTGGCATTGTCCCTTGCAGAAGTTTCACCGAAGGGGGTCACAATGGTGACCTCAAATGTGCATCGCAACTTTTAAGATTCTATGAGATCAAGTCCTCTGGCCACAGAGGTTGCATTGTGGTCAATCCTAAACCTGAAATTTAGACCACATTTACACCACTGTGATGCAACTTTAAACAGTCATGGCTGTTTAATCCTGGGCACTGAGAGTTGTGAGGAGATCCCTATTTCCTTCAATTGCCAAAGCTCCCTATGAAGAGGGATTGAACATCAAACCACTCTAGGAAACTATAGCTGTGTGAGAGGCATCGGAAACACCTAACAACTCTCAGCACGCTTAATAAACTACAATTTCCAGAATTCCTTGGGGGAGGCCATGACTGTTTATTGTGGCATCATCGTGCTTTAAATGTACAGTGGTACCTCGGGTTACATACGCTTCGGGTTACATATGCTTCAGGTTACAGACTCTGCTAACCCAGAAATAGTACCTCGGGTTAAGAACTTTGCTTCAGGATGAGAACAGAATGTGCACAGTGGTGGCGCAGCAGCAGCGGGAGGCCCCATTAGTTAAAGTGGTGCTTCAGGTTAAGAACAGTTTCAGTTTAAAAACGGACCTCTGGAACGAATTAAGTACTTAACCCGAGGTACCACTGTATGGTGTGAATGTGACTTTAGGGTTATATCTGATTAAGCTCTACTCAGTGTAGACGCATTGAAATGAGGGGACCTTAGTCAGTCTTATTCGCTAACTTATGAGGCAGTGTGGTGTAGCGGATAGAGCGTCGGACTAGGATCTGGCAGAGACCAGGCCTCAAATCCCCAATCAGCCATGAAGCTCACTGGGTGACCTTGGGCCATTCACTGCCTCTCAACCTAACCTACCTTACAGCATTGTTGCAGGGATTAAATGGGGAGGGGAGATGATGGTGTACACCATCATGAACTCATTGGAAGAAAAGGGTGGGCTATAAATGCAATGAATGGATAAATAATAAATATCTTTAGTGGGTCTGCTCAGAGTTGGACTAGCCTACAAACCCACATTCTCTTCAGAAACTGGTACTCGGGTTCACACAGCTAGTAAAACTCAGATTCTATCAGGCCCAAGCCATTAGCTGTCTGATTCCTCCAGGCTCTGTTCCTGACCTACACTGGTTCTACTTGGGTCATTTAAATAAAAATAATGAATGAATGAATGAATGAATGAATGAATGAATGAATGAATGAATGATTTTTGGCAACCTGAGTGGGAAGTAGGGATGACCCAAACTGGACCATTTCAGTTTCTCATCCCCCGCACCCCCAGTCTTTTTTCCAGTTCACCACATTTCTTCATCAGTTTGCACATTTATTTAAAACATTCATCATAATTTTAGACTGCCTTTCTCATCCTGTAACCATTTTTGCAGGCAAATTTCCCTGATAAATTTCATTTTTGCAACCTAGTAGGTGCATTTTGATGTTACAGTGTGGGATAATGGTAAGAGCAGCCTTTCCCAACCTGTGGGTCCCCAGATGTTGTTGGACTACAACTCCCATCACCCCTAGCTAGCAAGGCCAGAGCTCAGGGATGATGGGAGTTGTAGTCCAACAACATCTGGGGACCCACAGGTTGAGAACCGCTGGATTAGAGGGTTGGACTAGGACCCTGGGAGTACAGGGTTCATATTCCCCAGTTGGCCATGGTTCTCCCCTTAAATGAAGAGGGGGAGAACCATGTATGCCACTTGGAGCTCCTTGGCGAAAAGGGTGGGATAAATGCAATAAATGAAATTGAAAAATAAATGCTATGTGTATTTATGTGTGTATTATTTGGTTGTAGAGGCAAGCCTGTCTTGCAATGTGAACAGAATCAAATTTTCCCCAGCTTTATAGCTGGAGGTAGCAACTGACATTTATATTGGAGGTGTGGTGGGGTGCATTTTGCCATTTCCCCAGTCTCTACTGCTTAATATTGGGCTGGCTTTTTTACAAAAGGACCGGCCATCCATTTGATCACTCCAGGAGGGGCTCAGATGCTGTTGCTATGGTTACCGCCTTCAATAGAGGCTGTGGGCTGGTGTCTCTCCCCTTGCCCGATTCTTTGGGATATGACTTCAAAAGCATCAAAACTTAAATGAAAGCCTTTGAACACCTAAGGAATTAAACCAAGGAGCTGAACAAGGGAGTTTAAAACTTAGGAGAGAAAGTAAGGTCATGGAAAGGAATTTAATCTTTGAAAGTCTGGGCTGAAGATTTAAATTTAAAGGATTTAATTACAATGCAAGGAAACCGGCAAAGAGAATCTGAGCTCGGGAGCTTTAAGACCAGCGCTTTTGTAGAAGCCACAAACAGTGATAGCCAGAGATGTCTACAGGGGTATAACTTAACTATTCAAGCTTATGTGAACCTGAATACTTGCACAATTGGAGCTTTAAGTAGGAAAGGAAATATAAATGTTAAGGAATAATCAATCTAACAAAAGAATAACTTTTTCTTTCCACCCACATTGTCTGCTTCCACCTTACATTGGCTGCTTATTCAGGGCTTCTGAAATAATATTTGCCCCATCAGGATGACTTGAAAACATATGGATAGCATCTGATAAATGACAAGGAATGGCACTGAGCATTTAATAATCGAGATGCACCACCCAACCCGAAGTGCTCAACAGTCAAATTCTGGGTTATCATGGTGGGGGGAGGGATTTTCAGTGCATCTCTACCAGGAGCCACATGCCAGTGGGGGGTGAGGCCAGAGCCAGCAGCTGGTGGGACAACGGATTCTCATTTTGCTTTTGTCCAATAGGCTAGTTTCTATGAATGGTCTCTCTCACGCCCTTCTCTACCCTCCATCCAGGTAAACAAGAAGTATTCTATGAATTCAAAGACACATCCTGGCCAGGCTGAAGCTCTCAATGAGGCTGTGAAGTTGTTGTTGTTTAGTCATTTAGTCATGTCTGACTCTTCATGACCCCATGGACCAGAGCACACCAGGCACTCCTATCTTCCACTGCCTCCCGCAGTTTGGTTAAACTCATGCTGGTAGCTTCGAGAACACTGTCCAACCATCTCATCCTCTGTCGTCCCCTTCTCATTGTGCCCTCCATCTTTCCCAACATCTGGGTCTTTTCCAGGGAGTCTTCTCTTCTCATGAGGTGGCCAAAGTATTGGAGCCTTGGCTTCACGATCTGTCCTTCCAGTGAGCACTCAGGGCTGATTTCCTTCAGAATGGATAGGTTTGATCTTTTTGCAGTCCATGGGACTCTCAAGAGTCTCCTCCAGCACCATAATTCAAAAGCATCAATTCTTCGGTGATCAGCCTTCTTTATGGTCCAGCTCTCACTTCCATACATCACTACAGGGGAAACCATAGCTTTAACTAAACGGACCTTTGTCGGCAAGGTGATGTCTCTGCTTTTTAAGATGCTGTCTAGGTTGGTGAAATAGGTGGCCTGGTGAGAGGAGGTGGAGCTGGGGAGAGTCCCAAGGACTAGACAGAGAGGCTTGTGTATGGCAGGATTTGGCCTGCACTTCCTCACTCCTGTTTCACATCGTGCATTCGGGATTTGAGTGGTGAAAGGGGAGAGCTCGGGGATTTTTGAGGCTTCTCCTTTCATTGCCACACAAAAGCAAGTTGAACCTAATTTGGGCCCATGGAAAGGCGAACGGCCCGTCTTTGACATTTGCGAAAGACTTTGTAGATACGTTGCTAAGCTTCTTAGCTTTGCTTGCCTCTTCCATGGTTGAAGTGAGGCAACAAGAAACAAGCTCCAGGGTTAGAGCTTTGGCTCAGATTAAGCATAGGAAGTTGTTTTGTAGCGAGGCCGGCCATGTAGCTCAGCACTGTCTGCTCTGACCGGCAGCGGCCCTCCAGGATTTCAGATGAGGAGTCAGTCTCAGCTCTACCAGGACTGAACCTGAGACCTTCTGCATGCAAGCAGATGCTTGACCACTGAGAAATAGCCCTTCCCTTAGGACGGTGTTTCCCAAACTTGGGTCTCCAGAGGTTTTTGGACTACAACTCCCATCATCCCTGACCACTGGTCTTGCTAGCTAGGGATGATGGGAGTTGTAGTCCAAAAACCGCTGGAGACGCAAGTTTGGGAAACACTGCCTTAGGTCATAGGAAGCTGCCTTCTCCCATGTCTGACCACTGGTCCATCTAGTTCAGTACTGTCTACACTGACCAGCAGCAGCTCTCCAGCATTCCAGATAAGGGGCAATCCCAGCCTTCCCTGGAGATACTGGGGATTGAATTTGGGACCTTTTGCATGCAGAACAGAGACTCCACCATTGAGTCCTAGCCCCTTTGGGGCACCTGCAGCATGCCCCCTCCCTCAAAGGGTGCCAGACCAAGCTACCTACTCCTCAATGTGTGGAATAACCTACAGCAGCAGGCAGAGGCTGGTCTCGTTCCAAGCAGGCGGTGTGAGTAACCGGAGCCACAGCAGGAGGGCTTTGGGCCTCTTAGATCAAATAGCATTGCAGACAATAGCCTGCCTGCTCTCTTAGGCACTTGGCAGCCAGAGGCAGGTGTCTGACCAGCGCTCCGCTGCCTTCCAAAGGCGCCTGCAGTAATCGCATCCCACAAGCCAGCCAATGGGGCTTGGGGCTGAGGGAGAGGGGGAAAGCACCTCTGAATTGTCTTGTGTCTAATCCCGTCTCTGCAAAAGGCAGGGAGTGGAGAGAGAGAGAGAGAGAGAGAGAGAGAGAGAGAGAGAGAGAGAGGAGGTCAGTTCTGGCTTGACAGGGAAATCCCTCTCTCACTGAGGAATTACTGCCTCCAGGGTCTGGTCAGGCGGCCACCCACCTTCCCAGGACCAACCTTGGATAGAGGAGCTAAAAGAAGGTCAGTACAGTAGTACCTTGGGTTACAGATGCTTCAGGTTACAGACGCTTCAGGTTACAGACTCCTCTAACCCAGAAATAGTATCTTGGGTTAAGAACTTTGCTTCAGGATGAGAACAGAAATCATGCTTCGGCGGCGTGGCGGCAACGGGAGGCCCCATTAGCTAAAGTGGTACCTCAGGTTAAGAACAATTTCAGGTTAAGTACAGACCTCCAGAACGAATTAAGTTCTTAACCCGAGGTACCACAGTATTTTCCAGATGCCTTAAACTACAATTCCCATCAGTCCCAGCTCAGCACAGCCATTGGGGAAGGGTGATTAATTTATGTATTCATTTGATTTCAAGGGGTTTATATACGGCTCGATTGCAAGAAAACCTCAAAGCAGTTTACAATAAGTACAAAACAATAAAACGATCACTTAAAAACAGTTAAGAACAAGTGCTTTTTTCTGGGGGGACACAGGGGTACCCATACCCCTAAACATTTTGTGAATCTTTGTACTTTTGTCCATTTACTGAGTTTAGTTTTCCCAGTTTGAACTATAAAATGGTGATTTTCTTTGGGAGTACCCCTAAACATTTTTTAGAAAAGAAAAAAAAAGCACCAAGAGCAACTATTTAGAACATTTGGGGGAATATAATTAAAATCAACAATAAACTAAAAACCAGATTTAAAACACAGATCTGGGGTTTAGAAGTAAGAACAGAAGAACAGCCCTGCTGAATGAAGCCAGAGGATCCAGTTTTTACAGGGGACAAAAACTTCCCATTATGAGAAGACCCAAAGCAGGACCTGTGTGCTACAGCAGTTCTTCCCAGATTCTCCCCAGCATCTGGTATCTTGAGGCATAATGCCTCTGACAGGGGAGGTAGGCTCTCACCGAAGCATTTCCAGGCTTCCTCTGGATCAAAGGAATGCTGCCAGGTGAAACTTGATGGAGGGAGGGGTCCTGCAGAGTTCAAGGAGGGAAAATACAACAACCCCCCCCCTCAAGAAAGGTGAAAAGCATTGCTGGGGAGGGCTGCAGCTGGGGAAGAGTCCCAGAGGCCAGATTGTCCAAGGAGGACAAATCGTTGGCAGGTGACTCGGAAATGACAACTAATCCTGAATGCAGCCGCCAGACTGGTGACTGGGGGTAGCCACCAGGACCGTATAACACCAGTCCTAAAGGATTTTCACCGGCTCCCAGTACGTTTCTGAGCACAATTCAAAGTGTTGGTGCTGACCTTTAAAGCCCTAAATGGCCTCGGCCCAGTATAGCTGAAGGAGCGTCTCCACCCCCATCTTTCTGTCCTTAATACTGAAGTCCAGCTCCAAGGCCCTTCTGGTGGTTACCTCATTGTGAGAAGTGAGGTTACAGGGAACCAGGCAGAGGGCCTTCTCAGTAGTGGCACCCTCTCTCCCTTCATATATCAAGGAGATAAAGTACTAGCCAACTTTTAGAAGACATCAGAAGGCATCCCTCTGTCGGGAGGTTTTGAATGTTTGATGTTTTATTATGTTTCTATATGTGCTGGATGATGCCCAGAGTGGCTGGATGGGCGGGGTATAAATATGATGATGATGATGATGATGATGATGATGATGCTTAATTCCTTATTGACAAAGTACACATATACAGTAGTTCCTAAGTTGCACCAAACACACTTCCGGGGGCAAGTACCATATTTTTCGCTCTATAAGACGCACCAGACCACAAGACGCACCTAGTTTTTGTAGAAGGAAAATAAGAAAAAAAATATTCTGAATCTCAGAAGCCAGAACAGCAAGAGGGATTGCTACGCAATGAAAGCAGCAATCCCTCTTGCTGTTCTGTCTTCTGGGATAGCTGCGTAGCCTGCATTCGCTCCATAAGATGCACACACATTTCCCCTTACTTTTTAGGAGTAAAAAGTATAGAGCAAAAAATACGGTATTTGGCATCCCCTCCGCAGACTTGCAGACTCTCCATGTGTCCCTATTTTCCAGGGACATCCCTGATTTAAAGAAGCGATCCCGTTTCTGATTTGATCCTGGAATGTACTGCTTTTCTTTAGGATGTCCCTATTTTCATTGGAGAAGGGACGCGGGTGGTGCTGTGGGTTAAACCACAGAGCCTAGGGCTTGCCTATCAGAAGGTCAGCAGTTCAAATCCCCACGACGGGGTGAGCTCCCGTTGCTCAGTACCTGCTCATGCTAACCTAGCAGTTCGAAAGCACATCAAAGTGCAAGTAGATAAATAGGTACCGCTCTGGTGGGAAGGTAAACAGCGTTTCCATGCGCTGCTCTCGTTCGCCAGAAGCGGCTTAGTCATGCTGGCCACGGAAGCTGTACGCCGGCTCCCTCGGCCAGTAAAGCGAGATGAGCATCGCAACCCCAGAGTCGTCTGCGACTGGACCTAACAGTCAGGGGTCCCTTTACCTTTACTATTTTCATTGGAGAAATGTTGGAGGGTATGGAGTTCTCTGACCCCTGAGTCATCTGAAGGCAATTCTGTGTAGGGAAGGTTTTTTGAATGATAAATGTTTTATTGTGTTTTTATATATGTTGCATGCCACCCAGAGTGGTTGGGGCAACCCTGTAAGATGTATGGGGCATAAGTAGTAAAATTACAGACGTCCCTGTTTTCATCAGAGAAATGTTGGTGGGTATGGACTTGTGCTCCAAGCTGGACTGTTGGAGCAACAGCATGACCACTCCTCCACCCAGGCTTAAGTGCCCTCGACTGATGGGCCGCACACAAGCACACATCACACCTCGCCAGTGGAGGCTGCCCCACCAACCTCACCCTGTCCCCAGCCAGCATACCTTCTTACTTATGAATATTCCAGTCCCTGCCTTCCACTGTGCTCCTCCTCTGCCGCAGTGTTACCCTTGCAGAACTCAGTAGGGGGAGGATGGGACACAACAAGAATGACTTATTGGCTCTCCTTGTTACTGGCTCTGGTGCTACCTACTCTTTTTTAAAAAACAAAAACAAAAAACCAACAACAACACTTATTTATTAATTTTTTGCAAAGAAAAAAAAAGTTACGGCTCTTAACATAAACCATGATTTATTTTGTCCATTGACTTCCTGCCCTCCCCTTCCATGGTTTCCATATTTACCTTTAAATACTGCATATATTGCTTGTACTATTCAATTCATTCAATTTAACTGATTTATCTTAATAATTCAGGCTGTTGATCATATTTCAAGTTCTACACACATTTTCATATCGCTATAATAGTTATTTAAATACTCAAAAGAAGTTTCCAGTCCTCAAGGAATTTTTCGTCATTTTGGTCTCCAATTTTTGCTGTTCATCCTGGGGGTTCCACACCCTCCATCATTTTCAAAAGCTAGTCTTCCTTTGCTGGAACCTCTCCTTCTTTCCATCTTTGTGCATCCAATATTTGTCCTGCTGTCATTGTGTACATCAATAAGTTGACCAGCTCTTTTGGAACATCGTTGTCTATCATTCCTAAAAGAAAAGATTTGGGTTTCTTGGAAATCATCAACTTAAGCATCTTTTCAATCTCATTATATATCATTTCCCAATAGCCCTTTTCCACCACATATGAAAAAATGTTCCTTCTGACATTTTGCACTTCCAACTTGACTTAGTTTTATACATTTTGGCTAGCTCATTTGGTGTTAAATGCCATCTATAAATCATCACCCACCTACTCCCTGCTTTCTGTCTTCCTAGTCCCAACAGCCACAATCAACCACTTCTTCCATTCAAACTGAGTGTCCAATTGGAGAAGAAGTGGGGAGGGTTGATTTTTGCTGATTCCCTGTTCGCCATCTGGTCCCCAGTAGTGACACCACTTCCAGTGTTGCTCCAGAAGTTCCCACAGCCCTCCAGAAATGCTTTCCAGGGGTCTGAAAGTAGGGGGAAAGAGGAATCGACAAAAATTGTGCCTCCCCTTTGGTGAATGTGGCCTGTCTCTTTATGAGACATGCCTGGTCTGTAACAGAGACTCCCTTCCCGGGGTGTGGTTCCTTCCAAGCTCAGTGGGAACTAATTGGAGCCTATATAGCATCTCCTAGCTGCTGAGTTGTTGATCTGTTGTTCACAAACAAATGCAGCTATTGATGTTTTCCTAACCCCTGCTGCTTCCTGCTATGAGGGCAGACCCATCCCAAGGTTTTCACACACAGTGAATACTCTTCCCAGACACCGCAGGATATGCTACATGGTGTCAGAAGTAAGCCTGTACCTTTGATAATCCAGAAACACTTCTAGCAAATAGAGAGAAACTGCCACTGTGGTCAGACCCTGCGAGAATTTCAAATTTTCTTCTGATCTGTGCTTGTCTGGGAATTTGGGGAAGAACTGGAGAAGGTAAGGACAAAAGCTCCTCCTCTGCCATGCTGTATCATCCCCTCCCTCTACCAAACCACGTCAGAATCCAGTGGCTGCATAACACAACCCTCAGACTATTCAAGGAAATTGGTCCATCTGGTCCAGCCGTGTCTCCTCTGAATGACACTGGTTCTCCAGGGAACAAATCCTGCTACCAGGAAATGAACCTGCAAAGGCTCCAGTGATGGCCAGTTTTGACTCTGGAAACACCATGACAACCCCAGAGTGTGTCCTTTACTTGCTGCCGGTTCGTCCTTCTAGTCTGCCATCCTGTTCCCACCGAAACCAACCAGGTGCCACTTTGAGAAGCAAGATGTGAGCAAAACGCTCTCCCCACATATGATCCTCAGGAACTGATTTTCAGGGCCTATCACTCTGATCCTGAAGGTCAGGCTGCATGACTAGAGCCTGCTCCAATTTGGGCCATTCCTTTTCACAGGAGTGGGGAATATTTTTCAGCCTGAGTAGCCTTTTCAGGAGCCCTGTGTCAGTGATGTGGATGGAGCAATTAATGTCCATTAATCACCCCATCCACATCATTGATACGTGGCAGGCAAGTTCCTGTACGTGCTCACACACCCCTCTCGGCATCCTCCATCTAGACAAGCAAGAGTTATTACCAGTGTTCAAAGATATATTCCAGCCAGGCAAAATCGCTAGAAGATGGAGAATGGGTGTGGCTTGAGAAGGGGTGTGTCTTAGAAAGAGTCCCAAGGACCAAAGAGAGGGGAACCCCTGTGGTACATACTTAGGTCAGCTCTATCCACCAGCAGCAGCCCGAATCCTTTGCACTGAACACACAACAGATGGCCTTAATGTTAACATGACATTTGGCAGGATTAGAACTTTTGCAGAATTTGTTTTATTTATTTATTTTAAAAAGCCTGGATAGCTCAGTTGGTAAGAGCATGGTGCTGATAATGCCAAGGTTGCAGGTTTGATCCCCATATGGGACAGCTGCATATTCCTGCACTGCAGGGCATTGAATTAGATGATCCTCAGGGTCCCTTCCAACTCTACAGTTCTACAATTCTGTGACTAAGGCTGCTATAATCTTCACAATGCCACAAAGAACCAGGACCCTGCAGAGAATGAGGATGACACAAGGGAGAATTAGTTCTCTCTTGGACCCAGAGGGTTGTCATTTCAAGTCAGGATAGTCACCTCCAATTAAGGATAAGTGAATCTGTCCATTTCTGTTCTCTCAGTTCCTTGTTTTTTCCTCCTGATCTTCAATTCAGTTCTCTGCAACATTGCAATTCATTTAAAATCCTAATGAAAATCTGTCAGCATTGAAATGTGGATTTCTCCAGATCAGCCCTTTTTTGCAAGCAGTTCTGACAAATATACACATATTGGCAATATCTCCATTTATAGGTGTGCTTTATCCTGCTGGGTGTGTTTTTTTCTCTGTACACATTACTTGCCCGAAGATCTGTGTTGCAAAATTCGGAGAAGTGTGGGTTTTGAAAGGCGGCGGGTGTTTCGGTTTGTGGATTTCTTTCGGAAAGCGTGAATCAGGAAAATCTGCCTTTAAATGCAAAGTGGATCAAATGTCTCCCCCATCCCTGCATCTGACGCCCCAGTACAACCCCCCCCCCCCACACACACACTGCAATCAGGCTAGACGTTCCTGCCAGGGCCCACTCGGTTGCCTGGGTGCAGGCAAGCTGACATTCCTCTCTCCAGGCCCGAGCAAGCGGGGAGCTTGGCACCGTCCCCTGGTTGCCCTGCTGCTCCAGAGCCGCATTGCTGAGATTCAGCCCCCTGTAAGAGGAGCCCTCTCCTGACACCCGACCCCACTGGGCTCCCTAGGGGGTCTGGGCAGAGCAGGGAATCTCTCCTCTGTCGTCCGGGGAGCTGGAAGGTGCCTTGTCATTTTGCTGGCTCAGGTTTCTCGTCTGTGGCACCGGTGGCCCTACAGGTGCACGGGGGGAGCCAGAAATAGCCCCTCGAGGGCCTGAGCAGAGAGGGAGGGAGGGGAGGCACCCTTGGGAGTGACTTGGAGCTGAGCGGACAGGCATGTCAGTTTCAGCTAGCTGCAGATGTGTGGCATAGTGGCACAGGGAGGGTTCATGCACGATAGATAGAAACCCTCCAATGCGGGATGAAGGGGGAAGTCTACATGTGACATCAGCATTTCATGCTTTCAGTTACAGTGGTACCTCGGGTTACATACACTTCAGGTTACAGACTCCACCAACCCAGAAATAGTACCTCGGGTTAATAACTTTGTTTCAGGATGAGAACAGAAATTGTGCTCCGGTGGCGCAGCGGCAGCAGGAGACCCCATTAGCTAAAGTGGTGTTTCAGGTTAAGAACAGTTTCAGGTTAAGAACGGACCTCCAGAATGAATTAAGTTCTTAACCCAAGGTACCACTGTATAGCTGACTGAAAAGACATCTTTACACTGTGTCACACACACACACATTTCCACGCTGTAAAGCATTCTCAAAGCAGAAAAGGAACGATGCAACGCAAACAAAGATACCAATAAGAATAACAACGTGAGAAATCGCTGCTTTGAGACAGTTTCATGCACAGAGAATCCAGGCCGGTTTTCTCAAACTTGGGTCTCCAGCCGTCATTGGACTACAACTCCCATCATCCCTGACCACTGGTCCTGCCAGCTAGGGGTGATGGGAGTCGTAGTCCAACAACAGCTGGGGACCCAAGTTTGAGAAAAACTGGTCTAGATGCTGTTTGGTTAACACTGTTCAGGGTCGGCCTATGGAATTCCTGCTGCTCTGTGACACAGCTTAGCTGGGAGTGAGGTTAAAGTGGATCTACTTACAAGTAGGGTTGGCTCCTGGTTTGGAAGGTCTCTCGCAGGTGTGTCCTCCTATGTCGATTCCCTTACTGCCCAAAAAAGAACTCTAGCTTGTTTACCTAGTGGCAGGTGGCAGCAACTCCATAAGTGCCCAGCAACTTGGAGTTACAATTTGGGGTTTCTTCCATAGATCTGTTTATTCAGTTTTCAGCTTCTTCTCATTACTTTTTTTTTTTGGGGGGGGGGGGATATTTCAACTGAACAAAATAAAATAAAAATAAAAGTGCATAAAGAGGAAAAAAGAAGGAAAAGTATATGATATCACTATACATACAAACAGCTACAATTTCGTATATGCTTGTCTAATATGTAGGTGTATGTCCTATTATTATCCAAATACATATAAGGTTATTTAGAACCTGCCATATATATATATATATATATATATATATATATATCAGTATATATATACACACACACATAAAAAAACACATTCCAAATATCATCACACTTGTCCAAACAAGGTCTACATCTATAAGCAATCCATTCATAAATTGAAAGCTTTGTCGTATCTTCCATCCATTGACTAAAGAGGGCCATAGATTTTTCCTTCCAGCACATCAGCATCAGTCATCTGGCCATAGTAAGAGCACAAAGAATCCATTTACATTGTCCAATTGTCAAATTCCATATAGTAGGTACATAATTCAAATGAATATTTTCCTTTAACCTTTTCCCCACAGTCATGTTTCTACCATCCAATATTTAGCTTTCATCTTGATTTGCTTGCCAAAGTGAGGGGAAGGGGAGAAGCTCCTTCTTCACCTATTTTTAATTTTATAAACCTTTCCCTCTCTGCCAGTTCATTTCCCCACCCCACCCCATAAACTAAGGCTGTGCACACATTACCAGCTTAAAAGGCAGTTAAGTCGTTCTTTTTCCTCAGTTCTCATTTGAGCTGTTTAAGGCGAAATGCATCTAAATGCAGAATTTTGCAAGAAATGGCAAGACAGATCTTGATTGCAGCTAGCATCGTGCTTACACCGTTCCCCAAACCAGCAGTGGGAGCACACTGAAGAATGCTTCAAATGTTGCACCATTTCTTCTTAGGAAATGTGCTGCCATCTTGAGCATCGGCCGAGGCAGGAATCCTCCCCACACGTTGAGCCAAAAAGGCTTTCTCTTCTTCCCCTACCTTCTTGGATGTCCTGGCTTTTGTTGCCCACCCACTGTTGACCTCTGTTGGCCAATGGCTGGCAGCAACAGCAGCCAAGCACCCTGGCTTCTAATTTGCCCATGCACCAATTTTATGCGCTCTCTCTCTCTCTTCCACTCTCTGTCTCTTGTTTCTTTTCATGCCCACAATGCCTCACAGCGCTCCCAAGCCAGCCCAACTGCTGTGGTTTCTGTTATGCAGAACGTAACACCGCCACCCCCACAACACCCCCCCCAAAAAAAACCAGCTGGAGATTTCGGTGGCCAGCTGTTCTCTGATGCCGGCTGGGCATTAGTGTCTGGAACATGACTTCTCCCTTCAGGCATGGGGAGAGACAGGCAACGTCACACGATCACGGCCGTCAGACTCACACCTTCCCGCAGAGGGCACCGAAAATGTCTTTCTGCCACAGCAGGGGCTGGTGAATCCAGAGCACAGCGGAGATCGTGCAAGGCCGCTGGGTGGCCGATCCATGGATTTGCACAACTGCCAAACAGCCTGGGCCCATCAGATGTGTGTACAGAGCGGTCCCCCGCCTCCCACCTCTTGGTGTTGGTTCAAGATTCTTAGCTTTTCGATGGTGAACGGTTTCAATTTCAGGGATAGACCATTGCGCTCCATTCTGGATGGTCCAGCCAGAGGGAAATGCGGGGGGAGAACATTCCTCGGCTAGGGAATCATGGCTCATTCCCCCTTTTATTTATTGGTTATGCTTCTGCCTCTCCGTGAATTATCCCATTGGATCACAACAGCCCTGTGAGGTAGGCTAGGCCAAATTGTGGCTCAGATCTGGTTCTTGGGCTCCCTGTTCTAAGTCAAGGATTCCATCTTTTGGTGGCTAAGCCACATGCAGTTCTCTGAGATGTTCCAAGCAACCCACATTGGTAGCCCACCCCGCAACATCACCAAACAGTCTTTGGCGAGGTTTTTGGAGAGGTTCAAATTTGATCGTAGCAGGGCCACAGGGGCAGTTGCAAAATTCTTGTTGTTGTTGTTTAGTCGATTAGTTGTGTCCGACTCTTCGTCACCCCATGGACCAGAGCACGCCAGGCACTCCTGTCCTTTTATATGCCTGTTGTTATTGTGCATGGAGTTTTCTTGGCAGGGATACTGGAGTGGGTTGCCGGTTCCTTCTCCAGGTGGATCACACTTAGTCTAAACTCTCGGCTATGACCTGTCTGTCTTGGGTGGCCCTGTATGGCATAGCTGATAGCTTCTCTGAGTTATTCAAGCCCCTTTGCCGCGACAAGGCAGTGATCCATGAAGGGGGCAAAATTCTTAGGGGCACAACATTTCAAAAGGGGGGAAAAGTAGTAATAATAAATATAAAATAGTGTGCCCTCCCCCTCACACGGGAAAGCTCCCAGTGTTCACATGGGCAGACTAAGGAGTGGATTTGCGCAATGGCAGGTTGCTAGGGCACCCTTGGCACAGGCTTTAGAAAGATACCTGTTCCCAACCAATTCTGCGTCCTACTCTCCACCATACTTGGTGGTCACAGGGCACCACGGCTGCCGCCAAGGTAGGTTGCAGAGTATTCATTCCAGCCCAGTAGGCAGTGCTGAGTGTACTTGCCTTGGCCTGGGCACTGGCAACCCACGCTACACCACTGAATGTGATGGAGAGGGCAATGCCCAAGATGGGGATGTGTGTGTGTTCCCCAGGCACCACCCTACCCACACTATCCCACTGTGATTGGATTGGATGACCCTTTGGATCCCTTCCCACCCTACAAGTCTGAGATTCTATGGAAGTTGCACAAAACAGCTGCTTGTGGGGCTTTAGGTGGGGGTGCAATATGGAAGTTGCACAAAACAGCTGCTGGTAGGGTGCAATTTACATGAGCAGGGTGGTGACAGGAAGGGGGATGGCTAAATGTGTGTGATTCCTCCCACCGGCTCTAGCTGCACTCCGGCATGCAGCTCACAACCCTCCACCCGACATCGCTTGCAGTGCTTGGCAACGATGAGATTGTCCCATCACCACCACCTCCCACAAAGTTGATGGACATGACAAGGGAACTGCCTTATAGTTCATGCCCTATTTGGAGATGCCAAGGGTTGAAGCTGGGACCTTTCGCACACAGAACAGATGCTCTCCCATGGGGCCACAACCCATCCCCTAACTTAGGAACAGTCCTGCTGGATCAGACCAAAGCCCTATCTAGTCCAGCCTCCTACACAGACTCTTTGGAGTTCCCTAACTTAGGTCCATTCATTTTAATGGATCAGCTCAGTGCTTTGTTTTTCTGGAACAAAAGGTTTGTTTGTTTATTGCAGGCCCAGTCGCAGTGCTACACAAACCCTGGGCAGTGGCTAAATGTAAGGTGTGATTAATAAACTCAAGCAGACAATGATCTGGTTTAGAAATGGCCACAACCGTCAAAGCACATAAAGCGTTTAAAAACCATATTGTCAGAAAAGCACTCTTTAATGTTTGGATAAGATATAAGGACTTGCTTGAAAATAAAACCCCAAGGTGGCTGTCACCAATGGAAGCGAAGGCTCAGAAGAAGCTCAATATGGAGGCCAAATGGCCGAAATATTGGGAAATTTTGGAACAAGAGGGAGACAGACTAACATTGCAGAGTTTTGAAAAATTAAAAAATAGAGTGCGAGATTGGCTTCATTATTACCAGATAATGGAGGCATATAATTTGGACAAAAAAAGACAGATTAAAGCTGCAGAGTTTTGAAAAACTAAAAAACAAAGTACGGGATTGGCTTCATTATTATCAAATAAGGGAGGCTTTTAATTTGGATAAGAAAATTGGCTTTCAGGTGGAGAAATCAAAATTGGAAACAAAACTGTTAGATCCTAAAACTAAGAACTTGTCAAGAATGTATAACTTGCTGGTGAAATGGAATACTCAGGATGAAATGGTGAAATCTGTTATGATAAAATGGGCACAAGATGTTGGACATAACGTTATGATGGCTGACTGGGAACAGTTATGGACCACAGGTATCAAGTTTACGGCATGTAATGCCTTAAGAGAGAATATAATGAAAATGATATATAGGTGGTACATGACACCAGTCAAGCTTGCAAAAATTTATCATTTGCCCGATAACAAATGTTGGAAATGTAAAGAGACTGAGGGTACATTGTTTCACCTTTGGTGGACGTGCCCAAGGATAAAGACTTTCTGGGAGATGATTTATAATGAAATGAAAAAGGTACTTAAATATACCTTTCAGAAGAATCCAGAGGCCTTTCTCCTGGGCATGGTCGGCCAATTGGTGCCAAAGAAGGACAGAACTTTCTTTATGTATGCAACAACAGCAGCAAGTATACTAATCGCGAAGTATTGGAAGACACAAGATTTACCCACCCGGGAAGCATGGCAGATGAAAGTGATGGACTATATGGAACTGGCGGAAATGACTGACAGAATCCGAGACCAAGGTGAAGAGTCAGTGGAAGAAGATTGGAAAAAAATTAAAGTTTATCTACAGAAACATTGCAAAATTAAGGAATATTAGAAGGATGTTGGAATGAAGTAATGTGCTTTTAGCAGAAATGATATAAAGGATTAGGTAAAAATGGATTTGTTAATTGGTGAAAGACGAGAATGTAAAATATCAGTATATTAAGATAAATTAATAGGATAAAAACAAAGCTGGAAAGGATTTGCTGAAATATCTAATTGAACTAGAATACAAAAAAGGGAGGTGTGAGGAGGTCAAGGAAATAAGCAAAGGAAAGAAAGTTATGTAAAGGTTTGATCTGTGTTTTTTTATTTTTAATTGCTTGCATTTTTTCTGTATTTTCTTGTTTTTCTTTTTTTCTTTTTTCTTTTTTCTCTTTGTAATCTTTAAAAGCTGAATAAATATTAATTTTAAATATATATATATAATTTGGACAAAAAAAATTGGTTTCCAGGTGGAAAAATCAAAATTGGAAACAGAACTGCTAAATCCTAAAATTAAGAATTTGTCAAGAATGTATAACTTGCTGGTGAAATGGAATACTCAGGATGAAATGGTGAAATCTGTTATGATTAAATGGGCACAAGACGTTGGACATAATATTATGATGGCTGACTGGGAAAAGTTATGGACCACAGGTATGAAGTTCACGGCATGTAATGCCTTAAGAGAGAATATAATGAAAATGATATACAGGTGGTACATGACACCAGTCAAGCTTGCAAAAATCTGTCATTTGCGCGATAATAAATGTTGGAAATGTAAAGAGACCAAAGGTACATTCTTTCACCTCTGGTGGACGTGCCCAAGGATTAAGACTTTCTGGGAGATGATCTATAATGAAATGAAAAAGGTATTTAAATATACCTTTCTGAAGAAACCAGAGGCCTTTCTCCTGCGCATGGTCGGCCATTTGGTGCTAAAGAAGGACAGAACTTTCTTTATGTATGCTACAACAGCAGCAAGAATACTTATTGCAAAGTACTGGAAGACACAAGATTTACCCAACTGGGAAGAATGGCAGATGAAGGTGATGGACTACATGGAATTTGCAGAAATGACTGGCAGAATCCGAGACCAGGGAGAAGAGTCGGTGGAGGAAGATTGGAAGAAATTTAAAGACTATTCACAGAAACATTGTAAAATTAATAACTGTTAGAAGGATGTTGGAATAATATTATATGATTTTAGCAGGAATGATATAAAGGATTTGGGAATAACTGACTGTTAATTGGTGAAAGGAGGAAAAGTAAAGTTACATCATATTAAGATAATTTACAGGACTAAAATTTTAAAAGAGGGAAAGGATTTGCTGAAATGGATATTTGATCTAGAATACAAAAAAGGGAGGTGTGAGGAGGTCAAGGAAATAAGCTAATGAAAGATAAGTAATGAGAAGATTTGCTGTATTTTTCTTTGTGTTTTTGTTTCTGTTTAATGGATTTTATTTTTCTGTTTTTTCATATTGTGATGTGTTGTTTTATTTTTGTTTTAATTTTGTTTAATGTGGTATTTTTATTTTTTATTTTTGTAACCTTTAAAATTTTAATAAATAATATTTTTAAAAAATAAAATAGAAATGGCCACAACCTTATTGATTACAGATAAAGTTGTACCTTGGTTGACGAACGGAATCTGTCTCAGAAGTCCATTCGACTCCTGAAACCATTGGAAAACCAAGGCACAGCTTCTGATTGGCTGCAGCAGCTTCCAGCACTCAATTGGAAGCCGCGGAAGCCCTATTGGATGTTCGGGTCCCAAATAACTTTTGCAAACCAGAACACTCATTTCTGGGTTCACTGCATTCGGGAGCCAAAACGTTTGAGTCGCACAGCGTTCATCAACCAAGGTACTATTATATGGGTGGTTCTTTGACTCAGGTATCCGTTCCAGCCCCCACAGACAAAAAAAAAATCAATAATTTATTTTTTAAGGTAAGGGAACTCAGTCCCCCTCAAAAAACAAACAAACCCTGGGTCAGCTCTGAATAGGACTTGCTCATAGAATTTGCACATAGAGTTGGTACCACAAGGGTCATCTAGTCCAACCCCCTGTAATGCAGGAATTAGTTGGACGTCACCACAGACGCAGTAGCCCTCTCCTGCTATGGTTCCCCAGCAACTGGTATTCAGGGGTAAAGGTAAAGGGACCCCTGATCATTAGGTCCAGTCACGGACGACTCTGGGGTTACGGCGCTCATCTCGCTTTATTGGCCGAGGGAGCCGGCGTACAGCTTCCGGGTCATGTGGCCAGCATGACTAAGCCGCTTCTGGCAAACCAGAGCAGCGCACGGAAATGCCGTTTACCTTCCTGCAGTATTTATCTACTTGCACTTTGACGTGGTTTTGAACTGCTAGGTTGGCAGGAGAAGGGACCGAGCAATGGGAGCTCATCCTGTCGCGGGGATTCGAACCACCAACCTTCTGACCGGCAAGCCCTAGGCTCAGTGATTTAACCCACAGCACCACCCGCATCCCATTCAAGGGTAGACTCCCTCTAAACATGGAGGTTCCACCGAGATACCATGCCTCCTCAGATTGATCTCACCTCCCCCTTTTCTTCAAGGTTCCGCTTTTGTCCTCGGTTACCCTCAGCCGACGGGCACCCCCGTTCGCAGCTGAGCTCTGCTCCATCCAAGGGGCTGAACTGCTCTCTCCTTCCGGCCCTTTGTGGCATCCTCCTCTCTCTGCTTTGACAGCTGCGGGCGGCTTCCCCGAAGCCCCACGGGGCTGCTGGTGGTTGGGGGAATAGAGAGAAGAAGAGGGGGAGCGAACTTCTGCAGCACACAACAGGTTAACACTCTGAGCTGCTGGCTGGCACGATGCCAGGATTATAAAGCAGGCCGGGCTCTGACCAGAAGGCTCGTCCTGTCGCCAGCACCTGTGCCTTGGCCGAAGACCAGGAAGGTTCCTGCTGTCAGTGCCCCCGGGCAGCCCCCCCCCCTCCAGGGCCAAGCTGGGCACAGAGTCCCTCTCCAAAGAGCTATTGTTCCATGGGAATCTGGCTCTCTCCCTGCTCTTCATCTGTCAGCGGGATTTTGAGAGAAAATGCTCCGAAATATGAAGTGAATGCAGGCAGGAGCTGGGCCGGAATTCTCTCATGGGAGGAAAAGGAAAAGAAAGCAAGGAGAGGAGGAAGGGGGTGGGGTGAAACCAACAACAACAAAAACAACAACACCACAAGAGCGAGCGACCCATTTCAAGTGAACTTTTACCCCGGTAGTGGCAGGGATTACCTCTTGCCCAGCCCCGGGTTCCTTGGCTGGAGCGCTCACCCTCCCTTGTCCCCTGTGGTGCCCAAAATAGCTGTGGACAGCCCGACGACAGCTGTTCCTGGAGCACGTCTGGGGCAGCAAAGGCTTGGTTAGAGCGTCGGACTAGGACAGGGGGGAGATCCGGGTTCGAATCCTCAGCTCAGCAGCAAAACACATTGGGGTGACCCGGTGTCAGTTGCCTGAGAGATCTCAGCCTGACCTACCCGATGGGGTTGTTGTTGCGGGGTAAAATGGAGGGGATTAGAGAACCAATCGTAGAATTGACAAGTTGGAAAGGGCTCAAAGGGTCGCCTAGTCCAACCCTCTGGGATGCATTTATGTCAGTTCCAGCTTCTTTGGGAGGTGCATGAATAAACAGTTTCCCAGGTGAGTGGGTTGGAGTCTTTAGGGCTAGAGCAGTTTATATCCCACCTTTTCTCCAGGAGTTTGAGGTGGCGTATGGGCTTCTCCCCCTCCTCCTTTGATCCCCACAGCAACCTGTAAAGTAGGTTAAGCTGAGAGACAGAGACTGGCCCAAGGCCATCCAGTGACCTTCATGGCCGAGTGGGTTTCTGAACCCTGGTCTCCCAGATCCTAGCCTGACAATCAAACCACTACACCACAATACAGTGGTACCTCGGGTTACAGACGCTTCAGGTTACAGACTCCACTAACCCAGAAATAGTACCTTAGGTTAAGAACTTTACTTCAGGATGAGAACAGAAATCGTGCCCCAGCAACACGGTGGCATCAGGAGGCTCCATTAGCTAAAGTTGGTACCTCAGGTTAAGAACAGTTTCAGGTTAAGAATGGACCTCCAGAACGAATTAAGTACTTAACCTGAGGTACCACTGTAGCTCTTCCACTCAGGTCCTCCTTGCTGGTTCCCCCCTAAGGCATCTGGTTGGCCACTGTGAGAAGAGGATGCTGGACTATATGGGCCACTGGCCTGATCCTGCAAGCTCTTCTCCTGTTCTCATGAAGCTCTGGTCCAGGGAGGGCCAGCAGTTCCGTCACATTTAGGAAAAGGGAAAGGACTGTCAAGGGCTGGAGTAATCACATCTTCACCCTAAGAACATAGGAAGAGCCCTGTTGAATCAGACCTTCCTGTTCTCATCGTGGCCACCCAGATGTTTTTAGGAGCCCCCTTAGCAGATGTGCCATCTGTCTAAACTTAAAAAGCATGTTTGGATTTTCCAGATTTAAATTCCCAAACCTAAGTTGCTATGGTCCACATCCTGTCTTCTCTGTTTCTCAAGGTCTCCGGGAGAAAGAGGTCTTTCCCGCCATACATTGTCTGATCCTTTTGCCAGGGGAATGGGGCCTTCTGCATGCCAAGCAGATGTTCTGCCACTGAGCTGCAGCCAAGCACCTGGCTACCCAACTGAGGCAAGATATAAGTCATCTTGTGTCTTGTCCCCTACATATGAGATCCTCTTTTATGGTGATGTGTAGCCAGTCTTCCTGCTAATTGTGGGCTTGATCATTGGGCTCCTGCTATTTGGATAAGGCTGCACCTTTGCATTCAGTTGAAAGGTTGGTCTGTGAACTAGTGTAGGCCGGTCTCTTGCACCTTTAACAGCTGGCTTCTTGTTCCACTTTGTTAGAACTCATTCCCATTTTTGTCAGAATGCTTATCAATTTGATCTCTAGAAAGACAATATTTTAACCAATGGCAACATTTGTTGTCACTGTGTTCAGTCATTATTTGGCATCTATATTTGTTTTAAACCCCAAAAATCCATTTCCCCCCTATTTGTTTTATTAGGATTACATTCTCATATAATATGTTTCAATTAATAAGATCTTATTTATTTATTTATTCTGAGTAATTTTGTTACCCTCCTTGTACGTTGCTCTTTTTTTGTAAATTGCTTTCAAAAGCAATAAAAAATAATGGCTTGTTTGTTTATTTAGACTTCTTGCTATGCTCCTTTTTTGTTTAATAACAAAGCAGCATACAACATAAAATCAGAATAAAACAAGCACACATGTATGATAATGATGTTCGCTGGGGGGAAAACAACCACCACGAGAGCAAATTAAGAAGTGCTAGCAAAGCCTTGGGAAGAAAGCTGGGATTTCAGAAAGCGGCAAAAGGTTTCCATTGTCAGTGCCTGCTGCAACTCAGAGGGGAGTTGGTTCCATAGAGAAGAAGCCACCACAGAAAAGGCCCACTGCTTATCTGCCACAGGGTGGACCTCTGTGGCACAACCAGGAAGTCCTCACACACTGACCTCATTGACTGAGTGGGATGGTGTAGAATAAGTTGCTTTCTAATTCAGGAGTGAGGACCGTTTTTCAGCCTGGAGGCCGCATTCCATTTCAGGCAAGTGTGTATATTAGAAACAGAAACAGAAACAGAAATTGACTGATTTGCCTTTCCTGGATCAATCTAGAATGCCTTGGTTGCAAAGACGATCAATACAGGTGATGTTCAAACACTTGGATACTATCTGAAGCATCCCTTTCTCCTATGTAAACCTCAGCATTCATTAGATTATCACCAGAGACCCTACTCTGGATGCAGGTATTAAACAGGGGGTGCCCTTTTTTGTTGTTAGTCATTGGAACATATACACAAAAACATAACAGGTGCCCTTGGTGAATCAGGTTCGTGGCACATCTAGTTCAGCATCCTTTTCTCACATTGGGCAACTAGGTGCCCATGGAAAGCCTGCACACAGGATCCGAGCACAAAAGTGCTCTCCCCACTTGTGATTCCCAGCAAATGGGATCCAGAGGTGTCTTCTTCTTCTTCTTCTTCTTCTTCTTTGGTGAGCACTCATAGCCAAGTAAGATTGTCTTCCATAAACACGGTTTTAACAATGAGTCCATAAGTGACTGTGGAGGCCAGTTCTGGATCCACACATCCTTCCACAGTGGGGACATTGGTTTCCGGGTGGGAGCTGATCATGGTGTGGATTTGCCAAGCATGCCTTCCTCTTAGCACATTTCTTCCTTGCGTCCTGAGTTCGAGTGTCTTCAAAGCCCATGACACCTTTGGTAAAGGCTGTTCTCCAGCTGGAGAGCTCACAGGCCAGTGTTTCCCAATTGTTGGTGTTTATGCTACATTTTTTTAGATTTGCTTTGAGAGAGTCTTTAAACCTCTTTTGTTGACCACCAGCATTATGCTTTCCATTCTTAAGCTGGGAATAGAGTAGTTGCTTTGGAAGACAATAATCAGGCATCCAAACAACTTCCAATGAAGTTGATGTTGAAGAATCATTGCTTCAACACTGGTGATCTTTGCTTCCTCCAGTACACTGGCATTAGATTGTCTGTCTTCCCAAGTGATGTGTAAAATTTTTCAGAGACACCATTGATGGAATCTTTCGAGGAGTTGGAGATGGCGTTTATAAGTGGTCCATGTTTCACAAGCATACAGTAAGGTTGGTAGCACAATCTGATTTCTGATTTCTATTTATTTTATTTTTTGATTTGCCAAAGTATTTATTTGTAGAGCCTTAGTTTTCAAGCATTTCAAAAGTCAAATGGACTTCCGGAACGGATTAAGTTTGGCGCTTTTGATTTTGCCATTTATTTTGCATTTTTGTTTTTGAGGCTTTTTCAGTTAATTTGTTTTTGTGACTGTGTGGAACCCAGTTCAACTAGTGATGGATGGATGGATGGATGGATGGATGGATGGATGGATGGATTGTGTGATTGCAGAAATGGATAAAAGCCCCCCATCCAAACAGTGACTGTCATCAGTGCAGTAAGAAAAAATAGTAATTTTAATTTTATCATCTACAAGACTGTCTTATCTATTTTATAGTACAGTACATTGATTATTGCTTTCATTTTATGGATCAATGGTCTCATTAGATAGTAAAAATTCATGTTAAATTGCTGTTTTAAAAGTCTGAAATGGATTAATCTGCTTTACATTACTTTCTATGGAAAAGCGTGCTTTGGTTTTGGGATGCTTTGGTTTTGGAACGGACTTCCGCAACGGATTAAGTTTGAGAACCAAGGTAGCACTGTAAATGTTACCTTCCTACAGTAGGCTAATTTCTACAAACATCTCTCCATCTAGGCAAGCAAGAAGCATCATCAGAGTTCAAGGACTCTTTCACGCCAGGCAGAAAGACTTGAGAAAGATGTGAAACAGGACCTGTGACTTAGAGAGAAATGCAATGAGTAGGCTCATTATTTTGTATGTAGAGAGGGCTGAGGTACGCCGTCAATGGTTTCTACATCTTGCACACCTGTTCAACCACACGTCTATTCCATACTGTTTCCACATGAATGAAAGGAAGAGAAAAAATATAGATGATATATAGATATAGATGATATAGATTAGATATAGATAAAGGTATATGTATAGGTATGCCCAACATTTCACATTTAGTTATGCATTTAAGATACATATTAACATGCATATCCCTCCCCCCCAAAAAAAATGTTTTTATTGCATTTTGACAATGTATTTTTGAGCCAAGAACCATGATGGAACATTCAGGAAATGCAAAAAGGCCAAATTCCAATCCCTTCATTAATCTGGGAGGTGCAGATCCAGTGACTTCACACTGGAATGTCTCAAAGATCAAATTCCTCAAGCATCTCTGCACACAGAGTAGTAGTTGTGTCAGGGGTGGGGGACATTTTCCAGCCAAAGGATTGCATTTCCATGTGGGGCCACCTTCTGAGGAGGTGTGGCTAGAGCAAATGTGGGAGTGGCCAAAGGGGGGAGTGGGTGGGGCGATGGAGGAGGCATCTTACCTGCATGCTGTGGGCTTCATTTGAGCTCATCATATCTCAACTTTCATTCCAGACAGGCAAAGGTGCTTGATGAGACTCAGAGCAGGGCCTGTGAGAGTTGTGGCCCAGAGAGAGAGTCCTGAGGGCCAGATAAGGAGCCCTCAAAGACCACACTCCAGCTGTGAGCCTGAGCAACTCTATCTCTGTCTTAGGCCTTTGTCACAGAAGGCTCTGGGAATCACCCTCCCGCTCATCTGGCTGGGTTTTCCCAGCCACTCTGGGCGGCTTCCTTTTTTTTTGGGAAAAGTTTTTATTATTAAAATAATTCAGAATTAATACACATATACAGTGGTACCTCGGGTTACATACGCTTCAGGTTACATACGCTTCAGGTTACACACTCCGCTAACCCAGAAATAGTGCTTCAGGTTAAGAACTTTGCTTCAGGATAAGAACAGAAATTGTGCTCCAGCGGCCGTGCAGCGGCAGCGGGATGCCCCATTAGCTAAAGTGGTGCTTCAGGTTAAGAACAGTTTCAGGTTAATAAGGGACCTCTGAAACGAATTAAGTACTTAACCTGAGGTACCACTGTATTGCGAATATACAAGCATACAAACATACATTTCATACAATCCTTAAAAATGTTCAAACATACCTACACTCAATCGCACAGATAATTCCTTTTCCCATCACCATCCACCACCCCTCACCCCACCTTTGTGTTAGACTTCCAATCTACTCAGTTGCAATTTCTTTCCACTTCTATTACTTTCTCTGGACGGCTTTCAACAGAACATTAAAAACAGAATGGAACTTCAAACATTAAAAACTTCCCTAAAGAGGTATATAAAGCTTATATAAAGCTCCTAGCTTTATATGCTACGCATGAACAAAGCTGCTTTTCAGCAAACCATTGCTTGCATTTTGTAGCCTTGTGTACAGGAAACTCAGAAAAGGTATTAGGAAGCACCCCAACTTCCAAACATCCTGTGTGCAGAAAACCTGTCCATATTCTTTAAAAACCTGTAAAGAAATGTCCACCCAAACATCTGTAGGCTGTAAAGTCAGGGCTTCGAATGTCATAGGCTGCCGAGTTTGTATTTTTAAAATACATTTATAGGCTGATTTTTATACTACCTGGAAGAAGAGCCCCCCCCCCCCCTCGCTCTGCCCTTTTGCCACATGTCAGCTCTACAATCTGACATGTGTCTCACTGGCTGGTCCAAGCCTCTGGGCTCTTCTGCTCATTTCCAGAGGCTGGAATCTCCTTGGTATGGAATGGGCTGGGGCTGGTATTTCGTCTCTCCACGAGTGTTATTGATCCAGCTCGGCTTTGGATTTCTCTAGGGCTGGTCTCTTTCTAGGATAAGGAGTCTCCCTTAAGAGTCTGGGATCACTGTGTGGGGAAGGAGAGGAGTCTGCCGGACTGGATCACTTGTCTTCCCTCGGGGAAGACCATTTTAGCTCTATTTGCCAGCTTGGGGGGGGGGGGTGGAGCTGCCAGTTACAGGATCTCTCCATTCCTCCTTTTAAGAATGACAGTTCTCCAAATTCGTGTTTATCGTTCCTTTTTTTAAAAAAAAATCCTCATGAAAATTCGCCAGCCTTTTAGTGATAATATTGCCAAATATACATATTTTTGCAAGCAGCTTCACCTATTACCATGCACCTTTGTGTGCCATTTTCACTAATATTTTTATGCATACCTTCTTCATAGATTTGCGTTTTTGTTTCCTACACATTGGAACTGTGTTGGAGAACTTTGCGTCACAAAATTCAGAGACGCGCGAATTTCACATGGCGCATTTTCATTTTACATATTGGTTCTTGAAGTGAAAAATGGTTTGGTGCATTTATATCACAGCCTTTTCTCCCAATATTTCAGGGTGGTGCACATGATTCTCCTTAATCCCCACAACAACTCTGTCAGGAAGGTTATTCTGGGAGGCAGTGACTAGCTTCTCACTTTTTCATAGTTAAAGGTAAAGGGACCCCGACTATTAGGTCCAGTCGTGGCCGACTCTGGGGTTGCGGCGCTCATCTCACTTTATTGGCCGAGGGAGACGGCGTACAGCTTCCGGATCATGTGGCCAGCATGACTAAGCCGCTTCTGGCGAACCAGAGCAGCGCACGGAAATGCTGTTTACCTTCCCGCCGGAGCGGTACCTATTTATCTACTTGCATTTTGACATGCTTTCGAACTGCTAGGTTGGCAGGAGCAGGGACCGAGCAACGGGTGCTCACCCCGTCATGGGGATTTGAACTGCCAACCTTCTGATTGGCAAGTCCTAGGCTGTGTTGTTTAACCTTCTGATCAGCAAGCCCTAGAGGGCCTTTCCTTCAATACAGCATTTCAATGTGTTAATGGAAGTCCAGATATGTGTGTCCCTCTAAAACATTTCTTAGATCTGTGTCTCCTGCTCCCTTTCCCACCACACACACTCAATATGACGTCACTTCCTGTTTTTATGCAAATAAATGGCCATTTTTATGCAAAGTCGGACCACTGGTCCATTTGCTCAGTTCTTGTCTCCCTTAACTGGCAATGGCTCTCCATCATCTAAGACAGCAAGAACTATTCCTGCCCTCCTACTTGACAGGTCAAGAGACAGTGTGGTGTATCAATACATAAAATTTAAAAAGAGGAAAAAGTCCCCACTCAGCCATGAAGCTTGCTGGGTGGCCTTTGAGTCAATCACTGTCTCTTAGGAATACAGGAAGTTCCCTCATACTGAGTCAGGCTGTTGGTCCATCTAGCCCAGTGTTTTTCTACATTGGTTGGCAGCAGTTCTCCAGGATTTCAGAGAATTCCAGCCCTACCAGGAGATGCTGATGATCCCAAACCACTATTTCACATGCTCTAGCATGTGCCTCCCAAGCTGCATTCCTTCTAGGGCCAATCACAGCCTAACCTACCTCACAGGGTTGTTGTGAGAATAAAATGGAGAGGTGGGGGAGAACCGTGGAAGCTGCCTTGAGCTGCTTGGAGGAAAGGCGGGTTATACGATCAATAATTGTATTTATTCATTCATTAGATAACACAAATTCTTGCATACCCCAATTTCATTTTAAAAAATAAATAAATGTGGCACGCAACCATTATTTCTTTGCAACAAACACCGCTCAAAAATTTGAAATCACAGGTTGTCAGCTATCTCTTACAAAAACGAAACAAAACCCACAATTATTTGCAAAAGGGTAAGCCCAGGCCACCACTTATGGATGGGGAGGAAATTGGATTCATTTGAAGATGAACCTACCTAATTTTGCTCTTCATAAAACAGCTTGCAAACCAAACCACAGCCACCCTTCGGAATTCGTGTTTCTCCAAATTTTGCAAGGCAGACTTCCAGCTTTGTGTAATGTGTACAAAAAGCTGTGTATGGAAAAATGCACATAGCGAAAACAGCATGTGGCAATGCATTATATTAGAGGAAATCACTTTGCAAAAAAAAAAATTGAGCATATAAGGCAAACTCACATGCAAAAACGTGGTAGGAGAAATTTACTCTAAAATATATAACACTAGAATTCATGGACATTCGACAAAGCTGAATGCTGGAAGATTCAAGACAGAGTTTTATATAGATCTAGATTAGATAGAGATGATAGAGATAGAGATAGAGATAGAGATAGAGATAGAGATAGAGATAGAGATAGAGATAGAGATAGAGATAGAGATAGAGATAGAGATATCCCCTCTCTCTGCCACCACTTTTCTTCCCAACCTTATACTGCATAGAACACTAATGTCTCACAACAAATGTAAGTGCTCTGTAGAAAACACAACCTGAAAAAAAGAAAATGCATGTACTTTTGTAAACAAAAATCTTTAATAAAAAATACTTTAAAAGAAAAAAGAAAGTTCTTTTTCAGCATTAAACTGTGGAACTCTCTCCCACAGAAGGCAGTGAGGGACACCAAGTTGGATGCCTTTAAAAGACGATTAGACAAATTCTTGGAGGAGAGGTCTATCATGGCTACCGGCCATGTTGGCTTTGCTGCGCCTCCACATTTTGAGGCAACAGTGCTTCTGAATCCCAGTAGCTGGGAACCACAAGAAGGGAGAGGGGCTCTTGTGCTTGGGTCCTGGTTGTTGGCTTCCCAGAAGTATCTGGTTGGCCAGTGTGAGAACAGGATGCTGGACGAGATGGGCCTCCAGCAAGACTCTTCTTATGTAAAAAGCTGGTTAATTTTCACGAGGCCTTCCCCCCTCCCAAATTGCCAGCTGGAAATGTTTAGAACAGAACTGAAGTCTGAAAGAATGAGAACCCAAAAGGAAGAGGTTTGCTCATCCATAGCCTCAACTGCTACCTTAAAAAGTCAGTACAGTGGTACCTCGGGTTAAGTACCTAATTCGTTCTGGAGGTCCGTTCTTAACCTGAAACTGTTCTTAACCTGAAGCACCACTTTAGCTAATGGGGCCTCCTGCTGCCGCTGCACCACCGGAGCACGATTTCTGTTCTCATCCTGAAGCAAAATTCTTAACCTGAAGCACTATTTCTGGGTTAGCAGAGTCTGTAACCTGAAGTGTCTGTAACCTGAAACATATGTAACCTGAGGTACCGCTGTATTTATCTGGCAGGGGAAGAATGTTGGCGGCAAGTGGGATGAGGATGGTGCTGCCACCGCACAACTTATTAGGGGGTTTGCCCTCCCGCAGGTGCGCCTGCTGCCTCTACCCATGTCGGCATCCGCACTCGCTCCACCTCGCTTCTCCCTCGCCCAGCCAGCCGCGTCAGGGGGAGAGCAGCCCACCGGCTCTTCCGCAAGCCGGGCGAGGCAGGTGAAGCTAAACTACTTTTGCTAATCCCGGCTGGCTCCAGGGCTGGCTCTCAGGTTACAGAAACCGTGAATGAGATCTATGTTTTAAAAATGTTCAGGCTTCCTGGAATTTCGGCCCCACCAGTTATCTCTTCAGCAGCTTAGGAGCGCCTGCAAAAAGAATAAGCTGGTCGTGGAGCAGGTCCAGGATCTCCCAGGCTCCTCAGCTGCCAACACACATCTTTGGGAGGTGGGTATCCAGCAGCAAGAAAGCCATAGGACTTCTTCTTCCCCAGACATCATTTTTTATCATGCGTTTGCAATTATTTGCGCTATTCGTGATGGTACCAAGGGTTGCTAAACGATAACTGGCTTTCAATACTGTTTGCACCTGCGAAAGGTTCAGGCATTGCTATTTTCCTAGAAAAAAGAGGTGCCAGATCTCACCTCCCTTGTTCTCTTATAATGGCAATGGCGCCCACCTGAGAAGTGCCAAAACCAAGTTCCGGTAATTTCCGGCTTTAAAAAAAAAAAGCCCTGGGTTCAGGGCAGACGTACTGCTTCGTTTCCAACTGGTGTTTGCCCCTTCTGAAATCCGGTAACTTTTAATACCACAAATTTTCCTTTGGGGGGTGGGTTATTGTGCTAAAGTGTGTTTCTGAGTGGCAATATCGCAGCAACGTTGGGGAAGCACCACCAAAGAACCAACAAAATGGAACGATGGCCACATTTGCACCATACATTTAAAGGCCCCTGATGCCACTTAAACCAGTCATGGCACCCCCCTAAAGAATTCCAGGAGCTGTAACTTGTTAAGGGTGTGAGGGTCATCTAGTCCAACCTCCTGCAATGCAGAAATCTTTTGCCCAACTCAGGGCTTGAACCCACAACCTTAAAATTAATAGTCTCATGATCTACCAACCAACCTATCCCAAGAGGGGTTGACTATTAAGCAACTCTGGGAATTGCAGCTCTGGGAGGGGAATAGGGTCTCCTAGCAACTTTCAGCACCCTTCGCAAACTACAGCTCCCAGAATTCTGTGGGGAAAGCCATGACTTTTTGAAGGGATATCATAGTGCTTTAAACATATGGTTTGGCGTGGAACCAAGGGGATGTAGGAATCTTGGAACAAAAACTGCTCATCAATGTTCAAGACAGGGGAGTGTGCAAATTTCAGGTGGGCTTAAATGTTTCGTTGGCCCACTGAAATTGACTTGCTTAAGTTAGTCGCCGCACTAATAAATTTCAACAGGGCTACTTTGAGTAGGGCTAGCAATAGATACAATCTTTTGAACCACATGGTATTGAGCGAATCCTTATCAGTGTGGATCAATCAGCACCAAATTATGTCAATATCCATGATAGATACAGTTTTCTTTGGGGCATGCCACCATGTCACAGATGGGTCTCCAGTAGTTCTGAGGCTTACCATTTGCCTGGCTAAATCAATCTTAAATCAGAGATTTGAGGGCTCATCCACAGTTGCCCTGCACTTTCCAGGTCCACATTTTCCCAGTCCGAGCATTTTCCCCGCCACTGCTTTTCCCAGGAAAACCCACTCTTGAACTGGAGCAAATGGCAATTCAGATTTCCCACGGAAGGTTGTTTGCTCCAATTCAATGATAAAGAGCAGGTTTTCATGGAGGAAGCAGAAGGGACCTTTAAAGAGTGGACCTATGCCTAGAACTGCGGGGCAAAGTTAAGTGTGGATGAGCATCTCCTTTCTGCGATACTGTGAAAACTCACCAGTAGAGGGAGCTACTGACCTGTCATCCACCTTGCTCGGGTGCCATCAAAGCACTTAGAAGGCATTACTGCAATGAGTGGTTCTGGGGCTGTCAGGTGGCACAAAGGGCCAATAGGGTTGGCTCCTGCCTGTATAAAACTGGAGACTCCAGCTCAGCTCCTCAGTCTAAGCTGGGATGGCATTCCCTTTGGGATGTGCCAGTCAGTGGTGGGCGGGATCAGAGACCAAAAGTGGGTGGGGCAATGGATGCAAATTTTTATTCTATACAGTAGACTGTTTTCTACAAACCCCCGACCCCATCCTTCACCCAAGCAAACAAGGGGTATTATCCCAGTTCAAGGGAACGCTCCAGCCAAGCCAAAATACTCAGGTAGGGTACAAGGAAGGCACAGTAGGGTATATGGCTTGAGAACTGAGACAGAAAAATCCCACAAGTCTCTCTTCTTGGCAGTAAACATAGGTCAGTAACAAATGAAATTGCTAATAATTGGCTGCCCTTCCGTAACATCCAAAATCAGCTCCACCCAATGGTAGAGCTGACCGTGAGTTGCACAACATCTGGAAGGTCACAGTTTTGCCCCATCCCTGCACTAAACCGTGGGGCAAAATGCTGCTACAGATTAACAGCGGCTGGTATGCCCATTGTGACTGGTAGGGCAGAAGGCAAGGAGCCCAACAGTAAGTGGTGTCAAAGCGAATGACAGGCAGACCAGACTAACGTTGATTTTGTCCCATCCTCCTCTTCTCTGCTGAGTTCCACAAGGGCAACACTGATTAAGGAGAAGGAAGGAGAGAGGCAAAGGAGTGGTTGTATGTAAGTAAGAAGGCAGGCAGGTGGGGCAAACGGAAGTTTGTAGGGCAGTGCCCGTTTGCCCTAATAGAACAACTCCACTGCCTGCAAATTTTTGTCTCATACCTTCAGATCTATGAAAGCTTGAGAGCCTTGAAATCCAGGCCACCTCATGTCCCAGATGGCCCTAGGGTTGTTGTTTTTTTAAACCAAGAATCCAGGGGGAAACCCAGCTAACTGGGTTGATTGTTGCCTTGTCATTAAGTTGAGACCATTGCTAATGGTTAAAAGGGCAGATAAAAAAGTCGCTTTCCACAAGATTTCAGAGCTATCTTTACAGCCCTAAGCGCCTCACTGAACACCATAGTGACAAATATTAAACTGAGTGTGGGTCATTTAAAGAGGCACAGGTGCTGGGGTCTAAGTTAGGGGTGGGAAACTGGACCCATGCCTCCCCTATACACCGTGGGTCAAATCTGACAAATGGGCAGGGCTCCCCACTTGCCATGCAACCATCCTCACAATGGCACCAGATGACCCGTGTTTTGCATGGTGCTGTGCCCTGAACCTCTGGCTATCAGCTGATCATTGGGACCTGTATGGTGGCAGAGGCAAGAGAGTTGTCTGTAGTTCACATGAATGGTCTCATGGCAGATGTAAGCCTACAAACCCAATGTTCTTCACCGCAGGTCTATTTGACTTGGATTTGCCTTGTCCCTTGCTTTCTGAACAGGGGTGCAAACCTAGGGAAGGCTCCTCTTTGCAACCTCGCTATTTCCGGGGGGCATTTTGGAAGCGCTGCTCACCTCCCTCCCAGGACTCCCTGCACCTGATCACCTTTGCGGCTTACCTGCAAATTTGCAGCCTGCCTGTCCAAAGTGGAACAGACATTCCGATAGCCGCTGTTTTGTTTTTTTTACCCTCTGTTCATATAATAGCATTCCTTAGCATATTAGCCTATTTGTACGGAATTAGTCAGAGAGGTATTTCTCTCCCCCACCCCCCAATACTCTTCCTCCACCCACAGCTACGTTACACAAATATTTGAAGCCAGGAATGTTACCTGCAGCATTTCTGCTCCCTTCACCTGAACAAGTCACAGCAAAGGAGGCACAGGAATAGAAAGGGTGAGGCACAGGGCGTGGGGACGAGGAAAGCTGTGGGGAGGGCCCCGCCTGCAGCTGTTTCCATTTGGAGCTCAAAGAGATGGAACACAGGTCCGGCAGAATCGAGGAGTGCCTTGGAATGAGTCAGGCCACTGGCCCATCTCGCTCAGTACTGCCGGCACTGACCGGCAGAGGCCTTCCAGGGTTTCGAGCAGGGCGTCTCCCCCCAGCCCTACCTGGAGAATACCATTGGGGATTACGTTCCCACTGTGCCAGATGACAGCTGGCTCTCCCAACATCATGGCTTAAGGGTTAGGGGCTATGACCTTGGGCCAGCCACAATCTCTCAGCCAAGCCAACCTCACAGGGTTGTTTGTCAGAATGAACTGGGGAGGAAGAGATCCATGTACATCACCTTGAGCGGTGTATAGATGCAATACAGTGGTACCTTGGGTTAAGAACTTAATTTGTTCTGGAGGTCTGTTCTTAACCTGAAACTGTTCTTAACCTGAAGCACCGCTTTAGCTAATGGGGCATCCCGCTGCCGCTGCACGACCGCTGGAGCACAATTTCTGTTCTCATCCTGAAGCAAAGTTCTTAACCCGAAGTACTATTTCTGGGTTAGCAGAGTCTGTAACCTGAAGCGTATGCAACCCGAGGTACCACTGTAAATAAAGAAACAAACAAACTACAGTGGTACCTCGGGTTACAGACACTTTTGGTTACAGACGCTTCAGGTTACAGACTCCGCTAACCCAGAAATAGTAGCTCGGTTTAAGAACTTTGCTTCAGGAGAAGAACAGAAATCACGTGCCAATGGCGCGGCGGCAGCAGGAGGCCCCATTAGCTAAAGTGGTACCTCAGGTTAAGAACAGTTTCAGGTTAAGAACAGACCTCCAGAATGAATTAAGTTCTTAACCCGAGGTAGCACTGTATTGCTCCTTGCCTCTCGTCATCTGCCACCTAAGGCTTTCACCCCATTCTACCTAACAGTAGGGCCAGTCCTGGGTCGATGTGGTTCAAGCTGGCCAGATGCAAAGGAGGACAGGGCTGCTGCGAATTGGATCATGGTGCATGGGGGAGTCCTTCCAACAGGTGGGTCTTTCCTCCTGGAGTACCTGTCCCCGAAGCCCTTTTCTACGCTGCCTTTTTGGCCTACCTCTCCTTTGAGGGAGAGGCTTTGCAACTGAACCAGCAACTCTTGCCCACAGATGCCACACATTTGACTCCTCAGGCCGAGCAGACCAGCAACCTGACCTCTGCTGGACTCCAGCACCATCCCGAAGACGACCAGCAGGTATACCGCAGTTTAAGGCCCATCAGTGTCAGGTGACACAAGGAACCAATAAGGTCCTCTCTGGCCCTAAAGAAATGCAGGTTCAAGTGGCTTGAGGCAAGAGGTTTGGTGTGGGATAGTTTGTTTGTTTGTTTGTTTGTTTGTTTGTTTGTTAAAAATTATGCACGGCTTGATTGTAAGAAACCTCAAGGTGGTTTGTAAAAGATAAAACAGCAAAACTGAAGGAGAATTGCAAGCCTGCTTTAAAACATACAAAAGTTAAAATACTAAAGCAGATAGAAAATTACCTCAGGGCCGTGAGTACAGTGTGCTCATGCTGTTGCCAGTAGGTGGTGGTAACAGGACCATAGCAACAGAGGAAGAAGGATAGGAAGAAGATGATTCAGAGAAGCATCTTCTAGGTCCTAGGTGAATACAGCTACACTCTCTGGCCAGTGAGAAAGCACAAGACAAGCAAACCAAGAGATATAGCAAGCTCCTAATAGCTCACCATACACCATGAGATAGTTGCCTCATCACAGATTGTGTGGGTGTCTTGAGAACTAGAAACTTTCTTTTCCTTAAAAAAAGGGGGGGTAATTTTCTGCTTCAAAACTATGATGTTAAACAGTTTATAAACGGTTGGGAAAAGTTAAATAATTTGAGGTATTGTCCACTTTTGCCCACTTGTGACTAAGGAGGGGTTCGTGTATCAGTTGCAGTTTCTCTCAGTTTCGCATTTTTCCAATGTTCAGTTCAGTTCTCTACATTTTCACATTAGTGAAATGATATTAAATTAGTCAGTGATATTAAAAGAAAAGAAAAGAAACCCTCATAAATTCATCACTATTTTAGTGTGATTTTCTCCAAATATATTTATATGTATATTTAATATATATATATTTCATACAATTCATACACTACTTGAATGTAAAAAAAACTCAAAATCAGTTTATGGGTTAAAAACAGTTCAAAACAACTATTTAAAATATTTTTTTATATATATATATTAAATTAGCAATGAACAAAAAAACACAGATTAAAACAAACACCAGCATTCTTATGAATCTGGGTTGGCTTATCTAAACAAAGGCACCAAAAAGAGTACAGTAAAGGTTCTTGCATGACATCAATAGGCAAGGAGTTCCAAAGTGTAGGTGCTGCCACACTAAAAGATTGATTTCTTATTAATGCAGAACAACGTATTATGTAGCACCTGTAACAGTGCGGTTTTGTGGATCCAAGCAATTGAGTGGGCCTCTATGAGGTCAGGTGGTCTCACAGGTAAACTGCCCCCAAGATGTTAAGGGCTCTATATATTAATAGTAGAACCTTGAACTTGGCCTGGTAGCAATTTGACAAGCTGTGCAAATAGACACAGCTTTGTATGCAAGTTTGCTTCATTTGCGCTTCCTTGCAAAGCAATTTCCCCTGGTATACAGTCATACCTCTGGTTGCGAACGTGATTCGTGTGGGAGGCACGTTCGCAACCCGCAACATTCGCAGCCTGAAGCGCCACGTCTGCACACTCTCATGATGCAATTTGGCGCTTCTGCACATGCGCATGATGTCATTTTGTGCTCCTGCGCATGCACGAGCGCCAAAACCCAGAAGTAACCCATTCCAGTACTTCTGGGTTCAGCGCAGTCTGCAACCCGAAAACGCGCAACCTGTAGCGTTCGTAACCCAAGGTATGACTGTCATGCAATTTTGTATCCGGCCTTTACTATTTGCACTTGTGTGCACATGTCACTCTAGCAGATGCAACTTTGCACATGTGGCTTGGCGGGAGAAATGCCTTGGAACTTTTGCAGGATTTCGAAAGATGGCTGTTTGTCATTCCCTGGAGGTCCCCACCCCCCAGAAAGTGTGAATGAGGAAGGTCCACTTTTAAAACATGAACCGCATCAGACATCTCTTCTCCTCCCCAGGTGAGAATGGCCACATTGCCTTTTGTATCACTCCCGGTTTCGTCTTTGAAAACAGTTCCCTCGAAGTGTCTTCCACAGCAAAGAAGCCAGCTGAGAGATAACAGAGGATGTTGGAAAACAAGCGACAGCTTTGATCAGCATTTCCTGTGACAACAGAGGCGAACCATCTCCCTGCCAGACTCTCTGCAGGGAGCCAAGAACCAGGTTTCGAAAACATTTCTGTGTGGGAGCAGAATTCCTCTCGCTTCGGCCGACTCTGGCAGCGGCAACCATAACAGGATGAGCAGCCTCAACCCCTCATAAATCTGGAGGCAGAAAGGGCCTGGTTCAGAGGGTGGGAGGAAGTCCTCTCAAGGAGAAGACCGGCGTTGAATGTAGCAGAATGAACGTCCCCAGGAAAACACCGGAGGGAGCTGTAGTGTGAATGTGTGTCTGTGTTTGCTTAGATGCTGTCAAACACACACACCCCACACACCTATTTTTTTTCTAAAAGGATTTTCATTTCATACATTAAGAATCTAGGGTTGTCTCCAGCTCAGAGCAGTCCCACTGAAATTAATGGACCTGAGTTAGTTGTGTCCATGCACTTCAGTGGGTCTACTCTGAGTAGTATGTGTGTTGGAGATAGCCCATGGATCCTAGCTAGGGATGGGGGGAGATAGGTTCAATTCACTTTGCATTTAAAGGCAAACCTCTCCGATTCAGACAGCCCCAAGAAATACATGTACCAAAGCAGTCCTTCGAAATTTGCAGCTTTCTGAATTTTGCAAGGCCAAGTAAAATGCGTATAAAGTTGCACATTCTGGAGTGAAATGTGCATTCCAAATGCACGCCGTAAGTGAATACAAAGATGCATCCTATTAGGGGAAATTGATTTGCAAAATTGTATGTGCTAGGAGAAGTTCACACAAATACAGGGATGGATTTTCATGAGGACATTAAAAAAGAAAGGAAAAGAAATGCAAACCGATGTGGAGATTGGAATGTAAGGTTGGAAAAAATGAGCAACTGAGAGGGAACCTAAATGAATAGATTGTCCCCTTTCTTGGCTGTTGCCCCAGCTCTCTTTCAAAATAGATAAATACATTAAGTGGAAAATTATTGCAAAAAATAATACCCTACATTAAGACGATGAGAAGTCCCCAGTTGAGATTTACCCAGGATAGGCCCATTGAAAGTAATATACCCTATTTAGTCATGCCCATTAATCAACACAATGTCATCTAACCTCCACCAAAATAAATAAATAAGGATGAATGCTCAATAAACAGGTTGTCTGGAAGCACCGCCTGCACAGTTGTAAATGTAGCACCTTGTATATAATCATATATAATAGTTGCCTAAGCACCATCTTAACATACCCTTTCCACCTTTAGTAGGCATGATTTTAGCCTTACTTCCAACCTTTGAACATTTGTCAGTTTATTTGCAATCCCCTGTACTAGCCTTCTGCAAATGTGGAAAAATACACTGGACCTCATCCTTGACCATTGATCATAAGAGCCAGCTACTAGGGGCTGAGTTCTGTTCACTCCCCCATAAAATATTTGAGGGGGCCAGGACGCCCCCAAAGTTGATGGGCATTGTCGTTCAAATGTGATCGGTTATGTGGGATGGGGCTTACCTGGGTTTCCTCCTCCCCATATTTTATTTAAGTTGGCACCCCTGACCAATGATCATGCTGGTTTGGGATTGTGGAATGACATGTGGAGGGCAACGGGTTGGGGAAGGCTTTCCCAGCTGTGCAAGACTCCCAAGTAGGGACATAAGGATTTGTCACTCTCAGTTCTCTCCGTTTCTCATTTTTCTAGTCTTAAATTCAGTCCCCCCCCACACACACATTTTGGTAGCAATTAAAAAAAGAAAAAATCCTGCTCAGCATATTCGTGGAAAATTTTGTATGCAGATTTGATGGGTGTGTACATCTTTGAGACCCATTTCTTCTCATTTCATTTTTATGCAAACTTTTCCCTAATATATGCATGCATACACCGGTTAGAGAAATTCAGAAAAGTGTGCATTTTGAAGGATGGCTGCATTTCAGTTCTTGTATCATGTCAGAAAGTGCAAATTTGACAGAGCTGCCTTTAAATGTGAACTGGATATGAAATAAAGATACATGAGGAACAAGTCGGCCATGCAATAAGAAGTTGCAGCATAGGGTTCAGGATTCCATCACTCCACGAGGTTCCCCCTTCCCACCATTTCTCATTACCACCACACAACAGTCCATCTGCATTCCATGGCCATAATCACAGGGGCTATTTTGAAGGTCTTCCACCCTTTGGGATTTGTTTTCTCAAGATATTTTTTTTAAAAAAACCAAAAGCCATGGATTTCCTCCCACCTATCCAAAGTTTCCTGACACCACCTTCTTGTTTTAACTACATATGGATTGGCACTTATGACATTCCAAAGGAACAGAAAAAACTCTTTATGTATGCGACCACAGCAGCATGGATGCTACTAACCCAGAGGTGAAAAGAAGAAAGAGTCCCTACCAGAGAGGAATGGCAAACTAAACTGTTAGATTATGCTGAAATGGCAAAACTGACCAGAAAGCTCAGGCACCAGGCAGACAAGAAATTTAAGAAAGAATGGGGAAAGTTTATAATTTATTTAGGAGACCACTGTAAGCAGATGAAAACAGTAGCAGGGTTTTCATCTCACTTGCAATGTAAGAAATACTATGGACAATATGGATAGACATAAAATGTAGATTACAAAATAATATGCAGTTGAAAATGTCGAGAATAGGACCCGGGGAGGGGAGGGAAAGGGGGAGTTTCAAGATCCAGAGTAATCTCATTACATGGATGTGCATTTGGTATGGTTATAAATTCATATTTGTAAAATCAAATAAAAATGATTTTTGATTGGCGCTTACAATCTGAACATCACACACAGAAGGAATGATTCCAGCTAAAGAAATGATGGTTTCTTTAATTAAACAACAACAACCTCAAAGCTGGTTGTCCCTGAAAAGCAAGAGGCATAAAAAGAGGAGAGATGGGTAAATTTAGGGTTGGAAGAATATCCTCACTCACCGGTCATTTCCGTGAAACACAAAAGCGACTGATACTTAGCCCACCGGTTGCTATCGAATGTTCTTGCTTCAAGGCAACATCCTGTTCCAGTGGGGGTTCCCCGCAAGCCATTGTGGCCGTCAGGCTAGTAGGGATATCACCGTGAAGGCGCATTGCTCCCAGAAGACTCTGCCCTGGCTGACCTCGGAGGAACTCAGCTCCATTCTGTGTCGTGTAGCTCCTGGGTGAGCATCAAAAGCATTTGCAAGCCTTTTGCATTCCAAAGGACAGGGCCTGAAAGGAGGATGAGGGTCCCTGCTGGGTGGGTTGGATTAGGAGTGGTTTTAGAGAAGCCTTTTCTCAACAATATCATTGATGCAGCGAAAGCAAAGTGCCAGATTAGCAGGTAATCCTGTTAGGCTGAATCAAAACCTGAGCATCGCCTTCCCCCACCCAACCCACTGTGAACACATGGATACGGCACATCCAGCCCACCCACCCAAGGATGCCGCAGATCCCCTGATCCATTAAAAAGAGGGCAGATCAAGCTCCCTTGTCCTCTGCCGCTTTTAGGCAGGGTAGCGGGAGGCATAGGACGGATCAAAGGGGAATGTTCCCCAGCTGCCATTGTCAATGCTTTCCCTCTAGAAGAGATATCGGAAGAGGGTAGGAGACCAGGCAAGGGAGCAGAGGGACGCCGGAAGCACTCTGCACAAATGCCATTCATCCAATGCGAAATAATTATCCAAATTCGGATCCAGAAGGCAAGAGCTTAAGTGGCCTTGCTAAATTTATTCCAGGGCTCATGTAGCAAAGATTTCAGAAAGGATGCAGAAGGGAAAGTTTCCTGAGAAATGTATGTGTGTGTGCATTTATGTCTAATAATAATAATAATAATAATAATAATAATAATAATAATAATTTATTATTTATACCCCGCCCATCTGGCTGGGCCTCCCCAGCCACTCTGGGTGGCTTCCAAAAGAATATTAAAATACTATGATACATCAAACATTAAAAGCATCCCTGAACAGGGCTGCCTTCAGATGTCTTCTAAAAGTCTGGTAGTTGTTGTTCTCTTTGACATCTGGTGGGAGGGCATTCCACAAGGAGGGCGCCACTACCGAAAAGGCCCTCTGCCTGGTTCCCTGTAACTTGGCTTCTCGCAGTGAGGGAACCGCCAGAAGGCCCTTGGTGCTGGACCTCAGTGTCCGGGTAGAACGATGGGGGTGGAGACGCTCCTTCAGGTATACTGGACCGAGGCCGTTTAGGGCTTTAAAGGTCAGCACCAACACTTTGAATTGTGCTCGGAAACGTACTGGGAGCCAATGTAGGTCTTTCAAGACCGGTGTTATATGGTCTCGATGGCCGCTCCCTGTCACCAGTCTGGCTGCTGCGTTCTGGATTAGTTGTAGTTTCCGGGTCACCTTCAAAGGTAGCCCCACGTAGAGTGCATTGCAGTAATCCAAGCGGGAGATAACCAGAGCATGCACCACTCTGGCGAGGCAGTCCACAGGCAGATAGGGTCTCAGCCTGCGTACCAGATGGAGCTGGTACACAGCTGCCCTGGACACGGATTTAACCTGTGCCTCCATGGACAGCTGTGAGTCCAAAATGACTCCCAGGCTGCGCACCTGGTCCTTCAGGGGCACAGTTACCCCATTCAGGACCAGGGAGTCCTCCACACCTGCCCGCCTCCTGTCTCCCAGAAACAGTACTTCTGTCTTGTCAGGATTCAATCTCAGTCTGTTAGCTGCCATCCATCCTCCAACCGCCTCCAGACACTCACACAGGACCTTCACCGCCTTCACTGGTTCTGATTTGAAAGAGAGGTAGAGCTGGGTATCATCCGCATACTGATGAACACCCAGCCCAAACCCCCTGATGATCTCTCCCAGCGGCTGCATGTAAATGTTGAAAAGCATGGGGGAGAGGACAGAACCCTGAGGCACCCCACAAGTGAGAGCCCAGGGGTCTGAACACTCATCCCCCACCACCACTTTCTGAACACGGCCCAGGAGGAAGGAGCGGAACCACTGTAGGACAGTGCCCCCAGCTCCCAGCCCCTCAAGACGGTCCAGAAGGGTGTTATGGTCGATGGTATCAAACGCCGCTGAGAGATCCAGCAGAACTAGGAAACAGCTCTCACCTTTGTCCCTAGCCCGCCGGAGATCATCAACCAGTGCGACCAAGGCAGTTTCAGTCCCATGATGAGGCCTGAATCCCGACTGGAAGGGATCCAAATGGTCCGCTTCTTCCAGGCGTGCCTGGAGTTGTTCAGCAACCACTCGCTCAATCACCTTGCCCAAGAATGGAAGATTTGAGACTGGGCGATAGCTGGCCATCGTGGCCGCATCTAAAGATGGTTTTTACATGAGATGGGGCAGAGGGAATTAGATTCAGGGCTCATCCAAACTTTCTTTTGTGCTGAGTGTCTAGGCACAGGTCCTCACTTTAAAGCTCTGTGTCCAAGTGCTGTGTGTGTGTGTGTGTGTGTGTGTCCTGGCACTTTCCCCGCAAAAACCCACTCATTACTGCTGAATTGGAGCAAATGTAAATCCATTGGGGGGGCCAAATTGCCTTTGTTTCTTATTCAGCATTCATGAGTAGGTTTTCCTGGAGAAAGTGGTAGGGCCAAAAAAGAGGGGGGAGTGCTTGGACATGGACCAGGAAAGTGCACACCTGTACCTAGAAAGCTCAGGGCTACAGGTAAATGTGGGTGAACCCTCAAATTACATTTAAAGGAGAATTCTCCCAATTCACACTTTCTGAAACAATGTGCAAACTGAAACACAGCCATCCTACAAAATTTGCACTTCTCCAAATTTTGCTTTTTCTTTATCCAGGGAATCGCAGAGGGTGGGCTGAGGGCTCTGGAACTCTCCCTGGAAATAGGATCTGCAGATACAGGAAGACTGAAATGCTCTAGCCTTTGCTGCTAATGCAGAGTTTGTCTCCCAGACCCTCAGCTATGGGTGATTTTGTCATGGAAGAGGATATAGCACTCAGGAGTCTGGATCTCACCAACTGGAACAGAACAGGTAACTCCTGACTCCACCCAGATATAGCTAGGTCCACAGCCTAAACTATGTAATGACACTATCTTCACTGCTTTTGACACCATGTAGTCACAGTGGTTGGCACAAATGTATTTGCTAAGAGTCTTGCGAACCTGATCAGGAGTGTTTTAAACTAAATCCAGATGACAGGGAGCACATGGTACTGAGGCAAATAGCTTCATCAATGCACAGGAAATTGAGGTGGTGTTACAGAAACCCTCTGAAGGGAAGAAAACTACAAGAAGGAAGCAGCTGGAAGGAATGGCTCATGGCTTCAGTTGTCTCTATACAAATGCACAGAGTATGAGAAACAAGCAAGATGAATCTGAGCTCTTAATACAGGGTGGCAAATATGACATAGTAGGCATCACTGAAATTTGGTGAGTTAAAACATGATTGCAATGTAGAAATTCAGGGATATAAGCTGTTCAAAGGGAATAAATCAAATAGAAAGTGGGGAGGAGTAGCATTATATGTACACTTGAGAAGAGATCCGTGTCCTGGTGCATGGAAAGCACAGTTGCCACATGGAAGATGAAGCAAACCTGTTTTCTCCTGCTCCAGAGAGTAGGACCCAAACCAATGGCTTCACATTACCAGAAAGAAGATTCTAACTAAACATCAGGAATAACTTTCTGATGGTAAAAGCTATTGGACTCCCTGTGCTCACTGGAAGGACAGATCCTGAAGCTGAGGCTCCAATACTTTGGCTACCTCATGAGAAGAGAAGACTCCCTGGAAAAGACCCTGATGCTGGGAAAGATTGAGGGCACAAGGAGAAGGGGATGACAGAGGACGAGATGGTTGGACAGTGTTCTCAAAGCTACCAACATGAGTTTGACCAAACTGTGGGAGGCAGTGGAAGACAGGAGTGCCTAGCGTGCTCTGGTCCATGGGGTCACGAAGAATCGGACACGACTAAACGACTAAAGAGCAACAACATTGGACTCCCTTGGAAGGTGGTGAACTCTTCACACTGAAGGTTTTTAAGCAGAGGTTGGATGGCCATCTGTATTGGATGCTTGAGCTGAGATTCCTGCATTTCAGAGGGTTGGACTAAATGACCCTCAAAATCTCTTCCATCTCTACAATTCTATGATTCTGTGATATGGGCATGAGTTATGGATGAATTAATTAGTCTCTTTCTAGTCCATGTTCTTTCAGTCTTACGTGTGTAAAAAGATTGTGGTTTTGTATATACTTTATGCTAAAATATGCATTTTTATATGCATTTTGGGTTTTTTCATAGATAGATAGATGATAGATAAATAGATCAAGATCACAAGATCTGGGGAAGTGCAAAAGCTGAAGGACATCTGGGTATTAGAAAGAATATCTGCTCTGAATATGGGAGGTCCCAGGTCCAGTCTCTTGCCTCTACAGATAGGAATGGGAGGAACCCTCACCTCAAAATGTTGGGCAGCCTCCTCCACCTGTCAAGATTGGCCCTCCAGGGGTAGAACAACAAGGATAAGAACTGCCAGCCAGAAAAGGTTCCCCCACTCTTGATTTAAATGAGAGTCATTATTTCAAAACCCACAGCTATGCCTTTACATCAATGCATGCAAAAGTTATGCAACTCTGCATCCCATTTTGGCAGGGGGTGCTGGTGGAATGGACAAGTGAGGGGGATCTAACACCCCACTTCTTGCAACAAGGTGGGGCAGGCATGCCTCCTCCACCCCCTCAGACAAAGCCTTTCAGGTCTTGAGAACAGCGTTCAGCTCATGACCACAACCCTCCGCTGACTGTTGTCAGACAGCTGTTCACCCCGCATCTCTTGGCAGCAAGATCAAGGCACTTTGTGGGAGGAAGAAAACAGAGGAGAAAGACTTTGGCTCCAAGGAAACTTAGGTGGTGGGATCCAAAGTGGGACCTGGACTCAGTTGTGCCAGAATTCAGTTTCGTCTGCAGAACAGTGAGAAGCTGTGTTAGCTGTCATCCTTGGGGGCTGTGTGCTCCCTTTTCCCATGGAAAGGAAGGAAATAATCACTCAGTACAGGCTTTGCCAAGCTGATGCCCTCCAGATGTTTTGGACTACAATTCCCAGCAGCCCTACTGGGAGTTGTAGTCCAGAATATCAGGTTGGCAATGGCTGATTTAATGTATTATGCTTGTTAATATAGCTAAGGGAAAGAGTGCACTCCTAACTCCAGGCTTTTACACGGCTAAGCATAAGGTATTTACACAGAGGTAGGGAACATGGAGGGACACGGGTAGTGCTGTGGGTTAAACCTCAGAGCCTAGGGCTTGCCGATCAGAAGGTCGGCGGTTCGAATCCCCATGACGGGGTGAGCTCCCATTGCTCGGTCCCTGCTCATGCCAACCTAGCAGTTTGAAAGCACATCAAAGTGCAAGTAGATAAATAGGTACTGCTCCGGTGGGAAGGTAAACGGCATTTCCGTGCGCTGCTCTGGTTCACCAGAAGCGGCTTAGTCATGCTGGCCACTTGACCCAGAAGCGGTACACCGGCTCCCTCGGCCAATAAAGTGAGATGAGCACCGCAACCCCAGAGTCGTCCGTGACTGGACCTAATGGTCAGGGGTCCCTTTACCTTTAGGGAACCTGTAACGACCCAGACATTACTGTACTACAACTCCCAGGTGCCCAGAGAACTGGCCACATTGGCTGGGAGTGATGGGAGTTGGAGTCCAACAGCATCTAAAGGGCCACAGGTTTCCCTGCTTTAACAGGTACTGAGCAAGTGCCATCTCCAAGACTGTTGGCAGATTTAAAGGCTCATGGCTCTGCAGAGAAACAGTCTGAGAGTCGAAACAGAGGGTGGGAGCCTGGGATTCACAGCTGATACTGGCAAGGAGGAGCCTTTGAAAGGTCCCAAAGGTATGTCACTGCTTTGGGGAAATTCATGGGACTTTAAATTGATGGGGGCTCAGCTTCTCTGTTTGCAAACAGGTCTCACCAAAGCATTATTGATTCATTGCATTTCTGTCCCACCTTTTCCTCCAAGGAGCTCAAGGTGGCCTCCATGGCTCCTCCCCTTCCTTATTTAATCCCCACAACAACCCTGTGAGGTAGGTTAGGCTAAGAGACAGTGACTGTCCCAAGGTCACCCAGTGAGCTTAATGGCTGAGTGGGGATTTGAACCCTGGTCTCCCACAGGTCCTCTAAGCATCCTAAGCATTACACCACTACAACAAAGTGATAGCTCAGTCAGTAGAGCACGAGACTCTTAATCTTTGTGTTGTGGGTTCATGCCCCACATCGGGCAAACTATTCCTTCCCCTCCCTGTCCGCAGAATTTTTATTAAAGCTTTCACAAAACAATACTATTATATCTAGAAGAAATGAAATGAAATGAAATGAAATGAAATGAAATGAAATGAGAGAGAGAGAGAGAGAGAGAGAGAGAGAGAGAGAGGAAGGAAGGAAGGAAGGAAGGAAGGAAGGAAGGAAGGAAGGAAGGAAGGAAGGTTGGGCAAAAAAATCCTGAATTGCAGAGGGGTTGGACTAGATAACTCAAGTGGTCCCTTCCGACTCTACAGTTCTATGATTCTGTGACCACACTAGCTCACAATGGGATGCAATGCAATGAAGTCTCCAATCATCTTTCCATGAAAGAAGGCTGACCTTTCTTAAAGGTGGATCCTGGATCTTCATGTGTATTAGAGGCAAAAGGAGTATGATTTGCTTAATTCAAGTGGCCAGGGTGTGTGGCCATTGCTGGATTCAGCCCTGTGGAGAGCCGGTGTGGTGTAGTGATTAAGAACGGTAGACTCGTAATCTGGTGAACCAGGTTCGCTTCCCCGCTCCACCACATGCAGCTGCTGGGTGACCTTGGGCTGGTCACACTTCTCTGAAGTCTCTCAGCCCCACTCACCTCACAGAGTGTTTGTTGTGGGGGAGGAAGGGAAAGGAGAATGTTAGCCGCTTTGAGACTCCTTCAGGTAGTGATAAAGTGGGATATCAAATCCAAACTCCTCTTCTTCTTCTTCTTCTTCTTCTTCTTCTTCTTCTTCTTCTTCTTCTGCAGTCAAAATCTGTGTGTGTGCTTTAGTGGGATAGCATCAAACTAAGAAAGCTTGTCGTTTTCTCTCAAGAGCCAATCAATATTATTTTGATCTGTTGTCGTGGGGCCCCTAAAAGGTGTGGGGCCCATAGGCTGATGCCTCCTCTGCCTATTTGATAATCCGGCACTGTGTGGGGTGCAACTGTTCGACAAGGGCTTAGGGTCAGGCACAGGGGTGTTTTAAATCCCTCTGCAGTGTGTCTGTCTCCTTGTGACAATCTGTTAGCATGCAGCAATTTACCACTTGGATCAAGCAATTTTCTCCGTGTTGTCACAAATCGCCCTCCTGCAAAACTTATGGATAGATGAAAATCAGGGCAAGGGTCATTTCAGAGGCTCGGTTCCTCCAGGTTTCATACCCAACCCTACGTATCCGTCCATTATTTATTGTATTTTTAAAATTGCCAAACAGAATTGTATACCGCTTAACTGTAAACTTTGAAGCACACTGCAAAATTTGCAGAAGCACAGGTTTCAATGGATGGCTGTGTTTAGGTTACTCTATTGTTTTAGGAAGAGTGAATTCCGTCAGTTTGCTTTAAAGTGCAAACCAAATTGTATCCCTCCTACCATCCCTTCCCAGAGGTAAGTCCAATTTGACTTATTCCCAGGTGCATGGGATTCTAGGGAAAACTCAGGGTGTGTCAACCCAAAATTCACTTGACACCATTGCAAACATGGGTTGGGGCCAAAGAATGAATATTTTTTGCAAAGGCCTGTATTACTCCCATGAGAAAGACGATCCCATCCTTTCAGCTTCTGCTGCTTCCATCATTTGCAATTAACAAGTTGAAAATGCTGTATGGGGCATTTAATTATTTATTTATTTATTTATTTATTTATTTATTTATTTCCCGCCCATCTGGCTAAGTTTCCCCAGCCCCAGCGGCTCCCAATCGAGTGTAAAAAATAATACAGCATTAAATATTAAAAACTTCCCTAAACAGGGCTGCCTTCAGATGTCTTTTAAAGATAGGATAGCTGCTTATTTTCTTCGCATCTGAAGGGAGGGTGCTCCACAGGGTGGGCACCACTACCGAGAAGGCCCTCTGTCTGGTTCCCTGTAACCTCACTTCTCGCAAAGAGGGAACCACCAGAAGGCCCTCGGCACTGGATCTCAGTGTCCGGGCTCAACGATGGGGGCTCCTTCAGGTATACAGGGCCTAGGCCGTTTAGGGCTTTAAAGGTTAGCACCAACACTTTCAATTGTGCTCAGAAACATACTGGGAGCCAATGCAGATCTCTCAGGACTGGTGTTATGTGGTCCCGGCGGCCACTCCCAGTCACCAGTCTAGCTGCCGTATTCTGTATTAGTTGTAGTTCCCGGGTCACCTTCAAAGGTAGCCCCACGAAGAGTGCGTTGCAGTAGTCCAAGCGGGAGATAACCAGAGCATGCACCACTCTGGCGAGACAGTCCGTGGGCAGGTAGGGTCTCAGCCTGCGTACCAGATGGAGCTGATAGACAGCTGCCCTGGATACAGAACTGACCTGCACTTGCATGGACATCTGTGAGTCCAGAATGACTCCCAGGCTGCACACCTGGTCCTTCAGGGGCACAGTTACCCCATTCAGGACCAGGGAGTCTTCCACACATAATTAAATATGGATGTTGAGTTTTGCTTTTTTAGTTTCAGAAAAAAATGATCAGCTTGAATGTTGAGTTAAATTACTAAGTAGGACTGGTGTTATGTGGTCCCGGTGGCCACTCCCAGTCACCAGTCTAGCTGCCCCATTCTGGATTACTTGCAGTTTCCGGGTCACCTTCAAAGTTAGCCCCACGTAGAGCGCATTGCAGTAGTCCAAGTGGGAGATAACTAGAGCAGGGTTTGAAAGGGTTTGGCAGATTGCCCTTCTTGAAAAAGATTATCTCATGAACTAAAAGTATTGAAAGAGCGGAGCTTGAACAATACACACACACATACACATATACATACATATTTAGGGTTGCCATACATCTGGAATTTCCTGGATATAGCTGGAATACAGCAGTCTGAAACAGTTTTGAAATACAGCAACCTTAATACATCTCGGGCATGATTTCATTTCTTCACTCACTGCCATTGGTCTATATGCAAATCCCTGGCTCATTTCAGACTATACAGAACCTTTATTCTCAATAATAACAAAACCCACAGGTTGAGGATACTTTTATAAATCTTTCTTATTTATAAAGCGAATTATTGTATGAGTTAACACTTCATTATCCCTTGGGCTGTGCGAGATCTTTGTACTTTTGTCCTTTTCAGGTTGCAACCCTTACGTATTCCATCTTTGATTTCTTTAGTGTGTGTGTTTTTCTCTTTTTGTTACGTTTGCGCTTTTTGGTTGTTGTTTAACAAATCTCTCTCTCTCTCTCTCTCTCTATATATATATATATATATATCTATATAGGAAAGGGGGAAATGCACACAAGGCTTTCTGCCTGTGGGATTATGACTGGAGAATAGACAGAGGCGAGAGGGAGGGGAGAAAGGCAATTGTTGGCTGGCTGGTTCCCGGGCAATTCATTAGCAGGGCTCTCAGCATTGCTGCGACCGCACCAAGTCAAGTATCAAAGGAAAGGAACAGCTGACAAAAGGGAAGGCTGTTCTGGGGACCGGCGAAAGGTGGGGCCTTGTTCCCAGGATTAGCCCCCCGGTCCCTGGACAAGTGGGAGAAGGTTAGCTCATGCCTCCCCTGCCCAACAAGCAGACGGGCTCCTCGCCGCCACCTGTTTCCGATAAGCTGCCTAATCCCACTCCATAATTATTCTTTATTAATGGACGCCCCTGTCTTCATTACATGCCTTAATTAGTGTTTGGTGAGCAAATACAAAAGCGGGGATCAGAGCGTGTCACATTTTCCAAAGGGGGAAAGGTTTACGCAGCGCTACCAAAATAACTTTTTGTCTGGGAAGTCGAAGTTCCTGTTTCATGCTGCCCACCGAGCCACAGTTGTGAGGAGGGATCCCGCTTAATCCCGCCAGAGAGGCTGGGCAAACTGGCGTGCGTCGCCCAAGGGTCCATCCTCCCCCTCCACCGTTCCCCAGTCATGGAGCTCATACAGGCTGTGGTGCCTTTCTGTCACACACAGACCTGAAACAAGATTTATTAATGGGTGTTGTTGTTTTTTTAACAACAACAACAAAAGCTGAAGCCACAAGCAGCATTTTAATTCAGCGCCTTCCTCATCTCCCGCCGCAGCATGATCCTTGGATTTTACCTGGTTGCAGATTTGAACCCCCTGTCCCCCATCAATCTCCCTACCTCTTTTAAATACAGTGGTACCTCTGGATGCGAACAGAAGCTGTTCCGGAGCCCCGTTCGCATCCTGAGTAAAACGTAAGACGCGACTGTGCGTCTGACTGTGTGCAGGTCGCATTTTGCTGCTTCCACATCATTTTGAGGGCCTGCGCATGTGCAAGCGGTGAACCCCGAAGTAACGCACTCCGTTACTTCCGGGTCGCCATGGAACGTAACTTGAAAATGCTCAACCTGAAGCACATTTAACCCGAGGTATGTCTGTAATCACAGGTAACCTAAGGTTACCAGATTTTTTTCAATGAATCCGAGGACGCTTTTCAACTCCCTACTAAATAGATGGATTTTGTCAGGGAACTGATTTATGAATCCGGGGACTGTCCTCGGGAAACAGGGACATCTGGTAAGCTTAAGTTAACCCCCAAAGGCAAAGTCCGGGAACATGAGAGAATGCTGTTGGATTGCTGCTACCATCCATACCAGCAAGCAGGGCCAATGGTCTGTGGGAGCAGGAGCCAAAGTCCAGCCGTGTCCATACCCTCCAACATTTCTTCAATGAAAATAGGGACTTCTATTCCATTATTATTATTATTATTATTATTATTATTATTATTATTATTTCCTCAGCCCAGTATACCTTAAGGAGCGTCTCCACCCACATCGTTCAACCCAGACACCGAGGTCTAGCGCCAAGGGCCTTCTGGTGGTTCCCTCACTGTGAGAAGTCAGGTTACAGGGAACCAGGCAGAGGGCCTTCTCGGTGGTGGCGCCCGCCCTGTGAAATGCCCTCCCACCAGATGTCAAGGAAATAAATAACTATGTGACTTTCAGAAGACATCTGAAGGCAGCTCTGTTTAGGGAAGTTTTTAATGTTTGATGCTGTATTGTGTTTTTAATATTCTGTTGGGAGCCGCCCAGAGTGGCTGGGGAAACCTAGCCAGATGGGTGGGTTGTTGTTGTTGTTGTCCTTGCCCCAGCCACCCTGGACAGCTTCCAATGTACATAAAAACATAATAAAAGATTAAACATTTTAAAACTTCCCTATACAGGACTGCCTTCAGATGTCTTCTAAAGGTTGTGTAGTTACTTATCACCTTGGCTCAGGGAGTCACATCCTGCCATACCCTTCAGTGAAAATAGGGATGTATAAAGGAAAACAAGGACATTTTGGGGTCAAATCAGAAACCATGAAGGCTTCTGTAAATCCAGGACTGTCCCTGGGAAATAGGGACACTTGGAGGGACTGCAGAGACATCATAGAACTGCAGAGTTGGAAGGGACCCGGTGGGTCATCTAGTCCAACCCTCTGCCTTGCAGGAATCCCAGCTAAAGGCCTTAACAATGTCCTGGGCAAGGCAAAAGTCAAACAGTGTCACCGGTGCACAGATCACTTTCTTAACTGCCATGCTGCAGGGGTTTTGATGAATGGCTTTGGGCAGAGATACACCTAAGTCAAAGGCCAACAGTCAGTGATGATGGCAGCTGAAGTCCAGATCATCTAGAAGAGAGAAGAGTTTGGATTTGATATCCCGCTTTATCACTACCCTAAGGAGTCTCAAAGTGGCTAACAATCTCATTTCCCTTCCTCCCCCACAACAAACACTCTGTGAGGTGAGTGGGGCTGAGAGACTCCAGAGAAGTGTGACTAGCTCAAGGTTACCCAGCAGCCGCATGTGGAGGAGTGGGGATGCGAACCCGGTTCACCAGATTATGAGTCCACCGCTCTTAACCACTACACCACTACACTACACACTACACTACACTACACTACACTACACTACACTACACTACACTACACTACACTACACTACACACAGACCATCTTACACTTGAGCATTCCTGTCAGGGTGAGGCGTTGTTGCAAGACTAGCACTCCCCAGCTTCAAGGATCAGGTTGGCAAAGGCAGATGCAGAAAATAAAAGCATTTACAGTGGTACCTCGGGTTACATACGCTTCAGGTTACAGGCGCTTCAGGTTACACAATTTCTGTAACCTAGGAATAGTACCTCAGGTTAAGAACTTTGCTTCAAGATCAGAACAGAAATTGTGTAGTGGCGGTGCAGCGGCAGCGGGAGGCCCCATAAGCTAAAGTGGTACCTCAGGTTAAGAACAGTTTCAGGTTAAGAATGGACCTCCGGAATGAATTAAGCTCTTAACCCGAGGTACCACTGTATCCAGCTTCCGGTCATTTAGAAGTTGGCCTGACGATCTCTGCTTTCAGCCCCTGCAAGTTGTTTAGATCTCTGTCTCTGGGTAAAGCAGCACACAAACAAACAGAAATCTCGAATGGACAGATTGCATCCAGGTTCTGATAGGATGTTTTGTAAATGATGCTCAATTGCAGACCTACGCATAGTTGAACAACGACAGAGAGAGAGAGAGAGAGAGAGAGAGAGAGAGAGAGAGAGACTTACAATCACATTAATTAAAGCCCCATGCCAACCTCAGCCTGGCCTCGCCTGCCTGCCCCCTTCCAACCAGTCCATGGGGTGGCACTGCCAATCAAACTTGGGAGTGGGGGTGGAGAGGCAAAACTAGAATAAATCGGCTCTGTCATTGGCTCTGGCACCACCTACTGTTGGCCTCCTCTACTTCCGCACCACCAGTCCCAATGGGCACCAGCCACCACTGCCCAAAGCCCTACTGGGTTCTCACCAGCTAGGCAGAAGCGTGGGCAGGGGCACAGAGAGACTGTTCTTGCACTCCGCCATTTTCCAGGGTTGTTTAAATTCAGACTTTTTATATAAAAAAGTTCATTTATTTAAAAGTTATTTATTTATTTGTTGCATTTTTATCCCATCCTTTTTCTCCAAGGAGCTCAAGGTGACGTACATGGTGCACCCTCTCATTGTTTAATCCCCACAACAACCCTGTGAGGTAGGTTAGGGTGAGAGGTTAGGCCCAAGTCGAGCTTCATTGCTGAATATTTGACCCTTGGTCTCCCAGGTTCTGGTCTGCCACTCTGACAGTTATGAATTAATCTAAGGGTGTCCTCTAGGTCCCCCCACCCCGGGAGGTTCAGAGGTAGCGACAAAGGAGAGAAGGCCTTTTCAGTGGTGGCCCCCTGTTTGTGGAATGCTCTCCTCAGTGAGGTCTGCCTGGTACCATCATTAACATCCTTTCAGTGCCAGGCAAAAACTGGTGTCTTCTCCCAGGCACTTGATCGACACTGAGAATTTTGCTGCCTATTGATGGTGCAGTTTTGCTGCCATTTTGGTGGGCCATTTAAGTGTGGCAGCTCTGGGCCCTTTTGAACTCCCTGCCAATTGATATCAGGCAGGCTGCATTTTTAACTTTACACTTTTCAGAACCTTCTTTAGACAAATCTATCCAAATGCTTAAAATGTTTGTAGGAGTTATAAGTTGTTTTAGCCTATTCTGTTGTGGTTTGACTTTCTGCATCTCTTAGATTAAGGACTGTGAGTATTGTTTCTTCATCATCATCATTATTATTATTATTATTATTATTATTATTATTTTGTAAACCGTTTTGAGGCTTTCCCCCCCCCCCCGACAATCAACTGGTACATAGATTTCATGAAGTAAAAATCATAAATAAAAATGGCCGGAGCCACAAACGTTACGTATATACAGTAGGAAAGTTTCTATACATGCTGACACATACTCCCCTCTCTGCCCAGGCGAGTGGAGTTCAGAGTTCGAGGAAACATCCCAGCCAAACTAAAAATACTTCAGGTGTGAAGCAGGACTTGTGGAGATCGTTCTGAGGGCCAGAAAGAGAGGACTGGGGCAGTCGCATTTGTTCTGAATGAGCGTGATGAGCCCAATTTTGTTATCCTTTCTTTGTGGTTAAAAATAAATAAATCTAGTTGAGCAGCCCTCTGACCCTTCGTAGATAAAAGGTTGGCTGATGTATGGGGGAAGAAAGTCAGCGCAGAGAAAGCCCAGGGAGGTGTGGGGTGGGGGGAGCTGGGGGGAGCAGAGACACTACTTTTCCGAAGCCAAGCACAGCACGAGCCTTTTTAGCAGGGCTCACCCCCTCCGGTTAATGATTACTGGCCTCGGCAGACAGTTCCAGGCCACTGCCCTGCGAGAAAAGGCAATTAATTCAAGACTAACAGGATTTCAGATTCATAACCGCCTTGGAAGATGCTTTCAGGAGGCGTGGAGCAGGGGTTGATTAAATATATTTGGGGGGCAGGGGGTGGAATTCCAGGTGGCTTCTAAAACAACAAGGGGGGTGGATCAGAGTGCCAGGCTCCGAGTGGCAATGCCAACTCGAAAGGGATTCCTCTCTTGCACGCTTGTCCAGGGGACCAAGGAAAGCAATAGACTGTCTGAAGCTGCAGGGCGTCCAAATCTACCCTGTGGTGGTTGTTGTTGTTGTTGTTGTTTAATGATCCTCAACATGTTTAGGAATCATCTCCCTTGCCTCTTTGGTCCCTTGCCTCCTCTCGCTTTTTGCCGGCTGCTGAAGACCCTGACAGAAACAAAAACAAAAAAAAACAAGCTTTCTAGGTGTGTCCACACCATCCACAAACCCGGACTGTTTTGAAACCAGTTTAACGGCCATGATTTTGCCAGGATGAACTCTGAACGGATAAGTTTCGTGAGGATCCCAATGATTCTCGGTTAACTGGTCTGTTGCTGCTAGATCCAGCTAAAATGAATGAATTGGGGGGGCATGGGGTATCATCTTCCATTTGCTTATTTATTTGAATGACTTTTTTCAGCAAAAAAAAAAAAGGCTCCCACAGTAAATCAGCGAGACAGAGCTAATGCTGAGGCATTCCCTCCTGCCTCCCAATCGCTTTTCCTTTTGTGTCCTGCTACGAGCCGCGTTCCTTAATTTTCTGTTGCGCCTTTCAGATTGTAAGCCTGAGAACAGGGCTTAGTTACCTGAGAAGAGCCCTACCAGATCAGATCAGAGGCAGGTAAAGTACCCCTGGACAGTTAAGTCCAGTCAAAGGCGACTATGGGGTTGCTGCGCTCATCTTGCTTTCAGGCTGAGGGAGCCAGCGTTTGTCCACAGACAGCTTTCCGGGTCATGTGGCCAGCATGACTAAACCGCTTCTGGTGCAACGGAACACTGTGACGGAAACCAGAGCACACGGAAACACCATTTACCCTCCCGCCACAGTGGTACCTATTTATCTACTTGCACTAGTGTGCTTTGGAACTGCTAGGTTGGCAGGAGCTGGGACAGAGCAACAGGAGCTCACCTTGTCACAGGGATTTGAACCGCCGAACTTCCGATCGGCAAGGCCAAGAGGCTCAGTGAGTTAGACCACAGCACCACCCGCATCTGGCCCAGCATCCCCATTCCCCCAGTGGTCAACAAGGTGCCTCTGGGAAGCCTGCATTGCAGGGGGGTTGGACTAGATGACCCACAGGACCCTAACTCTAAAACTCTATGATTCTAAGAAAGACTTGAGTGCAACAGCAACTCTCTCCAGCCATGATTCCCAACAACTGGTATCCTCTGACAGTGGAGACAGAAACCAGTTCCCTGCTTGGAAAGTTTGGGGACCTTTCTAGGCTTAAGCAGTGAGCACTAACTAGGACTGAGCTGGAAGTTCTCTGAACACCATGTCTGGTTATGTTTGGAGTACCACAACCAACTCCTCTGCTCTGCCATATTTTGTCAGAGTTCCTGGGAAAGAGAACACTTTCTCATGTCCAATGGAAAAGCATCAGCTCACATCCCAAAGTTCCATCTCCAGCATCTCCAGATAGGTTTGGGAATGCCGCCCATCTGGAAACCTGGAGCGCTGCTGCCAGTCAGTGCAGACAATACTACTAAGCTAGACTGACCTTTGTTCAGTAGGCAAGATTCTACCCACATCCCCTCTCCATCCAGGCAAGCAAGAGGCATTGTCAGAGTTCAAGGGCTCCTTGGCAGCCAGGCAAAAACATGGTAGAGCACGAGACTCTTAATCCCAAGGCTGTGGGTTCAAGCCCCACATTGGGTACAAAGATCCCTGCATTGCAGGGGTTTGGACTAGATGACCCTGGTGATCCCTTCCAACTCTGCAATTCTATTATTCTACTGTAGCTCCTCAGTATGGCAGGGGGTGGTAGAAGCCCCTTATCAACAAACTGCAATTTCTAGGTTTATCCATAAACTCTTTCCTTACTCTGGCTTATCTCCAGGAGAAATCCTCTCTCGCTTGTCGGATTAAGAACACTGATATTCAGTATTGCATATCCTTGTACTGGAAGGTTTGTTCCCAGCGCTGCGTTTTTCCTCTCCCCCTGCACCCCGCATCTGCCAGTAAGCCATGTGAGATACTTGGAGAATCCAGTTATTCCTCAATGCAATTGGATTTTCACTGAAACTAGGTTTAATTGCTTGCCCTCTGCTGTATCGGATGCCCAATTGTAGGGTACCACTTACAACCTGTCTTCCCATGCAGAGGGGGTTATAGAACCCTTGGCTCATGTGCTTTTCGCTTTACAAAGAAACCGAATTGGACTGGCAACTCCGATTCTCTCAGAATTTCCAGGTAGGACTTCTGAATGCAACCTGGCCTACCTACCTTTCCGCAAATTCAAACAAATTATTAACAGAGAGCGTGGCTAGATTCCTCTTTCGAGAGGAAATCGCTGCTTGATTAAATCTGCCCTGCCCAGCTGCTGTTCTCATACATTGCCATTTTTAATTTGGTTCTAATTTTTTTATTTGCAACTGACCGGCTCTTAATTTCTATATCGTGTTGCATATCTTATTTTAGACATGCTTCCGACATTCCTGGTATTTTATACCATTTATGTATTACACAAGGTTCTACTTGCTCTGTGGTTCGTTTTATTTCCTTCGGGTCTGCAATGGCACAATGAAGAATCTCCTTGGAGCTCAAGGAAGGTGCAAAGGAGGACTACTGTGGGTGGGTTGCAGCCCAGGGGGAATTCTGGGGGCCAGATTGAAAGGTGTGGAGGGCCACATTCAGCAGCCACCCGGTTAAAAACCATGCCTCCTTGCCTTGTCTTAGGTGGACCTGCCCAATGATCAGCCTCCCCTTTCAACATAGGATTCCCCCATCCTCACTTTGCCCCTCCTTAGACTTCCATTTCAGCATTCGCTTGGCTTCCAGTCAATCAGTCTTTGCAGCCCATCCCCAATGAGCAGCTCCACCAATGAATGGTGGTCCTCCTTTTATCCAGAGACACCCGTCTGCGTCCTTTACCCTTGGCAAAGGGTGGGAGATCCGCCATCCCACCCCCTCTTGGCACCTTGCCCTCTCAAGAGAGCTCTTGAATTGCTCTGGATCAGACCCTCAATCATTCCAACAACTCAGCTAAAGGGGTCTCTCCCTCTCTCTCTCTCTTTCTCTGCTCTTTTGTTTGTTCTTAGGAAGCCTCGCAGGAGACGGTTTATGCGAAGAAACCCTTCCAAAACAAAGCCATATATTGTACTGGGCTTGAAATACTCTGTGGGGTGTTTGCTCTCTTTCTCCCTTTCTCTCTCCTCGCCGCTCCTTCGCTTTCAGAGCGCAAATGAATGATAACGGACCCCAGCGGGGGAAAGGAAATTGGCTCTCCAGCATCCTGCTGCTGCTGCTGTTATTCCGTGGATGTTGGTTGCAAAACAAGAGGAGAGAAGATGAAGGGAAAGGCCGGCCGGAGGGAAAGATGTCGCACACAAACACGAAAATGCCTCCACTCCGCTTTCAGTATCAAAGTGTTACCGTTGTGCTCGCGTTCTGCTCAAGGGCTTCCCACAGGCATCTGGTTGGCCACTGTGGAAACAGGATGCTGAACTCAATGGGCCATTGGCCTTATCAAGCCAGCTCTTCTTAGGTTAACAATTGTGATTTTCTTTGATGGGGATTAGGTAAATTCATGAAGGGGAAGGCTGTCTTTGGCTGCCAGCCGCGGTGGCTAAGTTATATCTCTGCTGTCAGAGGTTTTAGGACTCTGAATACCAGTGGCTGGGAATTGCAGGTGGGCAGAGATCTGGGTCCTGCTGGTGGGCTTCCAAACTGGGGGTTCTGGCTGGCCATTGTGAGAAGCCAGTTTCTTCTTATGCCTCAGTCCAGTATATCTGAAGGAGTGTCTCCACCCCCATCGTTCTACCTGGACACTGAGGTCCAGTGCCGAGGGCCTTCTGGCGGTTCCCTCATTGCGAGAAGCCAAGTTACAGGGAATCAGGCAGAGGGCCTTCTCGGTAGTGGCGCCCGCCCTGTGGAACGCCCTCCCACCAGATGTCAAAGAGAAAAATAACTACCAGACTTTTAGAAGACATCTGAAGGCAGCCCTGTTTAGGGAAGCTTTTAATGTTTGATGCATTACGGTATTTTAATATTTTGTTGGAAGCTGCCCAGAGTGGCTGGGGAGGCCCAGCCAGATGGGCGGGGTATAAATAAGTTGTTGTTGTTGTTGTTGTTGTTATCCTTGCTCCAGCCACCCTTATGCCCTTATGCACCCAGTGCACACACAATGCATCAGCCCAAATCTGAGGATCTAGTCAGGCCAAAAATTGACATTCGACTCAGAGACTCGTTGCTAGTAGGAACTGGAGGGGAGCAGGGGAACTGTGGGATAAAATGTCAATGCAAACCATAGGAGCCAACTCCTAGGTCCCTTCCCTCCCCCCGCCACAATAAAATATTTGAGAGGGCCCAGAGTTGATAGGCATTGCCATTCAAATCAATCTTGTGATGGATTATGCAGGGCGAGGCTTACTAACTCTCCCCCCCCCCCATTTTATTCAAGATGGCACTGCTGATGCAAACCTACCCAATTCACATTTTATGACACAAGAGAGCCAGTGTGGTGTAGGGGGTTATAGAGAGTCAAACGAGGACCTAGGAGATCGGGGTTTGAATCACCATACAGCCAGGAAGCACATTGGGTGTGTGGCCTTGGGCCAGTTACTGCCTCTCAGCCTAACCTACCTCATAGGGTTGTTGTGGGGATTAAATGAGGAAGGGGAGAACCACAGATGCCTCCTTTGACCTCCTTGGAGGGGGAGGAAAACTGAGATATAAATCTAATAAATAAATACAGTAAAATAAATACTACAATGCTACACCTCCAGCTGTCATTGGCTCTGGCGCCACCTACTGTTGGACCTCCCTGCTCTCCGGTCCTAATGGGCACCAGCCACTGCTGCTTTATAGCCACTGCAGCGATGCTCATAGGCCACTTTCCCATTTGCGCTGGAACAGGAAACATCGTCTCCCCCTCCTCCTATTTATACAGCTTACCTCAGGAATAAACCAATGCCTCTTGTTAGAAACAATAAATCCCCACAAACATCCAGCGCACATCTGTAACCTCTGGAAAGGGCACCCTCCGACCGTCTGCCAGCTGTGCTCTCCTCTCCGAGTGGCCCAGGCCCAACTCGCCTCTCTGCCTGGGCCGCGGGTGTGTTTGCATCTGCCTGGACCGCACTGACTGTTTACTGTATTCATAAACAAATTGCAGCTATAAAAGGCTCCAGAAATAGCATGGGTTGAAGCAAAAAGGGGGTGAAGAGGAGGAGGAGGAAACAGAATCACTCTCGTCAGCTTTCTGGGCTCTCGCTCGCTCCCATGAAGGCCTCATCACACAGCAGGAACGCACAAGGCTTGTAGGCTGTGCTGGCTGTTGCCACATCTCAAGGTTTGGCCCGACGTTTCAGAGTTCTGCAGCACAATCCTTCACATAGAAAGCCGCTTTACACTTGATCCATCTAGATCAATTTTGCCTACATGGGCTGGCAGCAGCTCTGCAGGAGTCTCTCCCAGCCCTACCTGGAGATGCCAGGGATTGAACCGGAGACCTTCCACATGCAAAGCTGGTGCTCTTCCCCTGAGCTATGGCTCCTCCCCTCAGGCTATTTGTCCATCTACCTCAGTACTGCCTGCTCTGACTGACAGCATCTCCTGGGGGTCTCAGGAAGGGAACCTCTCTTAGCTCTCCCCGAAGGGGCTGGAGATGGAGCATGGGAACTTCTGCATGAAATGCAGAATCCTGTCCACATGTTTATTAAGAAATAACTCACATTGATCTCATTGGAACTTGTGTCATTGAGCAGCCTTTTCCAAGGTGGTGCCCACCAGATGTTTAGCCTAAAGGTAAAGGGACCCCTGACCATTAGGTCCAGCCACGGACGACTCTGGGGTTGCGGTGCTCATCTCGCTTTATTGGCCGAGAGAGCCGGCGTACAGCTTTCGGGTCATGTGGCCAGCATGACTAAGCTGCTTCTGGCGAACCAGAGCAGCACACGGAAACACCGTTTACCTTCCTGCCGGAGTGGTACCTATTTATCTACTTGCACTGGCATGCTTTCAAACTGCTAGGTTGGCAGGAGCAGGGACCGAGCAACGGGAGCTCACCCCGTCACGGGGATTTGAACCGCCGACCTTCTGATCGGCAAATCCTAGGCTCTGTGGTTTAACCCACAGCACCACCCATGTCTAGCCTACAACTCCCATTAATGCTGACCATTGGCCATGTTGGTGAGGGCTGAGGGGAGCTGTAGTCCAAATATCTGGAAGGCACCAGGTTGAGGAAGGGTGCCCTAGAAAGCCTGCATGGGGTTGCAGCTCGTCTTCTTCTCAAGGTCTCCAGAGGAAGAATTAAAATCTTAAGCGAGGAAGGCAGCCCAAAGTTAACTTAGTGAACAGTCTATTTCCTGCTTGGCTTGAGGGTGTTTGCTATTCGCTTCAAAGAGAAGACACCATTAAATGGAAGACTGTCTTCTGTAAAGTAATCAGACGTCCACCTTAGCAACCAGGTCTGGAAACCACAAATTAATAATAATAATAATCTTTCATTTCAAGAGGAAGAATATACTGTCATTTCAGGAAGAAATGCCAAGGTATCTCACAAACAAAAGTGAACAGCAAAATGACAGGAATAACATTTTTTTTAAAGAAGATTCTCCCAGTAATTAAAATCCATAGTAAAACAACTGTGTTAAAACATGCATAATTCATGTTGGATTGTATCCAACGAAGTCCATCCTGAAATTAATGGACCCAAGGTAGTCACAATCAAATAAGTTCAATCTGGCAATGGAAGAAAACTGGCTCAGTGGTTAATAGGCTGCCATGGCATATTCCTTAGTGCAAATCACTGCCTGGGCTGCAGCATCCTGCCCCAGCTGTAGCCAATTTTTATTTTTATTTGTACCCCACCCAACACATATACAGTGGAGCCTTGGTTTATGAACAGCTTAGTTTATGAACAACTTGGATTAAGTACACTGCAGACCCGGTAGTAGGTATTTTGGTTTATGAACTTTGCCTTGGAAGCAGAACATGTTTCGCTTCCTGTCGAATGTGTTCCATTTGTAAATTGAGTCCCCCGCTGCTAAAGGAAAGCACGCCTTGGTTTAAGAACTCTTTGGTTGAAGAACGGACTTCCAGAACGGATTAAAGTCCATAAACCAAGGCACCACTGTACTGTAAAAGCATAATAAAACACCAAACATTAAAAACTTCCCAATACAGGGCTGCCTTCAGATGTCTTTTTAAAGTTGTATAGTAACCTATCTCCTTGACACCTGATGGGTGGGTGTTCCCTAGGAAAGGTGCCACTACCTACAAGGCCCTCTGCCAGTCGATAAAAGGAATATGGGCATCATGGAGATGAGAAATAGCCTAAACACGATGCAGAGCCTTTGCAGCATCAAAAGGAAGAAATGGGTGTTATTTTCTCCAAGGTGAACAACTCGGAAGCCTTCACAACAGAGTTAGAGTGGAGATGAAAGGATAGATTGCAGTCTGATAACACTTGAAAACTGCTGACAGGGGAATAAGCCCTAGCGCGCACACACACACACACACACACAAACCTGAAAAGGGACCGTGAGCAACAGTCAGTGTAACTGCAATGCAGGAGGGAGAGAAAGGCCCCAAAATGGTATCTATTTTCGGGTCCTGCTTGCAGGTGTCCCACTGGGACAAGATGAGCCTCTGGCCTCATCCAGCTGGACACTTCTTATGTTCTTATATTCCGTTTTGGTTCACAATTGTGTCACAATGTCCAAAACAGGTTAGACATGAGTAACAACAGGAAGAAGCAAATAATAAGAAAAATGCCATCAACATAAATGTGGCGCTTTGAACCCAGCCCATCATCATTGTTGCCATTATTATTATTATTATTATTATTATTATTATTATTGCTATATACTGAAATGTATCTCTGCTCTGATCTCCCCTGATCCCAGAGCCTTGCACAAAATTTGGCTATTGGGTTAATCATAAATTCTGGATCAGCCTCAAGCAAACCAGACTTGAGTGACTCTCAACCCACCACAAAGGCCTGAGGATAAGCAGAGATTGCTTCTGGTTTTAAATGTGGTAACCGGCTACACAGCACAGCACCCAACCCTAACTTGTGTTCACTTGAGTATTCCTTGCAAAAAACCCTTTAAGGTAGGTCAATGCCAGTTTTGGTACCAATAGTTTATTTGATTCCACTACCACCACCCTGCTAAATTCTTTTTAATATACAGTGACTCCTCTTTCAATTCACCCTCTCACAATCCCCTGCCCACAGCTATATGCATTGATTCTCCTTGAATAATAAATAAATAGACTCTGATAACAGAGCTAAGGAGAATGGTAAAACAATAACATAATAAATGTTTCCGGATCCAGGCAACTTGCTTAATGAGTATTCGTCCTCATTTGTTTCTGGGGAGAATAGATGATCCCAGCATTTTCCATATTGCAAAGGAAGCGGCTTTGTTTCAAAAGAGCCCCCAATCAGCGCTGATTGTGCTTTGATTGAATTTGCCTGGATGTGATTGAATCCCACTCAAAAACAGTGAGAGTCTGGAAGCACTCTGTATTCAGTTCTGCATAGCCACCTCCCATTTCATGGGGACCAGGCATTATTTGACAAGGACCCCAAGGGTCATCAATGCAAGAATCACAGCTAAAGAATCCCTGTCAGATGACCATCCAAACTCACACTGTGGCATCTTCCTTACAAGGAACAAGTTGGCCCTCAGCCTCCCTGTATCCAACCCCTTGGTACCTCTATGCCAATGCCAGCACCGCAGTGAAAAACAGATGATCCAGCAGGGAGGAGAAAAAGAAGAGTTTGGATTTGGTATCCCGCTTTATCACTACCCAAAGGAGTCTCAAAGCGGCTAACATTCTCCTTTCCCTTCCTCCCCCACAACAAACACTCTGTGAGGTGAGTGAGGCTGAGAGACTTTGAAGAAGTGTGACTAGCCCAAGGTCACCCAGCAGCTGCATGTGGAGGAGCAGGGAATCAAACCCGGTTCACCAGATTACGAGTCTACCACTCTTAACCACTACACCACACTGTGGTTGCAGGATGCAACCACAGAGCATGGTATGTAGAGCGTCATTCCTCTGCCACTCTAGGCAGATGTGTTTGTTGGTTAGGATGCAGGCAGCTGGGAAGATTGGACCAGGGGAGATCAAGCTGAAGGTGGTCTTAGATTAGGCTTCCTCAACCAGACGTTTTTGGCCTACAACTCCCATGATTCCTAGCTAGCAGGACCAGTGGTCAGGGATGGTGGGAATTGTAGTCTCAAAACATCTGGAGGGCTGAGGTTGAGGAAGCCTGTCTTAGATTCTGAAAACAGTTTAAATGGGGCAGGAGGACCATCCAAGTGAACCCACTTCTTCTTTTTAACATGGACTTGGGATACTTACCAGTTTCCAGATCTAGTCATGTCAAAGCATGGTAGTCTGCCCCCACCCATTGCCATCAGTCGGAAGGGGGAAGACCACCTTTCCTCAGAGGCCTTCAGAACCCTATCCAGACATAGCAAGAAGGTTTCCACATCTCCAGACCAGTGAGACCAGCCTTCCATATCTCCAGAACAAGATGAGGAATCTTGAGTTGCTGCAGCACTGGCCGACTTAAACGTCAGCCTGTTCCAGAAATGATGGTTGTGAGAGTCCAACTCTCTAACCTTGGTATGGGGGGTGGGAGATATTCAGGCCCAGCCCCAAAGGGGGATGGTGCTCAAGTCTTAAATTATATGTGATCATGTCTCCCTCTAGTGGCTAGTCGAGCAACTGCTAAGAGCCTAAGACCTCAAAATCACCTCTGCGCTTCACTGGCAGTCTATTCCAAGTCTTCCCTTGGAAATAGAAAGGGACGCAGGTGGCGCTGTGGGTTAAAGCCTCAGCGCCTAGGGCTTGCCGATCAAAAGGTTGGCGGTTCGAATCCCTGCGGCGGGGTGCGCTCCCGCTGCTCGGTCCCAGCGCCTGCCAACCTAGCAGTTCGAAAGCACCTCCGGGTGCAAGTAGATAAATAGGGACCGCTTACCAGCGGGAAGGTAAACGGCGTTTCCGTGTGCGGCTCTGGCTCTGGCTCTGGCTCTGGCCAGAGCAGCGATGTCACGCTGGCCACGTGACCTGGAAGTGTCTCCGGACAGCGCTGGCCCCTGGCCTCTTAAGTGAGATGGGCGCACAACCCCAGAGTCTGTCAAAACTGGCCCGTACGGGCAGGGGTACCTTTACCTTTACCTTTACATCTCAGCTAGCGAACATGGATTTCTTAGAGGTCAGTATGTAAAAGGCGCTGGACTTTGACCAGAGAGCTAAGGGGGGAAATGTGGATGTGTGGATCACATGTGTGGATTCTTTTCTTAGCTCCAAAGCGAGTCATTGAAATTAACAGGAATAAGTTGTCTAGGTCAATTAAATTCAGTGGATCTACTCCAAATAGGACTGTTGGATACAACCCACTGCCTTCTAATCTCACCTACTTTACAGGGTTGTTGTGAGGGTGAAATGTGAGGACTCCACATATACCACAACTGCTGGCTCATTGGAGGAAGACGTTTTTTTAAAAGCCCAAATAATAAAGATAACAACAATAACAATAATAATATTGCCGATTGGGAGGGGTGCCCACCTGCCCATGTTTGGCCTTCCAGGGAGGAGGGGAGCAGCAAAAGCCACTACAAAAGCGCGCACACACACACACACACACACACACACAGAACTCCAAGGAAAACAGAGTTGGTAGGGTGGAAGACAGGGAGCCTGACTGTAGGTGGCGCCAGAGCCAATGGCTGTTTGAGCAGCCAGGCTCTTTTTATTGATTACATACAGAGAGAGAGAGACACTGACGCTTCTGCAGCCTAATAACAACAGCACCAGAAAAAATATACAACATGCCCACATCACATCATCATTTCAAGGAAACCACTACATTGTTTCTAAGAAAGAGCTGCTTGAGATGATAATGGGCTCCCTCGGAAGGTGGTGGCTTCTTCTTCACTGGAAAGTTTTGAAGCCGAGTTTGGGGAGTGGGGGCATCTGTCAAGGATTCTTTAGCTGCGACTCCTGCATTGAAGGGGGTTGGACTAGATGGCTCTTAGGGTCCCTTCCAGCTCTACCATTCTATGATTCTAAGTGGCCTATGGACTTTTTAAGAAGAAGAAGAAAAAGGAGGAGGAGGAGGAGGAGGAGGAGCTCAGCATCTGGGGAACCTGCCCAGGGAGACCAATGAAAGTCTTTATGGGTGCTATTGTGCCCATGGGCACCACATTGATGATTCCTGGTGCAGACAATGCTGAGCTAGATAGAAGAATGTTCTCACGCAGCGCAAAGCAGCTTATATGGTACATCTTTTCCAATGACCCTTCTTCTACCAAAATAACACCGCAGGGGTGGGGAGCCTGTGTCCCTGCAGGTGTTGCCGGACTACAGCTCCCATCAGCCCCAGCCAGCATGGCCAAGGGTCAGGCAAGATTGCAGCTGGAATCCGTGGACATCCAGCGGTTCCCCATCCTATTACCAGTGCAAGCCCAAGCTGAGGCTTTTGGGGAAAGGCAAAGGACTTTAAAACAAGTATTGGAAGCCTCTCTCTCTCTCTCTCTCTCTCTCCCTCCCTCTCTCTCTTTTACTGATCTACTGCAGCTACTCTCTCTGGGCCAGGAGACAATGGAAGGAATGCAGGCCTTCTCTGCATGGATTTTTAAAAGTCTGAAAAGCAGAAAGAACCACCACTGTAGGACAGGTCAAGGCCTGCCCGTCGTTTCAGCCCATGCCAGTTTTCCTTGTTCTACCTTCGGCTATATACCCAGTTTAGCGGAATTCTGCTTATTTTGCATAAATTGCTGGTTCTGCTAATCCAGGGGAAGGGGAGAGCTTCAGCTGTCCCTGAACTCTCACCTGCTCAGCCCCACCCCTGTGCAGCTGAGGTTTCCCCTGGCAATAGGGCCTGCAGACTTTCAACCTTCTCTCTCTGTGGCCCTGAGGGCTGGAAACTTGACCTTTAAAAGGAAGGAGGGGGTTGTGTGGGTGGAGCTCTACACCAAACACATTTCACAGCTGAGAAGGTAGTACAGTACAGTTTATATCTCAATCCCTTAAGAAACAGTTAGGTAAAGGTAAAGGTCCAGTCGTGACCAACTCTGGGGTAGAGGTGCTCATCTCGCTTTATTGGCCGAGGGAGCCGGCGTACAGCTTCCGGGTCATGTGGCCAGCATGACTAAGCTGCTTCTGGCGAACCAGAGCAGCACACGGAAACGCCGTTTACCTTCCCGCTGGAGCAGTACCTATTTATCTACTTGCACTTTGATGTGCTTTCAAACCGCTAGGTTGGCAGGAGCAGGGACCGAGCAAGGGGAGTTCACCCCGTTGCAGGGATTTGAACCGCCAACCTTCTGATTGGCAAGTCCTAGGCTCTGTGGTTTAACCCACAGCATTTCATAAATGAGCTCACATAGCAAGCAGACCATTGCTCTTTAGCCATTCCCCTAGCTCATCCTTTAAAGCTGTGTTCACTGCCAGAGCTGTCAGCTCTATTACCATAGGAAGCAAACAAAAGCAAGACCACCCAGGCACCTCTGATCATGCACAGAGTGCCCTATTTCTCAACTTCCACCCTTCCCCAGGCTAAGTCCCTGCAACCACATCCAGGAAGTTTGGACTTCCAAGGCAGAGAGATGGGAGAGGCTTCAGGCAAGCACTTCCCCTTCGAGAAAACACATGCGGTGAAAATAAAAGGAAGAGGGCTTCTCCGAGCCAGTGCAGAATGCTTAGCGCATTTCCAGAATAACCCAGAAGAGCTCTAGTTGCAGGGAGAGAGAACGAGAAAGAAGAGAGATGTGCTTTGGAAATAGGCATAGTTCAGACTTGCTTGCGGAAGATCGCCTCCCCGGACGCCCGCTCTCTTACTCGGGAGTAGCCCGCGCGTGGGCTCCGCTCCGCTTTACTCCCGAGTAAGCCCCCTCGGGCCGCGGACGGCAGCAAGCGAGGCGGCTCCCGGGCGCCGCGCGCTCCGCCTCAGGGGTGTCCCGGTCCCGCCCCGAGAGCCGCCTCCTGGGGCCGCGCCCCGCCCGCCCGCCGCTCCATCCCGGGAGCTCCCGGCCGAGCTGACAGTCCGGCTCCGCAGCTGCCGCCGGCGCATCAGCCCCGGCTGCGCCCTGCTGCTCGAGCCGTCGGGTCGGAGCGCCGGGCGGCCGCGGCAGCAGCACCTGAGCCCGGGCGGCCGCGGGTCCGGCTGCGCTGCGGCCAGCCGCCGACGGCCCCACGCCGGCCCTGCCTCCTGCAGCCGGGGCTCCGCTGCCCCGCCGTCCGCGCTCGCCCGCCCGGCCGCGCCGTCCAGGATGAGCCCGCGCTACTTCCTGCGCTCGCTGCTGCTGCTGATCCTCGCCGCCTTCTCGGCCAACGCCAGCAACTGGCTGTGAGTGCGGGCGCCGCGACGGGGTGGGAGGGAAGGCGGAGGAGAAGCCGAGCCCGGCCCGCCGGCCGAGGAGAGCTAGGGGCCGCCGGGAGCTGCCGACGCCGCCCTCGCTTGCAGCAGGTGCCGGCAGCCGGAGCAAGCGCCAGCCTAGCCGAGCCAGGCAGTCTGCGGGCAGCGGCGGAGACGGAGCTGTCGAGGTTCCCTCTTCCTCCCTGGTCGTGTCGCCTGGCTTCACCCAGCTCGGGAAGGGGGATTGGGACCCCGAGCAGGTCCCATTTGCCTACCTCATCAGACCCTGCTGCCTGGACGGGGTCTCTTTCTGGGAATTATCCGGCGCGCACTCCGTCCCTTCGAGGAGCCAGGGTTGGCGAGCGAGGCGCGCTGCTCTGCTCTTAGCTGCAAACGCACGTTTTGTTTAAAAAATCGTCCTTCTGTAGGCAATAGTATTTCGGGACTCGAAGCAGCCTGGAGATCCAATCCTAGACCACCGGGAGGCTGCGAGTGCGCCTTCTGCACGCGCTCAAGGGCAGTCTTGCCGTGGTAGTCCCCCCCCCCCAATCCCAGCATCGGCCGTTCTTGGCCGTCAGAACCCCTTCAATGAAGCTCCAAGGCGTGTCGAGGCTGTAGGTCTCCCAGGCTAGAATCCTCTGCTCACTTTCCTAGGAGTAAGCCCCATTGAATTCAGTAGGACAGAAGAATTCCCACTGAATTCAGTGGGGCTTACTGTGCTGTGAGCTCATTAGCCCCAGAAGCTGATTTGTGTTATTTTATTTTATTGATGTCTTTGACTCCTGGAACATGGGCAGCAGACAGAGGGCCTGACTTGAAGAGCTGGTGTGATTTTTTTCAGGTTGGCCTACCTTGTGGGATCATTGTGACATGAAATAACCTGATGTATGTTAGCCAGAGTGCCTTGGCGAAAGGCTCTCATGAACAAAAATGAGAACTTATTGTAGAGCAGTTTTCGGAACAGAGGGTGTGGTTTCATGGGAAAATCTGACACACACACACACCCTGCATAATTAAGTTAATATTATTAGCCTTGATAAAACAGTGATTGCTGTGCAATCTCTCTGAGTGAACTTTTTTAATCTCTAAAAGCAATAAAATCCACTAACTTTTATTTTTTAAGTAAAAATGAGCAAGGACTGAAAGTGAAGACCTCTGCCTTTAAAGCCGATTGAGTTAAAAAGTTTTGCAAAATAAGGTTTTATTTTGTTTTCAGTTGGTTTAATAGCTGGGCACCAGGGCTGATAAGATTGTGAATTTAATGGCCACCTGTTGTACTTCCAACTTTGCTTAACCCAAACGTGAATTCTGCTACCCATTCTGTCCTCTGGGTCTTTCTAAATGCTGTTCAGAGTGTGTTAACTCTTGTTTGCTTTATTGTGAACAATACCACTTTTTGTGGAAGGGGGAAGGACCTAGATGTGGTTCCAGGCTTGCAGAAAATTGGGTGCCGAGGAGAGGAATAGCAGACAGTTCCTGGGGCTTGTGTATACTGCAAGGGTTGTGCTGTTTGGCCGCACAAATGTACATCTCTCAAGCTTTTGGAGTCCGTGCAGTTAACTCCCCACTTAGCCTGTTAGCATTTTCCTGTCGAACACCCACGATGCTCGAGTTTTGCTAAAGTCGCTCCGCCCTGTCGATAGAAGCAAATCCCACTTGGAAGCCAGTGCTGATGTAACATTGAAGAATTTGGAGGTTCTGCGCAGCTTGATTCATATCTCTGGGTTCCAGAAGGGTGCCTTATTGTGCTTGCTCATCCAGCAAAATGTAGTCTAAGAAAAATATTCTGTTGCTACTGTCAGAAGCAGTATTGCCTAGGAGTCGCAGGTGAGGAGAGTGCTGTTGTGGTCGGGTTGTGCTTCTGTGATTGGCTGACTGGCTTCTGTGATAGCACATTGAGGGACTAGATGAGCCACCAGCTTGTTCCAGCAGCAAGGCTCTTTTTATGTGCTGGCGCACTCTGTAGCGTTCAAGAGAAGCCAAGCAAGAAACTGTGGCATCTGGTAGTTTGCAAGGGCAATGTCTAAGAGCCCTGTTGTATGTCCTTTGAGGGAGACCCTATTTGAGTCAACTTGGCTCAGTTCATTGGCTTGAAGTTTTCTGTTCTTGGGCTTCTTGCAACAGCATCTGCTACACCATCCAAAAGTAGCTGGACTCATAGTGTGTGTCTTTGCTACAGATCTTAAGAGAGGGAGCTGTGAAAGTCTCCTATCTCCCAATGCCACCCTTTGCTAACCTCCTTGTGGCATTGCAGTAGATAACTGAAGAATGGGATTGTCGCCTGTCACTACCAATCTCTGGTGTTCTCCAGATGGAAGGGTTTTCCTACCTAGTTAAAAGCTCTTGGCTACCTGCGACATTCAAAGCTGCTTTAGCAATGGTCTGATTTAAAGCTGTGAACAAGTCTGATTTCTTTGGGGTTTGGTGCCTGTTTTGAGGCAAGCCATTGCGGGACTTTAAACTGCACCGTAGGCCTATCTGTTTTGTAGAACTGTAGGAACGTGATGGTTCTGCACCCCATTCACTGTGTGTACACGGCTCAAATATTACAAGTCAGCTTTTCGTTTAAAAAGCATCAGTCAAGTTACTAGACCTCATGCTTTGAGAGTGGGTGGGCACAGAAGAAGGGTGAAATCCCAGAAGCCACAGAAATGGACAAAATACATTTATCGGGGGGGGAGTTCTATTTGGGGGGGCACCTGTTAAGGCTTCTGGTTTTCTCCCCGACATGGGCAGAGGCAGGGTGAATCTATTCGTAGTAGATCGAATAGCGTCTAAAATGTTTGGCTTGCATGCTTTATCCAGCTTGTGGTTTACCATGCATAATTAACCATAGATTGCTGATTTGGGTTGATGATTAACTTGAAGAATCCAAGATGGCAAATAACTTGGGTGGCTTTCAAAGACAAATGCGTGGAGGATAAAGCTATTGATGGCTCCTAGCCACAATGGGTAGGCTGTACCTCCACAGCCAGAGGCAGTATTCCGCTGAATTCCAGTTTCTGGGAATTGCAGGTGGGGTGAGTTGCTGTCCTGGCCAGGTGGGCCACTGGGAGAACAGAATGATGGACATAGATAGCCATTGGCCTGATCCAGCAGCCATGCTTGTTCTAAACTTGGTTGTAACCTACACAAGTGGAAGAAATAATATTTTCCTCTTTCTAAAGTTGTAAGTGGGATCTTGGTGCTTTTGCTTATTTGATTCTGGGGTGTAATATACAGGAAATAGAATGGCAGAGTTGGAAGGGACCATGAGGGTCATATGTAGTCCAACCCCATGCAATGCCCAATCTTTTGCCCAATGTGGGGCTCAAACCCACAACCCTGAGAGTCTAATGCTCTACCAGGTGAGCTATCTCAGCTATGCAGTACACAGCAGAAGAGCCCTTCTCCAATCCAGGAGAGGTATGTCTCACCATCTCTTTGCCAACTCTTAAAATGCTTGTTAAAGCTTTACATTCTTTTAATTTGAGCCTTTGTGATGACATTTTTAGGCTGCTGTGGGATTGGGGGGGGGAAATGCTGTGTATTTTGTCTTACTGTATTTTGTCTAACAGTGATACCTCGGGTTAAGTACTTATTCGTTCCGGAGGTCCGTTCTTAAACTGAAACTGTTCTTAACCTGGAGCATCACTTTAGCTAATGGGGCCTCCCACTGCTGCTGCGCCGCAGGAGCATGATTTCTGTTCTCATCCTGAAGCAATGTTCTTAACCCGAGGTACTATTTCTGGGTTAGCGGAGTCTGTAACCTGAAGTGTATGTAACCTGAAGCGTATGTGACCCGAGGTACCACTGTGTTTATTTTCAAGACGCCTTATGTTTGATTTTCAGCACAGGGAAAAGGTGGAGTAGAGATGTCAAATCTCCATAATGGAAATGTAGGGAGCTGTTTTATGCAGAGTCAGACTGTTGGTCCATCTAGCCAATGTTGTCGACACTGACTGGCAGCAGCTCTCCGGACTTTCAGGCAGGGGACATCCCCAGCCCTACTTGAAGATGCCAGGAATTGAACTGGGACCTTCTGTATGCAAAGCAGGTGCTCTACTGCCCTTCCCTTCAGACATAGAAACCTTGGGATCTGCCTTATCTTGAGTCAGATCCATTGGTCCATCTAGCCAGTGTTTTCTACACCGACTGGCAGCAGCTTTCCAGGGTTTCAGGCAGGGGGACACCCCCAGCCCTACCTGGAGATGTTAGGGAGTGGACTGTGCATGCAAAGCAGATGCTCTGTCTACCACTGAGCCATGGTCCTTCTCCAAATAGTGATGATGATAATGCATGGCTTCTTTGACTTGTAGATTTGTGACCAGCTTAGGGTGGAGCTACACATCTAAGAGATGCCTGGAGGCTGCTTTTTCTAAGAAAAAAAGAGGGGTGTGTGAATCTAGAATGCAAAGGCAGTGTATGTGTGTACGTGTGTGGTTAACCCTTTTCCTCACTTGCTGCCTGCTTCATGTCTTTTCCAAACTGCCTCCCCAAAGCTCTTGCCTTCCTACAGAGCCCCCCCCCCCAAAAAAAAAGTGCCTTTGCCATCTACGTGGAGGACTGTTTGTGAGCAATTCAGAGCAAATGAAGAAGGGGGCGAGAAAGGGTTAAAACAGCCCTCTCCCCACCACAGCTTCTCAACAAGCCATTTCATTGCAATACATTTTGCACAAGGGACCTTGGCTGAATTTCCCTGCGGTGCTAAATAAGGCACCTGTAGGAAGGTGGCTCTTCGTGCAACTGCTACAAGTTTGTAAGTGCCATTTTTGCATTTGTTGCAGGAGTTTTTGGGGTGCTGGGTGCTGCAACTAGTCCTAGATACCTCCTCCTTCCTCCCCAAGCCCTAACCCCCTGCAGCTGTTTTTTCTTACCAACACCAACCCATGGCTTTTAAAGCAAACAATCCAATCTTCATTTGATGTTGTTGTGCGCATGCCTGCTGCAAGGCTGCATGGGGATGGGATTGGCCCTGAGAGTTGAAGCGCTGTGATTTCACATGACTCTGCCTGCCTGCCATCTGACCTACAAGCAGTCCAAGACGTGGACCTGATTGTCAGCTTCCCTCTCCTCTTTAATCTCAGTGTTGCCCTTGCAGAACTCAGCAGGGGGAAAGGATGGGGACAAAACTAGAATGAATTCATTTTGCCTGCTGTTGGCTCTGGCGCCACCTACTGTTGGGCTCCCTCCTTTCCATCCTATCAGTCCCAACATGCTCCAGCCAGGCATGTTTACTGTGCATGCTTAATATGTGCATTCTGTGTGACATGCGTGCATGGATTATTTGATGCAAGCTAAAGCACTTGCCTCATGTTAGCCCCTTAGAGTCTCAAATAACAGTGATTACACCTACGTGGTTGAGAGCAAGGCATGAGAAGTCAAGTTCAAGGACTCCTCAGTGTCCTTTGGAGCAGAGCTACAAACAGCTTGAGTGGATATATGTTTAGGGCAGTGGTGTTGTGCTGAAATTTTCTGAGCAGGGATTAACCAAGGCCTCCTATTTCTCCGCCATCACCCTTCCACAGTCACAATTGGTGTGATCCGTACAAGCACAGGGCTGTAGCTCAGCGATTAGAGCATCTGCTTTGCATGCAGAGGGTCCCAGGTTCGATCCCCAGCATCTCCTGCTAGGACTGGAACTCTCCCCCATCTGAAACTCTGGAAAACTGCTGGTGACCAATGGAGAGAATATTGGACCACTGGGTCCAAGTGGGTATAAGGCAGCTTCCTGTTCCCATGTATGGGCAAAGTTGGCATTCTCCATGGTAGCACTCGTGGCAGGGATTTGACCTCACTTTGGATGAACTAAATGCAATTAGACTGGTGTATCAAAGCTGCTAGGAGGTGGAGGAATGAACAGAACATCTCCTATTCAATAAAAAAGATAAGAAGAACCAGAACTGTCCCGCTGTATAAGACCAAAGGCCTGTCTGTGCCAGTTTCTCAGAACATAAAGTCGCTCCCACAAAAGGTAACTATCCTCCTTAAAAGAGGATTTGACAAGTTCACAGAGGAAACGGCTATCACTAGCGACTAGCTATGAAGTCTACGGTCTTCCTCCACTGTCAGAGGCAGAACACATCTGTACTGAATTCTGTTGCATTAGGATCTGCTTGCGGGGGATTTCCCATAGGTATATATATGGCTGGCTCCTGTGAGAACTCTGGGCTATGGCAGGCCTCTGGCCTGATCCAGCTTGGCTCATCTTCTCTTCCCACAGTTGCCAACCAGATGATTCTGGGCAGGACATGTTGGCCCTTGCTCTCTCCTGCTGTTGCTCCCCCGCAAATGGTATTCAGAAACCGCTGAAACCGCTGATGGTCTTGAATTTGTCTGATCCACTCTTAAAGCTGAGCTGGTAGCCGTATAGCACTTTGCCATGAATCTATTTCTAGAGGGGTAGCTGCGATAGTCTGTTGCAGGCAAAACATGAAGGAGCCCTGTGACACTTTAAAAAGGTAAAGAACCCTTGACAGTTAAGTCCAGTCGCGAACGACTCTAGGGTTGCGGCGCTCATCTCGCTTTACAGGCTGAGGGAGCCAACGTTTGTCCCCAGATAGACTTTCCGGGTCATGTGGTCAGCATGACTAAGCCACTTCTGGAGAAACCAGAGCAGCACACGGAAATGCCGTTTACCTTCCCGCCAGAGTGGTACCTATTTATCTACTTGCACTTTGATGTGCTTTCAAACTGCTAGGTTGGCAGGAGCTGGGACCGAGCAACGGGAGCTCACCCCATCACAGGGATTCAAACCACTGACCTTCTGATCGACAAGTCCTAGGCTGAATGCAATTGGACCACAGCGTCACCCGCGTCCCACTTTACAGACACTTTACAGACTAACAAATGTGCAGGGGTGCTGACTTGAATAAAATATCAGGAGAGGCAGGTAAGCACATAATCAGTCACAAGACATGGTGCACACTCACCATTTGAATGGCAACGCCCATCACCGTTGGGGGAGCCCAGCCCTCTCAATTTTTTTTTTTTTGGGGGGGGGTTGAAGGGACCGTGGTCCCTAGGAGTTCACTCCTATACAATGTATGTATTGTGGCAGAAGCTTTTGTGGACTTTAAGAAGTCCATGTTTTCAGGTGGATGAAGCAGAACCTCAGCTGGCAGCTGGAGGCAGGACAGGCCAGAAAGAAAGGAGGAGAATGTAAGGTGGGAGATGATTGGTAATGAGATCCAGACAAGTACAGTTGGTGATAATTGAATTAGGTGATAGCTGAAAGGCAATGAGATGCAAAACCAACAAACAAAAAAGTGCAGTTGGTGATAATTGAGCTGGTGCTTAAATGTATGTGAAATATGCGCAGTTACCCTTTGCAGCAGCAAACCAGTGATGATTCACTCAGCACGGCTAAGATAATTGCATTAAGATCTTCAATGATACAGGGAAACATTATCTTTATTCAGACCCAAATGAATAGTGCTGAGCTTCTTGATGAGTTATAATTCAGCAGTTTTCATGAGAGAGTCTACCTTTCAAATTCTGCTGTCAAAATATAGCTCCTTTTGATCCCAAATTACACTGAATTACAGATTACATCCACAAAGGGATTTTCCTGTTGGTGAATTCACTGACATTGGGGGAAGGTCCTGAGGAAAGCCACCCTCTCAGTCTCATTCTTTTGCCTATAATAGGTATAAAAATAGGTATAAAAATATCAACCTTGCCAAACAGGGTTGTTGTTTAGGAATTTCTAAGATAATGTGTGTGATTCACTTCTAATCTGATCTATAGGTACCGCCTTTATCAATGAAAGGCAGCCTAAGCTGTAGTAGCCACTCCAAGCTTACTTGGGAGTAAGTCCTATCGAGCACAGTGTTTATTGCTGAGGAAGCATATACAGTGGTACCTCAGGTTATATACACTTCAGGTTATAGACTATGCTAACCCAGAAATAGTACCTTGGGTTCAGAACTTTGCTTCAGGATGAGAACAGAAATCACGTGCCAATGGCGCGGCGGCAGCAGGAGGCCCCATTAGCTAAAGTGGTACCTCAGGTTAAGAACAGTTTCAGGTTAAGAACGGAACTCCAGAACGAATTAAGTTCTTAACCCGAGGTACCACTGTATAGGCTTAAGCAATTAGTCAAGCAGAAAGACAGCTGATAAGTACTGGGTCGGGCCCAGCCTTGGTCAGTAGATGTGCCCATTGCCAACCTGGTGCCCATCAGCCCCAGCCAGTGTGCTGAGTAAGCCCCACAGAACTGTGTGGGGCTTGCTTTGTACAGGCCTGCACTGTAAACCATATAGATCTCCTTGTGGTCATTTTATCTGCCCTGGGACTGTGGAATCAGAGAGTCGGGGGTACCCCAGAGGCCATCTAGCCTGACCCCCTGCCAGTGCAGGAAATCCGCAGCTACAGCATCAGCTGGGTGGTCTGCTCTGAAACCTTGCTCACCTGCTTCAGGGCATATTCCAGGTTCCCTCTATGTGAGGGGATGAGTGAGTGAGTGCCTGTCTGTGGCCTCTCTGCCACCTTCCAGATGTCTAAGGGAGAGGAATTTTAATTATTTGTTTTTCACTTCAAGGGCTGCAGTCCCTTTGGGGCAACCTTCCCCGGGGGGGGGGGGGGGGGCAGATGCAAACGTGGGCAGAGCAATCAATGCAAATGTGACCTTTGTGCAAAAGGCTAGTTTCTCCACACGCTGACACACCCCTCTCTATGCACCATCCAGGCCAGTGAGAGATGTTATCAGAGCTCAGGGACACATTCCAGCCAGGCAAAAACACTCTGGGAGGAGATGAAGAACGACTAGTGAGGGGTGTGCTCTGGAGAGAGCCCCCAGGGCCAGATAGAGAGGCCTGGAGGGCCGCATTTAACTTCTGGACTGAGGTTCTCCACCCCTGTTTTAATGTACGAGACTTTGAGATCTCCGCTCCCCCCCCTCCAGCAAAAAAAGCTTTTAAATAGTGCACAAATTAAACATTAATTCTGTGCAACTTCTATACAGGACAACCACAGTTTGGGTCCAGCAGGATGTAAAGACCGTTTTACAGGTCACCACTGTATTCTGGGATCCCGACGATTTCTCTTTCCCTCCCTTATTTTTATTTTATTGTTTTAAATGGACCTGGGCTGCTTTGCGGGGAGACAGATTTTGGGCCCCTCCAGACATCCTTTTCATCACACAGCCATGAGAATTTGCAATGATGGTATCAGGGCTGTTTTACACGATCCTGCTGTCAATACTGTTTTTGCACCTGCAAGAGGTTTGTGGGGCAGATGTGTTGCTTCATTTTCCAGCATGCGTGTGCCCTGCTGAGATCCTGTCCATTTTCATGCCATAAAACTTTCCGGTTCATTTGATTTTTGTTTTTGGCCCGCTTTTGTTGTGCTGTGCTCCAGACAGCACGGGGGCAGAGGGAGCAACGCAGAGCAGTTAACAAAGGGAAAGGATGTGTGGACAGTCCACCGTGAATCCCCTAGTAACACACTATTGTTGCATCAATGGCGTGCTCCAGAATGCACCTGCAGCTCCTGCCCCACCAGTCTGGAAGTGGGGGAAAGTGGGGTATAAAATATAATATAATCCTAGAACTGTAGTGTTGGAAAGGGACCCCAAGAGCCTTCTGGCGGTTCCCTCACTGCGAGAAGCAAAGCTACAGGGAACCAGGCAGAGGGCCTTCTCAGTAGTGGCACCCACCCTGTGGAATGCCCTCCCACCAGATGTCAAAGAGAAAAACAACTACCTGACATTTAGAAGACATCTGAAGGGAAGTTTTTGATGTGTGACATTTTAATGTATTTTTTTTTTATTAAATTTTTTATTAAGGATTTTTTAAATACAACAAACCGAATAAAACATACAAAAATATCATGTGTCATAGCATATTTTCTAATCCTCTTTGGACTTCCTCACGTCTCCCGCTCCTGCATTCCTAGTTTATAAAAATTAAACCAGCAATTTATCACCTTATCCCCACCTTACAGTCAATTTTTACAATATTATATCTTAAATTTTAGATATGTTTGTTTCCTCTTTGACGCATTAAAATTAATCCAATAGTTATCTAAAAATTTGGTTTTTTCATAAGTTTAACATCTTCATAGTTCACTTCATCTGTTTCCATGGTGCCCAATTGTTTATGATCAAACATCCTGCTTAGCATTCATACAATTTACAATACTTTTGCAAATATATCTTAAATTTTCTCCAATCTTCTTCCACCATCTCCTCTCCCAGGTCTCGGATTCTGCCCGTCATCTCGGCCAATTCCATATAGTCCATCAGTTGCATCTGCCATTCCTCCAGTGTGGGTAGATCTTGAGTTTTCCAGTGCTTGGCAACGAGTATCCTTGCTGCTGCTGTTGCGTACATAAAAAATGTTCGATCCTTCTTTAATACCCCTTGGCCGACAATACCCAAAAGGAAGGCCTCTGGTTTCTTAAAAAAGGTATACTTAAATACCTTTTTCAGCTCATTATATATCATTTCCCAGAAAGCCTTCACTTTGGGGCAAGTCCACCAAAGGTGAAAGAACGTTCCTTCATTTTCCTTACATTTCCAACACTTATTATCAGACAAGTGGTATATTTTTGCAAGTTTGACTGGGGTCATGTACCATCTATATATCATTTTCATTACATTTTCTTTCAAAGTGTTACATGCAGTAAAATTCAGCCCAGTAACCCACAATTTTTCCCAGTCCTCAAACATAATATTATGCCCAATGTCCTGTGCCCACTTTATCATAGCCGATTTAACCGTTTCATCTTGTGTGTTCCATTTTAACAGCAAGTTATACATTCTTGAAAGTACCTTAGTCTTAGGCTCTAACAGTTCCGTTTCTAACTTCGATTTTTCCACCTGGAATCCTAATTTTTTATCAAGTTTAAAAACTTCTTTAATCTGAGCATAATGTAACCAATCTCGCACTTTGTCTTTCATTTTCTCCTGACTCTGCAATTTCCAGTTGTCTCCATCTTTTTCTAATATTTCCCAATACTTCGGCCATTTGGCCTCCATATTGAGTCTTTTTCGGGCCTTAGCTTCCAATGGTGAAAGCCACCTTGGAGTTTTATTTTCCAGTAAGTCTTTATATTTTGTCCAGACATTAAACAATGCTTTTCTGACAATATGGTTCTTGAAATTCCTATTAATCTTAACCTTGTCATACCATAAATATGCATGCCAACCAAACGCATTGTCAAAACCTTCCAAATCTAATACATCAGTATTCTCAAGAAGCAGCCAATCTTTCAACCAGCAGAAAGCTGCTGATTCATAATACAACCTTAAGTCTGGCAGGGCAAAGCCCCCTCTTTCTTTCGCATCAGTTAATATCTTAAACTTAATTCTGGGCTTTTTGCCCTGCCAGACAAATTTGGAAATATCTCTCTGCCACTTCCGGAAACACTCTGTTTTGTCCACAATCTGTAATGTTTGAAATAAAAACAGCATTTTTGGCAATACATTCATCTTTACAGCAGCAATTTGGCCTAACAAGGAAAGTTTCAATCTTGTCCAAGTTTCTAAGTCTCTCTTAATTTCAACCCAACATTTCTCATAATTATCTTTAAATAGACTCAGATTTTTTGCTGTTATGTTCACCCCTAGGTATTTTACTTTTTTAACCACATTTAACTCTGTCTCTTTCTGAAACCGTTCTGACTCTGTAACTGTCAAATTTTTTCCCAGCACCTTAGTTTTCTGCTTGTTTAATTTAAATCCCGCTACCCAACCAAACTCTTGAATTAATTGTAATACTTTTTTCGTACTAGATTCTGGCTCCTGTAAGGTCAAAACTAGGTCATCTGCAAATGCTTTAAGTTTATATTGTTTCTCTCCGACCTCAATCCCTTTAACCAACCGGTCCCCTCTGATCGTGTTCAAGAGCACCTCCAGGACCGAAATAAATAACAATGGGGAAATAGGACAGCCCTGTCGTGTTCCTTTTTCAATTTTGAACTCTTCTGTAATCACATTGTTTACTATCAGTTTAGCTTTTTGTTCAGAATAAATTGCATCTATCCCATTTCCAAAACCCCGTCCCACCCCCATCCCTTCCAAATTTTCCTTCATAAATTTCCAAGAAATATTATCAAAGGCCTTCTCCGCATCGATGAAAATTAACACTGCTTTTGTATTGATATTTGTTTGCAAGAGTTCCAAAATATCAATAATGTTCCTTGTATTAGCAAACAAATGTCTACCTGGGAGAAAGCCTGTCTGGTCCTTCTGAATTACCTGGTTCAAAACTTTTTAAAATCTACTTGCCAAAATGTCTGCAAATATTTTGTAATCCACATTTAGAAGAGAGATGGGGCGGTAGTTCTTAAGTTGGGTCTTTTCAGTTTCCACTTTTGGTATCAATGTGATAAACGCTTCTTTCCACGATTCCGGCGCCTTCTTCCCCTCCAAAATTTCATTGCAAACCTCCAGCAATGGTTGTATCAAATAGTCTTTCAATGTCTTATAGTACTTGGAGGTGAGCCCATCTGGCCCTGGGGATTTGCCCAGTTGCGTGTTCTGAATGGCTTGTTCAATCTCTTGTCGTGTTATTTTAGAGTTCAGGATTACTCTATTTTCTTGTGATAATTTTGATAGTCCATTCTTTTTCAAAAATTGTTTTATCTCAACTTCATCTTGCGGCCCTTGAGAATATAATTTTTTTAAATATCTCTGGAAACATTTTCTAATATCCACAGGGTTCTGAATATTTCTTCCTTCAATCTCTAAATTTGTAACAGTATTTAGCTTTTGTCTCTTCTTCAACTGCCATGCTAGCAGTTTTCCACATTTGTTCGCCAATTCAAATGTTCTTTGTTCATTTTAATGTATTTTTAATCTTTGTTGGAAGCTGCCCAGAGTGGCTGGGGAAACCCAACCAGATGGGCGGGGTACAAATAAATTATTATTATTATTATTATTATTATTATTATTATTATTATTATTTTATTATTGCAAAGTCAAAGCAATGATTTAAATGGCTCAGGACCGCAAAACCCGAAGGAACACCTCTCCCCATAGAAACCATCCTGGACTCTGTGTTCATCCTCTGAGGCCCTTCTTTGTGCGCCTTCTCCGCGTGAGGTCCAGAGGGTGGAAACACGAGAACGGGCCTTTTCTGTAGTGGCTCCCCATTTGTGGAATGCTCTTCCCAGGGAGGTTCACCAGTAGCATTCATTTTATATTTTTAGGTGCCAGGCAAAAACATGTCCTCTTCAGCAAGGCCTTTAGCAGGCAAATGATAGATAGATAGATGATAGATAGATAGATAGATAGATAGATAGATAGATAGATGATAGATAGATAGAGTGCTTTTTCTGGGGAGACTCAGGGGTACGCATACCCCTGAACATTTTGTGAATCTTTGTACTTTTGTCCATTTACTGTATTTATTTTTCCCGATTTGAACTGTAAAATGGTGATTTTTCCTGAGTCAAAATGGGAGTACCCCTAAACATTTTTTGGGAAAAAACGGAACTGGATAGATAGATAGATTTTATTATCTGTACCCTGCCTATCTGACCGGCTTGCCCCAGCCACTCTGGGCAGCTTCTAACACATATAAAAACATAATAAAACATTACACGTTAAAAGGCTTCACTAGCCAGGCCTTTTAAATGTATCTTCTGGAAGGGGAGGTTTTGCTGTTGTGCCTTTAGTTATTTACTTGTTTTTATCCTGTGTTATTTTATTCTATGAGCTGCCCTGAGATCTTAGGATGGGGGGGGTACCTAAAGCTAATAAATAAGTAAATAAAATTAAATGAATAAAGCAGGGCAAACTATCCTACGAGCCCTCATTGAAAGGTGTCTCCGGGGCCAGTTTTTGGAGGCGAGGACGGCCTCTCTTAAGTCTGGGCTTCCCAGCACAGCTGTCCTTTTGATGTCGTTCTGATGGTGACCCTCAACTGGGAGTCCCCGAAGAGTGTGTGTGTGTGTGTGTGTGTGTGTGTGAGAGAGAGAGAGAGAGAGAGAGAGAGACTGACTGACTCACCAGGCACAGTTCTTTGAGCTTGTCCTTCAGAAGGGGTGGGAATGGGGGGGGGGCTTGCTTATTTATCAGCATCCAAAGTTCCTGCCGAGCCTGTTCCTTTTAAATCCAGCTGGCCGTGTGGGGGCTACAGCTGTGCGTGGAGGGAGCAGAGCTGTGCTGCCTGCCAGGAAGAGGCAAGATAGGAGCTCGCTCCATGGAGATGGCACATCTGCTGTGACACCTCCAGCACCCCTTTCCGAAATCCCGGGGAACCACTGCCAGGAAGTACGGACAGTGCCGAGCTTAGAGCTGACTCAGTGGAAGACAGCCTCCGAGATCCCTGAGAAGGGCTTTAATAATAATAATAACAATAACTATATAATAATAATAATAATAATAATAATAATAATAATAATTTATTATTTGTACTTCGCCCATCTGGCTGGGTTTCCCCAGCCACTCTGGGCGGCTTGATTAAAAATACATCAAAACGTCGCACATTTAAAGCTTCCCTAAACAGGGCTGCCTTCAGATGTCTTCTAAATGTCAGGTAGTTGTTTATCTCTTTGACATCTAATGGAAGGGCATTCTATAGGGCGGGTGCCACTACCGAGAAGGCCCTCTGCCTTGTTCCCTGTAGCTTTGCTTCTCGCAGTGAGGGAACCGCCAGAAGGACCTCGGCGCTGGACCTCAGCGTCCGGGCAGAATGATGGGGGCGGAGATGCTCCTTCAGGTATAATGGGCCGAGACTGTTTAGGGATTGGCATCCCTACATATTTACAGCAGGCTGTGGTTGAGATGCCAGGGCTGTGGCAAGTGGGAGGTTTGTGTAACTTTTGGAGAAGGGCCATAGCTCCATGATAGAGCATCTTCCTTGGAATGCAGAATCGTAGAGCTGCAAGAGGGACCAAAAGGCTCATCTAGTCCAATGCAAGAATCTTTTGCCCAAACTGGGACTCAAACCCACAGCCCCATCTTCTTGATGGGGGTGTCACTCTCCACTCCCTTGGTCATCTTGCTTGCCCTTTTCCGAACATCTTACAACTCTACAATATCCTTTTTGATAGGATTCCCAGAGGCGCCTGATTAGTCTTTCTGAGAACAGGGTGCTGGGATAGATGGGCCTTTGGTCTGATCCAACAGGCTAGGTCTTCTTACCTTTTTATCCTTGGGATATAAGCAGAGAGAGAGAGTTTAGCCAACTGGGTGGGATACGATTAAATGGACTGCCTTCTCCTTGCCATTAGACTTCCACTGCCTAACCTGGAGATAAACTCTAGCCTCAGGGCAAAGGGAGATGGGGGAGACCACATACCATATGCATTACTGGAGACGAGCATGAAACTGTTGCGACTCGTTCTGGGTGCGAGCTGGAGGAAAATGCGCCAGAGGGCTTCTGTCTCTCGCTCCTGAGTGTGGCCAATCTGTGTCGGCAGGTAGCGACGGAGGGTGTTAAGCCTGCCTTGGGTTTTTCTTCTCGTGGTCTGCCGTCTGCACTCCAGGGATGGGCATTTCTGTCTGTCTAATTTTCTCATTTCTTCCCCACCCCCAACCCCCATCTTAAGCAGAGTTTTCCGCATCGGTTTGCAACTGAAAAACAAGGCCTTGTGAAAATTTGACAGCATTAGAGTACGAATTTTGGGGTGAGCAATTTTGCCTAATATACAGTGGAACCTTGGTTCTTGAACTTAATCCATTCTGGAAGTCTGTTCGACTCCTGAAACCGTTTGAAAACCAAGGTGCAGCTTCCGATTGGCTGCAGGAGCTTCCTGCACTCAAGCAGACGCTGCGTCGGACGTTCGGCTTCTGAAAAATGTTCGAAAACCGGAACACTTACTTTTTTGTCTTTTTTGGTGTTCAGGAGCCAATTTGTTCGTCAACTAAGCTGTTTGAGAACAAAGGTTCCACTGTACTCGTGTTTGCAAAGAAATCCCACCCTAATAGAGAATGCATTTTTAGTATGTCCTTTTCAGGAAGATATTATTGCATTGCAAGGGGTTAGACTAGATGATCCTTGGGGTCCCTTACAACCCTACAGTTCTGATATTCTATTATGTGTGCCTTTATGCACACTTTACACTGTTACATGCATTTTTTTGGTACTCATTGCTGGGCTGGAGAGATGCCTTGCAAAATTCAGAGAAGTGGGAATTTCAAAGGCTGGCCATGTTTCCGAAAGCGCGAATAGGTTTGTCTTGAAAGAGAAGGGAATGAGATTTTCTCTGAATGGCCTCCTTGGAAAGGAGGCACCTCTGTCCATAGCTGTCAACTTTTCCCTTTTCTTGCGAGGAATCCTATTCGGAATAAGGGAATTTCCCTTAGAAAAAGGGAAACGTTGACAGCTATGTCTCTGTCTGAAACTAAATGACACACCCTTTAATACTAAAAAAGGAAACCTCTCTCATTTCAGCTGGGAGCCTCTTGCTCTGTTCTTCCACGTGGTTTTAAGGTGCTAGTCCCTGTGAGGCACTCCTGACGGGCCTCCCTTCAACTTTGCTAGGAATTGTTCATCTAAAAATGAGCTGAAATTCAGACCTGTCTCCTGCAAGCTGGCAGGCATCTTGACTGCTCAATGGCAGCTGGTGCCCATTAAGGCTGCTGTGGCAAAGGGCAAGGAGGCCAACAGTAGGTGGCGCCAGAGTAGGGTTTTGTCCCCATGCTCTTCTCTGATTCCGGTTTTGTCCCCACACTCTTCTCTGATTGACACAGAGACTCTCCAATCTAGTCCCTGGAACTTGTTCCCCAATGTCCTACCTACCTATAGTCCTTTCACCTCGAGAGGCAAGGGATGGAAACATCAGACCCTTCTGGTCAAGTAAGGGTCTTGATTGGCTGCAAGATGAGGAGACCATAGGTGGCAGCTTTTATTACATTTTTGTCTTATTGGATGGAGAGCTTTCCCCCACCCACCCACCCACCCTTCCAATCCACATCTAGGAGGACTTGAGAGACTGCCAGAGGGCCAGCGAACATAGAGTTAGACGACTTTCAGGAGATATCAAATGCTTGGACGGCTTCCGTGCTGGAATGAATCTGGTCTTGCAGCATTTTTCCCCTCTCTCTTCCCCCACTGCTGCCCCATCCTGAGCTGTGATAGGCCTGTGTGGGTCACCTGGGGTCCCCCCAACGGTGGGGTGGGGCCTGCGCTTGGCCCAGATCCTGCCTGCTGCATGCCCAGGTGTGTGTGGCATTCTCTGTTGCTTTAGCATGGCGGGGGAGGTGTTTGCTGTCTCCCCAGGCAGCTTGGTGGAGTCTCCCTTTTTCAGAAAACCTGCCGGATTAGTGGTTAAGCTCAGGGAGCGTTTCACAAGACAAGAGGGTGTTTCTTTGGTTTTTCTTTCTCTACCTCCCCCCCCCTTCCCTCTCCCCATGTCCCACAAGCCCTTTAAAAAAAAAATAAAGTAAAAATAAAGCCTGTAGGAACTCGCACTCCGTGGCATTTTGGAGAAATCAAATATAGAAGGGAACGTTCTGTCAGATTCTCGGTGCGAATGGCACGTTATACGCAGCCGTGCGTTTCGTTTTTCCTCAGTGCTAGAGACATAAGAAGGGACACGGGTGGCACTGTGGGTTAAACTGCAGAGCCTAGGACTTGCCCGATCAGAAGGTCAGTGGTTCGAATCCCCACAACGGCATGAGCTCCCATTGTTCGGTCCCAGCTCCTGCCATCCTAGCAGTTTGAAAGCACGTCAAAGTGCAAGTAGATAAATAGGTACCGCTCCGGCGGGAAGGTAAACAGCATTTCTGTGTGCTGCTCTGGTTCGCCAGAAGCGGCTTAGTCATGCTGGCCACATGACCCGGAAGCGGTATGCTGGCTCCCTCGGCCAATAAAGCGAGATGAGCACTGCAACCCCAGAGTCGTCCGCGACTGGACCTAATGGTCAGGGGTCTCTTTACCTTTACCCTAGAGACATAAGAAGAGGCCTGCTGGATCAGGGCAGTGGATCCCGTTCTTCCAGGTGTCCCTGGGAAGTCCATCAGTGGGCCCTAAGTCCAGCAGGACTCTGCCCACTTCTGATTGCCAGCAACTGGTCACCAGAGGAATAATACCTCTGAAAGCGGAGGTAGAACTTGGCCATCATGGCTAATAGCCACTGCAAGCCTTTGTCTCCATGAATTCCATAGTAATCATATAATTGTAGGGTCGGAGGGGACTCCAGGGGTCATCTAGACCAACCCCTACAATACGATCTCGGCTAAAACGTCCATGACTACCGAACCTTTGCTTAAAAAGGAGTCCATTCCACTGTCAAGCAGGTCTTTGTGTCATAAGGTTGTTCCTGATGATTAGTATGAATAACAACAACAACAACAACAACAACAACAACAACAACAATAGTAATAAATTATTATTATTATTTATTATTTATTTGTACTTGACCCATCTGACTGTGTTGCCCCAGCCACTCTGGGTGGCTTCCAGCACATACAAAAACATAATAAAGCATTAAACCTTAAGCTTCCCTAAAAAATAATAATTTCCTTTCCTGTAACTGGAAGCCATTGATTCGGGCCCGACCCTCCAAAGTAGGAGAAAACGAGCTTCCTCCATCCCCCATGTGGCAGCCCATCTTGTGGCAGTGAGTTCCATAGTTCAGCTTATGGGAGAATGGGAAGAGCCTTGAGGCCGCCCATCCATAGTTAGTGCCTGGAGAGCAGACCCAATAAACACACAAGACGCAACCGGCTGTACTTTTGAATAAATAAGGTATACTATTCATTGTGGGGGACGCAGGTGGCGCTGTGGGTTAAAGCCTCAGCGCCTAGGACTTGCCGATCGAAAGGTCGGCGGTTCGAATCCCTGCGGCGGGGTGCGCTCCCGCTGCTCGGTCCCAGCGCCTGCCAACCTAGCAGTTCGAAAGCACCTCCGGGTGCAAGTAGATAAATAGGGACCGCTTACCAGCGGGAAGGTAAACGACGTTTCCGTGTGCGGCTCTGGCTCTGGCTCTGGCCAGAGCAGCGATGTCATGCTGGCCACGTGACCCGGAAGTGTCTCCGGACAGCGCTGGCCCCTGGCCTCTTAAGTGAGATGGGCGCACAACCCCAGAGTCTGTCAAGACTGGCCCGTACGGGCAGGGGTACCTTTACCTTTTTACTATTCATTGTATCAAATTGTAGATTTCAATGGAAGTCTCATCGAGTTCAATGAAAAAAGCAGAAAACCCAGTGGATCAGTTCATTCTCTAGTCAGTTCATGCATAAGGTCCATACATGTAAAAGTATCTATTCCACCTGTCTGTTCAAAGAGTCCAATAATCCACATGAAGCGTTGTTACAGTTCTACAGAATCCTTTCACAGAGTCCAAGACAAGGATTTCCGGAATATTAGCCTTGTTTTGCCATCCTAGGCTTCATCAGTAGAACAGGCTCATATGTAATATTACAGGATAGTGGATCTTATAGCATAGTAGCGGTTGCAGTTAGACATGCCAGACACACCGTCCCAGTCTTCCTCAGTGTGGGAAGGTGTGTTGCATTTATATTTTAATGGTAGTAATTGTTTCTAAATTGCACACCTGACATCAGCACATGCACATTTTGTGCAAATCTCTTTCCTTGGGAGGGAGGGAGCAATGCATAAGCGGCTGCCTTGATTACTATCAACCAGAGTCATTTTGGACTCACAGCTGTTCATGGAGGCGCAGGTCAGTTCTGTGTCCAGGGCAACTGTCTACCAGCTCCACCTGGTACACAGGCTGTGACCCCACCTGCCCGCAGACTGTCTCACCAGAGTGGTGCATGCTCTGGTTATCTCCCGCTTGGACTACTGCAATGCGCTCTACGTTGGGCTACCTTTGAAGGTGACCCAGAAACTACAACTAATCCAGAATGTGGCAGCTAGACTGGTGACTGGGAGCAGCCGCCGAGACCATATAACACCGGTCCTGAAAGACCTACATTGGCTCCCAGTATGTTTCTGGGCACAATTCAAAGTGTTGGTAAAAAAGGTAAAAGGTAAAGTTGTTGGTGCTGACCTCTAAAGCCCTAAATAGCCTCGGTCCCGTATACCTGAAGGAGCGTCTCCACCCTCATCGTTCTGCCCAGACACTGAGATCCAGCTTTCCTCACTGGTGCTTCCCTCCCTGTGAGAAGTGAAGTTACAGGGAACCAGGCAGAGGGCCTTCTCAGTCGTGGCGCCCACCCTCTGGAACTCCCTCCCACCAGACGTCAAGGAAATAAACAACTATCAGACTTTTAGAAGAAATCTGAAGGCAGCCATGTTTAGGGAAGCTTTTAATATTTGATGAATTATTGTATTTTAGTATTTTGTTGGAAGCCACCCAGAGTGGCTGGGGAAACACAGCCAGATAAATAAACTTTATTATTATTATTAGTATTATTATTATTATTATTACTACTACTACTACTACTATTACTTGGAAACTGCTTTCAGCAAGTCTAGGAGCTCAGTGATAGCCAAGGATAGGCTCTCTACCTGATCAATAGTTACTTTTTTAAAAAAGAAAAAAAATTAGCATGTTATATGCAACATTCTGGAAATATTAAGAGTATAAGGGGGGGGGGTGCAAAAAAGGTAATTCTACCAGTATTACAAAAAGCTTATACAGTAGACCTCAGGTTACAAACACTTCAGGTTACAGACTCTACTAACCCAGAAGTAGTACCTCGGGTTAAGAACTTTAGCTCAGGATGAGAACAGTATTGATACAATGGTCTGAATTAATATCCAACGTACTGTTGAAAAAAATAAATAAATAAATCGTATATCTGTATGGTATTTCAATATATGTCATTGTATTATCCAAGCACTCCAATTAATTTTAATACATTATGCATATCCTGAACTGATCTAATTGAACATTGCAAACCCATGTTGTACATTTGGCAGTAACCAACGTTTCTTGTGATATTTAGGGAATATAATTCAATTAGCCATGAAATTATTCTGGTTTTGGGTTGCGTCTGACTGAGTCCTGCTCAGAGACGAACCATTGGAATGAATGGACCTAAGCTAGTCATGCCCATTAATTTTTAGTATTAGTAGTAGTAGTATTTAGGGTGTGGGGCAGGCAGATGTGGCTGGAGCTTCACAGGCCATATTTGAACCCCTGTCAGATCACATTCCCTGTTTTTGTTTGTTTGTTTGTTTGTTTGTTCTGACTGGGTTGCCCCAGCCACTCTGGGCGGTTCCCAACAATAGTATTGGGAGTAAGTATAGCATTGCATTTAGGGCTATTTTTTCATCCTAAAAACTTTAGGGTTGTATCCCACTCTAGTCCTACTTGAAGGAGAGCCACTGAAAACAACAACTTTAGACATGTTCATGTACTTTAATGGATCTACTCTGAGTAAGACTACTGTGGGATACAACCCAGCAATTTCTATGGGTCTACTCTGAGTACAGCTTAGTCGGGCACAATCTGCAAATATTTTATTTTTCTCTTTTTTAAAAAAACAACAACTCATACTCCAACCACACATATCCCCCCCCCTTTCGTATTTTTCTGGGGGGAGCAATTCTTAATGATTTTATGCATTAGCGCAGAAGTAATATAGTCTCATTAGCTTGTAACAGTTCTCTGTAATTGCCACATTCTAGGGAAGTGCATTCTAGGGTGGCGCAAGGGACGCGGGTGGCACTGTGGGTTAAACCACAGAGCCTAGGACTTGCCGATCAGAAGGTAGGTGGTTCAAATCCCCAAGACGGCATGAGCTCCTGTTGTTCGGTCCCTGCTCCTGCCAACCTAGCACTTCGAAAGCACGTCAAAAGTGCAAGTAGATAAATAGGTACCGCTCCGGCAGGAAGGTGTTTCCGTGTGCTGCTCTGGTTCGCCAGAAGCGGCTTAGTCATGCTGGCCACATGACCCGGAAGCTGTACGCCAGATCCCTAGGCCAATAAAGCGAGATGAGCGCCACAACCCCAGAGTCGGCCATGACTGGACCTAATGGTCAGGGGTTCCTTTACCTTTACCTTAGGGAAGTGCATGGTGTTTTTTTTATCTAACCCCCCCCAAAAAAAAACCCCTTTGTGGGAACCCTAAGCCCAGTTCACCCTATATTCCCTAATTCGTTCTGGCTCTGTATCATGTTTGACAAGCAGCCCATAACATCTTTGCAAATCCATGTTTGTTGTTTTTCATTATTAACTTCTCAAATTCTCTTGCTTCTCTTAATTGCTTGTGTATGCTGAGATATTCCTGAACACAATAGAGAACATAGAAGTGTTCACACCAAAGGGAAGGAATCCCTTTCCATCTGAGTAAGAGAGTATATTCCTCTGGAATATTACATCCTGAAAACACACACACACACACACACACACACACACATCTCCATATTTTAAAGTTTCCACCTAATATCTTCTGAAAGTGTACCTTCATTATATGCTGCTCAAACCTTGAAATAAGAGAATTTGGTTCTCTTACCAAATTTACACAGTTTGCAATGCACACTAAACTCTAATTTGGGATGAAACTAAAGCAGAATAATTAGGCAAACTGAATACTCTGAAACCGCATCCTCTGCTCGCTCATAAATGCAGCACAGGGACTTGGCGGTACCTTAAACCCAACAAAATAATGATGCTCAGAGACTTTTGTGAGCTACAGTCCAATAATGAGAAAGATGTCATGCTTGCCTCAGTTTTCAGGTGTAGAGAATGGGCACATGAGGAGGAAGTGGTAAACTGTGGAACTGGATGGAAATGAGGTACATACCACCTTCTTCTTCGTAGAATAATAATAATGAAGAAGAAAAATGCTTTCAGCTCAATTTTTATCTCTTTACCTGCATGCATATATGCACGCCAACTGGGGATAGCATTGCATATGAGGACATATGCTCCAGATACCTGCCATCATAAATCTTAGTTTTTAATGTAGGCACAGCCCTCTCTCGTGTCCTCACCAAACCTGCCTTTGAGGGTGGCGGGAATGAGAGAAAAGCCCTCCCCAGACAAGTTCAGCATTAGCGAAACCTTTACAAAATTAATATTCACCCTTCTCTAATTCTAACCAAATTCTTTACTATGGTCTTTGGTAGTTAAGTTACTGTTATGAGACTCAGCTGCTTCTATTTTGGCTAATTCTATACCATGCTGCTGTTGCATGGAATCGTTGTTAAAACATTTTTCTGTAATGGTATATAAGCTGTGTTTTGCTCTTTCAGAAAATGTTTTTAATTGTACGATTGTATTGCTGAAACCCACCCCTGGGAGCTTACGGTGAAGGGGGCTGCAGAGAAATCTGACAACTGAATACATAAATTGACCCTACCTTTTTGTTTGTTTGTTTGCTTGCTTGCTTGGTTGCTTGCTTTGGCAAAATTGCTTTGAGGCAGCTTTGCTGCCGGAATTGCAAAAATACAATAAGCCATGCAAAATGAAAGCAAGACGCACACACACACACATCCATATGCACCCACAACATCAGATAAAAACGCCAGTAAATATAAAGACGGTAGGAGCCAAGCAAAGTTAAAGAGAAACCCAGATAAGAGCAGCAGAGAGGTCAAGCATCATTAAAAACCAGTGAGGTTGAACTGAATATTTCTTCTGTGCCTTTATTAATCCTTTGCGCCAGAATTTCCTTGGAGATATATATATATGTATGAAGGTAATAGCACATCCACACACCCCTTCCCACCTCCTGGGTTATTGCTAATAATTTTTTAATGCATAACATTCTGAATAGCAATTTCAAAAGCTTACAGAACTTTGTGTCTGTTTTCTTGCTCCAGTTCCAACGACGACTTTGTAAGGCGGACCAGTTTTGTTCTCGCCCTGTGGCAAATGGGAAGCAGAGGGCGGGCAGAGAGACTGGCTTGCTTTAAGAAAGGAGTAGCCAACATGGCGCCCTCCAGATGTTGCTCCCATCAGCCCCAACCGGCACAGGCAGAGGTGAGAAGTGATAAGGTTTGTGGCTCAGCAAAATCTGGAGGAACTGCCATGGCGGCCCCTGCTTTGAGGCCACCTGATGATGTCAGTGAGCCAGTGTGGTGTAGTGGTTAAGAGCAGTAGACTCGTAATCTGGGGAACCGGGTTCACGTCTCCGCTCCTCCACATGCAGCTGCTGGGTGACCTTGGGCTAGTCACACTTCTCTGAAGTCTCTCAGCCCCACTCACCTCACAGAGTGTTTGTTGTGGGGAAGGAAGGGAAAGGAGAATGTTAGCCACTTTGAGACTCCTTAAAGGGAGTGAAAGGGGGGATATCAAATCCAAACTCTTCTTCTTCTTCTTCAAAATTCGAACTCAAGCTCAGTTTCTACAGTGATTTCAAGGAATGACTTTTGGGGGACAGAGGTGAAAAAGCCAAAGATGTCTTGAGCCTTCCCCCACCAATATAGAGGGTTGTTTTGTTGTTGTTTTGGAGGGGAGAGCAGTCTTGTAACAGCCTGCTTGATGGCAGAAATCCAGAGCTACAGCAGGAACCCTGTGCAATAGAGTTTGACCGGGTTGGGGCAGGACATGTCAATAACGACATATGATTGACAGGTGGGTCGTCCCATCTGCCGCAGTTGGCTTGCTCGGCAGAGCAAAAATGATTTCCCGCCCCCTGTTTTGGGCAATTGATTTGTACAGTCAAGAAGATGCTCAGGCAAAAATCTAGGCTCCCACAAGAGGCAGGGATGGCCACCAAACTGGATCCTGAAGGGTAAGATTATCAATGGCTACTACCCACAATGGCTGTTTCCCATTGCCAGAGGCAGGGTAGGGTGCCTCTGAATACAAGCTTCTGGGAATTGCAAGTGGGGAGAGTTGCTGCTGCTGCCCTTGGGTCTGGCTTGAGGCATCTGGTTGGCCACTGTGAGAGAAGGATGCTGGACTTAGATGGGCCACTGGATCGATCCTGCAGGGCCCTTACTGTCTTATTCCAGAGAGGTGCTTGCCGCCCATTCTGGTTCCTCCCTGGCCTTGGAAAGGGCACCGCAGGACAGGGGCTTGTGGCACCTCGGGCTGGGTCGAGGGCGTGGCGCCACCACCTCGCCTCTTATTTTTTACGAGAGTGTGTGTGTGGCGAGGCAGCCCTGGGGGCGAAGACTTGACTTAGAGAAGAGCCCAGGCAGCGGCGCTTCGGTTGCTAAGCGGATTGGATGTTTTTGTGTAAATGTTTTTCTTACGCAGATGGCCCGAGGACTGTCTGTACGGGAGATACAGTGTCTGCAGAGGAGGGACAGCAGGTTTGTGCAATGTTTTTCTGGCCTGGGCATGCTCGGAAAACATTGTTACCTGGGCAGCCAGCTCCCCTCGTAGGACTGCAAGGGGAATAGAATGGGCTTCTGGCTCCCCGACGTGGCACCTGATAGGCTGCAGTGAGATAGGTCAATGGGACGATCCAGCACCCAGGCTGTTCTTACAGTTCCATTTCTGATTTAATTTTCATCCATCTATTGTTCAGATCAAGGGAAGCAACAGTCCCACTCTGTTCTGCCTTGGTCAGACCACACCTGGTATACTGTGTCCAGTTCTGGGTGCCACAATTTAAGAAGGGTATTAGGGGGCTGGAACTTGTACAGAGGAGAGCGACCAAGATGACCAAGTTGAGGGAGTTGGGTATGTTTAGCCTGGAAAAGAGGGAGATATGATAGCCATCTCCAAATATCTGAAGGGCTGTCTCATGGAAGATGGAGCGAGCTTGTTTTCTCCTGCTTGAACCAATGGCTTCGAGTAACAAAAAAAATGAAATTCTGACTAAACATCAGGAAGAACTTTCTGAAAGTAAGAGCTGTTCAACAGTGGGATGCATATACATTGGGATATATTTTTAAAACCTCCCCTTCAGAAGGCTTGTTGAACAAAGTCTTCAACAGGTGTCCAAGAGACTACAGAGATAGTGCCTGTCTGAAACAGCAGAGAGCTTGCTTCACAGCTGAGTAGGGGTTTGGGCCCAGGTCTGCCCAGTTTGAATCGTATAGTTGGAAGGGACCACAAGTGTCATCTAGTCCAACCCCCAGCAATCTTTGGCCCAATGTGGGGCTCGAACCCACAACCCTGAGATTAAGAGTCTCATGCTCTACCAACTTTAACCACCACACTTACCATTAAGAACAGGGTCGCAATTCAGCTTCTCTTGGTGTGGGATTGCAATTTTATTTAAGCGTAGAGCCATGCGGTTCTGCTTAGAACTGGGGTTAAGACATAAGAACAAAGTAAGCTGTCTTGTACTGCGTCAGACAAACACCCATCTAGTTTAGCACTGCCTACACTGACTCTAGGGATGCGGGTGGCACTGTGGGTTAAACCACAGAGCCTAGGGCTTGCCAGTCAGAAGGTCAGCGGTTCAAATCTCCACAATGGGGTGAGCTCCCGTTGCTTGGTCCCAGCTCCTGCCAACCTAGCAGTTTGAAAACACATCAAAGTGCAAGTAGATACATAGGTACCACTCCAGCGGGAAGGTAAATGGCATTTCCATGTGCTGCTCTGGTTCGCTAGAAGCGGCTTAGCCATGCTGGCCACATGACCAATGAGCTGTACGCCGGCTCCCTCGACCAATATAGCGAGATGAGCGCCGCAACCCCAGAGTCGTCTGCAACTGGACCTAACAGTCAGGGCTCCCTTTACCTTTACACTGCCTCTATCTCAGCTCTCAGGCATGGGACAATCCTTACCTGTAGATGCCAGGGATTGAATTTAGGACCTTCTGCATGCAAAGCAGATGCCCTAACACTGAACTGCGGGTTGTTATTTTTTGAATAGCCTGGGCTTGCAACATCTTTGTAGCTGTTCTCTGATGCACTGTCTTTTCAGCACCCATAGGTGACGAAGAGGCTTTTTTTTTGAAAAAAATGATTCCCCCTCCCCTATGTAGGCAATAGTCTGGTTGTACTGGTAGGGTGAATGACCCAGGGAGCAGGGGGAGGCAGGCTCCAGCAGGGTAAAGCCAGAGAAAAGCTACCACTTAACTCTACAGGAATTTCCCCCCTCTGTTGAGTCCTGCAAGAAGCTAATTTTAGTGTTGCAAGAAAAACAAGAGTGGGTTTAAGGGATCCTTTTCTCCTCCCAGCAGAAGCTCTTGGGCTTAGCCAGGAGTAGGCAGGGCTCCTCTTCGGAGCTGGCAGCAACTTCTCTGCAGCCCTGGCTTGGCGGTACCTCCAAGCGGAGAAGAGGTCTCGCTCGACGATCAGAGGTTAGCTGGCAGGCAGCACCCCCCGCCGACGACTCACCTAGCAAATCTGCAGCCTGGACTTTGGCGGCGTTCCAGGAACACACAGCTTGGCATGTGCAACTGAGTCAAAGGAAACACCCCTGATATTTTTTGTTTTTCCCCTTGCTATTTTGAGGTTTACAGGTTGCCTCCCTGCGCTAAGGGCTGCTAGGCAATCGTTTAAAAAATGCAGTTCCGAAAGCTGCATTTGATGCCATTTAATTCTAATGGGTTTAGTGCTCTCTCTGTCCAGCCCCAGATCTATATGTAAGCACCTCGGGGCTTAGACCTGACTCGTGACTGTGTCAGTCCTTTAAGCAGAGGCGGGTAGATTTCAGAGTTGTGGGAAATAGTTTGGTTCGGAATTTTTTATTTTACCAGAACCAGTTGGAGCCATGTGCAAAAGACATGTAGTTAGAATTAAAGAGCTGAGTGCTTCGTTGGAGCACATTCTGAGCCTCAGAAGTTGTTTCGGTACCAGAATTGACCTGAACTCCCAGCCCTTTTACACCCATTTCATTTCAAGAAACCAATTTCATATTTGTCATTCGTTTTATCACCTTGAGCAAATAGTTGGAATTCAAAAGGTGTTTTATGTCCTTTATACATTTTTAGACTTTTGTGATCCCTGCATTTCACGCAACCTGTACTGAAAGGCTGCACTTTCTTTCTTGTTTGCAAAATAACGCAGTCCTGTACGTTACGACGTGAACCTCCTCTGACATGTTTACGTAATGTTTGTCTTATACGAAGGTTTGGGGAGAAGAAGAAGAAACCACCATTCTGTGGCTAGTCACGAAGCAGGAGCTCCCAATCTGTCTTCTGCCCCAGTGTATATTTCGTTTTTCATTCTTTGCATTTATACCCCACCTTTTTCTCTAAAGAGCTCAAGGTGGCGTTTAGGGTTGTCCCACTCCTCAATTGATTCCCACAACAACCCTGTAAGATAGGTTAGGCTGAGAGGCCAGCAACTGACCCAACACCACCCAGTGAGATTCATGACTGAGTGGGGAGTCTGTCCCAGATCCTAGTCCACACTTGCATGTGGAAGCTCCTACTGAAGCAGCTTAATAACAACTGTTTACCTATACTTTGGATTTATAATTATGATTAGGAACTGCCAGTGGTCACCCAACTACCCTTGATTTTGAGAGCACTTTAGAGTTTGTTTGCTTCTTCATTAAATTTATATCTCTCCCTTCCTCCCAAAGGAGCCCAGGGTGGCATACACATCACTAATAAAACAATACAATCAAACAACTAAAAGAAAGAAAGAATAGAGGCAATTAAAAATCCCACATATAAATACAATTAAAATCAGTTCCAGTACAGATGTGGATTAGGATCAAAATATCTTCTTGAAAGTCTTCTTGAAAGAGGAAGGTCTTTAGCAGGTGCCGAAAAGAGAATAGAGACATCATCCATCTAATATTGAACAGGTGTTCTAAAAGATGGGGGCCACCACACTGAAGGCCCTGCTCCTATATCGTATGGAACGGTCTTCCTGATAAAAATGTATCTGCAGAAGCTGTCTCCTAGAATGCAGTGCCTAATATATAAGGGACTGAGATTACCTTTTAGGTATTAAATTACGATGGTTGCAAAGAGAAGCTCGGAGTTGTGAACATAAATGGGATTCTGGGTTTCTGTTTAAACTGATGAGATGTTTCTGTCTGTGGGGGAGCCTCTTGGCGTTTTTCTGGTCTGATAATGAGTAACCCAAGCATGTCAGGGTCGCACTTTGGAATAGCAGTGGCTGAGCAGTGTCTTAAGATGGTTTGCGCAGAGTAAACCTTTCATGGCGGATGAGAGCCTCATTCACCAGCCAAGCTTCTTGATTCAAAAGCATGCCCATGGAGTCTTGTGCCACATAATAATATAATAAATATTTTTAAAATTTATATCCCACTCTTCTGGCTGGGTTTCCCCAGCCACTCTGGGTAGCTCCCAACAGAATATGAAAAACATGATAAAACATCAAACATTAATAACTTCCCTAAACAGGACTGCCTTCAGATGTCTTCTAAAAGTCAGATAGTTGTTTATTTCCTTGACATCTGTTGGGAGGGTGTTCCACAGGGTGGGCGCCACTACTGAGACGGCCCTCTGCCTGGTTCCCTGTAACAAGCACAAGCAACAAGCAAACCAATAAATCAATAGATTTGTTGTGCCACATGACCAGATCCTGTGTTGAGGATTCGTACGGCTGTGCCCCCCACTGCGCTGTGCAAAGTTGCAAATGGTGGTGGCAGAATCAGGTCATGTCCACGAACCACATACTCCATATCCGGTGTGCTCAATTTGCTAGCTTTTGAAGCCTCGTCCACACCATGTTAGCCACAATCCATATCGATCCCATAGTTTCTTGACCAGGCATAGACAAACTCAGCCCTCCAGATGTTTTGGGACTACAACTCCCATTATCCCTAGCCAGTGGTCCCAAAACATCTGGGGGGCGAGTTTGCCTATGCCTGTTCTTGGCAAACAGAATCGTGGAATTGTCAGGTTGGAAGGGAACCCAAGGGCCATCTTAGTCCAACCCCTGCAATGCAGGAATCATGGCTAAAGAGTCCCTGGCAGATGGTCAACCTCTGCTTTAAAAACTCCATGGAAGGAGAGTCCACCACCTTCCAAGGAAGTCTATTCCACTGCCAAGCAGCTCATATGGTCAGAAGGTTCTCTCTAATGTTTAGCCAGAATCTCCGTTCTTGTCATTTGAATCCATTGGTTTTTGGGTCCTGCCCTCTGATGATCTCATATACCTTACAATAACCCTGAACGAGGCATTATGGCATAGTGGAACCTTCTCTGGCTTGATGTCCTTCAGATGTTTTGAGCTGCAACTTCCATCAGCTCCAGCCAGTATGGCCCATGGTCAGAGATGCTGGGAACCACAGTCCAAAGCATCTGAAGGAGGGCACCAGACTGGGTGGAAAGATTGGCAGAGTGGTTAAGAGTGTGGGGCTATAAATGGAGAGCATTAGGTTCAAATCCCCACTCCTCCACATAGCTCATTGGCAGAACGTGAGCCAGTTGCTTGGGCTTGATCCCCACAGGGTTGATGAGAGGATAAAAGCAAGGAGAGCCACATACGCCATTTCCTTGGAGGAAGGTTGGGATAAAAGGAATGAGTGAGATAACCAGCTTCGAGCCAAGAGAGGGTGACTCAGGAGATTAGTGTTAAAGGCAGCAGAGTCTAGAGGAGACTTGGGCATTTGCTAGGGCTGGCTCCAGGTTTGAGGGAGCTCTTGGCCCCTGAGGGCCGCCATTTTAATATCCCACAATGCCCTGGTGTGCCTGATGCATTGTTGTTGCTCTAGGCCATTGTGGGGAATTTAAATGGCTGCCTGCCGCTGTTACCACTGCCAAGTAAGAGGCCTAGAATAGGCGTCGGTGCTGGCGATTCGTGCTGGGGGACTGGCTTGGGGTCCCAGCAAGTGCTTGAGGGTGCTGGGTGCTGGTGCCAGGCCTGCTCTGCACAGATGGAAACCTGAGCGAGACGGAAACCTGAGTGAGAACGCTCCCGTTCAGTTCTGTGCCAAGACACGTGCCCCAGCAGTTGGCTTCCAAAGGCGAAAAGGATGCTTTCTCTCTCTCCCTCCCTCTCTCTGTTTGGACTCTCCTAAACCTGAGAAGCCGCAGAACATTTATTTTGTTTGTTGTCCGTAAAGAAAGGGAGGAGAACCTGTCAAGCTGTCAGACAGCGAAAAGCTCACGGGACGTGTCGCTGCTCGCATTCCCCCCCCCCCCAATTGGCGTGAGCGAATTCGGCCTAGAGGGAACTAACCGACTTTGCTCTCATAACAATGTTCCCCTGAAAATCTCTCTCCTTTTCTCTGCAATTTATTTCTCCTCTCCTCTCCCTCCCCACCCCACAATCCTACTTTTACCTGCTCCTACCTGCATAAGCACCAGATCTTAACTGACCTGCAAAAGCTATTCTCCACCCCCTTACATTACTTTTGCCACACGGCTGAAAGCTCACTGCAGGTTAAGCTTGTTTCTAGAACATGCAAGGAACTCAGAGTTGCATCTGGTGCTAGAGTTAGCCAGAGCAAAGGTAAACGTAAAGGGACCCCTGACCATTAGGTCCAGTTGTGGCCGACTCTGGGGTTGCGGCGCTCATCTCGCTTTACTGGCCGAGGGAGCCGGCATACAGCTTCCAGGTCATGTGGCCAGCATGACTAAGCCGCTTCTGGTGAACCAGAGCAGCGCACAGAAACACCGTTTACCTTCCTGCTGGAGTGGTACCTATTTATCTACTTGCATTTTGACGTGCTTTCGAACTGCTAGGTTGGCAGGAGCAGCAACCGAGCAACAGGAGCTCACCCCATCATGGGGATTCGAACTGCCAACCTTCTGATCAGCAAGCCCTAGGCTCTGTGGTTTAGATCACAGTGCCACCCACACACCCCTTTTTTTTAACCCAGAGTAGACCGCTGAAATCAGTGGTCATGACTAACCTGCATTGCATGGACCCAACTCTACTGTTCTGTGGTTCTAACTTAGCTCCACTAATTTCAATGGGTCTACCCTGAGTAAGATTTAAGTCAGCTGTAATTCTCGCTGCACTGCTTGTTTTTCATTCAAAGGGAAAATACTTCAGGGGGGATTGATTTGTGAGTCTCTTCATACTGGGCTTTGTTTTGCAGGTGCATTCTGCAACATGTCATCAAAACAGTAAAAATTATACTGGACCATTCACATAACATTTGCTTTATATTTATATGGGAATAGCTGCAAAAAACAATGGAGCCCATTTAAATTATATAAATAAGTACTTGCAGTATGAAGTCTTGTGTTGTAAGAACTGTAACTTTAAGAACTTGGGTTGCGCTTCCTTGCCTCCTCCTCCCTTCCATTCCTTTTTCCTCGTGTGTTATGTCTTTTTAAATTGTCAGCCTGAGAGAACTGATTTCTGCAAGCTGCTCTGAGAGCCTTTTTGGCTAAGATGAGGGCACAGAAATGTCATAAAACTCATAGATCATGTCAGCAGCATGGATATTTATATTTAAAGGTTTGTACAATGGGTTTTAAGGGTTGCAGGAAATGCTAATCTTACTCAGAGTAGTCCCACTGAAGCTAATTAATATGGCTTAGATGTCTGGCTCTTTTAAGGCTATACAGAACCTTCTCTAACTACATAGAAACTTTATTCTCAATAATAATGGATAATACTTTTATTTTTTTATAAAGCTGTGCTATTTGTAAAGGGAATCTTATTCTCCCATAGGAGCTGTGCTGGATCTTTGTTCTTTCATCCTTCCAGGCGACGGCGCTTTGTAGTTTAAATTTTGGACTCCTTGTTATTTTTGCACTTGTTAATAAATCAATAAAAGGGGTGGGTGGGTTACGGGCTAGTAACTTTTGCAGGTTTAATTTACAAGGCTGGTTTCCATGCTCAATATACACTTCAGAGAATCCTTGGTCATCTATGGTGACCAGATGAGTTAAACATAAGGCTATTTGGGACCGTGACTGGGATATCATTAGAGTCTCTGGGGCACCTATTTAAGACATTTTTGCAGAGTCCAGGAGAGGCCCTGGGACTGGTGTGAGCTGCAAGGAGCAACATCTGGCAGCTGTATTTCTAGAGCTGATGCCATGACGCTCCACTCTATCGCTGAAACCACACGCCTTATCTTCATTTTCATCCTCTGGAGCCGCAATAAGTGTTTGTTTGGGAAGGCTCTTATCGGGAGAATCTGTTTTGGAAACGTTTGAAAGGGCTCCTCCTCCGCTTGAGTTTCGGATGCTCCCATCATCTGGAAAGGTCTGGGAAATATCTTGGGCCTTTGAACGGGCGCTCTCGTCCATTGCCAACTGGAATTCTCTCATTCTTCCCTGGCACCTCTTACTGCTGCCGCTGGGAATATCTTATGCTGCTTGCAACATGGTCTTGGGAAAGGGACAGCAGAGGCTGTAGGACACAGCTAGTGGGGGGGCGGGAATCTGTGGCACACTAGGTGTCACTTGGCCTACAATTTCCAGCATCTTTGGTCATACATTGGCCATGCTGGCTAGTCCAACTATGTCTAGAAGGTTGAAGTTCCCCATCTGGGCAATAGGGGGCATCTGGGATTTCCGGCAGGTTGGTCATGGGCAGAAGAGGACTGCCAAAAGAGCCGTGAGCCAGATTTTGGCATTCCGAAGGTCCAGTCTTGTGACTGCTTGCTGATGGTGCATATACAGTACGGATGGGCAAAACTGTCCACTTTGACTTCTTTCTCTTTCTCATTTCCTCCACTCTTAAGGTCATTTCTCCACATTTCTATCTCAGTTTGCATTTTTTAAAAATTGTGAGAAACCACCGGCATTACAGTGTGAATTTCTGCTGAGAAACGCAATTTTTTGTGCGCAATTTTGCCTAATGTTCACATCATTTCAAAGCAATTTCTCCTAATGCGATGTGTTTCCCCCCACAAATATAGGCCTCTATAGGCACACTTTACCATAGTAGGTGTTTTTGTGTACACGCTGCTTGGGGCTGGAGAGCTGCCTTGCAAAATTCCAAGAAGTGTGGGTTTCAAGGGACGCTTTGCGTGTTGTTTCAGAAAGTGCAAATTAGAGTGTTTGCCTTTAAATGCAAACTGAATTCTCTCCCTGTGTCATCTAGAGAAATACAGTTGTCATGATTTTAGATGGGGTATTATTATTTGATACGTTTTTGATTCCCGCACTTGCCTTTAGTTGGACATATTATTGAATTTTTGCTTTTGCTTATTGGTCTATGTGGATCAATAATACAGTCGTACCTTGGTTTTTGAAAAGCTTAGTTCCCAAGTGTTTTGGCTCCCGAACACCGCAAACCTGGAAGTAACTGTTCCTGTTTGCGAACTATTTTTGGAAGCTAAATGTCCGACAGGGCTTCTGATTGGCTGCAGGAGCTTCTTGCAGCCAATTAGAAGCCGCACTTTGGTTTTTGAATATTTTGGCAGTCCAACGGACTTCCAGAATGGATTCCATTCGACTTCCAAGGTATGACTGGAATTCAAAAGCCAATATATATATATATATATATATATATATATATATATATATAAAATACAAACTAAATTGAATTTCTCCTTCACCCCTAATATCCAGCAAAAAGAGAAACAAACCCCTTTGCCAGAAAAAAATGAGTTATATCTCTGAAAAGCATTCCTGCATCAAAGCTGCTCCATTTGGAGACGCTGTAACTTGGAGAAGGAAGGTCTTCCAGGCTCAGTTTTCAGCATCTGCTGTTTAAAAGGGCCAAGCAGCAGGTGACCTGAGACCATGGAGAACTGCTACCAGTTAGAGTAAGTAATGATGAACTTGAGAGTGCACAATGGCTCAGCATGGCCGGTCCGTATGTCCACCTTAAAAGAGGCCACCAGATTCTTATGTGAAATTGACAAATTTCTGACGCCTCCGACAGCCAGGAAGATCAATATGGACCCTGTGGAAAGGGAAGTCAGGGGTGCACAGAATGCTGCTGCCCCTTCAGCTTCTGGTGGGCATTATGGCTACAGAACAGTCAGGAAAGCCATCACCAAGAGCGAGGAATGGAGATATTTCTAGGGTGGGCCATGCACAGTTCAGAGTATAGTTGGAGCCAGCAGAGAACGGCTACTGTTTGGTGGCGGGCTTTGGAATGAGGAGAATCCATAGCATGTTTGAGGAAGAGCTGTGGATACAGCATCCGGATGGCTTGGCTGGTTAGAGTGTGGTGCTGATAATGCCAAGGTTGCAGGTTCAATCCCAGTGACACCTGCATATTCCTGCATTGCAGGGGATTGGACCAGATGATCCTCAGGATCCCTTCCAACTCTACAAGTCTAGAAGGTCCCAACTTCAATCCCCAACATCTGCAGGTAGGACTGGGAGAAATCCCAGTCTGGAATTCTGGAGAGACACAACCAGTGAGTGATACTGAGAGCTAGATGGACCAAGGGTCTGGCTCAGTATAAGCCAGATTCCTCTGTTCCATGTTTGGCTGCAAGAGCAAGAGCAACGGTTCCCAAGAGTTACTTTTATTTTTATTTTTAAAGCAAACAAGTCAGGCAGACAGAAGGCGCTGGAGGTGTCGATGGGTGGATGGACTAAGCTCTCTGTCGTTTGAAGGCTTCTTCTGGCTTGGTCCCATTCCATCCAAAGTTGCTTCTACTCACAACCAAACATGGAAGAGGCCTTTCCTTAGGCTGCTTCCCCCACCACCCAGCTTGGCTTGGAAGAGAGGAGGGAGAGACTTGGAGGTGGTTGGGGCCTCAGGGACCCCACAGGATGTGCCCAGTCCCCAGTGGGTTAGTCTGCAAAAGGCTTCAATTGGGGCTGGGACCCCGTGGTAAAGGGCATCTGCTTTGCAGGAATAAGGAGCTCGGGTCAATCCCCAATGGCCATCTGTAGGCAGGGCTGGGAATGTCCTTTGCTTGCTTGAAATACCAGAGGACTACTGCCAGTCTGTGCCAACCTCATGGTGCCAGATGGATGCAAGCATTGTTGCCAATCAGCTTTCTTCTCATTACAGTGGTACCTCGGGTTACATATGCTTCAGGTTACATCCACTTCAGGTTACAGACTCCGCTAACCCATAAATAGTGCTTCAGGTTAAGAACTTTGCTTCAGGTTGAGAACAGAAATTGTGCTTTGGCGGCGCGGCGGCAGCAGGAGGCCCCATTAGCTAAAGTGGTGCTTCAGGTTAAGAACAGACCTCCGGAACGAATTAAGTACTTAACCCGAGCTACCACTGTAATCAACTAGCTTAAGGAGTCTTCTACATGAGTCTCAAAGCAACCTCCACACAAACACCAGGAAATCATCTGCAAATGCTTACGAAAACATTGCCCCCCCCCAAAAAAAACCCAATTGAAAGGCTGGTTAAAAAATCAGCACAAACCACAGAAAATACCTTTCCACCCAACTGGAAAAGCCTGCTGAAAAGAACAAACAAATATGTCTTGAAATGCTTCTGCTTGTCGTATCTCAGCAGAGATACAGGGGCAGCCACGATGAAAGCCCTGCACCGAGTTAATTTGGGCGGGCTTCCAGTCTTGGGGGGGTGGCAGAGGGGACAAAGGACGGACTCTCCCCTGTCACTTCCTGGGTCTGTAAGGAGCAAGGCAGCCTCTCGAGTAACTTGGGCCTCAAACTATATGGGGCCTTCTATTTCTCTGCCCAAATCTTTAGCTTCTCCTGGCGGCGCAGCCTGGCTTGCCCAGTGGTTGAAAGGCCTGACTCTGTGAAGAGAACAGGGAGCCAGGAAAAGCTCAGCCTGGCCTTCAGGAGGGAAGTGGTTTTGAGGGAGCCTCTGGTGATCAGAACGCTGCCCGTGCTGAGGGAGGGTTGTGGCAGCCAGCGCTGGCAGCCAGTGTCCTTCGCTCTGCTGACTTTGGCCGGCTCTCCACCACTTTGGCTTCTCCTAATAGCCCTTGGATACACTGTGACTCCTCAGCCCTGACAGGGCAAGTCCTATCCCTCTCCATTCTGGAGAGACAAAGGACAGCTGTTGAGCTCGGGAGAGCAGCAGGCTCCCAGGCCGGGGGGGGGGGGGGGAGAGAGAGAGAGAGAGAGAGAGGGAGAGGGAGAAGAGGCAGGGAGAGGAGGGAATACCTCCAAGCCCATGTGTACATCTTGCGTACAGTAGCAGCTAGGGATAAGTGAAATCTGTCCGTTTCAGGTTCAATTCTCCGCTGTTAAGTTCCATTCTTTATGTTTCCACACTGGATTGCGCTTAAAAGACCAGGGGGCGAGGGATAAGGTCCTCACAAAATATTCGTCAGCAACTTGGTTCGTATTCCTCCTAACGGACACATGTTTGCATGCAAGCTTGAGTAATTATACACGTGTTTTGCAAAGCAATTTTCCCTAATGTAATGGGAGGAATTGAGTGTCATAGTCCTCTGGTTGTTCCATTAGCACAAGTATTTGTGCTTGCCAGGCAGAACAATCCCTTGTCTGCGGTTCTGGGGCTTCTCCTGACTCTCCAGAGCAGATCTGGGGGGATATGTGTGGGGAGGAGAGGGGAAATCCCCACCGCACTAGCAAGAGCCCTTCCTCTGGCTTCTACTAGTGCACCAGTTTAGCTGAATGCGCCCCAATGCATTTTCCAATGCCGTTTTCACTAATATATGCATTTTTACGCACACTTGACTGTTGCCTATATATTTTTGCATGCATTACCTGGCTGGAGAACTGCACTGCAAAGTCTGGAGGCGTGTGCATTTAGAAGTGTGCATTTCTCTTTGTGTGTTGTTTCAGAAAGTGTAAATTCAGTAGCTTCGCTTTTAAATGTGGACGGAATTGAATTTCTTCCTAACCAGCAGAGCGCTGAAAGCTGTGCAGTGTGGAATAGTGTGCGATGCTAAGGAGTGGCATTCTAGGACAGGAGTGTGTCGTGCAGATACACTTTCTTTTGCATGCTTCGGGGTGGATCGTAAACGCTACACCTCTTGACTTCTGGGGCCTGTGGGATGTCGGGGGAAGGGATCCTGGCGCCCTCTAGCACCCAAAGTGGTGAAGTACAAGGGGAACTGGCAAGACCAGCAAAAGAAGCTATTGAACAGCGATGGACCAGTGCTCAAAGCTGGGTGATGTGTTTGCAAAAGCATCTAGCTCTTGCAACAGCTTTTTGAACTCGAGTTGAGTCAGGCCACTATCCCGTGGCAAGAGGAAGTAGGAAGCTTGGGTCTATTTCTGCTTTGTAAAACGAAGCCCGTGAAATGAGTTGACTAGCCAAGGGCTGAGATGCCTTTTTTCAGCCCGGGGGCCATATCCCTTTCTGCACAACCTTTCAAGGGCCACAAGCCAGTGGTGGGCAGCAGCAGAGGCCCAAAGTGGCTGGAGCAATGGATTCAAATATTATTCTGTACACTAAGCTAGTTTCTAAGGGATGCGGTGGCGCTGTGGGTTAAACCACAGAGCCAAGGACTTGCCGATCAGAAGGTCGGCAGTTTGAATCCCCACAACGGGGTGAGCTCCCGGTGCTCGGTCCCTGCTCCTGCCAACCTAGCAGTTCAAAAGAATGTCAAAGTGCAAGTAGATAAATAGGTACGGCTCCGGTGGGAAGGTAAACGGTGTTTTCGCGCGCTGCAAGAAGGTGTGGCCTGCTGAGACTCTCAAGGGCCAGACAGAGGTTTGGAGGACCACATTTGGCTCCTGGGTGTGAAGTTCTCCATCCCTGGATTAAAAGAGCGCTATGGTGTTGGTGCCAGTCTTCCTTTTTTAATTCATGACAGAGTCATTTGTTATGAAGAAGAGCAACGAGGGCAATTTGCTGGGGAGCTTCCTGGCATCCACAAAGCGCTTTCTGGCTCATGGTGCAATCCTGTTCACAGCTCTTCAGAAGTAAGTCCCATTGAGTTCAGTGGGGTTTACTTCCAAGTAAGCAGGGTGCAGGATTGTGGCAGGCCTCTCAGGGCAGTACCTCGAAACAGCTACCCAGGGGGGGAAGGCAAGGGTGACCTAATCAGCAAAAGGTCATCCTAGCATCAGGGAGATCCGGGTTCAAGTGCTTGCCCATCCAAGGTGACGCTGGGCCAGTCATACATTCAGGGCTTCGCTTTACCTCTCAGAATTGTTGCAAGGGCGAAATGGGAGGAACTGTGTATATCAGCTTCAGCTTTTTCAGTGGTGTGCGGGGGAACGGCAGAATGAAAATGCAATAAAACTATTTGCAACTTTTTATTTGTCAAAAAGAAATTGTCGTGGTTTCACAGCGATCCACTTCCTTGGTGGGTGGTTATCGTAATCTTTCCTTTTAGAACTTCTCTTTCGTTCTTGTGACAGTAATGGTTTAAGAGTGGGGAGCTGATGAAATCTTTTGGGGGTGACTCGTCAGGTGCCCATCCCCATGGAGAACTCTTTGCAGAGCCGGCCCTGCTGTTAGGCAAATGCAAGCACTGGGTGTTGGCGGGGGGTGGACAGGCAATAGCATCTTGGTGTCTGAAGTCAGAGGTGTGTGGCCTTTATTCCCGAAGTTAGCCTGCTGGCCTGCGTACAGTAGAGAAGGCTGTCTCACTGCAAGCCCTGGGGGCAGCATTTAGCTGCCGGTTGAGTCAACTTCTATACAGTGGTACCTTGGTTCTCAAACTTAATCTATTCCGGAAGTCCGTTCCAAAACCAAAGTGTTCCAAAACCAAGGAGCGCTTTCCCATAGAAAGTAATGCAAAATAGATTAATCTGTTCCAGACTTTTTAAAAAACAACCCCTAAAACAGCAATTTAACATGAATTTTACTATCTAATGAGACCATTGATCCATAAAATGAAAGCAATAATCAATGTACTGTACTATAAAATAGATAAGACGGTATTGTAGATGATAAAACTTAAAATATATTTTTTTCTTACCTGCGCTGATGATAGTCATTGTTTGGATGGGGGGCTTTTATCCATTTCCGCAGTCACACAGTCAATCAATCAGTAGCTCAACTGGGTTCCACACAGTCACAAAAACAAATTAACCGAAAAAGCCTCAAAACCAAAAATGCAAAATAAATAGCAAAAGTGCAAAACTTAATCCGTTCTGGAAGTCCATTTGACTTTTGAAATGTTCGAAAACCAAGGCGCAGCTTCTGATTGGTGCAGGCGCTCTGGAAACAATAGCCGACAGCCGCATCGGACATTCGGCTTCCGAGAAACATTCCAAGTTTTCAGCATTTGGGAACCAAGGTGTTTGAGAACCAAGGTACCACTGTGCATGTATTTGCAGTGCGGAAAGTCTGTTTCTCAGCAGCAGGGCTCCGCTTTGCAAGCAAAAGAGCCCCAGGTTCAAGCCCCGGCATCTCTAGCTGGGCTGGGTGAGGCCCCTGCCCAAAACCTTGGAGTGCCACTGCCAGTCAGTGTAGGCATTACTGGACTAGATGGACTATCAGGATGACTCCGTCTAAGGCAGCTTCCTATGTTCCTTCATGCTAAGCAGCTAAGTGTGAGCTGGCTGCACGGCTGCACACACCCCATATATTTCAAGCACACTTGGAGCGCATCATTTCCCCCAAAGAATCCTGGGAACTGTAGTTTGATCAGAGTGCTGGGGGTTGTAGCTCTGTGTGGGTTAAACTACAGTTCCCAGGATTCTTTAGGCAACGTGATGTATGTGACTCACTTTTATTTTAACCTTTTCAAAGCTGGTGGAGGCAGCTTCTTTTCACTAAGCGTTTGGAGACAGGGTCAGAGATGGAGTAGCCACGGCTGCTGTTTCATTTTTGTGGGTTTTTCTTTTCTTTTCTTTTCTTTTCGTGGGTATTTCCAATGTATTTTACTAGAGTTTTGAATGATCTTATGTGGCTAGCTACCATGGGGTGCTCTTTGAGCAAAATATGGGTTGTATATTAAAGAGAATGAAGTTGTATGGACAAGAGTTGGGGGCCAAAGCAGACGTGACGTTATGGCGCCTTTGCATTTAATGTGCAAGTTTGGGGGGGGGGGGAATGCAAAAGAGCATCAGATGAGGCAGGGGCTATACTGATAAGTATCAGAATCACAACAGATATGGAAGGGGGGAAGGGAGGGGTTATCCCCGCAAAGCAAGCAAGATAAGGGATTTTCATCAGGATTGCAGCCACGGTTATTTACCCCTCCTGTCTGTTGCAATTCTGATCATTATTGCTATAACTCCCTTTGGCAAGATGGGGTACCTCCATCCCATGGGCCCATCTTGGAAAGCCCTGAGGCCATTTGTCAGAAACCACAAACCTCGCCTGCCCATCAGTTGACTTGGTTTGTGATGCCATCTGATGGGCAGGAGGGCAAGGTTAAACCCTGCATTGGATGTGTGCACCTTTTCCCCTTAGGGAACAGATAAGGCACGCAGCCAACACATCAGGATTTAACCCCTTTTTTTGCTCAACACCTGATGGGCCAGGGTTTGACTCCTGCTCAGTTTTGCGAGATTCCATGCAAAAATAAAAACCAAAAAAAAAAAAACTTGAGGACTTCAGAGCACCTTGAACCTGATGTCATTTGGGACCTCAGTTGACTGACAGCTGAGCAGCCTCACCCACTTGTCAAATTTGGCCTCTGGAGGCCGATCCTGATATGCTCCTGGCCCGTGGAGCTGAAAAGGTTCTCTGCCCCCACTTCAGAGTATATATATCCCACTCCTCCATGAAGATTACTGAGGGTTGTGCTAGATGACCCCCGGGGTGCCCTTCCAGTTCTGTGATTCCAGGGATCAGACCTGAGACCTTCTGTAGTCAAAGCCGTTGGGCCACAGCAATGGAGGAAAGGGTTAAATGATCTTTACACCCCTACTGCTATTTGCATTTCTTAAACCTGCATGCTCAGTGCAAAAAAAAAAAAAAAAATATGCAATGAACCTGCAGTTTGGCCTTTGGCTACTGGGTTTGCTGTTAAGTGGCTGGTATCCACTGCTCACTTCACTGTTGTCCTTGTTCCTCCTCCCTTCTCTCCCCACCCCCATATCGTCCTAGCAGATATTTGGCAAAGCTGTCTTCTGTGGGAAGTATCTCTGAGGAAGAGACCTGCGAGAAGCTGAAGGGTCTGATCCAGCGGCAGGTGCAGATGTGCAAGAGGAACTTGGAGGTCATGGACTCGGTGCGCCGGGGGGCACAGCTGGCCATTGAGGAGTGCCAGTTCCAGTTCCGCAACCGCCGTTGGAACTGTTCCATGCTGGACAGCTTGCCAGTCTTTGGGAAAGTGGTGACACAAGGTGAGGTTTCCCCCCTTTGGGTGCATTGGGCCACATGCAGAAAGTTCCCTGGGTAGTGGGAGGGACCTAGCTCAGTGACAGAGCCTCCCCTTTGCATGCAAAAGGTTCTGGGTTCAATCCCCAGGCTGGGAGATACCCCTGTTCAACAACCCTGGAGGGCTGTCACAAGTCGGTGAGCTAGATGGGCCTGATGGTCTTCCTTTGGTGCAAGGCGTCTCCCTGTTTAAGCAAGCTTTTCTCAGAATCATGAGGATCGGGGTCTTGCTTTTTTAATAGAAGGGCCATGGCACAGTTGTAAAAGCATCTGCTTTGCTTGCAGTGGCTCCTAGGCCAATCCCTGTTGTTTCCAGGTAGAGCTGGAAATGTCCCCTGCCAGAAACTTTGGAGGGTGGCAGTGGTCAGTGTGGAAAATACGAAATCGCTGGACCAATGGTAGGCCTGGATGATACATCAATATATCGCCCAGGACCAGTATGAGGAGCAGACCACGATGTCGGTTTCACTCAGCAGTACAGTGGTACCTCGGGTTAAGTACTTAACTTGTTCCGGAGGTCTGTTCTTAACCTGAAGCTGTTCTTAACCTGAAGCACCACTTTAGCTAATGGGGCCTCCTGCTGCTGCTGCGCCGCCGGAGCATGATTTCTGTTCTCATCCTGAAGCAAAGTTCTTAACCCAAGGTACTATTTCTCGGTTACCGGAGTCTGTAACCTGAAGCATCTGTAACCTGAAGCGTATGTAACCCGAAGTACCACTGTATATCGCTGGGGAAATCGCCACCTCTCCTGATTCCCTGTGCTAACAGTGTCTGTGAAAGTTCCTTCCTCCAGCAGCGCTGCTAGCACAGGGACTCAGAAGCGGTGGCGGTTTCAGCAGTGATATATCGCTGAGTGAAACCGCCATCACACTCTGCCCTCATACGACGGAAAGGGAGAAACAAGCTGTATCGGCGAGGTGCTGATACAGCTTGTTCCTCCCTCTGTATCTTTAAACTGCTCAGCTGAGGAGTGTGCAGCAGCCCTTGCCTCAGTTGAGCAGTTAAAGGAGCCCCCAGCCCAGTGCTGGCTCCCACAAGCTGGCAGCAGGGTGGGGGCTCTGTGAAACTGCTAAGCTAGGGAGAGTGTGGTTGCTGCACCTCGCAGTGAGCAGTTAAAGGAGCCCTGATGTTCTTGCCGTTCACACATAAGCAAGGAGAGCTCTGGGGCTGTCTCAGCTGGGGGACGGGACCTTTCCACCCTCCAGCTGAGCAGTGCGAGCAAACTGCATTATCCCAGCCTGCAAGCCTAGGTAAAACTGCCTTGAGGTGAGAACTAGGGCAGTTTCATCCAGTGTCTCTAAGGCAGAGGCCCATGTATCTTGTTTTTTCAGCATCGCGGTATATCTGTGATGTTTGGCTGGCAATGCACCACAATGTTGAAAAGCTGATATCGCCCAGCTCTAAGCAATGGTCTGACTCAGGCAACAGCTATCCTACTTTAAAGAAGCAGGTTGATTAGGAGAGATGCAGGCATCTGAGGCATAGGAAGATTGGGGGAAAAGTTTATATGTATTAGGGGAGAGGCATACTTCTATAAAGGCTTTTGGGCCAAAGCGCCGCGCTCCCCACCCTGGCCTTCAAGGTGGTGATACACAGTTAAAATCATTTTTAAAAAATAAATAAATAATGCAATTCAATGCGTAGCATACTTAACTGACCAACCAGCCCAGCATTATGCATTACAAAGGTGTGTTTTTTTAATTTATTTAAACATTTTTTCAGTACAAACAGCAACTACAAAAAACACATACAACAAAAACCACAATAACACTAATAACACAATTTAACAATTCAGATTTGAGTACTGATATACCTATAACTACACCTTTTTGACAATATTTCCCCACTTCTCTTCCCCCTACTTCCCACCACTTTCTGCCTTATCGCTCAGGTATTCCTTCCAGATTTTTTCATATTTATCCATTCTTAATTTGCGTCGATATGCAATTCTTTCGTATGTAACTAGTCTGTCCATATTGTCAATCCATGTGCTCATCGGGATCATTTTGCGGCTCTCCCAATTCATCAAAACAAGTTTCTTTGCTTCTAATATGGCACAGTACATCCTTTTTTAATTTTTTTTACCCCTTGTAATCTCCCACGTTTTCGGTATATAATTTAGAATTAAATTCAAATCCCCTAAATAACAATTTCTTTTTATTACTCTTGCTATATATATCCTCACCTCGCACCAAAAGGATCTTATCATCGGGCAGTTAATCATGATCTGTACTAAGTCTGCATTTTTACTTCCACATTTCCAGCAGTTGTCTGCATTTGTTATTTCCTTCTGGCAAAGTTTTGCTGGAGTCCTATGCATTACAAAGTTGAAGACAGGCAGGATTAATATCCAAGCATCTCCGGCCATTGTCCCTCTTGAATGAGGCTGGTGGGACCACAAGATAGCACCCCCCCACCTCCGCTCAGTAGTCTCATAGTTCAGGTGCGCTAGATACAGCAGCCAAGCAGGGTCCTCTGGGAAAGGGGCTCACAAGTGGGGCATGAAGGCAGCAGACTCCTCCGGTTGCTTGTTTGCAGCACTCTGGATTCCAAGGTAGACTGCACCTGGATTTGGAGGTTCTATTTCACCGGCACAGCTGATAGCTACCAAATCAGACCATTCATCCTCCCATGAATTTGTACAAGGGTTCAAGGGTCCAGGATTAAGGTCTGGGATTGGTTTGGGGGCATCCTTCAGATGCTCAGTTATATACACACACCACACACACACAAAACAACAACCCAGAGGTCTCTGCCTTTCTCTGTGAACAGCCCCCCACCTTACAGCTACCCACCCATGCTCAGGTTGCCATCCTTGCCACCACTGCGCCTCCTTATTTACCGTATTTTTCGCCCTATAGGACGCACTTTTTCTCCTCCAAAAATGAAGGGGAATTGTGTGGGGCGAATGCAGGCTTTCGCTGAAGCCTGGAGAGCGAGAGGGGTCGCTCTCCAGGCTTCAGGAAGCTATCCGCAAGCCTTGGGAACCTGCGGGAGTTCCCGCCGGGCTCCCAAGGCTTGCGGACAGCAGCCTGCAGCCCGAAACCTGGGGAGCGCAGCGGAGCGCGCCCTGGGCTTCGGGCAGATATCTGCAAGCCTGGGGAGACCGGCGGGAAGTCGCTCCGGTCTCCCTAGGCTTGCGGACAGCAGCCTGTTCTGGGGGCTGGGGTTGGGGGAAGCTCGGGCTTCCCCCGCCCCAGCCCCGCACCTGGGGGGGAATTAAAAAAAAATTCTTTATTTCCCCCCCCAAAAAAACTAGGTGCGCCCTATGGGGCGAAAAATACGGTAACTTTCCTCTGGCCGTCTTCAGAGCAGGGCTGCAGATTTGTGCTTGCAAGGGTTTCGCCCTGGAAATGCCAGAAATACCAGCGAGTGAAGTCGTCTCCCTCTCGGGCGGCCACAGAGCGAAACCCACGGACGCTAGGCCTGCTATTAACCTCGATTAACTCGGAGGTCGCTCGGTTGCTTTGAGTCTCTGGTGCCTGAGCCGTCCTGACCGCCGGGACGTTTTATTTCTCTGCGCCCATTCCCCTTCTCAAACACCCCTCTCTCCTGTTGAGGCTCTGGGATTGGTGTGTGTGTGTGTGTGTGTGTGTCCTTCCCTGCTGGCTGTTTGGGGCTGTGAGAATGGAGCAAAGGCCTCTCGTTGGAGCCTGTGCCAGGATCTTCCAAGACAGAAGGGTCTGTTCCAGTCTAACCACCCCTTGGCAGGGACGGAGTGTTGCAAGACATAATTGAGAACTGCTAAACCAATATTCCTCTTTCATTAACTCCACCCGCATGCACCTACCCACATGAGGGTGACTGGGGGGGGGGAGGTCGAAAGAAGAACACACACACAGCCACCAACATAGCTTCACCTCTTCTTCTTCTTCTCCTCTTCCTCCAGCCCCTGCTTTTGCAAAGTTGCAGAGAGAAAGCAATAAGAGGAGTTCTCAGCCTGGCTTGGTAGATGTTCCCAGCCTGGGAACAGAGCAGAAAGAGTATTAGAGAGGAGTTTGGATTCTACTGAGAGGAGTTTTGGACAGGGGTGTGTGTGTGTGTTTAATTTTCCTTGCTAGGCTTTAATTGGAACCGCACGGGTTCAAATACTGACGCAGCAAGTAAGCATACAGGCTGGGTCTGGAACCATGGTAGAGAAGGAAAGGTTTAAGACACAGGTAGGCAAACTAAGGCCCAGAGACCGGATGCGGCCCATTCGCCTTCTCAATCCAGCCCGTGGACGGTCCAGGAATCAGCATGTTTTTACCGTGGTACCTCGGGTTAAGTACTTAATTTGTTCCGGAGGTCTGTTCCTAACTTGAAACTGTTCTTAACCTGAAGACCACTTTAGCCAATGGGGCCTCCTGCTGTCGCTGCGCTGCCGGAGCATGATTTCTGTTCTCACCCTGAAGCAAAGTTCTTAACCTGAGGTACTATTTCTGGGTTAGCAGAGTATGTAACCTGAAGGGTATGTAACCCAAGGTACCACTGTACAGTGGTGCCTCACAAGACGAAATTAATCCGTTCTACGATTCTCTTCGTCTAGCGGTTTTTTCGTCTTGCAAAGCAAGCCCATTGACGGCTTAGCGGATTAGCGCTATTAGCGGTCTAGCGGCTTTTAGCGATCAGCTGAGAGGCGGCTTATCAGCGGAACTCGCAAGATTTTTTCGTCTTGCGAAGCAACCCCATAGAGAAATTCGAAAGCACGTCAAAGTGCAAATAGATAAATAGGTACTGCTCCAGTGGGAAGGTAAATGGTGTTTCCGTGTGCTGCTGTGGTTTGCCAGAAGTGGCTTAGTCCTTCTGGCCCCATGACCCAGAAGCTGTACACCGGCTCCCTCAGCCAATAAAGCGAGATGAGCACCGCAACCCCAGAGTTGGTCACCACTGGACTAATGGTCAGGGGTTCCTTTACCTTTACCTTTAAGAATCTGGGGCCCATGGCAAGCCCTGTTTATGGAAGTTTTTAATGTTTGATGTTTTATTGTGTTTTTAATATTCTGTTAGGAGCCATCCAGAGTGGCTTGGAAAACCCAACCGGATGGGCAGGGTATAAATTTGTTGTGGTGGTGGTGGTTGTTGTTGCTGGTTTCTTTGTTTGCTCATTAAGGAGCCAATGAACTCAGAGGTTTGGGTAGTGTTGTCTTTTTGTGCAGACTGAAGTTCTAGTGCCTTTTAGGAGCAATTCACCTGAAGATGGTCTTCCTTGCACAGAGATGCAGTCCGTGGGTAAAACTGAGGTTAAGTAAATAAATAAACCTCAATTTTACCCACAGACTACATCTCTGTGCATCTCCATTGCTCGCCATGCTTTGTTTTGTTTTCAAAAGGGGGCTGTGGATCTTTCTCCCAAGAGCAGCAATGCAAAGATGAACAGCAAGCAGAGAGATAAGCAGATAAACAAGCAGGTTTTGTGCAGAACAGCTTTTGCCAGTTTGCTGTCCTCCAGATGTTTTGGTCTACAGCTCCTATCAGTACGACACATCTGGAGGGCACCAGGTTGGTGAAGGGCTTGTGCAGAGCAATGAGCCATTTGGCCAGATCCATGTAACATGTAGGTTTGTCCCCTAAAAACACTGCTGAGTTCCACTCACCCAAGCACAGGTTATGCGCTAACTCGTGCCTCTTTTGGGGGTTGGACTAGATCAGGCTTCCTCAAACTCAGCCCTCCAGATGTTTTTGGCCTACAGCTCCCATGATCCCTAGCTAGCAGGACCAGTGGTCAGGGATGTTGAGAATTGTAGTCTCAAAACATCTGGAGGGATGAGTCTGAGGAAGCCTGGACTAGATAATACCTTGGGTCCCTTTTCAATGCCACAATTCTATTATTCTTCTCTGCTTTCTCCACCAGGGACACGGGAGGCCGCCTTTGTGTATGCAATTTCCTCCGCTGGTGTTGCCTTTGCCGTGACGAGGGCATGCAGCAGCGGGGAACTCGACAAATGTGGGTGCGACCGCACGGTCCATGGGGTCAGCCCTCAGGGTAAGTACATGAGTGGGAGTTCAGGGGGTGGAGGTAGGACCACTGAAGGGCTGGGCGGCCGACAGCTCTCCAGAGCAGGGACGTCAGGACGTTTTCTGCTCTGCGCCAAGTTTGTCACATGCAGAGCTGTTTCCATTCCACCCAAAGTTGCGTTGTTTGCTGTGCTGTCTGCTGTGCCCAAATAGCGTATATTATGTAACTGTTTATGTAAATGGTGTTGCTGTTGTGCTACTCCACCCCAATCCCTGTATGTGCAAAGGAACGGCAATTACGCGCCGTTTTGCAGACTGAAAGTAACAGCAGCAGGAGATCCTGGCCATTGTTCACTCAACTTATTTCCTTTCTGGATATGGGACAAAATAAGCAAATGCTGGCAATTTCTGCCCCCATTGCCACCTCCATTGGAATTCTCCAACTTCCCTGCTCCAGAAGTCACTGGACTACAACTCCCATCTGCCCTCACCACTGACTATGCTGGCTAGACCTGGTGGGAGTTGGAATTCCAGGATATCTGCAATGTGCTCTACATGGGGCTACCTTTGAAGGTGACTCGGAAACTACAAGTAATCCAGAATACGGCAGCTAGGACCCTATAACACTGGTCCTAAAAGACCTGTGTTGGCTCTCAATACGTTTCCAAGCACAACTGAAAGGGTTGGTACTGACCTTTAAAGCCCTAAATGGCCTCAGCCCAGTATACCTGAAGGAGGGTCTCCACCCCAGTCGTTCAGCCCAGACATGGAGGTCCATCTCCAAGGGCCTTCTGGCTGTTCCCTCACTGTGAGGTTACAGCGAACCAAGTAGAGGCCCTTCTTGGTAGTGGTGCCCGCCATGTGGGGAACGCCTTCCCATCAGATGTCAAGGAGATAAACAGCTATATGACTTTTAGAAGACATCTGAAGGCAACCCTGAATAGGGAAGTTTTTAATGTTTGATGTTTTATTGTATTTTTGTATTTTGCTGGAAGCCACCCAGAGTGGCTGGGGCAACACAGTCAGATGGGCAGCATATACCGTATTTTTAGCCCCATAGGGCGCACCTAGTTTTTTGGGGGAAAAATAAAGGAAAAATATATATCCCCCCCAGGCACAGGGCTGGGGCGGGGGAAACCCGAGCTTCCCCCACCCCAGCCCCCAGAACAGGCTGCTATCCGCAAGCCTAGGGAGCCCAGCGGGAAGTTGCGCCGGGCTCCACAGGCTTGCGGAGAGCTGCCCGAAGCCCGGGTGCGCAACGCAGCACTCCCCGAGCTTCGGGCTGCAGGCAGCTGTCCGCAAATCTGCAGAGCCCAGAGGAAGTTTCTGTCGGGCTCCGCAGGCTTGCGGAGAGCTTCCTGAAGCCTGGAGAGCGAGAGGGGTCGATGCTCACCGACCCCTCTCGCTCTCCAGGCTTCAGCGAAAGCCTGCATTCGCCCCATAGGACGCACACACAATTCCCCTTCATTTTTGGAGGAGAAAAAGTGCGTCCTATGGGGCGAAAAATACGGTAAATGATAAAATTATCATCGTCATCTGGAAGGACATTGTTGGCATAGATGAGCTTTTCTCAAACTTGGTTCCCCAGCTGTTGGTGGACTGCAACTTCCATCACCCCTTGACATGCAAGGGGCAGTGTTACAATTCAAGGACACATTCAAGACAGGCAAAAGCATCAAGGTGTGCACAAAGCAAAGCCTCTATGGGGCATCTCCTGAAGACAGGAGATGTTGCCTGGGGGAGTCCTAAGGGCCAGATAGAGGCCTGGGGGGCACATTTGAGTTCCCCCACCCCTGCCCTGTAGCCTCCCAGAGGGAGGGCGTCCCTCTCTTGCCATTGGGCTGCAGCCCTGTGGAATGAGTCATGCTGTCCTCCCCACATAAGTGCTGCCCTTTGTTTTCCTTCACCTCCTTGCTCTAGGCTTCCAGTGGTCCGGCTGTTCCGACAACATTGCCTACGGAGTGGCCTTCTCTCAGTCCTTCGTTGACGTCAGGGAGAGGAGCAAAGGGGCTTCCTCCAGCAGGGCGCTCATGAACCTTCATAACAACGAAGCCGGGAGGAAGGTAAGAGCAGAAGGCTTGTGCATCTTGCTTCCCAGGGTGTGGGACAGCCACACACTGCTTCCTGGCTTTTGGAAGAGAACAAGTTTCTAGCCCTTAAACCTGCAGAGAGAAACTTGAATGTGTGGGAAACAGCCGGTCAAGACTTTCAGATGACAGAGGAGGAATGAGCACTCTGCGTTGCCCTCCTCTGTGTGTCTGCATCATCTCTTCTCTTTCCAGCCAGCAATGGCTGATGGGAATTGTAGTCCAACACATAGGCAGGGCATCAGGTCAGTTAAGACTGCGTTGCCCTACCATGTCTCTCATGGCCAAGTGAACAATGCAACATTTTAAAAAGCTTGCAAAACTGGCAAGAAACGAAAATAGCTGCCATGTTTGGAGGGGGCGTGTCTTCTGTCAAGCATAAGCAGATGTGGACTAACTTTTACTCTCAGTACATTTGGTATATTTCATTTCTCCACCATTAAGGGTTGGGTTTTGTAAGAAGGAATTTGGGGTGTCTGGGGGACTGGAATGGATATACACCCAATGCCTGAGCCAAAAATCCACCGATATCTGTAATCAATAAAGTTGTGGCCCTTTCTAATCCAGAACATTGTCTGCTTGAATTCATTAATCAGACACTACCGGTGTGTTGGGTATGCCACTGCAATTGGGCCTCAAACGAACAAACAAGCTTCATGTTGAGTCTCCCTACTCCCCCCCCCCCCGAACCAAAGTACTTCTCCCATCCCACTCCCACTGACATATGGGTAGTGGATGTCACCTGCCTCAAAATCCTAAAGTGTTTGCAGTTTGTGTAATTCCATTTACAAATCTCTTTCCATGAAATATCTTGAAGCCATTTCACACAAACACGAAAAACCCATTAGCAATAAAAACAGTTTCATATATAATTTAAAACAACAACAATTAAAGACAGTTGAGAACATAAGAAGAGCCTGTTGGATCTGGAGGCCCAACTAGTCAGGCACCCTGTTCTCAAAGTAGCCAACCAAGTGCCCTTGATAGGAATCTCGCAAGCAGGATCTGAGCATAACAGGACTAACTGCCTAACTGCAATTCCCTGCAACTGGTATTCAGCGGAGGTTGATGATAGCGGATTTAATAATAGTAATAATTTTAATATATATAACCTGCCCACCCGGCTGGGTTTCCCTCGCCCCTCTGGGCGGCTTGCAGCACATTGTGACTAGCAGCCATTGCTAGCCTTGCCCTCCATGAATTTGTCTAATCCTCTCTTGATCCAAACTGGTGGTCATCACTGCTACCTGCAGGAGCAGGTTCTGCTGCTGAACCATTTGCTGAATGAACCTGCCCCGAATCTCCCAACATTCAGCTTCCCTGGCTAGCCATGCCGCCTTGATTAAAGACGTCACAAATGTCGGGCATGTCCTCATTGTCGTCGTTTGCCACTTTGTTGTTCGTGTCTTGTTTTATGGGGGGGGGGGGTTAAAGAACGAAAGGAAGAAAGGAACGTGTTTGTAAGCACAGTGGTACCTCTGGTTGCGAACGGGATCCGTTCCGGAGCCCCGTTCGCAACATGAACAGAATGCAACCTGCATCTGCGCGTGCACGGGTTGCGATTCATCACTTCTGGGCATGTGCGTGATGTCATTTTGCGCGCATGCGCGAGCGGCGAAACCCGGAAGTAACCCTTTCTGGTACTTCCGGGTCGCCGCGGGACGCATCCTGAAAGAACGTAACATGAAGCGGATGTAACAAGAGGTATGACTGTAAATGAATTTCTGCTCCTTCCCCACCCAGGCCATCCTGAACCACATGCGGGTGGAGTGCAAGTGCCACGGCGTGTCCGGCTCGTGCGAGGTGAAGACCTGCTGGAAGGCCATGCCCCCCTTCCGCAAGGTGGGCAACGTGCTGAAGGAGAAGTTCGACGGGGCCACGGAGGTCGAGCAGCGGAAGGTGGGCTCCACCAAGGTGCTAGTCCCCAAGAACTCCCAGTTCAAGCCCCACACGGACGAGGACCTGGTCTACCTGGACTCCAGCCCCGACTTCTGCGAGCACGACTCGAGGAACGGTGTCCTGGGCACCAGCGGCAGACACTGCAACAAGACTTCCAAGGCCATCGACGGCTGCGAGCTGATGTGCTGCGGCCGAGGCTTCCACACGGACGAGGTGGAGGTGGTGGAGCGGTGCAGCTGCAAGTTCCACTGGTGTTGCTTTGTCAAGTGTAAACAGTGCCACCGAGTGGCAGAGATGCACACCTGCCGGTGACGTGGGCAGAGCAGACTCCGTGGCCAGAGCAGGGCCCAGAGACCGCTTCTTCGGGGTTGCCCCGCTTGGGAGACGCTTCAAAGGGAAACAGATTTTTTTTTTTTTTTAAGGAAAAATATTTAAAAGTTCCAATAGGGATTGTCTTTTTTATTTTTCAACGTTGTCATTGTCCACTTTGGCCTGCTGTATTTATTGCCCAGAACCAGAAACCTTTCTTCCTGGCTTTGGGGGGGCAGGGGTGAAGGACAGGGGTTTGCTCTGCTCCATGGTGCTGAAGGGAAAAGTGTGCCCCCCCCACCTGCATCATCCCGAAACCCTCCTGCCTCCACCTACAGACCTGAAATGGAAAGGAAAGGTCTCGCCTGGAACAAATCGCCCTTTGCAACGATGCATGTTTGAGACTAGTGGCTGATCCTGGAAAGGGGGGGGGCAATTAAAAAAGAAAGAAAATGTGGTGTTATGGAACGATTTTGGATGCAACTGCTTTTCCACCAGGAAGACATTGGGGTTGGGTTGGGGGGGGGCGTCTGAGGCAGATCATCTAAAGGGCAACGTCCCCCTTCCTTCCTGCATCTCCCCACATAATAAACGCGGGGTGCAATCTGCCAAGACATCTTCCAGGACATGTCTCGTCAAAATGAACTCTTGCATCATTGTGGGTCACTTCTATGGGGTTTGTGCAGAATGAGGTTCGCAACCTGTGAGTCTGTCTCTCTCTCTCTGCCAAAGTAATTTCCCAAAAAATCACAAGCCCTTGTAGCAGTGTTCAAAACTCCCATTGTTCTAGGCGCATTTTGTGACAGAGAATTTAATTAGCGCAAGCAGTTTCTGAGTGCTGGGCGCTGTACTGTGCCTAAGATTTCAGATTAAAAGTGCAGAGCGGAAGGAAAGGAGGACCTTTTTCTGCCTCCCCACTTCCAGCTATTCTCTGAAGAGACCCTCTTAAGAATTTTATGGGGGGGGGCAGGGGAAGGACCAGACCATGTGAAAAATGAACCTAATATTTTAGCTGCGGTTCATTCATTTTCAGCTTTGTATTCTTCTTATAAAAAAATGTGCCTAGACATTGTTGCGCCCATAACCTAGGTGTAAGGTGCCATTAAGTTCCTAGCTTTGATATCTCAGTTTCTAACACTGCCTTGTAGATAAGCTTCCTTATCTCCCCCACCCCACCGACTCCCAGGGCTATTTGTAATACTTGCTGGGGGAGGGGGGTTAATCTAAGCCAGGACTCTGTATGTGGATCACATATGGGGAACCTTTGGCCATGCAGATGTTGCTGAACTACAACTCCCATCAGCCCGAGCAAGCATGGGCTATGGCCAGGGGTGATGGGAGTTGTAGTTCATCCAAAACACCTGTGTGGCCAAAGGTTTCCCTTTACCTGTTGTAGATCCTAGACCAGGGGTGAGGAACCTCTTTCAGCCTGAGGGTTATATTCCCCTTGTGGACAGCCTTCCGGGGTCTTGTGCTACTGGTGGGAATGGCAAAAGTGAGTGTGATCGGATGCCCTCTATCCAGGCGAGAGGTTTTATCACAGTTCAAGGACACACTGCCTTTGATGAGGTTATAGAATAGAGCCAGTGAGGGGTGAGGCCTGGGCAGAGTGTGGGAAGGGTACTTTGCACATGCACAGAGGCACCACCTGACCCCACTTAGTTACAGTCAGGGGTGCCAACTTGAATAAAATACGGGGGGGGGGGGGCAGGTAAGACCTGCCCTGCACAATCAATCAAAGGTGTTGTTTCTACAGCAGAACCATGGAACTGCTGTCCAAACTGAACTAGGCTCATTGCTTTCTTTCCCTGGTACATATTAAAGGCAAACAAAGATGCCACAGACAGACCAGATAGTGATCAGCAGGAGGAATTTGCTACCCACATGGGACAAATGAATAGGTAGGATTGAGATGCTGGTGGAACGGGAGAGAGGAACCGGTGAGGACCAATCTTACCAGATTGAAGATTTGGTTGTAGATGAAGAAATCAGTGTCCACCTCGAAAATGCACCCACGTGGAAGCAGAAAATCTAAAGCAAGGCTGGGGGGAGCTGTGGCCCCTCCAGATGTTTTTGGACTCCCAACAGCACCAGCCAATATGGCCAAAAGTCAAGGATGATGGGAGTTGGAGTCTAGCAAGATCTTAAGGGCCACTGCTTTCCCATCTGAAGGTTGGATCCATCTTTGCTGAGCAGCCTAAACCCTAGTTGGGTCATTCACTTCAATGGCTCCACTCTGAGCAGGGCTAGCATTGGATACAACCGTAACTCTCCGCAAGCCACCTGATGGCAGTCCGTGACAGAGGGCAAGCTGAGACAGCTCAGTTGGTAGAGCACAAGACTCTTAACCTGACGGTCATGGGTTCGAGCCCCATGGTGGGTAAAAGATTTCTGCATTGCAGGGGGTTGTGGTAGATGACCCTCATGGTCCCTTCCAACTCTGCAATTCTTTGGGTCTATATGTACATAGGAGTCAATCCCACTGGAGTGGATGGGCCTTGTTTCTGAGATGAGACATACAGTAAGTCTCCTACCTGCCACTGCTATACAATAGGGGACCTCTATGTCCATTTGTCTTGGGGACATTTGCTTAATAAGGCAGCCAAAGTCCCATGAAAAGCACCACCACCCAACCTCCTGCTGCTTGATTCTGGGACAGTCTGTAGGATTGGTGGATGAGCAGAGCACATTTTTCTTTTGCTCTATGGGCCTCGCGTTTTTCTTCTTCCTAACAGAGTGAGGGGAAAGGTTAGGGAGGGGGGGGATGCAGGCACACATTCAAGGCTGTCTCTGCTGTGGCAGTGATGTGGCGGGGGAGTGCTGTGGTCACTGGAACAAGCTCCAGATGAGGTCCGGCTGGAATATTTTGGCCGCTGAACGACACAGCAGCAAATTCAGTTGTTGGGAACCGAGCTGATTGCCCGGAATGGGCCCCTTTGCTCTCTCTCTGCCAGGAGGGAGAAGGAGGCAGAAGCTTGCTTTGGACCCAACGTCCTGCCCCATCCGCAGTCTTCCCTGTAGACTCTCTTGCCTTGTGGCAGAAGCCAATTCTGCTTATTTTCTGTGGGTGTGCGAAGAAGGGGGCTGAAAAGCATCCCTGCCCTATTATTGGCAGCCTTTTAGCAAATGATGCTTTCTTACTGCACTTTTTTAAAAAGTCTGGATACCCATTGGATACATCTGGCGTTCGGCCTCCGGCAGACTCACCACTAGGTGAGCGATAGATGTTGTGGAATTTGCCCTGTGTGATTCATGGCACGGAAGGAGAAGGTAAAGGTAAAGGGACCCCTGACCGTTAGGTCCAGTTGCGGACGACTCTGGGGTTGCGGCGCTCATCTCGCTTTATTGGCCAAGGGAGCCGGCGTACAGCTTCCGGGTCATGTGGCCAGCATGACTAAGCCGCTTCTGGCAACCAGAGCAGCGAACGGAAAAACCATTTTCCTTCCCGCTGGAGCGGTACCTATTTATCTACTTGCACTTTGACGTGCTTTCGAACTGCTAGGTGGGTAGGAGCAGGGACTGAGCAACGGGAGCTCACCCTGTTGTGGGGATTCGAACCGCCGACCTTCTGATCGGCAAGTCCTAGGCTCTGTGGTTTAACCCACAGCGCCACCCGCATCCCTAAGGAGAAGCTAGCTCTCCTTTAAAAAAAAAATCCACATTCTGAACATCTCCAGTTTAAGCGCCAATCCAAATGTATGGCTGAATGCTCCTATGAGGATGACACATCCTTAATAGTCATGCTCTGGAAGTCAGGGACAACCACAATGTTTATGTCCCTTCATTCACCCTAGCAGTGGGGAAGCCGCTGACAGATCAGGTCAAAGGCTTATCATACTCCTGTTCTCACAGTGGCCAATCAGATGCCCCAGTGGGAAGGTCCCAAGGAGGACCTGAGTTCCATAGCAACTCTCCCGAGCAACTGGCATTCAGAGGCATATTGCCTCTGGCACTGGAGGTAGAACACCACTGATAACCTTATTCTCCTCCATCAACTTGTCTAATCCTCCTTTAAAGCCATCCAAGTTGGTGGCCATCACTGCTTCATGCAAAGCATGTGCTCTGCATAAACAACAACCCAGGTTCAATCCCTGGCCTCTCTGGTTAAGAGCTAGGAAAGACTCCTGGAAACTGTGGAGAACCACTGCCGGTCAACACAGGCCAGCCTTTCCAACGCCTGATGTTCTCCAGATGTTTTTGGACACCCAGTTGCCATCAGCATGGGGCTTGTGAGAGTTGGAGTCAGAACAAAATCTGGAGAACACCAGGTTGGGGAAGGCTGGCGTATTTATTGAGCTAAGTCACAGTGGGTCTCCAGCTGGACTACAACTCCCATCATCCCTAGCTAGCAAGAGCAGTGGCCAGGGACGATGGGAATTGTAGTCCAAAAACAGCTGGAGACCCAAGTTCGGGAACCATTGGCCTGGGTAGAAGTCAGCTTCTAACTTTAGGAAGAGTGGTGTTTCAACGGGGTGCCACCCCTTTCCCCATTCAACGGAATGACATTTTTTTGGGACAGTCCCGCGCTCCGTTTCCTGCTCACAAAACCTTGCCACCAGGCTGGGTATGAGAATGCAGCTCCTCAAGTTGAGGCGCTCTCTCCTGCTTTTCGGGATGAGTCCGGCGATGTGGCTGCCAGCAGGACACTTGTCAGGCTTCCCGCACGGATCCAGCTAGGACAACAGCCAAGAAACGCAACCGAGATCAGCATGTATGATTAGCATTCCTGGACACATCGCTTGAAGAGTGACCCTTGTAAATGTCAGCCTGCTCCAGGATTTGCTTTTTCTTTTATTTATGTTGACTGTTAAAAAAAGAGTTCCAAGTGAAATTAGCTGAGGGATTTGTTTTTCTTGACATGAAACAGCGTTGACACTGGCCTTCCTGCTCCTCATGTTTTCGGCTCTGCAGCATCATCCTGACTCAGACCAGCAGCCCCACTCCCTCAGTCACAAGCAGATTGAGGCTCCCCTCAGCCTCGACAGAGCCTGCATCAAAGATCCCTTATTCCCTCTTCCTTCATCCTCTTAAAAACCTAACAGGCTTCACAGTACTCACTGAAAAAGATGTCACAGTGGCCTCTACTACAAATGACTTCCTTAAAAACAACAGCAGCAGGATTAAAAACCTGTACAATGGGTCTGAAGGCTGCTAAAGCTCCCCCTAGTCAAAAACGTAACTTGTTTTTCTCAACAATCTGAAAGGCAAATTTGGGGAAGGGTCGTAGCTTACCTGTAGAGCAGCTACTTTGCATGCACAAGGTCCCGGGTTCAGTCTCTGGGAATGGCTGGGAGAGATTCCTACCTCAAACCCCAGAAAGCCTCTGTCAGTCAGTGCAGACTAAATGAACTAGATGGATAGATGGATACTCTCACGCAATATACTGAAAGAATGGGATAAATTTGCGCCTGAAACCTACAAGGGCTGCTGTCGGACACTGTCAGGAATACTGAGCTAGATGTACTAATGGTCTGACTAAAGCAGCTTCTGACGTTCATTCATGCCAAGGTGGATTGTACTTCATCACAACAGACCTATCTGCTTTCTTACAACCAATTTAAGGGGTGGCCCTGGCTGTTAGCTCCCTCCTCCTCACTGCCTTTGTATGGCTTAATGAGAAGGATGGGGACAAAACTGGAATCGGTCGGCTCCACCTGTCATTGATGCTAGCTCCCTCTACTGTCTGTCTCCTTGTCTCTTGTCCTATCAACTTTGAGGCCGGTTTGGTTCGGTGTCATCGCTCCAAATGCCATTTTATGGGTGCCTTTGCACACCATAGCCACTTAAAAAAAAGATGGCTACAAGGATGAGGCTTGAGCCACCTATAGTCTTCGTTGGAGAATTTTTCACGGTGACGGGTGGTAGCAGAAAGCAGGGCAGTGGAGAGGTTTCCTGGGAATGCACGACTAGAGACGACATTGTGGGATGGGCTCGCCTGTCAGCTGTTGGCATTGTTCTGCAATGCAAGAGGTAGCAACCACACAGAATGGAGCTGAGGCACCAGCCTCACAACATAAGGGGGCAGCTGGGAAGCTCTGGGTGGCCCTGGCTCCTCTCCGGATACTCCAGCTGGCTGGCGATAATTGGAAGAGTCTGCGGAGTGCTGTAGCCTGCCTGGAACAGGGAGTGATGAGCTGGGTTTCAGTTTCCCAATCTACTGCTCTAGACCAAGGCTGGCCTGCTTATGAATAAACGAAGCCATCCATCACTAGCAGCCTCCTTAACCCTGGTAGGAGGTTAACTCCGGCCTTGGAGTTCCAGCGGCTCTCAAGGCAGCTGCAGAACAGACGACCTGTCTTCCTTTGCGTGCGAAGCAAAGTGTGCCATAGCTCGAAGGCAGAACACTGGCTTTGTATGCAGAAGGTCCCAAATTCAATCCCTGGCATTAACAACGCTGAGGTAGGCCTGGGTCAATGATCAGAGTCAGTATAAGGAAGCTTCCTATGTTCCCAAAACAAAAAGTACCATCCCGATTCCCTGGAGCTATAGGGATCGCTGAGGGACAGGCTGTTGATTCAGAATCAAGTGTAGTTCCTTTCCTCCAGATTCCAGTTCAGATACAAACACAGCAAAGTGTCAGAGTCCAGCTGACACAAAGCCATTCCAGCCAAAGCTTCACAAAGGACCCAGGTGCAGGCTGAGCCTTGAGCAATTCAGGAAGTTTAGCTTAATAATAATAAAGATTTTATTATTTGTACCCCACTCATCTGCCTGGGTTGCCCCAGCCACCCTGAGCGGCTTCCAACAAACATAAAAGCGTAATAAAGCATTCAAACATTCAGAACTTGCCTATACAGGGCTGCCTTCAGATGTCTTCTAAAAGTTGTACTTATCTCCTTGACATCTGGTGGGAGGGATCATAATAATAATAACAATAATAATTACAGTGGTACCTAGGGGTTACATACGCTTCAGGTTACAGACTCCGCTAACCCAGAAATAGTACCTCGGGTTAAGAACTTTGCTTCAGGATGAGAACAGAAATCATGCTCCAGCTGCGCAACGGAAGTGGGAGGCCCCATTAGCCAAAGTGGTACCTCAGGTTAAGAACAGTTTCAGGTTAAGAACGGACCTCCGGAATGAATTAAGTACATAACCAGAGGTACCACTGTATAATTTATTATTTATACCCCACCCATCTGGCTGGGTTTCTCCGGCCACTCTGGGCAGCTTCCAACAGAATATTATGTTTAATAGTCTATTAAACATTAAAAGCTTCCCTAAACAGGACTGCCTTCAGATGTCTGGTTGTTGCTTTTCTCTTTGACATCTGGTGGGAGGGCGTTCCACAGGGCGGGTGCCACTACCAAGAAGTCCCTCACTACCAAGAATATTCCTCCTTCAGGAACTCAGACAGGAAGAGCATAATGGCAGGGCTATTCTCCACTGCTGTGGGTTTGCTGAGTGCAGGATTGGACACGTGGACATTACCAGATTGATTTGTCAAGCAACGGTCCCCCCAGTTGGGGAAGGGTCATGGTTCAGCAGCAGAATACACGCCCCAAGTTCAATCCTCCACTGCTCCAGTAATAAATGATCACGTAGGTAGTGGAAAGACCACGGACAGCTGCCGCCAATTGGTGTGGGCCAAGGCTGGGGAACCTGTGGCCCTCCAGGTATTGCTGGACTCCAACTCCCATCAGCCCTCAGCAACTATGGCCAATGGAGAAGGGTGACAGATGCTGTAGTTCATCAACATCTGGAGATGGGCCACATAGAACCATAGATGGCTCCCTGATGCAGGGCATAGACAATGCAGGGAGAGAAAAATAGGTCGCAGCTTCCTATGCGACTCTTGTCAATCCTCTCTGGAAGGAAAGCAAAAAGCAGGGGGTGGGAAGAAGCAACCTAACTGATGCAAAGTAAATTAAATGCTTCAATTTCATTTTCTTGCTCCCAGTAATAGAACCTGCAGGCATCCTATTCCCCCCCCCCAAAAAAAGAAACATTCTTAATAACTGTTTATGATATTCATGTTCAATCCTCCAGCTAGGAACATTTCCAAAAGGAACTTCTGTTCTTGATTTGGTCCAGGTGGTCTTTGCAACAGCAAACGTTTGATACCCACAGAGGCCAAACTTTACTTTTCATGGAGGTTGCAGTTTTGTCAAGGTTCACTTCCAGCCATAACTACACAGCAGAGCAGGGGGGTGGGAGCTTTTTAGCTGGATGGCCGCATTCTCTTCTGGGCAACCTTCTTGGGCCACGTACCCATGGTGGGAGGGTCCAAAGGCAAAAATGAAGGTAACTTTTACCTTTGTACAGTAGGCTAGTTTCTACACATACCGTATTTTTCGCTCTATAAGACGCACTTTCCCCCTCCTAAAAAGTAAGGGGAAATGTGTGTGCATCTTATGGAGCGAATGCAGGCAAAAGCAACGCGAAGCCTCCGTAGCACAGCGGGAACACTCCCGCTGCGCTCCAGAGGCTTTGGGTGGCTATCCCTGAAGCCAGGAGAGCAAGAGGGATCGGTGTGCACTGATCCCTCTTGCTCTCCTGGCTTCGCTTCACTGGAGACGCGCTGCACAGCTTTCCCTCTCTGCGCAGCGCCCCTTCAGCGAAGTGAGAGAAATGGAAGGGGCTCCGCTTCTCCTGCCACTTCACTGAAGGGGCGCTGTGCAGAGAGGAAGAGTATATATTTTTTCTTGTTCTCCTCCTCTAAAACTAGGTGCATCTTATGGTCGGGTGCGTCTTATAGAGCGAAAAATACGGTACATATCTCTACACTCCCATCGAGGTAAGGAAGAAGCATTATAAGAGCTCAAGGACACATTCCAGCCAGTCAAAAATACACCAGAAGGGCAACTCATGAGGGACTCAGCTCTAGTTGGTATAGGGCCTTGGGAGAGTCCCACAGGCCAGGTAGAGAGGCATGTGGGTGGGGGGGACATTTGACTCCCCAGGCCTGGGGTTCCTCATCACTGCAACAGTGGCAAATCCAGTAGGCTAATCATCCCCTAATCCAGGGTAGAGAACCATTTAGGTTCTACGGACCCAATCCTTATTAGAATAGGTATTGCAGGTAACATTCAGCAGGTGGGCGGGGCCGTCTGCCTGTCAATCACCTGATATCAGGGCTTCAAAGCACCTCGCTGGCAGGAAGGCGCTGGTAAAACGGAGGAAAGAAACCTTCCTTTTAGCAGGGGTTTCAACGCAAACCCCTTTGTGACTCTCCTTGATGGCGTTTCTCCCCCCCCCCCAATCCAAGGGGGAAACAAAGTCAAATTGCCGCAGACAATTTTGGGTCTGCCCTTCTTTGAATCATTTTGGCTGTCACAGCACTCTGCTCTCTGTTGGCAGCTCAGGAGAGGGGAAGGCCAAGGCTGACCACTTCCCTCGTACGTTTCCCCCTGCGGCACAAAATTTTTGCTATGAAGCTGGGCTGGTGCGAGACTTTGGATGCTACTATTCCAAACCACATGGTGCTTTTGACTCTTGTTTTTTGAACCTTGGTCTCCCTTGTTTTTATACCGTATGATTGGCTGCAATATTTCCATCATGTAGCCTGACTCACATTTTTTAGTGGTTCTTTCCCACTAGAGAGAGAGATTTTTTTCTGTAATTCTGGCAATTATGTGTTCCGCTCATTTGAGCTTATATTCCTTGCTAAATGTAGAACTCTTCTGCTTCTCTTGTGCCAGGAACAGAAAGGACTATTCTAGCAAGGCTGGAATATCCATTTGCCAAATCTGAGCTTTTCACTAGAAGCATGGGGCTAGTCCCTGTGCTTGTAGCCTAGGGGCGGGCAACTTTTTGCAACCAGAGGCCATGTTCCCTCATGGGCAATCTGTGGGGGCTGCAGAACCATGGTGGGTGGCATCAAATGCAAAAGTGGGTGAGGGATCAGGCATGACTTTTGCCTTTGCATAGCGAAAGTCAGAGGTTGCTACATAACACACAAACATCTCTCCATCCTGGAAAACAAGAGGGATTATCACAGTTCATGAAAACATTCCAGCCAGGCAAAAGCACTGAAGGAGGGAACAGGGTCGCTGAGAGGCAAAGCCTGAGAACAGAGGGTGTGGACTGAGAAGAGTCCCGACAGCCAGGTAGAAAGGACTAAGGGCCTGGTCTGAGATTCCCCTATTCCACCAGTGGGAAAAGCAGCACCTCTGCTCCAGGTAGTGGCGGAAGCTGTGGCCTTCCAGATTATGTTGGACTATAGCTCCCATGAGTCTCAGCCAGAATAACCAAATCAAGGATGATGGGAGTTGTAGTTCAGCAATATCTGGAACCCCACTGGTCTCTCAGTCTCCCATCTAGAGTACAAGGCTGACCGTTGTTCGAGATGGCAATGTTAATGCTGCATTTTTCACCTAGGTGTGGTCCAGTAGGGACCCCAAATCAGCTTATGTCAGGGGCAGCCGATGCAGCACACTTTTGATGTTTGTTACACTACAACTCCCATCATCCCTGACCATTGGCCATGCTGATGGGCACTGAAGTCCAACCTCATTTGGAGGTCCCGAAAAATCCCTCATCCCTCAATGGTAGCAGATCCAAGGGCTGCATGGCTGCCTCGAGAAAGCAGGGAGCGCATCCCTGCCCAAATGCCGTCATTTCCTGATGATTGAGCTTGGCTGCTTTTCCCAGCAGCTGGGAAGGAGAGAGGGCAGAGGGAAACAGCCAAGCCAGACAGAGAGAAAGTGAGCAAACTCAAAAAAGGGTTCTCTAAACTGGGTGAATGGGGAGGGAAGCGGCAAGTGCTTTTCAATGTACCATATTTTTCGCTCCATAAGACGCACCTGACCATAAGACACACCTAGTTTTTAGAGGAGGAAAACAAGAAAAAAAAATATTCTGAACAAAACAGTGGATGTATGATTTTTTGTAGTTCATGTTGTGATATGTGATTTGACGGTGAGTTTGGGGTAGCCCAATGCAAAAATCCTGAGGATCCATGTGGATCCATGCTTTGTAACCAAGTTTTTGTGCCACTGCAGCCTCACGAAACAGTGGGTGTGGGTGTGTTTTGGTGCAGGCTGTAGCCACGGACATGAATTTGGGGTGACCCAATGCAAAAATCCTGAGGATCCATGTGCTTTTACCTCTTCCTTCCCAGGCAGCCTCCTTTATCGCTAGTGTCCCTCATCTCCCTTCCGATCGCTTGCCAATCAGCTGCTCAGTGGCTTTGTTTCAACACCCCTTTCCCTCTTTCTAAAAAAGCACGATCTGCTTTTCGCCCCTGGGCAATTCAGCTCCAGGGGCCACGCATTCGCTCCATAAGACACACGGACATTTCCCCTTACTTTTTAGGAGGAAGAAAGTGTGTCTTATGGAGCGAAAAATACGCTATGTAAGGGTAAACGAACAAGCAGCTGACATACTAAAATCAGACCTCTGATCCTACCATTCAGTGGTTAGCGGCCGTGAGAAACTAGATGCTGGACTTGCCTCTGGCAGTGTAGGAACTTTACAACATAGATTTTGTGGCTAGTAGCCTTATCCTCGATGAATCTGTCCAACCCTCTTTCAAAGCCTGCCAGTGCCCATGGGAAGAGACAGGGTCACTGCCGGCACCAGGAGGGTCTCTACACACATGGTGCCTCGTCAAAAGTGTCAGCGATCACAGCAAGAATGAGACGAGCTCTCCTGAAAAGAAAGGGAGAGAGCCTGGCAAGAAGCCCCGCAGGACTGACAAGAAGGATGTTCTCAATGCAAGATAAGTTAAGTTGCTGGTGGAGCAATAAAACAAAACAGAAACAGAAACACACTTCTCTTTTACCCCTCCGCAGAGTTGTCCTCAGCCGAGGAATAAACAAAAGGGGAAAGGAAAAGGAACAAAGACGCATGGGGCACCCAGCATGTTCTAAGTGCGCAGGGAAAACAACCAGCAGAAAGCAGAGCAAAACCTGGGGCAGCGGGAAGAGAAGATTCCTTTCCAGCATGGACCAATCAAGGGAAAGGGCAGGGCACAGCCGTGAGGGCACTCCACTGTTTATCCCGAACATGACATGTACTTGAGAACAGTCGGGAAGATGCTTGCCCCGTCCTGGCTGTTGTTCGTGTGACCCTAGGTAGACCCCCCCCCTTGCACTGTGCAAACATCTGCTCTTTAAGTGTCCAGTGACAGGCCTCTAGTCTGATCCAGCAAGGCAATGCTCCAGTTACGCTGTTTCTCGACTTAGAATAATGCCACCTGGTGGCCTAGCAGGGAGTATATTCAACAAGTCGCCTTCTGCTCCTTGCCAGTGCTTGTAGGGTCTATTTGCATTTTTAACTGTTACCACCAGGGTTAAAAGGAAGGGCGGCTGTTCAGGGGAAGAGCACCTGCTCTGTTTATCCGGTGCTAGTCCTACTCGAGAGTAAACAAAACGGAATTAATGGGCATCTCTAACTTAGGTCCATCTATTTCGATGAGTCTGCTCTGAATAGATCTTTGTTGGGCACAATCCTTAGCTCTTTAAGGGATGCATTTGACCACAACTGAAATGCTGAGCTCAATTTTAGAAGCTTACTGTAGGTTCGACCTTCCCACAGCTCTTGCCCCTGAGCCTTCAGCTTGGATTTAAAAGATCGAGTCACTTTATAGACCCTTCCATCTGTTTAAAAGCAGTGTGCTCAGAGAATCACATAACTGGCTGGGACCTTAAGAGGTCATCCAGCACAACCATGGGCTCAAGGCAGGAAGCAAGTACAACATGCCTGACAAATAGCCATCAAGTCTCTGCTTAAACATCTCCAGTGAAGGAGAAACCTTCCAACCTCCTGATGCAGCCTGTCCCATTGTCAGACAGAACTTGCCACTAGGACGTTTCTCCTAACATTTAACTGAGATATACCTCCCTGTAGTTCCCATCAATGGTTCTAATCCTGCTCTCTGGAGCCGCAGAGAACAAGCCTGCTCCATCCCCTTCAGATAACTGAGAAATACCATGTCTCTCCCTTCATCTCTTTCCTTTTCCAGATTTCCTCATCAGCCAGTCCTTTGCCCCCAATGCTGCCATCCCCAAGCAGTCAACCTTAAGAGATTTGTGGGATGCGAAGGCAAGTGCTTATCCACCTGCCACAGGAAGAGATGTGCATGTTGTGATTTGCAACACACAGGCCTTCCAGCTTAAGTATAACAGGCACTGCCAGTAATGCTATTCTGCAAGGAGGACAATTCCTTTCTAAATAGGAATTAGGTGTTGCTGGAGGACTATGTAAAGATATTTACTGTCCACAGTTTGAATTACGCCAGAGCCACATTAATTATAAGCTTGGGAGTATAAGATGAGGACATCTGTAAAAGGACCGTTATCTAAAACTAGCAGAAATTCCACAAGGATTTCAGGAAAGTGCTTCCCACTTGAATATCCATGTGCAACAAGGGCAGCTAAAAAGGTATTTTGTTCCAAAGAAACATGTGGTCAATTCAAAGTTACCCAAATATCTTACGTACGTTCTGACAGCTGTTCAAGGTCTTCTTGCTCATTGCTCAATTTCCCCATCTATCCTGGCCCACAGGCAAATTATCATCATCGTCTTTGGGGAGGTGGGGAGAGAGGACGGTATGTTGCAAGCTTTGCAGACAACTTTGTTGTCACAACAGAGGGTTTAAAATGTGTTGCCTGCTCATTGTCTCCAACCCTTTCAATGAATTACAAACTCATATTGAAGCATTATGAATTTTTGGAGGAGTGAGGGGGGGGGGTTGTGTGTGTGTGTGTGTGTGTGTGTGTGTGTGTGTTCTGTTCTCCTAATAGCATACTACCTGGGACTTGCAAAGCAGTTTGGCCCCAGGAAAGCCTGCGTGTTACAAAAGGAAAACGCTTCTGCAGGAAGTAAAAGCTGATAGGACTTTTGCCTCCGAGCTGTGGTTGAAAAACTGTGCTGCCTTGCAGAAACTGCTTGCTTCCTGTATCTGTGGTTGAGACAGATGCAACCAGTAGTCACCTCTACAAGCGTCAAGGAAGTCCCCATCTCTTTCATAGGAACGTAAGCTGCTGCTTTAAACCAAGCCAAACTATTGGTCCCTCTAAGCCCAGCATCGTCTACACTGACTGGCAGCAGCTCACCAGAGCTTCAGGCAGGGTTCTATCTCAGCCCTACCTGGAAATGGTGGGGATTGAACCTGAGACCTTCTGCATACAAAGCAGAGGCTCAACCACTAAGCTATGATCCTTCCTCAGGCTAACCCAGCAAAGGTTTCCCTATGAATCTTGATTGCCTCCATAAAAATTAAAAGCAGTCACTGAAAGCTACTTATTCCCTCTATTCCATTCATCTAACTTCAACCATTTCTTTCTCTCTAATATTACCTTCCAAATTACATCTCTGATCCTTCGGTAATTCCAACATATTGCGTTGCTCCAAGAATTATGTCATTTTTATCCCTTTCACCTGCCTCTCGGTTTTCAGATAAAACACTTTTATCTGGCATTTCAACTCTGCTTTTCACCACAGCGAAGCACGGAAAGCCTATTCTCTCTTTCTCTTTCTCCTTTCTCGGTGGCAAAGGCCTCAGATCGTTTTACTCGAGTGCTGCCTTAATAAATTTCTCCACCTCAAAGAGCATTATAATCACCCAGCTCCGACGGACTTAATGCGTGTAAAGCTATCTTAATCAGCAATGCCCTGACAAGTGTGTATTGTTTCTCTAAGTCTACCTGATTTCCTGCTCCAACTCTCCCTCTCTGCTGAGATTATCCTCCTGTCCAGCCTTGCAACATAGCTGTTGCCTGGTTATGTCAATGCAAGGCACAGACACCTACAGCGCATGCATGCACAGAGCACACAAGCTCGGGTTGCCATCTGCTAGAAAGGAGTATAGACAGACACCAGAGGAGGGAGAGACAGACAGAGAGAGAGAGAGAAGCAGAAAAGGTCTGTTCAAACTACCCCTCCATGGCTGAGGAGGTGCTAATAAAGACCAAAAAACGAGCCTTTTGTCAGCTACACTCCTGATTTCGGGACCAAGATCATGTCAAGGCTGCTTTCTCCCTGTTCCTTTTTCCAAACGGCAATCAGTTATAGCTTGATTTCCAAGGCTCCGACAGAAGAGGAGGAGCACGGGCTGTGCTTGTTTACACATGCATCATTCTTCTGCAGCTCAGGGCCATAGCTCAGAGGGAGAGCATCTGCTTTGTGAGCAGAAGGTCCTAAGTTCAGTCCTCCGCATGGATGGAAATGTCCCCTGCTCAAAACCCTAGAGGTGCCACTGCCAGTCACGGTTTGCTTATACAGACCCCTGGACCCACCTCTAATCCAAACCTGTGTTTAGGGACCCATTCATTTCTCTCTTAAGAACTGGATTGGGCGGACAGCTCAGTTAGCAGAGCATGAGACTTTTAATCTCAAGGTTGTGGGTTCAAGCCCTATGTTGGGGAGAAGATTCCTGCATTGCAGGAGGTTGGACTAGATTCCCCACGTGATCACTTTCAACTCTACAATTCTATGGATCTTTTTTTAATCATACATTTATATCAAGGGTGGGAAACTTCAGAGCCAGAAACCAACTCTCTCTCTGGCCCCTGGGGCTCTCTCCAGGCTGAAATCTCACCAGCCATGCTTCACACACCCCTTGAGTGTTTTCACTTGCTGGAACATGTCCTCAAACTCTGATGGTATCTCTCTCTTGCCTAGGTGGAGGGGAGAGAGGTGTGAGGGTAGCAACTAGCCTACAGTACAAAGGCAAGACTTCAGTTATCTGCTTCACCAGCTTTTGCCTCTGGCCCTATCCACCATCGGTATGTTGCCCCTGGAAAGTGGCCCAGAAGGAAATGTGGCCTTTGGGCTTTAAAAGCTCCCATCCACCCATCCAATTTGATATGGTGGTAGTGCTGCTGCTGTGATATACCTTAGATCAAGCCATGACTCGGTTGAAGGTCCCGACCCACCAGTCGAAGACCAATGGTATAGCAGGGCTGCCGTATGTCCAGATTTTCCCAGACATTACCGGTATTTCAAAGGCGGAATTGTCATCTGGAGGGAGTTTCCGAAAGGCTCAACAACTTTGGGGGGGGGGGGGACACACATGGTTTTTACTTTTTGAAATATGGCAACCCTATGTATAGGGTGGCGCTGTGGGTTAAACCACAGAGCCTAGGGCTTGCCGATCAGAAGGTCGGCGGTTCGAATCCCCGCAACGGAGTGAGCTCCCGTTGCTCGGTCCCAGCTCCTGCCAACCTAGCAGTTCAAATGCACGTCAAAGTGCAAGTAGATAAATAGGTACCGCTCCAGCGGGAAGGTGAACGGCGTTTCCGTGCTCTGCTCTGGTTCGCCAGAAGCGGCTTTGTCATGCTGGCCACATGACCTGGAAGCTGTACGCCGGCTCCCTCGGCCAATAAAGCGAGATGAGCGCCACAACCCCAGAGTCGGTCATGACTGGACCTAATGGTCAGGGGTCCCTTTACCTTTATATGTATAGACCAGTGTTTCTCAACTTTGCGCCTCCACTGGTCATGGATGATGGGAGTTGTAGTCCAAAAACAGGTGGAGGCCCAAGGTTGAGAAACATTTGTACAGACAATACTGATCTACATGCCACCAACTGCTTGAAATTCTATGCATGAGCATTCTTGGAAGAAAGCTAGTGTAGTGGAACGGACAGAGTGCTGGACTATGACCTGGGAGACAAGGGTTCGAATCCCCACACAGCCATGAAGCTTACTGGATGACTTCGGGCCAGTCACGGTCTCTGAGCCTACCCTACCTGACAGGGTTATTGTGAGGGCAAATTGGAGCAGGGAGAACGATGTGCACCACCTTGAGCTCCTTGGAGGAAAAGGTGGGATAGAAATATGTATGTCCATCACAAATTTGCAGCTGGTGAATATCCTTGATATTTGCAGATCTTCATGTAATTTTAAAGCATATTCCTGCTGTACCGGGATTAACAGCAGGAAAAGAGGAATGGATTTTATGTGCCCTAATGGTCACCAAGAGGGACGCAGGTGGCGCTGTGGGTAAAAGCCTCAGTGCCTAGGGCTTGCCGATCGAAAGGTCGGCGGTTCGAATCCCTGCGGCGGGGTGCGCTCCCGTCGTTCGGTCCCAGCGCCTGCCAACCTAGCAGTTCGAAAGCACCCCCGGGTGCAAGTAGATAAATAGGGACTGCTTACAAGCGGGAAGGTAAATGGCGTTTCCGTGTGCAGCTCTGGCTCTGGCTCTGGCCAGAGCAGCGATGTCACGCTGGCCACGTGACCCAGAAGTGTCTCCGGACAGCGCTGGCCCCCGGCCTCTTGAGCGAGATGGGCGCACCAACCCCAGAGTCTGGCAAGACTGGCCCTTACGAGCAGGGGTACCTTTACCTTTACCTTAATGGTCACCAAGACACTTCTGCTTCAAGCCTGGAAGGATAAATATCCACCGTCAATAATGCAATGGCTTGGTGACCTCAACACCCTTGCTAAATTTGACTGCACTTCATACAAATATATGAAGTATATAATAAATATATATATATATATATACACACTTCATATAAATTCATATATTTGGATGCCATCTATATTGATCTGTATGTGTAAACTGAGACCAATGTACTGACGTTGAAATGTATTGTGAATGTGAGCTGACCAGGAAAGGTATGCGTGTCATTCTCTTTGTATTGTTTTCCTCTTTCTTTTACGAATTTGCAAAAAGGATTTTTTTAAAAAAAGCATATATATTTTAGGACTCTGTAGCTGATGCTTTTGACAACCAGGTTAAAATGGTCCTGTCTTGGCACCCTTCAACCTACAAGGCACCAGCAGAAGACAATCTACTAGCATGCTCACAGTGTTCAATCTAAAATGCCCCCCTTCATTTTGCACACCTCCCCGTCCTGATGATGTTCACCCAAGTCTATACCATCACTCACAGCCACAGAAATTCAGTAAGAATGGCTTTCAAGCCTCTTGGAATAGCCAACCTAACATCTAACTGATATACACTAAAACAGGGGTAGGGAACTTTTCCCTGAGCCAAGTTTGCTAGTGTGCAACCTCTCAAGGGCCACATGGCAGCAGATGGTGGTGCAACGACTGTGCCTCTTATCATTGTACTACAGCTATGTAATGGTCAGAGGTTTCTTCTGCATCGAAATTTATATATCCAGGTAAGTAAGAGGTATTATTGCTGTTCAAGGAGACATCCCAGCTTCAAGGAGGGTAGGGGGAGACTGGAGGAGTGGGGCATGGGGAGGGTGTAGCCTGGGCTGATTCCTGAGGGCCAAACAAAGAGTCTCAGGGGGCCACATTTGCCCTCTGGGATTAGGTTTCTCCAGCCCTCAGCTAACAGAAGGGCAAGATGGAAGGCGGCAGACTCTCCTTCACCAGAGGTTTTTAAACAGAGATTAAATTGGGGATTCTGTAGCTGGCATTCCTGCATTATAGGGGGTTAGACTGGATGATCCTTGGGGACCCTTCCAAATCTATGGCACCTGCCATAGGGTAGCAGCTGCATGTGAACCAAGCAGCAATGAAGTGGGCAGGCCATAGACCCCCAAGCTGAACTCTGGGACCCCTATAAGAGGGTTTTATGGCTGCGGCCAGAGTGCTTCAGCAGTCCACCATCCCAACTTGAAACCCGGCAATTGCTATAGCTTACAAAGCACACCGCTAATGCCCCCCCCGCCTTCTCTCACACGCTTATTGTGTGTTTTCACAGAGCCTTGCACTTCAGGAGCAATTAGCAGCAGAGTTGAACTAATTCCCTGCACCGCAGCTCCAACACAAACAGCACGCGCTGGCTCCCACTCAGCACCTCTGTGCACACTCACCTCTGTGTTTGAAAAGGGCCAGGCCGGTCTTGCCAAGAACAACACAAATAACTCAGGGCTTCTTCAGGTTAAGAGGCGGCCTTGGAGGGGCAGAGTGGCCCGGCCAGCAAGTTACTCTCTCTCTCTCTCTCTCTCTCTCTCTCTCTCTCTCTCTCACACACACACACACACACACAAAACATACACACGAGTCCACTCAGCAACCGGCAGAAAGGCAGCCTGTGTTCCAAGGGCCTGGGGTCAAGGAAGAAGAGGACGGAGGAGGAAACAAGGCCCTGTGTATGGAGAACTCTTCCCCTGCCCCAGATACATACACCCCCCGTCACGACTAAAGGTGGAAGGGAAGGACGGGCGATGCAAGGCCGTGGCTGTGGTTTCAAAACAGCTCCGGCTTTCGAAGAGCTCCATTGAGATGATATAAATACTCTGCAAACAGCACCTGTGTGGGCAAGAGACCCAGGCGTGCTGGCCAACACTGCTTCAACACTTACAGCTGAAACAACAACGGCCGGGGGGGGGGGGGAGAGAAGAAGGGAGGGAGCTCCAAGGGCGTTTCCAGCTTCCAGACTGGGAAGGAGCAGTAGAGCACAGCACCGTGAGGACCCAACGCCAGGAAGCACTTGGGGAGTGGGAAAGCACCAGCTCTCCCTGAGCTGCTCGAACAAAGCAAGGTGTCCTGCTCGGGAGTGTTTCGTAAGCAGAGTTGTGACTCGCCAGAACTGCTTTCTACACAAATTTCTTTCCCCCTCTCCTAACTATGCATACTTAGGTGGTGCGGGCTTCCCATGAGTTCCATAAAGGCTGTGCTTCAGGGGTTGCTAACTTTTTTAGGCCCGTGGGCACATTTGGATATGCTGTGGGCACCACTTCCTCTTGTCATTTCACACCTTCAGATCAGTCCATGACATAAAGACTAAAAATGTGTGTACACACACTTCCCCAAGAGATATGGGGGAAAGTCTAGGAGAATTAACCCAAGCCTTGGAAAGCACAGAGCTGAAAGAGGAAGTGGGAATGAGAGTCAACCTTCCAACTTCGCCTTTATGGGCTTTTCAAGGGAGAAAAAGGCAACCACCCATCACCACTTCATGGCTAAGGGGGAAGTGATGGAGGAAGAAGTGGAGAAACTTCACAGGCCTCATGAGAACAGCAGAAGGGCCCCACTGCCCCCACAAGTGCCGAGTTGGTGACCGCTCATCTACTTGCTCAAGCCATGGGGTGGGTGAGTGGCCGGCGAATTGAGATCTATCGAGGAAAGTTGCCGCGCAGGTTTCCTCACCAAAGATGAGGACCTTGGCTGGCTGTGTAGAACAAAGAAGCAGTTCTAAAGAGTTGGACTCGACCTGCTGGAAATAGTTTTGATCACATGACTCAGGGTTTATAGCCACAAGGCTCTCGCAGGCAGATTTATAGGATGGAAACATCAAGATCTTAGTTAGCTGGCCTTGCTCTTCTCCTCAAAGTGCATCGGTGGTATGACAGCCCTGTGGATTACGCTGCAGAACTTACAACGTAAATTGTAAAAGAAACAAATAACACATTCAAGGCAGTAACAGAAGTATGGGGAGCTAAAACTGTCATCGTCCCTGGCTATGTTTCCTATGACTGATGTAGATCAGTAACATCTGAAGGGCCAAAGGTTACCCATGTCTACTGCAAGGACAGGAGAGGGAAACCTGTGGCCCTCAGCCTAATATCATATAAGTGGTAAAGAAGAAAAATGGGGTGAAAAAGGGAGAGGGAGAAAGAGAAAGGCACAAAGAGAAAAACAGAGATGGATGTGGTCCATTTGCTTTTGGCTCCCACCTGACCCACTGCTTGTAGGTGTCCCCTGGCAGATCACCGAGGAGGGAATGTGGCCCTACATAGAAAGGTTCCCCCTCCCACACAGAGAGAGTAATAAAATCCTGTCTTATCAGAGGCCAACCAAATGCAATTTATAAACCTCTACAGACTTTACAATAACTGGATGGTGGTCTGAAAGGCAGCCCACACACCTAAGTACTTTGGGGGTGGCAACAGACTGCTTACACATCATCCATTTAAAGCACAGCTCCCCACAAGGAATCCTGGGAACTGAATTTTAACTCACAGAGCTACAATTCCCAGACCCTTAACAAACTACAGTTCCCAGGATTCCAGTGTGTGTGTGCGTGCTTTAAATGCATGGGGTGCATACAGCCAGTGTCACACACTTCAGGTTTCAGAGGAAGATTTTAGGCTCTCCAAAAGTCTTTCTCTTTTTCCATTGTTTTAAAGAGCTGCAGAAAAATCGACAGGTTACTTGCCCCCTCACCCACACCCCCGCCATGTCTCGTGGAAACCAATCTTACTCAACAGAGACAGCTAGACAAGAGGATGTTTAAAAGCCCAGGTTATAAAAGAGAAAATTAAAAACAACCACAGCCTGCTCTTCGACTTAAGTTTATTTTTCCTAGTGGCAAAATGCACGTTCAAGGAAGACGAATGGGAAAGTTTGGGTGACGCTAGCTCTAGAAACAGGAAGGATGAGGTGAAACTTGGAATGCTGAACTGCGGTGTGGGCAGCTGTCCAAGGTAGCTCTCCAGATATTCTCAAACTGCCCATGGAGCAGCCTGCAACCTTGGAGACACCGTTGTCTCTTTAATAAAAAGTCATTTGCCCGTCAGAGAGGAGACAACACTTTTGCACAAACCAGTAGGATGTGGACATGAGTTGTACCATGCAGACTTTCTAGAGCAGAATCTGGTCCTCAACACGCCTGGGCCCAGCTGCTCAGCTCTTCAAGTGAAATCTCTGTTGATCTCTTTGGAGCACATTTGTAAACAGCTCGGCAGCTTGTCCGCTCCATGCAGCCAGCACTGAGTTTAACGCGGAGACACTGGAAACATGAATGACTGCATGCAAACCCCAGCCGGAGATTGCTAGGATATGTCACGCCTCTCGTGAACATCTTGTAACAGAAGCCTTCCCTCTTTCTGGGGAGGGGTGGGGAAGCAACAGAGCAGCATTGCTGGCAAAGGCAGTCCACTTTCACCATCTAGTGGCCCCCCTCAGAAATGCGCAGAGGTTGGTTCCATCCTAAATTCCTGCAGAAAGTATACCAATCTGGCTATGAAGGGTCTTGCAGCTCAGAATATGATATGGGTTGGTACACAACAAAGGCTGTATGCTGGGAATGAGTTTTATATTAAAGGGGTGCACAGTATTCTCCAGAAACTGTTCCAGTGGCTAGGGGTTAATATTATTTCATACCGCAAGCCCTTCATTACTTCTGGAGATAGGAACCTGTGATTCTCTAGCTGCTGTTAATACTCTCATCAGTCCCAACCAGCACAATCAATGGTCAGAAATTATGAGCTGTAGCCCAGAAACATATGGATGCCCACAGGACTTGAGCACATCAGCACTGTCTTCTCCTACAGTTTCCAACAACTAGTACAAAACAATCACATCTTGTGCAGGGGTTATAGTCCAGGAATGCCGCAACTACTCTTACCTACCAAGCAAGGCAGGGGCTCTTGCAGGGCCATCCAAGTTTGTGCTTCTTTTTGTTATTTAGATTGAGTTAACTCTTCCATTTTCTAAAGGAAAACTTCTTGTACTACCTACTTAATACAAAATGTTATTGGGACTCTTATCAGCACAAGCCAGCATGGTCAATAGTTATGGATGATAGGAGTTGAAGTCTAGCAACAACTACAGTGGAACCTTGGGTTACGTACCATCCTCCTTACGAACGCTTCGGGTAACAAGCTCCGCTAACCCGGAAGTAGATGCTCCTGGTTGCAAACTTTGCCCTGGGATGCGAGCAGAAGTCGTGCGCCAGCAGGAGGCCCCATCAGCGAAAGCACGGTTTCAGGTTAAGAACGGACCTCCGGAACGAATTAAGTTTGTAACCGGAGGTACCACTGTAAAAAAACACCAGCTCAGAAAACCTGGCTTTCTCACAGGTCCTATTCCCCAAGTTGGGACCAAAGGATTCCAAAGATCAGAATACAGTATCACAGGAATAAGTATTCTAATACATATTACAAGAGGGAGGAGGGGGAAGAGCAGAGTATGCATATAAAAACCACAGCTGCCTTCTGTTAATTTTTCATTCAGTACGGGCCCCACAAATAATTCCTGGGAGCTGCAGATGAAGAAGCAGGCCAAGGAACTAATTATCAGCTGCTGAAGAGACTACTAGTGTCCTGAGAAAATTCTGTTTTATTTGTTCTGTCCTATTTCAGTATTTTAAACTGCAGGCTACCTTAAGTGCACTGACAGACAGCAATTAAATGCAGTTAAAAGTTTCTGGACCCCCCACCCCAAGCCTCTCTAGCCCAAGCTGAAAGACAAAACACAACTGCACTAATATAGAGTGTCATGACAGAAGAAAGAATGCCTAGCAATATTCTGATGTTGCATATATGCACACAAAAGAGAACACTAGCTCTTTTTTCACCTTGCTGATTGGTGGTTGAGGAAAAACTCTTGTTTTTCTTCAGCCTGGACTGAAGGCAAGAAACTCAAGAAAGCCCAGGTAAGTACACCCTTCCCTTTGGCAATTCATTCAGATCTGCAGAGTATATGGTTAAATTATGTACACACTAGCTATACTTGTTGTTGGAGAGGCTTGCCCCCCACAAAAAAAGGGTAATCACTTTGTCATCCAGAACTGTATAATAGGGATTATGGCAGATTGCCCTTTCCAGCTCCCTTTTAACCATGAAGTCTCAAATCACTTTTAAAAAAACCATGCAGACAATGCCCAGTGAAGGCTCAAAAATCAGGAGCAAGGGCAGGAAATCCACCAATCAAAAAAAGCAACATTTAGCGGCCTCTCTTTTCCATTCTGCTTATTGAATAACAATTCCTGTTTGCAAAACAGCCTCTAAATGAAGTATGGATCTTGCAGTGCTAAGCATTACATACTTTAAACTAAACTACTATAGTAAGGCCAAACAGGACACAGATGACTAGCCTATGCGCCCTACCAACGATGGTGGACGCCAACTTCCATCAGCCCTTACCAACAGGACTAATGGACAGGAAGGGTGGGAGATGTAGTCCGGTCCAGTGACATCTGGAAGGCCAAATGTTATACACCCCTAGACTAAAGCATCAGGTCTAGCAAGGGCCCCTACCAGAGCACACTTAGATGAAAAATCCAGAATTGAAATTGCTGTATCAGAGGATGATCAACTCACAGGTTGAATGAACAGATGCCAAGACTTGTCCAAAATATAAATAACACTGCTGTAAGCCAAGTACATCATAACTGATCACTAAAAAAACCCTACCCACAATATACATAGTAAGCGCTAGAAGCCAACACTCACATTTCATTTGTGACCCATTCTCAGGGTGCTACTACTCTAGGAATTTCTTGAAGATGTTTTACTTCAACTAGGCTTTGAGATGTGCTTTAATAGCTAGAAGCTCACAGCGCAAGAAGTTATTCATGGACATCCCAAAAAGTTTGTTTGTTTGCCGTTATTTTACAACAAGAGAACAAACTTCTCTTTTGAGGAAAGGCGCCACATTTGGATACTAAATCCAAACCACAAGCATAAAGTAATCAATGGACATTTTCTTCTACGCTACAGGGTTCTGGAATGCACAAAGTAAAAAGAAAATCTCCAAAATCCTCCCTACAAGGCAAAATAAATCTCAAAACTGGCCAAGAAGCCTCCAGTCAGCAAAGAATGGAGGGAAGTTTTAAACTAGTTGCTGTAAAGTGAGTCCTGAAAAAAAATTATATATATATAATTTATATATATATATATATATATATATATATATATATATAATATATATATATAAAAAGGGGTGTGTGTCCTGAACTCATAGCTAAAGAAGAGGTTCAGGGAGGGAAAGTGTGCTTATTTCTTTAAAAAGACACACAGACTATAAGTTGTCTCCAATCTCAATCCTACTCAGAGTAGACCCATTGAAGTTAATAGACATGATGAGCTAAGATTCATTAATTCTAATGGGTCTATAGTGAGTAATATTTAGCTGGATTCAACTCTTTAGACATAAATCATAAATAAAAGTATTCTCAGTCGGGCTTGTGAAGATACTTTATGTTTAATACATCTGAAAAATGCATATACAAAGAACTTAGACATGGAAAAAAGCATCAGTTCAACACTAACGAGACTATAAGAATTAGAATTTGGGAAGACTGAGAAATATTAAGCCAGAGTATAGTTCTAGTAAGATCCCTATTAACACTGGAGTCAAAGACCCTCACATGGTGTGTTATACTAAGCAACAACCTGGGGAGGCAAGAGCTGCTGACACACAATGCACTTTTAAGGTAATTCCTCTACTGGTCCCCAAGGTGCCGTATTGAACATCTTTCCCATCCATATTTTCTCCTGATGGAGGCGTATCTCCTTCCCCCTCTTCAAAGAGAATGCTAAACCGTTTTGCGGCATAGTCAGCTGGTTAGCTTCAACCCTCCATTACAGCAGGCAAAGGCCATGTGAGTGGGTTTCAAAATCTCACTCATGTGGCTGATCAGAAGCCTCTGCTTGCCAAGAGAGAGGCTGGTTGTTTAGCAAATCCAAGGGACTGCACTAACTTTAAAAAGATGCAGTTCTCCCCTTTCAATTAATGCCTAATAATGTCAAGTTTTGAAAACTAACTACAAAAGAATTAGTAATTGGCAAAGTTAGGTGGGGTTTGTGTAGATGTGTGTGTGCGTTACACACCCAAAAAAACAAAGCTTTTGGCGTAATATATAAACAAAAGACTTGTTTACACATTTCATGTTTTAAAGGGCAAGATGGGAATTTCTGACCTGCTTGGAGAAAAGAAAGGGAAACAGATCGAAGGCAACTTCAGAGGAGGTGCAGGATGAACTACACCCCTCTTCAAAGGAGCACCAGTTTTGGGACATTCTCATTTCCAGAATACGTTCCAAGGACTGAAACCTGCTCCCCCTAGACTGCAAGCTGGCCACAGAAGATCAAAGAATCCAAGCAGCACCAGCCTAGCATGATGGGGAAAGGCTTGGAGGCCAGAGCCTAAAAGTTAGTCTGTTACAGAGAAAAATCACCACAAGCATGCCTGAATTTTAAAAACAAAGAAATTAAACAGTAAACAAACAAAAAACCCTAGTACTGATCAGTGTTTGCTGAAATACAATATTATTATTATTTTTTAAAAAAAATTCAACTAACTGAAGGGCACTGGAGGAAGAGCACTAACATTTGCATCTCACACAGGGAGCGAATGGGAAGAGGGTGCACGACATTTGTCATTATTGCAAAAACAAATGGGAAAATCTGAATCTTTAGTTTGATTTCAACATTGCTTTTAGTATGACATCAACACCAGCTTTGCAGAAGGGGGCCGTGAAGGGATGTTCATAGCAGCACACATCTGCGGCTCTTCTTCGGCTCCGGAGGCTCCAGGGCAGCCAATATCGCCTCGTCAAATACATTCTTTAGGCCTTTCTGAAAAGGGGCAAAGAGAAAGGGGCTGTCTCATTTTCTGGGTTATTAAAAGCAAACCGTGTTTTAAAAAGCCGACAAAGTTAAAGATCGAGTAGAGATGAAGATCCTGCAGTGAAGCAATATTCCTTTCCGAGTGTTTGAACCTTGTTTATCAGTTTTTTAAAATGATGATGATAATAATAATAATAATAATAATAATACAGAGCACTCAACATTTAAGCCCATAAAGCAGCCTGAGGACATTTTCAGCAAGTCTCAATATTTCAAGAAATGAAGTATATGTACTAAAGCAATTCCCATGGACTGTGTGTGTGTGTGTGTGTGTAAGTAATATTACAACTCACATGCTAATGACAATGCATTATCCCCTGTGTTGAAAAAGAAGTAATGATCCAAGGAAAGGGAGCAAGTGACACCCAGGTTAGATTAGCAAGCAAGCAAGAATGGAGAATCCTTTGGCACAAATCAGCCAAGCCTTCATGTGTTACTGAAGCAGCAGAAGTAGACTTGGAAGCAAGGAATGGTAGTAGACTTCAATAATGGGAAAATGAACAGGTAGGTACTATAGTGTATAAATGTTAAACTGAAGCAAATGAATGCAGACAGGAATAATGCTTCATCAGGCATTTATACAAACAACTAATTTTAATTTTGAAATGTAAAGAACTACAATTGTATGTCTTTTCCTTCCTTCAGACAACAGAAGCCAAATGGTATGACTTTGTTTTAAAGAAGCTTTACATTTTACAGTTGCAAGTTTTGAGAATGAGTAAAAATAAGTGATACTGTGTCACTGAAAACAGAAGTTAAGACGTCTGTCAAGCAGTAGCAGGTACACCAAACTTCCTTCCCCTCCCACTTAGAGGACCAACAAATACTCCACTACAGCACAAACAGCCAAAGCAACAGCAAGCCCCACTGCACAGAGGAAAACCAGAAAATCCTTCACCATTTCAGCATCACTTGCAGGTCACTATGTCAGGTACAATCATCATGCAAATACAGTTAACAGAGCCACAAGAGAGAAAATGAATTGCACATCACTTCTCATTTGGATATAAAAACTCTTAACCAGGTTTTCACTTATTCCTCTCAAGTTTAACTTTTGAAATAGACCTTCAGTCCCTTAGCAACCTAACTTATAAAGCTATTAAAGATCCAGCAACCCAAGAAGCAAAAGGTTTAAGCGAGTCCAGTTCATGTTCCATAGCCATAACGAATTGTATAAGCAGTTTCCAATCCAAAAGCTAATACAGAGTTTGCTCTAAGACGTTAAGTAAAGACACAGCTTCTTTCAATCAGGATGGTTTTATTTGTTTTTCAACCAACTTTCTACAGCAGCAGGACAGAGGAAGCAGCAACAAGAAAGGAAAAAAAGAGGAAACTGTTTTAGAATATACAGCATTTCCGTTTGGGTTGAGTTTCCGGAGGCTCGAGGGCAGCTAGGATAGCCTCATCAAACACATTCTTCAGACCTCTCTATAAGACAGAGGGAAGGAGAAAAAAATAGTAGCCAGGTTAGAGGATTAGAGAGAGACACAAACACACACACACTCACACAAGCAGATACAAAGAGCATTCAGGATAAAGGTGGTCAGCAAAGCAGATTTACTTTGTAACAAAGTAGATCTTTGAGGGAAAGAGGAAACAAGACAAGCACGGCAGAGGATTAGCAAGAATGCTACCTGGATACTTGTAGATGTTTTCTTACCCTATGAGTGAAATATTGTATCTCTTTCCAAAAGAAGCTTTGTAAATTAAAAGGAAGAGCTGAAAAGTAGCTGTGTTAGTGAACACCTCAAAGTTGCATGTCCCTCTCAAAATGAAACAAAATCTACTCAGGAAGGCTCCTTCCTGGCACTGCCACCACCACTGCCAAGAAAATCACAAGGTAGTTGCTTATCTAAGGGTATGCCCTGCTCAGCTGCAGTCCCTCCCATTTCACATCCTGATGGCACTTGCTCTGGGTGGCCATCTGCTGCTGTCAAGTTCATTTCAGCAACAACACCTACCTACACAGATCTTTACGAAGGGAGAGCACCACAGGCAATACTTTTGGCCAAATGTAACCTCTAGTTATTTCAAAACTTACTGATATTACAGCAAAGGATGGGTGAGGTTAGAACCCTCATAGGGTGGCATGTCCCGGGAATTTATTTGCTGCTCTCCAATTTCATATTGCTACTCATGAGTAGCAAAATACTCACCACCTACTTTCATGGTTTAACAGCATGCTGTGCCAACTGTAGAAGAACCTAATGGATGTAAATGTAGGCTCAAGTGCTGTTCACAAGCAGTTGGGAGGACTGGCTATCAACAAATCTTTCAGCAATTCTCAATGAATGGGAAAAATCAGTACTGTCTCGACCATGTTAAGAGTTAAGACAATTCCACGCCACCTCTCTGGGGTTGCCATAAAGTCCAGGGAAGCAAGGATTATTGCAGCTCAAGAACACTGGTTTCGGCATGAACACACACCAACTTATAAAATGGTATGCTCCAGTTACTGTGTCAACAACAGCAATTATGGCCCCTGAGGTCACTAAGACAGGTAAAAGAAATCAGAAATGGGAGCTCTAGACAACTGTGTGTTCTGAACACCAAGTGAACAAAAGTTTCTGTCTACAACAGACACATCAATGCACAAACCTGCAGCAACAGGATTTCTAAGAAAAGGAACAGCAACTCTGTAACAGATTTGCCACTGTCACAAATTGACAGATAAATATTTGCAACTGAAACTGAAGACACTGGACTCGCCTAAATCTACTGCGCTATACGCAACCAATAGCCCAGAGAGTGAAAGAAATAGGTCCTGCAAATATACATCTTACCAGCATAAACACCCCACGCCCAAACAGACCATTTTTCATTTATCTGTCTGCTTTAGATAAACAATCTTGCACTGAACAGAAGTTTCGTGGAAAAAAATGATGTAAGTGATTAAGTGATTTGACGTCATGGAATAGGCCTACATGATCATCCAAGCATGTAGTAAGCTCAGCTGAATATCCTCTGGAGAGCCACAGAAGGGATTTCCTGCAACCAGGGACTGCATCCCTGTGCCTGCTGTAATCATTTGCCAGCTCCATTACACAAGTATCAGAGTAATAATAAAGTAGTGTAATGGTATAATCTATTACACCATAAAGCAGCAGTTTCTACCTTGCTTTGTTCTTTATACAGAAAAGCAATTTAGATGATCCTGGATTATGAGTGTGAAAGCAACTGTTCTAAATACAATCTCAAGCTTAACATGCTTGTTAACTTTGTTTTAGATTTGTGACAGGCTAGCCTTTGAAAAGCCATTTCACAAAAACAGGTTGTTTTTTTAATTCACTATGTTTTCTATAAATTCTTGCCTAAAATGGGTTTAGGAACATTTAAAAGGCCAAAAGCGATATTATCATTTGAGACAACTACAGGCTACAGCATACAGTAATGAGATTCCCTACTTTAGCTATCACCAATATGCAGCCCTCTGGATGTCTGGACTACAACTCCCACCAACCGAATGGGAGTTGTAGTCCAAAACAACTGGTGAGCACCAGGTTGGCAAAGGTTGCCTTAACTTGGAAGAATTATGTGGAAGATTTTGGCTGGAATTTCTAGTTAGAATCTATGAAATCTCAGAAAGAAGGGCCTGCTGCAGCAATGGGTGAGAGCACCTGGTGGTCACAGCTCAAAACTACAGTGTGTTTCACCACTTGTGTATACCACCAAGTGATAATGAGAACTTAGGTAAAGCCCTAATGCTATTCACAGAATTATAAGCAGAAATATTTCCAGCCCTACACTTGATATTACAGTTCCATGTCCAACTATGTGTTGGTTGAGATTTGGGAAAGGGATTTGTGGGAAGTCACAATTCCCTGAAAAAGCCTAATTTCTGAAAAGGTGTCGTAGTTTTGCTGCAGTGCCAGTAATATGCAGGAAAAAATAACTCAAAACCTTAAGCCATTTACTATTTTGCAAGTTCATCATGATTCTCATGCATAAAATCAACTGATTAGGTATAATTACTATTGCAGTTCCATAACACCACTGTTTCACCAACATACATGCATTAAATTTAGCTGTAAAGTATGCTATCTCACATATCAGTTTATTTTTATTAATAGGTGTTCCCTGTGCATCAAAGGTAGGTGAAAAACTTATTCAATTCTGTATGCGTTAGATAAGACTGATTTTGAATTGTCAATCATACCGGTGCACTTGTTTTAATTAGTGTTCTTGCATTAGAATCACTCACACTATCACCTAGAACCCTTACAGAATATCAGAACCCACGGTGATGAGATACACAGCTTTATCTGACTATAATTTAGCCGTTTTTCGTAACAATTAACCATCCTGACAAAATTTGTGTTTGTTCTATTATATGCTCAATGATAAACACGTGTAAGGAAAATAATTTGTTTGCAGTAAAAAATGCTCAAGAAAGTAAGTGCAAAATACTTGATAAATTTTTGAAGCTAGTTCTAGTATGTTCAGGTGAAAAACATTTAAATTCTTCTCATGCAGCTAGAATGAAGCATAAAAAACTCACTTCGCCAAAGAGCATGTTTAGCTATTCCACTCTACTATGAAAGAAATAGTCCAGAACACCACAAATGAGAAGCCTTACCTGTGTGAGTGCAGAGCATTCCACATATTTGACAGCCTTCAAGTCCCGTGCCAGCTTTTCAGCAGTCTCAGGAGTGATAGGCTTCTGCTTATTCTTGGCAAGTTTCTCAATTGTTGAAGGGTCATCTCTGAGATCAATTTGGGTCCCAACAAGCAAAAAGGGAGTCTTTGGACAATGGTGAGTGATTTCAGGTACCCACTGAAGAGAAGATAAAATGTGATGGTCATAATGCAAATATCAGGATCCAACAACACAGGACACTTTTTACAAAGCCTGACAAAAATTAGTTTGGGGGTCAAAGCATACTCACCTTTTCTTTCACATTTTCAAATGAAGATGGCGAGACCACTGAGAAACAGACCAGAAACACATCTGTCTGTGGATAGCTGAGGGGCCGTAATCTGTCATAATCTTCCTGTCCTATTAAAATTAAAAAATGACATCAGAAGCCTATATTGAGGGGGAAGGCCTTATAAATGTGCCATTTTTTCCAGATAACTATGCAGGCATACGGGGGCGGGGCGGGGGGGAGAATACTACCATAGATTAATAACTTCTTACACCCCAAACAACTTATCTTCCTTGCACCTATCTATGCTCTCAAGATTATGGGCAGACAACAGAAAACTGACAATTTTCATCTAGTATATCAATTTATCAACCGGAAACCAGATCAAGCAGCCACCTTGATTATTTTATAGAATGGTGGTATAAATACCCTAAGAAATTCAGCCTGAGATTTTCAGTTCCATGTTGGAAGAATTCTTTGATACCATTACCACAGGTGCCATGAGTCTGACTTACTCTGATGTCAGGCAGATAAGCAGCAGCAATTCTCCACTTCATCCAGAGAAAAAGCAGCCTATTACTGCCATGCACATTGCAAATTGCCAAATCACCCTGTGAGAAGTAGACACTGCTCTCCACTGACCAGAATTTGGCAAGCAACAACTCCACTGGAACCATCCTTCCTCCCTGCTGATCTGCCACAGCGCTTACTCACATGCACTACACCATCTATGCATAAGTGCCCATCCCAGCCAGGCAAGAACTGGAAGCCTTAGTCACCCTCTGTGCTTAATTTCACAACCTAGAAATACTGTGAAACATCATGAAAGCTGTATGAATGGCCATGTCCACCCTGCCTAAAGGCAAGAAAGGATAGAGTGCTGCCAAAGTAGCATTCCTGGATTGGAAACAGAAGTGTACACACACAATCCTTAAGACAACATACTGCATAACATAGCCACAAAGGGTGAACTATGTTATTTCATACACCTCAGATGAACTAATACAATAAACCTTCCCCCATTCTCACAAACTATGCTACATCCTCCCTTCTACTCTTCCTGTTACAATGGCTTCTTCCTCTTTACTTCTTTCCCTTTACTGTCCTGTTCATCTTCATTCTGTTCCTTCTCTAGTCCCCCAAGAGAAGTGCCTACCAGATTAGTTCTCAATTCTAGCTGAAACAGCCACTTTTACTAGAAGAGTAAGAGTCTCTCCACTATATTTTAAATCCCTTTCACACCCTCACAAAATGGTCTGAGCTAAAAGGCTGCCTAAGACGTTACGGATGCAGGATAACAAGAGACTGAGCTTCATCACCTGGGGCCAACTGGAAAACACTGCTTTGACCACATAATACAGTCATATCCTGCAATTCTGTGTATACTTGATGGTTGAAAGTTTTTTTCAAAAATCGAAAGCCAGTCTTGAAAATTTAGGTAAGCAGCTAGGAAACAAAGTCACCTGCTTTCTCCATGGGTTTAATTTCAAAAGAGAGCTTACCTGCTGTATCAAAGAGGCCTAAGGTATATGGCTCTCCACCAATCATCACTGTTACAGCATAGTTATCAAACACCTGGGGAATAAGAGAGAAGAGGCAGAGTGAAAACATCACCTTCTAAACATGAGCCATACACAGGCAGGTAAACCAACAGTCAAAACAGAAGTGTGACTTTGTGTTCATGACCTATCAGATGGCTGAGTTCAATTATCACCACTAGACACAACGACATTGAAGTTGGCACACCTGCCAATAAAAAGATGCTTACAAAAACCTTATTATATTCTTCAAAATTTGCAGTTACCACCGTTATGAAGTACAAAGCATAAAGTAAGCAACACAGTAAAACTATAGCCCACTCTTGTCTACTGAAAATCAAATGAAAAAACTGATTGTAACAAGTAGTTAAAATAAATAGCACAATTGTTTCTTTCTCTCTCTCATTTTTAAAGCTGAACAAGCAGATTTGAAACTTTTATTAAGACTCGAATCTTAAAAAGGTTCAAGTTTATGTTAACATTTACATCTTAATGCAGGTAGCACATTGGTCAACTAGAGAAAAATGGGTTCAGGGCTCTGATTATGGTGTAGCAGAATAGGCAAAGCTGAACATTTTACCTACTACACTACATGCATGTGCGAGCAAACATCCACAGAACACAATCCTTTCCTACAGAACATCTTAACTGCAAGCTTCCCATGCTTAGCAAACCATACAATAATGCTTTGTATCATGCCATTGTTTCTTGGTCTCACTGCTGAAACAGTACAGCAGCAGCCTCTCTCAGATGCTAACTGAAATAAAGAATTGTAATTTCAATGATATTCAGTATGAAATAGGGTGTTTGGACAGTCTATTCTGGAGAGCCCAACTTGCAACAGAATTTCCTTTATCAAATGAGATAAGTGAGGATCTTCAGATTATGGCTTTGTAGCAACTCACTTTTATGTTTTATTTAGCTATATAGATACATGCTTGCTAAATGGAAACCAATTCAGTGGCAGAGGGGGGAATGCCCTAAAGGGATACTATAGGTAAAGGTAAAGGTACCCCTGCCCGTACGGGCCAGTCGTGTCCGACTCTAGGGTTGCGTGCTCATCTTGCTCTATAGGCCGTGAGCCGGCGCCGCCTGAAGACACTTCCAGGTTACGTGGCCAGCGTGACGAAGCTGCAGCTGGCGAGCCAGCACCAGTGCAGCACACGGAAACGCCGTTTACCTTCCCGCTATAAAGTGGTACCTATTTATCTACTTGCACTTAAGAGTGCTTTCGAACTGCTAGGTGGGCAGGAGCTGGGACCGAACGACGGGAGCTCATCCCGCCGCGGGGATTTGAACCACCAACCATGCGATCAGCAAGTCCTAGGCACTGAGGTTTTACCCACAGCGCCACCCGTGTCCCTAAAGGGATACTATACTGATCTAAAGATAAGCCTTTAGTTAGGCAGCAGTCCACAGTAACTTATAAGGGGGGTCTATGCTCTTATCAAAACTAGAGGAACTTGTCTTACACCAGAAAGCCCTGGTTCGCTTTATCATGCTATTGTGAGGACCAAGATGTGATAGCCTGAAGGGAAGATCAAAGGAATGCCAAAAGAAGTCAGCTTAAAGCACAGCTGGTCACATCCTTAAGGTATGATATGGTAAGTGAGAACAAAATAACACAATACAATGATTTACTGTAGAGCACAGAAGATCCATTAACTGCTAAGGTGTAGGGGTTAGAGATGTAAAGGTATGGAAGACAACTGGGGAAAAAATAATCTGCCAAAGTCTTTAAGTTTTCCAGTGGAAAAATTAGAGACATAGGGGAAAACACGTGGAAAAAACCCTCTTCTGAACCCTCTTTTTCAGAATGAAGAAAATACTTTTAAGCCTTAAGGTTTAAGGCAAGGTTTTAAAATACTATTTTATCTTTACACTATCAAAATGCTTTCCAATAATCATGTAATTATTCTTTAAGGTAAGTGATGAGTAATTCCACTTTTAGCATACTGTAAACATGGAGATCTCACAAATTCCCTGATTCTCCATCAAGTGAAAACGTTGTCTATGTTTACGAATACCAAGATCAAGAAATAAAATAATAGTTTAGAGTAGAAAGGCTTGTTTCAATCTGTTGAAACCTTCAGTTTCTGAAATTTATTGAAGTAAAATAAGAATTCAGAATTGAATTTCAGTATCTTCCAGACATTGTTACTGAATAAATAAAGGCTTGTGATGCTAGTATTTATAGCAAGTATGGCCAAACTTGGCCTTCCAGATGATCTGGGACTACAACTCCCATCATCCCTAGCTAACAGGACCAGTGGTAAGGGATGATGGGAACTGTAGTCCCAAAACATCTGGAGGGCCAAGTCTGCCCATGCCTGATTTATAGGTAAACATTTTTAAAAGTGGCATGTGGCTTTCATGTGGTTCATTTTGACCACAATTACTACTACACTTACTTTGTGCTGTGATTAGAAATTTATAACACTGTACTACTTAGTAATTTAACTCAACATTCAAGCTGATCATTTTTTTCTGAAACTAAAAAAGGAAAACTCAACATCCATATTTAATTATGTGTGGAGGACTCCTGAATGGGGTTACTGTGCCCCTGAAGGACCAGGTGCACAGCCTGGGAGTCATTCTGGACTCACAGATGTCCATGGAGGCACAGGTCAGTTCTGTATCCAGGGCAGCTGTCTACCAGCTCCATCTGGGTATGCAGGCTGAGACCCTACCTGCCCACGGACTGTCTCGCCAGAGTGGTGCATGCTCTAGTTTTCTCCCATGTGGACTACTGCAATGCGCTCCTCGTGGGGCTACCTTCAAAGGTAATCCGCAAACTACAACTAATCCAGAATGCGGCAGCTAGACTGGTGACTGGGAGCAGCCGCCGAGACCATATAACACCAGTCCTGAAAGACCTACATTGGCTCCCAGTACGTTTCCGAGCACAATTCAAAGTGTTGGTGCTGACCTTTAAAGCCCTAAATGGCCTCGGGCCAGTATACCTGAAGAAGCGTTTCCACCCCCATCGTTCCGCCTGGACACTGAGGTCCAGCACCGAGGGCCTTCTGGCAGTTCCCTCACTGCAAAGCTACAGGGAACCAGGCAGAGGGCCTTCTTGGTAGTGGCACCCGCCCTGTGGAACGCCCTCCCATCAGATGTCAAAGAGATAAACAACTACCTGACATTTAGAAGACATCTGAAGGCAGCCCTGTTTAGTGAAGTTTTTAATGTGTGACATTTTAATGTTGCCCAGAGTGGCTGGGGAAACCCAGCCACATGGGCAGGGTTCAAATAATAAATTATCATCATCATCATCATCATCATCATCATCATCAATACTATGACCTGTTAAGTTAGAGTCAGTCTCTAGTTCTGCTTTTTCTGTTGCAAATAAATTGGAATCTCTCTGAAAGAGGGATTATAGCTTATGTGTATGCTTATCCCACTGCCTCCACTGGTGTTGCAGATTTTCTGTCCCCCACCCCCATCAGCTTGCTACTCCATCTCAAATGCTGGATACATCTGTAATTACAGTTTGAATAAAACTAAGGCTTCTGTCGTTTAAAGAGTCATAAATGCACCTGTTACCAAACAGTTCAATTTATGTGCTATATACTTTTTATGGTCTTTAAAGACTGATTAAGTACTACATACATTTCAAATTTTATTTTTAAAAAATCAGAAATTTTACACCTGTGTAGTGATCAAATAGATCGTTGACAGAGCAAACTAGAGACTTATATAATTACTTATATGAACTGAGAACCAATGGCCTCAACAAAGGAGCCTGCAAATTACCATATCTACATGCTAGGAGAAATACTGATTCCCTCAAACAGAATATGGATTCAGAAACATGGTAAAACATACAAAAATACAATGCCACAGCCACATCATGTATACACAATATCGTTAAAAGCGAAAACTCATAAAATACAGGAATCAACTAATGATATACATGTACCAGTATTTAATTTAACTGACAGGATTAAGATTCCTTATTCCCCACGTTGCACAGAAAAGAAAAATATGAAAATGTTGCTCTTTACTCACCGTTGGTACGTATTCAGAGGGGAATTTATTTGTTGTGTAAGAAATTAGAAGACATGTTTTACCAACAGCACCATCACCCACAACTACACACTTAATCGTCTGCATAGCTGAAGTCTGCTACTTTATCAGGTCCAAGATTAATCTAGAAAGAACAAAAGAAAACAATTGCATATTTTTATAATTTTGTACAATGGGAAATATTTTTTGAGCCCAAGCCCAGCTTCTGTATTAGCACCCCAATAACTTTAGTCAACGCCTGCCAACCTAGCAGTTCGAAAGCACCTCCGGGTGCAAGTAGATAAATAGGGACCGCTTACCAGCGGGAAGGTAAACGGCGTTTCCGTGTGCGGCTCTGGCTCTGGCTCTGGCCAGAGCAGCGATGTCACGCTGGCCACGTGACCCGGAAGTGTCTCCGGACAGCGCTGGCCCCTGGCCTCTTAAGTGAGATGGGCGCACAACCCCAGAGTCTGTCAAGACTGGCCCGTACGGGCAGGGGTACCTTTACCTTTACCTTTAACTTTAGTCAAACAGGTCTATGACAGTTGAAGCAGCTAAAAAGTTGAAACAAAAAATTCAGAGGCAAGAGACTTTCAGGAGGAATCTATTTTCCTTCTCAACATCTGATAAGGAACCACAATTGATTAAAGAATAATTTCAAGTTGGGCTCTAGTTTTATTTCCTCATCACTTGGAAACCCAATAAACCTTCATGGAAGCTCAAAGGGCCTACATGAAGGAGAAAACATTGCTAAAAAGTTACTGGCACGTTATTTAAAAGGTATTCACCATTAATGCTCCCCTACTTTCAAATACTGTAAGGTTAGGAACAAGAAAGAAGCAAGTATTTATGTAGGATCTATGTGCATTTTGTATGATTTTGTCTATGAAGAAATGTGATATATACATACATCTCAACCCACTTCAATTTCTATCTAATCTGAATTTCAAAGTTAGTAACAAGCTTTAAATGTCTTGCTCTTGCCAAGCTGGGGACCTCCAGCCTACATATCCGGTACCACAGCTGGAATCTGCCTTCTAACCACAAGCCCTTTCCTTCCTGTTTTGCAAGTAGACACCCAGAAGTAAGAATGACATCCTAGCCAACCAAACACACACACTAAACAATTGATATTTTAATTTCAGAAACAATTTCTACTACATAGGAAAATTACTATCTTTCGCACCACACCTTTTGGCCTGTTTGAGATCAATAACATTAAAACGAACCCTTCAAAATATGGCTTGACATGGCATCTAATTCCACCCTTTGGTGCTCTAAATCAGTTTCCAGTTATTAAAGAAAATACAAATCAGATGCAGCTCTTTTTGCTATTACTGTGGTGAGAGGTTAATGCGCTTTTCTGAAGATGAAACATTTCAGAAAGTTACATATGCATACATATGCATGCTGCCCACTTCCTTTAAAAAGCCCCATTTAGTACAGCTACCTTTGGGTTGCCATGTGTCCAGGATTTCCCAGAATACTGCAGTCGGAAGAAGTCCAGGTAGAAATCGCAAAAAAATAAGAGTCTGGGGAAATCCAGACGTATGGCAAGCTTTGTTGGCAGTGTTGTTTTTTGCAATTTTCCTTAAAAATAGCTTGAAGACTTTCCTGTCCAGATTTTCACTGTTTGAAATGCTAAGCTAACTACAAAAGTACCTTGGTTTAAGAACAGCTTAGTTTATGAACAATTTGGGATTAAGAACGCTGCAAACCCAGAAGTAGGTGTTTTGGTTTGTGAACTTTGCCTTGGAATAAGAACATGTTTCACTTCCTGTTGAGTGTGTTCCATTTGTAAACTGAGTCCCCCACTGCTATGGGAAAACACACCTTGGTTTAAGAACGCTTTGGTTTAAGAACAGACTTCCAGAACGGATTAAGTTCATAAACCAAGGTACCACTGTGTTTCCTTCATCTAGATAAGTACATTGTTCTTACTTCTAACAGCATAGATACACACTGATCGATGAGGTCACAGCTCCCTCCTACTGTTGGGTGTGTTCTCCTTTGAGTCACTGTACTTTGCCTTGTTCCTTTCCTCTGTGTGCTTTACTATCTCTTTTGCAGAGACACACCAACACAGAAGTAGGACTGGAAAAGTACTGAGGAATATTGGATAAGGTGGGAGGGCATACATCTAGCTTGCCTTTAGCAGTTAAGAAGCATTATTTAGAAAGCTTTGCTAACACTTGTTAACACCCTCTCATCAAAGCATACCTCACTCACTAAAGTCCTTATGCTGATGCTCAGCTATGGCAGCACAACTACTTAACAGGGCCTTCTGATGCACGCCCACCCACTTTGAACACAAGCCACACCTTACTGTGAGATGTAATCTCAGTAGAGCTTTCTTGACTTTCCTTCTCTCACAAGTGTCACATTTTACCTAGTTCACAAAGTGTTCTTACAAAAGTCAACCAACAGGAATGTTACCCATTCTTAGACTTCACCATACCAGCCACCAAAGGAAGATAGGTAGCTCTTCTAATCTTACATATACTACCCTTCAGATCGGAAGAGTAAACTAAAAGGAAAATCCACTGATCATTTTCAGGGTATCCTGGTTCAAACAATTATGCAGCTATGACTAATTTAAATGAATTTTCCATTTTGTAAAGCAAAGTGTAGACTAACAATCTGCCATAAGTGGTCAAACACAAGTACAACCTTTATACTAACCTGTAAGAGTAAATAAGAAGCTTTACTAACACAGTCCATATCCACAACTGCCCTGACCTGAAAATATGTATTTTGCTCTGGAGAGAGCCCATGGTCAAGCAAGACTCTCCAGTATTCTTCGATGCTTGGAAAAACATGAAAGTCTGACTTCAGCAGCATTGGGAAATGGTAAGGGCTGTTCCTGATCCTGTGCTGAGCCTGAGACACAAGACGTCTTGCTGCTTTCTGAAGTTTAATGGAATGGGGACATGGCTCCATTCCTCTCCTCAGCTGTGGCGAACAACACTCAACATAATGTTATAAGACCCTGCCCCTTCCTGAAAGGGGTGGGGCAGGGCCACGATAATACATTTTAGCTGGCTAAATAAGCCAAAATTTGTTGACTCTGATAGCTACCTTTCCAGAACAAGGACTAGCACAACCACAAACATTAACTGAAAGTGGTCATACCTGCAAAATTTAGATAGTTAAAGGGCTTAAAACAAGAATATGAGCTCATATAGGTAGGCTCAGTGGATTATTTTTGTGAACCAGAGATGGAATCTGAACACCAGTAATAAATTCTTTTCTGAGTGGGGCTACTGTTAGATCCCAGTATCAAGCCCACAATACACAAACACTGTGCCATACTTATAATGCTTTGATGCCCAAAGGTAGATTTTTCTCTAATCTCATTACATGTAAAAGTATGAGAAAAGTATTTTAGAAAGTATGGAGTGAGTATCTAGAGATTAACACTAGGTATATATTAGTTTCAACTGTTGTTTTAAACCTGAAAGCACTGGATGATACCTTTTAAAGAAAACAAAAAATACAATCCTGACTTTTTTTTAGTATTCACCCTGGTATTTGCTTTCCTAATTTTGAGGTGAAATGAAAAACATGTTTCCACACACATCATCACCCTGTTCAGATTACATATTCCAAATAGCAGAACACACACACTAGAAACAAGGAGATGAAGAGCACTGAGCAGATGCTTTGCTTCACAGAAGCTCCTAGCAATAGAGTCAACAGACCCCTGGATTATTTATCAAAAGAATTACTGGTGCCCTGAAATCTAAGAAGCTACCTGAATTCCACACAAATAATAACCAGCTGCACTCTTCCTAAACTCACTATGCTAATTTCTTCTGACACACACTAATAGAAAAAAGAGAGCATTGTTATAGCTTGGTTTAAAGCAGTTCTTCATGAACATTTCTAAGCTAAGACTACCTCATCAGTAGTTAACACTGAACAAATTTTACATTTTTAATTTTTCATCTTTAAATATATTTGAGTAGAATTTAAGCATGACAGAGGCAGGGGGAAGCAAGCCTATGTCTTAAAGGAACCACATAATAGCAAGAGAGTCAGTGTGGTGTAGTGTTTAGAGCAGGCATCCGCAACCTGCGGCCTTCCAGATGTTTTGGCCTACAACTCCCATGATCCCTAGCTAACAGGACCAGTGGTCAGGGATGATGGGAACTGTAGTCCAAAACATCTGGAGGGCCGAAGGTTGGGGGTGCCTGGTTTAGAGTGTCAAAACTAGAACCTGGGAGAGCAGGGTTCAAATCTCCACTCAGTTATGAAGCTCACTAGGTGACCTTGAGTCATTCACTGCCTCTCAGCCAACCTACCTCAACAGATTTGTTGTGAAGAGGGGCAGAACAATGGACACCACCTTGAGCTCCTTCAGAGAAGGTGGGATATAAATGCAACAAATAAATAATAAACAGATAGCAATCAGTCTAGCAAAAAAAGGGGAGGGAGCCCCCAAAATGAAAATAGCTATTCATTGTGTGACCCACACAGGAACATGTTAGTATTCACATGGGTCATGACTCACAAGTGTGAGAAACCCTGATTTAAAATGACAAATATAAAGTATAGTCAAGATCTTTAAAGTAGGCAAGTGTGATACTACCAGTCCAATATAGCAGGTTAATTTAGGAATGTCTCATTGAGCCCTTGGATCCAGGTTCCATTAAAATAAAAGACCTCAACAACACGCTAAATAAAACTGAATGCATTGCTTTCATAAGATATGAATTAAAAATTCACATATGCATAATGGACATGACTTTTAACCTTTCCTTAAAAAATAATTGATGAATGTAACACCCATGGGCACCACAGTGTTCTCAGACACATCACTGATGCTTGCCAAGGTCCTCTGCCTATCTCTATTTTATGGTTTTTTAAAAAATAATAATGAGGGTTTATTTTTAAGCTTTGGGGTTGTAATGGGGGGGGGGTTGCCTATCCTTCGTATGCATAGTAAGAGTCTTTCTTTTGTCTGTGTTTTATTGGTTTGTGGGGATGTACATGCTCTGCCTGCTGAAGGCAGAGTCTGCACACTGCCAGTTTTCTTCTCTGAAAACTGTATCTGTGGTGCCCACCACGGTTTCTTAGATTTCCAAATGCTCCTTGGACCCAGAAAGGTTGGGAAACCTGAAAACAATTGCATGGGAAAAGTAATAGGAAGTAGAACTCTTGCAATCACAATTTCGAAAGATTCACGTCAATGAGACACACACACACACACACACACACACACACACAACCATCATCAGATAGAAACCTCAAGTTTATGCAATGGAGATAAAAAGGAATAGGGAAAGGAAACTGTTAGATTAACAAGCACTAAAAATAAATTAAAAAAAGAACAGCTTGCTGATTGCTTTGCTAAGCAAACAAGTAAACAACGATTTTTGCAGACACAATTCAACTAGACTAAAGTGTTACAATAGTTAAAACAGTATATAATTTGTCCCATCTTTCTAGAAACATTGTCCTCTAAAACCAATTGTATTGTAAAGAGGTGCTACTCTCTCTGTAAACTGAGATTTGCCCACATACTCCCTAGGTGGCTACTAACCCACAGTAAAGTCCTCCAAATGCCCTACAGTAATCAATGAGAATTATTCTGGGTGAACATGGCTGACATTTTTCTAACACCATCTATCATCTGTCTGCATAAATGCACAAGAAATATCTGGGTTAACTTCTCTGGACACATACATTAGGGGATTTGATTTATAGCTAACAGGCAGTACATAGCTTCAAGGTCAGATTAAGTGCATCAATTCCTAGCCAAAGAAGACTACAAACACAGAGCCACTACAGAAAGTACCAGGTTACCATTTGCTTCTTTCTTATCATAAAGGAAGCTTCATAGGGAGTTTCTATACCAAAAAGTACTATTACATGATTCAGTCTATGCTGGATGCTAGTCAACATGCACAAGCACACTATGAGAAAAGACAAGTTTGCAGCCATATGCAGAGAGTTTAATTACAAAGTAAAATGGCTTTTATGGCTGTCCTTTTAGTGTCCATGCTTGGAATAAATAGCTGATCCTCGTACTGCATACACCTCATTGCACGCATACAGGCTCAAACAACCTAAGGAGTTTCCATCACAAGATTTCTGTGAACATTCTTCCAGTACAATATTTGTTAACAGAAAGCATGCTTCTGGTGGTCTCAATACCTGGGTACCCAATAACTCACTGTACTTTTACACACAGCAGTAAGACTGATAATAAGGGCTGTAGCTCAGTGGCAGAACATCTGCCTTCAATACAGTAGGTCCAAGGTTCAATTCCCGCCATCTCCAGGGCTGGGAAAGATCCCTGCAAGAAACCGTGGCAGATCACTCACTGCCAGTTAAGTGCTGGCAGTACAAAGCTAGCTGGACCAATGGTCTGATTCGGTATAAGGCAGCTTCTTATGAGCTAGTTGAAAGGAATTACCACCTCACTTTGCAATGAAACCAACAAAACAAATCTGCATTTAGAAGGTCTCAAATTAGTTGTGCAGAAGGCTCAATTATTTCTGGCAGCCACATACACAGATGTGTAGGTGACTACTAGGCAATAGTCTGAAGATCTCAAAACCTTGCTACATTTGAATGCACTTTCTATAAACACCAACTTCATTTTGGTACCTATTGAGAAAATATATATCAAACTGTGTGTGTAAATTAAGATGAATGTTTATTGTATTGTGAAAGTAAACTGTCTTTTTGTTTTCCCCTTTAATAAACTTGCAAGCAAAAAAAAATCACAACAAAATCTCATTCTACTTAACACCATCTTTGATCATGATGGTATTAGCTTCACCACACTGGCCAATTCCTTCTTACACTCCAAGGACCCCAATCTGGACAGATAATAATAAAATCTGAGAATTTATAGTGTCTTCAAAGTGCTTCAAATAATCCTTACAACCATTCTCTAAAGCAAGGGTGTGCAAACTGAAGCCTTCCAGAGGTTGCTTGGACTACAACTCCCATCAGTCCAGCTAACACGGCACACTGTCAGGGATGAAGAGTGTTGAAGTCTAACAACATATAGGTCAGAAGTTGACCACAGCTGCTCTAAAGCAGCTGTATTATCCCCATGTTGCAGATTTGGGGGCAGGCGAAAGAGGAGGACTGATGCTCTTCTCCTAAGACCCACTTGTGCAGAGCTGAAATGTGAATCAGGGTTTTCTCAAATGATAGCTCTCCGCCATTCTGCAACACCAGCTGTACGTAGAACAGTGGACTGACTCAGTACAAGGCAGCTCCATATGCCAATTGTTTGCAACATGCAATTTATTCTGTGAAAGTACTGTAATGTATTCTGTTCTGTGTGGTTGATTTTAAGATTTGTTTAAAAAATGTGAACACCCAGCCACAGTGAAGTTATAGATTCAAGGAGTGCATTAAGAACCTCAAATCTGCTCTTATTATTGTCATGAAACAACAGCCTCATAAATAAGTCACTAAAGTTTCTAGCCTTACTTAAACTTGCCTACTAAGTGGGCTATTGGGCTGTGTTTCTCCTCAGCCAACATAAAAATGTAAGCTAGTGGCCCTTCTAGCAGGCTATAAAATTAAAAATGCGTGCTTAGTTTCCAGGCTGCCCACAAACAAGGAGGCTTCCCCTTCTTCATGGCCAACATGAAAATGAAAGAGACTGGCAGGGGGAGTCTGTCCTCCCCCACTTATTCACCCAGATGCATGGGATCCCTTTCTGTCTAAAGTCAGAGGATCTTCTTAACGCAAGGCGGTGATATAGTACCACTAAAGATCAGCAATCTATCTCCTTGATCTTTCATAAACATCTATATACATGGACAGCAATGTATATCTGACTGCGAGGCTAAGGCAGAAAGGGTGGCTGGTCTATGTGTCACCTAGCCAATTCCAGTCTCCTAGCCACTGAATTATTGGTATTTTAATTCACATACTGCAGGTGGCAGGACAGAGAATACCAATAAAGATGTTCAAGGTACTCAATATATATTAACTTACATCAACCCTGACAACAGTCTTATGAAATAGGCCAGAAATATTAGCATCCTCTTCCAAATATCACAGATGGGGAAAGTCTTAGGTTGGAGCAGCTTCATCTAAGGCCCATCAATCCTGGTCATTGCCCACACTTGCTACGGCAAGTGAATTGTAGATCAGTGACATCTGGAGGGCCAAAGGTTCCCCATACCTTACCTAAGCCCACCTATGGAGTTTCTGGCAGCAGAGGACAAGGGAGAGGAGAGAAATACTTCCTGAATAGTAGCTAAACCTCTCTACTGATTCACCAGCTTTGGAGTGGGGGTGGGTAGGTAGTGATTATGGTTTTCATACTGCAGAGAAGGGAAATATATTACACCAGTTTTGGGTTCAGACTACAGTGGTGCCTCGCAAGACGAAATTAATCCGTTCCGTGAGGCTCTTCGTATAGCGGTTTTTTCGTCTTGCGAAGCAAGCCCATTGACAGCTTAGCGGATTAGCGCTATTAGCGGTTTTTAGCGGATGAGCTGATAAGCGGCTTAGGGCTTAGGAAAAGGGGGGGAGGGGAAAAAACCCCGCAGGAACTCGCAAGACATTTTCATCTTGCGAAGCAAGCCCATAGGGAAATTTGTTTTGCGAAGCGCCTCCAAAACGGAAAACCCTTTCTTTCGCCTAGCGGGTTTTCCGTCTTGCGAGGCGTTCGTCTTGCAGGGCACCACTGTACATTTGCTGCATGTAGCTCACAATGAAATCGACAGGACTTGAGGCAAATCATGGCTAACTTGTCCCATGGATTTCAATGCAGCTACTGTACTCAAAACTGCATGCAATCCATAGCATTTAGAACTCACAGCACTTCACACGTAAACTGGCTGAAATCCTAATTAGGAGATCAGCATTATTATCATCCCCTATTTTAGCTAAGCCTGAATACAAAATAACCATAGAGTATGTTTTCCCTCCATCCTCCATTTTCCTCTCCATGTTGTCTCCCTCCTTTCCGTTTCCTATATTCTCAGTGACAACAACCTGTCTACAAAACTCCATTTCCCTCTTCAACGTATCTCCTTCTGTACTGCAATACAGGGACCTGCCCTGTCACCCTTTGCAAGCCCATCAGAAGAAGAGACCTCTTCCACAGGGACCCCCTTCACTGACATTACAGACCTGTCCTACATTACAGACCTGTCAAGAGACAGGGCCTACCATCCTATCCTCTGTAATCCCTTCTGGAGCAGAGACCTCTTCTCTCACTCTCTGTAACACCCCCTGAGGGCAAGGGTGAGAGGCAGGGGCATGCCAACAGAGATCCCCTTTCCTCCTCCAGCCTCTCTGCTCCACTGGAAGCAGGGGTCTGTCCTCTCCTCCCAAGGTAATGAACCTGTCCTCCCATCTGCTCCCTAAGCCCCTCACAAGATGGGGGGGGGGCAGGGTCATAGTCAATGGAATCCCCCATTTCTCTCCCCCTCCTCCTGCCTCTTTCTTGCCAGTTTCCTGCATTAAGAGGGCCTGTCATGGGGGAGGGTGCTGCTCCCAGCGGGGAGGCAAAGGGACATCCCCACCACCTCAAGAAAGATCCTCCCACCCTGCCTTGTATTCTGGTGGGCCAGAGACCGGGTCTCTTCTGCCTTTTTCAGGCCCAGGACACACTTTACACCCAAACATGCATTTTGGGACCGATTTCTTTTCACTATACACACACACACACACACACACACACACACATATATATTTGTGAGGCAGCAGGGGCTCTTGTGGCAGCCCCCCTTAGATCCGGCCACGAATGGTCTCCAGGTGCTGGGTCGGGGGCCTGATCCAACAGGAGCACCGCCCGCCACTCAAACATATATATAGCAAAATGTTTTTATACATTAGAAATGCACGTTTTAACCCAAACGTGCATTTGGGGGAGCCCTTTCTTTCAAGCGGGTCTGAAGCAGACTAAAAAGGCCTGCTCCATATAGGCCTGGATTGGGGGGGGGGGAGAGAGAGAGAGACCTGTCCCCGGGAGGCCCCCTCCCTGTTCTCTCTCTTCCTCTCTTCCTCTGCATTGGCGAGGGCCCCGTCCACGCCCAGCTGGGGGGGGGGGGGAGATTGCGGCGGGGATATACACGGAGGAATGTGGGGGAGGGGGGAACCGAGACAGGAAGAAAGGGGGAAAAAGACCGAGCGGGGAGGCCAGCCGGTAGATAAGGGAAGCCGGCGGAAAGGCGGCCCGGTGTCCGCCCTCAGGATGGTGCTGGTGGGGAGAAGAGGAACTGTCTCCTCATAAACGGGGCGCGCGGATAAAGAGCCTAACGGACGCCCCCCCCCCATCCTCCGCCAGTAGCCCCCCTCCCCCTCTTCCTTCCTTTCTTCTTCCTCCTCCTCACGGAGCTTCCGGTCGCCCCTCCCCCACCTCGCTCGGGAAACCGTTTCCCCTCCCCCCCGTCAATCAAGCGGAAAAGGATAAAAAAAAAACCCCAGGGCGACAGCGGCGGCGTCTTCCCCCCATCGCGCCGCCTCCGCCCCACCGCCAAGAAGAAAACGCCCCCCCCCCTCCACCCGCGACCCCTCTCCGTACACACCCGGGCCCGTCCGCCTTCGCCTCGGCGGCACCAGCGCCTTACCTCACGCAGGGCGCTCTCGCTCTCCTCCGCCGGGCGTTGGCAGCTCGCTGCGGGGTCTCCTCGCCTGGGCAGCAAGGGCGGGAGGGGGAGGAGGGCCGGGGCGTGCGCGCTGACGTCACCGCGCTCCGCAGGAGGCGGGGCTCCGGGAACGGAACAGAGGCTTCGTCGTTTCGAGTGGGAGGGGGAGCGGATGAGCGGAGCCTATTTCTATTTATTTATGGCGTTGATAGGGCATTCCTTTTCCTCCAAGGGGGTGTACGCCGTTCTCTCCCCCACTCCTCAATACAATACCCCCCCCACAACAACAACCCTGTGAGGTCGGCCGAAACTGATTCCAAGGTCACACCCGGTGAGAGCGTTCATGGCTGAAGGGGTGGGATCTGAACTCAGCTCTCTCTCCCAGGTCCCAGTCCTGGGAACTGCAACCAACGAATCCATCTTTATTATGGTCAAATACCAGGCAGTTCCCAGGAACTGTAGTTTAGCCTGCCTGTCTGCAGCAAGCAGATTCCTGGCTATTATTTATTTTGGCCTTGGACATAGGAAGTAGGCAGATCTAGACAGTTTGACCATGACTCTCAGGATTTAGCCTCCTCAGCATCTCTGGCATAAGAAGTCTGAGCGAATTGTATTTATTATTACGAAATAAAATACCGTATTTTTCGCTCCATAAGACGCACCTGACCATAAGACATACCTAGTTTTTAGAGGAGGAAAACAAGAAAAAAAATATTCTGAACAATGGATGTATGATTTTTGTGGTTTATGCTGTGGCCACAGACATGTGATTTGACGGTGAGTTTGGGGTAGCCCAATGCAAAAATCCTGAGAATCCATGTGGATCCATGCTTTGTAACCACGTTTTTGCGCCCTATTTAAAAAAAAACCCATGATCTGCTTTTTGCTCCTGGGCAATTCGGCTCCAGGGACCACGCATTCACTCCATAAGATGCACAGACATTTCCACTTACTTTTTAGGAAGAAAAAAGTGTGTCTTATGGAGCGAAAAATACGGTATTATTACTATATTTATTCATACCCTGCCTTTTTCCCTGTTGTGCACTAAAGGTTGTTTCGGATAAAGTTAAGAAGAGCTAGAAATATAGCAGGGGAAATCATTAAAAATAAACAGTGATAGAATTAAAACTCTCTATATATTATCTGTTAAAAACATAGAGATAATTACAATAAAAATAGCACCAGCATGGTAAGAGTAAATTGGGCAGGTAAATTTCTGCCTGGCTTGGCAGGGGATGCTTCCCAGTAGATCAGCTTCCCCAGTCCTCCGTTCTGTAGAACCAAGTGCCACCAGGGTCTGTCCATTTACCCACCAGGTGCCCTTCTCTTACCCCCTCCTGGTCCCCATGCCAAGTGGTATTATTGCCCTATTTCACCCTATTCCTTGGAACCACTTGGCAACACTCTTCACAGTAAGCATCTCCTTAACTAGATAGAACTTTAGCGGTCACTAAACAACTTTTGAGCATGTTTGTTGATATTACTACTATGTTTTCCACTTAGGCCTCCCAATACTTAAGATATGGATTGATTAAAGGGGTTTTAAAATTAAAAAATCAATTATGGAAGAAATTAAAGGTAAAGGTAAAGGTACCCCTGCCCGTACGGGCCAGTCTTGACAGACTCTGGGGTTGTGCGCCCATCTCACTCAAGAGGCCAGGGGCCAGCGCTGTCCGGAGACACTTCCGGGTCACGTGGCCAGCGTGACAAAGCTGCATCTGGCGGTCCCTATTTATCTACTTGCACCCGGAGGTGCTTTCGAACTGCTAGGTTGGCAGGCGCTGGGACCGAGCAGCGGGAGCGCACCCCGCCGCGGGGATTCGAACCGCCAACCTTTCAATCGGCAAGCCCTAGGCGCTGAGGCTTTTACCCACAGTGCCACCCGCGTCCGATTAAGTTACATTAATCCAGCTTTGTCTCCCAAGTACTGGAGAGGTTGTCCTGGTTGAGGCTCTTACATGTCGTGGCACTATCCCCATGGTGCCCTTTTCTTCCTTCCTCAAACGTCAGTGGAACAGCCAATAGTTTGCTTCCTTATGCTGCATTATCATTGTTGTCAAATCTCAGTTGATCAATATGTGTCCATTTTTATTGATAACATTTAAAAAATTTAACTCTTTGCAATGCTTTTTATGACTGTATTCACTGGCATGGAGTCCTGTCACCTCTTTTTTTAATTTTGCTGCCCTTAGCAGCCATTTTTTGCAGCCAGCCTCAGCAATTTTATCAAGATATGAGTGCCAACATCTCTTTTTCTAATTCATTAAGAAACAGCACTGGGTCTATGAGTATGCAAGCTTTAGAACTGCTGCCGCTATGATTCGCTCCCCAGTACCTTAAGACAGGAGTGGGGAATCATTTTCAGTTTGAGGGAGGCAGTAGGCCAGTGGCGTGCAGAACAGGAGGGGTAAATTATTATTATTAGCCAGGTTACAGGGAACCAGGCAGAAAGCCTTCTCCGTAGTGGCACCCACCCTGTGGAACGCCCTCCCACCAGATGGCAAAGAGAAAAATAACTACCAAACTTTTAGAAGACATCTGAAGGCAGCCCTGTTTAGGGAAGCTTTTAATATGTAATAGGTTATTGTATTTTAGTGTTTTGTTGGAAGCCGCCCAGAGTGGCTGGAGAAATCCAGCCAGATGGGTGGGGTATAAATATTAAATTTATTATTATTATTATTATTGAGTTTCTGCGTCTCATCCACAAAAGGTTTCTGCATTCACTTACAAACACACACACATACGCATCTGCCTTTCAATACAAGCAAGCACACTTTAAGGACACATTCCAGCTTGGCAAAGAAGTTGTGAAGCAGGGGTGTGGCCTTGGGAGTCCTGAAGGGGCCACATTTGGCCCCCAGGCCTGAGGCTCTCTACCCTGCTGTAATATTTGCAATGGTAAAACATCCTCTGCATTGGGAGTCAAGTCTCCTAACCACAGGACACTTTTATGACCAAGGTGTGTGATAGAAAAGAAACCCAAGTCAGTCGCTCAGCTTCGGGGCAGCTCTGCCTGGCAAGTACCAGCACTCTTCCGGAGAAAGAGTTGCATATCCTTTGTAGGCAAGTGTCAGGGAGGAGTCAAAAACCCACTTCCTAATGCATGTGCTGGAGTCGGTCCTCTTTTGCAAGCATTTGTTTTTAATTGAGGGAAAAACACCAAGCATCAACTTAGTTCAAAAAGAACAACATAATTGTGTTCTCTCTTTGAACAACAGCCAAATGTTCTGTAGGAAGAATCACTCACTGCAGCAGCCTTATGTATAGAGCTAACAGCCTTGCTGGATCAGACCAATGTCCCAGCTAGTCCAGTGTCCTGTCCTCACAGGTACCACCCAGATTCCAGAATTGAGAATAGGTGCACTCTCCTCTCCTGTGGTTTCCAGCAACTAGTATTGCTGCCTCCAATTGTGGCAGCAGAGCATAGCAATCATAGGTAGTTGCGACCGATAGCCTTCTCCCTCCATGAATTTGCCCAATCCTCTTTTAAAGCCATCCAAGTTGTGACTATCACTGCCTCCCATGGGAATGAATTCCCCCGTTTTAACCCTGTGCTGCAAGATTGCCCTCCAGTTCAGATCATCGCCTCTAAAGTCAGACCCTGACAGGGTCCAAACTAGAAGCAACTGACTAGGAAAAAGACCTTGGAGTCGTAGAGTTATAGCCAATGCTAGTCCTACTCAGAGCAGACCCACGGAAGAAGATGAGCATAGCTCTGAATAGGATTTAGTTGGATACAACCCAAGAGTTCTCTTGATAATACTGGCATATTATTTTCAACAGATTTACTATTAATTTCATCAGATCTGTTCAGAGGATAGCTTATTTGGATGCACCGTAAATAAATTAAGGAGTCAGAACCTCTTGAGCTATTGCAGATCTCCCAGCAGATCCTGATCTGTCTTCTGTCCATCCCTGATATAGCAGGATAATTCTTGTGTGGTTTCTTGGTTTTGTTTTAATTAGTCATGATGATATTGGGGTGGGGCCTCCTTGTTCAGCAGTAAGATTGACCTGGTATGCAGCTACAGCCTTCCATGTGCTCCTTTAACCTGGGGCACTGCAGATATATTGGACTACAACTTCCATCAGCACCAGAAAGTAGAACTGGCTGGGACTGATGGGAGTCGTAGTCCAAAAAAACAATTACAACGCTGGAAGTGATGGGAATTGTGGCCCAAAGTGTGTAGAAGGCACCAAGTTGGGAGGAGGAGTTGGTCTAGGTCCACCATTACATAGTAAGGCCTCGGAAGTTGGGCTCGCTGCAGGGGGGTAGCGCCGCTTGCTGGTTTAGCAGCTTCTCGAGAACGTTGAGCTCAGCGTCGCGCTTCTCGATGTCATCCGAAGGAGTCCAGGACATGTCGTGCTGCAGTTTGTAGGCACCAAGGAACTCGCTTGGGCAGCTGGCCCCCCATTCCTATGAAGGGGAGAAGAGAGAGAAGGAAAGAAACACTTATCAGAATGCCAGCAGAGAGTGTCTACACTGTGCTCTTGATGGAGCACCAAATCACTCAAAATTCACATGCAAAACAGATGCTCTCTACAGCTAGGCCAGTGTCCTTCAGGCTTGGGTCCTTGGCTGTTGTTGGACCACAGCTCCCATCACCCCTGAACACTGACTAGGGATGACTGGGAGCAGGAAGCCAACAAACATCTGGGGTGCAAGCCTGAAGAACCCTGCACTATGCTATGACAAGCATGTTGGCCGACCCCTAAAGCAGCCTTCTCCAAGTACACTGGTCCCAGCATATCCTACCCTGAATGATAGCAGTTCTCCGGGGTCTAAGGTCTCCAGCTGGGATCGGGAACATGAGTTCCTGCAGACATTGCTGGACTTCCAGATCCCACCAGCCCTAAACCACCATGCCCAGTGGTCAGGGATGATGGAAGCAAAAGTACAGCAAAATCTAGAGGGCTACAGGCCATGGTCTCCAGAGCCTCAGGCAAGAAGTCTTTCTCCATCACCTGGAGAAGCCAGGGACTGGAATTGGGACAGATCTGCATTGCCCCAAAGTGATGCAAATCCTGAAGCAAAGTTCTTAACCTGAAGCACTATTTCTGGGTTAGCGGAGTCTGTAACCTGAAGCGTGTGTAACCAGAGGTACCACTGTACTTTTTTTCTAATTCCGACACAATCCTTAGGAACGTAAAGAGAGTCAGGCTCGTGGCCCATCTAATCCAGCACCCTATTCTCACAGTGGCCAAGCAAATGTCTCTTATGAAGCACACAAGCAGGAACTGAGCGCAATTGCAACCCTCCCCTCCTGCAGTTTCCAGCAAATGGCACTCAGAAGCATACTGTCTCCAACAGTGGAAGTAGAACATAGTCATCAGGGTTAGTAGCCACTGCCCTCCATGAATTTGTCTAATCCATGTTTAAAGCGATCCAAGCAGATGGCCATTGCTGCCTCCTGTGGAAATGAGTTCCTCCTTATCTGTCTTCCAATATTCAGCTTCATTGGATTTTCATCAGTTCTAGTCTTACGGGGGGGCAGGGGGGACTTTCTTCTGTTCATTTTCTCCACATCAGGCATTATTTTTACAAGCCTCTATAATGTTGCCTCTTACTTGCCTGTTCTCAAAACTCAAAACCCTTTTAAAAGAAGGGGTCAGTACCTTAGGTGAAAGCATGGAGAAGTAGCGCTGGCCACTATCCCGCCTGTACAGGTAATAGACATTGCCCGGCTTTTTCACAAAGTTGCAGGCAACGTGGTGCAGATCAGCATCTCTGTTAGCCTCTTCCAAAACCTAGAACACCAGAGAGAGAGAGAGAGAGAGCATTAACACCCCACAAGAATCTTGGATACAAACAGTTGGCAAGAATGTGGCACTGATAACGCCAAGGTTACAGGTTCGATCCCCATATGGGACACCTGCATATTCCTGATAGAGACCAAATCACTGAAAATTGGCATGCAAAACAGATGCTCTCTACAAGTAGGCCAGTGTCCTTCAGGCTTGGGTCCTTAGCTGGTTTGGACCACAGCTCCCATCACCCCTGAACACTGGCTGGGGATGATTGTGAGCTGGAAGCCCACAAACATCTGGGGTGCAAGCCTGAAGAACCCTGCACTATGCTATGACAAGCATGTTGGCCGACCCCTAAAGCAGCCTTCTCTAAGTACACTGGTCCCAGCATATCCTACTCTTCAAAGTCCCTTCCAACTCTACAATTCTTTGATTCTATGAAATATTGCTCTTTCTCTCAAGCTTGCTGCTTTCCTCCCAAATCACATCACTGAAACTTTCAACTCTAAACTCTGGCTTTGTCCTTCTAACTAGCCTGTGCTGGGGAAGGGGGCCCACCCATTTGCCATCTCACACAGAGTCCTTTTCCTTTGTTCCCCCTTAAGGGCCCATCACCCAGGCAATCACCTCAGGGGACTTTTTTTTGCCTGCAGAGATCTTGTGGACCTCTTTGCATTTGGCTTTGAAGGCACCAGCAAACCAGCCAATTGGCTAGTGTGCTGTAGTGGTTAGAGATGGGGTAGCTGTGAGGATAAAACAGGGAAGTAGAGGAAAAAACCTCTCTAGGGTGCATTATTTTAGAACTTTGCAAGCCCTTTATAATGGAGTTCTTCCCTTCCCCACATTTACCTTTCTGGCTTGTTCCTGCAAGTACCGGATTTGTTCTGCTATGACAGTCAGTCTGTTGCAGGCATTTGCTCGGGTGAAATCATCAGCCTGTAGAAAAGAACGGAAACAGGAATATTTTTTAAAGAAGACTGGAAATCTGGGTCTCCATATAAGCAACAAAAGTTCAAGGGTGGTTTTTGTACAGCACTTTGAGACATTTGCGCAGAAGGGCATTCATAAATGAACAATAATAATGCATTTTAAATTAGTGAAGACCTATTGAAATTAATGGAAATAAGTTAAGTCATGGCCATTAATTTCAAGGTGTGTACTGAGGGGTGTAACCAACATTAGTGTGCTCAAACATTTTGACATATGTGAGTAGCAGTAATGACCCTTTTTTTGGTGTTGTTGTTTAGTCATTTAGTCGTGTCCGACTCTTCGTGACCCCATGGACCAGAGCACGCCAGGCACTCCTGTCTTCCACTGCCTCCCGCAGTTTGGTCAAACTCATGCTGGTAGCTTCGAGAACACTGTCCAACCATCTCGCCCTCTGACATCCCCTTCTCCTTGTGCCCTCCATCTTTCCCAACATCAGGGTCTTTTCCAGGGAGCCTTCTCTTCTCATGAGGTGGCCAAAGTATTGGAGCCTCAGCTTCAGGATCTGTCCTTCCAGTGAGCACTCAGGGCTGATTTCCTTCAGAATGGGACTCTTAAGTCTCCTCCAGCACCATAATTCAAAAGCATCAATTCTTTGGCAATCAGCCTTCTTTATGGTCCAGCTCTCACTTCCATACATCACTACTGGGAAAACCATAGCTTTAACTATACAGACCTTTGTTGGCAAGGTGATGTCTCTGCTTTTTAAGATGCTGTCTAGGTTAGTCATTGCTTTTCTCCCAAGAAGCTGGCGTCTTTTAATTTCGTGGCTGCTGCAGAGTACATGGTTCTCCCCCTCCTAGTTAATCCCCACAACAACCTTGTGAGGTAGGTTAGGCTGAGAGGCAGTGACTGCCCTAAGGTCACCCTGTGAGAGCTTCGTGGCCAAATGGGGATGTGAACCCCGGTGTCCCAGGTCCAAGTCCAGCATTCTAAACACTACACGAAACCGGCAAATGCAATTTGGGGGGCACGCTGACATGCTCACCCTAGGTGTCATCCAGAGGCCACCATTGCCAAGGCCCACGGAACAACCACCGAACATTCAATCAGGCATTAATAAACAAAAAAAAACCCCACTCTGCACGTGCCCGGAGGCTCATCAAACACAGGCGCTCTGCACGCTCTCAGAGGCACCCTCCTCGCTCACCTTTTGCACCTGCTCTGCTAGAGCCACCAAGTCCGAAGGCCGAGCCTTCCGCGCAGACGGCGCCAGCTGGAAGTTGGACTCCACCAGCGCCGCACCCTGAGACAAGGCGGCCGGAGACTCAGCAGCGACACCGGCTTCGGACTCCGCTTCCGCCCTGGCCGCCATTCCTCGTGGCACAAGCCCCTCCCCCTTCGACCTCCCATTGGCCTCCGATCGCCTTACGTCAGAAAGAAGGCGGGGCACCCAGGGGACAGAACGGAGTAGGCGGAGCCAGCCTTTCCGCCAATAGGGAGGCCACGAACGGGGGAACGGGGTGGGTGGACGAGTCGCGGAGGGGCGGAGCCTCAGGAGATTAGAGGCGCGGTTCCCTTTTGTAGGCGTGGCCACTCAGAGCCCCTCTTAAGAAAGTAGGCAGGAAATGGGCGGAGCTTCTGGGAGCGGTGCATAGACTTGCTAAAATTTTAGACTACCACTAGGCTTCTGAAGTGGTATTGCGGGTATCAGCCGAACTTTCTCCCACCTTTTTCCCCCAAGGGGAAATCCAAAGTTTTAAGGTTAGCTGTGACTTAACAAAGTCAGGGAGGAAAGTGCCAAGCGAGTAAAGTCCCTCCTTTTTATGATCCAGGTCTTGTTTCGCTTGTGACATTTAAGAAGCGCAATCGGAAAGAAATCTCACTGCCTTCGGTGTACAGTAGCTGTGCAGCCCTACCCGTTTCTACTCAGAAGCAGGCTATTGAATTCAAGGGGATTTACTCCCATGTAAGTGGACTTAGCATTGCACCTGCCAAGAACATTTTTATTTAGTCAAGTCCATCCAACAGAACACGGACGTGTGTTTTGATTTTTAGCTTTTGATGGGTGAATCTTGAATGTTTTAAACAGCTGCTTCTGAGAGTTTCTTTTTTATTTCTTGAGTCTTCTTCTTTTTTTATAAACCACTTCGAGGTTCAAAGCAGCGCATCAAGCTTCGCAATGAACAAATAAAAATAGCTGAATAAGAATTGCAGGAGAGTAGAATAAAAAACACACAATTTAAACCTAGCATTAAAAATAAAGAGCACCCATAAAAAAATTCGGCGTGGTTATGCACAAAACTGGGAGTACGTCTCTGCAGGGAGGGCGGAGTCTCTGGAAGAAGAGATGCCGGGGGCGGGGCCTCCGGGAGAGGGGCGGGGCTATTTGCTACCGGGGGCGGGGCCTCTTCCCTGTCGGGGTGGGCGTGGCCAGCCCCCCTGCGCGCCCCTTCGCAGCCGGCGAGCGAGCCACGATGGCGCCCCGGGATCTGCTTGCGCGGCCCCTCTTTGGGCTCCTGGTGCTGGCGGCGCAGCTCTCCGTCCCTGCCGTCGGGGCCGAGACGGACCTTTCCTCGCTTCCCGCGGACATGCTGCTGGCGGCGGGCACGGAGGCTTACGCCCGCGGGGACTGGAGCGCCGTTATCCTGCATATGGAGAGGGCGCTGCGGGCGCGGGAGGCGCACCGGACGCGCCTGATCCAGTGCCGCTTGCGCTGCGCTGCCAACAGCACCGACGGAGCCCCGTCTCGCCCGGCGGAGGACGAACAGCAGCACCCGGCGCCTCCCGCCGTCGGAGAGCGGCGCCCGCTGGACGACCTCCGCTTCTTCGGGCAGCTCCTCCGCCGCGCCGGCTGCCTCCGCAAGTGCCTCCCCGACGGCGCCTCCCGCTACCATCTCGGCGAGGAGACGGAGCTGGAGTTCCGCAAGCGCAGTCCGTACAACTATCTCCAAGTGGCTTATTTCAAGGTAGCCTGTTCACTTGGATCGGGGACTGATGACGATAGGATTTGGGGGGGGGGATCTTTTCAAATGGATCGGGACCTTCTCAGGGAGGAAAGGAGTCACGGGAGCCCCTCTGGGGGATCTATCCAGCTTGGTTTGGATTCCTCCTGATCCTCTCTGCGTATTTACCGGGGAAGTAGGCCCCGTCGAGTTCAGTTGGATTCAGTTTTAGCAAAAGTTAGAGGGGGTTGGAAGAGATGGTTTGATGGTGCTGCTTGGAGCCCTAACTAATTTTAATATTCCTTTAAGAATGTGAGAAGAGCTCAAATCTAGTCTAGCATCCTGTTCTCACAGTGGCCAACAAGATGCCTATTGAGACAGCTTTGTCAGCAGATCAGGAGGCTCTTAATCTCATGGTTGTGGGTTCGAGCCCCACATTGGACAGAAGATTCCTGTGTTGCAGGAGGGTGGTCTAGATGACCATTGGGGTCCCTTCCAACTCTTAAAGGTAAAGGGACCCCTGACCATTAGGTCCAGTTTTGGCCGACTCTGGGGTTGCAGCGTTCATCTCGCTTTATTGGCTGAGGGAGCCGGCGTACAGTTTCCGGGTAATGTGGCCAGCTCTAGTGAACCAGAGCAGCCCACGGAAACACCATTTACCTTCCCAGCAGAGTGGTACCTATTTATCTACTTGCACTTTGATATGCTTTCAAACTGCTAGGTTGGCAGGAGCTGGGACCGAGCAACGGGAGCTCACCCCGTTGCGGGGATTCGAACGACCTTCTGATCGGCAAGTCCTCCCCAGGCCTTTTGACGACTCTGCTTTGCACTCCAGATGCTTCCCCATCACTAGCACGTGGCCCTCAGAAGATTTCCCAGAAGGGAATGCGTCCCCCTGGCTGAAGAAGAGTCCCCGTCCCTCCACTAGGCAGTCCTGGCAGTAGGGAAAACGCTTCCTTGCCATCTGACATTGTGTAGGTTGAGGTCGAAGAAACGTTAATAGGTTCGATGGAAAGAAACAGAGAAACTAGGCTACAGGTGAAGAGGCTGGAGGAAGGAGAGAGAAAGAAAACAGAAATTGCAAAGCCGCTAAGAGACAGAGCTGAAAATCTGCACAATCTTTCGCATCTCCACCTGCAAAATTGGGTATAATAATAGTGGTTTATCGTGCAAGCTTGTAAGGATTGCAGCTAGATAAATGCATGTGAAATACGCCAAGTGCTTAAAAGTGCCATACCGTATTTTTTGCTCTATAAGACTCACTTTTTCCCTCCTAAAAAGTAAGGGGAAATGTGTGTGCGTCTTATGGAGCGAATGCAGGCTGCGCAGCTATCCCAGAAGCCAGAACAGCAAGAGGGATCGCTGCTTTCGCTGGCTTCTGAGATTCAGAATATTTTTTTTCTTGTTTTCCTCCTCCAAAAACTAGGTGCGTCTTATGGTCTGGTGCGTCTTATAGAGCGAAAAATACGGTATTAATCGTATCTGTGTAATAAATTGCAGCTGTGGGTGAAAATAATCACACTGGGAGCAAGCAAAAAAACAGCACCATCTGCATCTCAAAACGCATCCATTATCAGAGAAATGGTTTTGCCGTTGCTGGCAATTGCAAGCAAGAAGAGCGCTGTTGCCCTCCGGTCCAGCTTGCAGTGTTCCCATTGAGACTTCTGATTAGTCACTGTGACAGGAGGATGCTGTACCAGGTGGGCCACTTGGTCCAGCATGCATCAGATCTGTCTCACATCCATGCTTAGGACTGGACCTGCCACTGCATTTCAGCCCCAATCCTGCTGCCCCATGAATGAACCTATGGGCTTTCTCTTTTGCCTCATGCACCAGTGACTGGGTCAGTTGCAATGCCATTGACCAATGCCTGGTCTTTGCCCAAGTCCTAGAAGTATCTCCCCTTTGTTGGAAGTCTGGGGAAAGTTGGAGAACTGAATCGGTCATTCCAGATTTCCTGTGGCACAATTGGAAAACGAAGGAATACTTTGTCCTTATATAGGAAGCAGCCTTGTAGAAAGCCCTGGGTCTCGGTTGCAATGTCTGAACAGAACAAAGCAGAGATGGAGGAGCTGATGAGTTTGAGCTGCCTGGATTCAGAGACAGTTATTGCAGAAAGGGTTTTGCCTTTAATCACTTTTCCAGTTCTGAAGAGTTGACCTGGCCTGTCTCTCTTATAGTCTCCATCCATTTGTCTGCCACATGTTCACTCCAGCCACTTAGAAAGTGTTTTTCCTGCTCCTTCCCCTGCGGCCAGAAGTTCAGCCCTTCCTCTCTCGTGTGTCTCTCTCTCCTCCCTACTTCCTTAGGAGGGGCGATGTGCCACGTCCATAGAGGGGCTGCGCAGGAAGACGAAAAAGAGGGGGGCCCTCCCCCGTGGTCTCAGGTTTCAGAGCCAATTCAACAACTGGAGTGGAGAAAGCAAATATGGAAAGAGCCAGGCTCTCTTTCTCCCCCACCAAAAACCAAAACCCTGTTGACTTCTCTGTGTCTGATTCCTAAGCTCTCTCCATTCTTAAAAGGCAAAAACCCGCAGTTTAATCCTCCTGCTTTTCCTATCTATCGGATACCGTGATTTATGTCCTCCAGCTGGCTGCCCTGCCTTCGCAGTGAACTGCTTGTGGGGTGTTTGCATGCCTTCCTGTTAGTTTTGGGGGGCCCTCTCTAGAAATCCTTTTCATTGTGCGTTTGTGCAAAGCTGTGCTCATGATGGTATCAGGACGGTTAGACGCGTTGCACAGACACACGCCTTCTTTTCCGAGTGATGCGTGTTCCAAAACTTCCTGCTGGAATCTTTTCGCAAATGTTCTTGGTTTTTTTTATTTTCAATTACGCTTTATTGTTTTTAGAAAACACAATCCATTAAAACAGCAACAAATCACTACGCAGGCATTAATAACAGCAGCAATCAGGTTTTTCCTCCAAAAGCCATTTAATATATATATATGTATATCTTTTAAAAATTAAAATATATCAATCATTTTCCAAGTAATAAAACCAATTAAAAACCCAGCAACAGGAAAATTTTTACTAAGAAATAGGGGAGGTCTTTTAAGAGGGATCTGGCCAGCTTCTTTAAGATTACTTCTAAAGCACAAATGTTGGAAGCATTTCATTGTCTATATCTCTCAGCAAACTTGAATGGAGTGGCCATAACAAATCTCATTCATTTTTTTTTTCTGCTTTGATGTGCTGTAGCTCCAGAATTGCCCCTCCAGATGGCAATAATAGGCTAACCCTAGGGAAGCATCACAGAACCATGAATAAAGCATGTGTGTGGACTCTTGCAGAATTCACACAAGCAATTTGGAGGGGGCTTTGGTGTGTGTGTTTTTTGGCTGTTCAGGGATGGCAGATAGTGCGACCTGCTGGCCATCAGAGTAAAAAGATTGCCCGCCGAGGGCAAGCCAGCCCAATGCCCTCAGGTGCCATGGAGGTGACTGCAGTATTGCCAGCGTTGTTGTAGAATTCAGCTGCCTCCCTGGTTGGCTTTGAATGGTGGTAGAAGGGGGTGAGGGAGGGGCAGCCTTTTCTGCCTCAGGCAGCAAAATGTCTTTGGCTGGCCCTGAAACTCTCAAGCAGCAGGGCTTGTTGCAATTTTGGTAATCTCAGGTTCAGCACCTCTGCATGTGTAGAAACTGGACTGCTATACAAAAGTAAAACATTTTATCTGCCCAGGCTCTTGGTTTTTAATTGGGAAGGTCACGTGGGTGTAACTTGGCTGTTTTCATGCTCATTTTTTAAAGTGGGGTAGGGAGAACTTGGGTAAGATATATATTTAAAAAGAACAATTTGTTTTGCTGGTGTGTTTGCATCCGATCTTAATGTCTGTTAGGTCTGTTTTTGTTGTTCACTTTGAGACAACTAATCGTCACCATCATTATTATCATTTTCAAAGCTTCACTCACCGGCCTCTGATACAGTGGTACCTCGGGTTAAGAACTTAATTCGTTCCGGAGGTCCGTTCTTAACCTGAAACTGTTCTTAACCTGAGGTACCACTTTAGCTAATGGGACCTCCCACTGCCACTGTGCCGCTGCCACACGATTTCTGTTCTCATCTTGAAGCAAAGTTCTTTACCCGAGGTAATATTTCTGGGTTAGCGGAGTCTGTAACCTGAAGCGTCTGTAACCCGAGATACCACTGTACTACTCTTTACTAGCATACCCTATAATAGCATAGGGATGTTTTAAATATTTAATGCTGTATTGTTTTTAAGACTTGATTGGGAGCCACCCAGAGTGGCTGGGGAAACTCAGCCAGATGGGCGGGGTATAAATAATAAATTATTATTTTTATATACCACCACCCCCCGCCCCACAGAGGTTTGGCTCAAACAGAATGGGACTGTGAAAGGCTCCCCACCTTTGGTCCACCAAATTTCATCTTATGTACACAACACTGTCTTTATTCCTCCCTCCCTCAGATCAACAAGCTCGACAAAGCCGTGGCCGCAGCCCACACGTTCTTTGTGGCCAACCCTGACCACATGGAGATGCGGCAGAACTTGGACTACTACCAGATGATGGCAGGCGTCAAAGATTCTGACTTTGTCGACTTGGAGGCCAAGCCGCACATGGTGAGAACGCCATTGGCCACTGTATGTCACCCATGCCCAGATTCTCCCCCCAACACACATACACACATATGCACAGAGAGAGTACATATTCTGCCCACAGGAGCTAACTCCTAGGGCCTGAGGGATCTCCAGCCCCCCAAATAAAATATTTGAGGGGATTGTCCCGTCCCCCTCAAGTTGATGGGCATTGCCATTCAAATGGTGTGCGTGCACCACATCATATGATCGATTATGAGGTGCGGGGTTTACCTCCCCCCTCCCCAATATTTTATTCAAAATGGTGCCTCTGATTCTGTCTATGAATTATTACCTAAGCTGGTCCAGAATCTATCCTGGGCTACCTAAATTCCACATTTTGAGCCACAAATGTGGTCTCCAAATGGGTCTTTCTGTGGACCGTGTGGCTTTGCACAGGAGACTTAGCAAGTAGGTGTCAGAGTTCAATCCTGCCCAGGGCTGAAACCTGGGGACACCTGTGAGGAGGAGGGAAGCCAGAACCCTCCCCCTCACCACAAAAAAATAAATAAATTCCGGCATCCCTCAACATTCAAACACGGTCATTCCAGCCATAAGAATGGAGGTTTCCACAGCAGCTGCTTGGGTTCCTGACTGGAAAATTCCCACCACAGGGCCTAGAGGTGGCCAATCCTGTTTCACCGCCTGAGGCGAAACAGCAATTGCTGCCGGCCCACTCCCCTTCTATTGCCGGAACCTCCCAGTTCTTGCAAGAGACAGGGTTCTCCCCAAAGTATTGAAGGCAACTCAAGTTCTGGGCTCAGGGACAGGTAAGATGAGTGGCAACACCACATGCTGGAACACCTCATTCTTGCTGACAGTGGCAGGAACAATGGGATGAGCTGGTCCAGACCAGAGCAGCTACATTGCTTGTCGAGCCAAACTACTTCCAGCATATAACACCTTGCTTGTGGGATTTGCATTGCTGGCCAAACTGCAACTGGGCCAAGTTTGGCGCTGACATACAATGCACGGTGCTTCTTACTGAACACCTGAGCAGATGGCCTGCTCCCTTACGTACCTCCTTCCGGTTTCAAAGATCCCAGAAGCCCTCTCCTCATTGACATGCAGCAGGGCCTCCAAGGTGGGTGCCCCATTCTGGGGAATCCGACAGGCACCCACCCTCTGTGCTTTCCAGAAATAACTGAAGGAATTTTTGTTCTGACAGGCTTTGCCAACTAGATAAAAAGGGTCTTTGCTGCGAGCCTTAATACAGTCTGAGAAAGGATTCCTCCAAGCATATGCTATGTGCAGTCTAGCTAAGATTGAGGTTGGTGGACTAGCTTCCAATCTGTGCTTCCTATCTCTCGCACAAGTTCTGACTGCTTCCCATGCTTTCCCCTTTTTTTTTGTAGGAAGAATTCCGCCTGGGTGTGAGTTACTACACAGAGGAGAAGCCCCAGGCGGCCATCTTGCACCTGGAGAAGGCACTAGAAGCCTACTGGGTCGCCGACACAGAGTGCCGAGCCCTTTGCGAGGGGCCGTACGATTACGAAGGCTACAACTACCTCGAGTACAACGCGGACCTTTTCCAAGCTATCATTGGTGAGCCCCAACCAGCGGCCGGAGTGTTGTGGACGAGCGAAAGAAACTCAAGGAATTCTTTTCTCTAAATGCCGAAGCGCCCCATTCAGTTTGTGGCTGGACTGCGCCACTCAGGAGCAGGGGACGTGGGTGGCGCTGTGGTCTAAACCACTGAGCCTCTTGGGCTTGCCGATCAGAAGGTCAGCGGTTCAAATCCCCGCAGCAGGGTGAGCTCCCATTGCTCTGTCCCAGCTCCTGCCAACCAAGCAGTTCAAAAGCATGCCAGTGCAAGTGAATAAATAAGTACTGCTGCAGCGGGAAGGTAAACAGCGTTTCCATGCACTCTGGTTTCTGTCACGGTGTTCTGTTGTGCCAGAAGTGGTTCAGTCTTGCTGGCCACATGACCCGGAAGCTGTCTGAGGACAAACGCCGGCTCCCTCGGCCTGAAAGCGAGATGAATGCTGCAACCCCATAGTTGCCTTTGACTGGACTTACCTGTCCAGGGGTCCTTTACCTTTTTCTTTTTTTTTTAACCACTCAGGAGCTTACGAAGTGAAGAGGGATGGGAGTTGGTTTGCCAATGCAGTCTGGGAAAATTAAATCCAAACCACAGCTGCAAAGGGGCAAAGCTTGCATTGATTGGCAAGTCCTGTTTGCAAAGGAGCAGTCAGGAGCTCAGTTTAAGGTTTGTTCCTTGTAGCCACAGCCTTTCCTGCCCCACACCTGACGTCACATATAACATTAGGTGTGGGGTAGGAAGCCATGGCTTGGTCTGTCCTGGGTCTGATATGGCATACAGCATGTAGGTTACTGCCTCTGGCCTGCAAAACCCCCTCTAACTCTCTGGTCCTGTTTTTAAGAAGAAACCTGGTTTGTCGTCTTTTTTTTGGCAGATCACTACACACAAGTGTTGAGCTGCAAGCAAGGCTGCGTCACAGAACTTGCATCTCAAACCGGAACTGAGAAGCCCATTGAGGACTTCCTCCCATCTCATTTCAACTACCTTCAGTTTGCCTACTACAACAGTAAGTTGAGAGAAAAGGTCCAGGTCCAATCGTTCTTATTTTTGTGGTAAGAAACTGGCCTGCTTCCCCTTTCAGTTGTTTTACCCTGTGCCACCTTTTCCAGGAAAAATTATCCTTTGGACCCTCATGATATCGCATACCTAAAACGCACCACACATTGCACAGTATACAATAAATGTGTTTGTCTAGATAATGTGTTAATATATACACTTCGTAACACCCAAAGAGGCTTCTAAGCGGTTTGCAAGTACAGTGGTACCTCTGGGTACGAATGGGATCCATTCCGGATCCCCGTTCGCATCCTGAAGTGAATGTAACCCGTGCGGGTCGCGGTTTGCCACTTCCGTGCATGTGTGTGATGTCATTTTAACCGTCTGCGCATGCGTGAGCGGCGAAACCCGGAAGTAATGCCCCTTCAGCGAAGCGGGAAGAGAAATGGAAGGGGCTCCGTTTCTCCTGCCACTTCGCTGAAGGAGCACTGTGCAGAGAGGAAGAGAATTTTTTCCCCTTGTTCTCCCCCTCTAAAACTAGGTGCATCTTATGGTCAAGTGCGTCCTATAGAGCGAAAAATACGGTACATTCTCCCTCCACTGTTATGCCTCTGAATAGCAGTTGCTGTTGCTCCCAGGTCCTGCTTGCAGGGTTCCCCTTGGGGGATCTGCCCCTCTGGACCAAATGGGTGCCTAGCCTGATCCAGATGCAGGTCTTCTTCTTCTTTTTGCGTCCTTATGTTAGTTCTCTCCCCTTTTCCAGGCGGCGACTACGAGAAGGCCATTGAGTGTGCCAAAACCTATTTGCTCTTCTTCCCTAACGACGAAGTGATGAAACAGAACCTGGCCTACTACACAGCTGTGCTGGGGGACAACCTGGCCACGCCTGTACGCCCCAGAAAGGTGAGTGTCCTGGCAGGTGGGGTACAGGGGCTCACGGGTACAATGAAAAGCAGACAATAAATACTGAGACTAAGTAAGTGAGCATATTATTTAAAAAGCACTGAATCAAAACAAAACCGTTTTAAAAACACAACAATGCGGTGGGAAGGATAACACACATACACAAACAGAAGGCCTGCCAAAACACAATGGCCAGTTAGTGGCCAAAGATCTGTCTGAACAAGAAAAGAAAGTCTTTTCCCCCACAGGGATTCTTAGATAAATGTTTTGTTTTTTCTTTCCATTTTACATATATTTGCTGATTATTATTTTTTACATCAGTCCATATTCTGCATTTTCTTCAACTTACCTCTCCTCCTTTCTGCAGTTACTTATTTATATCTTTTTATTATTGCCTATCCCATTTATATTAGAAAAGAAAAGAAAGTCTTTGCCTACCAGCAAGAGGAAAGCAGAGAGGAGACTGTCCTAGTTTGGAGTGAAACTTACTTTTTGTAAATTTATTCAGTGAGTGGGGTCTTAAAAATATGCTTTGGGGTGTGAGGAATTCAAACCTGCTATTCTTTTTGTGATCGGACAACATTTAGCTTGGTAAGTCTATATTTGATGAAGAGGCACATAAACTGCTTTCGGGAAACCAAAGAATTGTAATTTTACCTCTTGTAAATGTCAGGTAACCAAAAATATAACTGCAAGTGCTTGGCAGTCATTTTTTATTATTTCTATGCAGTTTCACACACGTTTCGCTTACCAAGCAAAAGTATATTATATCAATTCAACCAAAATACAGTGGTACCTCGGGTTAAGTGCTTAATTCGTTCCAGAGGTCATTCTTAACCTGAAGCACCACTTCAGCTAATGGGGCCTCCCACTGCTGCTGTGCCTCCGGAGCACGATTCCTGTTCTCATCCTGAAGCAAAGTTCTTAACCCGAGGTACTATTTCTGGGTTAGCGGAGTCTGTAACCTGAAGCGTCTGTAACCTGAGGTACCACTGTATGTTTCAGATTCCCAAGTCGTGTTACGACTTTTTAGCGCCCCTCCTTTTTCGGAATTCAAAAGTTGAAACAATTCAACACACCCCTACCAGCCTAGGCTCCCCGTGGAAAGAAGTTCCACAATCTGGGAGCAGCTACTAAGCCCCTCTCTCTCACCAAACATGCCTGGGAGGGTGGCAGGATTAAGAGAAAGGCTTCCCTAGGAGATCTCAGACCCCAGGCTGAGGGAGATCTGGTCCTTCAGCTGAACCACGCCACAAGGTTCCCCACCCCTGTGCTGGCTAATCGAGGAATCTGTTTGATTTGCCCGCTTCTGACTTTTCTGTCCTCCTTTTCTCCCCCTGCCCCTCAGGATGTCGAGCTCTATTGGAGACGCAGCCTTCTGGAGAAAGAGCAGCTTTTCTTCGCCTACGACGTCTTTGGGATCCCCTTCGTGGACCCGGTAAGAGGCGGCTCCTTCGGCCTGACACCCATTCTGTTTTGCCCTTTTTTTAAGGAAAGGCGGATGAGGGAAAAGTGCAAAGTATGGGGCCTAGGGCTTTGAGGTGGGGAGGTGACAGAGCTGGTGCTGTGTGAGTCAAGGAGGAAGGGATCTGCGGAGAGCTACAGTTCCCATCATCCCCAGTTTCTGAGTACAACGACTGGGCAGCTGAGACCAGGAAGCTCAGCAGGCCCAGAATTCCACCACCCCCGGTTGTAAGTTTTCGGTGAATTCCTTGCGCTAAGTTCTTTTTCTCTCCCCCTGTTTTTAAGGACACTTGGACACCGGAAGAGGTGATACCGAAGAGGCTGCAAGAGAAGCAGAAGTGAGCGCCTTTTTCAGTAGACTTTCTCTCCCCCCCCCCTTTTTTTTAAATGCTTTTATATCCCACTTTTTCCTTCAAGGAGCCCCAGGTGGCCCCCATGGCTCCCCTCCTCATCTAATCCCCAGAACAACCCTCCAAGGCTGAGAGGCAGGGACTGGCTCCAAGGTCACCCACTGAGAGCTTCATGGCGAAGTGGGGATTTGAACTCTGGTCTCTCAGGTCCTAGTCCAATACTCTAACCACTGCACCATGTTGGCTCTCTGCTTATGTCTCTGCCTGGCTTGTTCTCTCTGGCTGCCTTATAGCTCGGAGCTAGGCTTTTGAAGCTGGCTCTCCTCCCACATCTGCATGGGAACTCTTCCCCCCAACCGCACCGCCCAGGCCAGCAATTGGCTCCATTCCAAGGTCTACCTGTTAATAATAATAATAATAATAATAATAATAATAATAATTTATTTATATCCCACTCTCCCCAGCTGAAGCTGGGCTCAGAGCAGCTAACAACAGTAAAAGTAACACAGTTTACATAAAATCACAATCAATTAATTGAAATACATTCTAAAATCAGTTCATTCTAAAATCAATTCTGAATCAAATTAATGGCAGCCATTGGGCTAGAGTTCTATGAGGATTACCGAAGGAGGGGGTCAGACTGTACCTTGGCCAAAGGTCTGGTGGAACAGCTCCGTGTTGCAGGCCCTGCAGAAAGATGTCGAGTCCCGCAGGCCCCTAGTCTCTTGTGACAGAGCGTTCCACCAGATCGGGGCCAAGGCTGAAAAAGCCCTGGCTCTGGTTGAGGCCAGCCTAACCTCCCTGTGGCCTGGGATCTCCAATATGTTTTTATTTGAAGACCGTAAGGTCCTCCGTGGGACATACCAGGAGAGACGGTCCCGTAGGAACAGGGGTCCTAGGCCGTATAGGGCTTTAAAGGTTAAAACCAGCACCTTGAACCTGATCCTGTACTCCACTGGGAGCCAGTGCAGCTGGTATAGCACCGGGTGAATGTGATCCCGCAGTGAGGACCCCGTAAGGAGTCTCGCCATGACATTCTGCACCCGGTGGAGTTTCTGGGTCAGTCTCAAGGGAAGCCCCACATAGAGTGAGTTACTGTTGACCTTCCAGCCAATGACGCCGCCCTGTCTCTCCATTCTCTGCAGGGTGGAGCGCGAGACGGCAGCCCGCATCTCGGAAGAGATAGGCAACCTCATGAAGGAGATTGAGAACCTGGTGGAGGAGAAGACGAAGGAGTCCACGGACATGAACAAGCTCGTGCGAGAAGGTGACAGGGCAGCCTGGGTGTTTGTCGGTGGCCAAGGGAAAGGGTCTCTTCCCATGGCTCCAGCTCTTGTTTCCCAACTGCAGGGTCTAATCCATTTCCTCGCGCGTGGGGAACCTGCGGCCCTCCATAAGGACTCCCAACTCCCTTTAACCTTGACTGTTGGCTATGTTGACTGGAGATGATGCAGGTTTCAGCAGCATCCAGAGGGGCCACACCCCTGACATGCCTCTAACCCAGCTTCTGCCGCCTCCTCTCTGGTTAGACTGCTGCAGTGACTTATGCATGGGGCTGCCCTTGAAGACAGCTCCTAAACTGAAGCTAGGGCAGAGCTCGAGATTATTGACTGGAAGGACGAGGCTTAGTCCCAGCTCCAGCTGCACCCAGCGGCCAATTGGCTCCCCCAGAGGACGATGGACTACGGCTCCCAGCATCCCTATCGGTTGAGGGTTGATGGGAGCTGGAGTCCAGCAGCATCTTGAAGGGCCTCTAGGATCCATAACGCCTTGACTGCTTCTTGTTGCCTCACACAGGAGGCCCCTTGGTGTACGACGGGCTTGGCATCACCATGAACTCCAAGCTGCTCAACGGCTCCCAGCGTGTGGTGGTGGACGGCTTTCTGTCCGAAGAGGAGTGTCGGGCGCTGCAGAGGCTGACCAATGTGAGTAGCTGCCCCTCAGGTCCCAACACAGCACTGTGGATGCTCTGGGAGGCTGCAGCTTGCTCTAGAATCTTGGTCTAGGGGGGTTCTTTCTCAGCTCAGCTGCCTTAGCTGTTTGTCTGACCCTAGAGATGCACAGGGATTGAACCATGAGGGGCCAGTTCTCAAGCTCTGCCATTTGGCCTGAGATGAGTCCTGCTTGAGGGACGCAGGTGGCGCTGTGGTCTAAACCACTGAGCCTCTTGGGCTTGCCGATCAGAAGGTCGGCGGTTCAAATCTGCACAAGGGGGTGAGCTCCTGTTGCTCTGTCCCAGCTCCTGCCTATCTAGCAGTTCAAAAGCACACCAGTGCAAGTAGATAAATAGGTACTGCTGTGGCGGGAAGGTAAACGGCATTTCCGTGCACTCCGGTTTCCATCATGGTGTTCCATTGCGCCAGAAGCAGTTTAGTCATGCTGGACACATGACCCGGAAGGCTGTCTGTGGACAAACGCTGGCTCCCTCAGCCTGAAAAGCGAGATGAGCAACGCACCCCATAGTCGCCTTTGATTGGACTTAAACGTCCAGAGGTCTTTTACTCTCTTTTTTTACCTGGGGTTTTCACCACAACCCCAGAAGAAAAAATGGATTGAAATGTTCAGTTTTACTTGGAGTAGACTTGCTAAGATGTGTAAGACTGAATCAGATAAGTGCTGGAGATGCAATGAGGTTGAGGGTACGTGCTTTCATGTGTGGTGGACCTGTAAAAGAGTATTGGGAAATAATTTATAATGAATTGGAAAAAAATGTTTAAAAGCACCTTTCCTTTTTGTTGGGGATGATTCAGATGGAAATTCCCAGGTGTCAAAAATGGTTATTTATATGCCACTACAGCAGCCCATGTTTTTTAGCCCCAAAATGGAAATGAAGCGAGGTTCCCAACCAAAGAAGAATGGCAACTTAAACTGATGGAATACGCGCAGCTTGCGGATCTAATGTATAGAATAAGAGAACGAGAAGAACATTCGTTTAAAGAAGATTGGAAAATGTTTATTGAATACATGGCAGGGAGGGGAATTGTGTACACTTGAAAACATTGGCAGCATTAAGATAAATCCAACAATGTAAATAAGTATCGATGGAAGTAATAATGGAATACGGAATGGTTTAGTTTATATAAAATATGCAGGGATTTATGCTATGTAAAATGAACCATGGAGACAGAAGGGAAGTCACTGCTATTTTAAGGTTGTATAAATGAATATTCTAAATTGTAAAGCACAAAATTTAACACACACAAGTAGAGAGAGAGATAAATGTTCAGTTTTATATATATATCTTCTCTACCCTCTCCCAATGCAGGCAGCTGCCTCTGCTGGTGACGGCTACCGTGGGAAGACCTCCCCACACACCCCCAGTGAGACTTTCTATGGCGTCACCGTCTATAAAGCACTCAAGGTAAGTCTCTGAAAGAGCAGAAAGCTGTGCTCGGACTTCTGGGGGGAATCCAGGACACAAGAATCTAAGGGGGGGGGCCTGCTGGATCAGGCCGATGGTTGACCTAGTCCAGCATCCTCTTTGCACCGTGGGAAACCCACAAGCAGGATTCGAACACAAGACCCCTCTCTCCTCCTGTGGTTCTGCTGGTATTCAGAAGCATCGCTGCCTGCTTGAATGGGCCTGTTTCCTGTGTAAATCTCTGTCTTTGTCATCAAAGACGCAGGCGGAAGTTGCTTTCCGTGATGTTGGGGCTGTAACAAACACAGAAAGCATTGTGGCCTCCTCAGCTAGATCCCAACCTTACTGCGGAATAAAAAGCCATGGTCGTTTGTTCCCTCAACTTTTGGGGAGTTTTGAATTGTCGTTGTTAATTTTTCTTACCGAGAAACGTTTATTATTTTTGTTTTGTTTTTTTATAATAATTTTTATTGAGTTTTCCATATTTGTCATAATCACATTTTGTTACATATATCAATAACCTTAAACATTGCTCGACTGAGCACCGATCTCTTTCTGACTTCCAAACATGTTTACTAAATTCTTAGCATCTCTATAACCCCCTTTTTACTTTCTATCTTCCTTTAACATTTCACCTCATTATATGTAAATCAGCTCCTTCTATTCACATTACAAAACATTCCAACTCAAACCTACAAACGTTTTCAAATGTTTGCAATTTTCTTTCATATAAAATATAAATTTGCTCCAGTCCTTTTGGAAGAGTTCGCCGCGCCGATTCCAGATCTTCCCCGTTTGTCTTTTTTGTAAACAGCTATTGAGGTGGTTGTTTTTGCTGTGTGTGTACCTTCAAGCGGCAGGCCTAGGATAGCTCAGTCGGTAGATCACAGGAATCTTAATCTCAGGGTTGTGGGTTCAAGCTCCAAGTTGGGCAAAAGATTCCTGCATTGTAGGAGGTTGGACTAGATGAGCCTCGAAGGCCCGTCCAACTCCGCCATTCTATGATTCTGCGAAATGTCATGAAATAAACAAATGAACCAGGTGCCTGGGTCAGGGAAGATGGAGCGCAGGACCTGTTGTCTTCGGGGCAGTAGTCCATTTTTAAGCCGGTGAGCCCACGGTAATAGGGACCAGGACAGGCCGCTGGGAGAGCTCATCAGGGGAGTTGGGCTGGGTGATCATCAGTATGCAGATGATACCCAGCTCTCCCTCTCTTTCAAATCGGAACCAGTGAAGGCGGTGAAGGTCCTGTGTGAGTGTCTGGAGGCAGTTGGCGGGTGAATGATGGCTAACAAATTGAGGTTGAATCCTGACAAGACAGAAGTACTGTTTTGGGAGGACAGGGGGCAGGAGGTGTATGGGGACTCCCTGGTCCTGAATGGGGTAGCTGTGCCCCTAAAGGACCAGGTGCGCAGCCTGGGAGTCATTCTGGACTCACAGCTGTCCATGGAGGCGCAGGTCAATTCTGTGTCCAGGGTCTGGTACGCAGGCTGAGACCCTACCTGCTGGCAGACTGTCTCACTAGAGTCGTGCGTGCTCTGATTATCTCCCGCTTGGACTACTGCAATGTGCTCTACGTGGGGCTACCTTTGAAACTACAACTAATCCAGAATGCGGCAGCTAGACTGGTGACTGGGAGTGGCCGCCGAGTCCATATAACACCGGTCCTGAAAGACCTACATTGGCTCCCAGTATGTTTCTGATCACAATTAAAAGTGTTGGTGTTGACCTTTAAAGCCCTAAATGGCCTCGGCCCAGTATACCTGAAGGAGCGTCTCCACCCCCATCGTTTAGCCTGAGGTCTAGCTCCGAGGGCCTTCTGGCAGTTCCCTCCCTGAGAGAAGTGAGGTTACAGGGAACCTTGCAGAGGTCCTTCACGCTGGTGGCACCTGCCCTGTGGAACGCCCTCCCATCAGATGTCAAGGAAATAAACGTTTAGAAGACATCTGAAGGCAGCCCTGTTTAGGGAAGTTTTTAATGTTTGACCGTTTATTGTGTTTTTAGTATTCTGTTGGCAGCTGCCCAGAGTGTCTGGGGAAACACAGCCAGATGGGTGGGGTATAAATAATAAGAAGTTGTTGTTGTTGTTGTTGTTGTTGTTGTTGTTGTTGTTGTTGTTGTTATCTGGAACTTGAACCTCCTCTGTGTGCCTCATAGGGCCCTCGTATCTATGGGACCGCCTCTCCTGGTATGCCTTGCAGAGGACCTTAAGGTCCATGAATAACCATAGTTTAGCAGTCCCAGGCCCTAAGGAAGTCAGATTATCCTCCACCAGGGCCTTTTCAGTGATGGCTCTGACCTAGTGGAATGCTCTGTCCCATGAGACTAGGGCCCTTTAGGATTTAAGCTCCTTCTGTTGGGCCTGTAAGACAGAGCCATGCCGCCTGGCCTTTAATTTGAATTCAGCCTGATCTTTTATTTCCCTTCTCTTCCTTCCCCCTCCCCTTTTATGAAGATCACCTGCTCTGAGACCCCACAGCTAATTCTCCTCTGGCCTCCTCGCTGGCTCAAGTAGGACCAATTCAGCCAGCTGGCCCTGGGGATTATCTAATTGATTTTTGATTTTTGAATTTTATTGTTATTCATGTTTTTATACTATATTTTATGCTGCTTTTATAATTAAGTGTTTTAAAGTGTTTTAAATTTGTTGTTAGCTGCCCTGAGCCCAGTTTTTGAACCGGGAAGGGCGGGGTATAAATAAAAATTTATTATTATTATTATTATTATTATTATTATTATTATGCCTCCGCAGCTGGGACAGGAAGGCAAAGTGCCCATGCAAAGCGCTTACCTCTACTACAATGTGACTGAGAAGGTCCGGCTGGTGATGGAGTCCTATTTTCGCCTCGACACCCCCCTGCATTTCTCTTACTCCCACCTGGTGTGCCGCACTGCTATTGAAGGCAAGTAGGGCATTCTGCACATCCTCTAGCGCAAAACACCCTGCCTCAGGCCACACCCCCTCACCAGGCCACACCCCCTCACCAGCCCTGCCTCACACCCTCTCTGGGTGTTTCTGGCCTGGCTGGAATGTGTCCTCCAACTCTCGCCAGGCCTCTTGCCTGCCTGGAGTTTGCCTTTCCAAAAGCACCATGAGGACTAGGAACGTGAAGGGCTGCTGTCTTTCGAAAGCTGGATCTTTCGGGTAATTGAATCTTCGCTGCCAAGTGTGGCAGGCTGGCCGCAGTGGTGCAAACTTTCAGGGCTGCTTGTCTCCCGTGCAGATAAACAGGAAGACCGGGCGGATCCGAGCCACCCTGTACACGTGGACAACTGCATCCTTAACGCAGAGGCTTTAGTGTGTGTCAAAGAGCCGCCAGCCTACACATTTCGGGACTACAGGTAATGGCTGTGAGGAAGTGGAGAGAATGAAAAATTCCTTCTCCACTGACAACAGCAAGGCACTGCGGTGGTTGTGCTCCTGAGCAGCTTTTTGACCTCTTAAGGAACGGCACAGACCCTGTGCCCCTCTAGATCAGCCTTTCTCAACCTGTGGGTCCCCAGATGTTGTTGAACTACAACTCCCATCACCCCTAGCTAGCAAGGTCAGAGCTCAAACCCACAGGTTGAGCACTGCTGCTCTAGATGTAGTTGGACTACGACTCCCATCAACCCCAGCCAGTGCACCCGCTGGTCACGGAAGATGGGAGTTGTAGTCTATAACATCTGGAGGGCCACAGCTTCCCCATCCCTGGGCTAAAGGCTCCTGGGAGCACCATCTGGAAAGGAGGCTGTGTGTTGTGTCCCTGCATGAGTGGCTGCTCTGCCATTGGGAAACCTGAGGATCTCTAGATGTTGCTGGGCTACTGCAGCAGCCATCAGCCCCAGCCAGCATGACCAGCAGTCAGGGGTGAGGTGGGAGTTGTAGTCCAGCAACCTCTTGAAGGTCAAAAGTCTCTTGCCCTGTTCTTAAGATAGTTGGCAAGGTCTAGCTGCCTGAAGACCCACCCTTTTAGGACAGTGGTGGGGAACCCATTTTTCTGGTGGTGGAGCCAGGTCAATCAGCAAGAGGGAGTTGCAGGATTGCATAGTTCACTCCCTCTATCCCTCCAAGACTTTTCACACACACACACACAGAGAGAGAGAGAGAGAGAGAGACTGGGCTCACGTTCATGACTTCTGCCTTGTTTATTTTCTTTAAGTGTCTATCCCAGGTTTTTCCACCAGGGGACCTCAGAGCCGCTCCAAAGACTTAACGTTACCCAGCATGAGAGTAAAGCGATTAAAATACCCATTTAAAACAATATAAGAGCAGCCTGTCAAAAGACCAGCATAGGGAAGACATGTCAGGCACAGGTGGCCAACCTCTGCCAGGTTATTCTTGAAATAGCAACTTGCCGGAGTCCCGTGTCCGGTTCTGGGCACCCCAGTTTTAGAAGGATATCAACAAGCTGTAGCATGTGTGGAGGAGGGCGACCAAGAGGATTAAAGGGTCTGCAAGACAAACCTTATGAGGAACGGTTGAGGGAGTTGAGTACGTTTAACCTGGAGAAGAGGAGACTGAGAAGTTGATAGGATAGAGCCATCTTCAAATAGGCTGTCCCAAATGAGATATAACAACCTTGTTTTCTGTTCTGTGGGCTGCAACGCTGGCACCCAAGGGAACATGTTTGGTTCACCTATCTCCATACATTTTGCTCAGCCCCTTCTGCTCAGAAGGACTTGGCGGGGTTTCCAATTTCCATCTTGAACAATGAGGACTAGAATCCCTCTTTTTTTTAAAAAAAAAAAAAGGAAGGAAGGAAAAGGGTAGGCAGTTCTGATGAATATTCCCTGCACTATAACAGAGTCTGCCTTTGCTCCATAATGCACTGCAAATTAGAGTCTGGAGCAGCAGTTGCCATTATGGTGCCCACGGGCGCGATGGTGTCCCTGTGGTCTTCCCATGGTGTTTGTAGAGCCTCTGAGGGCCCCACCCCATGGCCACGTGGTAGCAAAAGACCGATTATCTTTTTTCTCCCCTGAGAAGAACATAGAGCTGAAAGGGGAAGTGTGACATTCTATCTCTCTTCCTCCTCCAGCTCTGTGCCCTTTTTCAAGTCTCAGATCTGTGGATGTGCCCACGCCACTCTCTTAAAAAGGCAAATGAGCCCCGTGGCCAAAAACCTTGGCAGCCCCTGGGAAGAGTGTCCTTTAAGGACACTTTCAAAACGAACCAGGTGAAAGTTTGTCTGTGTGTTTCTCCGCTCCACCAGAAGGAAAGGCATTGACATAATATCTCCCCCTCTCCTCTGCTAATTCTAGTGCTATTCTCTACCTAAATGGTGACTTTGAAGGAGGAGCTTTTTACTTCACGGAACTGGATGCCACGACGGTGACTGTGAGTCGGTTGTTCCTCTTTATGTTCTGTGCTCTTTCGTGTGTCTTTGGGCAAAGGGAATCTCCCCCCCCCCCAGGTCATCTTTGCTGGACTCCACAGTCTGTGTGTGACCCTTGGTGCAAATGAGCCAGGCCTGTATTGCCTCCAATATTCGCCCTGCTCAGAGTAGACCCACTGAAGTTAGTGGATTTCATTCGTTTCAGAGGGGCTATGCCCCTTCTGTGCTGGATTCTGACGTCTTTTGTACATTGTGCAAATAAGCATAATTGGATCTGGGCACGTCAAAGAAGCGTTTCAGATTGCAAGCTTTGTACAAGAAATCAGGTTAGCAAAAACGGAACTCCACAGCGCCATCTGGTGTCACGGTGTTAAATTGCATAAACCAACGCATATAAAGCGTTTTCTCTTTGCCAATGTAGCTGAGTCCTGGTTCTGTCTCTTCCGCTTAATGATAGCAGCTATACCAGGGCTCACCAACAGATGCAGCGCTGCCCCCCTGAGTGCCCACGAGGTCTCTGAGCCTCCTTCCCACTCACTCAGTGGCCCTCAGCTGCCAGGTGGTGAGACTGGTTTGCTTTGTCTCCCCTGAAACCTCCTTCCTAGAAGGAGGAAGTTGGAAAAGTCACACTCTTTCCCACTTCCTTCCTTCTCTTTTCTGGGAGTAGACAGAAGGGGTAGGGTGTGGGTGAATCCTTTTTTCTTTTCCTTTTTAAAATCCTTTTTATTTGATTTTACAGATATAAAATTATTACATTCCAAATGCATATCCACATGTAGATATTACTCTGAATCTCGCGACTTCTCCCCACTCCCTCCGTGGGTCCTATTATTAACATTTACAGCTGCATATTATTCCATACTCTATATTTCATATCAGTCCAAATTATCATTACAAGTGAGATTAAAATCCTGCTAATGTTTCCATCTGCTTGTAGTGGTCTCCTAGATCAGTTTTTGTCCTCTTGGTTCCTGAGTTTCCCAGTCAGCTTTGCCATTTCAGCTTAGTTTGCTATTCCTCTCTGGTAGCGACTTTGTCTTCCTTCTATCTCTGGGCTAGTAACATGCAAGCGGCTGTACATAAAAAGTATTTTCTGCTCCTTTGGGATGTCAGTACCTATAATTCCTAATAATAAAGCTTCTGTTTTTTTCACAAAAGTTATTTTAAACATTTTTTTCATTTCATTATATATCATCTCCCAGAAAGCTTTTATTTTCTTACACACCCACCACATATGATAAAAGGTACCTTCTTTTTCTTTACATTACCAGTAGATATTTGTACCTGTTCCATACATTGTTTCAAACAATGTAAATCAGAACCAGTGAAGGTGGTGAAGGTCCTGTGTGAGTGTCTGGAAGCGGTTGGAGGATGGATGGTGGCTAACAGATTGAGGTTGAATCCTGACAAGACAGAAGTACTGTTTTGGGGGGACAGGAGGCGGGCAGATGTGGAGGATTCCCTGGTCCTGAATGGGGTAACTGTGCCCCTGAAGGACCAGGTGCGCAGCCTGGGAGTCATTTTGGACTCACAGCTGTCCATGGAGGCACAGGTCAAATCTGTATCCAGGGCAGCTGTTTACCAGTTCCATCTGGTACGTAGGCTGAGACCCTATCTGCCTGCAGACTGTCTCGCCAGAGTGGTACATGCTCTGGTTATCTCCCGCTTGGACTACTGCAATGTGCTCTATGTGGGGCTACCTTTGAAGGTGACCCGGAAACTACAACTAATCCAGAATGCGGCAGCTAGACTGGTGACTGGGAGCGGCCGCCGAGACCATATAACACCGGTCTTGAAAGACCTACATTGGCTCCCAGTACGTTTCCGAGCACAATTCAAAGTGTTGGTGCTGACCTTTAAAGCCCTAAACAGCCTCGGTCCAGTATATCTGAAGGAGCGTCTCCTCCCCCATCGTTCTGCCCGGACACTGAGGTCCAGCTCCTAGGGCCTTCTGGCGGTTCCCTCACTGCAAGAGGCCAAGTTACAGGGAACCAGGCAGAGGGCCTTCTCGGTAGTGGCACCCGCCCTGTGGAACGCCCTCCCATCAGATGTCAAAGTGATAAACAACTACCTGACATTCAGAAGACATCTGAAGGCAGCCCTGTTCAGGGAAGTTTTTAATATGTGACATTTTAGTGTATCTTTCATCTTTGTTGGAAGCCTCCCAGAGTGGCTGGGGAAGCCCAGCCAGATGGGCGGGGTACAAATAATAAATTATTATTATTATTATTATTATTATTATTATTATTATTAATATTATTATTATCATCATCATCATCAAACTTACTAGGAGTCAAATACCACCAGTATTTGTTCATGAATCCTAATGTGCCCGGTGGCCTAGAAAGGCCATTTGCCTTCCAGGTGTTTGGGACTACAACTCCCATCAGCTCCAGTCAGCACAGCAATCCCGGCGGGGAACAATTCAGTTTGGGGTGTGCTGTCCAAATCAAAATGGTCCTCTGATTATTTTTTAATGTTGCATTTTAATCTTGTTTTTAAGTTGTATTTTAATCCATTGTTTTTATACCCGGTGTTAGCCGCCTGAGCCCGGTCTTGGCTGGGGAGGACGGGGTATAAATAAAATTATTATTATTATTATTATTATTATTATTATTATTATTGTCCCCTTTGTTGGTTTCCAGGCAGAGGTTCAGCCCCAGTGTGGCCGGGCTGTGGGTTTCTCATCAGGCTCCGAAAACCCGCATGGCGTGAAAGCCGTGACCAAGGGCCAGCGCTGTGCCATTGCCTTGTGGTTCACTCTGGACCCCCGTCACAGCGAACGGGTATGTAGAATGGCTGTTGCTTTGCCTCACTCCTCCTTTCTCAACCCCAACATGCCCTTCTTTTTCTCCCACCCCCATATCCAGGCCTGTGTGTAAAATTCTGCAAAAAAAAGAGGGTTTTGCTGGGTTTCACTTCTGCATTACAGGCGACTCTGCCTCAAGTTTTCTGCCTCTGCCCTTTCTCCCAAGAAATTGTTTTCTAAAACACCTGGTTGTTATGCAGAGGGCAGAGGAAGGAAGCCTAGTGGGTAGGCGCCGCATCGAAGGAGATCTTTTGGCTAAGCGTTTGGAGGCACTTGCTAGATGGCAAGAACTGTTTAGGTCCCAGATATGGATTCTGAAGATCCATTATTGGCTAAAACTAATTTTTCTTCCCGGTAGGGTCTGGCACCCTTAACTTTAACAGACACATGCAAAACAAAAATGGGGAAATCCTCACTGCAAGAGAAACCAAGAGAAACGTAGGGTTCACACTGCAGGCTCTGATAACCTGTGGATATGAAAAAGCTGAATCCACAATTAAACAACGAATAGGGTGATGTTGAGCTGCAATACCACATGAGTTGAAAGGACAAGGTATCCAAAATTTTAAGGTTAATTGGAGGGGGATTATCCAAAGGGAGGTATTTATCCAAAATAGAAATACCCAAATTTAGAAGAGCTTTTTATGCTTGCCAGATTTAATGTCCTTCCACCAGCAGGGCAGATTTGAAGGCAAACCATATTCAGAACGAACATGCCTCTGTGGTTTGAAGGAAGTTGAAACTGCTACTCAAGCCCTACTGCGCTGTCATTACTACAAGGTTATACGCTCTATATTTGTCACTCCAGTCACGCAGCAAACCCCCAAGCAGAACTGATGATTATTACTTAAAATACTTAATAGAGAACAGAGAACCAGACACTACCTTCAAAGTGGCTAAATTCCGTGCTGCTTCTATAAAATTAAGGAGACAAGCTTTGAATGAATCTAACGACCAATGTCTAAGTATAATAAGAATATGTTTTTTAAAAAAATTATTTGTACCCCGCCCTCCCTAGCCAGAGCCGGGCTCAGAGCGGCTAACATCATATAAATAATACATTATGCATAAAAACAAGCAATTGATCAATTAAAATGCATCCCAAAATTAATTTAAATAAATTAAAAGTAAAGTTCAAACTGGACAAATGACAATCCTCAGGTTAAAACTGAAAGCGGTTAATACTCACCAGGACCAACCAGTTTCCACTGATATTATAATACCCTGTGAGTGGGCTGGGAAACCTCCTTCGTGCTTGTTCTTATACAAATAGAAAATGAGTCAGACTGAACCCTGACCAAAGGCCTGGTGGAACAGCTCCATCTTGCAGGCCCTGCAGAAGGATGTCAAATCTCACAGGGCCCTGGTCTCTTGTGAGAGAGCGTTCCACCAGGCCAGTGGTTTTAAATTATGTTTTAAATTAGCGATTAAGGTTTTAGTTTATATATTTTAGCTGTTGTATATCTGAATTATTTATTGTGTACTAGCTCGCAGAGCTTAATATTAATCAATTTATGTTTGTATGCTCTCTGCACTCTGGTCAGTGACCGAAATATTCAAGAGCTGTTTGATTGTAGGCCAAGCTGCCTAGGAAGATGGTGTGTTCTCCTTGCCTGCAGGTTGCTTGGCTGCAGCTGCACCCCACAATGAATGGGTGACCTCTTAGGGATGTACCAACGATACATTTCTACAGAAGGCTTGCTAGTTTGCTCACCTTGTTCTCCTCTCATACCTTTCATAATTTCCCAGGCAGCCCTGTGGAGAAATGTGTTGGGATGTAATTAGATGCTAAGGGAGGATATATTTATTAGATATTACTCCTCCTTCCTCACATTTGTGCATTCAGCAGAGTGTTTAAAAGGGAAGCTTAAATAGGCTAGCGTTCGCCTTTCAGTGTTAGCAATCCAGGATGCTTTGAGGCAGAGTGGATTTTCCTGTTATTTGCCCCCTTTTTCTCCCCCTTAAAATAGCAACCACACAGTCTTGTAACGGGTAAAAATCACTCAGTATGCCTCCTGAAGAATAACAGATGCAGCCGGTTTGTTCAGACAGGCTTAAAGTAGCAATTCAGTTACTAAAACATGCTAAAGTCTAGCTTAAGATGGAGTCTGAACTTGCAGGTGTTCTCGTGGCTGAGAAGGGTGGAAAGAGGATGAGCCCAGGCAAGGAAGAGGATATATAGCTATGCCTTCTTCCTGCCAGGACCACCAAGTTCTCCCTAGCAGTTTTTCAGGAACACTCTGTGACCCTCAGCCCCTTCATGTGCCTTCTGGCAAAACATGAGTCGTTGGTTAAATATCCTGCACAATGCGCAGCTGCTTTAGGTGCGGCTGCAGTTTCGCGATCATAGCACCTGCTTTGCATGCAGAAGGTCCCAGGCGGAGCGCATTTTGGGAGCCCCTGTTGTAGAAACGATAATGTCAGATGGCAATGGTGGTTGCTCCTGAGTAACCAGTCAGGACTCCGACCTGTCTTTTGCAGGTTTTATTTCGGTGCAAAACTATTTACAGTGCAGAGCCACAAGTTCGTGTCTGCCTCAATCGCTAGCAGAATCCAGGAGTGGTTGTTTCCGGGACCTCCCCCAACATAAGAGCTTCGTCACCCCCAGCCTTCCTTCTTTGCCTTTTACACCTACGCACAGGGTGGGCGACAGAAGGGGCATGCTTCCCTCCTGGCCAGCTTGGCCAGGAGCGGTGCTGAGGCTCCCAGCAGCATCCTCTGGTCCTTTCCCCTCTTTCCCACTGGAGGTGAGGCTTTCCTCACCACAGGAAGAGGAACTGCATCGCAAGATTTCCGGAGGTTCCCTGTAACCCAACTGCCCCTCTGCTTCCCTACCCTGTTCCGATGGCAGTAGCCTGACAGATAATAATGAGAGCTGAACCCCATCCCACCCCACCCCCTGTAACAAAGTCTCCTTCCTCATCCGCCGCAGGAGAGAGTCCAGGCCGACGACCTGGTGCGGATGCTGTTCAACACGGAGGAAACAGAGTTGCCTCCAGAGAAGGAGACCATGGCGGAGAAAGAGATTGTGGCAGAGAAGGAAATCGTGGCGGAGAAAGAGATTGTGGCGGAGAAGGAAATCGTGGCGGAGAGTTCCACGCCAGCCCCAGCAGAAGACCCTGAGCAAGACGCCACTTTAGGGAAAGACGAGCTGTAATCTCTCGCACGCCAACACACAAATGCACACAACCAAGAGAGCCCAACGAGAGGCACCAACAGGCAGAACTTTTGGGGCACCGAGAAGCATAGTGGGCCACCAGCCTGTGGATTGGGACCGCCGTCCGGCACACAAACAAGACTGAACATGACCACCTCCCAAGTGCCTTACATATGGTTGCTGTGGCCCAGGAGGATTTCTTTGGAAGGAGAAGGGGGAAGCTTCCTGTTTCCATCTGCCTCTCCCCCTCCCCTGATGTTCTGTTTCTCCAAAGGGGGCCACACCACCAACTGCATTTTCTTTTTCCTTTTCTTTTTTTAAGGGTCCGGAGGGGTAGCCAGTTTTGGGGTCGCAGGGAAAGCTCTGCTGCCCAGAGACTTGAATTCAAATCTCCACTCGGCTGCGAAACTTAGCAGGCAACTTGTGGGCCTGTCGCCGTCTCCATATCTAACCTACCTCACAGGGTTGTTGTGAGGATAAAAGCAGAGGCAGCCCAACAGGCCCTGCCCTGAGATCTGTGGAGGAAGAGTGGGATGCAAATGTACCAAATAAAATAAGATGGATACCACTTTCCTGCTCCGGAACAAGTAAGTGTCTCATATAGGTGGAAACCTGTCTTCATACAGAGGTAAAATTTGCATTTGTTCCCCGCCCTCGTTTGCTTCTTGCCCCGCCCACCATGAGCATGTGGCCCCTGGAAGGTTGCCTAGAATGGAAAATGGCCCTTGGCTTGAAAAAAAATATTCCCTATCTTGAAGTAGAGGCTGGATGGCCATCCGTCAGGGGTGCTGCAGTTGAGTCCTCCGTTGAACAAAGGGGTTTTAATTCCGGAATGACCTCCAAAGCCCTTTCCAGCTCTAAAATTCTATGATTCTGAGTGTCCCTCAGTGGCTTGGGCACTGTATGTAAAATGAAGTAGACAAAAGATTCTGCTTGTAGGCTAAAGCAGACACGACACAAGAGGAAACTAAACAGTGGAGGGAGGAGGAAATGAGATGATGTGCTGACACGAAATGGGGAAAAGGAGTTCAAAAAAGGGGAACGTTCAGTGAGATAAAGGAAAATATATGGACAGGGTAGTTCAATCTGCAGCCTTTTTGGCAGCCCTCGGCAACATTCAAGAAAAAAATAACCTTAAAGCCTTAAAATTTTACTTTTTAAGTCATGCACTATTAACAAAAGCGCATGCAATCTGCGTATTAAATTTGTTTAACAATTAAATCTTATTAGTTTTGTATTTAAATATGTATTTAATTAAATACATGGTTTATATTAAATGAGTTTAACTATATTGCAAACCCTTCAATTTTGTGTTAAACAAAACCACTGGTCTGTATTTAGATCAGTGTTGTCTATGTTGTTTGGCAGTGACTCTCCTGAGTTTACTCTCCCAGCCTTATTTGGGAGATCGAACCCAGGATCTTTTGCACGTGAACCACTTGCTTTGCTGCAATAGCCCCTTTGTAACTGAAAGACAAGGGATGCGGGTGGCGCTGTGGGTTAAACCACAGAGCCTAGGACATGCCAATCAGAAGGTCGGCAGTTCGAATTCCCGCGACGGGGTGAGCTCCCGTTGCTCAGTCCCTGTTCCTGCCAACCTAGCAGTTCGAAAACACGTCAAAGTGCAAGTAGATAAATAGGTACCTCTCCGGCGGGAAGGTAAACGGTGTTTCCGTGTGCTGCTCTGGTTCGCCAGAAGCGGCTTAGTCATGCTGGCCACATAACCTGGAAGCTGTACACCGGCTCCCTCGGCCAATAAAGCGAGATGAGCGCTGCAACCCCAGAGTCGGTCATGACTGGACCTAATGGTCAGGGGTCCCTTCACCTTTAACTGAAAGACATTGCATTCCTCCTCTCCAGGCTCCCATTGGGCCTTGTTCTTTCCACTGCTCTCTTCGCTGTCACTGCGTTTATTGTCCTTTCTTCTCTTCACTAGAAACATCCTTTTTCTCCTTAAGAAAGCACTTCTCTCCCCTTCATCTGCTTCTACAGTCCCTTTGTGTGTCTCTAATCTTGCAGGCCTCCTCCCATTTCGTATAACTGCTTATTTTCTGCCGCAGCGCCTTAATTACGAAATGACATTCCTTCAAATATCCCCACTGCTCCACCTAAAAACTACTTTTGAAGAAACCTCCTAGAACAGGGCAGTCCTGCTTTTCATACCAAGGGGACAGCAAGAGTATTTTGGCACAAAAACCTACAGGCTACGTGCCGAATTAAATTCAAGCACGTCAAAGTGCAAGTAGATAAATAGGTACCGCTCCAGCAGGAAGGTAAACAGCGTTTCCGTGCGTTGCTCTGGTTCCCCAGAAGCGGCTTGGTCATGCTGGCCACACGACCCGGAATCTGTACGCCAGCTCCCTCAGCCAATAAAGCAAGATGAGCGCCACAACCCCAGAGTCGGCCACAACTGGACCTAATGGTCAGGGGTCCCTTTATTTTTACCTTTAAGCTGGATTTGGACCTCACCGCACTTCAAATACAGAGTAACAGTCCCTCTGCCTTTCTGACTGTCCTCTGTCTGCTTTGGGGCACTACAACTGAACAAGGGTGTGGGGAGAATCTCTCTCCACTTCCTCCAAGCCAGACACCGTTCTATAAACCTCATATCATATCTACACTGCCTCCTCGCAGCACATGCGAACGCGTCGCGCTCTCCTTGCGAGGAAAGAAGGTGAAAGCCAGGTTGCAAAGCGTGAGCAGATTGCTAATGAGCGGGGAGAGTTAAATATTTGCAGCTTGGAGGTGGAGGAGTGAGGAAGGCGGTCGAGGCCCAAGCCCAGAGGGCAACTCTCGGCCAGGGGCCATTTCTCAGCTGTGGGGAAGGGGAATCGAGATTGTGGTTCGAGTCTTCTCGACAGCTTTTTTGGGTGCGTGATGTTTTGGTGGGCCCCCAAAAGTAATAAGCTCACAACTGGGAATGTTGCAAAAAAGGAAAGGAGAAGAATCCAAGTCCTCTAAGGAGGTGGGGAGCTTTTGCAGCCCAGGGGCCACATTCCCTTATGGAGAACAGTCTGGGGGCCACATTCCAAGGGTGGACAAGGGCTGGGTGCTAAAGGTGGGCAGGTCAGTTGATATGACTCTTTAATAACAACAACAACAACAACAACAACAACAACAACAACAACAACAACAACAATTTATACCCCACCCATCTGGCTGGGTTTCCCCAGCCATTCTGGGCAGCTTCCAACCAAATACCAAAAACAATTCAGCATCAGACATTAAAAACTTCCCTAAACAAGGCCGCCTTCAGTTGTCTTTTAAAAGTAAAATAGTTGTTCATTGCCTTGACATCTGCTGGGACGGCGTTCCACAGGGCGGGTACCACTACCGAGAAGGCCCTCTGCCTGGTTCCCTGTAACCTCACTTCTCGCAGCAAATGAACCACCAGAAGGCCCTCAGTGCTGGACCTCAGTGTCCGGGCAGAACGATGCGGGTGGAGATGCTCCTTCAGGTATACAGGGCCAAGGCAGTTTAGGGCTTTAAAGGTCAGCACCAACACTTTGAATTGTGCTCAGAAACATACTGGGAGCCAATGAAGATCTTTCAGGACCGGTGTTATATGGTCCACTCCCAGTCACCAGTCTAGCTGCCGCATTCTGGATTAATTGCAGTTTCCGAGTCACCTTCAAAGGTAGCCCCACGCAGAGCGCATTGCAGTAGTCCAAGCGGTAGTCTTACCTCTCTAAATGTGGCAACAGACTGTATTCCAGCTGCACAATTGTCACACACAGTTCCACACAACCCTCTCCCTCATAGGAACATAGCTGCCTCAAGCTGTTGCAGCATGGGACCTTCTGCACTCAGTGCAGGTGCTCTTCCTTTGAGCCATGTATGCTCCTAAGGACGTTGCTTTATACCATGTTAGAGCCCAGGTGCCCTTAGCTGAGTGCTGTTTGGCAATAGCTCTCCAGGGCTTCAGGTAAAGGACGTGGTAATGCCAGGTGTGGAACCTTTAACCTTCTGAATGTGAAGTGGGTTTCCTGCTCCTCAACTATGCTCCTCCCTCAAGGAAGGATGCAAGACTGGTGCATTATATCAACTCCGATGATATCTCGCTCACTTTTGTCTACTGCTTCTCCAGATTCTTCCCCAGGTCTGCTAACGTGCCATCCTCTTTCGGCGGAGATTCTGTGGATTTCACCTTCTGTATGCAAGGCAGGAGATCTCCGCCACTGCTCTATAGCCCTTCCTTTGCAAATCGCCCTGAATGAAATGGGTGGGGTGGGGGTGGGAATGCAGTGAAAAGTTTGGAACGAACCAACGACTGAACGTGTAAGCACCCCACAAGCGAATCAGAACATGAATGCAAGTGCTCATGGTTGCATAACTGCCCCGCACACCTATCTGAATGAATGCTCTATAAAGGCTGGATATAAACTAACCTCTGCGTAAGCAGTGTGCAAGCAGGTCAGGAAGAATGCACGACAGAACAGTCAATGTGAAACGGGCCCTCAGAAAACCTGCCTCTCCACACCTATTAGCCTATGAATATATTCTGTGTCAGCTGAAGTTTCCAAGCCATCTGCAACAGCTCAGTCAGTACAGCATAAGACTCTTAATCTCAAGGTCACGAGTTCGTGTCTGACCTTGGGCAGAAAATCCTGCATTGACGGGTTGGACTAGATGACTCATGTGGTCCCTTCCAGCTCTATGATTTTGTGATTTTAGAGGGTAGGCGTACGTTGAGGCTTCTCCAAAAGGCCTTCCTCTTGCGCATAAGAACATTAAGAAGAGCCTACTGAATCAGGCAAATGGCTCCTATACCCAGCATCCTGTTCTCACAGTAGCCACCAGATGCAGCAGGACCTGAGCACAAGAGCCCTCTCCGCCTTCTGTGGTTTCAGAAGCACTATTGCCTCCAACCATGGAGGCAGATTGTGGCCATCATGGCTAGTCGCCATTAATAGGTAAAGGGGGAACATTGACCATTAGGTCCAGTCATGGGTGACTCTGGGGTTGCGGCGCTCATGTCACTTTATTGGCCGAGGGAGCCGGCGTACAGCTTCCGGGTCATGTGGCCAGCATGACTAAGCCACTTCTGGCGAACCAGAGCAGCGCACGGAACGCCGTTTACCTTCCCGCTGGAGTAGTACCTATTTATCTACTTGCACTTTGACGTGCTTTCAAACTGCTAGGTTGGCAGGAGAGCAGTGGCGTAGCGTGGGATATCAGCACCCGGGGCAAGGCAAGTAATTTGCGCCCCCTAACCCGTGGATTTTAGTAGGGGCAGAGAGCTGCGAGTGCGAGCACGCCCCCCCCAGATGTTGCGCCCGGTGCGGCCGGCCCCTCCTGCACCCCCCACACTACGCCACTGTAGGAGAGTTGCCATTAATAACCTTTTCCTATTAATTTGTCTGGTCCTCTTTTACAGCCACCCATGTTGCTGGCCATCGCTGCCTCCTTGTGGGAGGGAGTTCCACAGATTAACCGAGCGCTGCACAACAAAGTGCTTTCCTTTATCCCTCCCCGAACCTTCCACTTCATCCGGTGCCTATTGGAGTTCTGGTGTTAATGAAGAGGGAAGGAAACATTTTGCTCTTTGCTTTCTCTACTCCATGCATACCGACTTCTAAAAATCATGTGTCTTGGTGGAGCGCACCAGCAATTCTCTCAAAGGCAACCCTGCAGAGCAATTTTCTAAACTGCTTTAGGCAGGAATGCGCAGGGCGCGAATTGAGTTCTGGCCTCGGGCCAGGATTCACGCTGGGGGCAGCAGACGCTGCGTGCACTGAACTGCAAGATATAGTCTGTTTGTGACTGTGGTTTTTGTTTTTTTTCCACCAGGATTATTTTAATTTTTTTTAAGCATTCTTTCTTTTACACACATACTTGCAGGGTGGGGAGAGTCAATGTAATCAGCAGGAAGCCAAACACTCCCAACGGTTTCGTGTCAATAAGGTTTTTTGTTTACGGACAGAGCCCACCCGGATTCCTAGCCCAAATGCCAAGCGCCCCCCACGTACGGGGCCTAGGCACAAAGCAAGCCTTTGGACAAGGAGAGGGAAAGGTTATGCTCATTAGCATGCAGCTCAGGGCTACTTTACTAGACAAAGGGCAGGAGTTGAAGAAATGAGAGTGGGGCAGGTCAAACTTTCCAAAGGCCATTGTGTTCGGAGGCCCTGATCCTGCTAAACGAGGCACCTGACACTGACTGCAATGGTGCCCATGTACCACAGGAGCCAGCTCCCTTTGCCCCCCCCAATAAAATATTTGGGAGCCCTCCCCCCCCCTCAGTGCTGGGTTAAACCCTGTGGAGGCCCCATGGCAGTCAAAATCTCAGGGGGCCCCTTGCAAGTTATCTCAAAGCTTCTACTCGGTTTGACTGTAATTTTCTTTCAAGATCAAATCAACGCTATTTCGATTTCTTGTTGTGGGGCCCCTCAAAAGTGTGGGGTCCATAGGACGGTGCCTACTCTTCTAATTTGATAATCTGGCACTGCCCCTCACCCTCCCCAGTTGATGGGTAAAAAGGTAAAGGTACCCCAGACTATTAGGTCCAGTCGTGGACGACTCTGGTGTTGCAGCGCTCATCTCATTCTATAGGCCGATGGAGCCAGCGTTTGTCCGCAGACAGCTTCCGGGTCATGTGGCCAGCATGACTAAGCCGCTTCTGGCAAACCAGAGCAACGCATGGAAACGCCATTTACCTTCCCACCAGAGCGGTACCTATTTATCTACTTGCACTTGACGTGCTTTCAAACTGCTAGGTTGGCAGGAGCAGGGACCGAGCAACAGGAGCTCACCCCATCACAGGGATTCAAATGCCAACCTTCTGATTGGCAAGCCCTAGGCTCTGTAGACCACAGCGCCACATTCAAATGGGGGGGGGGTGCGTGTGTGTGCTGCAACTTGTGATTGATTATGTGATTATGTGATCCCTATGGGTGTAGCCAGGGAAGCAGGAAGGGCAGCCGCCCCCTTCCTAAAACCACCTTAGCTAAAAGTAGAAATTGTAGAAAGGTTTGGACAGATTTTTCTGAGCACTTGGGGGCAAAATAAAGTCATTTAAAACACCAGTTGTTGAGAAATATCGTTCCAAATCTACTAGACAGAGCAAGACAGAGGATGATGACAAGTGGGTGTCCTGCCCCCCCCCAATTCCTGGCTATGCCCATGCCTACCTGCCCCCCAAAAATATTTTATTCAAATAGATCCCCTTGGCATGCACCAGTTTTTGATGCATATCTGTGGGGGAAGCCCTCCGTCATCATTCTACGTGTGCATAAGAATGTTCCTTACAGCCTGACCCTCTACAAATTTACTCACATCCCTTGGGACTTAGAACCTGCTGCCTTGGGGATGGAGGTTCCTTCCAACTACAGTGGTACCTCGGGTTAAGAACTTAATTCGTTCTGGAGGTCCGTTCTTAACCTGAAACTGTTCTTAACCTGAAGCACCACTTTAGCTAATGGGGCCTCCCGCTGTGCCGCACGATTACTGTTCTCATCCTGAAGCAAATTTCTTAACCCGAGGTACTATTTCTGGGTTAGCGGAGTCTGTAACCTGAAGCGTCTGTAACCTGAGGTGCCACTGTACCATTCTGCGGTTCTGTGTGATGCCTTTTGCTCATCGCTGCGAAGGGTCCAGCGGAGCTCAAGCTGCCTGGACTCGAGGGCTGGCTCCTCCCGCTCCGGGGCCAGCCTTGCTATGGGGTGGGGGGAGAGAGAGGACGAGAGCAAGGGAGCGCGGGCGGGCGAGCTCGTCCGCTGCCAGAGCGTGTTCCCTCGCGGGGGTGGCCCCTGGCATCGTCGGCCGCCGCTGCAGTCGCTGCCGCAGATCGCCCCGTCGGAAGAGGCGAGCCCTCTCCTCTTCCTCCTCCTGCCGTCGCTCCCCGCGGTCCTCTCCCTCTCTCCATGGCCAGCGCGGGGCTGCAGCTGGTGGGCTACTTCATGGCCCTGGCCGGCTTGGTGGGCTCCATCTGCTCGTCGGCGCTGCCCCAGTGGAAGCAGAGCTCCTACGCTGGGGACGCCATCATCACGGCCGTCGGGCTGTACGAGGGCCTCTGGATGAGCTGCGCCTCGCAGAGCACCGGGCAGGTCCAGTGCAAGCTCCACGAGTCGTTGCTCTCGCTCGACGGTGCGTCCCAGGGGTGCATGGGGGCGGGGGGAGCGGGCGCACAGGGAGAGCCGGGGCTGCGGTTGCGCCTCGCTGGCGTCCTGCAGGCAGCCTGCGGGTTGGTAGGGGAAGAGAGGCTCTCGCCTGACGGGATGTAGCGCAGCCTCCAAGCGTCTGTAACCCGAGGTACCCCCCTCTAAATCAAGTACAGTGGTACTTCGGGTTACAGACGCTTCAGGTTACAGACTCCGCTAACCCAGAAATAGTACCTCGGGTTAAGAACTTTGCTTCAGGATGAGAACAGAAATCGCGTGGCGGTGGCAGAGGGAGGCTCCATTAGCTAAAGTGGTGCTTCAGGTTAAGAACAGATTCAGGTTAAGAACGTACCTCCGGAACGAATTACGTTCTTAACCCGAGGTACCACTGTAAATGACAGTGGACACTGTAGAAAGATTTGGACAGATTTTTTTTCTGAGCACTTGGGGGGGGGGTCAAGAGAAATTTAAAACTACTGTTGTTGAGACCCTTGATTCCGAATCTGCTAAGAAGAGGTTGATGACAGGTGGTTGTCCTGCCGCCGCCGCCCATAAATCCTGGCTACGCCCATGGCAGCATCCACGGATCTGGAACCCCTTCCCACTCAAATGTGCTGCGTGTTTGTATGTGGTGGGTTTTAGCTACGCAGTGGTGGCGGCTGAGAGCTCTGCTTCTCTCTTCTCATAACATAGAAAAGAAAAGCTCCCCCCCCCCCCAATTGCCTTCGATTGTCTCCAGTGCATTGAATTGAATTTAGGGGCAGCGACCTGTGTTGTTTGTTTGTTTGTTTGTTCTTACGTTACATTTTCAGGCATTGTCATATTACATCACAAAACTTATTATACTGTAATTTTCAACCTGTACGTATACTTTATATGCATAAAGAGAAAAGGGAAAGGGAAAAAAAAACAAAAAGAAAAAGCTATTCCAAACTTATTCCAAAATCATATTCCTGTCTATCCCGTTGTATATTACTTTTTTTTTTCTTTACAAATGAATGTACTCTTATTATTGTATATTTCTTTACATTTTACCTAATACATTCCTATATCAATATGCACCCTTGGTCTTGTTCCTCAACTCAGTCTCTCCCCAACGTCAATTGAATGCTTGCCTAGATAGTGAACCTTTACTGTATTTTTGAACATATATCTTATATCTATCCCGCTTTTCCATAAATTTTTGTTTTGAGTTGCCTCTCAGGCTATTTGTCAGCTGTGCCATTTCAGCAAATTCTTGTAGCTTGACATGCCAGTCCATAATTGTCGGGGCTCCTTGTGTTGTTGTTAATGTGAAAATGCCACACAGTTGATATCTCCTCCTCCTCCTCTTTTGCTTTTATTTTTATTACAGTATTAGCTTTCATATTCTTTCATATCCAAGCAAAACCTTGGCATCATATAAAGGCATTGCGAGTGACCTCTGGTGAGCCTTGTCTCAAGGGAAGGCTCAAGGTGATAGTTATTATTGTTTAACATTTAGTGCTGTTTCGTATCCACGTTGAGCCTTGGCATCATGTAAAGGTGCTGGAAGTGACCCCTGGTGAACTTTGCCTCAAAGGAAGCCTCGGGATGACAGTGGTAGCTGTTTACTATTTGGGGGCTGCCTCCAAGTAAGTGCTACCCATTGCAATTACCATATTGGCCCGAATATAAGTCGCACCCGAATATAAGCCAGACCTTTAAAATTGGAGAGGGGGAAAGAAAAGAAGGGAATATACCCAAATATAAGCCTCTTCATTCCTCCCTGCTCCTGGCTGCATACCGTAATGTCATGAATATAAGCCACACTTTGACTTTCCACAGTCGGAATATGGGGGGAAAGTAAGGCTTACATTTGGGCCAATGCGGTAATGAACCTAAGTTACTACTAACTGATGCCTACTAACTTCAGCGGGTTTACTCTGAGTTGGACTAACTCTGGATACAAACTATAACTATTGATAATTATTATTTTGCAGTATTCAGTATCCATGGTGGGAGGGTGAGTCCCACTGTCATTGTTCTGCAAGAGCACCCCTCCATGCAGTAATGTTGGAGATGCACTGAAGAAGAAAAACAATACAGTGGTACCTAGGGTTAAGTACTTAATTCGTTCTGGAGGTCTGTTCTTAACCTGAAACTGTTCTTAACCTGAAGCACTACTTTAGCTAATGGGGCCTCCTGCTGCCGCCGTGGCACCGGAGCACGATTTCTGTTCTCATTCTGAAGCAAAGTTCTTAACCCGAGGTACTATTTCTGGGTTAGCGGAGTCTGTAACCTGAAGCGCCTGTAACCTGAAGCGTATGTAACCCGAGGTACCACTGTAAAGAGGAGTGGTGTATGGACTTTCCAGAATAAACCCAACATTAATGCCAGGGCCAGGCCGGGATGTTTTGCTGCTAGAGACAAAGTGGAAAATGCTTTCTCCACTGCTGTGTGCCCGCTGTTGTGTGCCAGCCTGCCAGGTGGGCATGCAGTGGAAAAGGAGCCTGACAGTCATGGTGCACATTCCCTGGCAGCTGGATTTGACACTCCTTGTGGCTGTCTGGAGCCTGCCGCCTTGAGGCAACCGCCTCGCTTCGCCTCATGGATGGGCCAGCTTTGACTAATGCAATTTGATTGTGGAAGACCCCCCAGAGGGGGAAAGCTACCAGTCAGTAGGGATGCTGATTCTTCAACAGATTGCTCTGCTACCAGCTCTCTTCTCTAAGTGCTTTGCATGGGCAAAGCAACCCTGAACAGAGCGAAGATCTAAAACAGTAACTGTGCGCGTGCGATGTTCTTGCATGGGTGCAACTGCTTGCTGAGGATTAACTATTATTTATTTATTTAGCTAGCTGGCTGGCAGTACACCTGGTGTTGCCCCAGGAATCTAAGAAACAGAGACCAAAACCCACTCCTCACTATTGGGAGCCCATCACGCCAAACTGGAATTAGGAAATCTTCAGAGGCATCCAAATTGGCAGAGTTTGGGCCTGACAGATGGATTCAAAATGGCGCCCATGTGTCAGTGTGAGAGAGTCTGTTATCCTCTGCATTGGAGACCCCTTTCAGAGCAGATGGAGCCTTTGGCCTGTGTGCCAGTGGATCTGATTCAAGGTGTAGAGCCCGGGTTAAATAGCTCTTTGCCTCTGTGTCAGAGCTTTTTCATAAGTGTTGCATATAACTGTTAAAGGAGCCCTTTGCCTATGTGTCAATGGGCGAGAGTCATTGGGTAGAGCTGTAAAGAGCTTTCAGCCAATGTGTCAAAGAGGCCTTTAACAGGTAAGGGAGCCCTTTGCCCATACATCAGAGGTTGGAACAAGGCACTCTTAATTGGGAATGAAATGAAATGAAATGCCTTTGTTAAAAATTAGTTCCTGGAAGGGTTGCCATGTGTCCTCTTTTTCCAGGTCACATCTTCTTTTTCATGGGTAGAGGTAAAAAGGTAAAGGTAAAGGACCCCTGGAAGGTTAAGTCCAGTCAAAGGCGACTATGGAGTGTGGTGCTCATCTCGCTTTCATGCCAGACAGCTTTCCGCGTCATGTAGCCAGCATGACTAAACTGCTTCAGGCACAACTGAACACCATGACAGTAGCCAGAGCGCACAGAAATGCCATTTACCTTTCTGCTGGAGTGGTACCTATTTATCTACTTGCACTGGCATGCTTTCAAACTGCTAGGTTCGCAGGAGCTGGGACCGAGCAACAGGAGCTCACTTGGTCGTGGGGATTCGAACTGCCAACCTTCTGATCAGCAAGCCCAAGAGGCTCAGTGGTTTAGACCACAGCGCCACCTGCTGTGTAGAGTCATCATAGTGATCCATAGTTAAAAGTAGAAGTCTGCAAATGTGACCTCTTTTTTGCTCTTCAAAATATGGCAACCCTATGGGCCGTTTTGAAGGGATGCGGGTGGCTCTGAGGGTTAAACCACAGAGCCTAGGACTTGCTGATCAGAAGGTCGGAGGTTCGAATCCCTGCAACGGGGCGAGCTCCTGTTGCTCGGTCCCTGCTCCTGCCAACCCAGCAGTTCGAAAGCACGTCAAAGTGCAAGTAGATAAATAGGTACCACTCCAGCAGGAAGGTAAACGGCGTTTCCGTGCGCTGCTCTGGTTTGCCAGAAGCGGCTTAGTCATGCTGGCCACATGACCCAGAAGCTGTATGCCGGCTCCCTCAGCCAATAAAGCGAGATGAGCGCCACAACCCCAGAGTCGGCCACAACTGGACCTAATGGTCAGGGGTCCCTTTACCTTTATGGGCCATTTTAAGCAACTTAACCCTGCAATTGCAGCTGCCTCTTTCTCCCCTTGGACACCCCAAAGACAGGCACATTCTTGTTTTCCAGTTCATATCCAGACTTCCCGGGCACTCATGGTGGTCTCCATCCTCCTGGGCTTCGTGGGGGCTGTTGTCAGCGTGATCGGAATGAAATGCACCAAAGTCGGAGACGAGAATCCCGTGGTGAAAAGCTGGATCGCTGTGTTGGGGGGTGTCTTCTTCCTACTAGCAGGTAAGTAAGCTGAAGGCCATATATACCCTGTGGGCCTTGTCCCAGTCTGGGTGCCAAATGGGGCCCTCTGGGCATCTCCCTCTGACCTGGGGACTCTCTCTGGTCCCTTGCCTGCTGTATTTGTACTCTCCTTGGGTGTTGTTGCCTGGCTGGGTTGCGTCCTCAAACTCTGAGCATCCCTATTGCTTGCCTGGATGGAGGACAGACGTGTGTGTATGATAACACGTGGAAACTGGATTGTGCTGCAGATCTGGAGGCTGGTTGGCTGCCACTGCTGAGTGCCTTCTCCATGCTACTGCTCCTGCAGTATTCAAGGCCAGACTATGTTTCCGGGCATCTTTCACCTCTCTGGTCTGCTCCTCCTGTCATTCTTCCTGTTAATCAATAGCAACAGATTCCAAGGCGGGATGCAGAGGGGGTGGGTGACCAGCAGTCCAATGGTCAGCCTGGGTATCTGAATCCTGGGGGCAAGGCCCTTGAGGCTGGCAGGTGGGGGAGCCAGTGGAGCTGGGTGGCTGCTGCATCATGCTCTTGCTGTCACCCCACAGATTCCCTGGGCTGCCTATTTGCCACCACTCACTACACTGAAGTGGACAGTGACGTCTGTTGGTGGCCAAGGTAACTGCAGCCTGACAACAGTCTTACATTGCTATTATACAGTAAGACGAGAGTAATATTTATTGCTCCACCCACTTTTGCTTCAGGTCTGCTGCCCACCACTGGCACGTAGCCCCCAGAAAGTTGCCCAGAAGATAATGTGGTTGAAAAATACACTCCACCCTTGCTTTATTTGGTGGACTCGAAGTGGCTCATAACAAATACAACTTTGTGGAAACAAGTTAATGAGGTGGATTATTCCTCAATAAGAGGGTTATCGGGTGCACCTGTTCTGGGCACATCCTGGCTTGGAGCATGAAATGCATATCAAAGTTCTTGTTATACTGGTGCTTAAATGATGATTTGGGGAACGCAAGCATGTGTTCAAGATAGTAAAGGAAAAAGCTAGATATATCAGCTTGCTCCGAGGCTTAGTAAGGGCAGTAGGTCAGGCAACATAGCAGTTTCTCCTTGGTCCTATGCCTGCAGATAAGCCTTATGAAGTACACCAACCACTGAATATTGCTTTCGGGGATGGGGGAATTGGAGACATGTGTTACAAGACAGCAGCAGCCATAGGAGATATAGGACTGCAGGGCCCATTCTCATTGGCTCTGCTAAGAGACCATCTCTGTTTGGCTGCTCCTCCCCTCAAACATTTTCCATTCAAGCTGTTCATTTACTACTTTAAAGAATGGGTTCCTGGGCTTGCTTGTATTTCTTCCCCCCACCCTTTTGTTTATAACACAATGCATGGCATGGAGAAAGCAGACAGAGAAAAGCCCTTCTCCCTCTCTCACAATATTAGAACATCCCATAAAGCTGAATGTTGGGAGATTCAAGACAGATAAAAGGAAGTCCTTCTTTACGCAGCCCCTAGTTGAACTATAGAACTCACTCCTGCAGGAGACAGTGAAAGCCACCAACTCAAATGGCTTTAAAAGAGGACTGGACAAATTCAAGGGAAGAGAGGGCTCTCAGTGGCTACTTGCTACAACATCTATGTTCTACCTCCACTGTCAGAGATATTACGCCTCCTAATACCAGCTCCTGGGAATCACAAGTGGGGAGAGTGCTGTTGCACTCGTGTCTAGTTTGCGAGCTTCCCACAGGCATGTGGTCAGAGACTGAGAGAATGCTGGACTAGATGGGTCCCTCCTCTGATTTAGCAGAATGTTCTCATGATGACTCCCAATCCTGGAACATGAGTGTAATGTGTAGTTTGGCCCCCAATTCCTATTAACTGGATCATTTGTGCTGTCTTCTCTGTTCCCAGGTCTGTGCACTATGACGGCTGTTTCATGGTACGCGGCACGGGTGACGTACGAGTTTTTCAATCCCAGCACGCCGGTTAATGCCAGGTGAGAGCAGGGCCTGCGCCAACCCAGAGTGTGCTTTCTTACACCTCTTGTCAAACCAGAAATCACAGCAGCGGATGTGTGCCTTTCAAAACCCAGAGAGATTGTCCCAGTTGTGTACAGCATCCCCCCTCGATCACAGGTGGGGAACGTTTTTCAGTCCAAGGGCCACATTGCCTTCTGGGCAACCTTCTGAGGACCACATGCCAGCTGTGGGAGACCGTAGAGGAAAGGGATGAATGTAAATGTTACTTTTGCACACCAGGCTAATTTCAATACACACTCACAAACCCATCTCTACGGGGCCAGCAACATGCCTTCGCTGTCTGAGATCTCGCTGGAAATCAGTGCTGATTTAATGCACCAGAGCAACACAGCACGTTAACCCACCATAATGGTGCAAACACAAGATCAATCCCTCCCATAAATTTCTGAAACAGGAAGCTGATTGTCACACCATGTAGCTCAGTATTGTCTACAGTGACTGTTAGCAGCCTAGGGTTCCAGACGAGGGTTGTCGCCTAACCCTACCTGGGGGATGCCAATGGATGATCTCCAGCCCCTCCGGCATGCAAAGCAGGTGTTCTGTTCTTCTGCCACTCCACTGTGGCCCTTTATTTTTTGCCATCTTGAGGCAACTGAGTTTGCATGTCAAAGCCCCAAGCCACCCCCAGGAGAATGAAGACACAAGGACACAGAAATTAGGTTAATGTTAATGGGCAAAATTTAGGCCACAACTTTATTGATTACAGAATGTGAGCGGTATTGGCTTAGGCACTGGCATCAACAGACTATATCAGACTCCTGCCCTCCTTGCAGGGAGTCTTTTAGGGGTAAACCACCAGCAGGGGGAGCCTCGCCAATGTGGATCGACTCGAGCATCCCCTGGGTTCCCGCTGGGGTCGTGGCATGGCCCTAGTCCCTCCCCGGGCTTTGGACGAGATCCACACCCCTGGATTCCTTTAACACAGGGGTCAGCAAACTTTTTCAGCAGGGGGCCGGTCCACTGTCCCTCAGACCTTGTGGGGAGCTGGACTATATTTTGAAAAGAAATAATCAGCAAATTCCTATGCCCCACAAACAACCCAGAGATGCATTTTCAATAAAAGCACATATTCTACTCATGTAAAAACACCAGGCAGGCCCCACAAATAATCCAGAGATGCATTTTAAATAAAAGGACACATTCTACCCATGTAAAAACATGCTGATTCCTGGACCGCCCACAGGCCGGATTTAGAAGGCAATTGGACTGGATCCGACCCCCAGGCCTTAGTTTGTCTACCCATGCTTTAACGGAATACTCTTGAGCACGGAGGGGCAGATGATGGCCGCACCTCCCCTCCCCCCCCCACAGCTATTCCAGTGTCTAACCGCCTAACCTTACAAAGTTGTGACGATTGCTATGAGGTAGGCGAAAACCAAGTGGCCAGTGCCAATTTGTCAAGTGGAAAAAGTCCTACCAGGCCCCTCAACGGCGACCAACCGAAGTCCATGGCAAGGCCAATGACGCAACCTGAACAAAGGGTGGGAGGGCAGGAGATCCGCGGTGTGAGGCTGAAAAGGGGCGATTGTGCTGTGGTTTAAATTGACCCCAGACATGCCCCCCAAGCCGCCTGACTGGCCACTTGGCTAACTGGCGTGGCCGGGCCTCCCCAGTGTAAGGCGGGACACAGTCCCGCCCCCCATAATAATGTAATAATTTATAATAATAATAATAATAATTATATCCTGCCCATCTGGCTGTGTTTCCCCAGCCGCTCTGGGCAGCTTCCAACAGAACACTAAAATACAATAACCTATTCAACATTAAAAGCTTCCCTAAACAGGGCTGCCTTCAGATGTCTTCTAAAAGTCTGGTAGTTGTTTTTCTCTTTGCCATCTGGTGGGAGGGCGTTCCACAGGGCGGGTGCCACTACCGAGAAGGCCCTCTGCCTGGTTCCCTGTAGGAGGGGAGGCTTGGCGGCTTGTCCGCAACGCGTCCCCACAAAGAGGTGGAGCCGATTTATCAGGATGTACACCTCAACATGTCTGCTGTTATAATCTACACTTTTTCTTCTTCTTTTTTGGCCTTAGGTATGAATTTGGACCTGCTCTCTTTGTGGGGTGGTCAGCAGGCAGCCTGACCATGCTGGGCGGAGCCTTCCTGTCCTGCTCCTGCCCCAAACCGGAAGAGAGAGGGCAGCAGTACTACCGGCAGTCGCAGCCTTCCACAGCTAGAGAGTACGTCTGAATCCCAAGGGAAGAAAGAGTGGAGACAAGTGACGGGTGGTTCCTTTACGTGTCTGTGGAATGGAGAGGGCCAAGTTGCCTCTTGCAGCTCCAAGCAGGCTAGAAAGTCCAGAGGCACAGTATCTCAGGGGTTGTTGTTGTTATTATTGTTATTTTTGGTTCCTTCTCAGATTCATGCACAAGAAGGGATTTGGAACGTCTTCCCCACCCACAGCTCTGCAAAATGGCATCACAGATGGGCCCGTGTGAGCGGTGGGAAGGGAGTCCCAACCTCGTGATATGTTTTCCACCCACCTGTTGTGTATCTGTGGGCTTGAAACTAACAGCCCTCTTTTTATTTCCCCTTCATTTTTCAGGCCCCCTGTAAAAAGGGGAGATCAGTCCGTGTAATGCCTTCAGGGGGAAGAGAGAGACATGGTTCTGGGCCTGAGCTTTTCAATCCAAGAGACCAAAGTGACTATAGCGAGGACATTTAAAAAAAACCAAACACAAAGCAGACACCTCACTGTGTTTCCCCAAGACCTCTTTTCCTTATTGGGAGAGAGAAAAATGAAAAACCAGAAATGCATCTTTGAAAATGAAAGTTGCTCGTTTTCGAAATGTAAAAAGGTTGCATTAACTTTTCCCCATGGTACTGTTTATACTGCTTGACAATATGGTTCTACCTTTTCAACAACGACAACAACAAAATATATAAATGTTTCTAATGGTTTGTACTAAACATTTGTCCTATTAAAGTATTTTTATTGCCAGCTTTCTAAAGTTTGTTGTATCCCTCCCCAGATTCTGGGGTGCCTTCCAAGTGCTGAACTGAATGGTCCAGCAAGTTCACTACCCATCACATTTTGAGGGGAGGGGGGTAGTAGAGAAATTTATATACTCAGCCAGGCTAGCTCAATATTCTCTGCATTGAGGGCTTCATGTAGGGCACCTTCCCAGACCTACCTGGAGTTGCTGGGGATTGAACACAGGTCCTTCTGCATGCAAAGCAGGTGTGGACTGAACAGAGTTTTAAAAGTCCCATCCATAGCAGCAAAACTGAAGCAGAGGAATTAGGCTACCTTTTCCCTTCTTACTCTGCTTAACAAAGATATAAGAGAACAGACTGGAAAGCAAGTTTAGAATATGGTTTACTTACTACATAGGCTTGTACTGGTTTTCAGTTAAAGGTAAAGGTAAAGGGACCCCTGACCATTAGGTCCAGTCATGGCCGACTCTGGGGTTGCGGCACACATCTCGCTTTACTGGCCGAGGGAGCCGGCGTACAGCTTCCAAGCCATGGGGCCAGCATGACTAAGCCGCTTCTGGTGAACCAGAGCAGCGCACGGAAACACCGTTTACCTTCCTGCCAGAGTGGTACCTATTTATCTACTTGCACTTTGACGTGCTTTCGAACTGCTAGGTTGGCAGGAGCAGGGACCGAGCAAAGGGAGCTCACCCCGTTGCGGGGATTTGAACTGCCGACCTTCTGATCGGCAAGCCCTAGGCTCTGTGGTTTAATCCACAGCGCCACCCGCGTCCCTGAGGGTTGAACTACAGCGTCCAAAATGCATTCAGGGGAGGAAGGTGCTTTGAATGTACTTTAGCATGGGCACATCCCAAGAACCTGGGAATTGCAGTTGGCACATCAGAAAACTACAATTCCCAGCACCTTTAACGAACCACAATTTCCAGGATTCTTTGGAACCGGGGTGGGGGTGGGGAGAGAGAGAAATGTGCTTTCGATGCATGGTGCGTACACAGCCATATAAACATAGGAGTGGCTTTACATTGAGTCAGATCACCCGTACATCTAGCTTAGCCGGCAGTGGCAAAACAGGGTTCTGGACAGCAGCCCTTTCCTAGCCCGGTCTAGAAATGCCAGGGATTGGATTTAGGAGCTTCTGCATGCAAAGTGGATACTTTGCCCATCCCTATAGCTTGAGGGGAAACCCATACAGTAGTACCTCGGGTTACAGATGATTCAGGTTACAGACGATTCAGGTTACAGACTCCGCTAACCCAGAAATATTACCTTGGGTTACGAACTTTCAGGTTAAGAACTTTCAGAAATCATGCTCCGGCGGCACGGCAGCAGCGGGAGGCCCCATTTGCTAAAGTGGTGCTTTAGGTTAAGAACAGTTTCAGGTTAAGAACGGACCTCCAGAACGAATTAAGTATTTAATCCGAGGTACCACTGTATTGGGAAGACCAATAAAGTCAGCAAACCCAAGACTGTAGCTGCAGATCCCTGGTGGCAAAATTAACTCTTGACCCCATAATGTGTCTGGTGTGCCAGCATCCTGCTTTGCCTGGCTTCTGATGGAATCGCCCCCACCCCACTTGCTAGTCGTCCAGTTGCTACTGGGGAGCCTCAGCTTTGCTGCTGCCTGTAACTAGCCACTTGAGCCAAATCGTTCATTCCTCTCTCTCCCCCACCTTTCCTCTCATTTTTGGGGCTGATGAATGCAGGAAACGCTAATTAACCTAATCCGTCTGCACACGCAGGATGCCATGGAAAGGGGTGGGGGCAAAGGAGAGGTAATCTTCTCCCCTGCGGCTTTTGTGCCTAATGTGGGCTAATTGGGGCTGCTTTTCTGAAGTTCTAGGCAGCTTCAGAAGCCTCTGCAAAAACCAGCTGGGCCCAAGATATCACGAGCTGCCAAAAGCAGTGTGTGTGTGTGTGTGTGTGTGTGTGTGTGTGTTCAGGTGTCAAGCCAGCCTGGAACTGGTTTGGGCTCAGTTCTTCTTTAAGCCATCTAAACAGGGGTGTTGATCCAGTAGCGGAGCAGGTTGCTGTTGGATACAGCTGAAGACTGCAGTCTACCTAGCTCAGAGGTTTTCAACCTTTTTGATTCCACGGCTCCCTTGACCAACTGCATTCTTTCTGCGGCAACCCTATGGGGCTCAGGAGCCCAGTTATGTCCCCCCTTGCAGAGCTGGCAGCCTCTCACCCTTTTTTGAAAATCCTCCCTTTGTGGAGTGTTCCTTCAGCCTCCTCTCCCCTCTCCTTGGGAGTCCTCCAGGCAGCCGCTGCCGCCGCCCTTGGTCTCTGAGCTGCCCTCCCTGCCCCATAGAGAGGTGTCTCCTCCCACTGCCCCACAGGGATCTGGGAAGCACCCCCTGGTCAGCCCTAGAGGCACCATTTGCCTGGGGAGCTTGTAGCCAGGGCTACTGCAACAAACAGCTGTGCAAGCCTTTGGGAGGAAGACAAGATAGGGCATCAGAGAAGGGAGGGAAGGAGGGACAGATACCAGTGTTGCCTGCAACAACCTGACCATTATTCAAGGCACCCCAGGGTGCCACTGCACACTGGTTGAAAACCACTGAACTAGCTTATCTCCCTTCTTATGCTTCTCTGTCTTTAAACCAGACTTGGACCCGATAGCCTTTCAAATAGAAGGCTAGAATGATGTGCATTCTTCACCATTTCCCCTCAGAAAATGGCATGCAAAACAACAAATACAGTGGTACCTCAGGTTAAGAACGTAATTCATTCCGGAGGTCCGTTCTTAACCTGAAACTGTCCTTAACCTGAAGCACCACTTTAGCTAATGGGGCCTCCCGCTGCTGGTGCGCCGCTGCTGTGCGATTTATGTTCTTATCTTGCAGCAAAGTTCTAAACCCGAGGTACTATTTCTGGGTTAGCGGAGTCTGTAACCTGAAGCGTCTGTAACCTAGAGCATCTGTAACCCAAGGTACCACTGTACATGGCACACACTGACACCTGGCCCAGGACTCTGAAAATCACACTTCCACCTGTGGCATGTAAGCCAGTATTACATACAGTATACAGTGGTACCTCGGGTTACATACGCTTCAGGTTACAGACTCTGCTAACCCAGAAATATTATATCGGGATAAGAACTTTGCTTCAGGTTGAGAACAGAAATCATGCTCTGGCGGCGCGGCAGCAGCAGGAGGCCCCATTAGCTAAAGTGGTGCTTCAGGTTAAGAACAGTTTCAGGTTAAGAACGGACCTCCGGAACGAATTAAATACTTAACCCAAGGTACCACTGTATTAAAAATGGCAGCATGCTCTCCTCCAAAGGATACCCAAAGTGAACTTTGCTGCACACCCACCATACATGTAAAGGACACCTGGGAACTGTCTTTTCCCCCACACAAAGCAGCCAGCACATACTGTATAATAAGCAACCAGTTCCAGGAATCTTTGTGGGAAGGCATGTGTTTTAAACCTGTGGGGCAAAGGACGTAACGGCGTACAAACTTACAAGTGCTCTTACCCCCCCGTGTCACAAACAAAAGAAGTCAGGGCTGAGAAAATGGTGACCTGCCAACCTTCGCCTAGTGAGTTCATGGCAATGAAAAGAAAAATCAGATTTGAGTCAGGCCAGAGTTCCCAATTTAAGATTTACATCCCCAAATAGCTGGTGTGCACTGTGCTGTCTTTGAGCATCAAAGCTCATCTTGCAGGAGGTTTCGGACTTATCCATCCTTGGTCCAGATAAGAGGAGGGGGAGGGTGGACCTGGTTGAAAAGTCCGATAAATGATATTCTCTGAACCTTTTCGAAACCCCAGGCAACAAAGCAGTCTACATGGCCCTCCTGAACCGGCCTCAAGACTTTGAGCTGTTTGGCAGAACTCCAGAATGTTTCATACCAAAACACAGAAGCCCTTTCTTCCGCTTTAACAGACACTTCTGTTTGGAAGGGCCCAGCAAGCAGCCTCTTGTCTGATGACAAATGAAGCAGCCGTGAGAATGATTTAACTGTTCACAGCAACAATGGAAGCTCCAATCTGTTATCTTAACGCTCAGCATCAAGAGGAGGCACCCACACTTTGCAGGCACTGGGAACAAGCACGTGTGACAATTCCAGCTGCAGACTTGGGAAATAGGAAGAGAGGGAGAGGTTTTTGACCTTTTCTGCACCAAAGCTGCGGTCTTAATCACAGGCCATAGAAGGGGCTGTTTGCATCAATTCTCCAACCCCACTGCAATGCAGGAATCTCGAACCCACAGCCCTGAGACTAAGAGTTGCCTGCTCTACCAACTGAGATATCCTGACATCTTGTGTCTCTCTCTCTCGAGTGCTCTTCCTCTTTAGTCTCAGGGTTACCCCTTGTAGAACTCATCAGGGAAGAGGATGGGGAGAAAGCTAGCATTGCTTGGCTTTGCCTGTCATTGGCTCTAGCGCCACCTACTGTTGGGCTCCCTCCCTTCTGTCCAATGGGCACCAGCCACCCCCGATCCCGCTGGCCACTGTTGGCAACAGAATACCAGACAAAGATGGATTTTGGTCCGATTTAGCAAAATCATTGCATTCTTGACCTCTGAACAAACCCTCTACCAGGAACCCAGGGATCCCGCAGGAAAGGCTCTCAGCCTTTCTTTTGGAGAGGTTGACTGGAACCTCTAATTCCGGAAATAATTGATGTAGCCTTGATCCTCAGTGAAGAAGTGATGGATTTAGTTCTGGAGGGAGGGCACACCGCTGTGTGCCAGTATCGCCTGGCAAGCTCCCAAAGATGCCAATACCTGTTTATGCTTTCTGACCCATAGCCATTTTAATTGCAAGGAAGCCCATCACGCTGTTAAAGCCCAAAGCACAGCTGACATGGCTTGGATTTTATTTTTATTTTTTAAGGAATCTGATCCAGAGACAGTTTCTATTGCTACTGAACAGGCCAGTGGCAGGACTGCCAGGTGGGGTTCAATTCTGCCCCCTGTACTGCCAGGTGACGGTTCCTGGGTTTGGTGGTGCAAACTCATGTCACCTTATTGACGTTTTAAAACTCCTGGAAAAGACTTAACCTGAATTTCTGACTTCTCTTCAGACGTTCTGTGGGATCTCCTTCGCAAGGATGTCAGAAGCAGAGGCTCTTGTGCACCCGACTTAAAGGTAAACTCCTAATGTTGTGATCTTCCTTGGGAGGGTGTTGTGGTCTTTGAGAGAGGCTCTGTCACTGAGTTAAGGGCCTTCCCTTCAGTCTCCTGTTTCCACCTCCAATAGGATGGGGGCAGGAGGATAATAATACTAATAATTATTACAGTCTTATTTTCTTTCTGGAAAGATGGGAGGGTTTTTCTAGAAATGGCGGAGGAATCAGATTAAGTTCACATTTAAAGGAAAACCTAACAAAGTCACTTTCTCCGAAACAATCACTGAATCAAAACACAGAGAATTTTTATTCCCTTCACAGAGCTAACAGATCCCGGAGTTCCCTAGGAAGAGGGATCGGCTGTTAAACCACTCTGGCAGTTTTAGCTCTGTGGGAGGAATAAGGGTCTCCTAACAACTCTCTGCACCCTTAACAAAGTACAGTTCTCAGGATTCCTTGGGGGAAAGCCATCACTGTTGAAAGTGATATGCTACTGCAGTGCAGATGGGGCTTTAGTTAAGTCTTGACTGAATGTTTGTTGTGGTTCGTTTGCGGGGCTGTTATACAACAATGAGCAGTCAGTGAGCAATTTGTTCTGGTGTGCTTGCAGGACTTTTTGCTGCCTTCCCCCACAGAAGTCCGCTTCCCTTTTATTTATTTTTCAAAAGTGGATTCGTTTCAAAAGGGTGACAGAGGGCTTTGATCTGTTTTCATTGCACAAGCCTACAATTATGCCATGCACTAGGATCCCTCCTGCAAAACACTGAGAATCTCAGGACATCCTTTGTCATCCTTTTCATCAACACATCACCAGCTCCCTTCCATCATGCCTCCTTCCCCTGGTGCCACGAGTTGGGTTGGTTACTTTCCTTCCCTTTCCCGCAAACACAACCAGGCCGTGCAGGTGAAAACTAAAATCATTCATAGCTCAGAGGCAGAGCATCTGACCTCCATGCAGAAAGTCCCAGGTTCACTTCCTGGCATATCCAGGTATGGCTGGGCAAGACCTGGAGAAATGCTGCCAGTCAGTGTAGAGAGCACTGAGCTTTTAAAAAGAAAACCCACCCAAATTCCTGTGGACCAAAGAAGCCAGGGCCCTTGAGCGATGTTCTGTGTGCTTCTTTCTAGGTCTTAGTGATGCACATAGAGACCTATAAGCTCAGCTAACTAGCCAGGCTAGAGGCCTTCTGCCTTATCCCATGTTAGGAGCAGCTTTAGTCCCAAGGTTGTAAACAACATCCTTAAGTGTTTACATTTGACAAGAGAGAGTCCTTTGTTTCCTTGCCTAATGAATAGGTAATGAAGGAAAGACCATACACGGTATAATTAGTATTGTGTTGTAACTTTAGATTGGAGGAAGTTTATGCATATGTACAGTGGTACCTCGGGTTACATATGCTTCAGGTTACAGACTCCGCTAACCCAGAAATAGTACCTCGAATTAAGAACTTTGCTTCAGGATGTGAACAGAAATCACGTGGCGGCGGCGCAGCGGCAGCGGGAGGGCCCATTAGCTAAAGTGGTGCTTCAGGTTAAGAACAGTTTCAGGTTAAGAATGGACCTCCGGAACGAATTAAGTACTTAACCCGAGGTATCACTGTATTGCTTTAACAGATGACAGCTATGTATATAAAGCAGGCCTCACCCTTTTGGGCTTTGCTCAGCTTTTGGAGAGTGATTCCCACTGAGCCATTATTGCTAACACCCTTTGTTTTATCACAACCACGTGGAGATTTCCTTCAGCCTCAAACGTTAATTTTGCTACATTAGTATGCCGTTCTAAAATTTTTTTTCTAGCTTACCTTATTCCTTGGGGAACCCTTTTTTATGTGGCAAAGCTGGCAGCACAGAGGACAATTCAGTTGCTTGGAATTGGCATTATTGCACAACCCCCTCACCCTTTTTAAATTTTTGTAAGGGTGGAAGTCTTTTCCTGCTTGCCTAACTCGGGTTTCCTCAAGCCATTGGTCAAGGAAATCAGCATGAAACAATATATATATATGATTCTGATAGTTTCTTGGGAGCAGAGTGCATATATGTGGACTCTGAGCACATGTGCGTTTCACAGAATTATAGAATTATAGAGTTGGAAGGGGCTCAAAGGGGCATCTATTCCAACCTCCTGCAATGTTTGTGTGTCTTCATTCTGTAAGTTGTTTTTTTTTTCAAAGGACACCCATCTCCCCACCCAAAGCAAACAGGGGACAAGCTGGAATCCCTTGTTGGGAGCAAAGTTCAGAGGGTGGCGCTGCAATTTGGGGGGAAGCCGTGGTAATTTGGGGCAGGGTGGGGGTGGAGAGATACCCAGAGTCTTACGTGTGTCTCCTCCTAGCCCTTCATAGTTCTCCCAATGGCGGTGGCTTTGCAACTGATGTCCTTCTGCGTCGCTCTCATTTCAACCCTCTTCCTGGTCGCGGCCACATGGACCGACTGCTGGATGGTTAATGCTGATGACAGCTTGGAGGTGAGGGCGAGGAACAGGAACAGGTAGCTGAGCTCCAGCATGTTTTACTACGCTGGGATAGCCAGCTTGGTGCCTATATATGCAACCATTCCTATTCTATAGATCTGTAATTGCATCCCTCTTCCCTCAGGGCCCGTCCATAATAAGAAAGGTTGCAGTCACCCTTCTCTGCTTGTGGAGTGCTTTCCCTGGCCATGCCCACCTGGGGCCAACCTTTACATCCAGTGGAGGCAGTTCAATCTGCCCTCAGCCAGGATTAGGGTTAGGGTTAGGGCTCTCTCCCACCTCTCTACCAGCTTACAAGTTCAGAGGGTGGCGCTGCCTGTTGGCTCCCCACTCCTTAGTCTCAGTGTTGCCCCTTGCAGAACTCAACAGGGAGGAGGATGGGGGCGAAACTGGAATCACTTTGCTCTTTCTGTCATTGGCTCTGGCACCACCTACTGTCAGGCTCCCTGCCTGCAAAATGGGCACATTTTGGCAGCTAAAGTGTTCGTCTCTCCTGGGGTACCTGATGAAATTTGATTGTAAGACAGCAAGATAAACATGATTGTAAGCCAGCCCTGAATTAGGCAACCAACTAGTTTTAGTAGTAGTAGTAGTAGTAGTAGTACTATAATAAATAATAGGTGATGCAAAGGTACTGGTATGCTTTTGAACTGCTACGTTGGCATAAGCTGGGACAGAGCAACAGGAGCTCACACCATCACACAGATACAAACCACCAGCCTTCTGATCAGCAAGCCCAAGAGACTCGGTGGTTTAGACCACAGCGCCACCCGCGTCCCTAATCATAACAGGAACTGAGCCCAGTTACCTATTGGAGCTCTTTGCCGTGCAAAGAGAGTAACATATGGCTTGAGAATCCAGTTGCAGCAGAGTAAATATTTGAATTATTTGAAATGCAGTTGTAACAAACAGATTACGCTAGTAGGACTGCAAGAAGTTTTGTAAGGAGGATTATGCGAAATGTTGCAGAGAAGATTATGAAGAGAGCTATTAGTGAAGGATAATTAAAAGTAATAGAGAAATTAAGAAATGTAGATTAAGTGATAAAGATTGAAAAATCTTCAGATGTGGTTGATGGAAGTCCACAATATTGTATAAGATAAGAAAGTATGTTATATGATTTTTGGAAATTATTTGTAAAAATCAATAAAAATATTATATAAAAAAAGAGAGAATCCAGAGTCGACTCTACCTGTTGCAATCCAACATGCAGAGATGCTTGTGGAGTAAGAAAAGTAGTTTATTATAGGTAGTACATAACTTGAATAGGGAAGTTTTTTCGTTCTATCCTAACCAACTAATCTGGGCAAGACAAAGGCAGCCATGCTTACTCCTTTGTTCTCAGAGGATGGACCCAAGGTGTCCTCTCATCTTGAGGTCCAAAAGAAAAGTCAGAGGAGGTGGAGGAAGTTGTAAATAGGATGCAACCTAAGATGTTTCAGTCTAAAACATCCAGTCCTTTCCAACTTTGGCCCTGGCCTGGTGTAACGCTCTGTCACAAGAGACTAGGGCCCTGTGGGATTTGACATCTCTCTGCAGGGCCTGCAACACGGAGCTGTTCCGCCTGGCCTTTGGGCTGGACTCAGTCTAACCACCCCTCTTATTATTATTATTTTTTATGGAACCCCATATATGGGATTTTGTATATAAATTTTCCCTAGGCTCTTTTTGCTGGCCCATGTAGGACCAGCATGGATAGTTGGCCCTGGTGAATAGTTGACGTTTTCTTCCCTTATGGCTTTGATCTATAGGCTACCATTAAAACGAGGCTGCATTTTAAGTTGCATTTTATACTGTATTCTAACTTATATTTTTATCAACTTTTTTGTTTTGTTTTAAAATGTTTTTCCTGTATTTATATTTGGTGTTAGTTGTCCTGAGCCCGGTCTTGGCCGGGGAGGGCGGGGTATAAAATATTATTATTATTATTATTATTATTATTATTATTATTATTATTAAAAACCAGTGAGATAAAACAGTAAGCTTAAAGGTACAGCGATAGCCTGGAAATGTGGAGATCCCTTTCTCTATCTGTCTCAGCCCCAAAGCAACCCCCCTTTTTGCACCTAAAACTTCCAATGATGTTCTTTGCAGGTCAGCCACAAATGCCGAGGGCTGTGGAGGGAGTGTGTCACCAACATGCAAGATGGCATCAGGACCTGTGACCAGTATGACTCCATTTTAGCAGAGCACCCCTGTAAGTCTCCAACAGCTGATGGGCTGAAGCATCTTCGGGTGCATTCAAGTTTCTCAGCCTTTGCATGATTGCGACCTTCCCCTTCTACAGTTCGCCCCAATTGTTGGGGGTGCTAGGAGGTGTTTCTGAGCATATTAAGATTGCTAAAAGGGCTGGAACTGATGATCAGGCCTCCAGGGGTGGAGTAAAAATGAGGGAGAGTCCTCTTTAAAGTAAGGTTGGATAGGCTTACGTCCGGGGGTGGAAGAACTGGATTCGGAACTGGTGGGCCAAATCTTTATCTCCTGCCCCCCCCCTCCATGGGCCAAGTTTGACCTGTCAATCATCTGACATCACAATGACATCAGGGGAGCTTTTCTTTAAATACAGTGGTACCTCGGGTTAAGTACGTAATTCGTTCCGGAGGTCCATTCTTAACCTGAAACTGTTCTTAACCTGAAGCACCACTTTAGCTAATGGGGCCTCCTGCTGCTGCCGCGCTGCCAAAGCACGATTTCTGTTCTCATCCTGAAGCAAAGTTCTTAACCCGATATAATATTTCTGGGTTAGCAGAGTCTGTAACCTAAAGCGTATGTAACCTGAAGCGTATGTAACCCGAGGTACCACTGTAGAGCTGTGCACTGAGGCCCTGACCATTGTCTGATCATTGGGGCTTGCACTGTACAAGACATGACTTCATGGGCCAAATCGGGAGCCCCAGCAGAGTTCTCCACCAGTGGCCTATAGTGATGATAATAATGCGCCTGTGATCTGTGGCAATGCAAATATTCTTTGGCAAGCTGTATCTCTCTCAGCCTCAGCTTGTCTTTTGGCAGTATAAGGGTAATAATACTGCCCTACCTTTTTAGAGTTGGACGGGGGTAGTGCTAGCCTGGCACAGGCTTCAGCCAAAATCATACCCTCCAACATTTCTCCAATAAAAATAGGGGTGTCCTATATAACATCATCATCATCAACAACAACAACGACAACTTTATTATTTATACCCTGCCCATTTGAGTGGATTGCCCCAGTCACTCTGGGCGGCTTCCCAACATATATAAAAACATAATAAAACATTAAAAGTTTTTTTAAAACTTCCCTACACAAATGTCTTCTAAAAGTTGTAGAGTTACTTATCTCCTTGGCTTGGGGGTCACGTAACTCCAGGCCCTCCAACATTTATCCGATGAAAATACAGTGGTACCTCGGGTTACAGACGCTTCAGGTTACAGACGCTTCAGGTTACAGACTCCGCTAACCCAGAAATAATGCTTCAGGTTAAGAACTTTGCTTCTGGATGAGAACAGAAATCGCACGGCGGTGGCAGCGGGAGGCCCCATTAGCTAAACCTGGTACCTCAGGTTAAAAACAGTTTCAGGTAAAGAACGGACCTCCAGAATGAATTAAGTTCTTAACCCGAGGTACCACTGTAGAGATTGCCTAAGGAAAAGTGGGACATTCTGGGATTTAATCAGAAACCGGGACAGCTTCTGTAAACTGGAACTGTTCCTGGAAAACGGTGACTCTTGAAGGGTCTGGTCTGCAAAATGGGGCAGGGGCAGGAGGCACAATCTTGGATGGGCTGGAGGTCAGAGGCACCAAATCAGGTAAATAAGGAAGTGGGAGCTAGAGGAAGAGGCAGAGAGGTCGTCAGAAGACAGATCAGGTGCCAGGTAGAGCAGGGAAGAACCAGGGGGGAAGAGCCATAGCTTAGTGGTAAAACATCTGCTCTGCATGCAGAAGGTTGCAGGTTCAATCCCTGGCATCTCCAACTATCCTAGGAGAGACCCCCTACCTGAATTCCTGTATAGCTGCTTCCAGTCAGTGTAGACCATCATGAGCTGGATACACCAATGACTCAGTATGTTAGCTTCTTATGTTTCTATTTAAATCAACTCTATCTGGCACCTTGCTTTAATTTTAGGAAAGGGACCTAGCTCAGTGGTTATAGCTCCTGATATGCATGCAGAAGGTCCTATTTTAATCCGGGTAGAGAAATGGGAGGGACTGCTGCAAGAAATCCTGGAGAGCTACTGCCCACTGGTGTAGACATTGATGGTCTAAGTGGACAAATGACCTGGCTCAGTATTAGACAGACCTTCAGGGTTCCTCCCAATAGAGTCAGCAAGGGAACGTCAGACCAGTGGGATGCTTCTCTGACTGACCTTCAACTACCTTGTATTTTGCTCTCTCTTCTCAGTGAAGATTGTGGTGACTCGAGCATTGCTGATCACAGCTGACATCCTCTTGGGATTCGCGTTAGTCTTGCTGGCGCTGGGCCTCGACTGCATCAAGTTTCTCAAGGACGAGCCGCACGTTAAGCTGAAGATGCGCTATTCATCAGGATTAGTCCTGGGAGTCGGAAGTAAGCGCCTTTTCCATTGGGGTCTGGCTTTGTTGTTATCGACCAGGACAGCTACCGAGGCAAGCCTTGAGGTGGAAAGTGGAGTCTCCTGTACAACCTCTCTCATCCCTCATAATCACACAACGGGATGCATTGTCCCTGATTCTAGGACAGGACCACACTGTTTTTCATCCAAGTCTCCTTTTCTGCTCCTTTAGATAAGACAGCCATCCTGTGTTGTGCCATGACTCACAATGGAAGCCATTTTGTGTTATGCCCCCAAGCCTACAACCAGCAGCCATTTTGTGTTATGTTGCACACCTCAGGGCAGCCATTTTGTGACTGGCCCAAATATGCCCACTGGCCCAAAATGGTTTGCGACCCCTGGCCAGTTGACATGGAGAGATTTTGCCACATATATGAACATATACAGAGGGATTTGGGTAGTGGCCCAGCATATGGCCTCTGCCTTTCTTAAGATAATTGTGTTTTCTTGGCCCACCAGGTGTCCTCGGACTGGTGGGCTCTGTCTGGTATGCCGTCGACATCTATATGGAGAGGACCACTCTTGTCTTGCACAGTGTGTTCTTGGGAGTCCATTATGACTTTGGATGGTCTTGCTGGCTGGGAATGGTGGGGTCCTCAGGATGCTTCGTGGCAGCCATTGTGTTGACTTGCTGCCTTTCTGCCGCCGCAGGAGGTCAGTACGAAGAGTTAAGAGTTCAGAGACAGCAGTAAAGGTGGTGTAAGAGGAAAAATCGTAGTAGTTATCACTGGCTGTGGCTATCCCCCAATTGTCCTAAGGGAGGGGTAGGAAACTTGTGCCTTCCTATAATGCTAGGACCTGGGGCCATCCAAGAAAACCAAACGTAGGAGGACTCAGGACAGAGAAAAGTACTTCTTCACACAACACATGTTCAAATTGTGGAACTCACTATAATAAGAGGTAGTGAGAGCCACCAACTCACGTACCTTTACAGGAGGACTAGACAAATTCAGGGAGGCTATCAATGGCTACTAGCCAGTTATCACTATGTTCTGCCTCCACTGTTGGAGACATTATGCTTTGGAATACCAGTTGCTGGGAACCACAAGTGGGGAGGGTTGCTGTCATGCTCAGATCCTGCTTGGGGCTTCCCCTTATGGGCATCTGGTTGGCCACAGGATGTTGGACTAGATGGGCCTTTGGCCTGATTCCGCAGGGCTCTTATGCTCTTACATGTTCTTACCCTTATGTTCTTACATTCTCCAGATATTCTTGGCCTACAGGTTCCAACCACCCTACCTAGCTACTAGCCATGCTGCCTAGGGATGATGGGCCCTAGCTGAATTCCTCCCACCCAACAGTGAGAATTTGGAGGTGATGTCAGGAAACCCTGCTCACGGTGCTCCCCCCACATGGGTGAAGATAACCTAGAAGGGCTGTTACAAGATAATGTATGCACAGTGGTGTAGCATGGTGGTGGGGCTACCGGGGCGATTGCTCCAAGTGCAAAAATTGTTACGAGTGTGCCTCTGCAGCTTTTGCCCCAACCTTTTGCCTGCCTCACCTGAACAGCACTCCAAGCAGGAGCTGGGAGAGGATGGGCCCTTGCAACCTTTGGCTGTGTAGCGCCCCCCCCCCACCAGCAGAGGAGGCGGGCAGACGGCGAGACTTGCCACGGTGGTGGTGCCCAAGCCCAAGGAGGTGCATGCACATGTTCAGCCGCTGTGCTGAAGCTCCGTCCAGTAGCAACATCAGCGCCGCATGGAAATGCCACTTAGGGGGCACAATAATTTTCTTAGTGGGGCAATACTTTCCTTGCCCCGGGCAGAGGCAACCCACGATATGCCACTGTGTATGCACCACTCTCCAAGAGCACTAGAGAGGGCCACGTCGATTTCTAAATATTGTGACTTCAGTTCTTCTTTCCGATGCAGGTGCTGCCCCCCGCAGGAGACCTCAGCGCCCGACACACCATTCGCCCATAGTCACTTGCAAGATGTATGCCATGGCTTCCCGCGTGTGACACGGAAGCAAGCGGTCCCAGTGAGCGAACTGCCTCTGGGACAGCTGCTCATGAGCTTTTTCTCTCCATGCTGGCTTCGGAGGGAAGGCAGAAGACCACTTTGGGGCCTTGCCCGCACGACGCGTGCCTTCTCCCCCCCCCTAAAAAAACCACAGTCCTGTGTGGCTTAGATGACTGCTGGTGAAGCAGAAATAGGGAGCCCCACCTTGCCCCACCCCTGATATTGTGACTCTGGCTCAGATCCACTCTCTGATGCTTGTACATTGAGCACAGCTGTTTGCAGAGGAAGCCCTACAGACAAACACACTTGTGCCCTAGAGCATGGAAATGCTATTGATCACAACACAGCTTCTCCACACCTGGGCTGCATTCACATGGCAGTTTATTCCATTTTCCTGATCTTTCCCTATCTGTGAATTTCCACATTATATTTGTGCTTCCGCATAATGTAAAAGCCCCTTCCAGAAATGCAGCAGAATATGGTGTAAGCTGAGGACTCATTCATGTGCTACTTGCCTCCAGAAAAAGAAGAAAATCCTTTGCAAATAGCATGGAAATGAGTATGAAACTTGCACTACATCCTACTATAGTTCTTTGTCATGTGGAAGCTCAAATGTGATGTGGAAATTAACAGCTAGGGACATGTTGGGAAACCAGAAGGAATCACTATGTGGTTGCCGTGCGGCCCAAGCTCTTTGGAGAGAATCATGATGCCACATACTGTATATTTATAGCACCCCTAGATGAGATGTGGGGTTGTCATATTGCAACAAGGGCTGGATGGGGGCAGGGGGATTCAATTCATCTCACATTTAAAGGCAAACATATGGAAATTTGTACTTCTCGAAATAGAAGTGCAACCATTATTCAAAATTTACACTTCTCTGAATTTTGTAGTGTGGTTCTCTGACCAAGTAAATGCCTCTATTAGGGGAAAGGGTGTCAAAAAAAATAACACCTGTTAGTGGGGAAAATGAAGTTCAAACTGTATTCTATAGGGGGAGATTGCTTTGCCAAAGTGTGTTTCTTAGGGGAAATTGCATAGGAACCTGTGCATATTAGGAGAAAATTGCACCACAACACTGACAATTTTTCACAAGGACTTTCAAAAAGCATTGGAAACTGATGTGGGAACAAAGAGGACTGAACTTAAGGTTGGAAATATGAGAAACGGAGAGAACCAAAATGGACAGCTTCACCCATCATTAAATACTGGATGTCTTTTGCCAAATCACAACTCCCTTTTTTTATATATTTGCAGCTCCAAGGGAGGATAATGTGTCACCTTTCAGCACTTAAAAACAAATTTGCAAAACTTCTCAAATGCGACAGAAATGGAACGAATGCATGGCTAAATCTGAGCCCCCTTTTGAGCTTGAGACCAAGGCCATGTGGTCCTTCTGGCTGCTCCCCGGTTGGCCCTGCTACCAATCAGTAAGCAAGTGCGAAGACCAGTCTGATGATGCAGAAAAGACACAATGCAATCCAACCAGCCAGCTGCTTCTGGTTTAATTGGAATCTTGCTTTATGGTCACACCCGCTTCATAAACCATATACCGTATTTTTCGCACCATAGGGCGCACCGGACCATAGGGCGCACCCAGTTTTTAGGGGGGGGGGAAATCAAGGAAAATAATATTTCCTCTCCCCCCAGCCCCAAAGAGCAGCGTACAGGCTGCACACAACCTCTCCCTGCCGGAGAGGTTGCGCACAGCTATGGAAGAAGGCGAGGCAGCGAGCGGGATGGATCCCGCTCGCTGCTTTGCCTTCCCCTTTAGCCCCCTGCAGCCTCTCCCTCCCGGGAGAGGCTGCGTGGGGCTAAAGAATCCATAGCCCCGTGCAGCCTCTCCTTGCGGAGGGGTTGCGCGCAGCTATGGAAGAAGGCAAGGCAGCGAGCGGGATGGATCCTGCTCGCTGCTTTGGCTTCCCCTTTAGCCCCGTGCAGCCTCTCCTTGCCGGAGAGGTTGCGCGCAGCTATGGAAGAAGGCAAGGCAGCGAGCGGGATGGATCCTGCTCGCTGCTTTGGCTTCCCCTTTAGCCCCCTGCAGCCTCTCCTTGCCGGAGAGGTTGCGCACAGCTATGGAAGAAGGCAAGGCAGCGAGCGGGATGGATCCCGCTCGCTGCTTTGGCTTCCCCTTTAACCCCCTGCAGCCTCTCCTTGCGTAGGGGTTGCGCGCAGCTATGGAAGAAGGCAAGGCAGCGAGCGGGATGGATCCTGCTCGCTGCTTTGGCTTCCCCTTTAGCCCCCTGCAGCCTCTCCTTGCGGAGGGGTTGTGCGCAGCTATGGAAGAAGGCAAGGCAGCGAGCGGGATGGATCCCGCTCACTGCTTTGCCTTCCCCTTTAGCCCCCTGCAGCCTCTCCTTGGCGGGAGACGCTGCGTGGGGCTAAAGAAGCCATAGCCCCGTGCAGCTTCTCCCTGCCGGAGGGGTTGCGCGCGGCTATGGCAGAAGCCTGCATTTGCTCCATAGGACGCACACACATTTCCCCTCAATTTTTGGAGGGGAAAAACTGCGTCCAATAGAGCGAAAAATACGGTAGCTTTTAAAGCACGTGGCATTTAAAGCATATGGCTTCCACTAGAGAAGCCCAGAAACTGTAGTTTCCCCCCTCACAGAGCTATAATCCCCAGCAGCCTTTACAATCAAATTTGCTAGAAAGCCAACGGTTGGTTTGTCAGTGGAGAGAGGGCTGGACTCCTTCTTCATAGATAGGTTTGTGGCCCTTTGGAGGTCAGTGGGCTGCAGAGAAGGTTCTGCTTTCTCTTCGGCGCCTGGGCATCGAGGCAGTTGGCAGCGATCAGTAAGGCACCGCCGGAAGTGGCACAAGCGGCGCCTGCGGCAGCCATCCAATAGGAGTAGCCAAGCTCGTAAGTCACGCCAGGGATGCCCAAGCTGACCTGAAAGAGAACTGGGATGGTGAGCAATCCCTTTTCTTAAAAAAACAACAACCAGGAAGCATTTTTATTAGGTATAGTAGGTGAAGAAATACCAAAGGGTATCATAAATTGTTCATGTATGCTACTACTGCAGCAAGGACTCCTTTAGCCCCAAAATGGAAGCAACAAGAAGTACCAACGATTGAAGAGTAGCAGATGAAAATGGTGGACTATGTGGAATTGGCAAAGCTGACCGGGAAAATCCGAAACCAGCATGATCAAGCTTTCCTAAAAGGCTGGAGTAAATTTGCACAATATTTGAAGGCTCATTGTAAACATTTACCAACACTAGTAGGGTTGTAAGAAATCTTGTAATGATAATGGTTATTACCTTTTTTATTTATTTGAACATGGAGATAAGTTGAATGAGAAATATGTAAAATGGAAGATGTATGAACGATATGATATATGTGTGAACTTTGAAAGCCGTGAGACAGGAGGGAGGGGAGTTGATTCGGCTCAGAAGAGCAAAAAACAATGTGGATAATAAGATTATGCTTAAATTTTGAAAATGGAAAAGCAATAAAAATATTACAAAAAAAGAGATGGTGAGCGATCCCGGACACTCTGCAGGCATCGAACCGGGTGGGAGCAGCACATTTTAAAAGCATGTGTTGATTACCATAAAAAAATTCTCACTTGTAGGGCTTTGCGGGTAGAAAGTCCCAGGTTCAAATCCTGACATCTCAGGTACTTCTGGGAAAGGCCTGAGACCCCAGGGAACTGCAGCCAATCAAGGTAGGAGGTGGATGGGGAATGCCCTAAAGAATCCATGTAGCTTCCAAGACGTTCTATACTAAACTCCATTCCCATTGGGGAATGGCCACAACTGTGTGGTAGAGCACCTACTTTGCATGCAGGAAGGTCCCAGGTTCAAATCTAGCCATCGCCAAGCTGGGCAGGGAAAGACTCCCTTCATTGAGAGCTGGTGTCAGTCAGCTAGCAGACTCTGGCATAAGGCAGCTTCTGCCATATATCTCAGTCGGTAAAGCTCGAGACTCTTAATCTCAGGGTGGTGGGTTTGAGCCCCATGTAGGGCAGAAGATTACCACAAGGCAGGGGGTTGGACTAGACGACCCTCATGTGGTTCCTTGCAACTCTACAGTTCTATGATTCTTCTGTTCATATGTTCTTTTAGGCTACCTTACTTACCTCAAGCTTATACTTTTGAACGGTGTCGATGCCATACCACAGTGAAGCAACCACTCCAGAGAGCCCTGTGAAAGGGAGACCATTCCACATTAGAGTTTCCAGCTGCCGTGGCTTCCTTAATAATAATAATAATACAGTGGTACTTTGGGTTAAGTACTTAATTCTTTCCAGAGGTCCGTTCTTAACCTGAAACTGTTCTTAACCTGAAGCACCACTTTAGCTAATGGGGCCTCCTGCTGCCGCCGCGCCGCCGGAGCACAATTTCTGTTCTCATCCTGAAGCAAAGTTCTTAACCCAAGGTAATATTTCTGGGTTAGCGGAGTCTGTAACCTGAAGCGCTGTAACCCGAGGTACCACTGTAATAATAATAATAATAATAATTTATTTATACCCCGCCCATTTGGCTGGGTTTCCCCAGCCACTGTGGGCGGCTTCTAACAGAATATTAAAATACTATAGTCTATTAAACATTAAAAGCTTCCCTAAACAGGGCTGCCTTCAGATGTCCTCTAATATCTCCTCTAAGGATAAATAGAATTTTAAGCTTTCTCTTTTTTTGAAAAATAGCTGTGCACACACCTCCGGCTGATGTGTATCCACCTAGCTAACTTTTATTACCACTGCAATAAATAGACAATGCCAACTTGGGCCCATGAATTTCAATGTGTCTATTCTGAGTAGGATCAACACTAGACTGACCTCCACTTCATACAGGGATCAGGGTGGGTTTTTATTTAATCTGCATTGAAAGGTGAACCTACCCACTTTTATTTTTACATTTCTATCCCACCTTTCCTCAATGGAGCTTAAGGTGGCATACATTGTTCTCCAGCTGCTGATCATATCCTCAGAACCACCCTGTGAGGTAGTTTAGGCTAAAGGACAGTGGCTGGCCCAAGGTTACGCAGTGAGCTGAGGGATTCGAACCCAGGTCTTCCAGGTCTTAGTCCAACATTTCTAACCATTACGCTCTTAACCACAATGGCTTTCTAAAACAATTCAAGAATACAGCCATCCTTAGAAATTCGCGCTTCACTGGATCTTGCAATGTATTTCTTGAGCCAAGTAATGTTTACAAAAGTGTATATGATATTGGGAAGGAGGAGAAACCTACAAATGCATTATATTGGGGGGAAATTGCTCTGCAAAAAAAAGGTGCGGATTAGGCAAAATTGGAAATGGTAAAAAAAAAAAAGCGAATAGTAGGAGAAATGTGCACTACAATTGGGGGAAGGGGGAATGAGAGCCTGTAAAAAACCGAAATTGGCAGATGTGCCCATCCTTGGTGTCACACTGAATTCTGGAAGGGCGAGATCTCTTCGTCATATTCTAGAACATCATCCTATGAATCAGGGTCATATTCAGTGCTAGTCCTAATCTGAATAACAGCATGACCAACTTAGTTCAATGGGTCTGCTCAGTGCCAGATTTACGTATAAGCTAAACAAGCTATAGCTTAGGGCCCCACTCTCTTGCCCCTCCCCCCCCAATTTAAAGGTCCATGAACTACCATATAGCATATATTCAACACAAAAAACAGTGACAATTTGTTGTTGACAAAGGCCAGCTGGACATATAAAGGGCCCCATTACCTTCAGTAGCTTAGGGCCTCATCAAACCTAAATCCGGCCCTGGGTCTGCTCTGAGTAGGACTTAGTTGGAGACAACCCTATACTTCCACATATTACTCTCTTTCAACTTACATTTACTTATTTTGAGCAATCTGCACTGCTTCATCATTACAGCTGTTCAGACTGCAAGAAGTTGCAGGTGCAGAGAGCCATAAATGCGGGATTGGGTTTAACCACCCCAATACCATTGTGAGCACAAATCATCATGAATGTGGAATAAAAGGGCATCTGGAGGGTTCCTCTGTTTTTTGGTTGCTGTTAAAGGCTTTAATGCGGGACTAATGTAAAAAGGAAGAGGAAGGAGGCACCCTACAAACAAGACTGTGGAAGGCAAGGTCTAGATCGAGTACTATTCTGCCCCAACCTGAAACAAGGCAAGGCTGTGCTTACCTCCTAAGAGGAACAGGATGCCAGCAGCCAGGGAGAACTTCTGTTTCTGAAGGACTCTGTTGCGCATTAGCTTGGTACATTTCATGCCAGCAATAAAGGGAGGTATGGCAGAAAGAGTCAGAAAGGCAGAGAGGATCACCAAGACCCGAGTGACCACGAGAACAGCTGGTGGGATGGGGTGAAGAATTGAGAGAGAACAAGACTTTAGAACATGGAAGGCACCTTGAAAGGAGATCAGAGTTTAATGGTAGACTGCAGGCAAATTTTGCTGTGGGGTTTCTGATGCTCACTTCTTTAATAATGACAGCAACAACAACAAAACCTCTCCCCCTTCTCTCAAAAACCTCCTCTGGGTTAGAATAATAGAACTGTTGAGTTGGAAGAGACCACTAAGACCATCTAGTCCAACCCCCCTGCAATGTAGGAATCTTTTGCCCAACGTGGGAAACTTCACTCCCAACATGGGTTGCCATATGACTGGATTTTCCAGGACATTTAGCAATTTCCACCTGGAGACTGGTGACCCGCACACCTTGTAACCTGACCACTGTTTGGCCATTGTTGTGACTTATGGAATAAACCCACTGGCAATAACTGAGCTGAGAGTCTTAGAACTGCATCTTTGACTGGGAGCCTCTGATCCCAGGTTCAATCCCCGAAAAACTGCAGGTGAGGCTGGGGGGAAACTGCTGTCTGAAACTTTGGAGAACCAGTGCCAGCCAGTGCTGGTATTATTGAGCTAGATGGACTAATGGTACAGGGCAGCTTCCCGTGTGTCCTGTCCACCTTTGCAACCTGCTCCAACTAGGTGGACCTGGTTTATTTTCCTCACCTGGATGCTCACTGAGATAGGAGATTGGGATGTCACAGGTCCAGAGGTCAGCGACGTTATCAAACACACACTCACTCCACAACCCCCGGCACCGGGCACTCAGCCCTACCGAAGACAGGGGGTCCTTGGCATCTTGCTAGAGAAGGGAAGAGAGAAGAAATGTTCTGTGCAGGAATGAGGCACCGCCGGGGTTTTTGTACAGACAGGTGAGGTGAAGTGAGATGGAGTTGAGTAGAAAGGTGTTGGTGGACTAACTCAGTTGTACCCAGGCTGCCCGCCCCTCCAATTGGTTGGAGCCTCAGGATTGTGGCAGGAGGGAATCTGTCCCTTATTCGAGGATGGAAAGAACCTGAGGCTCTCCAGATGTGGTTGGACTCCCTGAAGCACCCTTCAGCCCCAAGCATGGCTAATGAACTGGGGTGGTGGGAACTGTAGTCAGTGGAGGCTGGTGCCCATGAGGTCTGGTAGGATAGAAGGTAGGGAGGCCAACAGTAGGTGGCACCAGAGGGCATGGCAGGCAGAGCCAACTCATTCTAGTTTTGTCCCCATTCCCCCCCTTGAGTTCAACGCTGAGACTAAGGAGGAAGATGAAGACACCCAGGACTGCACTCTGGACTCGTTGTAAGAAAGAAGGAAGGTGAGCAGGGAGGAAGGATTGGGGGTTGGGTGGAGAGAGACTTCGAGAACTAATTTTTTAATTAGAGGTTCTTAAGCAGGGGCCTGCAGACCACGGGCTGTTGATGAACCCCATTCAGCGGGTCCACAGACCAGGACAGTTGAGAATATCATATTTTTTGCTCTATAAGACGCACCAGACCACAAGACGCACCTAGTTTTTGGAGGAGGAAACCAAGAAGAAAAATAATCTGAATCTCAGAAGCCAGAACAGCAAGAGGGATCACTGAAAGCAGCAATCCCTCTTGCTGTTCTGGCTTCTGGGATAGCTGTGCAGCCTGCATTCACTCCATAAGACGCACACACATTTCCCCTTACTTTTTAGGAGGGAAAAAGTGAGTCTTATAGAGCAAAAAATACGGTAACTTCTTCACACAGTGCGTAATCTGTGGAACTTGCTCCTGCAGGAGGCAGTGGTGGCCGCCATACTTGGATAGCTTTCAAAGAGGATTGGAGAACCTCTTGGAGGAGAAGACGATCAATGGCTGCTATCCATGGTGGCTGCGTTCTGCCACCATGGTCAGAGGCATCAATGCTTCTGAATACCAGTGGCTGAAAACCACAGGAAGGGCGAGAGGGTTCTTGTGCGCAGGTCCTGCAGGGCAGGTTTCCCATTTGAGGAATCTGGCTGACCACTGTGAGAACAGGAGGCTGGGCCAGATGGGCTATTTATTGGCCATATCCAGTAGGCTCTTATGTTATCATGTTCTGACTGTCCTGTGTCTCAGGCACTCTCATCCTCACAGCCCACACTCTCTCTTTTGTCTGTCTGTCTGTCTGTCTGTATGTCTGTCTGTATCTTTCTCACACACAGGCAGCTCACTTTTATAAATATTAGTAAATACGTTTGACAGAGCAGGCTCCTGTGCATCCAACAACCGGAGAAGGTTCAGCAACGAAGAAAGGAAGAAGCGGCGATGGCTCCCGTGGCCAGTGTTTACCCAGCAAGGGCAAAGCTGGGGGCACTGGCCCCTCTTTATCAAAGTCACCAGAAGCAGGTTTGACCTTTCCAGGAGTACACCGGCCCTCGCCGCTGCGGTATGTTTTCCCCAGAGCTTAACGTTCCTATAGCAACCAGGCCTTGGGTCTGACAACAGCACAAGCCAAGCACCCCTCCAGTTCTTCTATCAAGCAAGTTTTCAATTTCTTCAGAGAGGGAAAGGGGGACCAAGAAAATTTTGTATGCTGGGATGAGGGAATGGCTCTGAAGCTGATCCAAGGTGAAGAATTTCCCAGAAGGACTTTGTGTCTTCGTCTTGTAGAACACAGTGCTAGATTGCCCAATGGACTGATTAAGCACATGTTTCAGGTACCAGCAAAGCAGGGGTGCACACACACACACACACACACACACACACACACAAATGTATTTCTTTTGGGAAGTAATTTAACATTTGAGATTTCCAAAAAATAAAAAGCTTCTAAGTAATCATCATGGGGAAAATCAGACCTTTGTTGGGCTTCCTTATACTCCACTACAAATACTTCCCTCATTATTCCTCTTCTCTTTTTATTACTTATCTCCTCCTAATCCAGGGAGTGTTCCTCCTAACACAGATCAAACTAATGAGAGGAAATCAGATCCTGTTGCGTGTCACAAATGACATACATGCATGTGCATTTCGGCATACATACGAGTTCTGTGACATTACAAATACAGTGGTACCTTGGGTTACATATGCTTCAGGTTACAGACTCCACTAACCCAGAAATAGTACCTTGGGTTAAGAACTTTGCTTCAGGATGAGAACAAAAATCATGCTCTGGCGGTGCAGCAGCAGTGAGAGGCCCCATTAGCTAAAGTGATGCCTCAGGTTAAAAACAGTTTCAGGTTAAGAATGGACCTCCAGAATGAATTAAGTACTTAATCCGAGGTACCACTGTAGTACAATTTTATTCTATGTTTCAGTATTGTTTTTATTTTTAATTGCACATGGCGGGGGGAGGCACCATATCTTGTCAGTGCTTGGGACTTCTGCGATCTAGTGTATGCTATCTACACCTTGCATGGAGGAGAACAGCCCTGCAAAATCAGAAGAAGCGCAAAGGTTGGCTACATTGCACTTAACATCTCGTTTCGGAACTTAAAGTTTGCCTTTGGAAATTGAAATCAGACAGGTTTGTGCATCCCTACCCACAGATGAAGCAGGAAAAAATGAAAAGAACCAAGGAAACCAAAGGGCAGGTATTTGGCACAACACAGATTCTGACCCCCCCCCCGCCCCCTTCCCAGCTTTAAAGTCCTCTTAATTTGTTTCTTACCCTCCAGCAATCTGCTCCGGCGCCCAGAACGAGAAGCAAAAAGCCCAGCCCTCCCAGTCCCATCGCCAGGATGTCTGTTGCCACTGCCATGCCCGGGATCTCCATTCCAGGCTCAACTGGGAATTTTCCTTCACAACATCACACACACACACCACACTTTTCTTCTTGGAACCGGTAGACCAGAAGGTGACCAGCAGATCTAAGTGGAAAGGACTTTGAGAGGAAAGCTGGTAAAAGCCAGCATGTTCCCCCTTGTGGAAATGGAAAGAACATGCATTTTGGTTGGCGAAGTCAAACTGCTGTGTTAGCTGCACAATCAGACTGTCTCCAGGTACTTTGAGATCATCTGCAAGTGGTTACACCGGGGTTCAGGTTGCCAGGCTTCATGTCACATTTGCCACCTGCGTGCTTAATCTGGATTACTTCACTACCTAATGAATTTGTTTTGTTGTTGTTGTTGTTCTTTAGTCGTTTAGTCGTGTCCGACTCTTCGTGACCCCATGGACCAGAGCACGCCAGGCACTCCTGTCTTCCACTGCTTCCCGCAGTTTGGTCAGACTCATGTTTGTAGCTTCGAGAACGCTGTCCAACCATCTTGTCCTCTGTCGTCCCCTTCTCCTTGTGCCCTCCATCTTTCCCAACATCAGGGTCTTTTCCAGGGAGTCTTCTCTTCTAATGAGGTGGCCAAAGTATTGGAGCCTCAGCTTCAGGATCTGTCCTTCCAGTGAGCACTCAGGGCTGATTTCTTTAGGAATGGATAGGTTTGATCTTCTTGCAGTCCATGGGACTCTCAAGAGTCTCCTCCAGCATCATAATTCAAAAGCATCAATTCTTCGGCGATCAGCCTTCTTTATGGTCCAGCTCTCACTTCCATACATCACTACTGGGAAAACCATAGCTTTAACTATATGGACCTTTGTTGGCAAGGTGATGTAGAATTTGTTCTAGAGTTATTCAATTGTTGATTTTGTCTTATGGGGATGCAGCTTCCCTCCCCAGCTATGCTATGCATTTTGATAGGAAAGGGTTTTAAAAATGTATTTGTGAGACTCTTTTTTGGCACAGTTTGTTATGGAAAAGGAGCATACATTCCGAATCACCTGGTAAAACCTCCATATGGATGGGGGGCTGTATAATAGGAACACATGAAGCTGCATCACACTGAGTTAGATCATTGATTCATCTAGCTCAGTATTGCCAACACGGACTTGGCAGCAACTGCCCAGGATTTCAGGCAGGGGCCTCTCCTGGGCTTACCTGGAGAAGCCAGAAGGGAATTGAACCTGGGACCTTTGGATGATGCTCTGCCACTGGGCTACAGCTCTTCCTCATCATCATTCTGGACAGGCCTGGATTTAGGTTTGATGAGGCCCTGAGCTACTGAAGGTAATGGGGCCCTTTATATGTCCAGCTGTCCTTTGTCAACAACAAATTGTCACTGTTTTTTATGTTGGATATATGCTATATGGTAATTTATGGACCTAATAGGTATCTAAAGCCATTTGCACGTAACAAAATGTGTATTTTATCAAAGTAATTGTTGAACTGAAATACAATTAAGAAGTATATTAATAGCGATATTTTAGGGAGCAGGCTAGCAGGCAGGGTCTATTACTTACATCATAGGAGCCTTGTTGTATAATTATAATTATAATTATCATCATATATACTCCTGGTATTGAAAACAATTATAAAATTTATAGAGAAGAAATTTAAAACTGACTTCCAATTAATCTCACTGTATTATATTAATCTTCTTATATCTTATAGTGTGGTGGTTTGTTTGATTTTTCTGCTATTTGTTTGATTGATTGATTGATTGTATGTTTGTTTACTTGTATGTATGTCTGTTTTTCATAAATGTATTTATTTTAAATTAATAAAGTTATATTAAAAACAAAGGAGGCCTGTTGTTTAGTCATGTCCGACTCTTCGTAGCTTCGAGAACACTGTCTAACCATCTTGTTTTCTGTCGTCCCCTTCTCCTTGTACCCTCCATCTTTCCCAACATCAAGGTCTTTTCCAGGGAGTCTTCTCTTCTCATGAGCTGGCCAAAGTACTGGAGCCTCAGCTTCACCGTTTGTCCTTCCAGTGAGCACTCAGGGCTGATTTCCCTAAGAATGGTTAAGTTTGATCTTCTTGCAGTCCATGGGACTCTCAAGAGTTTACACAACACAAAACACTGTTGCTGTATGTAGGTTTTATTTTATTTCTTTTTTTAATCTTATATTTTGGAAATGTACCTCTAGGGTTTTTTTTCCCTTTAATTTTTTTGGGGGCCCCCAAGAGAATGGGGCCCTAAGCTATAGCTTGTTTAGCTTATGCGTAAATCCGGCACTGATTCTGGAGTCAACAGAATCCAAACTTTCCTTTTCTTTTTTTAGAAAAAGGGTTTTGTAGGGATACAATCCAGCGATTGCCTCGGTACCCAGTTCTCAGCAAACACCTCCCGTGCTGTCCAAAGCATACCTGAATCTGGATCCTCCCTCAGCAGAGACTTTTCCGTGTGTGTGTGTGTGTGTGTGTGTGTGTGTGCGCGCGCGCGCGCCTCCCCTCCCGTCTTTCAACCAATCCATTTCCTGCCCTCCGCCGTTGGGTACCCGTGCAGCAGGATGCTGAATCGCATCCCTGGCTCCTGCCTCTTTAAGGCACGGGGTGGACGAGGTGGAGAGAAGGCGGATGCGTTTCTGCAGGGCTGGGGGAAAGGCAGGGCAGGAGACACAGTGACATCACCCAGCCTCCTCCCCAGCCAGAAACGCAGGATCCTAGTGCAGGGGGGCAGGAAGAGAGGGAGAGAGAGAGGACGGAGAGCGAGCCTGCCGCCGCCAATCCAAGGATCCCGGGGAAAATTGCAGGCATTATTGTAAATATTATTTTTAATTCTTATTATTATTGGAAGGATGCTCCACCATCTATCCTAATACAGGTAAATCCATTTCCTACTGAATCATTGCCAGCCTGCTTCCTAAGATCTTTGAGACCAGGCCCTCCTTGCTAAAAGAGATGGGGTGGGCGCCGCCTTACCTGCCTGTTTTAGCTCCAAAAGGGATGGAGGGAGGGGGGTGTTTGAATGATGGTGGTTAAGAGAGGGAAATGTGGTGGAATTTTAAGGTGTGCTGTGGACTTTTGCCTTCACAGAGAGTGAACGGCAGTGACTGAGGGTTTTATCCCACAGATTAGAATAATCCACTAGACTGAGCCTTAGCCTATGAGGGTGTCTAGACTACATATTTATACTCAGGGCTCTTTTCGTGAATCTTAAGCTTTTTTCTTTTCTTTTTTTAAGTTTCTACTCTTTTGGATCCGGAGATAGAAGGACAAATGAATTTTCAGGTTTATTTCCCCACCCCCTGTATTGTTTTTATGAGGGAACAGAGGGGATTTACCAGGAACAACCCAATCTGGACAAGCCAGACTGGATTGCTTAACTCAAAAGGTTCTAACGGATCTATCAATTAGCTTCCTGCTACGTACAAGGGAATGTGCCCTGCTACTAGCTCACTAGTGAGAGTGAGGAAGGTTGATACTAATCAATATATCCTCTCCTACTATCCTCAACATTCCCACAGGAATGATGGGAACTGTAGTCCAAAACCAGCTGGAGACCCAAGTTTGGGTAACTTTGCACTAGAGGAACTCATTGTGCTGGCTCAAAGCTAGCACAGCTGTTTTGTTGACTGTGACCCAACGTGCTTTAAAAGTATGGTTTGGATGCGACCGATGCCACGTTGCAGAATACCCCTGCCCAAAACAAAACCCCAAAACCCAAAACCCCACCTGTAGACTTGGGATGGATGTCCACTTGTCATCTAGTCCAACCCCTTGCTCTGCAGGAAGGCAGATCTGTGCAGCTGAAACTTCCACTCCGTATTGCAAGCCTGTCTGATTTAGGGCAGCTGGAAAATGTTGCCAATAATAAGTAAAGATAAAGTGCCAGCTTTTCTTCGTAGGCAAAATCCACGATGATTCCTCCCACCACGGCGAGCCCTTCCAGCGACACCCTCTTCCCCACATTGTCATCTCAGGAACTGTGGAGGTCCCAGTTGGCATGTTATGCCGGATCCGTCACCCGCCACATCAGCCACCGGGCCAACAACTTCAAGCGGCACCCAAAGAGGAGGAAACACATCCGGCCTTCCCCTCCCCCGCCGCCCAACACCCCTTGCCCCATCGACCAGGTCCACTTTAGCGAGATTCACCCGCAGAGGTCCTTCTGGGAACTGTTGTTCAATGGGTGCATTCTCTTCGGGATCGAGTTCAGCTATGCCATGGAGACCGCCTACGTGACGCCTGTCTTGCTCCAGATGGGCTTGCCAGATCAGCTGTATGGAATGGTCTGGTTCATCAGCCCAATATTGGGTGAGTGCTGGGGCCCCGATCCTCAGGAAGAGAGGTTAACTGCTCTGGGAACTGGTGGGACTTGGCAAAGCGAACCGTGGCTGGGTTGTGTCCAATGCTAGTTCTACTTAGTCAACAGTCCATTGAAGTCAAGGGGGCAGCCAGCTCAGTGTCATTCATTCTGATGGGTCTGCTCTGAGAAGGGCTTGGTTGCATGGACTTGCGATGTTCCTAAGGGCATTCCCCTCCTGCTGGTCCCCAGTCACAGGCTGAACTGGTGCCGCCCAACCCAGATTGGCCTTTAGCTGAGACCTCTGTCTTGCTCTCCGTGGTCAGAAAGTGCTGAATGACACTCGTCTTTCTAACTCTCTCTCTCTCCCTCCCTCTCTCTCTTTTTGGCAATATAATTTTTTATTGAAATTTTCAAACATTTCCACAGTAAATTCCATATCCATATTGTTTCATAAATCCCCCCCACAGTGTTTCCACTGAAACATTTTCTACTGTATTATAACTTTATCTATTACTAAAAGTTTCTCCATTTACTGTTATCTTGGCGTTTTCCTTCTGTTGCTTTTATCTTGAATCCTGCTGATGATTTCATTTGACTATGGTGGTTTATTTTAAAAAAAAATTGTTCCCAAAAGGCCTCCATTCTTTTGTGAAAAGTTTGTCATTTTTATCTTTAAATTTTGCTGTCGTATTTGCCATTTCTGCATCTGAAGGCAGCCCTGTTTAGGGAAGTTTTTAATATTTGATGAATTATTGTATTTTAATCTTTTGTTGGAAGCCACCCAGAGTGACTGGGGAAACCCAGCCAGATGGGTGGGGTATAAATAATATAAAATAAACAAATAAATAAGTAAATGAAATTATTTTAGAAGCCATTCCTTTTTTGTCGGAACCTTCTCTTCTTTTCATCTCTGTGATTATAATATTCTAGCTGCTGTTTTCACATACATAAATAGTTTAGTCATCTTCTTTGGAACTTCTGTCCCTATTATACCTGCAAGGAAAGCTTCCGGTCTTTTGGGAATAACCCATTTAAACATTTTCTTCATTTCATTATATATCATTTCCCAAAAGCCTTTAGCTTTTTTTGCCCCCCCTTTTTTTTACATTTCCACCACATATGGGGGAATGACCCATCTCCCTTCTTCTCTCTTCCAGGTTTCCTGCTGCAGCCCCTGCTGGGAGCCTGGAGCGACAGGTGCACTTCACCTTTTGGACGGAGGAGACCCTTCATCCTGGTCCTCGCAATTGGTAAATACAGTCATACCTTGGGTTTCAGCCGCTTCAGGTTGCGTTTCTTCGGGTTACGGACCACCAAAACCCGGAAGTGACCTGTTCCGGGTTTTGGTAGTCGTGCATGAGCAGAAGAGCTAAATTGTGCTTTGCACATGCACAGAAGCGCCGAATCGTAAACTGCGCGTGCACAGATGTGGGTTGCGAACACTGTGGGTTGTGAATGTGCATCCCGCACAGATCACGTTCGCAACCCGAGCATCCACTGTAGATGCTTTGTTTGACCCAACTCCCCCAACCGTTCTTCATAAGGCTTGGTTTCCAGATCCAAGGCAGCATTTACAACTGTTGTTCCATCTGCCACTGGCCATGTGACCCCTGGAAAGTTGCCCAGAAGGGAACGCAACCAATCTGTTGGCTCATGAAAAAGTACCAACTTGAACCCGAGCCTTCTTTGCTGTTTTCTGACTGCCTTGATTTGGTTCCTCCTCCTCCTCAGGGGCGTTGTTGGGCCTTTCGCTGATGCTGAACGGCAGGGATATGGGCACGGCCTTGACCGACACTGTGAGTGACCACAAGTGGGGAATTGCATTCACCATCTGCGGAGTCATTCTGATGGACTTCTGTGCTGACTCTGCAGACAACCCCAGCCACGCCTACATGATGGATGTGTGCAGCCCGTCAGATCAGGACCGAGGACTCAACATGCACGCGCTGCTAGCTGGTGAGGTTTTCGGCATATCAGCAGTGGCAGTGCTGGGCATTTGCTTATTTTCAGGATTTAGACCTGGCCCTCTAGCTGAAAAGACGCCCAGAGCGGCTGCTGAGGCAGTTCTGCCCCTCACAAACTGAAATGTCCACAACAAGCAAGGAAAAAGGGAACGGGAGGGAGGAGGAAAAAGCAAACTGGAGGATAAGATCTTAAATGTACAGTGGTACCTCTGGTTACATACTTAATTCGTTCCAGAGGTCCGTTCTTAACCTGAAACTGTTTTTAACCTGAGATACCACTTTAGCTAATGGGGCCTCCTGCTGCAGCCGTGCCGCTGCTGCCCAATTTCTGTTCTTATCCTGAAGCAAAGTTCTTAACCCAAGGTACTATTTCTGGGTTAGCGGAGTCTGTAACCTGAAGCGTATGTAACCTGAAGTGTATGTAACCCGAGGTACCACTGTAGTTGGTGATTTTTTAGTGTTCTGATGACATAACACATATTATTTTGCTGTAAAGTGTGAGCCAGTATAGCGTATGGGAGATCTGGGTTCAAATCCACACTTTGCTTGGCACCCTTGGGTCTGCTGGTATCTCTGAGCTCAGCCTACTTCACAGGGTGGCTGGGTGTGTGCAGAACCATGTATGCTGCCTTGAGCTTAACTAAATTGAAGTCATTTAAATAATCCTTATAGCCAGTGCTTTTTTTCTAAACAAATGTTTAGGGGTACTCTCATTTTCCTACTCATATTGAAATACTGCCCCACAATGAGGCCAGACTTAGATTCTCAAAATGTTTAGGGGTATGCGTACCCCCAGAAAAGAAAAAAAGCACTGCTTACAGCAACACTGAAAGATAGGTCTGCATTATCAGATGGGCAGATAAAGCTAAGAGGAAGAAAATGTGGGTCTAAGGACATCTAGGCATGTTCATGGCAGAGGTGAGACTTGAGCTGGGCAATTTTATGATTCATCGTAGCTCAGCCTCTTAAGTCTCTGGGCATTTATGTATTACATTTATACCCTACCTCTCCTCCAAGGATCTAAAGGTGGTGTCCGTGGTTCTCCCCCATCCATATTATCCTAACCCTGTGAAGGGGGTTAGGCTAAGAGACTGCATGGCCCAGTCTCCGGGTCCTAGTCCGACACACTAACCACTAAACCACACTGCCTCTCCACGTGCATCTCCAGATAGGGCTGTGAGAGAACTCTACAATCATGGAATCGTAGCATTGGAAGTGACCCAACAGGTCATCCAGTCCACCCCCTGTTTGAAAGCCTGGAGAGCTGCTGCCTGACAGTGTAGGCAATACTAAGCTAAATGGACCAATGGCCTGAACTGTCATAAGGCAGCTTCGTAAGTGCCTGTGAGAGGCGATTTCAACTTTGTTCTCTTCCCCCCTTGGCAGGTCTTGGAGGTGGCTTTGGCTACGTTGTGGGAGGAATCAACTGGGACCACAATGGCTTCGGCAGGGCGGTAGGGGGCCAGCTCCGGGTCATTTACATTTTTACCTCAATCACGCTGACGCTAGCGACTGTCTTGACTTTGGTCAGTATTCCCGAAAGGCCCTTGCAGTCTTTCAGCAAGCTGAAGAAAGTGATGAAGAGCCCCAACTTCCCTCTTCCTCCTTCGCCACCCCTTCTCTTCGAGGACTGCGGGAACGAAAACCTCGCGGCCCAGAACCCCGTCCGTTTGTACGCCAGTTTCACGAGCCCCATTTCCCCACTCAGCCCCCTCACGCCCAAGTACGGCAGCCTCATCAGCCGGGACAACTCCTTGACGGGGCTGAGCGAGTTCGCCTCATCTTTCGGAACCTCGAATATCGACAGCGTGCTCATCGACTGCTTCACGGCAGGGCACGATGGCTACTTGAGCATCCCGGCTAGCTTGCCCCAGCAGGGCATCAGCGTCAGCCTCCCTAGGGCCCCTGAAGGATTCCACTGCCACGAAAGTGCCACCTTGGAAGCAGGAGAGAATGTCGGGGTGCTTGGGCCAGAGGGAGACTGCCTGAGGGTGGGTTCCCTGGACGCAATAAAACCACGGTCGTCGGGAATCCTGAAAAGACCGCAGACTTTAGCCATCCCGGATATTATCACAGGGAATCTCCCCGAGAGCAGTAGGAGAAGGAACGTAACCTTCAGCCAACAGGTGAGTGGTGAAAATGGTTATTTAGTAGTCAAGTTCAGCAAAAGGCCCCTGCAACTTGTTAGAAGCTTCCTTCTTGCTGATTCTGTCTATAATGGTTTCCAGGTTGGTTCAGCTGTTTAATCAACCTCCTCTCTTATCCTTAATAGGTTAAATCCTGCTCCACAGGGTGGAGCTTTGGCCGCTGATTCCCTCCCATTATTCCTGTTCTCCTGCAATGAAATGTTTTGTCCTTGTGGGGAACAGGGACTTACTTAATTATGGGGTAATAAAGGGGCAATTCATCAGTTTACGCTGGGCTGAACTGCACAGAAAGCCATTGAAAGCCAAAGGCGGGTGGAGGAAGTTTCTAATTAAGGGTACAGTATCCCTGAAAAGCTCAACAGCACTTTCCACACAGACATGCTGGGGGCGCACAAGTGCATTTTACTGGGGAAACATCACTGTAAATCAAGTCTGGAAAAAAAGATGAGCAGAGGAGGAGGAATATCTTACTCCGGAGCTATGCCAGAGACGTTTTGCTCTTCCTGCTCAGCTCCCGTTCCATGTTGCTTGTACGTTTTTGTATGCCGACCAGGGCATCCTCTTTGCGGTGCAGGTAGCAAACATTTTGCTGAACGGGGTCAAGTACGAGAGCGAATTGAACGGATCGAGCGAACTGTCTGAGCAGCCACTTTCAATGAAGCTCCTTTGCTCAACCATCTGCCGGATGCCCAAACCCTTGAGGAACCTCTGCATCAATCACTTCCTAGGTAAACCTGTGAGTTGCTCCTGCTTTTGGCTATATTTGCACATTTGTGGTCCCAAGACTTCACATGCCTCCAAAGCAGTGGTTTTGCAGGACCACTTGCTGGTCTTCAACGTTTGCCCAAGATGAGGCCCCGATTTTGGCTGATTGCTGCCAAACAGAGCTACTGGATAAAATGTGTCTGTCTGTATGTGTTTTGAAACCTATTACCCGTAGTGGACAAAATACATTTTCTGGGCACCTGAAACTGTCAGCACAGGGATGGGAGGCTCTGTCCATTTTGATTCTCTCAGTTCCTTATTTTTTTCCAATCTTAAATTCAGTTCTCCAATTTTTTCAGCTATTTGCATTCAAATAATGATTTTTAAAAATGGACACATCTTTAAATGCACACTTTGCCATAATACATGCATGTCTGTATATATTGTTGTGAGAACTGCAATGCAGAATGTGGATAAGTATGAATTGTGAAGGATAGTTGTGTTCTGGCTCGCATATTATTTAAGAAAGTGAAAATTTGGCAGATTCATCTTCAAATGTGTACTGAGCTGAGTTTCTCCTTTATCCTTTTGTTGGCTTTTATTTGCATCCCATTCAAATTATTATTTGCCACTTTCACAGTTATTTGTTGGATGTGTGACACTGGCTGATTTACGGTAGTTTAAGCATGCTGTCTTGATTGTTCTGGAAAAGCCATTTCCCGAATAGCATGGAAGAGAGAGGAACACACGAAAGAGCTGAGGGTTAAAAGAATCTACAGCCTTTTTGGCCTTACAATTTCAAACTAGTGGGGAGAACCTTAGGGATGCAACCTGGTACCTAATTCATAGTAGAGGCTATATTAAGGTAAAAGGTAAAGGTACCCCTGCCCGTACGGGCCAGTCTTGACAGACTCTGGGGTTGTGCGCCCATCTCACTTAAGAGGCCAGGGGCCAGCGCTGTCCGGAGACACTTCCGGGTCACGTGGCCAGCGTGACATCGCTGCTCTGGCCAGAGCCAGAGCCGCACACGGAAACGCCGTTTACCTTCCCGCTGGTAAGCGGTCCCTATTTATCTACTTGCACCCGGAGGTGCTTTCGAACTGCTAGGTTGGCAGGCGCTGGGACCAAGCAGCGGGAGCGCACCCCGCCGCAGGGATTCGAACCGCCGACCTTTCGATCGGCAAGCCCTAGGCGCTGAGGCTTTAACCCATAGCGCCACCTGCGTCCCTCCAGAGGCTATATTATCAATTAGCAAATGTTAACAACAGTGCCAGCATTGTGGAATGGGTGAGACTGCAAGTTAAGCGGTAGTGGTGCCATCAGAAAAACTTCAGGGCAGATGTCAAAGAGCCCCATGCAAGTAGGGACTGGCTTTCTGCAAGGGTTAATCAATTTCCAAAATTTTCTTTTATACAAATCACTGCTTCTCTATATAGCCCCAGGGTTGCCAAGTCCTTGGAAGCAGGCTGCCTTGCATAACCGCTGCTTGATTTTCTCGCCTTCCAAACTGTGCCGCCTCCTTCACTGTCTTCCAATTCCTCCCCCAGGCTGGCTCTCCTTCGAAGGGATGCTCTTGTTCTATACCGACTTCATGGGGGAGGTGGTCTTCCAAGGGGACCCCAAAGCCTCTCACGATTCTGCAGAGTATCAGAAGTACAACGCCGGAGTCACCATGGGCTGCTGGGGCATGTGTATCTATGCGTTCAGCGCCGCCTTCTATTCAGGTACAAAACCTCTCCGGCCTTCACCATGGAGACCTTTTTTTGCAGGGCACATGCTGTCTGGTTTTGGACATCGCCGTGGCTTTGTGTAACATCTGCGCACATTCATGTATGTGAATGCATAAACACACGGGGCTGATGCTCCTACTCAGTTTGCCCTTCCCACCCACCCCTGAACCCCCTGCCCACAGCCCACCTCCCCTTAAGGTAAAGGTAAAGGGACCCCTGACCATTAGGTCCAGTCATGACCGACTCTGGGGTTGCGCCGCTCATTTCGCTTTACGGGCCGAGGGAGCCGGCGTACAGCTTCCAGGTCATGTGGCCAGCATGACCAAGCCACTTCTGGAGAACCAGAGCAGCACACGAAACACTGGAGCGGTACCTATTTATCTACTTGCACTTTGACGTGCTTTCGAACTGCTAGGTTGGCAGGAGCAGGGACTGAGCAACGGGAGCTCACCCCGTTGTGGGGATTCGAACTGCCGACCTTCTGATTGGCAAGTCCTAGGCTCAGTTGTTTAACCCACAGTGCCACCCGCGTTCCCTCCCCCTCCCCTTACTCCTCGCCAAAGATACTCTGCTGAGCCTAGAATGAAAGATGGCCCCAGGCGTGCCTTCCTGGGGAGAGTATTCTGCAAGCATCCCCCTTTCTTCTTGACAAACTTTTGAAGCTTGCCCATGCCACCCTGACACCCTGTCTCTCTCTCTCTGCCCTGCTGCTGCAAGCCCAGCTTCGCCACTCTCCACTTCTGTCAATAGGCAGGGAGTTCCAAAGGGTGGGTGCTGCCACACCAAAACAACAATTTCTTACACACAATGGCAGGGATGGGGGAACTGTTGCCCTCCAGACATTGCTGGGCTCCAGCTCCCATCACCCCATGTTTGAAAGCAACATCTGGATTCCCCACTCACTGTTATGGCAGGCTGCAGTCCAACACGCATGTAAATAGCAGCAGTTTTGAATCATAGGGTTGTAGAGTTGGAAGGGACCCAGAGGGTCACGTAGGCCAACCCCCTGCAATGGAGTAATCTCAATCATATACGAGATGGCCATCCAACCTCTGCCTTAAGAGCACTGTAGAGAAAGTGCCAAAACAGATGATGAAGAAGAAGAAGAAGAAGAGTTTGGATTTGATATCCCGCTTTATCACTACCCGAAGGAGTCTCAAAGCGGCTAACATTCTCCTTTCCCTTCCTCCCCCACAACAAACATTCTGTGAGGTGGGTGGGGCTGAGAGACTTCAAAGAAGTGTGACTGGCCCAAGGTCACCCTGCAGCTGCATGTGGAGGAGCGAAGACGTGAACCCGGTTCCCCAGATTACGAGACTACTGCTCTTAACCACTACACCACACTGGCTCTCATGAATGTTTAAAGGAGAGGTGATGCCCATCATTACTGAACGTTAGTATTACTGGCTGAGGGTGAAGGAAGTTGGAGCCTCACAACTTCTAGAGGGTCTCCCATCTCCCCCTGCCCCCCCGCGTTGAAGTTATATAACAACAACAACAACAACAATTTATTATTTATACCCCACCATCTGCTTGGGTTTCCCCAGCCACTCTGGGCGGCTTCCAACAGAACACTAAAATACAATCACCTGAGTTGCCCCTCAGGCCACAGCAAAACCCACCGGATCTGCTCGAGAGAATAGTCAATGTCCTTCCTTTTCATTCCACAGCCTCCCTGGAAAAACTGGAGGAATATTTCAGCATCCGCACACTGTATTTTATAGCCTACCTCGCCTTCGGGCTTGGCACAGGACTGGCGACGCTGTCGCGGAACGTCTACGTCATTTTATCGCTGTGCGTCACTTACGGGATTTTGTTTTCGACACTCTGCACGCTTCCGTACTCGCTGCTGTGTGACTACTACCAGAGTAAAAAGGTGAGCCTCGGGTTTGGCAGCCCCCAATGTATCGCTTGGGGGGGGGGTTTCCATCTCATGGGTATCAAAAATATACTTGGCACTGTGGGTTGAGGGACGTAGAGGAAGGAAGGGGAACCTGCAGCCCTCCAAAATGGCTGTCCTCCCTGCCTTCCGTCCCACCACTCCCAAGGGGTGCCAGAAACCGTTTTCCAACCAGAGGCTTTTTCCCCTGTCCCCTGAACAGTTCGCGGGATCGAATGAAGATGGCACCAAAAGAGGCATGGGGGTGGACATTTCCCTCCTGAGCTGCCAGTATTTCCTGGCGCAGATCCTCGTCTCCATAGTGATGGGGCCTTTGACAGCTGCCGTGGGCAGCGCCAACGGGGTGATGTACTTTTCCAGCGTGGTCTCCTTTGTCGGCTGCCTGTATTCGTCCCTCTGCGTTGTCTACGAGATCTCGCCAGGCGAGGAAATGGCCGAGGAGCAACAGCCGCTGATTCTGAGCGCGTGAAGCTGGCGCAGGGAGGGGGATCCTGCGCCGCAGTGCTGTGCGAGAGACAGTGGAAGGGGGGGACCACGGAGCTGTGCCCTTAATAAACAAAAACCACACACAAACCACACATGACTCCTTTTGATGTCTTTAAGTGGAGAGGAGTGGCAACCTCAGAAATGCAATCCTGCTCATGTCTACTTAGAAACAAGTCCTGCTGAGTTCAGTGGGGTTCATTCCCAAGTAAATAGGTCTAGGGTTGAAGTCCAAGGATGCTCCTAGGTTGTCAATGCTCTGTGAGAGGGAATCAAGCATGTGAGAGGGTTCAAGTACTCGACAAATCCACTGAAGTTAAGGGAGCTTTTTTGTAGGTTGGAAAGTGTGGGGTGAATAAATTATTAACCAAAAGGGAGCAGTTCCCTCCAGGCATTTTTCTTATTCTGTATTCAATTGTAGAATTGGAAGGGACTCCCGAGGGTCATCCAGTCCAATGCCTGGCAACGCACGAATCCTGCCCACAGCCATCCCTGAGTGGGCTTGAACCACCAACCTTCTGCTTAACAGCTAGGCACACTGACCCATTGCGCTACCTGAGATTTGTGCTCATGATTATACCTGAGCAAACCTGCTTTCAATACCATTTGCATGTGCAAACGTTTTAGGACGGGCATACAGCTTCGTTTCCAATTTGGGCATTTCCTTTCACTTCCTGCTGAAATCCTGGGACTCTTCATATCACAAATGTCCCAGGCGGTGTGGCTGTCCTGATTTTGTTGCGCTACTGTGGCAACACCGGGCGCATTCAGACATGGGCTGTGTTGTCTTGGTTTTCACAGTTGTAATGCTGGCGCCTCTGTCCTGTGTTCCAATGTTCCTTTCCCACTGCAGGGACCTGTTGTGTTATGGAAATGTGGCTTTTTGATCAACATACCAGCTTGTCACCAGCTAAATTTCATTCACAACAGTGGGTGCGGTCGGACACAACGACGAATGTCGTTGGACAAAGTTGCCCCTACTCCAACTTTTCCACACATGCATGGTTCTGTTCTCACATGTGAACAGGGATAACTGAATGCAGGCAGGGTCAGATTTAGGTTTGATGAGGCCCTAAGCTACTGAAGGTAATGGGGCCCTTTATATGTCCAGCTGTCCTTTGTCAACAACAAATTGTTACTGGTTTTTTGTGCTGAATATATGCTATATGGTAATTTATGGACCTAATAGGTATCTAAAGCCATTTGCACATGTTGCCGTGAACCAGTCCATGCAGAATGCAGGCACCCTATATATAGACATGAGCAAAGCAGTGATATTTTAGGGAGCAGGCTAGCAGGAGGGGCCCATTACTTACATCATAGGAGCCTATACAACACAAAACACTGTTGCTGTATGTAGGTTTTATTTTATTTGTTTTTTATCTTGTACAGTGGTACCTCGGGTTAGGAACTTAATTCGTTCCGGAGGTCCATTCTTAACCTGAAACTGTTCTTAACCTGAAGCACCACTTTAGCTAATGGGGCCTCCTGCTGCCACCACACCGCTTCTGCGTGATTTCTGTTCTCATCCTGAAGCAAAGTTCTTAACCCGAGGTACTATTTCTGGGTTAGCGGAGTCTGTAACCTGAAGCGTCTGTAATCCGAGGTACCACTGTATTTTGGAAACGTACATCCAGGTTTTTTTCCCTTTACATTTTTTTTGGGGGGGGGGCAAGAGGGTGGGGCGCTAAGCTATAGCTTGTTTAGCTTATACATAAATCTGGCACTTAATGCAAATATACCGTATACCGCTTCAGATTTTGCCACTTTACTCCTGCAGTTTTCTCAGTTAGTAGGCTGGTTTGTTTGTTTGAAAAATGTAACCCGTCATTTCAAACAAGCAGCCCAGGGGTAAGGAACCTTACTTCCCAAGAGCCATATGCCTCTGGAAGTGATCTGTTGGAGCATCACAGCAGTGCTCAAAGCAGTTTACAGAGATCCACAGGGGAGCTAAATAACTTTAAAAAGCATTAGCCATGGGGGGGGGGGAGGAGAGCTCAGCGTCGAATCCAATAAATGCCACATCAATATCAATATTAATATTAATATTAAAAAAAGCAATAAACACATAACAGCTTCCTCTAGTGAACTCTGTTGGTGAATGAAATGGTCCATTCAGAAGCAAGGAGGCTGTCAGCATACTCAAGAGGAAAAGCACTATTGTGGCACAGGGCAGGGAACAGCACAAGGGTGCTTCTTGGGAAAGAAAAAGCTGAAAAGTTGTGGTTGTCATGGAATATCCTGGAGAAGGAATGGCTAGCTGGTTGGCACACTCCACACTACAACATTTTGTTGTGGGTTCTCACTTGTAATAAAGGTAAAGGTAAAGGACCCCTTACAGTTAAGTCCAGTCGTGAACGACTGGGGTTTTGGCGCTCATCCCGCTTTACTGGCCGAGGGAGCCGACGTTTGTCCACAGACAGTTTTTCGGGGTCATGTGGCCAGCATGACTAAGCCGCTTCTGGCGAAACCAGAGCAGTGCATGGAAATGCCGTTTACCTTCCTGCCAGAATGGTACCTATTTATCTACTTGCACTTTGATGTGCTAGGTTGGCAGGAGCAGGGACCGAGCAACGGGAGCTCACCCCGTCGCGGGGATTCGAACCTTCGACCTTCCAATCAGCAAGCCCTAGGCTCAGTGGTTTAGACCACAGCGCCACCTGCGTCCCTTCACTTGTAATAAGGGTAACAATACATGCCTAGCACATCATTCTAAACATTTCACATGCATGCAGTCTTTACAGCAGCCCTGGAAGGTAGGGGTGTGTATTATTATCTCCATACAGCAGATGGGATTCATGTTACAAGAAAGGAGATTCCGAGTAAACATTAGGAAGAATTTTCTGACGCCAAAAACTCTTTGATAGCAGGAAGAGCTCCCTTGGAAGGTGGCAGGCAGATACAATTAAATAACCACACACTTTGAAAATAAAATTATCAATATGCACTTGCATAATTAAGAATAAATAGATATAAGCAGTAGTTACAGGTAGGTAGCCATGCTGGTCTGCCGTAGCCAAAACAAAATAAAAAAATTATACATGATAAAGCTATTTTTAACCATCTCACCCCTTGCTTTTTCCTGTAAGACCAATTGCAGTTGTTAACAGTCCGTCAACAGGTTTACCACACCTATCAGCCAATCACCCATTCCCACCACCCTTCTGAGTAATACCCCTCCCCACCTCTCACTGTATATAAAGGTCTGGTGACTTCTGTTTCAGTGTATCTGAAGAAGTGTGCATGCACACGAAAGCTCATGTGCTCGTGTGCATGCACACGAAAGCTCACCTTAGAGACCAACAAACTTAGTTGGTCTCTAAGGTGCTTCTGGAAGGAATTTTTTTAGATATAAGCAGCATGTACATATCCGCTGAAAGGAGATTGCTACATAGCTCAGTCGGTAGAATATAGACTCTTAATCTCTGGGTTGTCAGTTAGATTCCTGCATTGCAAGGAGCTGAACTAGATGACCCTCGTGGTCTCTTCCAGCTCTTCAATTCTATGATTCTATATTATTATTATTATTATTATTATTATTATTATTATTACTTTAAAGGATAGCTGAGGCTGCAATGCTACACAAGTATGTTGCACATACTTACCTGTGAGTAAGCTCCGCTGGTCTCAATGATGCTTACCTCTGAGTAGGCACTGTGTGGGCATCTCCTTAGCTCAGCGATAGCCTGGTGAGCTCCAGATGTTCTTGCCTACAATCCCCATAATTCCTCACTGTTAACTAATTGGGGTTGGAGTCCAAAGCTAACCGGTCTAAACGCAGAACCAATCAACAGCTGGCATCCTCATTTCCCCGCCCCAACTTTTCTTGTCGGCCAATAAAATTCCTCCCGTGCGATGTCATCCGCGCCCATTGATTGGCTTGAGTTCGGAGAGCCCCGCGTGAATGGGGAATCTGGAAGTGGGCGTGGCTCCCTGCCCAGCTGAGCTTTCTGTTCTGAGGTCGGTGTTAATCGTGCTCAGCGATCAGATCAGAACAAGCTCTGCTATTGTCCGGTGAGTCTCTCTCAATGCAAACTATAAATCTGATAACACGAAGGGATGCTGTTAGCGGGAGGAAATCACTTTAAAACAAACAAACCAGGGTGATGGTCTCAAAACATTGCTGAAAAGCTTCCCCGACGTTAGTTTCAGGTTTAAGATACTTCCCTCCTCTTGCTGTTTAGCCAGCGCTATGTGGGATGTGCCGGGCTTGCATTTTTAAGCTGTATTAAATGCTTTTACACCCCACGTTTCCTCCAAGGAGCTCAAGGTGGAAAGGTGGTGGGGCTTAAATATTTAAATATTAAATATTTACCAGGATTTGTATTTTGCCTAATAATAGTAATGGTAATATCATCTGTAAGCGGTTTACATAAAATAACATAAAACGTTCATTAAAAAAATAGCTTTTTCTTTATTTTCCATCTCTCTTCCTTCTCCTTCTTTCGATTTATCCTTTTCTTGTATTTTCCTCCTTCTGACTTAGCTACTTAATCTAAAAAAAGAGCAGTTTTATTTCGGCATATCATAAAAATATACTTTGTAATGGGTATGTATCTTTGAATAAGTATCAACAAATAAAATAAAATAAATGAGACAAAAGTTATTAAAATACAGGTAACGTGTTGTAGCCGACGTTCAAATCAAAGTAGACTCGTTGAAGTTAATGGGTTATTAATTTCAATGGGTCTGCTCTGAGCAGGACTAATGTTGGATGCCACCCCAAACTAACAGTTTTAAAAACAAATTGGACACACTTTATTCACAGAAGCATAGAAGATGGCTCTCATATCACCTCTCGGTCTTCTTTTCTCCAGTCTAAACATACCCAACTCCTTCAGCTGCTCCTCATAGGGCTTGGTTTCCAGACCCATGATCATCTTGGTTGCTCTCCCTTGCACACTTTCCTGCTTGTCAATATCCTTCTTAAACTGTGTTGCCCAGAACTGGATACAGGATCTGACTAAGGCAGAATAAGAGTAGAACTGTTACTCCCATTGATCTGGACACTATACTTCTGTTGATCCAGCCTAGAACAGTGTTAGCTTTTTTTTGCTGCTGCATCACACTCCTGACTCTTGTTAATCTTGTGGTCTACTAAGATCCCTAGAACTTCCTTATATGTACTGTGCTGCTGTCAACCCAGATGTCCCTCGTCCTATAGTTGTCCCTATTGGAATTCATTTTGTTATTTTTGGCCTAGTTCTCCCATCTGCTAAGGTTATGTTAAATCCTTGAATCTTGACTCTGTCTTATGTGGTATTAGCTACATTTCCTAATTTGGTGTCATCTGCAAGTTTGACAAGCACCCGGCCCAGTTCCTTCAACCAAGTCATTTATAAAGATGTTGAACAACACCGGGCCCAGGACAGAACCCTGCAGCACCCCACTTTAAAAAAATATATATATATAATTTTTATTGAATGATTTTATGTTACAAAAAAATACAACCATACTACCACTAAATATAATTAAGAAATAAAAATTACATACATCAATATTTAGTTTATTTACCGTCTTATTTCCTCCCAAACATTCCATACAAAAACACACATATGTGCAGCCACCCACCCCCACACCCCCGCACACAAAATGATAATAATGAAAGTAAATATTTTCCCCCTTTTATCTTCCAAAATCTTTTCTTCAACTTTGATTTCCTGTCAAGTCCCTTTGCATATATTTTATCTTACAATCGAATGTACACAAAACAATAAACCTTTCTATATAAATTTTCCAATACATTCTGAAAACATAATACATCCTTAATTGTTGTCCACCTCCTTTTAGTTAATCTATCACTCGAATGCTAGCACGGAGTCAAAACTATTATTTTATTTTTGCACATATCTTCTATAACCATCCCATTTTCCCACAAATTTTTGCTTTGAGTTTCCTCTGAGTTTACTAGTCAATTGAGCCGTCTCCACCAATTCGTGTAATTTGATTTGCCAATCTGTTATTTTGGACCCTTGTGATCTTTCCATCCCTTGGCCACAAGTATAGGAGCCGCTGCAGTTGAACAACACCGGACCCAGGACAGAACCCTGCGGCACCCCACTTCTCACTTTTTTATGAAATGACAAGGAACTATTGGTGAGCACTGTTTGGGTTTGGTCAGTCAGCCAGTTTCAAATCCACCTAACTAATATTGTCTAGCTAGTCTACATTTTACCAGGAAGTTCTACTGAAATCAAGAGACACTACATCCACAGCATTCCCCTGATCCAGCAAACTTGTAACTCAAAAAAGAGAGAAAAGAAATAAGATTAGTCTGGCATGACTTGTTTTTCAGAAACCCATGGTTGGTCTTGGTAATCACAGCATCTTTTTCAAAGTGCTCACAGACCGGCTGTTTAATTCTGTTCTAGGACCTTTCCTGGTATCTACAGCAAGCTGACCAGTTGGTAGTTGCCTTTTTGAAGATGGGAGCAAAACCTTCCTGCTTCCAGCCCACAGGGACTTCACCTGTTCCCCAAGAATTCTCAAATGTTAGAGGAGGAAGCTCTGAGATTCCAAATGTGAGTTCCTTTGGTAATCCTTGAACGCAGCTCAGCAGGCCGTGGATAGGTGTTGAACAGTTCTACCTTCTCTCTGACACCCAATAGCATTTCTTCATCTTCTCCATGCAGAGGACCTACTATTTGCTTGTTCTTCCTCTTGCTTCAAACATAGCTGCAGAAAACCATTTTTTATTATTTTTAACCTCTCTTTCAAGCTCGTTCTGAGCTTCTCCCTGCAAGCGTTGACTACTCATTTCTACATCATGATTTTCCTCTTCTATACATGCCCGTTTTAAATCTAAGAAAAATAAAATAAATGTTTTTATTGATTAGTTTAGGGTAATTTGGAATTTGATATTGAGTATAGAATTCTACTTTGTGAGACTCCCCTCCTCTTCTTCTTTTTAAATATATATATCAAGTTTCTAGACCTTATGACTGAGAAGTAGGCTTGAAATTGTAGGGACATTGTAGAACATTTTAGAAGCTGTTGATTAAGGCCTGAGGCTTCACAACCTCTTGACATTTCCCTGAATCTCTGCCAAGATTAGCAAAAGAAGCCAGGAAATGCAAACAAAGCAGACATGTACGGTAAGTAAATTGTGGTTTGTGGATAGTTTCATTTCCTGAATTCTCTCTGCAAAAGTTCTTTTCATTTTCTTTCTTTCTTTTAAAAAATAGGTCGTTTCGTTACATATAACAGTACAAATGTTTCAGAGGTGCAGAAACAAACAATGGCCTTGCATGTTTGACATCCTGTGGCTCACAATTTAAGAAGGAGAATGTTGCAGAGCAGAGACATGGTTATTGCGGGGAGATAAAAAGAAAGCTATGAATAATATGATCACAATTCCCTGGAAGTACATTGAAGCTGTCAGCAATAAATTCTGGGATGCAGTCAAATCCAGATAAAGCCATAACTCTGCAGGAACTTCCCAGCCGTAAGCTTGTCCTAAGTTTTTGTTTCCTTGACGCAGATGGAAAGCAACACCGAGATGTCTCGCCAAGTCACTGTTCTCGTGATTGGAGCTGGAAGTCGGGGAAGGAATTATTCCTCTTTTGCTCAGCAGTTTCCTGCACGCATGAAGGTAAGAGCTGACCAGGGATCTTCTGAGACTTGTGAACACACCCTTCTACTGATGTCAAAATAGCTCCAGGTGCAGTGGACTTCAAACCAAACACTTGATACTCATCCCCCCCCCCCACCCAGCAAATGTCCCATTTTTCTTCAGTGTGATTTTTGCATAGCACAAACACCCACACCCACACACCAATGATTTGCAATTCATGCAATTCATGATTTTGCCAGGGCAAAAATTATGAAACCGCTATCACAATATGGACTTTAAACTGGTTTTGGACATTACAGTGGTACCTCGGGTTACATAGACTTCAGGTTACAGACTCCGCTAACCCAGAAATAGTACCTAAGGTTAAGAACTTTGCTTCAGGATGAGAACAGAAATCGTGCTCCGGCAGTGCAGTGGCAGCAGGAGGACCCATTAGCTAAAGTGGTGCTTCAGGTTAAGAACAGTTTCAGGTTAAGAACGGACCTCCGGAACGAATTAAGTACTTAACCCGAGGTACCACTGTATATCAATATATCAACCAGTCCTATTTACAGGTGCGGAGAGTATTGCTTTCACTCAGGCTTCCCGTGGGCATCTGATTGGCTGCTGTGAGCATAGGATGTTGAACTAAATGGACCACTATGCTTTCCATGGTACAGTCGTACCTCAGAAGTCGAACGGAATCTGTTCAGCTTCCAAAACGTTTGGAAACCAAAGTGTGGCTTCTGATTGGCTGCAGGAAGCTCCTGCAGCCAACCTGAAGCTGCAGAAGCCACGTCGGACATTCGGCTTCCAAAAATTGTTCGCAAACGGGAACACTCGCTTCCGGGTTTGGGGTGTTCGGGAGCCAAAACGTTCGAGAACTAAGCTGTATTGAAATAGCCTGCATTGGACCGCTATAGTCCAACTATCTGCTTGCGAGATGCTGACAGCTTTCTCCCTTTGTTAGGTGATTGGTGTGGCAGACCCACATCCATTTGCGAGGAAGAGGCTCCAGGAAGCTCATGGCATTGACGAGGACAATGTGTTTGATGGTATGCAATTATTACTCTATATCTCTGCCCTGCCTTTGCTGCCCTGCCTTTGCTGTGGTCTTCAGCATAATTCATGTAGGTGTAGAGAGGGGGGGAATTGAGAAAATTGACCACTATCAGGATGTAGCCTCTGGGTGTCAGAATTCTGGTGAAAATGAAAGAGGCAATTGCTAGTGTGGTATAGTGGTTAAGAGCGATAGACTCGTAATCTGGGGAACCGGGTTTGCGTCTTTGCTCCTCCACATGCAGCTGCTGGGTGACCTTGGGCTAGTCACACTTCTCTGAAGTCTCTCAGCCCCACTCACCCCACAGAGTGTTTGTTGTGGGGGAGGAAGGGAAAGGAGAATGTTATCCGCTTTGAGACTCCTTTGGGTAGTGATAAAGCAGGATATCAAATCCAAACTCTTCTTCTTCTCTTCCAATGTTAGCTTATTCGTCCTATGTCTGGAAAAGTAAACCAACCCAGCAAATACCAATTGTTGTTGCTGATTTCAATATACCTTGTATTTTCTTTGCATTGAAAGGGGGGGGGGTCTGGATAACCCATTGACAATGTAATTTGGGTGATTCTTTATGGAAATAATGTAAACTCAATTTCGGCACAGCAGACCATGAGACAAATAATGTAGTTTTTGGCCAGAGGTGAACTGCAGAGGAACAGAAACGGCGCTTCATTCAGGGCGGAATGGAAAAACGGTGCCTTCTTACATCCCTGTGACATTGCACAGAAGCTAGAAGTTTCTCCAGTAAATATGCTCCCCATCTCCAAAGAGCTTACTGCAACATGCACACTGCTATTTCTCCCCTGCCCCCCCCCCCCCCGCCAGTTTTATCCTCACAACAACTCTGTCAGGAAGGCGAGGCTAAACAAAAATTAATACATCTCTCTGACTGTTTTGGGGCTTGGTTTTTTCTCTCTCCTCCTACCTCTGGAAACATTGGCTGAGATCTTATTTTGCTTTGTTTCACACACTGAGTTGTATCCAATGCTAGTGCTACTCAAGAGTAGACGCGTTGAACTAAGGTAGGTTGATTCATTTCAGTGAGTTTTGTCTGTGTAGAAATTAGTTGTATACACCCCATTATGGTCCCCCCCCCCCAAGATGTGAGAATGTACATTTGTGATAAATGCCTGTTTGTGGGTACGGTGATTCCAAGATAGATAAATATTTTTTAGAATTTTCTTCCTAATAATCATTTAAAGATTATGCTAAATAACAGGAAATGGAGGGGAAGAGAACCCAGCAGCATAATATGTGTAATTTTCTGCTCTTGCAGTTCATCCTTTCACTGTTCAATCTTATTCTTTTAAGACTGGACAGCAGCGGCTGAGAAAGAGAGGTTTGCAGATGCTGTTATCATAGCAACACCCGACAGCCTACACAAGGTACTGCTAACCTTCTCCCACTCGAGGCTTCTTTTGAGTCAAGCCTGAGTCATCTTGACTCTGCTTGCATGCAAACAGTTTTAGTGGCAGTGCTCAGCTTAGCCCTGCGTGAGAAATAAAAGTAGAAGTAGTTTAGGGATATACTTTGAAACAAGAAGGAGTTTAGCTTGAGCACACACAGCCTCTGAATCTAACAGTGTCCCCCATACAGCCATGGGAATGCCCACCAAGGATGTTGGAGAATGGAAAGCAGAGAGGAAATTACCAATGTCAGTTTGTTCCTTCCAAGTCGAGAAATACAATCAGTATTCACTGCTGTTGCTTTTGGTCTGCAAAGGATGTGAAATTGGTTACATTCCGCCTCCCCCATTTCCTTTTATGTTTATACGAGTGGGGTAGAGTAACTCGACGGCAATTTATTGTGCACAGTGAATTAACTCTGCAAATTACCTAAGCCACGTTGTTTCCTGACAGCAGGATGAATAGCATCCATTTTGGCAGAAAGCAAACTGCAGAGGCATAGAAACAGCGCTGCATGTGACGAGCGCAAGGCAGAACAGAAAAGGATGCTGCCTAGTTTCCCTAATATCCGCTTTGCCATATCACACACACCCCTTTCCCCCTGAAGCACCATGTGTGCTTATCCATGCATTTTAGTATGGTTTTTGCAAAGTTTGTTTTACGCATTAAAAACTGTTCTGAAGGAGGAGGCTGTTGGAGTGATCCAAGGGCCAGCCAGTTGCCACTTTCCAAAACCTTGCTTCAGGAAAGGGATGGGGTTATGAGATTGTGCTTAGCGGTGGCTGGTGCCCATGGAGACAGGTAGGGTGGAAGGCAGGGAGCCCACCAGCAGGTGGTGCCAGAGCCAGTGGCTGGCAGAGCCAAGGAAATCTAGTTTGGATCCCATCCTCCTCCCTACTGAGTTCTACCAGGGGCAACACCGAGACTGTGTAGTAGGATGCTGGCGGTCTGTGCCACACCTGGGCTAAGCTGTAAGTAGGAAGGAAGGAAGGTGGGGGCAGGCTGAGGTTGCCTCATGCAACCTGATGGGCCAGCCCCCACTGATTGTGAATGATAACAGGAACTGGCCAATTGTTGCTGTGCAATTCCGTCTTCTGCTGAAAGCCAGAAGACCACCATCCAAACACAGCCAAAATGGAGTCTTTGCGGTTCCAGAGGAGAGGGACCACTGAATAGGATGTCTGCCTTTAAGTTGCTATATATAAAAAAAGAGAACCATGTATTTAGAAAAATCCTTTCCCAAGACACTAAGGATGCATTGAAATGTCAGCTGCTTGATGGTAATTTGTGGTGGTCTCTTCCCCACCAGGCGCCGGCAGTGGCTTTTGCCCACAAAGGATACCACATCTTGCTGGAGAAGCCCATGGCGGTAAGTGTTGCCTGTGTTAGAAACTCTCATATACCGTATTTTTCGCCCCATAGGGTGCACCGATGGTTTTTTTTTGGGGGGGGGGGGGAATAAAGAAAAAAAATTATTTCCCCCCCAGGTGCAGGGCTGGGGCGGGGGAAGCCCAAGCGTCCCCTGACCCCAGCCCCCAGAACAGGCTGCTATCCGCAAGGCTAGGGAGACCGGCGGGAAGTCGCACCGGTCTCCCCAGGCTTGCGGATATCTTCCCGAAGCCTCCCCGCTGTCCCCCGAGCTTGTGGGGCTGGTGGTGGGGAGAAGCGCTGCTTTCCCCACCGCCAGCCTCCAAACCAGGTCAGGTTTGGAGGCTGCTATCCGCAAGCCTTGGGAGCCCGATGGGAACTCCCGCAGAGCTCCCAAGGCTTGCGGATAGCTTCCTGAAGCCTGGAGAGTGAGAGGGGTCGGTGCGCACCGATCCCTCTCACTCTCCAGGCTTCAGCGAAAGCCTGCATTTGCCCCATAGGACGCACACACATTTCCCCTTCATTTTTGGAGGGGGAAAAGTGTGTCCTATAGGGCGAAAAATACGGTATATATTAGGCATTAAATGGCTCCTTAAACCAGGGTTACAGCTAGTTGCCTTTTGGGGGCCAGACAATTCGAAAGTTGTATTTTTCAGTATGACTTTTTGGTTCCTGAAATTCAAGTAAAATATAACGGATAGAATTCGTTATATGTGATGCTAGTGTGTGAAAACAGTCGAGATCCAAGGATCCCCAGGCATGCACCTCCAGGTGCACCTTCACTTGGCTGAAGGCCTGGTGCAAAATTTCCCCTGGAGAATTTCGAATGCTGTGTGCTGGCAGGACCTCTTGCTGGAGGAAATTGTTGAGGCCACAGTAGCAAGTCCAGGGTTAAGACGGTTATAATTGCTGCATGCTGAACCATAAGGACATGCTTTCCAGTGGAAAGGAGAAGCTGTCTCAGAGCATGCCAAGCGAGGGTCTTTCCTTCCTGGGTCTGTTTTCTGGGCTCCCAAGAATTCTTCCTTGGTTTGTTCTTCTGCTTCCTGTTGACTCTTCGACGCACTTCCTCTGCCTTTGTAGCACTTGGCTGAGATCGAAAAATGTGCACTCAGCTGAGCCAAAAAGTGTGCATGTCAGCTATAATTTCTTTCCTCAGGCCAGAATCTCTGACTGAATTCCTTGTGAGCAGTCGAGCATTTCTTTTGTAAGTCTCTGGGCTTAATGGTCTCGTGTGGTCAGCCAGCCGACCTCGCTGTCTTCAGAAGCCCTCCTGCTCATTCTGAAATTCTAACCACTGCTGAGAAGACCCAAATGCCTTCAAGTGTGACTCTAGCTGGTTGTTGCTCTTCTTCCATTGACCGTTTCCATATGTCCACATCCTGGGGGCGTTTTTGGACTACAACTCCCATCATCCCTTACCCATTGACTGTTCTTGGCTGGGGCTGATGGGACTTGGAGCCCAACACTGTCTCTGGAAGGCCTAACCCCTGCCCTGGAGGGATAGGAAATGCTCTATGCTCTTAAAATAGGTAAGAGCAGGGGGTAGCCAAGGTGGTGGCCTCCAGATGTTGAACTACAACTCCCATCAGCCATGGTCAGTAATCAGGGATGATGGGAGTTGTAGTCCAGTAATACCTGGAGTGCATTGGGTTCCCCATCCCTGTGCTAAAGGCTCATCCGGAAAGGAGTCTCCCTGCTGTGTCTCTGCATAAGTGGCTGATCTGGCTTTTATCAATGGAAACAAAGCCAGGGAAGCTGTGCCCTTGGGATGTTCTTGAACTACAGATCCCAAGAGCCCCAGCTGGCATTGCCAGGGATGTTGAGAGTTGTAGTCCGGGGGGGGGGGCAGTAGGTTGGCTTATCCCCAGGTGAAGTGACCAGTGTTGCCTTGGCTGAAACTGATTGCATTTCCCCCCCTTTTGATCGATCAGGTAACACTAGAGGACTGTAAAGAAATAGTTCTGGCCTGTAAAACCAACGACGTCATCCTCGCAGTCTGTCACGTCCTGCGCTACCATCCAGTGTCCTTGAAAATAAAGGTATGCCAGCTAGGCAGACAGTGAGGGGAGGACGTACTCTTAAAAATATCAGCCCTTCTAATTCCAGGTTCCCCCCCTCCAAACCCAGTGTTGAAGGAACCACTTCTCCTTTTTTATATATATAATAAATTTTATTAAAGTTTTGAAGGTTACAGAAAGAAAAATAGAAAAAGTTAAACAAACAAAGCGCAAAAAAAACAAAAAAACACACAAATCCAACCTTTACATAACTTTCTTTCCTTTGCTTATTTCCTTGACCTCCTCACACCTCCCTTTTTTGTATTCTAATTCAATTAGATATTTCAGCAAATCCTTTCCATCTTTATTTTTATCCTAATGATTTATCTTAATATACTATAATTTTACATTCTGTTCTTTCACCAATTAACAATCCATTTTTACTTAATCCTTTATATCATTTCTGCTAAAACCACATTACTTCATTCCAACATCCTTCTAACATTCCTTAATTTTACAATGTTTCTGTAGATAAACTTTAAATTTCTTCCAATCTTCTTCCACCTGAAGGAACCACTTCTCACAGAGACTGAGGACCAGGAGTTTTTAACTCAGAGGTAGCGTTTAGAGGAGCCAACAGGCAACCCGTCTAACGCAAGGCTTCAATACTAAGCCTCTCTCTCATTCACGAGAGGGTGCAGTCCTTTTAAGTGCAAGGAAACAGTGCAGTTCTTACAGGAGTCAAAGGTGGCTTGCCTGCCCTTTATTCTCCTGGTAGAAAGTTCAACGCTGCGGTAATTCACCCAGCCGGCCCTTGACAAAATGCTTTCCTTCACACTATCCATTTTCTATGTCTCCTTCATGTTCTCTTCTCATACCCCTACTCTACACCTCTGCTGGCACGCACAAAGTTTTTCTTTTTTAAGGAGATGGTTAATGAGGGTCAAAAGGCACTCAGAAGCTTGACCTTAATTACATTCACTTCTTTCACAGGGGAAGGTGGCTGAGAGGTTCCTCTGTGAGTTCTCGCCCAGCCTCCTCATTGGGTGCAGTTGTCTCCTGACCCTGTACCGAACACAAACCTCAAATAAACAGAGGAAACCAACTGCATTCGCTGGATTGGTTTCTGTTCCAGGCAGGGGGTGAACGAGTAGACACCCTCGGTTTCTGCTCCCGTTTTCTTTTTCTCTGACAACTCTCTGCCCTATCTGTTTACAGTGGTACCTCGGGTTACATACGCTACAGTTTACATATGCTTCAGGTTACAGACTCTGCTAACCCAGAAATAGTGCTTCAGGTTAAGAACTTTGCTTCAGGATAAGAACAGAAATCATGCTCCAGCGGCGCAGTGGCAGCGGGAGGCCCCATTAGCTAAAGTGGTGCTTCAGGTTAAGAACAGTTTCAGGTTAAGAATGGACCTCCGGAATGAAAATACTTAACCCAAGGTACCACTGTATTTTTGTTTAGGAACTCCTAGACGCTGGACTGATTGGAGACATCTGCCACATTCAGCACCTGGAACCTGTAAGTATAGAATCATAGAGTCGGAAGGGACCTCATGGGGTCATCTAGTCCAAACCCCCTGCAATGCAGGCATCTCAGCTAAAGCATCCATGACAGAGGGCCCTCCAGCCTCTGCTTAAAAAACCTCCAAGGGAGGAGAGTCCACAACCTGTCAAGAGGGACCGTTCCACTGTCAAACAGCTCTTCCTGTCAGAAAGTTCTTCCTTGTGTTTAGTTGGAATCTCCTTTCTTGTAACATGAAGCCCCGGGTTCGAGTCCTACCTCCAGAGCAGGAGGAAACAAGCTTGCTCCATCTTCCATGTGACAGCCCTTCAGATATTTGAAGATGCCTGTCATATCTCCTTTCAGTCTCCTATTTTCCACGCCAAACATACCCAGCTCCTTCAAGCACTTTTCATTAGGCTTCGTTTTCAGTATTACATGCCCAAGTTACACTGAATCCTATGAAACACGCTTCCCTGCACTCATGATGTAATAGCATGCCTCCCCGTTTTCTCCTGCCTGTTTCTCTTTTCCCTTTGCCCCACTAGCCCCATGCTGCCCTTATTCAGCCACTTGCCTGCATGCCTTTGTAATTATATCAGTTCTGGGGAGTGGCACAGTTTGTCAGCTTTCTCCTGCTTAGTCTCAGTGTTGCCCCTTGTAAGACTCAGCAGAGAGGAGGATAGGGATGAAACTGGAATCCATTGACTCCACCTGCCACTGGCTCTAGCGCCACCTACTGTTGGGCTCCCTGCTTTCCACCCTACCAGTCATCCTTTTGGGCAGTGTAAAGGTAAAGGTACCCCTGCCCGTACGGGCCAGTCTTGACAGACTCTGGGGTTGTGCGCCCATCTCACTTAAGAGGCCAGGGGCCAGCGCTGTCCGGAGACACTTCCAGGTCACGTGGCCAGCGTGACATCGCTGCTCTGGCCAGAGCCAGAGCCGCACACGGAAACGCCGTTTACCTTCCCGCTGGTAAGCGGTCCCTATTTATCTACTTGCACCCGGAGGTGCTTTCGAACTGCTAGGTTGGCAGGCGCTGGGACCGAGCAGCGGGAGCGCACCCCGCCGCAGGGATTCGAACCGCCGACCTTTGGATCGGCAAGTCCTAAGCGCTGAGGCTTTAACCCACAGCGCCACCTGCGTCCCTTTGGGCAGTGTACCTGTCCCCAAATTCTTGGTCAAGGACCATGTGTGTGGATGCTGCAATAAAAGACAAATAGTACATTACCGAGCTATTCCAGCCTACTTGTAAAAGTGTTTAGCTAAGTTTCTGAGCGGGTGGGGAAGCTCTCATAATAATTTCTTGCATTTATTTATTTGCACAGATTTGTGTTCAAATATGAAAGTCTGTTGGACAGTATACATTTTTTAAAAAGAAAGAAAAAAGAATGTCCTAAAACACACACACAAAACATCAGAAAAGCTGTGTTTGTTTACGTGTGCCTATACTAGTTTATGATTTGCATTGCATGAACATGTAAACGTTATAATTTGCTTATGCTTTTAAGTAAGTTGTAAGTCTCTCATGGGCCTCTAACAAGTGACCAACAAATCTAATACTTATTATTATTATTATTATTATTATTTACTAAAAGTTCACGTTATTCGTGGTACAGAGTTGGGCCACCTTTGGGGAAAAGTCTGTTTAAACTAAAAAGGTTTTATTGTCATCCCTGGCTGATAGAGCTAATGGGAGTTAGGGTCCAGCAGCTTGTGGGGAGGCAAATTCCCCACCTGAGTTTTAGCGCTTCATGCTTTCCATTCCAGCAGCTCTTGCTCCCTGTCTCGAGACTAACCACGAACTGTTTTTCTCTCCCTGACCCCGCCCCCCACCCAGGTTGGATTCTGGCATTTTGCCCACTCCTTTGTACGAGGAAACTGGCGGAACGAAGCCGAGAGCACCTTTTCGCTGCTCGCTAAATCGTGCCACGATGTTGACCTCATCAATTACTGGATGGGCAGCAGAAGGTACGCAAGGAAGAACCCTTCTCTCTTAAGAAGCTGCTATTGTTTGCAGAGGCGGAAAGGGAGCGAGGTTCCAACTAAAGAAGACTGGCAACTTACGTTGACAGAATATGCACAACTTGCAGGCTTAGCATATAGAATAAGAGAGCAAGAAGAATATACGTTTAAAGAAGATTGCCAAATGTTTATTGAGTATATGGAAAATAACTGCACAGCTGAAAACGCTGGCAGCATTAAGATAAATTCAACAGTGTAAATAATCTTTGATGGGTGTAATACTGGGGAAATGATTGGAATAGTTTTTGTAAAATATGCAGGGGTGTGTGTGTGTGTGTGTGTGTGTGTGTGTGTGTGTTTGGGACGTTGCTCTTGTGGAAATCAGACAGGCCCCTGCAGCCCTGAAAGATGCCAAAAATGCATTTGTTTCAAGTTCCAAGTGTTTTAAAGAGAATGGATCTTGTTCCACGTTGGCCCTTGGTCTGGATTTTATTATGTTTTTATTGTACAAAGTCTTGATACTTAAAAAAAAAAATGTGCTGATGTTTTATAAATATTATTATAAATAAATAAACCTCAAAATGCCTCTTCCCCTTCCCTCCCTGATTCTTCTTTCAGATGTTTGAAAGTGTCGTCTTTTGGCAACCTGTCCCATTTCACGAAAGAGCACAAGGTTGGTCAAACTTTCCAATGAGTACTTTTTTATGTTTTTAAAGGAAGAGTCTTTTGTGCATTTGGGTGACTGCAGAATTTGAGCAGCCTCCTGCCAGCTTTCAACTTTGCCCCTGAAATAAAATCAAGCCTCTAATCCATACTGTGGAAACAATGATGTTCTGAGATGCAGTCTGTGAATTTAATAGTAATAATAGTTTATTTCTTATACCCCGTCCATCTGACTGGGTTGCCCCCAGCCACTCTGGGCAGCTTCCAACAAAAAAACACACACAATAAAACATCAAACAATTAAAAACTTCCCTTTACAGGACTGCCTTCAGATGTCTTCTAAAATTCATACAGTTGTTTATCTGTTTGACATCTGATAGGAGGGCATTCCACAAGGTGGGTGCCACTACCGAGAAGGCCCTCTGCCTGGTTCCCTGTAACTTCACTTCTCACAATGATGGAACTGCCAGAAGGCCCTTGGAGCTGGACCTCAGTGTCTGGGCTGAATGATGGGGGTGGAGACGCTCCTTCTGGTATACGGGGCCGAGGCTTTAAAGTTCAGCACCAACACTTTGGATTGTGTCTGGAAACGTACTGGGAGCCAGTGTAGATCCTTCAGGACCGGTGATATATGGTCCCGGCGGCCGATCCCAGTCACCAGTCTAGCTGCCGCATTCTGGATTAGTTATAGTGCGCCATTGTTTCTCAGCAATGACTTCTCTCCAACTTTCCCTTAGCCGGAAGGTGCCGCAGATCGCTGTTTAGACTGTTCGGTTGAAGAAACCTGCCCGTATTCAGCAAAGAAGATTTATCTGGCACAGGCCGAGAGGGTAGGTACTGAGAGGGGTTCTAACCTTGGAGATAGGTTGATTTATTTATTCCCCCACCCAGCGGCGTAGCATGGGTTGTCAGCACCCGGGGCAAGGCAAGTAATTTGCGCCCCCTAACCCGGGGCAAGGTAAGTAATTTGCGCCCCTAACCCCTAACCTGCCGCCGCTGCCAGCTTCTTCTTGCTGCTGCCTGGGCTGGTCGGGTGTGGTTCTCTCCCACGCTCAGTGCTGCGCTGGGCGGCCGCTGCACTGTCCCTCCCCCAGATAGTCCCTCCCTCGCTCTCTCTCCACTCCGCACTGCAACGCACGCCTGGCACCCTCCCCCTCCACAGTGGGCGGCGACCCGGCAGCTCGGATCGGATTCGCACAGCCAGCACTGCAGTGAGAGAGAGTGAGTGAGCCAGGTAGGGACAGAGAGCTGCGAGTGCGAGCGCCCCCCCCAAAAATGTTGCGCCCGGTGCGGCTGGCCCCCCCTGCACCCCCCACGCTACGCCACTGCCCCCACCACAGGTTAACAAGTTACTCAGTAAGGAAAAACAAAACAAAACCAACGACTTGATCTTTTTTCTCTTTTTTCTGGCTGTAGAGGTGTGCATTGATCAATTTGCAAGTGCCTGGCGGTTTAGAAAAAGTTATGAAAATGATTTCAGTTTGCAACAAGAAAATTTCACACACACAAATGTGTGTTTCTATATCTATGTAATTTAGTGAATAATAATAATAATAATAATAATAATAATAATAATAAATTTTATTTATACCCCGCCTTCCCTGGCCAGAGCCGGGCTCAGGGCGGCTAACGCCAAATCACAGTAAAAACATAATAGGGGAAGGGGAAAACCAATTTAAAATACAGGTTAAAATGCAATTTAAAATGCAGCCTCATTTTAAAAGTAGCTCATAGATCAAAAACATTAGGGGAGGGAAACATAAGGGTCAGACTGAGTCCAAACCAAAGGCCAGGCAGAACAGCTCTGTCTTGCAGGTCCTGTGGAAAGATGTCAAGTCCCGCAGGGCCCTAGTCTCTTGTGACAGAGCCATATATCTTGCCGTTCTCCCAACTTGGGATTCAAGGTAGCTTTCGACATTTAAAAACACCATTCTAAAATACAAAGTAATAAAAAGAAACAAGTTAAACGTGATAATTAAAGTACATCAGGACATATTGGGAACCGGAAGCTAAAATACAGTTTGCCCCGTGGTCAGCAGCCCAGAGGTCAGCATTGTCCACACGTTAGTTTCCAAAGGCCTCTCTTAACAGGAAGGTCTCAGCCTTCTGGTGGAAGGGCATGATAGAAGGAGCCAGTCTAACTTCCCTTGGGAGAGGGGCTAGTTGGGCTGCAGCAGTGTGGTGTAGTGGTTAGTGGGCTGGCTGGGGAGAGCCAGTCTTCAGACTCTGGCTCCAGCGGAGTTCTTCTTGCGTTCCTAAGATCCAAACTTGTTGAGGATGGGCTGGATCCTGCTGGGACGCTGCTGTTGACACAGTCTTCCTTTTGTTTCATCCCAGGGATACTTTGGGTGGCCAGTGTCTGTGGTCTGCCATAGCGGTGAGTACGATATAGAATCGCTGACTGACGCCTTGCGCCACGGCCCCTACGGAAGGTGCGTTTACGAGTGTGACAATGATGTTGTTAATCACCAGGTATGCAGCCTTGCACTAAACCTTCCTTCCTCTTCTCCCCAGCCGCCCTCCTCCGGTTATTTCCTAACCAAATTGACAAGTCACAGAAATGTCAGCATTATTGTCTTGGAAGATGTTTAGTAGGGCAAGTTCTGGGTTGACTTCTAAAACTTAATTAGTTATTTTGCATATTTCTTATATGATTGCTGTCCAGAAGAGTTGGATTTTGGGGCATTCTCACCACATGTGGAGGTATGTGCCTGTGGATTTTGGTGAGGTTCGCCAGCATTTTCGTGAGGTTCCTGGGCATATTAGCGCTAGTTTCCCTGGTGTTAGGTACCATCTGTGAGTTTCAGAATGAGTTCTTTCCTTTCCACTGATACGGATTTAAAGGGAGGTTTAGACCACATTCTAGTCCATTGGGTGGGGTTAATCTCCTAGCCTATGCTCCCCACCCTCCAATTATCCTCTGCACCTTTGCAGTGAATATTTTCTAGAAGTATGAATTGCTTGACTTTAATATAGTACAGGACTGGGGAACCTTTTTTCAAGCTGAGGGCTACATTCTCTCCTGGGTAATGTTCGGGGTGGCAAAAAGGAGGCAGAACAGTGCAGTTTTCTACGCACATACATCTCTGTCTGCACATACGCACATACTTTGTGCAGTTTTCTACACACATACATCTCTGTCTTCCGTTTGGGAAAGCAAGAGGCACAATCAGAGTTCAAGGGCAAAGTCCAGTCTGGCATAAACTCTCAGGGAGTTGATAGTTTAAGAGCAGCTGGCTCCCAGTGAGTCTGCAGGGGCAGTCAGCTATGTGGCAGTATCTGACATGCACCTCTGATGGCCTCCTGACAACTGACACAAAATAGCAAGGGGACAGTTCCTTATATCATTTCATTTAACCAATCAGAAACGTCCCTTCAGATTGGTGAAAATAGTAACGACTCCAAACCAATGAAAGCTGGCCTTGCTTTTGAATTTGAAACCCAAATGTCAATGCTCAACATAAAACTTCTGAATGGTGACATTTTTCATTGTCAGTTTTGGGGGTGGGAAGGTTTGTTACGGCTCTAGTTTGCTAATTTAAGACAGGGTTTCTCCAGCCATTGTTGGACTACAACTCCCATCATCCCTAGCTAGCAGGACCAGTGGTCAAAAATGATGTGCTGAAGTTCTCACCCTGGGCCAGCAGGGGGATACTGTAGATAGTTTTCACTCAGGTCCACGTCAGTTATTTTAGGCGGGAAACCCTGGGTTGTTGTTGCTACAATGTTGACAGCCGGCTGCTTATAAAAGCAGGCCAGCTGAGCTGTTTGCTGTTCAGTTCTGTCCAGCTTACAAATAAATAGCTGCTCTGGAGAAATCGCTGTGTCGCCTGCTATGTTCGCCCACAACCTAACAGAGATTGTAGTCCAAAAACAGCTGGAGACCCAACTTTGGGAAACCCTGATTTAAGATTTCAAGGTTTCATATATTTGTGTATGTGTATAATCTCAATCTCTCTCTCTCTCTGTCTGTCTGTCTGTCTGTCTGTCTGTCTTTCTATTCCAAGTTTGCCAACTCGCAGTTCTCAGATAGTTTGTTCTATAACTTCCACCAGCCCAAGTTGGTGCTTACAGAAGGCATGCTTTGAAACCAGTCTTGAGAACTAGGAGCATCCGTTTAAATAATGGAAATTGAAACCTGCTTCCAGCTCCCTACCATGTTCTGTACACTGGTCTTCACTTGTTGTTTCATGTCCCTCCTCAGGTTGTCAATATGGAGTTTGAAGGTGGAGCCACTGTTGCCTTCACAATGGTTGGCTTCACACACAAACTAGGCGTGAGGAAAACAACCATCTATGGGACAAAGGTAAACTTAACTGCAGGGCTCTGTGCATGAAATTGGCCGCACTCAGGGAATTCCCAATTCTGCAATCTGATCTCCAAGGTACCTAGGCCAGTCACTGTCTCTCTGCCTTACCTACCTCACAGCGTTGTTGTAAGGATAGACTGGAGAGTGGGGGGAGGGAGAGCATCCATTACCTTGAGATCTTTGGAGAAAAGGTGGGGTGTACATGCAATACTGAATAAAATTAAAATCCTTCAGTCAGTTTCACCTTTGGTCATATTAAACACTGGTGGTCTTCATAAAACAGTTTTACCTTCCTGCGTTTTTTATTTTTAGGGAGAACTTTCCTGCGAGGGTTCAGAACCAGTGGAGATTTATGATTTCCTGGAAAGGAAGAAAAGCAGCTTTTCTCCAGATAAAGCAGCCTGTGTCCCAATGTGCTTAAGTGCTCACAGTGGTGCTGACTACTACCTCATGGAGAGTTTCATTTCAGCTGTAGCAGTGAGTTTATTATGTGCATGCACCCCGCTTTAATTCCCCAATAAGTATAGAATTGTATTGTCACACACACACACACACACACACACACACACACCTCTGCGTCTGAGATTGCCCACTATGCTTTCAAACCCATCTTCAGAGTCATAAAGACTGTACTGTGTGTACACTGGTTTCTGATAGCTACAGGGCACAGCCTGCAGTGATTTCAAGACTTTGTGTGTCTTGGAACATTGCTGAAAACTTTTTTTTTTTGCATGCAAATGCAGATTTGTACACATGGAACATTCTGAATTGGCCTTGGGTAAGGCTTCTATCAGCCTCAGTTCCATCTTCTGTACAATGGGTACACCTAATAACAGGACCTACCTTGTAGGCTCACCTTGAGGATTCCCAAGAATAAATGTGAATTCAAATAGTCTGAACGGCTCTACAAATGCTAGGCGTTTATTATTCCTCTCCAGGCCTCGCTAAAACATCTTTTGTTTTTCTCTGAAAAAAACAGGAGAATAACCCATCTCTGATTCGAACCGGTCCAGAAGACACCTTAAACTCTCATCTCCTTGTATTTGAAGCAGAGAGATCCAGAAAAGAGAATCGGGTTGTGCTTCTAGAGCTGTGAAAAAGCTAGGGGAGGTGATGTTGTATCTCATGGGCAATTGCTATGCTGGTTTATGATTAACGCTCCTCTATGCAGCTGAATCACTTATGATGTAGGGAGCAGCTTGCTTGCATACTTAAAATGAAGCAGTTAACAGCTTGCATTCCAAAGATGTTAAGGGCAACCTTATCATTCCTTTATAGCACAAGAACTACAGGAACGTATTTCAATTTTTAAAGTTTGCATTCAAGGAAGACACGCCCTCCCCACTTGATTCTGCAGGAATTTCTCTCCCTGGAAGTCCCTAAGAAGCCCCCAACAGTAACCAGGGAGGGAGGGCTTTCAGTGGGGCTTTCAATATTTTGAGGAACAGCACCACTGCTGAGGTATGGCAGTGTGAATTCTTTGCACTTTTTGGAAACACTCCAGGACATTTTGGTATTTATCATTCTTCCCAGCTGTGTGAAAAGGTCTGTTTTAGGTGTTTCATATTGTTTTCAATGCTCCTGCCAACCTAGCAGTTGCTCCTGCCAACCTAGCAGTTCGAAAGCACGAAGTGCAAGTAGATAAATAGGTACCACTCCGGCGGGAAGGTAAACGACATTTCCGTGCGCTGCTCTGGTTCGCCAGAAGCGGCTTAGTCATGCTGGCCACATGACCCGGAAGTTGTACACCAGCTCCCTCGGCCAGTAAAGCAAGATGAGTGCCGGAACCCCAGAGTCATCCGCGACTGGACCTAATGGTCCCTTTACTTTTACTATTGTTTTCAAGCCGGTGCTTGCACTGTTCTTAAAACCTGTTTTCATTGATTTTACTGTATGTTTGCAAATCGCCTTACAGGAAAGGTGCTTCATAAAACAATTTACCCATAGATCAGTCTTGTATTTGAGGAGCTCCCCTCCAGAGTTTCAGACAACTGCCCGTTTCCCCTTCCTACCTGAAGATGCCAGAGAACGAGATATTTTAATTAAGGATGTTTTAATGCCCCAATAGAAATACACATAAAAATTGTCCAGTAGCACTTTAAAAAGGTAAAGGTAAAGGGACCCCTGACCGTTAGGTCCCGTCGTGGCTGACTCTGGGGTTGTGGCACTCATCTCGCTTCCCGCTTTATTGGCCGAGGGAGCCGGCGTACAGCTTCTGGGTCATGTGGCCAGCATGACTAAGCCGCTTCTGGCGAACCAGAGCAGCACACGGAAACACTGTTTACCTTCCTGCCGGAGCAGTACCTATTTATCTACTTGCACTTTGAGGTGCTTTTGAACTGCTAGGTTGACAGGAGCAGGGACCGAGCAACTGGAGCTCACCCCATCGCGGGGATTCGAACCGCCGACCTTCTGATCGGCAAGTCCTAGGCTCTGTGGTTTAACCCACAGCGCTACCCGCGTCCCTAGTAGCACCTTAGAGGCCAACTTAGTTTGTTCTTTATTACAGCTAGGTAGCCGTGTTGGTCTGCCGTAGTCAAAACAAAATGAAAAAATTCCTTCCAGTAGCACCTTACAGACCAACTAAGTTTGTTCTTGGTGTGAGCTTTCGTGTGCATACACACTTCTTCAGATACACTGAAACAGAAGTCACCAGACCTTTATATATAGTGGGAGGGTGGGGGTATTACCCAGAAGGTGGGAATGGGTGATTGGCTGACAGGTGTGGTAAACCTACCGCTCTCCACCCTCTCACTATATAAAGGTCTGGTGACTTCTGTTTCAGTGTATCTGAAGAAGTGTGCATGCACACGAAAGCTCATACCAAGAACAAACATACATTTCTACTGTGTCAGATCAACATGGCTACCTACTTGAATTTAATGCCCCAATGGAACTGTTATTCCATCACAACAACCACCCATTATCTGGAGTAGCGCTCACATTGAGTTACAACAGTTGCCTAACATCTGCATTTTCTGAAACGAATACATTTTTGTTCCGGCTGGTTTTCCTAGCAGGGTGAATGGGTCTTTGCCACAGGCATCAGTCTTAAGTATAGTTTGAGTTTTGTTTTAAATGCATTTTCTGGTTTTGAATGGCCATTCACGTACATCACCTTGAGACACTTCAGAATGTGATTAACAAATCACTGATGGTAATATTCTGTATGCAAAGCAGATTCTCTACCACTGAACTTCCCTTCAGACAAATTTAGCCCCTCCCCTTCAGACAAATTTACAAAGGATAAAGCAATTAGTGGCTAGTAGCCACGTTGGCTATATACTGTTATTAATTATTAATTTAATTTATATATTGCCCTATACCCGGAGGTCAGTAATGGAGGCAGTATGTGTCTGAATACCTAGTTGCCTGGAAGCAATATTGTGTGATAACCATTTCATTCATCCCCTCCTTGTTGGCATCTAGCTGGCCTCTTGGGGAGGGGGAGACTGAACAGGACCCTGGACTAGATGGGCCCTTTCGATTTGCATCAGCAAAGTTCTTAAGTTCTAACGGAGTGTTCTACCCCTCCTTTGCCAGCTGCTAGCAGAACATCTGCTTTGCACGCAGAAGGTATAATGATACAATTCTGTGATGCTATGAATACCTGGCATCTCCCAGTAGGGCTGGGAGAGAACCTTGCAGAGATGCTGCCAGTCAGTGTGCAGTGTTTCTCAACCTTGGGTCCCCAGATGTAGTTGGACTACAGCTCCCATCATCCCTGCTCACTGGTCCCACTAGCTAGGGATGATGGGAGTTGCAGCCCAACAACAGCTGGAGACCCAAGTTTGAGAAATACCTGTGTAGAGAATGGGCCCAGTGGTCTGATTCTGTATTTTTAAGAATTCGGTTGCTCATTATGGCAGCACCTACACTTTGGGACCCCCTGCCTTCTGAGATTGAGCCTTCACTTTATTCAATGTCTGATAAAAACATTCTTGTTTAGACCTGCCTACGCAGGTGGCGCTGTGGGTAAAAGCCTCAGCGCCTAGGGCTTGCCGATCGAAAGGTCGGCGGTTCGAATCCCTGCAGCGGGGTGCGTTCCCGTCGTTCGGTCCCAGCACCTGCCAACCTAGCAGTTCGAAAGCACCCCTGGGTGCAAGTAGATAAATAGGGACCGCTTACTAGCGGGAAGGTAAACGGCGTTTCCATGTGCGGCTCTGGCTCTGGCCAGAGCAGCGATGTCACGCTGGCCACGTGACCCGGAAGTGTCTCCGGACAGCGCTGGCCCCTGGCCTCTTAAGTGAGATGGGCGCACAACCCCAGAGTCTGTCAAGACTGGCCCGTACAGGCAGGGGTACCTTTACCTTTACCTTTTACCCAGATGCTTAGAAAGTTGAGGTAACTTTAAAACTGTTTTACTGTTCTAACCTTTGTATGTTTTAAAGCGAAGCTGTAAATTTTTATTGATTTTGCTCTATCTTTTTGCAAACCGCTTTGAGGTCTTAAAAAAATATATCATTCAAGCTATGTATAAATTTCACAAAATAAATAATAAAAGCCATTTTGCAAACTGATCTGCCTAATGCACTAAGGAGGAAACCCACAAAGCAAGACTATTTAGATCATGGTGCCGATAGTGCCAAGGTTGCAGGTTTGAGCCCCATATGGGATATCAGCTTATTCCTACATTGCAGGACTAGATGATCCTCAGGGTCCCTTCCAAGTCTATAATTCTATGATTCTTTAGTACTGTTTAGTCTGCTTGTGACGGCCAAGAGGTGACCAGGGCCCTCAAATCTCATCCACTAACCCCTACAAATGATTTTGGGTTTTTTGCCAGACACACCTCTTCTTAGGCATCCTCAGACATTCATATATACAACATACCAAGACCTAGAAACTTTATTTTTTTTTATTTACCAGAAAGCTGAATTTTGCACCTTTTTAGTGGGAGGAGGTAGATCAGCAGGCAGGTGCGTAGATGGAAAACTTCCCTTCCCTCCCATCAGTCCATTAACATTCCTCTGCCAAAGTGGTCCAGGAGGAAAGCCTTTCCCCCCAATAAAGTATCTCACAAGCAGTGACAGTGCAGACACCAGAGAAGCGTTAAATCTGGCCAAAGGATGGAGAAAGAACTGAATTTTTGAAGATGGGAGCAGGAAACCTCTGGATGGTTGGATGATGATAAATGCCCAACTGGCAGCAAAGGAAGTGGACAGGGATCATGGGAGTTGCAGTCCTGCAAAGGCTCCCATCCCATGTTGCTGGAAGTACCTCTCCCAGCAGGTGTTACAACGCTTATGTCGAGTCAGGCTGTGAGCTAGGCCATGGGGTGAGGAAGCTGCAGCCCTCCAGGTGGAACTGGGCTCCAGCTCCCATCATCCCTGCCCACTGGTCATTCTGGCAGGGGTTGAGGAGGGTCCAAGAGCATCTGGCGGGCCGCACGTCACCAAACCTGAAGAAGGCTGTGGCTCTATCATGTTGCAAGCAGAGACAGAGCCTGTATCTGCTCGCTTCTCCTGCACAACAGGCGGTCCTTCATCCTGGCATTGCCTTCTGAGCTGGTAGCGAAAGCCCCACATTTTGCTCTTTATTCATTCCGAGCTGGGCTTGCTTCTTCCTGAGCAGCCCTCTCAGCCTGCTGGGCTTGTGCTTTCCTCACTCTTTCGGCGTTTGTGATGGTCATCGGATGCAGGGGGAGGAATCCAGAAAGCCCTGGGCGGGGGAAAGAAAAGGCACTTTGTTGTTACTGTCTATACTCTTCACGGCAAGGGTGGGAGAACCTCTCTCAGCCTGATGGGTCACATTCGCTTCCGGTCAACTTTCTAGGGGGCATGTATGAATGGTGCGTGAGGCCAGAGGCAGAAGCGGCTGGAGCAATTTGTGTAGTTATTACCTTTGCACAATAGGCTGCTTTCCCTACCCTCCATCCAGGAAGCTAAGCAAAGAGGCATTATCAGAGTTCAAGTCAGACACCTGAGAGTGTGAAGCAGGGGCAGTGAGGGGATGTGGCTTAGGCAGAATTCTGAGGGCCAGGTACAGATGGCTGGAGGGCCACATTTGGTCCCTGGTTCTGAAGCTCTCCTTCCCTGCATTATGTCTCGAGGTCAACTGTCTAAAGCAAAGCACAGTGGGTGGGGAGAGTCAGGACACACAAAATCTGGAGTTCATTGCCTTCAGAAAATGTACTGACTATTTTGCAGTCATATGTTAGTGCTGCTGTTAAGACTACAACTCTCATCTGACCCAAGCCACATGGCCAATGGTTGGGGACACTGGGAGTTGGGAGTCCAAAAAGATACAGCTTCCCCAACCCTTGACTTAAGCGCAAAGCTGTGAAAGAACTGATTGCCTGGTTGCCTGTGGCATCAGGAAGCACACTGTGCTTTCCATTTCACTTGTTTCCCTGGACAAATTTTCAGCTTAAAAATAAATGGGAGGATTAAGAAAAAAATTCCTGCATTGAAGGTAGTTGAATTGGAGAAGCCCTGGGGCCTCTTATACCCCCTATGATTTTACGAATCATCATCATCAGGAACTGTCTTAGTTCAATGGATAACTGTACAATAATCAGAATTTTATTCAGCAAAAAAACCCCCACAGGGATAGGTTATAATAATGCAGGAGTTTGGCATGGTGGAGAAACTATTAAAAGTATAAGCCACATTTAATTTTGGTATAAATGATTTGTTCAGCAAGCAAAATGTCAATCTAAGTAAGGGAACACAGAAAGCGACAACAAAATAGGAGCAACATTCCCCCCCCCCCCAAAAGAAGGAAACCGGGTGGCATTACCCAGAAGTTTCTCGACGGGCTTGGTGAGGTGGGCGCCATTGGCAATCCAGTATTTCAGCCGCTCGAAGTTCACACCAACGATCCTCTCGTTGTGATCGTTGGGAAGCGGGTCGTAGCACCCAATCTGCTCCAGGTGCTTCCCGTCCCGGGCTCGCTTGTTCTGTGCGGCCACGATCCGAAAGTAAGGCCTGTTGGCACAGCCACCCATAGCAAAGCGGATGACTGTATGCGCATTGTGGTACTTTTTCAGGAGGCAGTGCCCTGGAAGGGAGACCGTGCAAAGGCAACGTCAACAGAAACCCTGCATTTATTGAAGATTTCCCTCCAGCGGTTAAAACAAGCTGAAGGAAATACTTCTTTACACAGAGCATAGTTAAGCTGTAGAACTCGCTCCCAATGGAGGCAGTGATGACCACCAACTCCATAGTGCTTTTCTTCATCTGCAATATATGTCACTCATAAATGCTGATTTTTGTTTTTACACCCCACCCCACCCTGCCTAGAAGTACCAAATATCTGTTTAGTTACAGTTAATTTTTAAGTCGTTTCAGTCTTTAAACAATGGTTAAAAAAAGGTAAAGATAAAGGACCCCTGACAGTTAAGTCCAGTCGCAGATGACTCTGGGGTTGTGGTGCTCATCTCGCTTTACAGGCTGAGGGAGCCGGTGTTTGTCACAGTTTTTCTGGGTCATGTGGCCAGCATGACTAAGCTGCATCTGGCGCAACGAAACAACGAAACCAGAGCAGCGCGCAGAAATGCCGTTTACCTTCCCGCTGGAGGTTTATCTACTTGCACTTTTTGGCATGCTTTCGAACTGCTAGGTTGGCAGGAGCTGGGACTGAGCAACAGGAGCTCACCCTGTCATGGGGATTTGAACCGCCAACCTTCTGATAGGCAGGCCCAAGAGGCTTAGTGGTTTAGACCGCAGCGCTACGTGTGTTCCTTAAACAATGGTACCATTCCACAAATCGCCATGTGTTCTTGGGGGGTCTATAAATGGGTTCTATCGATGTTGCACGCGTAATAAAACTATGCCCTGTTGATTGAAGAGTAGTGGCTTTCTTCTCTGTTCAACTCTCTCGGACAAGGGCTGCCAGTTTGTCCATTAATATCAAGCCGCAGAGTTGTGACATCCAGATCTCAAACGTGTCTGCTTTTAGAGTCTTCCAATGCCTTAAAAACCATACAGCAGTCCACTTGGATGGCTTTAAAAGAGGATTCGGCAAATTCCTGGATGAGAAGGCTACAAATCACGATGTCTATCTTGTTATTATTTATTGTTATTGCTATTTACTGAATTTATACCTGACCCTCCATCCCCAAGGAGCCCAGGGTGGTAAACAGAGGCAGAGTTTAAAAAACAAATCTAGCAGAGTTAACACATTCTAAAAACCATTACACCTAATACCGGTCAAAGTTAAAAGCATTTCCACCCCCAGTGATCTAGAGGCTGCCCAGAATAGTATTCTTTAGCCACCAAATGCCTGGGTAAATGGGAAGGTTTTCAAACTCCTCCCAAAAGTTAATAAAGATGGAGGAAGTCACGCAACTCCACTGCTGGAGGTGGTAGGCCTCTAGGAATCACAAGAAAGGACAGCACTGTTGCGCTCGGGGCTTCCTGTGATCTTCCTATAAAGGGCACCTGGTTCGCTGCTGTGTGAACAGGATGCCAGAACTGATAGGTCTTTGGCCTGATCCAGCAGGGCTTTCTTACTGGTTCCAGTGTTGCTCCATCACTACACAAGGACAAAGTATTATTAATTCCACTTACCCAGCTGAACCATGATGTCTGGTTCCTGTGGAGAAGGGGAAACAGAGGTAACAAATCAGATCCCAACACTTAAGTCTCATTTTAAAACAAACAAAAAAGCACCATCAGCTTACAGTTATGAAATGAGGAACCAGGCTACCTAAATTTCTGCAATTCTAAAATAAATGAGGGGGATGTGGAATAGAAGCTAGGCCCAGGGAATGAGAACACAGAATCCTTGTGGTCCATTCCTCAATTATTCCTAACCCAGAAATGTAGAAAGCTCCTTTTATACAGTCAGACCCACCAGTCCATTTACGACTGCCACCTTTGTTCTGGCAAAATATAGGACAGGATGGGGCAGAGCAGTTGGGGGGGATTATTATTTTTTTCCAGTTGGTGCTGAAGTGAATTCAAAGCAATCTATTATAATCTATTGGCGCCTCTGAAATTTGTCACACACACACATCCACGAATTTGTAAATTTGTCTGTGCTTGGCTACCCACAGCATAAATACATGACCTTTCTCACACCCTTTCGAACACATGCATTTGGAGAGGATACCTAACTTGGCCGAGTGTGTGTGTGAGACACACACACACACACACAGAGCATGTTACACTGAAATACGTGGCAATCCTGTATTATACAGGACAGGCGGCGACCCTGAATTTAACACAATTATCATCTATCCGCAGCGGCTCTGCAAGGTCTCACATAGCGGACACCCCCGACCTTGGGACCTTGCAGATGCAAAGCAGAAGCTCAACCACTGAGCTACGCTCCTTCCCCTCAAAATAAAGTAAGGCACTAGTCCACATGGTTCCGAGAAAAGGGGCTGATTGAAAGAAGCAGCCGGCTTCTGCCCCGCGTGGCGAGCTGTACCTGCTGCCTTAGCCCTTAGCTGCCATTCCCCAAACCCGCGCAAGGCAACTGGGCGCGCTCACACGAGCACAATTCCCCTCCAAGCGACAACCGCATACATAGATTCTACTTACAAGGTCCTCGAGGTCGGAAACCACGTGAGGAGCGCGAGTCGGCCCCGCGCATGCGTGCCCGGATGGGATGGGAGGTGCGAGCGGCGGAACGAGCGTGGGAGAGGCGACCAATCAGAACACGGTGTATTAAAAACAACAACGCCGAAGCGTATGCGCCAGAGGGCGACGGGAGCTGTAGTTCCGCTTCCGCGTTGCTAAGCAACCGCATTAGGCCGCGAAGGTGGGGAACCAGCCAGCGCGTTCCTTGGCCGGGCTCCGGCTCGCGCGGCCGGAGAGCCGGGGAGGGCGCGGGCCGTGGCCCTTTGGCAGGTGAGGGGGAAGGCGGAGGAGGAGAACGGAGCGAAAGGCCGAGAGAAGCTTCAGTACAACGACCGAGAGAGAGAATAAGAGAACAGGTCCCGCCTCTGTCTTTTGGCCACGCCTCTTTGGCCGCGCCTTTGTTGCGGTTGCCGGGTTCCGATGCGCATGCGTGCGCTGGTAGCCTACATGGAATCGTACTGTAGTTGGAAGGTGTTCCCAGGGTCGTCTAGTGTTTCCCAACCTTGTGCCTCCAGCTGTTTTTAGACTACAATTCCCATCATCCCTTGCCACTGGTCTTGCTAGTCAGGGATGATGGGAGTTGTAGTTCAAAAACAGCTTGAGGCACACCAAACATATTAAATTGGCATCCTTTTAATGGATTAATAGATGAATTTAAATAACTATGCACGTCATCAAACCTTGATATAGGTGCTTTAAAAAAAAAGTATAGAGATAGTTTGGTATATACGCTGAACTTAAAATTTAACCACCCACACTTAAAATTGTGTGCTGTTGCGTGTTAGGACAGGCTGTCTGTAATCTTGTCCCCCCCCCCTTTCCTGTTGTTGGAACATACCAGCACATCGAAAACAGCTGGAAAAGGAAATAAATGTGGGTCTCTCCTTGTTCACTCAGCCCCACCATTTTATAATTTGTCTTTCCAGACGGATCGACAAAAACGTTTGATTGGTTCATCTAGCCACTAAACCTTGCGGCCCTGAAATAGATCGCTTTATGCCACGTTCCTAACTGCATTTACTCAAAGGTAAGTTTTAATAGTGAAAGTGATGTTATTTGTGGAGGATAAGGTTACCTGTGGCTACTAGACAGCTGTGCTCTGCTGTCGAAGGCAGTAGAACTCTTGAATACCTTTTGCTGGGAGAGAGTATATCTTCACTCAGGTCCTGTTGACAGGCTTCCCAGGGGCTTCTGGTTGGCCACTCCGAAGACAGGACTTTGGACTTTTATTTTTATGAACTCAGTTTTTATATCGCCAGCTATCAAAAGATCCCAGGGCTATGTCCGACATTAAAAACACATTACAGAACATGCATGATAAAAACATAAAAAGCATACTTACAGATAGCCTAATAAGGCAATAGTCATCCTCACAGCCCTCTCCCACACACTTTCCACAGGCTATAGCTTATTTAATGGCTAAAGGCCTGGGTAAAGAAGAATGTTTTTGCCTGGTGCCTAAAGACATGTAATGATGGCTCTGGGGAGAGCGTTCCACAATCGGGGAGCCACCACAGAAAAGGCCCGGCTCTTGTTGTCACCCTCCGAACTTCTCTGGGGTGGGGGATGTAGAGAAGGGCCTCAGATGACAAGCGCATAGTCCGGGTTGGCTCAACCTTTGGCCTGACCCAGCAGCCAGGCTCTTCTCAGCCGGAAGTATGTCCCACGCATGTTCAGTAGGCATGGGGGCGGGGGGGGGGCGGGATGTCTATTCACAGACACAGAGTGCATAGGCTCACAGTCTTTGTTCAGTCCTATATACCCCATCTGACAATAAGAAGGTCTCTTTTTCTCATAACGGGCTTTTAAACATTGCAGGGCTCTTTACCCCTTTGTTGCAACGAGAGCAACTGAGCCGCTGCCCTCATGGAGAAACGCGGCACCTTGATGAGGAAGAGCTTCACTGTGCTGCAGGAAATGAGCAACCGGAAGCAGCGGCAGCAGTCGCAGCAGAACAATCCAGTGTGGACTCCTCCATCGAGCGGCAAAACCATCTCCAGCAAAGCAGGCCAAGCAGTGAGGGAGTACTATGAGAAGCAGGTAGGCAATGCCTTGATACGAGCAGAATCCTAGCACGAATTTGAAAGGGCCCTGGATGTCATTTAGTCCAGCCCTGCCTGCTCAGTGCATGATGCCGTCAACGGCAGAGGTTGCCGACGCTGTGCCTCCTTTCTCTTCTCCTTTGCACCCTCAATTCCTCTCCTTCCCCAGGCTAAGGAAGAGCTGGCGAGCCCTACAAGGTCTCCCTACACGCCCGAGGTGGAGGAACTGCGGAAATCCTTCCTCATGCGCCCTGGGTGCCCCAGGTACAGCCACAGAGCTACTTCAACATCTCACCTTGGTAAGGCTCAAGAGGAAGAGGCAGTCTCTGTGGGAGGCCAGGGTGGTGTAGTGGGCTGGAGGACAGCTTTCCCCAACCTATGGTTCTCCATCCAGGCACTGCTGGGCTGCAACTCCCATCAGCCCCCAGCCAGCATGGCCAATGGTAAGTAGTGGTGGGAGCTGGGAGTACAACAACTTACGGAAGGCAGCAGGTTCCCCATCCCTGAGCTAGGAGGAGCAATGGGCTGAAGTGTTTTTCTGTAGTGCAGAGATGGGGAACCTCAGCCCAGCACCAAAGATGGCCCTTCATGCCTCTCTTTTGGGCCCTTGGGACTCTCTCCAGGCTACATCCTGTTCACAGCCCACACCCCTGCTGTGTACCTGCATGTGTGCTTTTGCCTGGCTGAGATGCATCATTGTACTCCTTTCCTTTCCCTAGCTAGCAGGACCAGGTCAAGGATGATGGGAATTGTAGTCCAAAACAGTTGGAGGCCCAAGTTTGGGAAACTCTGTCCTAGTCCTGCACTCCACCCTCGTCAACACACAGGAAGGATAGAGAGAGGTGTGGGGTGCCTATAGAGACTAGTCTACTGCAAAAGTAAAGTTTAAATTTATTGCTCCACCCAGTTTTGCCTCTGGCCCCACCCACCACTAGCATGTGGCCCCCCAGAAGGTTGCTGAAAAGGAAATGTGGCCCTTGGGATGAAAAAGGTTCCCCACCCTGCTCTGGGGGCTGCACTCAAGCAGGTGAGATGTGTGCAGTAGCTAGGAGCAAGCAGTCATCAAAGTACTTTAATGAGCACCTTTCCATCCATCATTATTAATCAAGAAGGCATCCTAACTGAACTCAAGAAAATCTGACTTGAACTGTCAGGATGTTGACGTACATTCCAGATAACTGACTCCTGAGCTTGCTAAGTGCTGTTGTAACCCTAACCTGCCCCTCTTCCATAATCTTCTCACGTCCAAAATGTCTCTTCGGGTAGGCATGAGAACCAGTGGTCCTCCAGGATGTTGCTGGACTTCAGTTCCCACCAGCCTCAACCATCATGGCCAGTGGTCAGGGAAGAGGGGAGTTGTGATCATCCAGCAACCTGCTGAGAGCTGAAGGTTTTGTTTTGCAATTTGCTGCATGCTGTCTAAACTGAAAAAGTGGTGCCTCCATTGTTGGCGATTTCCATGCATTGAGTGTGTGAAAGACCCATGTAACCGTCTCCTTCCTCCTCCTCCTCCTCCTTCTCTTTGCAGGGAATGAGATAACCAAAGGCCACCTGCCTTGCAACATCAGCACCATAAGTCTGTCCTCCCAGCTCTCCTTGGAAGAATGGAACTTGATACTTCAAAGACCAGATATCTTTGAGTCAAAGAGCTGCCTCAGATGTGAGTGCCTTTGTCTGACTCGCTGGTTCCCACACAGATCCCTCCCCTCCCCTCCCCTTCCTGCTGCAAACCGGAGTTTACACCTCAGGACTATGCAGAAAGGGGTGTGGGGCAGGCAGCTTTTGCTATGTTTAAACAAAACTGCAGTGCTTTCGTTTCAGCTGCTATAACTCGCCTCTTTTCAGGCAACTGAGCTGGACGATTTCTAGCCTTCCGATGCGGTACATCCCAGGACAGCCTTCTTTTTATAATGGCAATGTATTAAATGTATCGTTAAAGGGCTCCATTATTGCCCATGGCACTCTGGGTGCTTCCAGACGATTGCTAGACCCGTGTGGGTTTCAGTCGCATCCCAGCAGATTCAGGACTAGCGTCGGAGATGATCCATAGCACTACCTTGACGGTGCCTTTCTCTCCTCCACTCCATTGCCATTGCGCACACAGATTGTCCGGCCTCATCTACTCAGAGCATGTCTGGGTTGCCTAAGTGGAAAAGTTTCACTGAGGGCTTCTCAGGCGGCGTCTACCCGAAAAGCCAAACCCGCAAAGGAAGCAGAATCCCATGGTACGTCAGTCTGCTTCAGGAAAAGGTAAGGATGTAACTTTCAAAGCAGCTTGGCAGAGGAAATGGAGCAGGGAACTGGGCCGTGCAAGGCTTACTGGAAAGCACTGGCACTGGCCAGGCCCATCCTGGTACCCTGGATGCTGAGCATGGGGGGGACTCATGCCTGTAGCGGAGTTCTTCAGTATAACCACACTGTTGTGATGTTTAAGGCAACTTTACTTGGTCACAGTAGCGGCCTCTAGGGAGAACGCAAAAGTGGAAACTGCAAGCCTATGAATTACGCAGGCTTATATAGAGCCATGCCCTCACCTTAGTTTTACAGGTGCATGGAAACTAAGTCCCGTTCTCAGACGGAAGGCATGCCTGCCATATTGGAACCTGCTCTCCATTGGACAAACATTAATGCAGCCAGAGTAATAGAGCTATCCTTCTGCAGTTACAGGTTTTTATATCATGTGTAGGCTATTTATCAAAGCATATACAGTTCTACAATTTCCAGTACGTGCCCTTCCAGGGAGGCACCCGAAAGTGGGCCTTCTGGTGCAGGTCAATGGATCTGAGTAGGGTTCAACACCAGGAGAAGCACTCTGAAAGATACAGGGGTCCTGAACTACACGGGCCTTTATAGATCCAAGTCAGCATGATGAATTGGGACTTGGGAACATACAGCTGATGGAAAGATCTCTGGCTCCTGGAGATCATCTGCCTGTCAGAGTAAAAAATATTGGGCTACATCAGCAGTCTTCCTTGTATCTGAGCGTGGCTGTCTTTCCTCCCTACCCCATACAACAGTCAAGGGCACCTGTTTTCAGCTCGAGGCCACATTCCCTTGTGGGGAGCCTTCTGTGGGGCCCGCATGCCAGCAGGGGGCATGGCCAGAAGCGAAAAGTAGGTGGGTCAGCAGGGGCAGCTCTTTCCCTTTGCACAGCAGCCTACATTCCAGCAGGGCTTCTATACAGAAGCATCCATTTCTCCATACCCTGCCAAGGCAAGTAAGAGGCAGGAACCGAGCTCTGGGACACCTTCCAGCCAGGCAGAAACTCTCAAGGAGGGCATAGAGTAGGGCCAGTAAGGGGGAATGGCCGAGGAGTGCTGCAAGGGCCAGGAAGAGCGGCCTGGGTGGCTGCATTTGGCCTGTGGCCTGAGGTTCCCCACCCTTGCCATGTAAGTGGACAAAGTGTTTATTGTAGAACCAGCCTTGCCTGCTGGGGCACCCATGTCATGCAACTGTAGGAAGTGTCTTTGAGGTCTCAACCTGGCTGTTCTCATATCTCTCCCCGCCCCCGCCCCCCCAAGGATACAACTTTGCAAAAGATGGAAGCGGAACTCGTCCGCCTTGCCAACTGTGAAGCGGAGAGCGTCCGGAAGGACGACGTGATTTCAGTCCTCCGGGAGGAGCTGGAAGTGATGCAGATGCAGCTGGACCAGGCCCAGCAGGGGGGTGAGCTCGCCCCAGTGGAGAGACCCGCCCAGAAGGTTGGCCCAGTCCTTCTTATTTGTTTATTCATTTACTGCCTTTCTGTCTTGCTTTTCCTCCAAGGAGCTGAGATTGGCGTATACGTGGTTCTCCCCTGCTCCACATTTTACTCTCATAATAATAATAATAATAATAATAATAATAATAATAAATTTTATTTATATCCCGCCCTCCCCAGCCGAAGCCGGGCTCAGGGTGGCTAACAACAATAAAATAATACAACATTCTAAAATCATTTCATTCAAATTAATTCAACTCAAATTGATGGCAACCATTAGGCTAAAGTTCTGTGAAGATTGCCAAGGGAGGGAGTCAGGCTGTGCCCTGACCAAACAACCCTGTGTGGTAGGTTAAGCTGAGAGGCTGAGGCTAGCCCAAGGTTAACCAGCAGGCTTCACACCCAATTGGGGATCTGAACCCGGGCCTCCTGGGTCCTAGTTCGACACGTGAACCACTGTTTTTTAAATTTTCATTTCAACAATTTGCACTATACGTTAAGATTAAATGTGAGTTAAAACTATGAAATCAGCATTCACTTGGATAACCTGCTGAGATCATCTTTGGCCGGCCTGAACTCAACTGGAAGGGAGCGCCACAAAAATTGGATCCAAGGCACTGAACACAGAGAGGCTCCTAGTGGATACGAGCCATAGGGGACCACTGGCAGCTACCTCATTGCAGGGTGTTGGACTGGATAATCCCCATGGTCACTTCCAAATCTATAATTCTCTGATTCTCTGATTCCTGCATTGCAGAGGGTTTGACTAGATGACTCACGAGGTCTCTTGCAACTCTGCAGTTTCAGGAAAAGAAGGATCCTGAACCACACAACACCACATTGGCCGTCTGTGTGTAATTCTGTAAGCCTCTATATGTGCCAGGGGCTCTTACTTTGCAATCTAACTAAAGGGAGAGCAGGGAAAGTGAATGCATCCTCTGTGCTAATGGCAAATGCTTGGGGATATGTTTGGTGGATTCGCCCTCTGTGGTGGCTGGTGCCTATAGCGATTGGTAGGGCGGAAGGCCTGGAGGCCAACAGTAGGTGGCGCCAAAGCCAGTGGCAGGCACAGCCAGAGCCAATGGCAGGCAGAGTCCCTATGCTTCCTATGCTTTGCATCCTCTGTGCCCAGTATTTCCTACAACAGTTCTGAGATAACCTTCCAAGTTCTAGCAGCATTTCCCCAAGTTACTGGAGGGCTGCGCCCTCAGTTTCCAGCTTCAGTGCCTTCTGAATCTTTTATCCCTCTCCTTAAAAGGAACCGGAAGAAAAACTTACGATGCAAGTGAGTGACCCAAACCTGCGCAGGCGAGGTGTCTCTCTGCCGGTCCTTATGCAGCAGAAGAGCATCCCAGAAGAATTTCGGCAGGAATTGGAGCGGTTGAAATTGGAGCTGGCCCAGACAGACAGACAGGTGGACTCCAAGATGGCGCTCCTTAGCAAGACGCTGCTGAAGGATCAGAATGAACTGGAGCAGCTGGAGAAAGAGGTGAGCCTGAAGGCTAGTTGGGGAGAATTTTTTCTACACTCAAAGCAAATTCGTTTCCCAAGCTCTGGTGTCCTTAGAGCCGAAACAGCACTGTCCACACAAAAGAGGGAAGTTTTTGCAGGCATGGGGAACACACAAAGATTTGCAGAAGTACAGAATGTCTATGGGGTTGGGCAGAACCCTGCCCCCTCCCCAAGCTAGAGATGGGCACCCTTTGACCTGTGGTTCAATTGTGGCCCCCAGGATTGCCTACCTGGCCCTTGGGAGTCCCTTTCCCTTGCTATCCTGCCTTTCCCCCAGGCGACAGCAAGACCTCAGTCTCCAGTGTCCAAACTGACCTGGCTGGCACCCTCCTTATCAGGGTCAGAGTCAGCAGTGGTGAAGTTAGGTCGTTTTAGACTCTGGTCTTAAGGACCCTACTACTTTAGAAGGTTCAATCCCCAGTGTCTCCAGGTCACCCTGTTGAGGTGCTGCCAGTCCGTGTAGACAATGCTGAACAAAGTGGAGCAAGCTTCTGGCTTGGTTTAAGAAAGCTTTTATGTGCCTAAGTCATCCTCATCACTTCGCTTACTTCCAAATGTTGTCCGTCCTGCTGCTGCGTTTAACGGGGGCCCACCTGCTCACTCTGTGGGGTCCCAGGACCTGTACTCTAAAGTTCTGCCTCGTTGGTGAGTAAAAGGTCTAATCCAGGCAGGGAAAATGGAGGAAGAAGGGGAAACGTTTGAGTAGAGGAACCTAGCAGAGGCCAGTTTCCCCATTTTCCAGTTGTAAACTTGGTTCTGCACATTTCTGCAGCAATTTGCACTTTTGAAGGGAAAAAACCCCCCAACAACCCCTAAATTCTCATGAGAATTCACCAGTATTTTAGGGTGGATTTCTCCTAACATACCCTTTTTTTTGGGGGGGGGGGATGCAGTTTTCCCTACTATAATGAATTTTTGAATGCTGTTTTCAGTAAGGTATGCATTTCTGTGCAAATCTTCTCCTTAGGGTATGCATATTTTGCATACTTTTCTTGCTTGGAGAGCCGCAGCACAAAATTTGGAGAAGTGCAGATTTCAAAGGCTAATTGCATTCCAGCTCACGTGTTGCTTTGAGAAGTACAAATTGGGTAGTTTCCTGTTAAAACGCAAACGAAATTGGCTTTCTCCCATGCCCTTACTTTGGCATCCCAGTCTTTCTTTGCGCTCTCTCTGCGCAGTACTCTGAAATACAGGAAAAGGTACGCTCGGAGGGCGAGGAAGAAATGCGTGTGGAAAGTAGGTCTTACGAAGAAGTGCATATGGAAGAATCGGAAGAGGAGCTCCTTTTTATCAAGCTTCTCGAGTTCCAGAGGATGAACGACGAGCTGTACGACGAGCTGGAGAAAGTGAAATGCGATTATGACATGGCCACAGGTACCTTTGGAAAGCTGAGATGGTTATATATGGAAACGGGTTGGCTAATATTTTCCTTGGGGAACCAAGAGTCACCCCTTCTGGAGGCAACCTCACATTGTAGGCGCTGATTTAAATGGAACTAAGGTGAGGCCACTGAGAAACAAGAGGGAGTTGTGAGCATGCTCAGTGGAACCCTGAGGTTAGTTGAAATGCAAAACAATCATTTTGGAATCCTAAGCGGGTGACCTCCTCAAGAGCCCAATGAGAGTTGAGCGTGCCCAGCAACCATGGATTGCTGAGTGTCGGTTGGAAAAAGAAAAGAAAACCAGGGAATGGGGAATGGAATGGAGTTTCCTGGGATTGGGCATGGTAGCCCATTGGAAAAAGAAAAGAAAACCAGGGCACAGGGAACGGAATGGAGTTTTCTGGGATTGGGATTGGTTGTCCATTGGACGAGAGCATGCTTGCAAGAAGGCAAAAACAAAACAGCAACATTGGTTTGCAGGTCCCTCTCTTGTTAATTCAGAGGGTTCATGCTAGTGGAGAGTTTCTGGCGATCCATACTGGGTGGCCTCAATCACATTCACGGGCTTTTCTCTTGATTCCCTAGGCGCGATATCTTCCTTGCAAAGGCAGCTATCCTTTGAGGCATCCCAGCTCAGGAAAGCTCACGCAGAGCGAGAATCATTGCAGAAGGAGCTGAGGGAGCGGGGAGCTCAGCTGGAAGCCATGTCTAATAAAGTATGTTGATTGGGGGGTTGCACAGTTCTGCTGGGTTTGGAATGCGGGGAAGGCTGAGAATTCTTTTAATTTTTTAAGGCGTGCTCTGAAACAGCTGAATGCATGAGATGGTGAGGAGGGGGCCATTTCTCAGTGGTTGAGCACCTGCTTTCTGTAAGGAAGGTCTCCACTTCAGGACACTTTTAAAGATGTAGGGAATTAAAATTAATTTGATGTGAATTTGTTACAAATAAAGAATCGAATGGAAAACAACTACAGAGTGGGAATGATTAGGTTTTTTATATACATAGATGGAGGAAAATGAAGGTTTTGTTTCAGAAATAATAATTAATGGGTTAATGTGGATTGATAAACGGATGAACAGTCCTCACTGATAACATTGGAAATGTTAACTAATGCACAAGCAGGAGTTGACAAATGGATGGACAAGGACAAAAGGGGGAAATTGTGAATTAGAGATAATTATGAAATATAAGCAGCAGTAAGGGTTAATTATTGGCACATCTGGGAAGCCATTTTTTTAAAAAAAAATAATGTTGTACAGTGGTACCTTGGGTTAAGAACTTAATTCGTTCTGGAGATCCGTTCTTAACCTGAAACTATTCTTAACCTGAGATGCCATTTTAGCTAATGGGGCCTCCTGATGCTGCCGTGCCACAGCTGCGCGATTTCTGTTCTCATCCTGAGGTAAAGTTCTTAAACTAAGGTACTATTTCTGGGTTGGTGGAGTCTGTAACCTGAAGCGTCTGTAACCTGAAGCGTCTGTAACCCGAGGTACCACTGTATTAAAGTTGTTTAATTCATTACGGATTAACAACTTTTAATTGGAGGGGGGAAAAGGTATCCAGTTCAATCCCCACTATCTCCAGATAAGGATTTGGAACAGCCTCCTCTCTGAAACCTTGGACAGCCACAGGCATTCATGCAGCCAATACTGAGCTAGTTGGACCAGTAGTCTGACTCAGCATAAGATGGCTTCTTAGGTCCCTGAGAGGGCTGAGAGAATGGATTGCCCCCTCCACATGTTTCTAGCAGGTTTGCTGCTAAGATCCTAATTGCCTTATGGTGAGATGGCAGGTCTGTGGCTGGCTGGAGGTCCACGTGGCACTTGGAGGAAGTTGCCATGGCTTAGTGGTAGAGCATCCGCTTTGCAAGCAGAATTGTCCTGGGTTCAATCCCCAACATCTCCAGGCAGTGCTGGAAAGGTCCCCAGCACAAGATCCTGCAGAGCTGCTGGCGGTTGGAAGTAGACATAAGGACGTACCAAGGGCCCTGCTCTTGGATCAGGCCAGTGGCCCATTTTGTCCAGCATCCTGTTCTCACAGTGGCCAAAAGCACAAGAGTACTCGTTCCCTCCTGTGGTTTCCAGCAACTGGTGTTCCAGTAGCATTACTGTCTCCCAACAACGGAGGCGGCGCACAGCCACTGTGGCTAGAATCCATTGACAGCCTTCTCGCAGCCATCAGTACCTCCTGTGGGAGCAAATTCTGCAGTTTAAGTAAAGGCAATACTGAGTTAGGTGCAGCTGTGCTCTGGCTCAGTCTAAGGAAGCTTCCTGTATTATTATGGGCTGTACCTTCCAGCTGGGATTTCCGCCGGGCCACGAACATACTAAATGGGGTTGTACCTTTATCATGCTTGCCTTTTTATTTTAGTTTAGCAACTTGAGAGAGGAGAGGAAGCACGAAGAAATGATGGGCTCCATCGAGAGAGAGAATTACAATCTCAGGCAGGTGAGTTGCTGCTCCCTGCCAGTAGCGAGGGCGAATATCTCAGTTTTGGTTTCTCTCATTTTTTTCGGTCTTAAACTTTGATTCTCCACATTTCCACATCAGTTTGCATTTTTTGTGTGTGTTGGGGGGGGGGGGAGTCCTCAGGAAATTCCTCAGCATTTCCATTTGAATTTCTCCTAATATGCCCATTATTGCATGCATTTCCCCATTATTTCCCCATGTCCATTAATTGATGCATTTTAAAATTATATTTCCCCATATATATGCATTTGCAGGTACGCTTCACCCCAGCCTATGCATTCCCCCCCACCCCACCTTACCTGTCGGGGGAACTGCACTGGAAAATTTGGGGAAGTGTGAATTTCAGTGGATGGACTGTGCTTCAGTTCATTTCTTGTTGCAGAAAGTGCAAATCAGGTGGCTTTGCCACTAAATGCAAACTGAATCCACAAAGCAGGTTCCTAAGTTCTAATTGTGGGTCTCCAATGTGGTGCCCATGGGCACCAGTGTGCTTGCCAGTACCTCCTAAGGCACCTGCGAAAGAAACTGAGCTTTTCGTGTGCCATTCCTGTTTCTACAGCCTCAGCCTCTCTTACATTCAAGCCATTATTCTCTTTTGTCTTTTGCTTTATTTATTACTACATTTCTATCCCACTTGTCCTCCAAGCAGCCCAAGGTGCTGAATACGTGTCTCCCTCTCTCCACTTTTATCCTCACAACAGCCCTTTGAGGTAGGTTAGACTGAGATATAAGGATGGGCCCAAGCTGTCCCCCGACAGCAGCCATCTTCTGATATGCCGTGCCCCCACAGCAGCCATTTTGCACTCTCCCCTCACATTTCAACTATTGCTGCGCACAGTCTTTGGCTGGATAAAAATTCAGCGCAGTGTGAATTTTCAAAGGATAGCTGCATTTTGGTTTGTTTATTTGTCCAGGAACTGCAAATTAGGTAGTTTCCCGTTAGCAAACAAAATTGAAACCTCCATCCTTACTCTTAGTTAACAGTTCTATCTTTATCCTCTCCTGCCACGCAGGACCTCGCTGATCTGGAATCCAAACTAACTGACAAGAGCCAGATGATCGACGACTTGCAGAGCAATGTCAACCGGCTCCAGGCCGAGCTGTTACTGAATCAGCACCATGTTGGGAACCAGCTGAGCCGGCAGAACGATCTGCAGAGGCAGCTGGAGATCTTGCAGCGGGCAGAGCAGCAAACCAGAGTCACTCTGGAGAGCATCAGTGCCAGGGTAATCTTCTCCACAGATCGCAGGGCTTCTTCAACCACTACTACCACCACTGTTACTGCTATTAGGTCCTTGTTATTACCGTTATTAACATTTGCATTTCTTATCGACCCTTCACCACAGCAGTGCAAAAATACGCTACTAAACTCAGTTAAAACAAAGGCAGGGCCATTGGTCCATCTGGCTGAGTATTGTCTACACCAGGGCTTCCCAAATTTGGGTCTCCAGCTGTTTTTGAACTACAGTCCCCATCATCTCTGACCACTGGTCCTGGTAGCTAGGGATGATGGGAGCTGTAGTGCAAAAACAGCTGGAGACCCAAGTTTGGGAAACCCTGGTCTACGTCGACTGGCAGAGGCTCTCCAGGAGTTTTGTGCCCAGTGCAACTTGCCAGGGATTGAACCTAAGACCTTCTGTGTTTAATGCATACTTGCATACTTACATGCATATGTGCATGTAATGTTATGAACATACGTTTATGTCTACACTCAGGCCCAAAGTATTTTCACTAGTATCTCAGGAACAGAACTGAATTCTGTCGGTCTGAAAAACGGCAGTGCGATTCAGTCACGTGCTGGGAAATCCAGATTGTGCAAATCAGGTGGATTTGGTGTTCTTGTGCAATAAACCCACTTCCGAGAAAACCAGACCTTTTGCTGTAAGGAAAGTGACAGGGATATCCCCTGGAAAATGAGGGATAAGGACTGCTTGGTGCGATGTTGTTCAACCTTCTCCCAAATAAATCAGAATAAGCAGTGGTCCTACTCAGAATCTTTGTGCACATGTATCAGGACGAATGTAAACAGGTTGTCTGGGAGTGACCTTGTCTCACTGCATTAGCTTTGATTCTAAGGAATGACATTCTCTAAGTTTTGAACTAAGGCACTGTCCACTTCATTCCCCCGCCCTTCTTTTCACTGAAAGTTTGAAAGGTTTCGGAGCAGAATCATCCAGGCAACTTACAGCACCCCTGGCACCAAGTCTCCCCAGGCCGAAATCACAGACGACGAAGTTTTAGAGTCCTTGCAGGTAAAGGCAACCATGTGGAAGTCAGATTGTCACTGTGGCTGCAGTGCAGAAGTGGGATGGGGGAATGGAATAGCTGCCTCCATTTCTAACAGAAAGCTCCTCTGTGGATCTGTCTTCCAGAAAATCATAACAGACCGTCTAGACTTTTACCAGTTGCTGAAACAGAAAGGGGTGAAAGTCCCAGCTCTGGGCGCCTCCGAACCACCCCCTCCAATCACTACCTCTAAGAAAAAGAGTTCCAGCAGATAGAGATTTGAAAGCTAAAGTCTCTCTTCACATTCTTTCCTAATTGGGGCTTGATCCATTCTTGGTCATCTTTTATAATTCCTTTTCCTGACTCCAATTAAATGATTGCACTTAATGTTTAGTTTTTCTCTCTGCCCCACTTGCCGCTTCCTCTTATTCTTCAAGAAACCTGCTCCTACTATGGTGTAAGATGCTAATAATTTGCATTACCACCGAAGCAGTCATGTCATATCGTTGCAATTTAGCTTGAAGACTCAACAGTAGCAACTACTTCCAAGAACACGTTATTTATTTTAATTTTATTGCTAGGGGCCTCGTACCTGGTGTTGCGCAGGAATTCTAAAAGAGACACACACAAATCAGTGCAGTTTTTAAATCAGTGGTTGAAATCAGTGCAGGGTTCAGTTCTCCATTGTGATTCCAAATGGCTGTATCCAGACATGGAAGAAAACTTTCTCCTTGATCTCAGGAACCATTGTGCCAAATTTGTGACAGTATCTTAAGAGGTGGCAAAATGAACAGACAAGCAACTTTCCAAAATATATAGCAGTCTGCATTTATAGCCTTGTGGCAAGAAATTCTGTAAGTTTTAACTGTGCATCAATCTGACACAAGTGTAAAAATTGCTCAGGAGTAACCCTTCAGATGAGATATATTTATAGGGTTGTATCCAGTTAAATCCTAATCAGAGCAGACCCACTGAAACAAATGGATCTGTTAGTCACACCCATTAATTTCAGTGAGTCTGCTATTGAGTAGGACTAACGTTGGTTCCCACCCTTGATATTGATGGAATAAATATCGATGGGAGGCCAGGTCATTCATTATCTGTGTTCAGTAAGGCACAAATAAATGCACATTTGCTCTGTTCCGTGACAAGAAAAACACAATTCAGTCTGCCTTCCTGATTCTTAATTGGTGCCCAGCATCCAAACATCAACAAAAATCACTGCCACGCCCCTTGGGAACCCTCATGCAAAGTTTGGTGACAGTATCTCAGGAGGCGGTATGAACTCATGCCAAAAAATGGGTGAAGTCACACCCAAAATGTTTCAGTACGCTATGGTAATTCAAAATGGCACCTGGAGTTCAAACATCAATGCACGCCTCATCTTAGAAAGCTTCGTCCCAAGGTTGGCAGTGGTATCTTGAGAGGTGGCCAAACCTATCCCAGAAAATGGGAAAAGTCACGCCAAAGTGATGTTTCGGTCTGCCACCTTGATTCAAAATGGCGCACGGCATCCAAGCATTAATGTAGATGGCTGTCCCCACCTGTGAACAAGCTACATTTCCTTTGTTGCTTTGAAAATAAATTATATTAAATAATAAAATTATTAATAAATTTTAATAAATATCTTTTTAAAAAAACTGCATTTCCCTGGATTTTTGGGGAGAGAAACTGTGATTGTTTTAAATGATATAATACTGCTTTAAATGTTTAGCACAGCTGGGACCTAGGAAATGAGTGATGTTTTAATTTCTCCTGGGATTTGGGGGCAGATGCGAATTTGGTGTGCCTGGGTATGGCCTAGAGAGAGTCCCAAGGGATGATAGACCAGGGCCAAATGAAGAGGCCCCGAGGCCTGAAAAGATTATGGTGCACACACACGCCCGCAATTGGAGTTCAAGATATCAACAACATTAAACTGTGAAATGTAATTTTAAAATAAATTTAAGCATGGATTTGTTGCAACGCAAGGCCGGATCTGATTTCCTTGAGTTATTTCGATCTGCGTCAGTAGGATCGCTAATGATCTCCCGCTGTCGTGGGAGCTGCCTCCATTAAGGCAGACCGGAACCGGAGCCTGTCCTGCAGGATCTCCTAGAACATTGCTTGAAAACTGCCGCTCTGCAGACGGAACGAGGAACTCTGGCCCACAATCGGAAGCCCCCTGGAATCCCAGAAGCAGAACCTTCGAGATAATTTGAAATGAAACGGACCTTCTCTGTTCCTGGACACTGGGCCTGGTGCCTCCTGCCTGCAGATCCCAGAGACATAACAATACCTGCCTGCAGACCCACAGACATGCCGCCAACACCGTCCTCCTAATCCTGTCCGCAGCCAGCAAGATGCGAGCTAACCACAAAGGAGGGGTTTAACTGAAAATGCTAGTGAGCCACCTGGCTTCTCTCCTCTGCCTCATCACCACACAGGTCCTAAGCAAGATCCATGGTAAGACCCTTACGTGATGGGTGGGAGACAAACGAAACCTAGAACCCCTTCTGTGACTGCCATTGTAAAAATAAAAATGGTTCTTAGATTTCATAGAACCAAAGAATTTCAGAGTTGGAAGGATCACTTAAGCCAATCACCATCAATGCAGGAAGCACAACTAACATTTCTTGCCTGCCCGTAAGGTCACAGGATTGCATTATTGCAATGTCAAAGGTAAAATATTAAAATCTGTTAAATGCATGATCGAGGGTGGGTCCCAAAAGTGTGTATCTCAGGTGTTCAGCGTCCTGATGAAATCGCCAGGAGACTTCAAATCAGCTAGCGCAGGAATGTCCAGCTTTTGTGTTAGTTGCCTCTCTTCATTTAGGGATAATTTGTGCCCGTTAGAAGAGGAGGAGCAACATTTTGGGGGCTGAGGGCTATATTCCCTTGTGGATATTCACCCCCCTTCTCTCCTCTGCACCCATCCATTCATTCTGTCTCTCCTACACACACAAACTCAAGGGTGCTGAGGCTTTTCACCCCTAGGGCCTCATTCCCTTCTGGGTCCGCAACTTTCAATGAACTTTACTCTGAACTGGGTAAGTCCCAGTATGTCCCACCCCAGGAAGTGGTGATTTAACATTTATTTGTGCCCTTTCTGACTACTGAAGCCATGCGCCTCCATTTTGAGGGTGGTGGCAGTGATCAACAATTTTGCATCTCTTCCCGGCCTCTCTAGATCCACATAAACAGGAATGTGTCACCAGGAGGATTCTCTGTCACCCGAAGGCCATTTGCCAACTTGACAAGCTGACATCTGATTACTATTGCCGGTGTCTGCCAGGCTACAATGGGGATGGAATAAACAATTGCCAAGGTAAGTTAATACCTGTGTGCACATCTGCCTCTTATGGGGGCAGCAGAGACCCGCAGTGGCTAGAATTCAGTCTTCTATACCACGTTAAAAACATTCCCTCTCATGCACACAGATAGCCCAAGGAACCCTAAAAATGCTTTTAGTGCAGTGTGTGTGTGTGTGATGCGGATGGGTGAATCTGTGGATTTTTGTTTCTCATTTTCCCAATCCTAAATTTGGTTCTCCACATTTCCACATCTCATTGCATTCTTTTTTTAAGTCCTCATGAAAATTAATCAGCATTTTAGTGCAGATTTCTCCTAATATACACAAGCTTCTATGCAATTTTGCCTAATACACACATTTTTTACAGAGCAACTTTTCACCATATGGATTTTTGTAAGTCATATTCACTAATGCAGGCATGTCCAAAGTCTGTTTCGGGGACCTAATCTAGCCCACTGGTTGATTTAATCCAGCCTCCATGGCCCAACAGCTAACAACTTTGGTCGGGCCTCATGCATGTTCACTTCATCAAATCTGGCCCTCTTTGAAAAAAGTTTGGGCACCCCTGCATGCATTCATTTTATGCACACTTTGCCCCAGTATATGTATTTTTGCACTCGGCTGCGGAACTGCACTGCAAGTTTCAGAAAACTGCAAATTTCAAAGGAAGGTTGTGCTTTGGTCCACATATTGTGTGAATTAAATGTGAATCAAATGCGAATTAAATGAGAATTAAATACAAATTTCTCTTGTATCCCTAGTATCCAAGTATCTTGGAACTGGAAAGACCTGGATTCAGTGTGTCTGTGTGTGTGTGTGTGTGTGTGTGTGTGTGTGTGTGATTAATTATTGTTTAATTGCTTCATGATGTTTTCTGGGATGTGATTCATAAATGAAATAAGTGAATAATAATTACTCACCTTTGTAACATTGTGTGGTCTTGGTTGATCACTCTCCCTCCCTCTCCCAGACTCCATTTATCCGATCTGTAAAAGAGGGATATGATTAAACGCTTCCTTCACAAAGTTCTTCTGTGGAAGAAAGAGATAAAGACAGATACTGAAAGATAAATTTGTCGACTGAGATTTGCTGCCTATATTATTAATAGCAAGTGTTGCAGAGACTAATATTGACCAGTTTGAAGCTATTGGAAGCATAAGAACCGACTCCTTTTGGAATAAATCATTGTTCAGACTCTTAAAAATATTATTCAAACTTTTACTGACAGAACTCTTTTAAAATAAAAAAGATATATCAAATCACATCTCCAAAATATCCATACAATGCATTGTGCTGTCCAGCAAAAAGAGTCACATTTTATAAAATATGAAATAATCCAAACAGACCTAAAAGCAAAGGTCTCTGTCTCTGTCTCTCCACACTCTGCATTCCAGCCTCCAGACTGTTTACTCTCCCTTCAGGAGAACTTCGTTTACATGCTCACTCCCTTGAGTTTGGGAGAAAAGACTCAAAGGCAACTTGATTCAGAATTGAGATTTGCAACCCAATACCTCTCACATAATCTAAAGTCACAACACTCACATGTTAGCTACCAGAGAAACAACGATCAGTTAATCGTTAACTTAGCAAGAGCTCAAAGTGTTCTCCTTGGCTTTAATATACTGTAACCTCGTTGAAAAACCTACCTACCTACCTGAACTGACCTCACTCTTTGTCTGCATGCAGACCCTGGGTTCCGCATCACCATTTCCAATGCATCTGTTTGCGATGGGTTCGGAGAGCAGGTCTGTCTCCTCAAGGCAAGAGAGAGGAAAGTCACCTTCAACATCACGGTCTCCATCTTCGGCAGACGCCACCAGCACGAAGTGAGGTGGTACAAATTCTACTCCGGCCAAAGCCCACAATTCTACAGGTATGCTTGCGTGGAGTGCAAAATACAATCTGGTGTGCATCTCTTAAGACGTAGCCCTATCTGTAGTCCTTTTCAAGGCAGCTGTTCACCAGAGGTGAATTTCGGGGAACATGACTGGTTTGCCCGTAATGGGCACCGAGCTGAGAGGGTGACTCGGGGGCAGCGCAGCAGTGACTTAGAAAGCAAGAGGCAGGGAGGGGCTGGATTTTGGCATCACTCCAGTTGCCGCTAAAATCTGAAAGCCCCAAGTCCACCACTATGGCATTTGAGATGTCTTTCTAGTTCTGAGCCATTACAGAAACTTCAACAATAACAAGAGGCTTTAAAACAGCCAATGAGTTGCTCCCTTCAAAACGAGACAATGAACACAAGGCAGGCACCACATGTACAATGTCACCAACAATGACTTATTTCAGAAATTATTGCAGCCCCAAAGGCTGTTGGGCAGGACCACCCAAGGTGTAATTCCGCCCCCAAAGCTTATTGCCCATTCCATGAATATGTGCGAATCCATATTCCAGCTAAACGAATCCTATTCCAGCTAAACTCTGTCAATTCCCCAAGTCCTGTTCCCAGATGGATTTCAAGCCTGAGGAAGGAGCATGTAAGGAGTTGAGAAGCGCTGTAAAATATGAAAATGATGCTTGGATGGTACTTTACACCTAATAAATTATCTAAAATGTATAAGAAGGCTCCTAATACAGCGGTACCTTGGGTTAAGTACTTAATTCGTTCCGGAGGTCCGTCCTTAACCTGAAACTGTTCTTAACCTGAAGCACCACTTTAGCTAATGGGGCCTCCTGCTGCTGCCGTGCCGCTGGAGCACGATTTCTGTTCTCATCCTGAAGCAAGGTTCTTAACCCGAGGTACTATTTCTGGGTTAGCAGAGTCTGTAACCTGAAGCGTATGTAACCCGAGGTACCACTGTAATTGCTGGAAGTGTAAACAGGTAGATATAGATATAGATGTAGATATAGATATAGATATAGATATAGATATAGATATAGATATAGATATAGATATAGATATAGATATAGATATAGATATAGATATTCCATACGTGGGGGACTCGCAAGAAAAGGAGGGTATTTTGGGAAATGATACATGATGAGATAAAAAAAAGATGTTTAAAATGAGTTTGTCCGAAAAGCCTGAAGCATTTCTGTTAAGGATTATAGGGGCAGAAATCCCCACCCCACCCCGCCAAAATGCTATGCATGTAACAACATCAGCTAGGATTCCACATGTGAAAAAATGGAAGGAAGAAGAAGTTCTAGCCAAAGAAGAATGGATAAGTTAGGATAAGGAACTATGCTGAACTGGCAAAATTAACAGCAAAATTAAGAGAATCTAGTGATGAGTCTTTTATGGAGGACCGGATGCCTTTTTCAGACTATTTAAAGAAATATTATAGTATGATGAACTCATAAGCAGGATTTGAGCTACAAGCAGCAGAAGGAATTAGATTACAATGTTGTGATTTGATAGACAGAAGATAGGGGTGCAGCAGAAGGGGAGAAACAACAACTCCATGGGGAAAGGGGTGAGAAGTTGACAAAAAGAAGGGGAAAGACTAAATTGTGCTTTGACTGTATATGTTGAAAATGTTGAAATTTAATGAAATGTAATTGGAAAGAGACAGAGAGAAGCACTGAGAAACCGAATGCAGGCAAGGCTGAAATGGTTTCAAAGCTTGAGAGTGTATCTTGGGAGATGAAATTAAATGGCTTATTTGGTACATTCTCAGCCGTCACTTACCCCATGGATGTTGCTTTGCAGCTATCGGAGAAGATTGGCGCTTGGGAAGAACAGGCCTCTGAGGATGGCTGTGCATGATCGTGGGCAGGCGTTGACACTACTTTCAATCAAAGAGGATGATTTTTACCCAAATCTTTTCTGGGCAGAAGTGAAACCGAGCACACCACCCACCAAGGCGGCCGTGGTTGAGGCCTATGACCTGACAGGCTTCCAGTTGTTAAATCCTTCCAATCTGAGATACTATTTTGCTCTGGATAGCATGCCTATAGGTAAGGCAACTTTTAAATTCTCCCCTAGATTTGTTGCAACTTGACTTCAAGACAGCAGATATGCTCAAGGAAGGAAGGAAGGAAGGAGGAAGGAAGGAAGGAAGGAAGGAAGGAAGGAAGGAAGGCCGATGCTCACTCTATGCAGTGGTACCTCGGGTTAAGAACTTAATTCATTCTGGAGGTCCGTTCTTAACCTGAAACTGTTCTTAACCTGAGGTACCACTTTAGCTAATGGGGCCTCCCGCTGCTGCTGCGCGATTTCTGTTCTTAACCCGAGGTACTATTTCTGGGTTAGCAGAGTTTGTAACCTGTCTGTAACCTGAAGTGTCTGTAACCTAAAGCGTTTGTAACCCAAGGTACCACTGTATAACAATAGTATAACATTAATATGCATCCACTCCTCATGTCAGTGCTGCCTTAAAATAGCAGCAGACATAAGTTTCAAACCTGGTCAGTTCCTCTCCATACAATGAGATGATAATAATAATAATAATAATAATAATAATAATAATAATAATAATTTATTATTTGTACCCCGCCCATCTGGCTGGGTTTCCCCAGCCACTCTGGGCGGCTTCCACAGAAACCAAAAATACACTAAATATCACAGATTAAAAACTTCCCTGAAGATGTCTTCTGAGTGTCAGGTAGTTATTTGTCGCTTTGACATCTGATGGGAGGGCGTTCCACAGGGTGGGCGCCACTACCGAGAAGGCCCTCTGCCTGGTTCCCTATAGCTTTGCTTCTCGCAATGAGGGAACCGCCAGAAGGCCCTCGGCGCTGGACCTCAGTGTCCGGGCAGAACGATGGGGGTGGAGATACTCCCTCAGGTATACTGGGCCGAGGCCATTTAGGGCTTCAAAGGTCAACACCAGCACTTTTAATTGTGCTCGGAAACATACTGGGAGCCAATGTAGGTCTTTCAAGACCGGTGTTATGTGGTCTCGGCGGCCGCCCCCAGTCACCAGTCTAGCTGCCGCATTCTGGATTAGTTGTAGTTTCTGAGTCACCTTCAAAGGTAGCCCCACGTAGAGCGCATTGCAGTAGTCCAAGCGGGAGATAACTAGAGCATGCACCACTCTGGCGAGACAGTCCGCGGGCAGGTAGGGTCTCAGCCTGCGTACCAGGTGGAGTTGGTAGACAGCTGCCCTGGATACAGAATTGACCTGCACCTCCATGGACATCTGTGAGTCCAAAATGACTCCCAGGCTGCGCACCTGGTCCTTCAGGGGCACAGTTACCCCATTCAGGACCAGGGAGTCCTCCACACCAGCCCGCCCCCTGTCCCCCAAAAACAGTACTTCTGTCTTGTCAGGATTCAACTTCAATCCATTAGCTGCCATCCATCCTCCAACCGCCTCCAGGCACTCACACAGGACCTTCACCGCCTTCACTGGTTCTCATTTGAAAGAAAGGTAGAGCTGGGTATCATCTGCATATTGATGGACACCCAGTCCAAACCCCCTGATGATCTCTCCCAGCGGCTTCATATAGATGTTAAAAAGCATGGGGGAGAGGACGGAGCCCTGAGGCACCCCACAAGTGAGGGCCCAGGGGTCTGAACACTCATCCCCCACCACCACTTTCTGAACACGGCCCAGGAGGAAGGAGCAGAACCACTGTATGACAGTGCCCCCAGCTCCCAGCCCCTCTAGACAGTCCAGAAGGATGTTATGGTCGATTGTATCAAAGGCCGCTAAGAGATCCAACAGAACTAGGAAACAACTCTCACCTTTGTCCCTAGCTCGCCGGAGATCATCAACCAGTGCGACCAAGGCAGTTTCAGTCCCATGATGAGGCCTGAATCCCGATTGGAAGGGATCCAAATGGTCCGCATCCTCCAGGCGTGCCTGGAGTTGTTCAGCAACCACGCGCTCAATCACCTTGCCCAAGAATGGAAGATTTGAGACTGGGCGATAGTTGGCCATACTGGCTGGGTCTAAAGATGGTTTTTTAAAAAGCAGTTTAATGACCGCCTCTTTCATAGGATCTTTCAATGTTCCCTCACAAAGGGAAGCATTCACCACCCCGCAGAGCCCATCACCCAGCCCTTCCCGGCTTGCTTTTATTAGCCAGGATGGGCAAGGATCAAGGAGACAGGTGGTTGGTTTCACACGTCCAAGCAGCCTGTCCACATCCTCGGGGGGTAACGGATTGTAATTGATTTCATGCAACTTGACCAGACAGAGCTCTAGCACTCTCCCGCCCCAGCCCTGCTCCCACGAATATGAGTGATTTTATCTGCAAAAAACTTTGCAAAATCGTTGCAGGAGTTCTTGGGGTCTTTACAAGGCCCCGGTGGTAAAGGTGGTTCCGTTAAATTGCGAACCACCTGAAAGAGTCTCCTGCTACTATTTTCTGCAGATGCAATAGAGGTGGTGAAGAAAGTCTTCTTCGCCGTCGCTATCGCCACGTGGTAGGCTCGACGTTGAGCTCTAACCTGTGTCCGGTCAGATTCGGAGTGAGTTTTCTGCCACCGACGCTCTAGCCGTCTCAGCGCTTGTTTCATTGCCCTCAGCTCCAAAGAAAACCACGGGGCTGTCCGGGCTCCATGCAATCGGAGAGGGCGCTTCGGAGCCAGACAGTCGATAGCCCTGGTTAACTCTGCATTCCAGCGGGCCACCAGGGAATCAGCTGAAAGGCCATCAACATGGGATAAAGCATCCCCTACCACTCTCTGGAAACCATTTGGATCCATTAAGTGGTGGGGGCAGACCATCCAAATTGGTTCCACCTCCCTGCAGAGGGGAAGGGTCGCGGAGAAGTCCAGTTGCACCAGGAAGTGATCTGACCATGGCACTTCTTTTGTTTCAAAAATGAATACACACACACACACTTACACACACACAAACTTCTATATTTCTACATACCAAAGGAGGTCCCCTTCCCGTACACACACTGAGTGTGTAGAAACACAACCTTGTTTCTGACCAGCTTCATTTCATTCCAAATTAGCAGCCAGATTCACTGTTAGAAGGAACGATAGTCATTTTGACTGAATTTTGCCAAAAGTTGGACTGTTGGGTGAGCGATGAAAACCCCAAATTCATGTAAATGCTGCACAAGTTATGGAAATTAAAGCAGACTGAGCAGTTCAGCCCTTTTTTTGTTGGATGTTGTTATTTTTAAGTGGTCTTTGAGAGCACTGTAAACACGAGGCAAGTAGCTGTAGGAGCTCAGAATGTAACAGGACAGCGGGTGGAAGGAGATGTTCTCAGTGCAAATGGGGCACTCTTCCAACCACCTGCCTTCCTATTTAAAGCTGGTCTAGAGTGTGGCAGTTTCCTCTTCCTTAGTCCTTGCAAAACGAAGCAGGGAGGATGACAGGGACAAAACTGGAATTGTTTGGCTTTACCATTGGTCTGCCATTAGCTCTGGCTCCATCTGTCATTGGCTGTGGATCCACCTCCTGGATCCATCTCTCTGCCTTCAGCCCTACCAGCTCCTGCAGCAGAGGGGGGGGGGAGCCAGATGTTGTCAGACTCCCAACTCCCATCAGTGCCGCCCGGCATGACCAAATGGTCTGGGATGATGATGGGAGTTGTAGCTGCGGGGGGTTAATTTCAGCAAAAGCAATAAATACAGCGTTGCACTAGCCTATTCACTGAGGAGGTGTACCTGCTCCTTAAGCCAGGAGTAGCCAATATGGTGCTCCTCCAGATGTCGTGAGACTCCAGCTCCCATCAGCCCCAGCTAGCATAGCCGACAGCCAGGGGTGGTGATGGGAACTTTAGCCCAACTTCATCTAGAGCTGGATTCCCCTAACCTGGGTGTCTGGCTCTTTTTGGACTACAATCCCCATCACCCCTGATGACTGGTCCTGCTGGTTAGGGAAGATGGGAGTTGTAGTCCCAAAACAGCTGGATACCCAAGCTTGGGGAACCCTGATCTAAAGCTTTGCAGGTTTCCTTCCTCTGCCCCATAGCCACAAGTCAACACTCTTGACATGGCACCTCACGACCCAGTGCATCAAGAGGTCTCTCTGTTTTCTTCTTCTGCTTCTATTTTTAGAGGTCGGAGAGTTTTTGGAAGGGGACAACGTTGCCATCCAGTTGCCGAAATACCTCCGGCTTCCTCCGTCCAGCTTTGTCCGGTGGATCAAGGAGCCCCGCCCCATGACGCTGCTGGACAGCCATGCAGTGGTGTTGGCCAACGGCCTGGATGAGCTTGAGATCAGAGGATTAATGTACGCTTGCCATCATCCGGGTGCTTTCAGGCTCAGCCTATAAACAGAAAGGTGTCCTCCAACTTCCCACTTTAGGGGAAGGGCTTATTTATTTTGACGGTGTCTGCCATGAGAATCTTTTGGGAACTATGAAAAAAACCCACAGTTTAATGTAAAGGGGGGTGGGGGTGGGATTGCTTCTTGGTGCATTGTAATGCTGAATGTTTATATTTTAATTTTTGCATCCTAGGCTTTTAAGGAAGCCTCTTTGGTTATCAAGAAGTATATATATTTATAATAATCTTCGTAATAAATTGTATGCGTCAGGGGTGGGGAAACGTGTGGCTCTCCAGATGTTGTCAAATTCCAGTTTCTATCAGCACCATCCAGCATAGCCAGCAGGGAAGGTGGGAGTTGTAGTCCAGCAATATCCTCACTGAGAAGGCTGACACCTTGCAGTTCAAAGGTTCTTCACTGGGGAGAACAGGTTCCAGCTGCTCCTAACACAAGAACATAAGAAAGGCCTGCTGGATCAGACGAACAGCCTGTCTGGCCCAGCATCCTGTTCTCACAGTGGCCAACCAGATGCAGGATCCGAGCGTGAGAGTGCTCTTCCCTTCCTGTGGTTTCCAGCAAGTGGGATTCACAAGCATTACAAGCCTTTGCTCACGGAACTGATCTTTGTTCTGCACGTGTAAGGACCTGATCTTCTAACGCAGTAGCCCCTACATTCTGGGAAGGAAGGGTGTTGTGTATCATAAGAACATAACAAGAGCCTCCAATGGCTCACCTAGTCCAGCATCCCTGTGGACACCCAGATAACCCAATGGGAAGCCCAAACGCAAGACCCGTGTTCAGCAGCACTCTCCCCTCCTATGCCTTCTTGCAACTGGTATTCAGAAACAACCTGCCTTTGTCAGGGGAGGCGGTGCATAGCCATCATGGCTAGCAGTCTCCGATATCCTCCATGAATTTCTTTAATCCTCCTTTAAAGTTGGTGGCCATCGCTGTCTCTCCTGTGGGATCAAGATTCACAGCTCATGCACTGCATGAAAAAGTACTTTTAAAAAATCTGTCCCAAATATTCCAGCATTCAACTTCACTGGAGGTCCATGAGTTCTAGTCTTACAGGAGGAGGGAAGAAGCATTCCTCAGTCTACTTTCTCCATGCCATACATAATTTTATAAAGTTTTAACTAGATTAGAGTGTGCACATGTGGGAGAGAGAATGTGTGTGCAAGAGAGTGTCTAGAACTGAGCATTTCTATATATTTTTGCTCTTTGGGTTTCAAGATTTCATGAAGCATATCTCACCATTGTTATCCCTTTCCTCGTCTCTTAGGGACACTGACTTTGGCTATTTCCGAGCACTTGTCTACGATTTTAGCCCTGATGTCCCTGGAAGGGTGTTAAATGCTCAGAGACTCTTCTTAATAAATAGGGGTATGGAATCTCACCCTCCTTCCCTCTTTTTTTTAAATCCTGTTTTGGTTAATGGTTGTTAAAGCGATACACAACAATTCTTTTCTTGCTTGTCAGTTTATGCCCAACCATCCCAGGTTTCGCTCTGCAATAGCGTTGGCTGCACAAATGAACAAACAATGCCTGAATAGCTCAGTTGGTTAGAGCGCAGTGCTGGTAATGCCAAGGTGGCAGGTTTGATCCCCGTATGGGACAGCTGCATATTCCTGCATTGAAGGGGGTTGGACTAGATGATCCTCAGGGTCCCTTCCAACTCTACAATTCTTTGACTCTAATATTATAGGTATTAACTATTCTGTACCAAAGTATGCTCAGAGCAGCTTATGATGGTGTGGCCAAACAGTACCTGCAACAACCATTTCAGCAAGTTTAAAATACAGCCCAATCTCCTTTCTCAATCCATTCACTTCATCTGCTAGATATTTTGGAAAGTGGTTTGTTTGTCTGCCTGCCTGCCTGTTTGTTCGTTTGTTCTCTATACGTTTGGACAGCTCTCGAGGTATCGTCACCAGACTTGGCACAAGGGTTCTTGAGGTGGGGCTGGCAAACTTCGTTACTGTTTGAATTCCAGGCGCCATTTTGAATCAAGATGGTGGGCCAAAACATGACTTTGGACTGGCTTCACCCAATTTTTTGTGTGACGCATCCAAACTCACAAATTGTAGCCATTTTTTTTTAAAAAAAAACACCATCCTTTTTTATTTATAAAAATATCTGGGCAACGCTCCCTGCTAATAAAATATAAAACAGAAGCATAAGAAAAACAAGATGAAGCAATGACACAGTGGAAATGTGATCATTGAAACATTTTGGAATCATAAATATACAGCCTCTATATTCCTAAATACTGTGTCAGTAAGGCCGTGCTTGGTACTCTTTTTAATCTGAAGACCCTGTTGTGGTATTTTGTGTCTGCGTTCAAGTTTCTGCTATTCACGTGTTTCCTATCAGATATCAGCAAAACCTGCAGTGGAGGCCGGGATGAAGAAAACTGCAAATGCAATCCAGGATTTGAGGGAAATGGTATACACTGTGTTGGTAAATAATTGTGAGCTTTGCTTCTTCTAGTCTTTATTTTAGCATAGTACATAATGATCATTATGCTGCTATAAACAACCATTTATTTCCCACATATAGCGTTGATGCATGAATTATTGTGACATACACAAAAACAGAGGGGGACGCAGGTGGCACTGTGGGTTAAAGCTTCAGCGCCTAGGGCTTGCCGATCGAAAGGTCGGCGGTTCGAATCCCTGCAGCGGGGTGCGCTCCCGCTGCTCGGTCCCAGCGCCTGCCAACCTAGCAGTTCGAAAGCACCTCCGGGTGCAAGTAGATAAATAGGGACTGCTTACCAGCGGGAAGGTAAACGGCGTTTCCGTGTGCGGCTCTGGCTCTGGCTCTGGCTCTGGCTCTGGCCAGAGCAGCGATGTCACGCTGGCCACGTGACCTGGAAGTGTCTCCGGACAGCGCTGGCCCCTGGCCTCTTAAGTGAGATGGGCGCACAACCCCAGAGTCTGTCAAGACTGGCCCGTACGGGCAGGGGTACCTTTACCTTTACCTTTACACACAAACAGAGCCATTTTGTGTGGTGCCACACACCCTACAGCATCCATTTTGTGTGTGTGGCCCCACAACAGTACCTTAAAATTCCTATTGTGTCCGTAGGCTGCAAAAAGGTTGGCAAAACCTGTGTTTAGAATACCTAAAGCTCAGTGGTAGCACACATGCCCTGCATGCAGAAGGTCCCAGGCAGGGCTGGGGTGGAACCTTGTTGGAAACCCTGCAGTGCTGCTGCCAGTCAGTGAAGACAATATTGAGTGAAAGGCAGCTTCTTAAATCCCTGTTTAAATCACCGCTGTATTCAGAACCATGAGGACTGGGACCTTGCTTTATTTTTAAAGGAAGGGCTATCATCCAGCTCCATTTAAAAGGATTCAGGTGGCAGGGGAAGGGCTGGAGAGCTCCTGCCAGTCAGTGTAGACAATGCTGGAATTTGATGTGCACAATGTATGTAGAGCATGGTCCTATATAGTCTCGTTTTCTTCTTTTCTGCAAAGACATAGATGAGTGCAAAAAGGAGATGCCCGTGCATTGCCTGGCTGAAGCAACCTGCATCAACACATACGGATCATATTTTTGTCGCTGTCCGAAAGGCTTGGAAGGAGACGGTGTGCTCAGCTGCATAGGTAGAGGGAACGTCAGCGTCTCTGGTTGTGAAGAATAGTTGGGCTGGGCTGGGGAAACTGTGTCGCCTCTGGGTATTGCTGCAGAGTCCATCACTGACTGTTCACCCCAAGGTCCTAGCTCAATTTAAAATACAACATTAAAAACAGGTTTGTTTGTTTGAGATATATATATATATATATATATATATATATATATATAATGCAATCACAATAATAACAGGGTGGGTCCCCAGGGATATACAACTTGAGTGCCCAAGGCTAAGGTAAAGAGGTGCAGCTTTAGCATACAATGTAAACTGCACAGTGAAGGTGCCAGACACATACCTGTGGGGAGGAGTTTGACTACCTGGGGGCTGCCGCAGAGAAGGCCCTCTCCTGGGCTGCCACCGCCTTTGCTTCTGAGGGTGGTGGAATTACCAATTACCCTCTGCCAATCCTAGCACCCAATGGGGGCCTGTAGGAAGGCAGGCAGTCTTTCAGATGCTTGGGGCCTTAGGGCTTTAAGCACTCGAGTAAGCAGCTAAAATTGGGCCTGGAACTGACAAACATTGTGGCTATGTGAGTCCCAAATGGAGCCCCAGTAACCTGACCACAGCATTTTGGAGCCATTGAAGTATACACGTCTTCAAGGGCAGTCCCATGCAGTGTGGATTGCAGTAACCCAGTTCGGCTAACAGATTATCTCTGAACCTTGGCTGTGCCAGCTGGAGCTCATGGGCATTGTGGGAGGGTTCCAAAAATATCTGGGGTGTTATCAGCTCACCGCTTACAGGCCCCCCATTTCTGGTCCGTAATGGGTGGCCTGTAGCTCAGGTGTAGTAGACCTGACTTTGCATTCAGAAGTTCCAGGCTCAATCCCTGGCAGCCCCAGCAGACAAGGAAAAAAACAGGTCTGAGACATTGTGCAGCTTCTCTCTCACCCCCACCTTTTAGACATAGACGAATGCACCAGGGATTCCCATGCCTGCAACCAGGACGCGACGTGCCTGAACACCCTGGGATCCTACTTCTGCGTTTGCCAAAGCGGATTTATTGGTGACGGTGTTCACTGCGATGGTAAGTTGCACAGACTGAATTGAATTCCCCCCTCCATCCCTACGCTCTATAACCAATCAGATTTGTAGAATGGCTCCAAACTACTACGAGAGAAAATGAAACTACCTCCTGCCGTCCCGCTTTCTCTACACCACATTATTAAGACTTTCATGTCTTCCTATAATTGTGGGCTTTATCCCTAAACTGAAAAGTCTTCCTTGGGCAGGGAAATGTCCTCTCCCTTGACCATCTTTGTTACCCTTTCCTAGTCATATGATATTGTTCTGGAAACACGTTGATTATTTATGGGAGAAGTGTGTGTTGGATGGTTATAAATGAGCAGGAGAGGACAGTTTAATTAGTAATTATACCTCCTCTTACTCACTTGTGTGAGAATGCAAATATGTATTTCAGCAGAGTTAAAAACCACCATCCATGCACATCTTATCTCTATAAGCTATTATGACAAGGTTGAATAACCTTTTAGAACAATTATTATATCCAAGGATGCTTTCGGCAGACTTGGATTGCCTTTTCCCATTTTTGTTTTGCTTTGTTCCCCTCTGAACAAAGAAATCACTCTCAGACTGTTTAGTAAACAAGAAAAAGACAAATTTAACTCACATCAAAAGTTTTATCAGGATCCAATATGTTACAGGGATGACAATCAGGCAGGCAATAATCCTTAAACGTTACAGATATCCATAGTTCAAAATGGAGATTGCTACCTGGAGGAGAGCAAAGAAACGTCCTCCCCCATCGCAGGCAGGGGAAAAAATGAGTGTGTGACCCAACAGAAGAGGCAGGGATTAACCCATTGTCTTTTTCCTGTGACCAGGTTTGGGGGTATGACATTATAGAGTCCCCTCTGTACTGGTTCTGAAACTCCACGGTGCCATTGCCTCTGTTTGTGACTGCCTGCCAATCGTGCATTTGAGATTTGGGTTCCACATCCTCCCACATGGTGTGCATGTGTGTGTCTTTTTGCTGGTGTTCACCTCTCTCTTCTGCTGTTACAGCAAAAAGCAACTGGTCCCCATGGTCTCCGTGGTCCGTCTGTTCCGCCACCTGCGGCCTCCAGAACCAGATGCGCATCCGGCAGTGCACTCACCCGGAGAGCGGCATGCGATGTGTGGGCCCTTCCGCTGATCTCAAGCTCTGTCCTAAGACGCAACCCTGCCCATGTAAGCTGGCCTTCACTTCTTAAGCTGGGGCAGACAGACCTCCCTTGCAAAAGCACGTTTCTTTTATAACTTCATGGGAGCCCACCAGACAACCTCCAGTTGTGCTCACACCGCTAAGAGGGTGGTCATATGCAAGTCCAGATTTCAGTGCCATTTGTGCTTGTAAGCATTGGGTGGGTAGGTGGGGGTGACACTTTCATTTCCAGTTAGTGCATATTCCATAACCTCCTCCTGAGCAATCTCACAAATTTCTATGCCGGAAATGTTCTGGTTTATATTTGTTCCACTTTTGCTGTTCTGCAGCCCCTCTGGACAGCAATCATGTGGAAGCCTTGGGGAAGCATCCCAGAACAATTAATAAAGCAGAATAATTCCACCTCTAATGTGGCACCACTCTTCTTGTGTCAAAAACAGGTTCCAGAGCATGCTTGCAATAAAACACCAGTCTGGAGAGGCCCATGGTTTCTTCCAAAGAATCCTGGTTTGTTCTTGCAAGTCTGGTTTCCCTCAGTTTCTCATTTTTCCAATCTTGACACTCAGTTCTTTACTTTCCCAAGCACTTTGCATTTCTTTTCTCTATCTTTTTTTTTAAAAAAAAAATTCCCATGAAAATGTGTCATTGTTTCAGTGCAAATATATGCTCATACACACATTTCTGTTTGCACTTTCCCCTAACAAATGCATTTAAGTGTATATTGTTTTGTTGGAGAACTGCACCACAAAATTCAGAGGAGTGCAAAGTCTGAAGGGCAGTTGTTCTTCATATTGCATCTATGCCGTTATTCTGCATATTGATTTAGGAAGGGTGAATTAGGCAGTTTCTCATTTAAATGCAAACAAAAACAGAATTCTGCCCTGTACCTATTCTGAGATGCCTCTCCCTCTCCCCTCCCCTGCTCCCCCACATCTCTCACTGATCTCACAGCACCTCTTATGTCCTTTGTCACTTGACCGCTTTTTATCCCCTCTTCCCTATTGTTCAACTCAAGTCCAGAGGAAGTGGAACCATTCTCCTCCCACCCTCCCATTCCTATTTCCTTGTGTGTCGAGTATTTTTAGATTGCGAATCTTAGAGCTGCTAAGCTTCTCTTAGACACACTCTCTCTTTCCCCCTTTTTGCTAAAAGGTATGGAATAAATGCTGTGAATAAATAAAGCCAGGGTGGAGAAAAAGCCGAGGAAATAGCAAAGAGTAGAACTGGGAAGATCCTAGCACTCAAAACACATGCACTTAGCCACTGGCTATTGTGCAACACCAGTCATGTCCACAGAAGAAGGAGGAGGAGGAGGAGGAACCTGCTTGTCCAAAACTGATGTCGAGAATTGGTAAACAATTTTCTCCTTTCTTTCCTTTAGACAACGGCCATTGGTCAGAGTGGTCACCCTGGTCCATGTGTTCGGAGAAGTGTTCTGGGATCAAGAAAAGGATTCGAATCTGTGACAGCCCTGCTCCTTCCGGAGGGGGCCTGCCTTGTGAAGGGGAGAAGGAGGAGCTTGCAATGTGCAACGACAGCCAGTGTCCAGGTGCAGCCATCATCTTGCAGAGGGATTGGGCGATCATGAAGGGGACCTTGCTGGGAGAAGCATAAGGCACCCTTTGGGCTTGAATGCTGAATCCTTAGAAACCTTGAGGGAGTTCCCCAGCTGTGAAGCTCTTCCCAAAAGGCGAGGGCGATGGGTTGGACTGGCAGGTGACTCTTACGCCAACACACCAGCAACGGGACAGGGTCCTCTCTTACATCTGAAGGCAGCAGACAAACATAAAGAGCACTTCACTTCCACTCCTTCATCCATCCCTGTGTCTGCCGCCTGAGGCTGCTGCTGCCTCTTTCTGCCTAATACTAGGGCCGGCCCTGTCTGAAAGCATCCAAGAACAGGCTGCTCTACGGGTCTTTGGTTTGATTCAGCAGGGCTCATCTTACATTCTCACATTCCCTTTCCCCAAGACAAGAACATAAGGAGAGCCCTGCTGAATGAGGCCCCACCAGTCCAACATGCCGTTCTCACAGTGACCATCCCACGAATCGCTTGTTCCTTCCACACTTTTCAATGCACTTCCCCATCACTTTCCTAACTGCAAAAGTCTTGCTTCTTCAGCATGATTCTTTCACCTGCCTCCCTTTAATTGTGCAATCCTGAAGTATGCACTTGAATATTTCATAGAAAATACTGACCGTCTGGCTGCAGCGGAATATCATGGACTGACCCAGCTGGTGGGAAGCCCAAACTGAACCCTTTGCTTTCTCTCTGCCTCAGTTGACGGAATGTGGTCTCCCTGGGCTTCCTGGACTCCCTGCCCCGTCACCTGCGGACTAGGAGTCGTGAGCCGATCTCGACAGTGCAACAACCCTGCCCCACAGCAGGGAGGGAATAACTGCAGTGGGCATGGGTATGAGGAAGGCTCTTGCGGATTTCCGGTGAGAGAAGCAGGTTTTTGAAATCGTGGCTACAAAGGACAAGAGAACGTTTTCAGACAGGGCTGGGGAACCTGTGACTACAACTCGCATCACCCTTGGCCATCCTTGACTCAGATTCCGGGAGGGGAGGACCCAGATCAGGATCATTGCACCAGTGGAGGGGGATTTAATTGTTTTAGCATGTCCCCTCCCAGGACAAGTAGCAGTTTTGGAGGAAGGGTTTTAATTTAGATAGCAGGCCAAAGGGAAAGGGCTAAGGGATTTCGCCGCTAGCAAACTACTTTCCAAAAGCATTCTGTCCCACATGGTTGTTGTTGCTCTTGTTGCTGTTTTTAAAAGGCAAGCATGTCCTGTGCTTTCTGTTCTGAAAATTGCAGTGGTGAGGTTCGAGCAATGCACAGGAAATTCAGCATCTCCAACCTGCAGACTGTGCCTGCCCCAGCACAATCTTTCAATATGTTGTCAGTCTGGATATTGACACACTCTTCTGTCTCATCTCTCTCTCTCTCTCTCTCATTTTTATTTATTTATTGCATGCAGGAGGCTTACTGCAAATACCTGCCCAAACCGTCTGAATCTATAATAACAGGGAAACTGATTCAATGAGTACCCAAACATTGGTCAGTGGGAAGAATACCAGCAACCGGCCAAGTATGGCTTCTCTCAGTTTGTGGGCCAAACTTCATGGTGTTGTGAAGGACAATCCAGCCACTGCTTAGTGAGAATTGGGGCCAGTGCAGACAGAACCATTCTCAGGTGCCCAGAAGCTAAGGGGGGAGGAGGAAAGGAAAAGAATTGTACCAATGGACAACTTTAGCAAAGAACGGTTTGGGAAGAAAACTTTGGAACCATATTAATTGCACTGAGAAACACCTGGAGTTGAGTATCTTCTCTGGAATGAAGCATCCTGTGAAATATCATGCACAACTATGTCCACAGTTAATGGATTTTGCATGGGTGCACAAGAGTCTTTGGAAATGAACACAGATGTCGTGTTTGCAGAGGGGCCTGTGCACTGTGGTCATTTGAGGAACCCAGACCACAGTAAAGCAGATGATGGGAGGAGTTTCTGGTCCCAGACAGCAAAGGGCAGAGACTGGTCAATGATGAATGTGATTAAAGTTCCCCCAGCTTTTATACTGGATCAAATTTATTATTATTATTATTATTATTATTATTATTATTATTATTATTCTACTCTTAGTTTTGAAAGGCTTCTGCAGCATCATTATTACTCTGTGAAACAGAAAGGACTTCTACTTCCAGGGGTGTTCAGGGTGGCACAGGTTTCATGCATCCATCATAAACGACCTACCTTCTCCTAGAAGACATTTTGCTGCATGAAATGGAGGAAAATTCAGGACAGATGAAAGAGCACAGCATGTCTTTAAACTATGGAATTTGCTCCCACTAGAATTAATGGTGGCAACCAACTTAAAAAAAAGGTAAAGGGGCCCCTGACCATTAGGTCCAGTCGTGACCGACTCTGGGGTTGCGGCGCTCATCTCGCTTTATTGGCCGAGGGAGCCGGCGTTTGTCCGCAGACAGCTTCCGGGTCATAGGCAGATACTGAAGGGTAAGGCTATCCTTGATGGAAAACCAGTTGAAGAAGGTGGCAAGTGGGGAAAGTCCTGCCTGCAGACTTCCCGTTGGTATCCATTTGGCTGCAGAATGCTGGACGAGAAGAGCCTCTGGCATGGTCCAGCAGGGATTAGTCCTATCCTGCATACCCATCTTTGATGGCTTTGAAGGGGATAAGACAATTGGCAGCTCCTAGCCAGATTGTCCATGTTTACCCTGCAATATCAGAGGTTTTCAGGTCCCGGCTTGTGAGCCTCCCAAAGGCATCTTTGGCTGGGTGCTGAGAGAACAGGAAACTAGACTAGAATGGCCTTTGGCCTGATCCTGCAGGGTACTTCTTATTATGGCAATACAGCACTCAACTGGACTGGTAATAGATCTTACTCCTGCAGTGTTGATGGGATGTTGTTGTTGTTTAGTCGTTTAGATGGGATAGCATTCTTCAAAGCATGTGAGGGGAGCAGACTAGTTTAGAGGGTAAAGGGCAGGGGATAGCTCAGTCGGTTGAGCATGAAACTCTTAATCTCAAGGTTGTGGGTTCGAGTCCCGTGTTGGGCAAAAAATGCCTGCACCGCAGGGGGTGGGACTGGATGACCCTCGGGGACTCTTCCAACTCTACGATCTATGTGGCTCTCACAGCTCCAGCAACTCCCCTAGTGCTGTGTCCACTGAGGTGCTATCTCACCCTGCCTATTGGTAGGGCCACTCCTGATTCAGTAGCCTGTGTCAGAGGCTGTATCATTTCACGCTGCCGATGGGATGGGTCACATCACGGAATGTGCCTGCAGATCAACAGCAATTCCTGCAGCAGAAATGTTAGCAAGTCCAGGAAAAGACCAGGCACCTGCAACGCTTCTCCTGCACCATCTGTTCTTCTACCTGTAATGAGTGGGAAGGATCAAGCATTCTTGCCCTCAGCGTTAATGCTGCTGCCATCGAATTCAGAAACCAGACAGCTTTTCTAAAGTGAAAAAAGAGGGAAGCATGATGTGATTCACAGTAGTGTGCCTAAGCTGTGCTTAAAAGGTTGCTATGCTTTGTCACTCCCCTTCGGGCTAGAGACTGAAGGAGACTCTCCATGCCTCTTTATCTGGCACTCAGGACTCTCCCCAGGGCACACTCCTACCCAGCCACACTCCCTCCCCCCTCTGGTTTGCACCCAAGTGTTTTTGCCTGGCTGGAATTTGCCCTTGCACTCTTGAGAATGCTTCTTGCTTGCCAGGATGGAGGAGAGAAAATGTGTGTAGAAACTAGCCTTCTGTGAAAAGGCACCCCCCCCCACTGGCATGTGGCCAGTGAATGCAACCCTTTGGCTTAAAACAATTCACTTGCCCCACACTAGGAGCATGAAAGAAAGGGTGCGCGTTTATGCATGTGTGTGCAACAGCGATGCATCTCTCCCTTTTGAGTCAAACGACGTTTGAAATCCATTTATTGTGTTACCCCAAGAAAGCTATAAAAATAACACATTTCCCCGCTCCTCCCCCTCAAAGATATCATTACAATAAAAACGAAACGAAACCTCACAATTCATGACAAAGTTTAAACTCCACTTGTGTTTCTTAAGCCCATGTTAAGGTGAATCCCAAAAAGCTCGGGCACGCACACCTGAGAGGGGTCAGGCAGCCACCAGGAGGACGAGATGCAGAGGTTGCCGTATCAGACATCAGAAAGTTTACTGGCCATTTCCAGAACAAACCAATGTAGATGGATTGTTCTTTGCCCTGCTTCATCTGGGAAATACAACTGCATGAAAGACCTGTGCATGAAAGAGAAGGAATCCCCACCCATAGAAGGGGCAATGGGGTCATGGTACTGGTTTGGACTCATGCACAATGCCGCATGGGAGCCCATACCTTGTCTGTGCACTGAGTGTGGACCTCTGAGCATTAGCCAGCGGATATCTAACTTTGCCCCCAGTTATTCCAGAAGGGACTCTCGTTCAGCACCACTTGTTACAGCAGGGAAAATCGAGTCAAAATAATAATAATGAGGCATCATAGATGTCTATGGGCATAGGGAGCTGGGCCACACACACCTGTCCATTAGGGCACTGTCTCACCAACTTCAGCCTTGATTTCTCCAAGCTTACCTGCCTTCTCAATCCTAGCTCTGCCATTGTAGAACTCGGCACAGAGAAAGAGGAGGAGGACAAAAGTAGTTACAGTGGTACCTCGGGTAAAGTATTTAATTTGTTTCAGAGGTCCGTTCTTAACCTGAAACTGTTCTTAGCCTGAAGCACCACTTTAGCTAATGGGGCCTCCTGCTGCTGCTGCACTGCCAGAGCACAATTTCTGTTCTCAACCTGAAGCAAAGTTCTTAACCTGAGGCAATATTTCTGGGTTAGCAGAGTCTGTAACCTGAAGCGTATGTAACCCGAGGTACCACTGTAGTTGGTTCTGCCTGTTATTGGCTCCAGAGCCACCTGCTTTCCTGTCCTAACAGGCACAAGCCCATCACTGTGGACAGCCTGGGTTTTCAGACTGTGTGGAAGCCTGTAAGTGCTGGCTTCCTTCCTCATATGTTCTTTCTCAACATGGGACAGGGAGGAAGGCAGGAAAAGAAAGAGAAGGGGAGGGAAAGAGAGATGCCACTCCAGAGTTCCCTACAGTTATCTAGAGTGCCAACACCTTTCTTTCCCTTTTCACGGTTTTGAATCTACCAGAGTAAGCTGTGGTTTTGGCAGGTGTATATAGGCCTAACTCTAGCTGAAGCCCAGGTAGGTCAACAACATGCACTCTCTCTGTGCATCTTGTGGGTCTCCGCTCTCCAGTATGGCTATGAATCAACAAAATATGATAGGCCTTTCTCCTGCAAACTGTGAACCTTGTATACCTCTAGGTACAAGTACACTTTACATGCATGCTTGTACACATTACTGTGCTGTGCTTCAGTCCTCGTATTTTTCGAGAAAGTGCGAATGAAGGCTCACCTTTGCATGCATACTAAACAAATGTACTCTCCCATCCCTGCTGCTGACTCCAGGATGCTTCCAGAGCTTCTGGATTTTTGCTCAAGCTGCTCATGACGTGTGCCCAACATTTTGAAATTTGCTAGTAACATAAGCATGCAGATGCACATGCACACTCACTCACTCACACACACACAGAGTAATTATATATAGTAATACTGCTCTGGGAAAGCATTTTTGTGACCACTGAAGATGTGAGAGAGTGGGGAAAAGAACATAAAGTGCTTTAACTTGCTGCTACTTCACAAGCACTATTGCATCTTGGCTGTTCCCAAAGTCTCAGCCCCTGCAGGACAAAAACACATGCACAGTTTTCAGACAGGATCTTTAACAAGGTGCAAATCTGGGTGCTCCCTAGAGATAGTCACTGAGTAGTGATGCAAAGTGGGTGAGAGAGAAAAGGAGAAGGATTTTTTTTGCTGCGTAATGAGTGACAGGTCTGTAGCATTTTGGCTGTGCTAGTTCAGTGGCAGGGGCAGCTGATGTATGTGTCCTGTTTTACAGTGGGCAGTCCTCTGAAAGAGTCCTCTCTTTAAGGGATGGAAGTCCAGAAGAAGCCTATTGAAAAATCAAGAAACCCAAACCCAAATCAAAGTGTTTCCCCTTGCCCTGCAAGGGGCTTTTAAACAAACAAACAAAATCACACAGTGTCACAAAAGGGGGCTCTAAAATTCTACCTGGATGCTGCAACAGGATGGGTGAATTGCAAACTGTTCTTAGCAAAGACAAGAAAACAGAAACATACAATAGCAGAAGCATGTGAAACAAGGAAAGTCAATGTCGAAAATCCTGGTCAGAATCAGGAGGAAATTTCCAGAGGTACCGATTATGTGTACCTGGGATAGAATGGGGAACCTCTGGCCTTCCAGGTATTGCTAGGCTACAGCTTGCATCGTCCCTGCCACTTAGCCATGTTGGTTGGGGCTGATGGGAATTGGAATCGATAACAACATCTGGAGGGTTTATAAGAGTACTGTGTCCAATTCTAGGCACCCAAGCTGGAGGGTAGAGGATGGCAATCAAGGGAATCAATAATCTGGTAACCAAGCCTTATGAGGAACCAAGTTCATCTAGTCCAGCTCTCTGCAGTGCAGGAATATGTAGCTGTCCCTTATCAGGATCAAATCTGCAATCTTGGTGTCATCAACAACATGCTCTAACCAACTGAGCTATCCAGATGATTTATTTAACAAAATAAATCCTGTTCCCAAAATGGCCAACCTGATGGAATGAGTTGCTTTAAAGCAAGGGTAACTAACCAGTTGTCCTTCCAGATGTTGTTGGACTACTACTCCCATTATCCCTAACCTTTCGCCATTCTGCCTGGAGCTAGTGAGAGTTGGAGTCCAATGGCATCTGGAAGCTCCCTCCAAAACCTCTTACCTTTCTGGAGTCTATTGAAATGTGCTGTGATAAAAGAAGAAGAAGAAAATTTAAAGAAAAAGAAAGTTTCTTACAAAGCAAAATTTTGCACTCGAGCCAATAAAACACACACATTGCTGAATGCAGCTCCTTATCACCTAAGCATGAATTTGTTCTGAAATCTAGGGAACACAACCCATCTATAGGGCTTCTAAGCAAGAAATAGCTAGCACCAAACTATATATCATTGTGTGTGTTTTTGTGTATGGAGAAGTGTAATGACAGAGAGCCCATTTCTCCCAAAGATGAAAACTATAGCTTTTTTGATGTTTTGCTTAGGAATCCATTACAAAGACCAAATAATGATTTGGATTTGATCAAGCAATAAACCTTTGACTCTAGAAACAGTTGTGGAATTGTTTTCCTTTCTTGGGTAGGGGAAGAACAATGCCATCTTTGCACCCCCTCAGAAGGGGGGAAAACCTTGTCCATCTGTGAACTCTTCACAATAGCTTACATAGAAAATAGACCTTACAACATCATGGCGAGTATACTGTATATACAATGTGTGTGTACAAAGTTGTCTTGCTAGGCAAAGCCTTCACCCAGCTAACACAGATATCCCTCAGGTTAATCAAATCATAAAGAGCCGCTTTTCTGTTCTGCAAAGCACTGTAGAAAAACAAACACTTTTTTTTTTTGGCAGTCTGTTAAAGAAAAGAAGTCCTTAAGTGGTTTGGTTCCAGTTGGCCATGGAGACCTCCCATGATATACGATAGGTCAACCCCGTTCTCACTTAAAGAAGTTAGGGACTCGGAGACTTTTCTGACGAGGTGGAAGAGAATAGATAAAATGAGATACATGATATCCTTAAGGTACTTGATGCTGTGATACACATTTGACCCAGGTTTGCTACACAACCAAGTGCAACACAACACAGGGGTTTTTTTTAACCCAGTGCATGTCCTGCTGCTAAATGCAACTGCCAAATTAGCTACCCTTTGTGAAAAGGTACATCACAAAGGACTGCATTTAAGCTCCAGAGCGCAACCGTCACATCCTGCCCCAAGCTCTGAAAAAGAATACTTTTCGGTGGCTACCCGAAAGGCTCGTTCCGCCTGGCTGTTGTGCCAAATACCTTTCAGGTCCAATTGTTCAGTTCCTTGCCCTTAATTTGCCGGCTTCCATGTGCCTCTCTAGAGACACTCAGTTGATTTCTCCCTCTGTGAATTCCTCTTTGATGGACTGTTTGCGGGACTTGCAGTCCGGGAGGTCAAAGCCGAAGTCTGCCCACTCATCGGCCCCACTGCGGTTCGGGATGGTGATGGTGTGGCGGACGCGGAAGTGAACAGCTTCCATGACACGTTGCCTCTGCAACTCGCCGGATGTGCCGATGGAGATGGTGGAGGCATTGCTGCTGGAGCGGATGAGCTGCTGGGCTCCGTAGTCGTGGCCCTGCTTCAGTTCCTGGAGGCCCCTCCAGATAATCATCCGGTACTGCTCCGGGATCTTCAGTGCTCCAAGATCCTGCAGAGAAAGGTATTTGGGAGATTGGGTTGACAAAAGGACTGGGTGAACTGTAAGAATATAAGATCAGGTTGCCAGATTTTTTTCAATGAATCTGAGGACACTTTTCAACTTCAGTGGATTTTGTATGGGGTAAAAGGTAAAGGGACCCCTGACCATCCAGTCATGGTCGACTCTGGGGTTAAGGCGCTCATCTCGCTTTATTGGCTGAGGGAGCCGGCATACAGCTTCCGGGTCATGTGGCCAGCATGACTAAGCCACTTCTGGCGAACCAGAGCAGCGCATGGAAACGCCGTTTACCTTCCCGCTGGAGCGGTACCTATTTATCTACTTGCACTTTGACGTGCTTTTGAACTGCTAGGTTGGCAGGAGCAGGGACCGAGCAATGGGAGTTCACCCCGTCGCAGGGATTCAAACCGCCGACCTTCTGATCGGCAAGTCCTAGGCTCTGTGGTTTAACCCACAGCGCCACCCGTGTCCCAACTTTGTATGGGGACTGATTTGTAAATCTGGGGACTGTCTCCAGGAAATGCGGACATCTGGTAACCTTAATATAAGAAGAGCCTGCTGGATCAGGCCAACAGCCCATCTCTCCCAGCATCCTGTTCTCACAGAGGTCAACCAGATGCCTTTGGAAAGCCCACCAAGAGCACTCTTCCCTGCAGTGTTTTCCAATGATTCGCATTCAGAAGCATTGCTGCCTCCACATAGCTATTGTGGCTCATAGCCATCGATATCCATCTCTAGGGATTTGCCTCTTCCAGTCCTGATCTCTCTACCTCATGGCTACTATTTCAAGCCAAATAAATAATAAACAAACACGGAAGGCCCAAGTACTACATGTTTAACATAGAAAGTGCTCTGGCCCTCCATGTGTGATTCATGTAGGAGAGAATTTGGGGGAGGAAATGAGGAGACACAGAGGCCCAAACAAGTCTCATGTTCTTCTCAGAGGACTGATTTACAACACAGCCAGTTTTAAGTCCCACTCATGAAAACAACCATGGATTCATGCACAAGTGTTAATTTAGTTAAAACAGAAAGCACTCTATTACAGCTTTCCCTAACTTTGTGCCCTGCAGGTGTTTTGGATTTATTTTGCGGGCAGTTGGAATACCATTGCCTCTCTTTTCTTGCTGATGATGCCAGCCATTTTGTACTGGCACTCAGATAACTTTTATGAAGAAATGAGTATCAGCACCTCATGGGTTTTTTTAAAACAACGACAACATAAAGAGTTGGATACCCAAAACGTCTGGAGAGCATCAAGTTATGAAAACTCTGTTGTGAGTTAGGTGTGGGCATAACTTAGGAAAGATGAAGAGTCTTCATGCAAAAATGGGATCTTTCTTTTTTTTTTAAAAAAAAACCAAGCGAATACACAACACTAAACTTTATGGGGTTAAGCAGCAAGCAGCTTTTGATTCCAGTCTAAGACTGTGCAACTGGCTCCGGGTGTTTGTGGAAGGAAAAGCCCTTATTCTGCGAGTTTTCTGTTCAGTGCTTGAAACCCGGAACGGAAAATGACATACAATGTGCAGACATGTGTGTAGGGTTCCCTTAGAGCAGCCTTTTCCAGCCTGGAACCCGCCAGACGTGACTGGACTCCAACTCCCATCCTAGCATGGCTGATCAGCAAGGATGATAGGAGGGCAGAAGGTTTGGGAAAGGTTGCTCAGGGGACAGTGGGTAGGGATACAGAACTCTGCCTAATTTCTGATCCATACCGCTTTCATATGTTTTTACTATAATTCCCTTGCATCTGCCATTAAAACAACAACAACACCTCACAAAACCCATGATTAATTGCATATTTTCTCTTAGAACATGTGTTTAAATGTGTGCTTTTCTCAGAATATGCGTTTAAATATGTATCCTCTCAGAATATGTTTTCCTCACAGAATACACATTTAAGGTATTTTCTCTCACAACACATATCTAAATGTCTATTTTCTCTCAGAGCACATATCGAAATAGGCCTTCCCCCCTCATGTGTTTAAATGTGCGTTTTACCTCAGAATACATTGTATTCTCTCTCAGAATATTTTTTTCTCGCAGAATGCATATTTAAATGTGCATTTTTCTCAGAAGGTGCTTGAAGGTGTGTTCTTCCTCAGAATGTGTTTTTTGCTCAGAATACATATTCAGTTGTGCGTTTTCCCTCAGAATACTTTGTATTTTCTCTCAGAATATGTTTTTCTCACAGAATTAATATTTAAATGTTCATTTTCTCTCAGAATATGTATTGGAATGTTCATTTTTCTCAGAAGGTGCTTGAAGGTGTGTTTTTCCTCACAATGAGTTTTTTCCTCAGAATACATATTCAGTTGTGAATTTTCTCTCAGAATACATTGTATTCTCTCTCACAATGAGTTTTTTCCTCAGAACACATATTCAAAGGCGTATTTTCTCTCAGAATATATTTTTCTTTCAGATTACGGATTCTAACACATATTCATTCTCAGAATATGTTTTTCTCTCAGGATACATATTTAAATGTGTGCTTTCCCTCAGAATCTAGCTCAGCATCATCCTGCAAGCTTCCTATTGTCTACACTGATGGGTTTCAGGTGGGGGATATTTCCTCCCTGGAGATACCTGGAGATTGAACTAGGGACCTTCTCATCAGATGTCAAACAAATAAATATTTGACTTTTAGAAGACATCTGAAGGCAGCCCTGTTTAGAGAAGTTTTTAATGGTTAACGTTTGATTGTGTTTTTAATATTTTGTTGGGAGCCACCCAGAGTGGCTGAGGCAACCCAGTTAGATGGGTGGCATATTATTATTATTATTATTATTATTATTATTATTATTTGTATACCACCTTTTCCCCTAAAAGAGACTCCATGTGGTTTACAGAGTAAATCTGGATTATTCTGAAAGTTGCATGAAGTTTTGCATTAACTGTTCAGTGCTTGACAGAACTGACCACATTATTTCACCATATTCTGCTATGTGCTCTTCATATTTTTAGAACAAAAATGCAATCGAAGATTGTGTGGGAAAGTCACATTATTATTATTATTATTATTATTATTATTATTATTATTATTATTATTCTGCATGCAAAGCAGATGTTCTACCACTGAGTTTTTGGCCTTTTCAACCATACCCGAGTACCCAAGGTTGTGGGGAAGGGTGCTCTAGGTAATTGTCATTATTGTTGAACTAATATTATCGTCAAGATATTTCTCCTGTGACAAGCATGCATTTCAGCTGCTTGAGATCCCCAGTCCCCCCCCCCCGCAATCCCATCCCCAAAAACGTTGTTTTGAGAGTGACAGCCCCAAGAGAAACAGAGTGACAGATTTTCTCAGTATTTACCTCTAGAGTTAAGTTCTGCAGGTGGTAAAGAGTCTGTAACCCTTGTGAAGTGAAATAGTCAATGCAGTTTGAGCACCCCAAACCTGTTAAAAAACTGCAGAAGAAGAAAAAGAAAAAATATATAGATATATATATGGGGGGGGGGATAGAATAATGTCCTCAGGTACATTAAACTCTTATCAGTAAGGTAAGCTAGGAATGGTAAAATAATGGACAAGCTTCTCATATCCTAGGATGGCTCCAATAACTGATAAGATATTTTGTAATATTGAGGGGAAATGGTTTCCATAACCCGTCCCCTTCCCCCTGCCCTGTTTCCCATTTAATGCTGACAGAAATCAATTTTTAAGAATATGATGGGTTTATAGAAACAGTGGTGGTAGGAAATGTGGCTTAAGGCAGGGATAGCCAACATGGCGCCCTTCAAATGTTGATGGACTACAACTTCCATCATCCATGACCTTTGGACCTGCTGGCCGGAGCTGGAGGGCAGCAACATCTAGGCCACATCTATACCAAATATTTAAAACTCTATGATGCCACTTTAAACATCTTGTTATCCCTTAGCTAAAGAAGACAAGTTGTGAATGGAGCGCTCGCCTTTCTCTCCCACCCCGCTCCCAACAGAGCATTGCCTAAGCCAGAGCTTTCCAAACTGTGTGTCACAACATGTTAGTGTGTCGGCTGAAGTGTTGTAGCACGATAAGTGCCCATATCTCTCATAAGGGGTTAGTTTAACCTCCGGTTTGCTAGCAAAACTGAATTACTGTTTCGCGAAACGATGCACATCTAAAAAGTGTGCCACCGACATGAAAAGTTTGGAAAGCTCTGGCCTAAGCAAACCAGTTGCTACAGAGATTAGTGTGTGGTTAAACAAAAACAAAACCAGGCGTCGCTGAGTTGACCCTTGCTGAGCCACCTCCTTCCTACCTGACAAGGTTTGGGTCTGGGTTGTAGGGCGGAGGGGGCGTGCAATGCGACCCTGAGACCATGGACTGCGAGGGGTGCCCGCCGTTCATTTCTCCATTGGACTGCATGGTGTGGCTGTTCAGCATTCCTGGCCCTGGGTTCAAGAAATGGCAGCAAACCAGCCTGGTGAGTTTGCAAAATACATTCCAGGTACAACCTTACACAACTCAGGGGCTGCCAACCCTTTGGGTCCAATGGGATCATAGGGAATGTTGAGAAAATGCCGCAAAATGGCTGCAGCGTAGCGCAAAATGGATGCCTTGGGGTGGGGTATGATAAAAAAAATGTCTACCCCATGCAAAAGATATGTATTTAGTGGGGACATTGTGTTGGCTCTAAAGTGGGTAAAGGTGGGCACACAGGTATCAATTGGCACCATGTGTAAGTATCACTGTTCCCCAGGCGCATGCTGGGCTTAGAAGGACAGTCTCACAATACAATGGTGCATGTGTGTACTCAGAGGTAAATCCCATTGAGTTCACTTGGGTTTACACCCAGGTAGGGATGTTTGAACATGCCTCAATCCATTCCAATATTCATTTGCCCTTTCACCTGGCAATTTTTGTTCTGCTGCTGTTGGGTCCTTTTGCACATGTCTGTGTTCCATCTAGTCATCCTCTGATGCAACAAGTATGTATTTTTAAATGGTGTGTGTGGTGTGTGTGTGTGTGTGTGTGTGTAGCACATAACAGACACAAAAAACCCAGTCATCAACAGATATTCACAATCCTTCCTTTCATGTTCCCTTCCAAAGTTAATAAATTTCCCTCTTAGAATTTTTGCAGCCAAAACAACAAAGAGCCAAAAATGGCTTTGTGATGGGCCACTAGCCCATTCAAAGCCATCTATGGCTCCAAACTTATCTATGTTCACTCAGAAGTAAGTCCCGCTGAATTTAGTGGGGTTGCCACCAGGTAACTGGGGTTGATTTTGCAGCTCAGTGTAAGCTTGATGTCCTATCCCATTTTCCTCACTCAGGCATCAGGCAGAGACAGTTTAGCTGGTCAGTTACAAGTCAAGAATACATTGTGGGAAAGGAAAGCAATTTTAAATTTTATTTGTTTTTAAAACAGAGACTTAGGGTGGTCAAAAAACGGGCAGCCAAGTCCAGATGTCATCGTCTCTTCTTGGCTGTTGGAGGGGCTTCCCACCCACACATGATAGCCATTATTTTACACTTGAATTCAGTTTGCTAAAACCTTGGGAGTTTTGTAAAAAGAGAAAAGGGAACCACAAAGTAGCTCTCACAAGTTTGGGGAAGGGCTGTAGCTCAGTGGTAGAGTGTCTGCTTTGCATGAAGAACCCCACCCCAAGATCAATCCCCGGCTTCTCCAGGTAGAGCTGGGAATACCCCCTGAGTATGAAACCCAGGAGAGCTGCTGCCAGTCAGTGTGGACAACAGTAAGCTAGATGATCCAATGCTTTGACTCAGCACAAAGCAGCTGTTTACACTTCCATATTCCCAAATCGCCCCATCTCGGTTCCAAAAGGAAGAGCGGGGCTTTCCGTTTTATTTAGAAAACTATATATCCCACCCTATACAGCCCTGAGAGGCTGGCTCAGGTAGCATGCAAGAAGCCCCAAATACAGGAACACTGAAATATTGACTACAGGAAATGAAATGACAGGGTGTCTGTAGGGAACCAGGGAGATTCAGAGAAAGGGTGCTGCACAGACAATAAGAAAACATTCTTGGCCTTTTGCATTAGGTGCCTTGCCTTACCCATCGGCCCAAGGGTGCTCCCAGCACCGGAGCTGTGCTGTGGGGGCTGCCCCACGAGCTGGTTGACGGACGGCAGCTTATTGATCCCTCCCGTATGATGCTTGTTGATTGGCGAGAGAACTGGGCCATAGGAGGAAGGAGGCTGAAGGTGAGTCCTGCATGGGGAATGGAGTTTGGTGGTCAGCGGCAGGGATGAGTGGGAGGGTAGGAGAAGTTTGCTCCAGTTCACATTTATTTATTTAATCAGCTTATTTAAACTTGCGCTCTCATGAGAACTGCTACCCTGCAATAGCTGATGGACCATCCTTGAAATATTTGAAATTTGCTGAATGGTTTTTGAAAACACAGAATCCTCTCTTCTGTAAAAAAATATAAACAAAGCAGCTTGCAACACAGAGAACACAACAGGTGGTGCCAGAGCGAATTAGAGGCAGACCCAACTAAATCTTGTTTTGTCCCCATCCTCCTCCAGCACCCTGTTCACCCTAATAGTGCTGCAAGTTGTTTTGGGGGAAGAGTGGGGGAAAGACAATTGGGGACTTACTGGCGTTGCAAGAGCTGCTGCTGTTGCTGGCGATAGGAGTCGACCAGCTGTTGCGGAACCAGCTCCACCAGCTCCAGGCTCTCCTTGATCTTCATTAGGATCTCAAAGTTCTCTCTGCCACGTACCTGAATCAAGGAGAACAGATGTGAGTTAGAATCAAAAGAGTCGGAAGGGACCCGGGGGGGGGGCGGTTCATCCGATCTAACCCTCCCCCTGTCCAGTGCAGGATCTGCAGCCGCAGCCTCTGATTTCATCCCTCCAGTGTAGGAGAGCCCACCACCTCTTGGACTAGATGACTCTTGGGGGTCCCTTGCAACTCAACAGTTCTATAGTTCTATGATCACAGTTCAAATGTGCTATGGATCTTTTTTTTTGGGGGGGGGGGACATTCATTGAGGCCTTTTGCAGGCATCATAGGAGGCAGTGGTGACTGTGCATGCCATGTTGGAAAGCCATGGTCTAGTTTATCTTAAAGCGTGCTATAGTGGCTTGACACTTGTACAGCATTGCACATGCACACAAAGCCAAACCAGTCTCAGGTGCTACTCACAGGTACGTAATATGTCTCTTCTTCCCCATGCCTCCTTTTCTTCACTCCAGCTCCCAGTGCTGGAATACCTTGAGGACTTTGCTTGAAAGCTGGGTGAGGGGAGAGAAGGAAACAATGACTGCTATTAGACAGGGCTTAATTTGAGCCAAGGTTGCGACAGCGCAAAGGCATCTTTGGGAGAATGGTGGAGAACCTGCAGCTCAAGGTGGCGTAATGCACTGCTGCTTCAACGGTCCATCATGGCTATAGACAAGACTTCTCCATAAATTTGTCTAACCTGCTTTTAAAGCTATCCAAGCTGGTGGCCATTGCTGGCTCCTGTGGTTGTGAGTTCCACCGTTTAACCACTTGCAGCATGAAGAAGTACAGTGGTACCTCGGGTTAAGAACTTAATTCGTTCTGGAGGTCTGTTCTTAACCTGAAACTGTTCTTAACCTGAAGCACCACTTTAGCTAATGGGGTCTCCCGCTGCCGCTGCGCCACTGCTGCACGATTTCTGTTCTCATCCTGAAGCAAAGTTCTTAACCCAAGGCAATATTTCTGGGTTAGCAGAGTCTGTAAGCTGAAGCGTATTTAACTCGAGGTACCACTGTACTTTCTTTTATCTCATGTAGCAATAAATAGGCAGCTTCCAGTGACCTGTCCATGGTCCTGAAAGCCCTGTTTGTACCTAGGATCCTATGGCCAATTAGCTTCAGTCATTTGGGTCATTTTAAGTTTTGGTATATAGGAAGCTGCCTTATCCCAGACCAGTCCATAGGCCCAGCTCGCTCAGTATTGACTTCAGTAACAAGCAGCAGATTGGGGGCAGATGTCCTTTCTTGAATGCTGCCCATGATCCACAACCCAAAGACTTACTCCGCTTATTTGGGTTGCCGTTTTTTGCCACGCTTTCATTCAGGGCCTGCTGCTCTCGGTAATGGTCCTCATCCGCTTTCCGGTCTCTGCCTGGACAAGCGCAGATTCGGCCTTCGAATGACCTCCTCCCCAAGACCTGTCCGCTGAGAAGGAAAAACAATGTCAATTCAGCAGATGTAAACCTCTATACCAACAGTGGGCTGTATCTAATGTTAGTCCTACCCAGAGAAGACCCACTGAAACCTATGGACATGATTACCTTGAGTCCATTAATTTCAGGGGGTCTGCTCTGAGCAGAACATAGTTGGATGCAACCCAGTGACCTTGTTTATAATTATTATTAGACTTGTTGCTGTGATTAGCAGTAACATAAAAACATAAATACAGTGTATTGTAATGTTAACGCATTCATTTTTTTAAAAAAAGTGCAAATCACCAAAATATGCAAAACAATCCCTCCCTAAAATAACGGCCACGGAAAGCTTTAGGAGCAAAAACCATAATCTTCCTAGTTTATCAAAAGCTGGAAGTGGGCAAAGATACACTTTTACTTGGCATCAACATATGTCAACGAAGGTGTCAGGTGGGGCTCACTGGGGAGAGTGTTCTGCAGTCTGGGAGCCACAACTGAAAAGGCCCTCTACCTCGCCATCCTCCACCAAGCCTCCCTCAAAGAAGGAACCCAGTGAAGGACCTCAGAAGAGATCTAAGGGTCTGGGTGGGTTCAGATCAGGAGATATTGAGGTCTCCTACGTGCTAAGCTGATACACTAAACCACTGTACTAGTTGTCAAATGGGAAGGGGATAACTTTGCATACTTTCCTGCGCTGCTGTGTGGTGGTAGCAGTGGGAAGCAGATGAATGATAATAAATGAGGACGGTCCAAAGCCTGACTCTGGGTGTGTTAGGGCCAAACTGGACATAACACAGGAGTTGGTGAATCCATCTCCTGCTGTTATTTCTTCAGTTAATAGCAATTAGAGGGAGGGATGACTTGGTGTGGGTAGTGGGGGATGGGATCCAACCCTTTCCCTCTTGCCCCTAATTCAAATTCTGCCAACACACACCCAGCATGGCCAATGGTCAGGGATTCACTGGCTTCCTACCCATGGATTAGCACATCAGAAGTAAGAACCATCACCTTGGGTTTGGCATGGAAACAGATCAGAACCCAGTGCACTTGACATAAGGCCAGTCTAAAAGTATGTTTCAGTAAGCAACCTGTTGGCTGCACTTCGCATGCATTTCCAAACTGTCTTCAAGGGAATACCCCCTATAGAGGCACGGCTCCAATCTTCATCTACCTTCCCAACCCAACCCAAATCAACCCCACTCATCTGACTGTCCATTGGGGAGTTGCATGTCCTCTAGCAGAGCTGGTGTTCACATGACTGACTCACTCTCTGGTCTCCAAGGTGATGATGATGAGGATGGGTCTCCTGTTCATTCCACCCACACAGCTGCTGTTGCACATGAAGTTGTAGAGGATAGTGGTGAATTCAGTACCCACCTGACGAGGGAGAAAGAGGGGGAAGAAGGTGTGGTGAGCCATGTTTGGGATGTGCATAACATTATTATTATAGCTGGAGGTGGGTGGGGATCTGGCCCATTTGCTGGAAGAGGACGGGGGAAAGGTGAAGAGTAGAAGGGATCGGCTGGATGGGAATGGGTTTGAGGAAAAGGCATGGCTCAGCAGTACAGCATCTGCTATGCATGCAGATGGTCCCAGGTCCAATCTCTGACAGTTCCAGGTAAGGCAGTATGAAACCTTGGAGAGGCACTGCCAATCATTGTAGACAGTACTAATCTAAAAGAAGGTCTGTGCAAGGGCAGGATCCCAAATTCAGTCCACAATTTCACAAACCAAACAGCCAATTCTTATTCTTTAAGTTCCAAGTCTCCCAAAATTATTTGTGTGGAGGTCCAATATGCTGGCATGGTTTAAGAACATTTTAAATGTTGATTTTCGTCTACGTTTTTAGCAGTTCTCATTTTTATCTGTAAGCTGCCTTGAGTCCTGCCAGGGAAAAAGGCAGGGTAATTAATAATAATAATAATAATAATAATAATAATAATAATAATAATAGGTTTAAAGTGACCCCATAAGCAAGCCTCCTTCCTCCACCCAAAAAACAAAAACAGTTTAGAGGATGAAATTTATAAGGGGGAAACCTTTGTTGTTGCTGCGTCTATCGTTAAACAAACAGGAGTCAGAATCCTTGCTGATCTATGGAAGATCATTCAGAACTCCACTAGTAAATCTTCTGCCCACCCCAATGCAGGTGACCTTTTGAGGTCTCAGACCTTTTCCAGAAGTGGAAAGCAGAGGCTTAGTGTGATGTAGTGGTTAGAGTGGCAGACAAGGACTCTGGAGACCCAGGTTCAAGTCTCAGTCATGAAGCTTGCTGGATTTCCCTGGGCTAGTCACTATTTCTCAGCCTGACGTACCTCGCAGGGTTGTTGTAAGTATAAGATGGGGAAAACTACACATGCCACTTTGAGCTCTTTGGCATAGAAAGGCATGAAGCATTGCAAGCTGAGCGTGGAATCAAAGTTGCAGTAATGATGCCCAAAATTGAAGCATATTACATACTGTTGTGCAGAATCAGAGTTGCAATAATTCTGCCCAACAGTAGGGGGAGATCCAAGCCTTCCTATTAGCAGACTTCATTTTTCCTTCTGGGCTCCCCCCTAAAACTCTCCTGCATTTCTCCTCCTTTGAGATGCTGCAGTATATGTGAGTTTAGAGCAGTAAAAGGTGGGCATATCCTTTAAAGAGCGAGGAGCTACAGGTGTGCTTCTTGAGAGGCGAGGATGCAGAGCACACCTGGTAGGTGTTCCCATCCTGAATGCAGATGCAGCCAACATTTGGTTTTTCTTCCTGGGGTTTACAACCATTGGCGGTACATGCCCCCCAGATCCCTAGTTCAATAAATGCAGAAGGAAGGTAAGGCGAAAGTTAGGAGGCTGCTTTGCACCGAGTGAAACCAGTGGTCCAGCTAGATCAGGATTGCCTATGCTGACTGCCAGTGGTTTTCCAGGATTTCAGACACAGGGACTTTCCCAGCCCTACCTGGAGATACCTGAGACTTTCTGCATGCACAACAGATGCTCTGCAACTTAGCTGCAGCCCTTCATGATACTAAGACAGGATACTGATCCATCTAGCTCAGTACTGTCGCCACTGGCTGGCAGCAGTCTTGAGAGTTTCAGGCAGGGGACATTTCCAGCCCTTAAAGTGAAAGTAAGATTCTAGTCCTCATTGTTCCAGATGAGGAGCTGTTAAAGAAGCTGCATTGTATCTAGTCAGACCATCGGTCCAACTAGCTTATCTTTTAGGAAGGGAGACATTCCCAGTCCTACCTGGCGATGCTGGGGATTGAACCTGGTTCCATCTGCATGCAAAATAAATGCTCTGCCACTGAGCTACAACCTCTGTGGTGGATTAAGACTGGGCAATGCTCATGCGTAGCTGCTTTTCCTTCAGAATAAAAACTGGCCGGCTTAAATACTACTTCCTTCCTGCTGCCTTTTAAGGCCTATTTAACATGCTTGGCCCTTAGAAGTGGAGAAACCTGATTTGCACCGGTGTCCTCTTCCTTTCCCACACAGTGGGAGGCTGCACTCTGTGCAGCAGGAATGGGGAACCTCAGGCCCAAGAGCTGGATGTGGCCCTCAAGGGTCTTTCTATATGGCCCTTGAGATTCTTCTCAGGCAATGCCCTTTCCCCTATCCTCACACAATAGCTCTCAATGGCCCTGTTATGCCCTCCTTCTTGACTGTGATCGTAGGAGCCAACTCCTAGGGGCCAAGGGGTCTTCGGTCCCCTCAATAAAATATTTGAGCCCCCCCCCCCAAGTTGATGGGCATTGCCATTCAAATAGTGCACTGCACCACATCATGTGATCGATTATGCAGAATGGAGCTTCCCTGGGCCCCTTCAATATTTTATTCTAGGTGACTGTGATATACTGCCTCTTGTGTGCCTGGATGGAGAGATGAGTGCAGGGCTTGTGTGTATGTGAAACCTCTGGCTGTTACCATATAGTGGTGAGAATAGTGAATTTAAAACTTCAGTCTGCCAGCAGCTGCCTCTACATGAGAAGCATGCTTTTCCTGAAAGCTCCACCCTGTTATCCAATCAACATTGTGAATTCCCAAGCTCCTCCCTCTGGCTCTGAGCCTCAAGAGGTCTAGCAACCTCCACCCACCACCCACAAAAGAGAGAGAGAGAGAGAAATTATGCCTATTGCTTCGAACGTTGCCCCCCCCCCATTAGCAAGTCAGATTACCTGGGGAGGTTCATAAGGAACCATCACGCTCTGCCTCCCAGTTACAGGGTCATCCACATACTGAGATAAGTTGTTGCCTTCCACGCGGATTAAGTGGCTTGCAGGAGCCGAGAGACCTGTGAAGACAAAAAGCAGGCTTAACTGCAAGTATTTGCTCCTTTAGTTGCCTTTTTGGATGAAGAAGCCAGAAATGCCACTCAGCGGAATGTCAACATCAACAGCATAAATTCCTGTGAGGCCAAGAGGCATCGTAATGTAAGCCAACAACATTGTCCTTCTGACTGGCTGCTGGGGGGAAGCAATCCATCTTACCAACCTCAGTGTGCCCTGATGTGCTTGCTGTCTTGCTATCAGTAAGGGATGAATTTTGCCTCTCATTGGCTCTGGTGCCACCTAGTGTTGCTCTCACTGAACCAATTGCAATGGACAGCCCATTATAAGGGGGCAGAGGCCACATTGAAATTAATAGACATGAAGATTGACCAGATGGCCTGTTGGGTCCCTTTCAACTCTAGAGTTTTATTGTCCTATGGATAACTAAGGTCCACTGATTTCAGTGGGTCTGTTCTGAGTAAATCATAGCTGGAGACAACCCAATGCATTCCAGAACTTCTTGAGAACCAACGGCACACACTTCCTGAAGAACCTGATCTCACCGTCATTGAAGTCGCGCCCGAGCTCATGGTTTGGACACCGCTTCACCACTTCTGTCACATGCTCCGCCTTCTTGTAGACTGGCATGGCTCGGATGACAGTCCCCGGAGGAGGCGGCGTTGACACTTTGATCTGGATGGGGCACGTCTTCGCAATCTGACAGTAGAGCTTCTTGAGCAACGGGGAATACTGGAAAGAGGAACAAGGTACAAATGTGAATGGGGGTGTGCTAGCACTTCTCATTTGTTCTCCATGGATGGCCAGCAAGAGGGGACAACCCATCCGCCTTGAAGGTGGATTTGGAAAACCTGTTCCCCTCCCAACCAGCACTGACCTTTGCATTTGCCAAGTGGCAAAATCCATTGTGATGTCATTCTACAAACCTATGGTGCAACCACTTTTGGAATACTGATCACCTCACCTCCAAAGGGGATATTGTAGCATTAGAAAGTGTTCATAAAAAGTTTAGCCAACATTAAAACTTGTGGACATCCAATGAAGCTGAAGGCTGGAAGATTCAGAACAGGTAAAAAGAAAGTATTATGAAACTTACTCCTTCAGGAAGCAGCAATGGCCACCTTCTTGGACCACTTTAAAAGAGGACTGGGCAAATTCATAAAGAATAATGCTATCAATGGTTACTAGAGAATAATGCTATCAACAGTAGCCTTCCTCCATGGTCAGAGGCCATAATGCTTCTGAATACCACTTGCTTAAAACCACAGGAGGGAAGAGCACTCTTGTGCCAGGGTCCTGCTTGTGGGTTTTCGACAGGCATTGGATAGCTCAGTTGGTTAGAGTGTGATGGTTTGATCCCCGTATGGGACAGCTGCATATTCCTGCCTTGCAGGGGGTTGGACTAGATGATCCTCAGCATCCCTTCCAACTCTACAATTGTATGATTCTATGTAGCATGCATATATATATATGGGACGCAGGTGGCGCTGTGGGTAAAAGCCTCAGCGCCTAGGGCTTGCCAATCGAAAGGTCGGCGGTTCGAATCCCTGCGGCGGGGTGCGCTCCCGCTGCTCAGTCCCAGCGCCTGCCAACCTAGCAGTTCGAAAGCACCTCCGGGTGCAAGTAGATAAATAGGGACCGCTTACCAGCGGGAAGGTAAACGGCGTTTCCGTGTGCTGCGCTGGCTCGCCAGATGCAGCTTTGTCACGCTGGCCACGTGACCCGGAAGTGTCTCCGGACAGCGCTGGCCCCTGGCCTCTTAAGTGAGATGGGCGCACAACCCCAGAGTCTGTCAAGACTGGCCCGTACGGGCAGGGGTACCTTTACCTTTACCTTTACCTTTATGTAGCATGCCTAAATCAGGTGTGTGCATTCATAAGTAGGGATAGGCATTCAAAGAAATACAGTCGTACCTCAGCTCCCAAACATCTTGGGAGTCGAACGTTCCAGCTCCTGAACGATCAAAAACCAGAAGTGAGTGTTCCAGTTTTCAAATGTTCTTTGGGAAGCTGAACGTCTGATGGGGCTTCCACGGATTCTGATTGGCTGCAGGAGCCGCGCTTTGGAAGTCGAACATTTCAGAGGTCGAACAGACGTCTGGAATGGATTCTGTTCAACTTCCAAGGTACGACTGTATAGGAAGCTTCCAAGCTAGACCATGGGTCTGTCTAACTCAGTACTGTCTACATGGGCCAACAGCAACGCTCCAGGACTTCTGGTAGAGGGTTTTTTCTAGCCCTACCTGGGACGGCAGTGAATGAACCTGAGACCTCTTGCATGCAAAGCAGATGAGTTATCTACCACTGAGTTATAGCCCTTTACAAAATTCATTTCAGAACAAATGGAAAATTTGGCTGAATGTGTACCTCTTAGTACAGTTTTCAGATATGTTCTGAAATTAATGCAGAGAGAAATGAATTATCGAGTCAGATGTGGAACTGCAGCTCATGCCCATTTGTTCTCCTATCAGAGGCGTGAGGGAAGCACTGTAACCCAAAGTGTTTGTAACCTGAGGTGTTTGTAACCCAAGGTACCACTGTAAATCGCTTTATCTTTACAAATGTAGCTGAGTCCTGTATCTAGTGGCCATCATTTAGTGCCTCCCAGAATGCCCTGGATGTTGCATGGTTCTTTTAGAGGGGAAATGACAACTACTAGTGGGGGCCACCATTTCCCCCCTTCAGAAATGCTGAATTGGGGAGGGGTCTGAAAGGGGGGGGGGTCTTTTGGAATGGCTCCAGAATCCAGCTTTGCTGCTGGATTCCAAAATAAAACTATTTTTTATTTTAAAAAACTGTTTTAAAAAGAACAAAAGAGGAAATGATCGATGAAATGAATACAAAATACAGATAAACAAACAACTAAATTAATACCAGTATGGTGTAGTGGTTAGAGGGGGCTAAGCTAGGATCTGGGAGACCTGGATTCAAATCCTCCACTTGTTGAGCAACCTTGGACTGGTCACAACCTACCTCCCAGGGCTGTTGTGAGGATCAAGATGGGGAAGAAGGGGGAACACTATATGCTACCTTGAGCACCTTAGAAGAAAGCTGGGAATGTAAATCTAATACTAAAGTTAAGTTAAGTTAAGTTGTTAAGTTGTTAAGTTGTTAAGTTGTTAAGTTGTTAAGTTGTTAGTTAAGTTAAGTTAAGTTAAGTTAAGTTAAGTTAAGTTAAGTTAAGTTAAGTTAAGTTATAATGGAACAAATTAGGATCCGGGGAAAAAACCCCAAAGTGATAATGAAATAGAAGAAAAAGTATTGCAGATTACTGATACAAAGCAGTTCAATCTACTGCTCTTTTGATCCACCCATCCAATTATAGTTCCACTTGATCCCAATCAGCTAATAGGTTATGCTTAACAGGGAGAAATTGATTGACAAGTACTCAAAGGCTGCATACGCATGCCATTTTATTCTGGAATCAATAGGGACTGAGTACTTGTTTCATTGACATTGTCCATGCACAATCTAGATTTAGTACGTCTTCTTTCTTCGTTTTTTCTTTTGCCTTGGATGGGCAAATGTTTCTTGAGGAATTGGTTTCATACTGAAAATAAAAGCTCATTGCAGATTGGTCTTGCATTACTCCACAGCATGTCCATTAGAATACAGGTGTAGGCAGGGCCGGCAATAGAGGGAAGATGCATCCACACCTGTCCGATGATACTGTGCAGGTGTGGGCATATACCAAGATCACAATCGCCACTTCCTCCTTCATTCACCTCAGGCAGGTGCAAAGAGGAAAAGGCATGGCTAACCTAATCAAGGGGAGGGTTTTCAGATGTATATCAAGTAACTGCACCAACCCTTGTGGGCAGCAGGATCTAGACTCAGCAGCATGTTGAAGATGAGCTTGAATGACTCAAGATTGAGAAAAACTTCATTTTTGTGTTGCATAATGTGTATGCTGCCCAAGTCAGCTTAAACCATTTCCATAGTTTGATGGGTAGTTAGTTAGTTTTAAATGTAAGCTTCTTTGAACTTTTGTATAAACAACGCGGTATAACTAAGTATAACTAATTAAAATTTGAAATAATAAATTATATGTAATTCTACCTGCTGAACTCCTTTTTGTTTTCAATAGCCACATGCAGGTGTATGATCAGGAGTGAGAAGCTGACCTATGTCGAGTTCAGTCAATAGATACATCACCACCAGGCACAGCTCATGCTAATTATCTACCTGTCTCTCTGTCTACAGAGAAAGCTATCTGAGCAGGTACCACCAGATGACATAAGACAAAGTGCAAATGCACATGGTTGTATCCAGTTAAATCCTGCTCCCAGCAGACCTACTGTAATTAATGCTTTTGACTCAGGTACACACTTCTGCTAGCAATTTTCCCATATACAATGCATTTGTGTATGTCATTTTTCTCTAACATGTTCATTTTTAATGCACATTCCCCCCCCCATATATGCATTTTTTTGTTGCTGTTGCAAACATTGGCAGGAGAACAGCCTTGCAAAATGCAAATTCTGAATGACAGCTGCATTTCGGTTCATGTCGTGGTCCAAGAAGAGCAAATTCGGTAGCTTCTTGTTTGAATGCAAACATCCCTAGCAAAGACCACAGGCCCACTTTGCCACCCATTGTGGACCAGCCTCTATTAGGCACACCCCTCTGCACCCACCAGTGGTATCCTGATTATTTGGTTGGCCTCTCTCTCTTTCATGGCAAGGACTGAGAATGGGAGGGGTTTCTCCAACATGCCAGAGCAAGCACCTTTGCTCAGAGATCCCAAAAATTCACACTGAGTTTGCTCCTTGCATGGATCTGCTGGGACAAGTTGGCTTGAGGTGGAAGCCGAGAATAACAAGACCTCACTGTTGAAAAATCTAGAATACCCAGCTCCAAAAAAAGAAAAAGAGCTTTGAACAGGTAAAGACAATGGCAACCTGACACTGAAAATTTAGCAAGTGATTGCACAGCCCATCATTTACCCCCTGCCACATTGCTATTAGAGCCTCTGGGGCATAAAACAAAATTGGCAACCCTCCTTGTTAATGTTTGGACATCTGGTGGGATATTGGTGTAGTACCAAATCTCCCCTCTGCCTTGATCTGGAAAGAGGCATGGGTCAGTTGTAGAGCACATGCTTTGCATGTAGAAGCCCCCAGGTTCAGTCCCTGGCATCTTCAGGTAGGGCTGGGAAAGACCCCTGCCTGAAACCCAGAAAAGCCACTGCAAGTCCGTGTTGGCAATACTGAGCTGGATGGAGCAATGGTCTGACTCAGCTGAAGGGAGATCCCCATGATGCAGAATACTTTCCTCTTCCACTCCCTTCCCTTTCCTCCTCATCCCATTGTGCATCTGCATGCTTTGTCAACTTCAAGCTTCTAGTCCATAGTTTCTAAACCCTCAACACACCCACCCAACAGAGTACACAGCGGAAGTGCAAATGCCATTTTCCTAGTGGAAAGACTCCAGTTTTGAAATGCAATGCTTAAGGGGTATGGTAGTTAATCTTCTGGGCTTCACAAAGTTCAAGCCACTGTCACAGACAGACTCCAGATTTTGGAAAAAAAAGTGTGAGGAAAAGCCCAACTTATACTGACACTCCTCCTAATTTATACAGTTCGCTTGCTTTGTTGCCTGATTAATTTTTGTCACATTCCAAGCCCATCAGTCCAAAAGTTGCACAAGAGCAGTAAATTTTGAATAATTGCTTTCATGAAAACTAATAATTCTCCCCCCCCACTCCTTTTGTGCCAAAGAAAAAGCATTCTGTATGGAGTTCAAGGTGGAGTCATTTGAGGACATAGGAGTGAACTCCTAGGGGCCAAGGTCCCTTCTGCCCCCCAATAAAATACTTGAGGGGGCTGCCCCCCAAGTTGATGGGTATTGTCATTCAAATCATGTGCATCTGCTGTTTCATGTGATCGATTTTGTGGGGTGAGGCTTACCTGGCCCCCACAATATTTTATTCAAGTTGGCACCCCTGTTTGAGGGGCAGTTTCTGATGGGCTCTACATCCCTTGTATTTACCGAACATGCTGAGATAAGGTGATTGTTCTTTCAGTGTGTGAGGGAGGTGGGGGCTGTCACAGGGTTTTGCTGGTTATTCCTTCCCCACAGGGCTGGCCCTATACATTTTGGCACCTGAGGCGAACCACAAAATGCCCCCCAGCCAGGGAAGAATGGGGTGAATGAAGAGCTACACCAGGAACAAGGGTTGTGGTGGAATAAAGATCTGCATCAGGGGAAAGGATGAAAAATTAAGATCTGCATTGGGAACAATGGGGTGGGGGAGAAAGAGAGAAATAGATAGATAGATAGATAGATAGATAGATAGATAGATAGATAGATAGATAGATAGATAGATATAGATGATAGAGTAAAAATCTACATCTGGATCAAGGGGAGTGGAATCAAATCAACCATACCCGGTGGTTGAAGTGGGAACCAAAGGCTGTTGCAGTGGAGGGTAGCACTTTTAATCACACCAGGTGAGTGCAGAGTCCTGAGGACAGCCCCCGCCATTTCCTCCCTATGAGTGGGAGGAGACCGACAGTGCCTCCTAGTCACCAAGTGTCCATTGTAGAGACAACATGAGGGGTGTCCTGCCAAGGAAATCACAGATCTGGTCTCCCAAGGAACGCGTTGCAGCTGTTGTTTCCAGAAGCAGTAGCAGCGGCCGATGCATTCCTTGGAGGCTGGATCTCCTGCCCCTACGGATCCCGCCACCTGAGGTGGTCACCTCACCTTGCCTCTTGGGTGGGCCATCCCTGCCCCCCTACCCAACATGCACAGCGGGCATGACCCTTCCTAGCTGCTTGTTAAGTCTCTACTTGGGAGGGCTACTTGCACCCATCAATGCCTGTCAATGCGCTCCCTCTCTATGCACAAGGGACCTGAGGTTCCCTTTCCATGCTCCACCGAGCAAAACAATAGGAATAACCAGCCACATAAATCAACCCCAAAGCACCTTCAACAGCCAGTGGCCCATCCAGATTCCCTCCGAACGCGGCAACGCTTTGCATGTGCCACTGAAAGGGGATTGTTGTTTTCGAAGAATCTCTGGAGGCCTTGCAGGAGCTGTTGGGACTTGACGGGGTTATCAGAGGAGGCTTGTCTGTGTGGGGTTGTGGCAGCCTCCCATCCCAGCCCCCTCCAGGCTCTGAGCTGCTGCTGCTGCTCAAGAAAAGGTTTCTTCTCCGTGTCATAACATGGCATAACGAGATAATTTGTACTGAGCGGCTTAGCGTAAAGCACCTCCGCTGTCCCAGAACTTTTTCGTTTCCCAGACATGCTGGGGACGTGCCTGGGAATGTCGGCCATGAAAGGGATCCTTTGACAGGAGTCATCCATGTGTTTAACACCTGGCCAGGGGAGGGGGAAATCCCCCCCCCATAATCCCCAACCCTTCCCCAAAGGGGAACCCCGGAGGGATTATTGGACTCCTCACAAGTGGACAGTGAAGCTGGCAGGGAAACTGGGGAGAGGTTGGAAGCCAAGGAAGGGTCCTTTTTCACATAAATGGGTCAGCGGAGACATTAAGGCAGTTTCACAGGCAGGACCAGAGTTTGAGACTTTAGTTGACATCAGTAGGGATGCGGGAAATATACAGAAGGAGCCTTTTTTGGCAAATTGGTATAATAAAGCCATGCACTGGTTAGAGTAGCAGACTGGCGCTGGGAGAAACCAGGGTTCAAAATCCCACCTGGCCATGAAGCTCACTGGGTAACCATGGGCCAGACACTGCCTCTCAAACCAACCTACCTCGCAGGGTTATTGTGGGGATTAAATTAGGAGGGGTGGGAGAATCACCCACTTTGTCTTCTGCCCCGTCTGACACTGGGATGCGTCTCTTGAAAAGAATGCAGCCCTTGCATTAAAAAAACAAAACACTTTCATACCCCAGGTCTAGAAGTATGCAGATTACAGCATAAGGCATTGATTGATTGATTGATTGATTGATTGATTATGTTGTCCTTTACCTGTAGATCTCAGGGTGGTTATGTATAATGTATAATTCTCTTTATTCTCATACGTTTATGTTGGGCTACATCCTGGCTTCCTAACACATTTGAGTGTAAAAGCAACGGGCTGGCGGGTTGGTTGGAACCTGGACAGAAGCACTTCACACTGCAACATTTTATGGCAGTGCTCTGTTGTCTGTTGTTGGTGTCCAAGCTGTATATCCCTTCTTCCTTATTTGCAAATTCTGGGCAGCTAACAATTGTTTAATGTACGAGATGCTGCAATGATAAAATACCCAACATTCCATTTTTTTAAAAAAAAAGATTTAATTGCATCAAACTTCTTAAACGATACCTTAAAACATCATAAAAACCCAGTTTCCTAAATGCTTCTCTTATCATGTTCAATCTGCAGCAGCAATTTGTGGGCCACCGTGAGAGGCAAAACATGTACAACATAATTTTGCGCAAAGAAAATATGATATTTATGTTGGCTAGCCTGGTTCAAATTAATGATTTCCTGGCTTGTGGGGTATCTCTCCCCCCCCCCTTCTTCTCTCTCCTTGCGTTCCTGTTACCTGTGGCTAGTTGGAACCCACCATGGTGGTGACAGAATAGCATTTACGGTATATATAAAAAAGAGGAAGATAATTGTTAGGATTCCATGTCTAAGGATGAAAGGAATGTAAGATTCCCACCCCCACCCCCAAGTCATTGTTAGGGTGTGTATGTCTTGGTTGTAATTCACAACCAGGTGAAGTGAAGGCAATAACCCCCAGAGGCAGTGCTGACTCTAGACTATTTCACATCTGAAGTGAAAAGTCAAAATAACAGGGTTTCAAATTGAGTTGGTTTTTAAAAAATTAATTTACAGAATTGGTACCCATCTCAGCAAGGACAAATGCACAATTCTTTGAGAGAGCCAACGAGAACATAGATAGTGGTGATCTGGTCGACATAGTGTATTTACCTGGACTTTCACAAAACTTTCGACAAAGCACCTTGCCATCTCAGCAAGGACTATTGCACAGAGAAGGAAACCTTGCTTTTCTGGCATAGGGAGAGTCCTACTTGCATGCTGCCCAGAGGAATCTGGTTAGTTACTGTGAGGATGCTGGACTAAACCAGCCTTTGTTCCGATCCAGCAGGGCTCTCCTTGTAGGCTTATGGGGTTCCACCAAGTGACTATGGAGATGTAAGCAAAGCAAAACTTGAGGTTTTACCTGCCTTTTCTCTCTTAGGTACCACATTCTAAATCCTGGGATATTACCTGGAAGGGCATGTTTAGGCAGGTGATGAACATTCCTTGGGAGCTTTTGATGTGAGCTGGTGTTTTTAAGGGACTTTTTGGTGGTGCGTGTTGTTTTGGTGTTCAGGTTGCATTTTGCGGGGAGATGGGAGGAATGTTTTTGACAGCAAAAACATGCCCTGCCATGTAAGGACTAGTCAAGCCATGCACTTTGCTTCTAGAGGGAGGAAGCAAGCAAAGAGAGAGTAGCAAGAGACCATCTCTGAAGAAACAGGAGCAGGGATACCTTTTGTCAATCCCAAATGCCAGTGGTCTGTGGGGCCAGAGGCAAAAGTGGGTAGACCAGGGGATGGCATTGTTATCTGAAGGTTAAAAAACAACAACTTTTACCTCCCTTGTTCTAGACTAATATGCACAACCAGAACACAGTTATTCCCCAGATTTTGTGCCTCTGGTTTCTCTCTCTCTGAATTTTGTGGTGCAGTTCTCAACTATCAAATATGTTTAAAATGCATATTTAAGTAATTGCAGATTAATGGAAAACCAGGACATACTGGGTTTCTGAATGAACAGGAACAGACTGATCTGCCCACCCATGCTTCATCAGACATGCATAATAATTGCAGCTATTATCTTATTAAAGAAGTCTTACCTGTAACCAACTAATAGACTAGTATCACATTTGCATACATTTGGCTGGCAATAAAAAACAACTGCTCTGGAGCAAAAAAACAATTCTATTTTTGTTTTAGATTACCAGACATCATTTTAGAAGCCCGTATTTAGAAGTACTTGAGTCTGACGCCCAACTAAATCAGGGCACCTTCTAGGTCATCCAAAACGTGTGTGCAGGTGCTATTAAAAAATCGCTCTGATGCCGGGGTCATCAGCATTGGGATCTTTTGCATAGCAGCTGCTCTACCACTTAGCTACAATCGTGTACAAAAGGATCGTTTAGGAACAAATGAAAAAAAAATTAAGCAAATGAGGCCATTATCCACCCAAAAACCCTGTGAGATAGATTACACTGAGAGAAAGTTCTTGGACCAAGGTCATCTTGTGAATCATAGAATTGCAGAGTTGGAAGGACCCCCCCTCCCAGGGTCATCTACTCGAACCCCCTGCAATGCAGGAATCACACCTAAATCACAGTGAACTTTATGGCCAAGCAGGGATTTGAAGGCTGGATACTGATTCCCCAGGGAATCCCTCTTCAGTCTCCCTAGGTCACACATCCTCTTCTCAGCCCGTATCTGTCACTGTTCCTGTTTTGCCTCCTGAATGTTTGTTTGTTTTTGTCTGGGCCAAATGCATCCTTGAACTGCAAACTTTCTTCTCTGGATATAGGATAGACAAAACAACCAATGGTTTGTGCCGTTGCTCCACCCACTTTGGCTTCTAGACCCTCCCACTCCTTGCCCCAATGGAAAGCATAGGACCACAGGAAGCTGCCTTATACTGAGTCAGGCCATTACTCTACCTAGCTTAGAACTGTCCACACTGACTGGCAGCAGCTTTCCAGGATTTCAAACAGGAGTCTCTCCCAGTCCTATCTGGAGATGGCAGGGACTGAACCTGTGGCTTCCTGCTTGCAAGGCAGAGGCTCCTCCACTGAGCCGTGGCCCTTTCACCAACTACATGTTGGCCGTGGGGGAGAGACAACACAGACCACTCTAAGCCCCTTGGAGAGAGAAAAAGAGAGGGATGGGAAGTATAGCAACGCAAGTCAGTTTCAAAATTACTGGGAGCAGATGGGGAGCTGATTCCTGCTTTTCCAGATCCCATTAACCCACTCGGAGCCCATGCTGTTGACAATAATATATCCCTAATTATGACAAGGCAATATTGCAAGAACCTTTTTTCAGCTCAAGGGCCACCTATTCTCCATGGGGCCACATGCCAGGGGAAGGCGGGGCCAGAGGTAAAAGGGATCAAAGCAATAGAGGTGGATTGTACAGTGGTCTAGTTTCTGCACAGACGTCCAGGCACCCCACTCTGTCCTCCCTCAGCCTGGTAAGCAAAAGGCATTGCCAGATTTCAAGGGCACATTCCAGCCAGACCAAGTCACTCAAGGAGGATGCAGAGCAGAGTTGGTGAAGGGTGTGGCTCTGGGAGATTTTTTGAGGGCTGGCTAGAGAGGGCTTGAGGGCTGCATTTGGTCCTCGAGCCTGACGTCCCCCATCGCTACAATATTGTAAGACTGTTTTGGGTTAGTGGTTCCATTTTTGCTTTAAAAAACGTTTCCCTTGCTTTGTTGCAACCTGCCCAGGGCGAGAAACCCTGTAACAAAACAAGTTCCAGGCAAGGAGGGCCTTAGGCTGTGATTTATATCGTCATTTGCAAACATTAATGATGGGGCCCAATTAATGAGGGGTTAGTGGGCTGAAATCAGAGGAAGAGGTTGCGTGTCGAGACCCCGCAGCCACCCCCTCATTGGAAATAACTCACACAAGAACACAGATATTAGGTTTATGTTATTGGGCAAATTTTGGCCACAACTTTATTGAATTACAGAATGTGAGTGGTACTGGCTTAGGCATTGATTGGACCTGACTATATCTAACTCACACAACCCTAACAAAGTTGTGACGATTGCTACGAGGTAGGCAAAAAACAAGTGGCCAGTGCCAATTTGCCAAGTGGAAAAAATCCTACCAGGCCCCTTGGACAACCAAGGCGACCAACCGAAGTCCATAGCAAGGCCATTGCCTAACCTGCATAATAGGGAGGGAGGGAGGGCGACTGAGGAAGCGAGCCAAAGAGGAAATCCTCTGGCTCGCTCCTCAGTTTAAATGGACCCGGCCATGCCCCCCCCCCCCCGGCCAGTGGATTGGCTGGCAGGGCTCTGACGTGGCCCGGATCCCCCAGGCAATGGGGGATAAAGTTCCCCACCCCTAGTGGGGAGTGGGTGGCCATGCGGTCCACCACAACTCCTCCACACTGGGCAGTGGAGCAGGTTTCTCCTAGGTTGCACTCTAGGCTGAGCAGAAAGTAGACTGGGTTATTCTGCTGGATCTCTGGGTGATTTGAAGCAGATCAATAAGTGCTTTCCGGCTCCCAGCTGCTAAACAAAGGATGCCATCCTGGTCTCCTTCAAGATGAAGTATGGGTTATATATAGCCAATAAATAAATTAACAACCAAGTGACTTAACTGGAAACTCTTATGCTCAGACTGTGGAGGCTGGTCCATTTGGACAAACACCTCAACAATTCTTATTTTTGTTTATTTTTTGCATTTATATGCCACCTTTTCTCTAAGGAGTTCAAGGTGGGTTACATAGTTCTCCCCTCTTCCTCATTTAATCCCCGCAACAACCCTGTGAGGCAGGTTAAGCTGAGAGGCAGTGAGGGACCCATAACCACCCAGTAAAATTCATGTCTAAGTGGGAATTTGAACCCTGGTCTCCCAGTTTCTAGTCCAACACTCTAACCACTGCACTAAGCTGGGTCTCCTAGCTGATCTCTAACACCCTGTGTTTATTTCAGTTCGAGGGGCAGCATGGCCCGTCAGCTTCCTCTTCCTCTTTAATCTCAGTGTTGTTCTTATAGAACCCAGCAGGGAGGAGGTTTGGTGCAAAACTGGAATGTGTTGGCTCTGCCTGTCATCGGCTCTGGCTCCGCCTACTGTTGGGCTCCCTGCCTCCCACCCTACCAGCCCTAGGGGGACCAACTAGGCTCATTATGTGGCCAACAATACCAATTATGCATCTGGTTGTGAGATCTTGGGGAGGTTCTAGCTAAAGACAGAGTAGAACTGACTAGCCTGAAATGTGCCAAACCCTGGTCTAGTTATAAAAAGAAAACCATGCTCATTGTTTCGATTTCCCTCTTCCTTTATTGCAAGGAGAAAAGACCAGATCATTTCAGGATCATTACAGCTGACTGGTGTTCTTTGTTGTTTGGCCTTTTGATTTGGCAATTTTTCAAAGGAGCTGTCCCTGGTATTTGTCCTATATGGAGTGAAATGAAAACAACAGCAGCAGCTGATACGGTGGACATTGTGGCTGAGAAGAGGGTGAATGAGAGGCAATAAATAATCATTCTCATATTGTGAAGTATTGTATTATGGCTGACAACACCTATTCTGCATCTGGTTGGAAAAATCTTGGGGGTTCTAGTGAAAAAGCAGAGTAGAACTGACTAGCCTGAAATATGCCAAACCCTGGTCTAGGTGTAAAATGAAAACCAGGTGTAAGACACACTTTTGGGGTGACAGGGACAGATGATGGCTTTGCTATTTTTTATGCAAATGGATGTCCCATGCAATTAGGCACTTGGTTCGGATTCTTCAAATATGGGGAATTTTCTTTTCTCTTTCCTTTGAATGCATTATGTGTATGAAATGTTCACAATAGTCCTGTTAGCCCATCAGGACCAGCACCCTTTTCTCACAGTGGCCTACCAGATGCCCCAATGGGAAGCCCACAAGCAGGAGCTGAATGGAACAGCATTCTCCCCTCTTGCGAGCTCCAGAAACTGGTATCCCAGCAATTGCTTCTGAGACATGCAGGCGGAACATAGCCATCACAGCCAGTAGCCACTGACAGCCTTATCCTTCATGAATTTGTCTAATTCCCCCTTTAAAGATTTCCAAGTCAATGACCATCACTTCATTTTATAGGAGTCCTGTGCATTACAACCAGTTAAAGGCAACTATGGGGTGTTCATCTTGCTTCAGGCCGAGGAAGCCAGTGTTTGTCCACAGACAGCTTTCTGGGTCATGTGGGCAGCATGATTAATCTGCTTTTGGTGCATTGGAACACCGTGTCGGAAACCAGAGTGCACAGAAATGCTTTTTACCTTCCTGCCGGAGTGGTACCTATTTATCTACTTGCACTGGCATGCTTTCAAACTGGAGCAACAGGAGCTCACCCCATCACGCAGATTCGAACCACGACCTTCTGATTGGCAAGCCCAAGAGTCTCAGTGGTTTAGACCACAACGCCACCCGCGTTCCTCTTTGAATGATTCTTGAGAGACAGGGGATTCCACAGATTTCTTTTGGATATCGTTTTGTTATTCCTGCAGTGCCTATATCTATATATTGGATACATCCCTGCCCCAAAGTGGTGTCTTGCACAAAGTCAGTTGGATGCAAATCAATATGTCATAGTAGACCCTTCACTGTTTTTCCTAGACTCTCATGTCCTGAGCCAGCCTGGCCATCAAAAATAGATTAACAACATTTGCTTATTGTGCTAGGGCATCATACTCTCTCTCAGTTGACTTGGGGAGAAACACTTGCAGAGAAAAACTGCCTGGCCATTGCTCCATCTAGCTCAGGATTGTCCACAATGACTGGTAGCAACTCTCCAAAGCTATGGAAGGTGTTTCTCTGAGCCCTACCTGAAGATGTTGGGGATTGAACCTGGGACCTTCTGCATGCAAGGCTTTGAGCTCCCCCCCCCCACACACACACTACAGCTGCAGCCCATACCCAGTTGCCAGATCGGATCTCTCCACCTCCCACTCTGCGACCCTCAAAGTCTCTTCTGGCTGCCTCATAGCAAGATCCAACTCTCCTTATACTGTACATTGTAGAAAATAAAAGAGGGAGATAAGGCAGAGACAAGGCAATGAATATCTCTCTCTCCCCCCCCCCTTTAGTATTTGGAGAGCTGAAGGCTAGCCTTGCCTTGCCCAGAAATATTCCTTCAGAGAAATATCTCTGTGTCCGGAACCGCTAGGTGGATGTGTCTCAACAGAATCCCAACTGATAAGATCCCGTTTATCATCAGCTTTTGACACAGAAGTGTCTAGACTTGAAAAGCACAGGGAGGGGTTTGTCCTCCTTCTTTCTTAAAGGAAATGATCCAAACCATTACTGTTGTTTCCTACTCATTCCTATCCTCATCCCCCCCTAAAAAGCCACACCCCTAATTTTTCTTTTGTTAGGATGATTTTTTATTTTATTTTTTGGATTCCATTCTCCTCATTAGAGTTTTTCCTCCAGATGTGTTTGGGGATGCAGCAGTCAATGGATCCTAAGGAAACTGCTACCCTGGAAAGAGGGAGCAAGGCAAGGGGGGTGGGGGGAAAAGGAAAAAAAATTGCGCCCCGGGCTGCTAATTTCTCTGCGTTCCCTGAGCAAGCAGCTGCAAGGACCCCCTTCCCTGGTTTGGGCAGGTTTGGGCAGATAGCAGCGGAGAGGTGATAATAATGCGTCTGTCATTTCCCTTCGACATGTAGGATCTTGCAAACCGCAAATACCGTTAACCAGCTTGGCCAAATCTGTTAGGACGGATCCTGGGAGATGAGAGCACATGCCTACCGCAAAGCTTGGCTCCTTATTTTATTTTATTTTTTTCATTATTATGGATAAGAGCAAGACTCACCCACCCACCCAAAATCGGGGCGCAGAGGGTGGGGGCGGGAAGGAAACATTCTTGGAAGGAATTGTGGTCCAGAGCTGGCGGAATCTTTACACAATGAGCAGTAGGTTTTGCAGATCTTGCTACCCCTGACACGGACGGTGATGGGCTTGCTGGTTTTCACAGTGGCCGACCAGTTGCCTGTTACTTTATGAGAAGCCTGCAAAGAGGGCAACAGGGCTATCTCCCCACTTGTGATTCCTAGCAACTGGTATTTAGAGGGATCCTGCCTCTAACAATGCAGGTAAAATGTAGCTCATATCGGCTAGTTGCTAATGATAGCCTTATTCTCCACAAATGTATTTAACTCCCTTTTTAAAGCCATTTGGGTTGGTGGTCATCACTGATTCCACAGTTTATTCACTGCATGAAGAATTACTCCCCACCTCATGCATTTCCCCACTACTTTCACACCATGTCGGATTTTATACACTCCTATCCATTGTCTCTCAAACAGTCAGATAACAAAAGCAACAACAACTATGTCTTCTCTTATTTGCCTTTTATCTAAACTAAAAGAGAGAGAAGAAAACCCAAGACCAAATGTTGTAACCTTTCATCATAAGGGAGTTGCTCCATCTGCATGATTATTTTTGCTGTCCTTTTCTGAAAATTTTCCGTGCTCTACAATCTCCAACTATGCAATAGCCAATGGAACAACACAGCTAACGTGCACTTTTACAGTGTAGGGTAGTGGTGGGTGCATTTTGTAATGAATAAAAAGAACGAGCCATTTCATTTTCCAAATACTAGTGAAAATGAATGGACTTTGTTTTCCTGACTCGATCTGTGCTGGGTGAGAGTGCTTAACCATCTCTGTCCACAGTAGAGCTGATGTTAACTGGTCCTAGTAGCTTTCGATTTATTTTCTCAATTGCCCCAGTGGAAGGAAAAACAACATCAAATTAGGCTGAAACCCTAACTCCACTTACTTGGGAGCAAGTCCAATTGAATCTGTGAGGCAGAGGCCATAATGATCTTTAGGTAAAGGTAAAGGTAAAGGTACCCCTGCCCGTACGGGCCAGTCTTGACAGACTCTGGGGTTGTGCGCCCATCTCACTTAAGAGGCCAGGGGCCAGCGCTGTCCGGAGACACTTCCGGGTCACGTGCCCAGCGTGACGAAGCTGCTCTGGCCAGAGCCAGAGCCAGAGCCGCACACGGAAACGCCGTTTACCTTCCCGCTGGTAAGCGGTCCCTATTTATCTACTTGCACCCAGAGGTGCTTTCGAACTGCTAGGTTGGCAGGCGCTGGGACCGAGCAGCGGGAGCGCACCCCGCCGCAGGGATTCGAACCGCCGACCTTTCGATCGGCAAGCCCTAGGCGCTGAGGCTTTAACCCACAGCGCCACCTGCGTCCCACAGAATGATCTTTAAAGACATCTTTAAAACTTAAAGGTTTTCCCCCAAGCTTTCCTTTTTAACGCTGCTCTGTATAATGCTCAGTTTTATTCGTGATATGAAGTTTTGTCTTGTTTTTATCTAGGTTTTAATTTTTTTTGCTAAATTTTAATTTTAATGTTTTTCATAACACACTTCAATATTGCATTAAGCAGTATATTTTAAGAATGCGTAAATTAATAAATATGCGAGGAACAAAATGAATGTGACATTTATGAATGTGAGTTGCATTCAACTTTAATCCTATACAAAGCAGACCCATTGAAAATAATGAACATGCCGAATTTAGTTCCATTAATTTCAATGGATGCTGAGTAGGACGCTGTTGGTTGTCACCCTGAGTGACCAACCCAGTATCATTTCAATTAATGAGTAATAAAAGAAACAAGCCCTTTGATAACATACATGAATGGCCCTGTGAAATCAAAACCACTTTGCCTATAAAGGAAGAAACTTTATAGATATTGCTAGGTTACCAAGATAACAGCCCTGACTACTTTCAGAACAGACTTCACCAACCTAGTACCCTGCAAATGTTTTGGACTACAACATCCATCATCCCCAGCCAGAATGGCCATGCCCTATTTCGCACCTTCCTTGCATGTTTTTGCCTTTCTGGAATGTGTCATTGAACTCTGACTGTGCTTCTTGCTTGTCTGGATGGAAGATAGGGAGTTGTGTGTGTATGCAGAAACTAGTCTACTGTACAAAGGTGAAATTTACATTCGTTGCGCCACCCAGTATAGCCACTGGAGCAACCCATTATTAGCATGTGGCCCTTGGAAGGTTGTCTGGAAGGAAATGTGGCCCCCAGGTCAAAAGAGATTCCCCACCCCTGCTTTATATGGACAAAACTTTCTATCTGCCTGCTATGGCACTGATGTCAACAAACCCAGGTTTAGAGCGCAAGAAGGTGAACAACTATTTCCCCTGCCTACTGATTTTACAGATTGTGAAACTGAGGTATGGGGATGGGTCCCAGAGGGAGCCTGTGTTGAATTCACAGAATCACTCCAATGCGAGGAAAACAAAGCAATTAAAATTAGTGTTGCATTCAAATATGCGAGACTCTTGTCGAAATCTGGCATGAGTATTTGTGGGAGTTTATGGTTAATGCTCTTAATCTGGCCTTAATGCAACAAGGGATCATCTTTGATCCTGCCCATGCAATTGGAGAGCCTCAACAAGCTAAAGGGGGAGGGGGAAAGGCAGGAATGCCTTCCAGGTGAACTCAACAACAAGAAAAGCAACCATTGCACTTGGACTTCTAGCAGTCAGTGAGGTTCCTTGCTGAATTGGACCAAGGGGCTATCTTATCCCTACACTGACAAACCAGATGCCTCTGTGAAGCTCACTAGCAGGGCCTGAGTAAAACAACACTCTCCCTACTTGTGATTTGCAGGAACCAGTATTCAGCGTCCTGCTGCCTCTGAAATGGGAGGTAATACACAGCCATCTTGATAAGCAGCCATTGATCACCTGCAGTTTATCATTATTTCTCCTTTAGGGCATCTTCAGATAGTCAGTATCTCATTTAGGGCATCTTCTGATAGTCAGGGGGGCTTCAAGCACATACCTGTTAATTGGGGTTTGCACGGTTAAATTGGAGTCACCTCTAGCACAACAAATGCACTTTAAAAAAATGGCATTTGGCAATTAGGAAAGTGACAAGGAAATGGGATCGAAAGGCATGGGATGAACAAACGACCAACACAAAGATGTGTAAACACCGTGCAAGCAAATCAGCAGAAATGCTTGATGTCATATAACAAACACTCAATAAAGGCTGGGCAGCAGCAGTGACAAACCTAGACAGCATCTTAAAAAGCAGAGACATCACCTTGTCAACAAAGGTCCGTATAGTTAAAGCTATGGTTTTCCCAGTAGTGATGTTTGGAAGTGAGAGCTGGACCATAAAGAAGGCTGATCACCAAAGAACTGATGCTTTTTAATTATGGTACTGGAGGAGACTTTTGAGAGTCCCATGGACTGCAAGAAAATCAAACCTATTCATTCTGAAGGAAATCAGCCCTGAGTGCTCACTGGAAGGACAGATCCTGAAGCTGAGGCACCAATACTTTGGCCACCTCATGAGAAGAGAAGACTCTTTGGAAAAGACCCTGATGCTGGGAAAGATTGAGGGCACAAGGAGAAGGGGATGACAGAGGACGAGATGGTTGGACAGCGTTCTTGAAGCTACAAACATGAGTTTGACCAAACTGCGGGAGGCAGTGGAAGATAGGAGTGCCTTGCGTGCTCTGGTCCATGGGGTCACGAAGAGTCGGACATGACTAAACGACTAAACAACAACAAAGGGTTGCAGCCAAGGAAGTCATACTCAGAGTAGGCCCACTGAAATGAATGGACTGAGGTTAGTCACATCAATTAATTCCTGTGTGTCTGCAATGAGTAGGACTAACGCGGGAGACAACCCAGTCAAATCTCTCCCTTGTCTGTGCAAGCAAATCTGGATGAAGGCTCAGTAAAGAGGGTTACCTGGAGGGGCCCAAAGACTCTGTTTGCTGGATAAAAATTGGGGTTGCATTCACAGGGCAGTTTATTCCATTTTGCACGACATTTCCTCAACTGTCAGGGGCAGCGCATGATGCTTGAGGTACAGCTCCACCCATTGAGCCGCCTGCCATGCCACCTACACAGTGCTGCCTCTGCCATTGGCATTGGTGCCAATTTCCAGTAAGATCTTCCCAGAAATTGGCACCACTGCTGGTGCCACTTTTCTGCTGGCACCCACAGAGCTTCCACTGCCTGAGGCAGCTGCTTCGCCCTGTCTAATGGGTGGGCTGGTCCTGCTAACTCTTTTTTTCTTCCAATATATTTTAATAAATTTCCATCAATTTCACATAAACATTCCGATACATGACAATGTAACATATACACTCTAATATACCACGATTTTTTTGTTTTGTTTTGTCAACTTCGCAATCCCTTTTCCATTGTGTTTTTTTTTATTTCTCCCCCTTGCAGCACCCTATCTTCTATCTTTTATATCATAACAATGATTCAATAATCTCTAATTCCTTCTGTTGCTCATAGAACAAATCCTGCGAGCGAATTCATCACACTATGGCCCTGCTAACTCTTGAAATTTCACACAATGTAGAAGTCACTTCCAGAACTATAGAAAATATAGTGCAAGTTTAGCACTCGTTTCCATATTATCTGCAAATGAGTTTTTTTTCCTGGAAGCAAATAACACGAAAATGAGCACTAAAGTTGCACTATACATTCCTCTATACTTCCAGAAGTGGCTTTGATGTTGGATGAAAGCTAAAATTTAATGTGGAATGTTACAGTAAGGGGAAAGTTGTGACAAACTGTCATGTGAATGCAGCCTAGTTGAGACTAACAAAGAGTCTGAGCTATAAGGCTGCTTCACATGAGCACTTTTAAACTGGAAGAAACCAATGCATGTGCATGATAGCGATTGCTGGATGGCTGGAAATAATCCCCCTTTCCTTTTCCTCTCCATTCATTTTCCCTCCTCCTCTTTTGCCCACTTCATCACTCCAAACTAGGGTTTCCATATTTCAAATCTGAACAGAAAAGTTGTTGGGCTCGAAAATATTGACATTTTTGAGCTATTTTTTTTTTAGGGGGGGGCACACCAAAAATGATACTGCCAACATGGCTTGCCATAGTTTCAGCTATTTCTGCCCAGACAATGTTTCCGATTGCCAGCTACATCCAGGAAATTCCAGACACATGGCAACCCTACTCCAACTTTTGGTCTGAATTTAGACTTGAAGCATCTCGAGCAGAGAGTTACATTTATTAAGTGTAGTTTACGCTGATGGCAGAATATAAACAATGCAAGCTAGACATGTTCATTACCCCTTCTTTTGCCCAAACCAGGAGATAGTTTGGGTTCTGGACTATACAAGGCCACTTCCTTGCAGAACACCTAGGCAGCTCCCAATGGGAGATCATGATAGAGTTGTATGCAGTTATGTGGAGAAAGAGGATGGGATGAAGTTCGCCCTCTTCCTCTTGTAATACTAGGACCATCCGATGGAGCGGAATGCTGAAAGATTCAGGACGGGCAAAAGTACCTCTTCACACAGTGCATAGTTAAACAATGGAACTCACTCCCACAAGGAGCAGTGATGACCACCAACTTGAATAAGTTTTAAACAAGGGTTAGACAAATTCATGGAGGATACCCATCAGTGGCTACTCTCTGCTATGGCTATGTGCTGCCTCCACAGATGGAGACAATGTGTGCCTTTGGATACCAGTTGCTGGGAATGGCAGGGGATCACAGGATCATGGAACTGGAGAGTTGGAAGGGACCCCATGGGCCATCTAGCCCAACCCCCTGCAAGGCCAGAATCACTTTGTCAATATGGCCACCATCAACCTCTGCTTAGAAGCCTCCAGTGAAGTTTGCATTCCCTGCTGCATCTGGCTGTTACTTGTGGGCTTCCCACAAGCATTTGGCTGGTGACCCTGAGAGCAGGACGCTGGGCTAGGTGTCCATCAGGCCTCCTCCTCTCCTGTGTGCTTATGTCCTCACCTTCTTGCAAGTCTCCACAGCAGCATACAAGGCGTGGAGGGCCAAAGGTGCTTTTCTAACTTCAAGCATCCCCCATGCTTTTTGGGGGAGTGCTAAAGAAGGGAGGCAGCGTGTCCCACAGCTGCCATTGCTGCTGCCACGATTGGACTTGAGAAAAATACTAATTATCTATCAGTTACCAGCTGGCTGGCATGGCAAGGGGAGGGGAGGGGGGGCATGGGGCAGATATGGCAGCTGCGATCAGCTCCCGGTTTTGACACGTCCAGGCAGCTCCTGCAGGCAGACAGCCTGATAGCTTTGCACATGCTGTCGGGCTACTGACATGCTCCATCATGCCCATGGATCAGAGAGCCAGCTTCTCTGGCCTCCCACCCACTATGAAAATGAATCACAAACAGGAGAGTGGTGGTGTGGGGGGGGGGTTGCTGCCAGGATGTGGGGTTTCTATGAGTTGACCCAGGACCTCAGAGCTGAAGGGGAGCACCCACTGGTCCATTAGTCAGGAGGTCAAAGGACACTAGGAGGGTGTACCTGCTGCCTCTCAAGGGGGCAAGACTAGCCAGGCCCCCTCCATCAGCCAGAGAAGGAGCAGATGCAGGAAGTGGACTTCTCCCTCTCTGTCCCATCTGTCAGTTGCCCAGGTGCCTGCCTTCTTATTTAGACAAGCCTACCCAGATGTTTAGGAAGTTCGTAGGAGTTTCCATTTGTCTTTCGTCTATTATATTGCGGTTTTAACTTTCTGTATGTTTTGAATCATGGCTGTATTTATTTACTTTTTACTGATAAGTTTGTTTTTTATATTTTTGGATACCGCTTTCCCTACAATCAAGGGGTATATAATTTTGTTAAAAAAATAAAACTGAACAGAGGCATACTCTGGTACTATTATTTAGAGCATGGCGTCGGTAATACCAAGGTTGCAGGTTCGATCCCTGTATGGGACAGCTGCATATTCCTGCATTGCTGAGGGTTGGGCTAGATCAGGCATAGGCAAACTCGGCCTATGTTTTGAGACTACAATTCCCATCATGCCTGACCACTGGTCCTGTTAGCTAAGGATGATGGGAGTTATAGTCCCAAAACATCTGGAGGGCCGAATTTGCCTGTGCCTGGGCTAGATGATCCTCAGGATCCCTTCCAACTCTAGTTCTATGATTCTGTGATCTTAACAGCTGCAATACCAAAGCTAATGAGAAATTTCACCCTCTGCCTCTCAGGAGGAACATCATAGTTTGGGGGGCAACCAGCCAGGCACCATCCACCAGCCAGAGGACTAAGAGCGTACATGGTTGTGTGGATTTAGGGCATGCTGTTGCAATCTCTCACGAGTCACTTTGATTAAAAGGTTGGGTGTAAATCTCCTTAATCAAGGGTGGGGAAAATTTTCCTGCTTGAGGGGCCACATTCTCATCTGGGCAACCTTCCAGAGGCCCCACACTGGTGGTGGGTTCGGCCAGAGACAAAAGGGGCCAGATCAAGAAATGTAAAGTTTTGCCTTTGTAAAATAGACCAGTTTCTACAAGCACACATAAACACCCCTCTCTCTATTCTCCATCGAGGTCAGCAACAGTGATGGTCAAGGACACATTCCACCCAGGCTAAAACGCCCGAGGAAGGTGCTAAGTGGGGCTGGTGACAGATGTGACCTTGCGGAAGGGGGTATAGGTGGGGAAGGGGTGTAGCCTGGGGCAAGCCTTGAGGACCAGGCAGAGAAATCTGAATGGCCATATTCTGTGCATAGGCCTGAGCTTCACCACCCCTGCTCTAAACAAATACATTTACCCTATGAGGTCCTTGTCCAGGGGTGGATGATGATGATGAGGAGGAGAAGGATGATTATGGAGATGCAGCAGAAGCTGCTAAAGAGAGACCCAAGCAATCTTTTGCTGCAGCGGTCACCATGCCTTGAGGCTGAGGGCTAGCCATGATAAGCTACCCAAGACCTGAGTATGCTCAGAGCACAAAAGGGAATAGTGGTTTGTAATGCCAGAACTTTGATTGGCTGGCAGAGGGGAAGCCTCTGGATTGGGCTGCTATAAATACCAGGAGCTTGCATGGCAGTTGTGAAGGTGTCTGTAGGAAGATGCTAGGGATCAAACTGGAACACTTCTGGTGAGCCAGAGAACTGCAGGTTTGAACACTTCCAGAAGTCAGGGATGGGGAAGCTGTGGCATTCCAGCAGCTGTTCAACTTTAAGGCCTCATCTGCACCATGCAGTTAAAGCCCTATGGTGCCACTTTAAATGGCAAAGAATCCAGGGGAACATTAGTTTGCTAAGGATTCCGAGAGTTGTTAGGAGAGCCCTATGCCCTTCACAGACCTACAGTTTCCACAGTATTGATCCTTTTCTCTGGGAGCTACAGCCAGAGACAGGCAAATCTGTCTGTTTTGGTTTCTCACTTTTGCACACATTACCTGTTTAGATGCATTATTTATTTATTTATTTTATTTGCATATTTTACTCTGCTGGAGAACTGCACTATAAAATTTAGAGAAGTGCATATTTCGAAGGATGGCTGTTGTTTCAGTTCACCCGTTTGTTTCAGGGAGTAAATAAGCTCGCTTTTAGATGCGAACAGAAGTGGCTTTCTTCTCCATCCTTACTGATTGGTTCTCTGTTTCTGACTCTCTGGTTAATTCATTGGCTACACCCTCCTGGTCCTCTTCACTCTCATCTTGGACAGCTGCCTGCAGCCAAGGTTCAGTGAGGTGGCTGCCTCTGGTGACAAATGAAGAGAAGCAGAAAATGGTGGCAGCACGTTGGAAAGAAGTCCTGTAGATGCCACCCACAGTCTGACCTCCATCGTTTAAAGCCCTAAATGGCCTTGGTCCAGTATACCTGAAGGAGCATCTCCACCCCCATCATTCTGCCCAGACACTGAGGTCCAGTGCCGAGGGCCTTCTGGTGGTTCCCTCGCTGTGAGAAGCCAAGTTACAGGGAACCAGGCAGAGGGCCTTCTCGATAGTGGCACCCGCCCTGTGGAACACCCTCCCACCAGATGTCAAAGAGAAAAACAACTATCAGACTTTTAGAAGACATCTCAAGGCAGCCCTGTTTAGGGAAGCTTTTAATGTTTAATAGACTATTGTATTTTAATATTCTGTTGGAAGCCGCCCAAAATGGCTGGGGAAGCCCACCAGATGGGCGGGGTATAAATAAATTATTATTATTATCCTCCAAACTAGTCTGCTGTCCCATCAGCATAGCTGAAATAAGAATCAACTGTCCCCCTGGCCTGATTATGTGAATGTAATTGGGGGAAGGGCATCTTATCCTTTCCCTCATGAAGCAAAATGTCTTGGGTTAGCACTGTCCACCTCTCCTTTGTGTATCTTCCATTTATTTTAGTGAGGTTTATGTCAAAGAACTTCCTCATCATTGAAAGAGCCCTACAAAATCAGGCCAATAGCCTACCTGGTGCATCATCCTGTTTTCCTACTGGCCAAGCAGATACCTCAATGGAAAGCCCACAAGTTGGACCTGAGTGTAATTTCAACTCTCCCTTCCTGCAGTTCCCAGCAACTAGTAGCCATTGATAGGCTTATCCTCCATGTATGGGTTGAAACTGTTGTAATATGCAGTTACTGACTCACACTTGTGTGCATGAAAGGGTTTTTGAGACTTCTTTTTGTCCATTTGTTTTTTACTGAGGGGGATAGGTATCAACCACCATTTTTTTCTTTTCTTCCCCATCCACCAGGTTTGTGTTCAAATCTCCAGAAAGGTTTTATTCTTATTATCAAGCAATTTTTTATTTTATTTTTTGCAATTTTAGTGGGGTGTGTGTGCGTTTCCAGCATTCTGGGAAAACTTGTTTTTTAACCATGACAGCCCTGAATCCAATGATCTGTCATAATTCCACCCTTGCAAAGCTTACAAACTCCACTATTGTCCATTGCAAAATGAGATTGGAGATCCTTTTTAAAGGTAAAAGGCATATTAAATCGCATTGAGATTCCCAGACCCAAAGCCAATGATAAGGAAGCATGCCAATGGGACACAGAAAGCAATTCTGCCATGGGGATTGTTATGCAAAGCCTAGAGAATTGCCGGCTGATCCATCTTGAGCATTGTGAAACTGCAGCTGAAGCTTTAAGAAAGCTAGAATTTCCATTTGGATTTGTTAGCAAGAGACATCAGGCAAAATGGGTGCTAACACCAACTGACCAGCTGGCCCTAACAGGCTTTTTTTAATGACAAGCAAAAGGTCTCAGTTCTGATCAGCTCACTAGGAGATAATTTTGATGCTTTTGCAAAAGTGTTGTAATGATGAGATGTCCTGGACAGAGCCATGGCATTTCTGAAAGAACACTGCTCCCCAAAGGATGAAGCGTTCCTTCCGTCACAAAGCGAGCCTTCTGACTCAAATGACTTCTCCCATTCCAGGGAGAATGCCCTGGCCAAGAGAGAGCCTCTTACTTGCTTCAGATGTGGGTAAGAGGGGCACAAGGCCAATGTGTGCTGGAGCAGCAACCCTACCCATGAGGCAACACATTCTAGACAACAATGGGGGAAGCCCCAGAGGAATGTGAACAAATAGAAGGAGACAGGGCAACATGAGCAATATGCTCTTACAGGATCCCTCGCAGGATTATCAACAGTGGGTGTTCTTCTCACCGTTCCCATAACAGGAATTCATTTAAGAGTCTAGAACCCAAGAGCAGGAACATTCTGATTTCCAACAGTGATGCAATGGAGATCCAAAACAAGGGATCCAGAACGTTAAGACTCAGAGTAAACGACAATCCAAGAGGCCAACAATGTGGTTGATGTTTTCGTACGCTCCAAGTCTGAGCTGCAACATGCTAAACGTCTCTGCATTAGACAAGAAAGAGTTTGCAGGGCACTTTGAGAAGAACAAATGCCATGGAGTTAAAGATGGTGTCTTGTATGCTGAAGCAAACTTGGAACTCTCTTCCAAACCTCTCTCTCCAACATAAATTTATTTGAAGGCCATCCAAGGTGGTGGCCATCATTATCTCTCATGGGAGCAAATTCCATAGTTTAACTATGGGCTGTGTGGAGAGGTATTTTATTTTGTCTGTCCTGAATCTTCCAGCATTCAGATTCATTGGATGGTACCAAAGATCTAGTAGAGGAGGAAGCACTTCTTTCTGTCTATGCCATGCATAAATTGCACACGCCTCTGTCATGAACTCCCTTTGGAGCTGCTCTGCTGTTCTCCAAGGAAGCCAGATTTGTGTGGTCAATCGCCCAAGCCCATCCTATTGTCTTCAGAAGGCACAGCCTTGCTCCAGCAGGTGCTCTCTGGGAACCTGAGTCCCTCCCAATCTTTGCTGAAGAGTTCCAGGGAATTCACCCCCTCAGCAAATGTGATGAAGCCCCCAAGAACACAAAGCTGAAAACAAAACAAAAAAGTGTGGGGAAGAGTACCAAGATGAACCAGAATAACAGAAGGGAACACCCAGGCGCCGAATGATATTTTAATTGCTAAACAACAACAATGAGCCACTATCATCTAAAAACATTCCATCGCGGAAGTAATACTAATGCTAAAACATTCAAAGTCAAAATTTATTGACTCCTTCATACATGCTAGCTTTTTCATTACAGGATTATTTCAGTACTTTGAGAAGCGGATAAATAAAGACAGGATTTATTAAATCTATTTAATTTATTAAATTAAATTTGGAATGTCTTGAGTAGCATATATAGATTTTTGCAGGACACAGTCTCATATATATATATATATATATATATATATATATGATGTTTCTTCTGGGGGAATGCAGGGGTACACATACCCCTAAACATTGTGTGTGTGTGTGTGTGTGTGTGAGAGAGAGAGAGAGAGAGAGAGAGCGCTTAGTAGCAAAATTTTGCATTACATTTTGCCTCTCTGCAACACTCTGCTGATGGGGCATCTGGGGTACTTCAAGACTGCCAATATTTTCAGGTAGGATTCAATCGCACACTACCAAATCCAGGTTGTGCAATTAAAGTTGATTTGCACAGCAAACCACCCGCCCCACCACCCCCAATAAAAAATTATGGAATAAGGAAAGTGACCAGAAAATGAAATGGAAAGTGTGGGATAATAATTGCTTGATGTAACATCTTATAGCCTCCCTGCAAACAAATCATAATGAATGCAGAATAAATAGTTCATCTAAAGGTGATCCTAGTTGAACCCCTATTGAGTTATAGAAATTCAGAGCCCGCATCTCCCTATCAGATAGCTGTCCAGTAAGTTCCAGCTGATAAAAAAGCCCTGGGCAATAGGTATAGAATCACAAAACTACAGAGTTGGAAGGAACCTCAAGGGTCATCTAGTCCAACCCTCTGCAATGCAGGAATCACAGCTTCAGAATCCCTGACAAATGGCCACCCAACCTCTGCTTAAAAACATCCAATGAATGAGAGTTCACCACCTTCCAAGGTACTTTTCTCCACCATCAATCAACTCTTACCACCAGAAAGTTCTTCCTAATATTTAGCTGGAATCTCCTTTATTGTCATTTGAATCAATTGCATGATGTCCTCTCCTCTGGAGCAGCAGAAAACAAGCTTGCTTCATCTTCCATGGGGCATCCTTCAGATATTTGAAGATGCCTATCATATCACCTCTCAGTCTTTTATTCACCAGGCTAAACATGCCCAACTCCCTCAACCGTTCCTAATAAGGCTTGGCTTCCAGGCCCTTTGTCGTCATGGTCACCCTCTTCTGCACATGTTCCAGCTTGTCAATATCCTCCTTAAATATATTTCTCTTCAGAGTAGGAGCAAGGGAGACAGTGGCCTTTGGAAGATCTCTACTCTCCCCTAGGGACTTTCAATAATCAATTCATTCTGGAGGTCCGTTCTTAACCTGGAACTGTTCTTAACCTGAGGTACCACTTTAGCTAATGGAGCCTCCCGCTGCTGCCGTGTCACCGCTGTGCAATTTCTGTTCTCATCCTGAAGCAAAATTCTTAACCCGAGGTACTATTTCTGGGTTAGTGGAGTCTGTAACCTGAAGCTTCTGTAACCTGAAGCTTCTGTAACCTGAGGTACCACTGTACAGGTATCTCTGCCCTAGAATGGGAGGCCCCTACAGCATTCATTAATTTCAATGGGTCTACTCTGAGTATAGCATACTTGAAAGCAACTCTGGGTGGTAGTAGGGGTGGTTTTCTCTTCTGGAAGCACAACCTCTCTCAAACCACCAGGAGGCTGATTATCCCAAACTGCACATTGAGAAATGGAGAAAGATCTGCTTTGGTCCATAGGATTGACTTGGAGAATCTATGTCCAAACTCTTGTGACATTACTGGGTTGCCCTGGACAAGCTGTTATCTCAACTCAGCTTTACCACCAGAGGCCCATGAACTTACAGTGGCTAGAAGCTCCTTTAACCAGATGTGCCAGCTTAACTATAGTACATCAGGTGGTGGTGACCTCCGTACTGGATAACTGCAATGCACTATGTGGGGTTTCCCTTGTGCTTGACCCGGGAACTGCAGATAGAGCAGACAGGAGTGAGGCCCTGTCAGCATGCAATACCTCTGCTCAGAGATCTGGAGTGTTTGCCTGTTCATTACTGTGTCAAGTTTAGGGTATCACAATTGGTATATAAAGCCCTTAACGGCTTGGGGAAAGTTTACTTGCGGGATAGCCTTAGCCCATGTGTGCCCAGTTGACCACTTCAATTAGCAGAACTGGCCCTGTTACAGACGCCACATAATACTCGTTCTACAATTGTAAGAAATCAATCATTTATTGTGGGAGCACCTACACTTTGGAACTCCCTGCCTATTGATACAAGGCAGAGAGGCCTCTTTTTGTCACCTGCTTGAAATATTTTTGTTTTGGCAAGCCTATCCAGACATGCAGAATAATAATAATAATAAATTGTTGTTATTATTATTTATACCCCGCCCATTTGGCTGGGTTTCCCCAGCCACTCTGGGCGGCTTCCAGCGAAATATTAAAATGCAACAATGCTGACAAGTGTTTTGATCTCATTTTAATTACCAATGCTAATTCTCTTTTAAATGTGTTTAGCATTACTTTTTAAAAAATGATCATTTTCCTATTTCTTGAAAACCACTACTTAGAGGTTTATTGCATTCAAATGGTATACACATTATGCTAAATAATAAATAAATAATGTGCAATCCCAGAAAAACTGATCAATGGACACTCTGTCCCTAGCAACACTTACTCAAAAGTATCCCCACTGATGGCAAAACAGTTTACATTCCAAGCAGGTCTTCTTGGGGCAGTCATCATTTCAGCCTAACATACCTCACAGGGTTGTGAACATAAAATGGAGAGGAAGAGCGCCGTGTATGTCACCTTCAGCTCCTTGAAGGAAAGGTGGGAGATTAAAGCATAGATAGATAGATAGATAGATAGATAGATAGATAGATAGATGATAGATATAGATGATAGATAGATGATAGATAGATGATAGATATAGATGATATAGATATAGATATAGATATAGATATAGATATAGATATAGATGATATAGATATAGATATAGATAGATTATAGATATAGATAGATGATAGATGATAGATGATAGATAGATAGATAAGCAAGCCATCATTGCACAGAGCAGGCAACATCTCAGATTCTGAACACAATTGCAATCATGTTCTATGCCTGTTTATTTGGAAGTATGTTTGGTGGGGCTTACACCCTGGTGAGTTTGTCTAGGCATCTCCACATTGAGATTGCAGCTGCCTAACTGTCTGCAGGACTATAGTCAAGGAGATGTGCATCCAGAGTTTGCGTGCATTTCCTCGGGAGTTGGGCTCCATTGAATTCAACGGGGCTACTCCCAAGTGCGAATGGGCAAAACCTGTCTGTTTCAGTTTCTTGCTTTTCCTGCCGCAAGCCCATGTTTTCTCCACATCAGTGCCCGAATTCCAATTTTTTTATATACTTCTCATGAAAATTCACTCGCATTTGTGAATTCCTGCTAGTTCTTGGTATGCAGTTTTCCTAACGTGAGCAGTTTTTGCAAAGCAGTTTCCCCACAGTGCAGCACATTTTGGTACATCATTTACACCAATATATGCACCCTTTATGGATATCTTTACGTCAATATATGCATTCTGATACACTGGAGAAAGACACAGCAAGATTCGGAGACATCCACATTCCGAAGGATGACTGTGTCTTGTTGCAGAAAGTACAGATTAGGTTCACCTTTAAATGCAAACTGAATCATATTTCTTTCCCCATCATACCTGGCTCCCAGGTACTGTAAGTGTGCTTAAGCTTGTGGTGAAAAATCAGTTGAAATCTTAATGCTAGACAGTAGCATGTAAGACTGGTGATGAGCTCATCCTAACACCTTCCAGTATGAGAAGAGTTTTGTGCGTGCCATTTAACTTGGGCTGGTTTATAAATATTACCACGATGATTTAACAGCTAGCGGAACACTTGCTACAATATTTGCATGCGTGTGCAGATAATGGGCTTTAATGCCTGAGTGCCAGCTCTCCTTTTAACAACCACTAGTCAGTGATCATAGAATTGTAAAGTTGGAAGGGACCCTGAGGATCAACCCCTCAATATGCAGCCATCCCATACGGGGATTGAACCTGCAACCTTGGCATTAGCAGCCATGCTCTAACCTGTTGAGCTATTACTAATCACATTAAAGTCTGTGCCATGAAAAGAAATCCTGCCCTCCTGTGGGTTCCTGGTCACTCTGGGCTGGGCTAAGGGAGTTCAGTTTAGGGAAGGGAAGCCTGGTGGTAGACCACCTGCTTTTCATGCAGAAGAGCGCAGGTCCTACAACCCTGCAGAATCACCAGGGGAGGCTGGGAATGTCCTCTGCCTGAAGCCCTGGGAAGTTGCTGCCAGCCAGTGTCAAAAAGACAGAGCTAGATGGACCAATGGTCTGGCTCGGTATACAGCAGCTGACTATGTTCCTGTGTTTTAAGGAAAGGGCTGTAGCTCAGTGGTGGAGCACCTGTGTTGAATACAGAAAGTCCCAGGTTCAATCCCCAGCATCTCCAAGGTGAGATGTTGAGACTCCTGTATGAATTTCCTGGAGAGCCACTGCCAGCCAGTGAAGGCAGTACTGAGTTAGATGGACCAGTGGTCTGATTCAGTCTAAGGTGGCTTCTTATATTCTGTGATGGAGGCTAGGCTTTGCCCAGAGATGGTGCCCTTATCAGCACCATTTTATGGGTTTGAAACAGCTATATGCTGCCTCCTTCATGACAGCTTGCAATAAAACTCAGAAATGCAATGATGACAGTTAGCGAATAGAATACTGAGAGAACAGTAATGGATAAGGCAGGCTGACCCACTCAAAATTACTACAATATTATGAAAGGCCTGAAGCAAAGGGAAACCCAGTAACAACCCTTCGAAGGACAGCCTGCAGAGGGTTGGGGTTGGAGCTGAGTCCCCAAATATCTCAGGAAAGCCTGCAGCATTTGTGGTCTGGCAATGAATTCCAAAGCCACGTGCCTGCCAACGAGAATGCCCTTGTACCCAAATAAACAGTTTACTTAGGAAGAGAAAGGTGCTATGGTGCCCTTGGCATTCTCCTCACCACTCAAGCTGCATTATCCTGACTGATAAGGATGAGTGAATCTGTCATCTTCAGCTTCTCGGTTTCTTTTCTTAGTCTTAAGTTCAGTTCTTCACATTTCGACATCAATTTCCTGATTATTATTATTCTCTCTCTCTCTCTCTCTCTCTCTCTCTCTCTCTCTCTCTCTCTCTCTCAAAAAACAAAACAAAACAAAACCCCACAACCAAACACCCAATAAAGGGCTCATGAAAATTCGCCATGATTTTAATGTGACAATCTCCTGATATACGCATGCTTATCTGCAAGTCTGCCTAATATACACATTTTTGCAAAGCAGTTTCCCCAAACAGAATACAGTTTTGCATGTTGTTTTCACTTAATGTCATGCATTTTCATGCATGCTTCTTCACCTCAGCCAATGCGCTTTTGCTGTCCGTAACTTGGCTGCCTTGAAAAATTCAAAGAAGCGCAAACAGGTAGGCTCGCCTTTAACTGTGAAGTGAATCAAGTTTCTCCTCCATCCCTACTGACAGGAACCATGTGGGAAGGGAGGCTGTGTGTGTCACAGGAGCAGCATAGAAGGATGCCTGTCTATGTACCATGTACCACATGTGTGGTGATCATTTGGAGACTGCTGAGGAAGGGAACTGGCTAAACCTGCTGCTTAACCTGAATGATACCAGAGAAGTGGGTTCAGACCCCTCTCAACCTTGATGCAGAAAGTGGCTAGTTTGCTTTGTCTGATAGAGCTCAGTGGGTGAGACTTTGAATGAAGACAGTTCTGAAGGCACGGTCTAAGAGTTACAGCCAACAGCGTGCTCTCCCCAAGTGTTGTTGGACTACAACTCCCATCAGCCCAAACCAGCAAGGCCAGGGTTGATGGGCATTGTAGTCCAACAAAATCTGGAAGGCAACACTTTTGGCTACTGCCAGTCTAAAGGGATATGACACAGCCAACTTGCCATACTTAAACAGAGTGGCTGGAGCCACCCAGAGTGGCTGGGGCAACCAAGTCAGATTGGCGGGGTACAATTAAATTGTTGTTGTTGTTGTTGTTGTTGTTGTTGTTGTTGCTATCAGGTCTGGTCAGCACATGGATGCATTGCTACATGGGAAACCCAGCCTATGCTGCACTAAGTTGTATGATCAGATATATGTGTAATAAGTGAACAGTAAATGCCACATCTGTTCAGCTATGCCCTGCACCCTTTTGCTTGCATTGCACCAGGTGTGATGGGATTTTGGAACTGGCTTGTTGAGAAAGAGGTCCCATATAATGGACATACCTGCGACCTAGCTCCAAAGTTGGACTGAAGAGCGAAAAAGGCAAGATGGTTGTACGGTGCATTGACACATCTGAAAAGTCTGCTTGCCCAATATGGGCAAATGCATATTTAAAAGAACGCCTATTGTCATGCACCAGCATTTGAGGAAAGGCCATAACTCAGTGGGTTGAGCACATGTTGAGCATGGAAAGGGGCTCAGATTCAATCCCTGGCATCTCCAGGTCCTTCAGAAACCCTGGAGAGCTTCTGCCCATCAGTGTAGGCAAGCACTGAGTTAGATGGATCAGTGGCCTGAGTCTGCACAAGGCAGTTGCTTAGGTTCTAAAATAAATAAATAAGATGGCAACCTATTGAGAGTGCATTCCTGGCTGGCAAATCCCCAGCTGAAGGACATGAGAAGCTGCCTTATACGGAGTAGGACCAGTGCTTTCCCCCCTAGAAAAATAGGTACTGGTACTCACCATGAAGTTGTTATAGTAAGTGCCACACTTTTTAACAACAACAAAAAAAAGGTGCTGCACTTGAGTACCCCTTGAAAAAAAGCACTGAGTAGGACAATTGGTCAATCTACCCTAGTATTGTCTTCTCTGCCTTGCAGTGGTGTTCCAGGGCTTCACTGAATCACAGAATTGTAGCGTTGGAGGGGACCTCAAGGGCCATCTAGTCCAACCCCCTGCAATGCAGAAATCTCAACTCAAGTATCCATGGCAGATGGTCATCCAACCTCTGCTTAGAAACCTCCAAGGAAGGAGAGTCCACCACTTTCCGAGGTGGTCCATCCCATTATCAAACCAGCTCTTACTGTCAGGAAGTTCTTCACAATATTTAGGTTAGAATCTCCTTTCTTGGAATTTGAATCTATTGGTTTGGGTCCTACCCACTGGAGAAAACAAGCTCTCTCCATATTCTATGCAGCAGCCCATCAGGTATTTGAAGATGGCTTTCACCTCTCAGTCTCCCCTTCTCCAGCCTAAACCTTCAGGCATGAGATTTACCTGGAGACACCAGGAATCAAACCTGGGACTTTCTGCATGCAAAGGGAAGCCGTTCCTCCACTGAGCTGTGGCCTTGCCCTCCAAAAGAGCCAAAAAACCCAAGCCATGCAACTTACTGTCCAGGTCGCAGATTTAGCCGTGCTGGATTGCTGGAAGGTGACCTCGAAGTGATGCGGCCCCGGGTAGTCAGTGTTGGACGGGATGACAGGCGCTGGGGACATGGTGTCGAAGGTGGAGCTGGGCTGCGAGTAAGGTGAGAGCGTCGGGACATTGGAGGCGTGCTCGGAGCTATAAGGGCTAGAGGAGGCGGCCCTGCTGTCAGTGCTCTGATCCATGCTGTTGTTTAGCAAATTAAACTGAGACTGGAGGAAAGGAAACGGAGGGGGAGGAGGATGGAAAGGGGGGGAGGAGGAAGGAAGGGATGGAGAGAAATAACACCGCCAGTTTAAACACATGGAAATCTCAACACACTCCTTTTTTTTGCAAAAGAAAAAGTTTTCCAGGTGTCTTGTTACAGGCACCTTTAAAGGGGTAGCCTCACTCCAGAGAAAACCAGCATGGGCCATTCATGGCTCAGCTTCTTATCTTTAGCCACTACACCACCCCCAATTCCAAACAAGCCACCACTTGTTAGAAAAAGAGAAGGATACTCTCTTTTTTGCCTTTTGCATTTTTTTCTAACAAGACTGACCTTGATCCAGGATGGATCACAACCCAGGATATATACATGCATGCATGCATGCATGCATGCATACATACATACATACATAATACATATAACAAATTTAGCAAAATGGAACCCTTGCATTTTGCCCTTGGGAAGAGCTAAAGGTTTTGTGATTTGGGCGCTGTCCATTCTGAAAGTGAGACTAAAGGCATTTGCATAAGTGACTGGCCCTCATGAACTATCTTTAGGTGTAGCTGTGGGTAGAGATAGAAAAAGATGTCCATTTCAGTTCCTCTCCTTTTTCCAGTCTTAAATCTAGATTGCACATTGCATTTTCCCCCCTTTTACATAAGACAGCATGAAAATGTATGTGTGTGCATTTTTACACACGTTTCTCCTTTTTTGTGCATTTTTGCAACACATATTTGCCTTCTGTGAGCATTTTTGCAAGCTGTTTCCCCCACCTTCCAATAGGATGCAAGTTTGACTGTTATTTTCACTAATACTTGCATGCTTGTTTGTATGCAGTCTTTGCTTGGAATATTTCATTGAAAATCTTCTCTTGGAGAAGTGCTCATTTCAAAGGAGAACTGTGTTTTGGTTCACATAGCAGTTTTGGGGGGCAGATTTGAGAAGTTTGTATTAAAATGCAGACCACATGAATTTCCCCTCCATCCCTGAGCCAAAAGTGAGGATGGGAGCTGCAGTTCAGCAACCTCTGGGTGGCCCATAGGTTCCCCACACCTGGAGGTGATGTCCAAGAATCCTTCCAGCTTTATAAGTCTATGGGCAAGTTTACTTGCAATGGGCTGCAGTGCATTCTCATCCACAGATGTAATGAATGAGCACAGCAGTCATCTGTGCAGAAGCATAGAACTATTAAGAGAACTGCAGCTGTGGCTCAATTAAAAGAGCATCAACTTTGCATGCAGAGCAGAGCTTCAAACTGTGACATCTCCAGGCAGAGCTGGGGATTTCCTCTGTCCAAAACCCAGGAGAGCCACAGCCAGTCAATGTAAACAATACTGAACTAGATAGACCAAAGGGTCTGGGCTCAGAATAAAGCAGTTCTCTACTTCCTTGTGCAGGTAAACTTGTCCAAAGAACTGGAAGCAGGTGATAATAGTCTTACACAAAACCCATCTACCCCTTTTCAGCATGAGGACTGTGTGCTGAAGGTCCAAGGGTTGTATGCCACACACACACACACAGCAGATATAAAGCCACACACAGGTCATGCCATGCTCATTGCCACTGAAGTGCTGGGCTGAGTGGTGTAAACCTCTCCATATAACTCCATGCTTTGACTGGGCCATTTCACCGTTGCAGTGCTGAGCTGTGCAGAGGGGCTTTAAGCCTCTCAGCTCAGCGCTGAGATGGAGAAAAGAGGGTGCTGATTTTGCTGGGGGCTGGTGGGTCCCCTGCAGTGGATGTGGCCCATGGGCTTTGGGCATGGAACCCATGAGGCTACCCCACTGATTTCTCCCTGGATGGGCAAATGAATCTTGAAGACTTTGCAAAGAATCTTCCCTGGGGGCAAATAGGGTCCTGGCTTGCCAGCTACCTTTAGCCAACCCCCACCTGCCAGCCTTCTTACTTTCCACTAGTCAACAGGGGGCGGGCACTGTCCATCAGCTTCCTCCACCTTAGCCTGAGTGTTGCCCCTTGTATAACCCAGCAGGGAGAAGGAGGCAGATGGGGCACAGCTAGAATGAGTCGGCTCTGCCTCTGGCGCCACCTGCTGTTGGGCCTCCTCCCTTTGGCCCCACCACTCCCAATGGGCACCACAATGCCACACCTGAAGATGCTGCGCAGAAAGCAAATGCCCTCTTGCTGAGTTACAAAGCCTCCTTCCGATCCACTTTCCTTATTTCAATGTATGCATCTCCCACCTTTTTGAGGTCTTTGAGGCAATTCGTGAGCGTGTTTGAACAAAGTATATTTTTGGTCTTGGCAGAGGCAAGCCTGCACACGTACGTAGGTCTTCCACCCCAGAACAGGCACACAGATTCCCTTGCCCTGTGCTTGGTGTCCAGGCTGAAGGCCCATGCCAGGGCTTCAATAGCTTTCTAGCATCACTTGCTGGGGAGGGACCATAAACTCAATGGTTAGAGCTCCTGCTTTGCACAGAGAAGGCCCCAGGTTGAATTGCTGGCATCTCCTGATACAGCTGGGAATATCCCCTGCCCAGAACACTGAACACATGACAGGCAGGGCCAACTACCACTTAGCTGTGATTCCTGCATTGTAGCGGGTTGGACTAGATGACCCTTGGGATCCCTTCCAACTCCACAATTATAAGCTTCTATGATTCTAACTTTGTCCATGGAGTTTTCTTGGCAGGGCTACTGGAGTGGCTTGCCGGTTCCTCCTCCAGGTGGATCACGTTTGGTTAAAACTCTCCACTATGACCTGTCCATCTTGGGTGCCCTGCTCAGCATAGTTCATAGCTTCTCTGAGTTATTCAAGCCCCTTTGCCATGGCAAGGCAGTGATCCATGAAGGGCAATGACCAAACTGCGGGAGGAAGTGGAAGACAGGAGTGTCTGGCGTGCTCTTGTCCATGGGGTTACGAAGAGTCGGACACGACTAAACGACTAAACAACAACATGATTCTAACTAACTAGTTTCTGCTGCCATTCTCCTCTCTGCTGAATACTTCAAGGTTCTAATGCAGCCTCTCTCAACCTTGGGTCCCCAGAAGTTGTTGCACTACAACTCCCATCATCCCTAGCTGCCAGGGATGATGGGAGCTGTGATCCAACAACAGGAAAGTCTGCTCTGGTGCGTTCAAAAGAAAGCTTGGGTCATTACCTGTATCCACACTCTAGGTCTCAGGCTCAAAAAATAAAGTCCGCTTCCTGGTTGCCATTACAGAACCCTGGTTGCCATTACAGAACCCAGTTGGGAGAAGGAAGGGTGACAAAGCTAGAACCAGTTAGCTGTGCCTGTTGTTGGCTCTGGTGCCACCTGCTGTTGGGCTCCCTGCTTTCCGCCCCACCAGCCTAAACATCCACCAGCCACCATGGCATGCAAGGGAAAAAATAGAGAGCACAACAACTGATTGGTTAAGCCCATTAGAGATCTGAAGTGAATGTGAAGGAGAGAGGGAGATACGCAAAGTGGTCCAGGAAGGAGGGGTTATGATGGTTTAAGGAGGGTGTGAAACCAGCCCAGGAAGGTGTGAGGATGGGGACAGCACTGAAGGTCAAACAGAGAGGCTTGGAGAGGCATATTCAGGCCCTGTAACTGACCTTCCTCACTACTGGCATGAAAAATACAGCCATTTATTTCTTTGGGAAATTCCTAAACTTCACCTTCACCCAGAACATGAATGTGTGAGCAGTGTACATAAGAATCAAACATCAGTATAATATCATCATCATCTACTCATATGAGTTAAAATAATTTATAAATATTTTTTTTTAAAAAAACAAACTTATATGCCACCTTCTATTCAGGGGCAGAGGAAGGGGGCAGTGGGGGCGGACCGCCCCGGGTGTGTTCACTGAGAGGGGTGACATTCGGCATGCTGCCAGCCCATGACTTCCAAGCCTACCCTGAGCCATCGGGGGAAGAGGGGAGCTGCACCACTTTGCCTGTGCCATTCCCCCCCTTCCTCCTTCATTTTGACAGCTCAGGGAGGCTTGGGAGTCATGGGCGGACAGCGTGCTGAATGTCCCCCCATCAGGGACTCGCTCTGCCCCCGTGGGTGGCTTGCTCCGTCCCCGGCGGCAGGCGCTTTTGCCGCTCCATGCACCCAAGTGGCTATCCCATGCCTGGGAAGGCACCCTCCATGCCCTGCCCCCCTCGGGAGTGCGCTCCGCGCCCACGCCCCCCAGAGCTCCCCTGCCCTCCTTGGGTGTGCACCTGCCCTGGGCAGCTTTGGGCATATGCTCCACCGCTGCTGCTTCTATTCAGAAGATTTAACGGCAGTTTACAGTCAAACGATAATACTGGTGATGATAATGTACTATAAAAATGCAATAAGCCAACACTGAAATGCCAGAGCAACAGCACCTACAACATCCAGCAGCAATTATCAGTACAATATCTGTGTCCAGAAAAATGCTTGGGCAAATAAGAGTGGGTTTGTTTGTTTTCAGCATACACCAGAAACTGTTGGAGCTAACCTTACCTTGCTGGTGAGCAGGGCTGTCTTAAGCATATCCGGCGCTGTGGTGCAAAGATCCCTCCGGCGCCCCACCCCCGTTTCGCAGAGTTGTCGACCTTTTCCCAAGCCTCTGTGGGGATCGCTCTCCTCCCAAGGAGGCTTGGGAGGCAAGCTGCATGCCCGCCAGCCGTATGGTTGACAGGGCACAGCTGGCGGGCATGCAGGAGGGAAAGGGGAGGCCGCCGGTAAAGCCGCGCAGCTCCCCCACTCACTGGGGTGCCCTGAGAAGCCAGCGCCCTGGCACAACGTGCCAGTAAGCCCAATAGGAAAGACAGCTCTGCTGGTGAGAGGGTAGTACAGCCATAGAATCATAGGACTGTAGACTTGTAAGGGACCCCAAGGTTCATCTGGTTGGCATGTACTAGGGTTGCCATATTTAAAGAACTAAAAATCTGGACATATTTTTTTTTTGGGGGGGGGGGTTTAAAAACCCGAACATTTTGCCGATTTCCCAAAATCCTCCCCCCTCCAGATGCTAATTCCACCATTGCAATCCCAGACATCTCTGGGGAAATCTGGACGTATGGCAGCCCTATCATATACATTCTTTGGCCACACCCATCAACATCAATGGGTCTACTCTAGCACTGGATTCCACCCAACGACCTGACTCTACACCAGATAAAGCAAAACTCTGAAGATGTGTCTGCAAAGCACCAGAAGCTGGATGGATTTCATTTTGCAGATCCCCAGTTCAACACAGCAATGGAACTTAGTTACCCTCCCCTCCTTACCAACATGCCATCAATCTTAAGATTTTTAAAACTAACCAGACTTTGGAATCAAGGGACAAGTTATAACTTGGGATTCTCGAACCTCACCCACGGATAACTTTCTGATGTTGCACTCTAATAGCTTCCTTTCTTTTTCTTTTTTCTTTTTCTTTTTTTTTAAAAAAAGTACCAACATGAGACATCCATGTCAAGCAAGACCTCCAGCGCGTTGCAACTCCTACAATATCATCAGTGTTCAGTGAGTAACAGTTGGAATTCGGAGCAAGACTGAACTTGCACTGGTGGTGAACACCTCTTTTCTCCCCGAAAATATGCATGCAAAACTCCTTTGTCCTCTTTGATAATACAGTTCCAGGATGCTTTCGCCCTCCGCACTATGGATCTTGAGGTGCCTCCTCAGACAGAGATCCCCAAGAATAGGAATTGAGGAGAATTTTGTTTTGTCTGCATTTTAAAGCAAACCAACCAAATTCACAGTTCTCCAGCTAATATGCAGCTTGAACAGAGTAAGCAGAGTCTGTTTTTTTAAAATGCAGTTTTGGTTCAAAAGACATATACTGAAATCTGTATTTTATGAGGATAATGGGTTATGGCCAATGCTAGGCTTAATGAGACCAGACCTATTGAAATTACCGAAACAAAGGTAGTCATGCCCATTAACTTCAGAAGATCTACTCTGAGTAGGACTAGCACTGGATACCATCTAATGTGTACAAAGGTGTAAGGCATATAAAGTGTGAACTTTATAATAGAAATGCATAAAACGTATGTGCAAAAAATGCATATTTCAGGGGGAAGTGTTTACAAGGATGTGTATAATTTAAGCACAACATTTTCATTTTTAAAAATATATTTTTTTAAAAAAAAAACTATAAAAAACCAGGACAGGACAGACTTCTGGCTGAAAAACACATGAAAATACAAAAATGTGTTTATCAGGAGGAAATTCATACTAAAATGCTGAAGAATTTTCATGATGATGATGATGATGATTGAATTGCAAATTGCTGTAGAAAGAGATAGAACTGAATTTAAGATTGGAAAAATGAGACACTGAGATGCCACAAACTAGCAGATCCTTCCATTGCCAATGATGGGGAACTGAATAGGCATAAGAAAATACTTCGGCCACCTTATGAGAAGAGAAGACTCCCTGGAAAATACCCTGATGTTGGGAAAGATTGAGGGTACAAGGAGAAGGGGACGACAGAGGACGAGATGGCTGGACAGTGTTCTTGAAGCTACCAACATGAGTTTGACCAAACTGCAGGAGGCAGTGGAAGACAGGAGTGCCTGGCGTGCTCTGGTCCATGGGGTCACAAAGTGTTGGACATGACTAAACAACAAGAAGGAGAACATCAGAGGTGTCTTTCTCGATCTGACTAAAGGTACAGCATCCAGTTTCCCAAGCTGGTCAACCAGATGCACATGGGAAGCCCACCATAAGGACATGGCTGCAAGAAGCCCATCCCACCGTTATTCCCCAACAACCGGCCATCAGGGGCATAATATACAGCCATCATGACTTGATGCCACTGATAGCTTCCTACTCCACCACCAAGAATGTGTCTAACCCCATTTTCAAGCCATCACAAGCAATCACCTAATTTTGCAGTAGCAGCTTCCATAGTTTATGCCCTGTGTGCAGTCCTTCCTTTGGGCTGGAATCTCCTACCAATCCATTTCTTCAGCTGATCCTGTGTCCTTGTCTCATTAGAGAGAGTAAAAAAAACCCACCCTCTCCATCCACTCTCTCCACAACATGCCTAACTTTCTAAAAAACCTCTGCCAAGTCCCACACCCACCTTTACTCAAACTAAACATTTCTCCGGTCAAAATAAGGCTGTCCTATTCCATACCCCGCAATACATCTCAGATGAAAATAGGGACATCCTAAGGAAAAGAAGCACATTCCTGGATCAGTTCAGAAACCTGGATGACTTCTTTAAATCTAGGACTGTCCCTGGAAAATAGGGGCACTTGGAGAATCTGAACTTTCTTTTCTTTTCTTGAACTAAAAAGGCTGCAGGGATAGGAGCTTATTAGTTCAAAAAAAAGAAAAGAAAATTATAGGGGTGTTGCTGTGATCATTTTAGTTGCCATTTTCTACTCCTTTTTTCTGATTTGCAACCTCTTCTGAGACTGGGCACAGCATTCCACATGTGACTGCACCATAGATTTCTATAGAAGTGTTGCAATGGGGGCAGAGGGTATGGATTCACTTTGGTTAGGATGCTGTTGTGGACCTTTGCCTAACTGGCGCTTTCTGAAAAGATAAAAGAACACAGTAACAGCCTGTGAGATCAGCACAATGGCTCATCTAGCCTGGGATCCTGTTCTCACGGAAGCCTACCAGATGCCTCAATGGGAAACCCGCAAGCAGGATCTGAGTACAAGATCACTCTCCCCTCCATTGATTTTCAGCAACTGGTATTCAGAAGCATGGCTGTCACCAACTATGGAGGCAGAGAATAGCCATCACAACTAGTAGCCACTGGTAGCCCTCTTCTCCATGCATTTGTCCAATCCTCTTTTGAAGGCCATCAAAATTGGTGGCAGTTCAATAACCAAATAATGTGTACAAAGCTGTGAATATATTGGAGCAGGGGGCAGTGTGCATAGAAATGCTAGTGAAAATGCATATATTAGTGAAAATGCATCATGTTAGGGAAGACTCCTTGCGAGTAAGTGTATGTATGGCATTTAAATTGTGCGTACTATTACGAGTCTTGGGAGAAAAGCAATGACAAACCTAGACAGCATCTTAAAAAGTAGAAACATCACCTTGCCAACAAAGGTCCGTATAGTAAAAGCTATGGTTTTCCCAGTAGTAATGTATGGAAGTGAAAGCTGGACCATAAAGAAGGCTGATCGCTGAAGAATTGATGCTTTTGAATTATGGTGCTGGAGGAGACTCTTGAGCATCCCATGGACTGCAAGAAAATCAAACCTCTCCATTCTTAAGGAAATCAGCCCTGAGTGCTCAATGGAAGGACAGATCATGAAGCTGAGGCTCCAATACTTTGGCCACCTCATGAGAAGAGAAGACTCCCTGAAAAAGACCCTGATGTTGGGAAAGATGGAGGGCACAAGGAGAAGGGGACAGCAGAGGACGAGATGGTTGGATAGTGTTCTCGAAGCTACCAGCATGAGTTTGACCAAACTGCGGGAGGCAGTGGAAGACAGAAGTGCCTGGTGTGCTCTGGTCCATGGCGTCACGAAGAGTCGGACACGACTAAACGACTAAACAACAACAACAACTATTACGAGAAAATGCCATGAACTTGGTCAGCATTTTTATCGCGCTACACCCTCAAGAGCTTTAATATGTGGTACTATGACAGAATTACTAAATGTAATCCAGCATGGATCAGATCAGAAATCTAGACGAGAGATTACCGGGAGCGCAAGATATACAGATAATAAATGGCTTGTTTTAAAAGAAGAAGAAACAAAACCACAACGGTGGCGATTACTGGTGAAGTAAATTAAAGAGACACAGTCACCCTGACTCTGGCAATTATCTCCTAAGGTTACAGAAAACACATGGCCTGTGAGCATTACACAGGATCGGAGGCAGCTACCGTGAGTGACTCACGCCAATTAGCGCAAGTTAAGAGTCAGACCCCACTGAGCACACACCATGAGTGTGTTACACTGTTTGGTAGACAACAAGGTCTAAGGCAGATTACCTTAAATGCTAAGTGATAAATTGACAGATAACTTCTAACTGTGAAGAATCAGATTACAAATCCCTTTGATTTTAGTGGAATTCACTTCCAGGTAATACATTTAGGGTCCAAAATTGGAAACAGGATCCCAATGAAATGGCCAGGATTTAATAAATGCAACTTAGAAGCCAGGCTCTGGAGCGACTTTTAAAGTTACAGCAAAGGGTTTGAGCATGAATTAACATTGCCATTGTTCATATATATGGGAGAGAGAGAGAGAGAGAGAGAGATTGTTTGTCGTCGTAAACTTCATGGAAATTTCTGTGCCATTGGAGATGTTCTTGCGGGTTGTTAATTGTTCAGCAATTTCATGGATCAAAGCAAAAGAGAAATGGAAATAATTACTGTGAAATTACTTTCTTTGCAAGATAGCTTTAAGAGTATAACATGGTGATTTTTCTACATAAAAAGGTATTTACTGTTTGAGATTGTCAAGGATAAATAATGTCAGAAAAGCTAAGAAGCACGCCAACCGAACGTAACATGTTCAAGCAGAAGTCTCATTGAACTCAGCCTTCCTTTCTCGCTTGTTAAGAGTGCTTAATATACTTTCCTTAAAAGCACATACAGTAATGTATGAATGCCATCGGTGAAACACAGAAAACCCATAAAGAAACAAGCCTTCATATCTGTAATCAAACAATAATCCGCTAATTTCAAAGGCTAGGGCACCAACACAAGAGTCTGAGTTTATCAAACATTAGTCCCATTAATTTCAATGGGTTGTATCCAACTAAGTTTAACCTAAAATAGACTCATTGGAATGAATTGGTCTACTCTAGGACTAATGTTAGATAAAGCCTAATGGGTCTACTCTGAGCAAAATCTAACTGACTACTTAATGGAACACTTAAGGACTACTTAACTTACACATACTATTGATTAAAGGCATTAATCTACTTATAATATTTGAAATAAGAGCCAAGCACATTCATCAGTAATTGCCAGTGAGCGCCTTTCTTTTATTCTAAGGAAGCTCGTTTCTGATGCACTGTGGTAAGGAGTCAAATTCTGTGGGCATGCTGACAAACCCTCCTCTATCACTCTTTGAAGACCATGCTGAGGACCAAAACATTGTGTTGCATTTCGCTGGAACCCCTGCAAACAGCTGAACTGTCACAGTGTAGGCTACATCGCAGGATCCCATTCCTAAAAAGGACAACGTGGATTCCCCTGTGGTCTTTGTTGACTGCCATATCCTAAACGTACTGGGTCTTTGGTTTTACAGATCCCTTTTTGTCCCCAGTACTCTTGAGCAGCTTCCTAAACAGCCTCCCTTACAAAGTTATGGATGAATGGGGAAATACCACCTCCAGACCAGCAAGAGAAGCATTAAAAAAATTAACATGTGGGAGTCAAGTCGGAGCCCAACCTTTATCTCAACTGGAGACAAAGGTCAAAATACACCACTGAGCCACCGTACCAGATGCCTTGCCAAACAAGCATCCTGTGCTGTAGGACCCAACTCCATCTTCAATGCAAGCCTGCTAGAGTGAGATCAATGCGTCTCCCCACATGCTCAGAAGTGCAAAGACGGTGGCTGGCAGCGTCCCTCCAGGTTTTCAGACTCTCTCTGTCCTACCTGGGGATGCCAGGGATTAAACCCAGCACCTTCTGCATGCAAAGCAGATGTCCTGTGCCACTGAACCATTTGCTAACAGGCAAAGCAAATGCTCCCCTGTTTCAACCCATCCTGAGCCAGCCCACGCTGGCATTCCTCAAGAATCCACAGGTGCCCTGTTTAGGTCTAGCCAAGCGCCACCGCGTCACGGGAACCGAGCCCCCGGCAGAAGAAAAGTCGACACCTACCGTGGTGTAGTGCTGCATTGGGTTGCTAGCGTACAGCATTTTAGTCTTCTTGGGGTTTAAAAGTAACAGGGGAAATCCCTGTCGCCGGAGTCATGGAGTCAAGGGGTGGATGGTGGAGCCGCGGGGGGCATTTAAACAGCATGCAAAAGTGGGGAGGGCGGTGAAGTGCCTGTGGTGTGCCAATGGGGAAAGGGCAGCGGAAAGATGTGGGGCTGGCTACTTTGGTGGCTGGCTATTTTGCTTGTTTCTCTACCCCCACCCCCAGCACCCTCCCCACACCTTAGTTCTGTCATCTAGCTGCATCTAACAACAAAACTCATACCCACCCCTTTCCCTCTCTCATGACTATTCATTAAAGAAATAGGCAGGCCTAGACTTGCCCGGTGATGTATTGGACAGTACCACTGGTTCTCAGTGGAAAGGGGGGGGGTTGGAGTGTGAGGTGGGTGTCCTTTCTGCACAATAAAACCAAGCCAGACTTAATTCCCATGTCCAAAATATTTTTTTAGCTGCATGAAACAGATTTTGGTGGTACGTTGCCTTGTCATGGACAGAGTGAGACTTCTCTGCATGGGCAAACGGAACGATTTGGAAATTGTCCCCAGGTGTGTGTGTGTGTGTTTGTGTGTGTATATTTGTGAAGCTGGAAAAGGTCTGTTCCCAAGACAGATAGTAATAGATTATAGAAGTCTGTGCTTTAAAGAGAAGGCCTTCTTTCTGCAACAAAAACATGTATCAATCCATCGATGGATAGATGCAGATACAGTAGTACCTCGGGTTACAGACACTTCAGGTTACAGACGCTTCAGGTTACAGACTCCGCTAACCCAGAAATAGTACCTCAGGTTAAGAACTTTGCTTCAGGATGAGAACAGAAATCATGCTCTGGCGGCGCGGCGGCAGCAGGAGGCCTCATTAGCTAAAGTGGTGCTTCAGGTTAAGAACAGTTTCAGGTTAAGAACGGACCTCCATAATGAATTAAGTACTTAACCTGAGGTACCACTGTATATGCAAGAGTGCAAAGCGGGGTACTGATTGTGCTGCTTCCATACCACTGGCATGAATGGATTTTAATATCATGGAGTCTGCAAGCTGGCAAGCTGCATGGAAGCTTCTCTCCGTTGACCTATAAGGCTTCGGTCCACACCATTAGGGCTGCCATACATCCGGAATTTCCCAGACATAGCTGGGATTCGTTTGCCCAAAATAGCGACTGGGTGGAATTTCCGAAAATTGGTCAAAATGTCTGTGAAAACCCGGGCGTACGGCAACCCATGTTTTTTGCAAGAGATTTTGCAAAAGAAGCTCAACAACTTTTGTGTCCGGATTTCTACTTTCTGAAATATGGCAACCCTGCACATTATACATTCAAAGCATATCCATCGCACATTTAAAGTACCTGGCTTTCACACAAAGTACCCTGAGAAATGTAGTTTACGCCTCATGGAGCAACAATCCCCCATGCCTTTAACATACTACAGTTCCCAGGATTCTCTGGGGGAAGTCATGAGGGCTGAACGTGCTTTGAATGTATGGTGTGGATCTGGATAGTTTGTCTTTTGATTGTGTGTGTGAGAGAGAGAGGGTGGGGAGGGAGAGAGAGAGTGTGTCTCAAGGACTGGCGAAGAGAGGATCAGGAAGCATGGAAGGTGATGGGCAGCTGCCTTATTTACTGCATCAGACCACTGGTCCATCCAGCTCAGAATCATCAACGGCAAAGATGCAGAATTTTTTTCAGCTTGAGGGCCACATTGCCTTCTGGGCAATCTTCCAGGGGCCACATGCCAGTGGTGGGTGGTACCAGAGGCAAGAGCAGGTGGAGCAATGAATGTAAGCTTCAACTTTGTGCAGTAGAATGGTTTCTACTCACACTTGCAGACACTCATCTCTATCCTTCACCAGGCAAGCAAGAGGGATGGTCCAGCTGGGCAGAAGCACTCAAGGAGAAGCTGTGCTCCCCCTGCTCTTCCTCCAGTGAGACCCCTGGTTCCAGATCTGAGCAAGAACAAACCCTGACACTGTGGTGATTCTTCAGTGTCCACCTTGTTCCCCAGGGCCTCTGGATATAGTTGTGAGTTGTGGCTTGGGAAGAGTTCCAAGGGCCAAAAAGTGAGGTTTGGAGGGCCACATTCAGCTCCAGGCCTGAGGTTCCTAACCCCTGGCCTATGCTGAACCACATTGACTCTCCACCCTTTCTGACAGGGCCCATTTCCAATTCTATCAAAAACCAAACCTAGGAGCTTTTGCCTGCCAAAAGCAGGACTCCAAGTCGCCTCTCCTTCCAAAGGAATCGTTTCTGTCCTGCGCTTCCTTCTCAAAGGAGCCCAGGGCAAGCAAGCAACAAGTGATAAAACGATAAAGACCACCTTGAAAACAATTCCAATACAGATGTGGACTGGGAGAGATCTCAACTTAAAAGGCTTGTTGGGAGAGGAGGAGGGTAGGGGCCGAAAATACGACAGAGACAGCAGCTCTGTCTCTGGAGGGCATTCCAGAGGGCAGGAGCCACCACACTGAAGGCCCGGTTTCTATGTTGTGAGCAAAGGACCTCCTGGTAAGATGGCATTTGCAGGAGGCCCTCACCTGCAGAGGGCAGTGATTGACTGGGTATATAAGGGGTGAGCTGATCTTTCGGGTGTCCTGGTCCCATGATGCATAGAGAGCTTTGTACACCAAAACTAGCACTTTGAATTTAACCAACCATAGGAAAAGAACTTATCAATGCTCCGGGATGTAGAGTGCACATACTAACAAGTGCTTGCATATCAACCAACAGGCTCATCTGGATCCAAATTCACACTCTCAGGACCATTGGAGATATTGGGATGAAGCCTCCTTTTATCATTCCCTGCCTCCTGCCCATCCCTCTTGCACTCGTTCCTCATCCCTTGAACCATTCACTTTCCATGAGCAATGGAGCTCCATTTTCCCAGCAGACTTGAAAGAATCTGAGGGGCAGTGAGAACGACCACTCACACTTCTCCAGAAAAGAGGGTAAAAGAGGACAGAGATCTACAGTCACATTTGCATAATGCTAATTTATATGTGCAGGAGCAGATTTAGAGATAAAGACAGCAATTTAATTGGAACAATTTAATTGGAACTTCTCAGCATAGTGAGGATGACCATGCTTGGTCAGCTTGAGCTACTGTCCAGGTGAAAATTGTGGCTGGGCATCTCCCAGGTCTCTCAACAGAGAGGCTGTCCTCTGTAAAGTAGGGTACATGACATGGTTTGTGTTGGGTCAAGTGACCTGAACACTGCCCTGTAGCCCACAGTATCTTAGGCTATAGACCAGGGTTTCCCAAAATTGGGTCTCCAGCTGTTTTGGGACTACAACTCCCATCATCCCTAGCTAGCAGGAGCTAGTCAGGGATGATGGGAATTGTATTCCAAAAACGGCTTGAGACCAAAGTTTGGGAAACCCAGATATAGACCCTGGTGCAGAACTTTACAACTCTGGGCAAGATCAGTTCTTCTGTAAACCACAGATTAGATCCTACTCAGAGTATACCCACTGAAGGTCCTCAACATGACTAACTTAGGTCCAATGATTTCAGCGGGTCTTCTCTGAGCCAGACTCACCTGGATGCAACCACATCCTCTGGGCTCCCGCATAAGGGGCTGTTATTGTGGGGTTACAGTGATTCAGCTCAGATATTATTGACAGGGCTTGGCATATTAGCACTCCACAAGCAGAACCTGCAATAAAATATTACAGAGGATCCTTGCTTCCAAGAGGGCTGGGAAACCTGTGGCCCTAGCCATGTCGTGCTCTCCAGATGTTGGCTTCCAACTCCCATCATCCCAAATCATTTGTCATTGGGGCTGATGGGAACCGTAGTCCAACAACACAGAGAGCACTGCATTGGTTATCCTTACCCTAGGCAATGGTAGCTGATGCCTAGTGGGACTGATAGGGCAGCAAGCAGGGAAGTCAACAGCAGGTGGCACCAGAAGCAGTGACAGAGCCAACTGATTCTAGTTTTACTCCCCATTCTACTCTTCATACCTGCTAAATTCTAGAAGGGCAAAGACTGAGACTAAGGAGTATGAAAAAGACAGCCAGGGCCACTCTGTAGGCAAGTTGCAAGTAAGAAGGCAGGTGGACATAGAATAATAGAGTTGGAAGGGACTCTGCAGATCATCTGGTGCAACCCCCTGCAATGCAGTTGTCCCATACGGGGATTGAACCTGCAGCCTTGGAATTATCAGCACCACACTCTAGCCAACTGAGCTATCCAGGCACATCCAGAGGAATCAAGGTTGGTGGGACAGTACACCATTTGCTCTAATGGACCAGTCTCCACTGCCTCTGGGGCTGCATGCACTCAACTTTCAAAACCCCTCTGCAAACTATCAGTTCAGATCTCTTGTTAGAGTGTCTTGCTCCTCTTCCCACAACCAGCTGGCTCCAGGTTCAATTCAGCTAGGTGATGAAAGTGTTGGAAGTTTGGGTGCAACTCCACTTGGGGTTAAGACAGATAGAGTGAGGGGCATCCATATCCCCAGATGATCCCTGTGCATTTAACCCATCAGCTTCTTTCTCTGTCTCCTGTCTGTTTAGGCTGATACATCTTAGGTGCTGTGTTTACAGCTTCCTCCTCCTCCTCCTGACACTTCTTTCTTAGACCTCAAGATGACAGGTCCTCTTTGAACTAGCCTCTGAGAGATCGAAGGAGCAAGCATGGCTGCCTTGTTCTTCTCTGGGCTAGTTAGACTAGAACTAGAAACCTTTCCAGCTGCTATATATTTCCTAAAATCCTTGTGGTGTATTTCCTACAACAAACAACTTTATTATTCTCTTGCATCTCTCTTGGTGTTTCAACATACAAAGTCTATTCTTTAACCAAGCTTCAGTAGACAAACACTGCTCAATATGCATATGAAAGGGCTTCAGTAGGTAATAGGACCCCAATAGAAAGACCTCTAACTGAATCCCTGGAGAACTGCTGCCAGTCTCTGTAGACAATGCTACTCCACCTAGGCATGTCTACTCAGCAATAAGTTCAGAGGGGCTGACCCCCTAAGCAAGTGTGCATAGGGGGTAGGGCCATAACTAAGTGGTAGAACATCTGCTTTGCATGCAAAAGGTTCTGGATCCAATCCCCAGCACCTCCAGGTAGAGCTGGGAAAGATCCTGTATGAAACCCTGAAGAGTTGTTGCCAGCCCGTGTAGGCAATAGTGAAATGGACTGATGGTCTGACTCACCTGTGTCTTCAGGGAACATTTGTAGCTCAGCACTAGAGCACCTGCATTTTGTGTGGAAGGTCCAGTCTCCACAGCATCTATAGGTAGGGCTGGTGAGAAAGCCCTACCTGAAAACCTGCGACTTGGGGCTTATCATCTCCTCTGTTTGTCCCCTGCTTTCTCCAGGGAAAACCTGCGGTTTAGTGCCAGATCAGAATTAACAGCAGCCGGGGTCCCTGCAGAATGAAGTTTTGTTCCAATTTGGGGCTAAAGAGTAGGTTTTCTGGGGCAAAGGCAAAACCACTCAGACTCATGCCTAGAAAGCATGAGACAAGCAGGAATCCACTCAAACCCTGCTTCCTAGGCATGGAACAAGCGGAAGTGTGGATGATCCCTCTGTGCAGACAATACTGAGCCAGGTGGACCAACGGTCTGAGTCAGTATAAGGCTACTTCCTGTATTCCTAGAACTGCAGCATCAGTATCACTGCAGGAAAACATTTTCACGGTTCCTTGCAGCATAACTCTATACCAGCACGAATCAGAGGCTCTGCTTTTGTGCTGTTGACGTGCTCCACCTACTGCAAGAATGTTTGCCTTCCACTTGTCCAGTCAAGCAACAGAAGCTTTAAACCTGGATAGCACAGTTGGTTAGAGCATGGTGCTGATAAACACCAAGGTTGAGGGTTCAATCCCTGGCTGCATATTCCTGCTTTGCAGGGGGTTGAAGTAGATGATCCTCAGGGTCCCTTCCAAGTTTACAATTCTATGATTCACATTCCTACACCTGAGAGACGTTTGGCTGTTCAGCTGAGGTGGATGAACTTTAAAATAAATAAAAAAAGAGGAGAAGGAGGAGCAAGCAAGCAAGCAAGCAAGCAAGCAAGCAAGCAAGCAAGCAAGCTGGTCTTCCCTCTTGGGACTCTTGCTTCATATCCTCCCCCACCCCAGCAGCCATGGCTCCAACCACGATAAGAGAATGGGGAGGGGAAGGAGAGGGAACCAACATGCTGGGGCTAGTGGGGCTAGTGGGGCAGGAGGCAGGAGCCCAGCAGTAGGTGGCGCCAGAACCAATGACAGGCAGAGCCAGCTGATTCTGGGTTGGTCCCCGCCACTTCTCCTTGCTGAAGTTCTACAAGGGCAACACAGAGACACAGGAAGAGGAATCAGCAGGCAGTGCTACTCCCTTGACTGGGTGTAAGCAACGTGGCAGGCAAAGGGCGCACTGATATTGGTGGGACAGTGTGCCACATTGGCCCTAATGGAGTAGCTTCCACCACTGTCTCCCAGAGAGAAGCTTTGAGGGATCCATGGAAAGTTACCAGAAGATGTGTGAAGAGGATGGCACAGAACTCCATGGTAAATTACTCCTTTTTGAATGCAGAGAGTACCTGATTTTCTCCAGCATGTAAAGGAGTGCTGTGCCAAAATCTTCTCCTGCATCCCGCCCCCAATTTTCCCACCCAATAACATGAAAGGAAATTGCATTTGCAAAATATTGAAAGGGGAGATGAAAATTTCAGAGAAATTCTTGGGTTGTTTGTTTGTTTGTTTGTTTGTTTGTCGTGCATACCTTTTGAGAGGGCCAAGGGAGTGGTCTCTGAACGTCCTTGCTTTTATTCTACACATCATCTCATCAGTGGTCTGCAGCCTTCCTGGGTGCCCACGTTCCAATCAAAGCCCAGGGAAAGCCATTGTGAGTGACTCATCCCATAGCTCTTTCTCAAATCGGGGCAGAGGGGGGAACTGGGTAGAAGGCTGCAGAGCCCCGGAGAAATGTTTACTGGGGAAGAAAGTAACACCAACCACCTGTGACCTCCTTGCAGCAATAAAGTGAGCTCCAACCCTTGCATTGAGAGAAATCCTGCAGAAATTCTAAAATGCCTTGAGAATGAGGCAGAAAATCTGAAGCTTCATTTGCGAGGAAAGCAAGCTTTTGAGAAATCCGAGGACACATTTCATCACACTGTTAGTGTACTGAGAGTGTCGGGGGGGGGGACCGAGGTTCAAAACTCTGCTCACTTGTGAAGTTTACTGGAGGACCTTGGATCAGTCTCCCAGCCTGACTTACTTCACAAGGCTGTTGTGTGGGTAAAGTCAAGGGGCTTGAGTTCACTATCTGATGGAAAAGATATCTGCCTGAGATTCTGGAGAGCTGCTGCCAATTAGACGAGACAAAAGTGGCCCAATGGTCTGATTTAGCCAAAAGCAACTCTGGAAGATGGAGCATAGCTCAATGGTAGAGCATCTGCTTTGCATCCAGAAGGTCTTAGGTCAAGCCCTAGAATCTCCAGTAAAAGGGTCAGTTAGAGTAGATAAGACCTCCAAGGGGGTTTCAGAGAATAGCATTGGGAAACCTTTGCTCAGCCTTATGGGAACTGATCTGTGAGCACCACCACCCCATAAAGTTGAACCTTCTCTCCCATTCTATTTAACAACCTCATAGATCCATTGGGACCAGTCCTCAAGAGATCTGAAGCAAAGCATCATCAATATCTATCTCTCTGTGTGTTATCTGGATCAGGAGAGAGAGTGCAGACAGTGAACCAGTGTCTGGAGGGGGTCATGGGATGGATGTGGACCAACAAAGGGTGAAGAAGAAGAAGAATCATCATAGAATCATAGAGTTGGAAGAGACCACAAGGGCCATCGAGTCCAACCCCCTGCCAAGCAGGAAACACCATCAGAGCACTCCTGACATATGGTTGTCAAGCCTCTGCTTAAAGACCTCCAAAGAAGGAGACTCCACCACACTCCTTGGCAGCAAATTCCACTGTCGAACAGCTCTTACTGTCAGGAAATTCTTCCTAATGTTTAGGTGGAATCTTCTTTCTTGTAGTTTGGAACCATTGCTCCGTGTCCACTTCTCTGGAGCAGCAGAAAACAACCTTTCTCCCTCCTCTATGTGACATCCTTTTATATATTTGAACATGGCTATCATATCACCCCTTAACCTCCTCTTCTCCAGGCTAAACATGCCCAGCTCCCTTAGCCGTTCCTCATAAGGCATCGTTTCCAGGCCTTTGACCATTTTGGTTGCCCTCCTCTGGACACGTTCCAGTTTGTCAGTGTCCTTCTTGAACTGTGGTGCCCAGAACTGGACACAGTACTCCAGGTGAGGTCTGACCAGAGCAGAATACAGTGGCACTATTACTTCCCTTGATCTAGATGCTATACTCCTATTGATGCAGCCTATTGATGCTCCTATTGATGCTATACTCCTATAGAAGAAAAAGAAGAAGAAGAAGAAGAAGAAGAAGAAGAAGAAGAAGAAGAAGAAGAAGAAGAAGAAGAAGAACTGGCTGCTCTTTTGCTCCCCTGCTGTGATGCCATGATGACAAAAGTGGTCCCCCAAATTGTTTCCTTTATATATCCATAGGTAGTACGATTAACAAAAATGAGGTTTATTGTGAGGAAATCACATCACGCAAAATTCAAAATGTAAAAGAAAAGGATGTAGCAGCAGTCTACTGGATTGGGGCAACCTTGAAAGAGCTCACCTCCTTCTTCCCTTGAGAATTTAGCTGGTGCAAATGCTTCCTGAGGCCAAACCTCTGCAGGACATGTTGGTAGAGTTTTGAAATGATAGGACAGACAGTACCATTTCAGACTAGGAGTGGGAAATCTCTCTCTCTCCCCCCCCCCCCTGTGTGTGTGTAGTAGTAGTAGTAGTAGAAGTAGAAGGAGGCTGTTCCATTAGGGCCAAAGGGGCCCTATGATCTCCACTAGTTTCCAGCTGTATTGCCTTCTTACTTACAGCCCAGGAGGTGGCACTGCCTATCAGCTTCCACTTCCTTAGTCTCAGTGTTGCCTCTTGCAGAACTCAGTAGAGAAGATGATGGAGACAAAACTGGAATCAGTTGGCTCTGGCTATCCTTGGCTCTGGCGCCACCTACTGTTCATCTCCCTACCTTCTGCCCTACCAGTCCAGACACCAGTGCTTGAAGTGTCCCTTGAACCAACCCATCACCATGTCATTTCTCTGCAGCCTCAACTGAGTCAACAAAGCCTTCCACTTTCTTCCATCTCTTACCATTACGGAGTCATTCATGCTTCTCATCTGGAAGACATCCATGGTGACCTCTGTGCGGTTAGAAGCTTCACTGCTCCCTGCATGCCCCGACTGGGGAAGGTCAAAATAAGTGCTGTCAGGTTCCCTGGTGGAAAGGAAACAAGAAGGCTTCAGTGCATCTGGTCTGGTCTCCAATGAATGCAGCCTCACCTTGCACTTCTACTCATTCATTCATATTTAGCAAGGTATATATACCAGCTTAATCCCCAAAATCTTCAATGGTGCAATCAAAATTCAAGATTCCCTGGGATGAGAGAGTATGGGTTTAAAGGATCTTGTGTTTTCACAACTGATTTGGAGCTACACTAGAGTAAGTTCTCCACCCTCAGCTCAGTCAGTAAGTCCCATATCCTAGCTTAAGCAGGGCTCTTCCAACTGAGGGGTTGGTGTCATCTGGCAAAAGTTAGGATTGCTTGGTACATGGCAGGCGTGCAATATAAGGTGCTCATTAAAATTACCAATAAAATCAGGTGTTAGCTGGGCTGCTTTTTGCAAAATACAGCCAGCAGTTTAAATATACAGTGGTACCTCGGGTTAAGAACTTAATTCGTTCTGGAGGTCTGTTCTTAACCTGAAGCTGTTCTTAACCTGAAGCACCACTTTAGCTAATGGGGCCTGCCGCCACCGCCGCACTGCTGCTGCGTGATTTCTGTTCTCATCCTGAAGCAAAGTTCTTAACCCGAGGTATTATTTCTGGGTTAGCGGAGTCTGTAACCTGAAGCGTCTGTAACCTGAAGTGTCTGTAACCCGAGGTACTACTGTATACATAATGAAATAAATTTGCAAATTTAATAGCATGTCAAATTTACCTGTCTGGGGTACAGAATACAGTACAGTGAAGGCACTTACTTAATATCAATGGGCAATGTGTTCCAAATAAGAAGTGCTGCCACACTGAAGGACTGATTCCTTGCAAGCATAGAGCAGGCATTATGTGGTGCTCTTTGCCTGCAGAAGATCCAATCCCTGGAATCTCTAGGTAGGGCTGGGAGATAGATCCCTGCCTGTAACTCTGGAGAGCTGATGCCAGTCCATATAGGCAGTTCAGACAATATTAAGCTTGTAAGAACAATAGCCTGACTCCGAAGAAGGCTGCTTCCTATGTCCCTGTGATATACATCATTTTGAATGCATGCATTTTAAAATTGCCTTTCGAAACTGTGCATCTCTGCAAACTAATTTCATCTGGAATACAAATGCATGCATGTTGGTTGTTGCATGGCTGTTATTGAAGTTGTAAATTACCCTGTGGATTCTTATTCTTATTCTATTTATTTATTTATTTATTTATTAATTATTTTAAGAAAGCCATTCATTATGGTCCCAGAATCCTGATGGCATAGATCAACCTCCACCAGTCTAGAGCACTCCAGATTGGTGAAGGCTGAAATATTGGTGAAGAGATGATATAGATGATGGGGGGAAACGGTTCAGACAGAGCCAGGCCTGGTAAGAGCCCTGAAAACACCAACCCTGCATTGTCAACTCCCACTGGACAGGGCTCTGACTCTGAGGACAAGTCCCCTTTGGAACTGTCCACAGTGGAGGGAGGGCACTTTGCTATTACCACTCTGCAGTCTGGAGCAGCAGTGGTGGTCCCCAGCCCTGCTTCTGCCAATGCTTAAGATAGGCTTTGTCTCTGTAAGAGCCCACAGTTCCTTTCCTTCTGCTAAAATTAGACTTGAGGGCAGCACTTTGCTGCAGCCAGTTGAACAGTGTGCACCTGTTGCCCTCAACAGTTTCTTCTGTTTGCAGATGGGCCCATGGCCCCCAGAAAGGTTGGCAACCTCTGGCTTAAATAGGGCATGACCTCTTTAAGTGCAGCAGTCCCCCCCCCCAGAGGGGGTGGAGCTAGATGGCTGCAATATTATTTAAACCCCCCAGGTGGCTCTGCACCTTTGCTGGAGCTGCATCCTTAGCTGGTGGTATCTGTGCTTCAAGGAGCTGGCCAGGGTCCTGAACGCCTGTCCTGTTACAGAGTCATGCCAGCTCCTCTGTGGGGTCCAAAAGCACAGGTTACTGTAATGCTGATGTCTTTGCAGGTTGATGTTACCTGCTTGACAATGGGGGTGTGTGTGATAAGCCCTTTCTACTATTTGCATCAGCTAGGTGAAGCTCCTAAATCCAGCTATGGCATCAACAAAGAATACATGTAGGATCTCCTGTTTGCCTGCAGAGGGAGATGAAGTTAGCCAAAACTGTGCATGGAAAGTCACTCAGGGCAACAAGGACATTACTGTAAGCTCTTTGGGGCAGGGGCTCATCATTGCAAAGCTCCGTTCACCTAGACGGTGGCATACAGGTGATACTTACAGGGTGCTCCAAAGGTGCTCGAATGTGGTGCCTTCATCTGCTGGGGAAGACTCAGTCATCTTCACAGCAGGGGTCTCTGATGAAGGATAGATGGCCCTAAAGGGGAGAAGGGGAGGAGGAAATCAGCTTAGCAAGCTCTGAGGTATTTTATTTATAGAAGTGTTCATATACTGTTGCATCATAAAATAAGGTGGCGTACCATGTTAAAACACAAAGTGCCTTAAAAATAAAATAAAATAGAAGTGCAGATAATTATAAGGTGATTTTGAACAGCCATAGATGTTTGACTGTGAAGCTAGATCGAGGTTGGGAAATTTCCAGCCTTCAAACCAGATTAGGTCTACCAAACCTTGGCATTTGGCCCTCAAGGCCATTTCAGCCAAGCCACAGCCATCTGCCCAACACCTGATATGTCATAGAAGAAGTTAGGTATCATGCAGGGGAGGAGCCACAGTTCAGTGGCAGAGCATCTCAGGGCTAGGAATGTCCCACTGCCGGACAGTGTAGACAATGCTGAACTAGATGGACTGGCTCTGTAGCTTTCTCTCTTCCTATGTACAGGTAAAAGTCCTGGTTTAGCCAAAACTGGTAGGACAAGCACCACCAATCAGCTGACCGGCACCTGAAAAGCCCTTTGCAAGACCCCCCAATAAGCTGATTGCTGAATCCTGTGGAGTGCATTTGCCTGCATAGTTTGGTGTCGAACCATGTAGGCAAAAAGGGTCAACCAGGCGTCACTGTGATGCACCACTCAGCTGTCAAATTTGGTTTGCATGCAGGGGTGGGGAGGATAACAATCTGGCTTACCGCCTCCCTCTGCCCCAGACTGCGCTACAATGCTTTGCTACTACATCTGAGGCCAGGTTCCAGTTCTGCCTAGAGCTGAAATGGCAACAATTCAATGTAATGAGTTCTACAGGGCTTTTGTTTCCAAGCACAAGGCCGCAGAGGAGATGAGTGCTAGATCCCCAAGCTCTTGGAACCAGGGGACCAGGCAAGGGATTAAGGAAGGAAGCAACCTGCACACCAGTGAGGTTGGAGGCCCTGGTGTTCCTCTATATAAAAATAAAACATTATTAATTAGCCCTGCCACCAGCTTTATGGACAGATGCTCTTTTCGCTTTCCACATTAGGGTCACAGGTAGAAGTTCAGCAGGTATAGAGTCTCCCCCTCACACCATCATGTCCTCCCCATTTCAGCCTGTTATTTGGCTGTCAAAGGTAAACAGCTTCTGGCATTCTTTTTTTTTTAAAAAAAAAGAAAAAGAAAAAAAAGGCATCAGGCCTATAATTAATTGCCTATTTACTTGGAGTCATAGAATTGCAGAATTGGAGGGACCCCAAGGGTCTTCTAGTCCAACACCCTGCAATGCAGAATATGCAGGTGTCCTAATCTCATCTCATTGGATTTTGGTAGGCAGCTAGTTCACTCTGGCTCCTACCCCAGAGGGGCTGCTGGTTGTTTTCTGGGTTTCTTAAGCTTGTGGCTGTTGGCCTATCAGTTGTGTTTTCTAAACCTTGTTAGGAACATAGCAAGCTGCCTTAAAGTGAGTCAGAACCATTGGTCCATCGAGCTCTGTACTGTCTACACTGACTGGCAGCAGCAGGGAGTCTCTCCCAGTCCTACCTGGGGGTGCTGGAAATTGAACCTGGGACCTTCTTGCATGCAAAGCAGGTGCTATGGCCCTTCTGCAAGAAACAAGAAGCTGCCTTGTGCTGCCATGGTCCTATTGGTCCATCTAGCTCAGTATCACCTCCTACACTAACAGACAGCAGCTCTTCTGGGTTTCAGACAGTGAATGTTCCCAGCTCTACCTGGAGATGTCAGGCATTCAAACCTGGGGAAACAGATTCCTGGGAAAGCAGGTTCTACATGCAAAATAGATGCTTTACTCCTAATCTGTGCCCCTTCCCTGTTATCTGTTTCTGAGGACTCTTACATCTACTGAACAACTTATTGAGCAAAACTGTTAAGAGAAGCCATAATTGCCATGATGCAACAAAAATTGAAAACCCCAAATGAAATGGAAGTAGGAGCAAAAAAAGGGGGGGGAGCCAGGAAGGTATTAATCCACCACATTTCAAGTTCTAGTGGTTCTTCTTTGTTGAAATTTGGGAAAAGATACAACATTTAGAGCTACTACCACTTTGGATTAATAAATATCTCTTTTGTCCCCTTGCTTTTTGTTCCTAATCGCCATGCGCCTGGGTGATGTTCCCCTTCTTCAGGTGGATTCTTTTTGTTTTAATATGATTTTTATTGAAATTTACAATCACCAACCAACCCCCACCACCCACCACCAAAACATCACATCTTGTTACATGTATCCTACTTTTTGTTTCATAGATCCATTAGCTTCCGTCCTTCCCTTCCACCAGTTTTCCTATTCCATTCTATAGTTTACAGATTCTTTAATTATAAATTATGCCATGACATGAGAATTATTTCAATCCTTCATATTTGTATAATTCTCACTTATATAAACCATAAATTTACTCCATTCTTTTTGGTACTTTGTCTCCTCTTGATTGCGAATTCTGTGTGTCAATTTAGCCATCTCAGCATACTCAACCAACTTTATCTGCCATTCTCTTATCGTCGGCATCTCCTGTTGCTTCCACTTTAGAGCTATCAGAACTCTGGCTGCAGTTGTTGCATATAAATATAATCTTTGATCTATCCTTTTAATCCCTTCTCCCACCAAACCTAGCAAAAATTCTTCCGGCTTTTTGGGAAAACTATACTTAAACATCTTTTTTAACTTCTAAACCGCATCCCAAAACTCTTTTATTTTATTGCAAGACCACCACATGTGATAGAAATCGCCATCTTTTTCCTTGCACTTCCAGCAGGTTTTAGGTGGATTCTGAATCCCATGGGGAAGGGCAGACGGTGACTGGCCACCTCTCCCAGAAAGCCAGGCTCTGTGAAGGTCCCACTTAGCAATTTCTCTGAGCCCAGACGTGGCAAGGAGGTCAAGGGGGGAAAGCCAGTAACAGGCCAGGAGTTGGGCCAAGTCCTGGGGCCCTTGGCAAGGGATCAGCCTGGCTGACTGCTGGTGGTAGCCTTGACATGGACAGCCTTGCTGGTGACATCAGCCTCCTTGGGACCCTCTATAAGCATTTGGTGAGACAGCTGCAGCCACCACCTGAAGTTTCCAGAATGCTTCTGGACCCTGAAAATGACCAAAGGCTGGAGCAACACACCTGCAAGGAAAGGTTGTGGTGTATGGGGATTTTTAGTTTAGAAAACAAATATAAGAAGAGCCTGCTGGATTAGGACCGTGGCCTGCCTACTCCAGCATCCTGTTCCCACAGTGGCCACACAGATGCCTGTAGGAAACTTGCAAGCAGGATACGAGTGCAAGAGCGCTCTCCCCACCTGTGGTTTCCAGCAACTGGTATTCAGAAGCATTACTGGCTCTGAACATGGAGGCAGAGCATAACTGTCATGGTTATTGATGATGATGATTTTATTTATACCCCGCCCATCTGGCTGGGTTTCCCCAGCCACTCTGGGCAGCTCACAGCATATTTCAGAACATACTAAAACACCAAACATTAAGAACTTCCTAATACAAGGCTGCCTTCAGCCTTCAGATGTCTTCTAAAAGTCAGGTGGGTGGTGGTCTTGACATCTGATGGGAGGGTGTTCCACAGGGAGGGTGCCACCACCGAGAAGGCCCTCTGCCTGGTTCCCTGTAACCTCACTTTTCTCAGGGAGGGAATCAGCAGGAGACCCTCAGAGGAGGACCTCAGTGTCTGGTTGAACAATGGGGGAAGAGATGCTCCTTCAGGTATACAGGGCTGAGGTCATTTAGGGCTTTAAAGGTCAGCACCAACACTTTGAATTGTGCTCGGAAATGCACTGGGAGCCAATAAAGATCCTTTAAGACCGGTGTTATATGGTCCTGGTGTCTGCTCCCAGTCACCAGTCTTCTCTTCCTTGATTTTGTCCAGTGCTCTTTTAAAGCCATCCTAACTGGTGGCCACTACTGTCTCCTGTGGGAGGGAGTTCCAAAGTTGAAAAGTGTGTTGCATAAAAAAGGACTTCCTTTTATCTGTGCTGAGCCTTGCAGCTTCATGGGATGTCCATGAGTTCTAACATTACAAGAGAGAGAGAGGACAAGTTTTCTCCATTCTCCAAACTAAAAAGTCCCAAAGGCTGCAACCTTTCCTCATAGAGGTGTCACAGTGGATGAGTAACAGTGGACCTGCATATATGAAACTTTGGTGGCTCGTAGGGAAACTGGATAGGATTTTTCTCCTGAGGTTATCATAAGAATCTGGTTCTCAACCACAGCCAACCAGCAACCTCTGGGAAATCCAATCGCAGAACCAAAGAGCAGCCATGCTTTCACCTCCTGCAATTCCCCAGCAACTGGCTTGCTCTGGCAAGACTTTTCTCATGTTCAGAGGCATTCTCGAGAAATTAAGGTGGCAGTCTTCAGCCACCTTGCCCAGCACTTTCAGAGTTCTGGGCTGTTTGCTGCTGTTGTGCTCCACTGCCTGCTCAGTTGTCCCAGTGCTGCTGCCCTCTGATAAGAACTGCTCAGGGCCCCTTCAAACCAGACACCAGCCCTGCTCTTTCTAGACAAACTCTTGCTGCCACACACAGGAAGCTGCTCTCTCACTGTGCTGCAACCCCTTTCTCAACGATAATAAGATTCCAGTTATCATGAATAGTTCTAAATGAATAGTTGTTTAAATAGAAAGCTACCCCCATACCAAGTAGTATTGTCTGCGCTGACAGGCAGTGGCTTTCCAAAAATTCAGGCAGTCCTATCTGGAGATGCAGGCAGGGGTCTATCCCAATCCTATCTGAAAATGATGGTAATTGAACCAATGACCTTCTGCATGCAAAGCAGAAACTCTGCCACTGAGCTACAGCCCTTCCATCGCTCTTTCTTTCCCACAAACCCCCTGCTTTTAAATACAGTGGTACCTCGGGTTACATACGCTTCAGGTTACATATGCTTCAGGTTACAAACTCCGCTAACCCAGAAATAGTACCCCAGGTTAAGAACCCCCAGGTTAAGAACTTTGCTTCAGGATGAGAACAGAAATCGCGCGGCAGCAGCAGGAGGCCCCATTAGCTAAAATGGTGCTTCAGGTTAAGAACAGTTTCAGGTTAAGAATGGACCTCCGGAACAAATTAAGTATGTAACCAGAGGTACCACTGTATGGTCCTTGGTTCATCCATTCAGTACTCCTTCCAAATTCTAAGTACATGTCATTGATTTGACCCATGGGCCAAATCAAAATCACAAATAAATATGCCGTGTAAATAAAACATTGTGGGGGACAGGCTTCTGAGCGGGAGTGGGGGGGGGCAGAACCTCAGATAATCAAGTACATGCTTTTCAATATGCCTCATTCCAAATCCTTACCTAGTTTGGAGCGAGGCATCACTTATTTTTAGTTTTGGATTGCTATTTTGTGCAAGCATGGTAAATCACAAAAGGTGTATGAGCACATGTAGAGAAATACCCATGGATCTCAGGTTTCTTGGCTTGGAGGAACACACACACACACACACACACAGAGAGAGAGAGAGAGAGAGAGAGAGATGGCTGCTGTTTTGTGCAAATCAGTAGACTGAGAAATTTGTATTTAAAAAACAAGCAAACAATGGTTTGTGCTTACAGGTAAACAGATACCAGTGTGCATGCCCATAATGACCTCAGGCAAGTCCAGCCCACCCATGAAGTGGCATGAAGTAGCTGCCTGAGGCAACAGAAACCCCTCCCCCCCCCAGGCAGCACCCTCATGCGTGCCTCCTGCCTGCATCCTGGGAATAACTCTCCTGACAGATGATTGGACTGGAGCCACAGTGTGCAAATAAAGGATGATATAGCCCCTACTACTAGGCCTGAGCTCTCCAATGTGGTTCGCCCAGCCCCCACTCACAGTACTCCTATGTTGTGAAATGTGGGTTTTTGGGGGGAGGAAGACCTGTTTGATTGGGGTGTGGGTGTGTGGGTGTGTACCTGTGACCAGTGCTATTTCTCTAGAAAAAGATGTGTCAGAAATCACCACAAACACCTCCCCTTGCTCTCTTACAATGGCAATGGTGCCCACCTGAGAGGTGCTGGAACTGAGTTTCTGTGAGTTTTGACTGAGGGGAAAAAAATTCCATGTGGTGATGTTTTGCTGGGTGCTGTCACCCTCTGTGCCCCCTACTTCCATTTTGTTCTTCCATTTTTGTTCAAGGAAAGGCTGCAATCTGCCTTTCTCAATGACCAGCTACTGAAGACACATTTATGGTACAGTGGACGCTCAGGTAGCGAACGTGATCCATGTGGGAGGCACGTTTGCAACCCACAGCATTTGCAACCCACAGCGCTGCATCTGCGCATGCGCATGTCGCAATTCGGCACTTCTGCGCATGCGCAAGCGGCAAAACCTGGAAGTAACCCATTCTAGTACTTCCAGGTTCAGTGTGGTGTGCAACCCGAAGCATCTGTAACCCGAGGTATGAGTGTATTTATATTCTTACAGTTAAAACAACTCTTTTTGGGCAGCCCCCATTGTTGAGCTTTTTTTAGCGACTCAAAGTTGTTGAGCCTTTCTTGGGAAATCACAGGTAAAAATAAAAATACCGTATCAGTAGGACATTGCGGGGGGCAAGATTCTGCATGCGAGGGGGCAAAACCTCAGAAAATTTTCAATGCTTTTCAATAATATTTGTGGAATAGGGGGAAGGGGTTGTAGGTGATTTGACCCCTCCCTTCTGTGACTGTTTCTCACCTGCATTGTCCATTTTAGATTGAAGCAATACTTCTCTATTTATGTAACTTTGTAATGCATTTTCATAGGTGGTGCCGCAACAATAACCATTTGCCACATAAACAAAAACTTCGTGAGAGCATTGGCTCAGTCTGGTCAAACTTCAGTATTGGAAATTGTTGATGGTTTCAGTAGGAGACTGAGGCTGTGATTCAGAACACATATATGTTTGGGGGCGATTCAGTTCACATTTAAAGGTGAGCCTGCACAACCCGTACATGCGAACGTATTTGCGAACCAATACGCAACCACCATCTGAAATTCACACGTGTCCTGATTTTGCAATGCAGGTTTCCATCCTAGTAATGTGTACAAAAAAGGGCACATACTGGGGTAAAGTGTGCATGCAAATGCATGTATTAGTGGAAGCTGCTTTCCTGAAATATGCTTATTAGAAGAAATTTGCACTAAAATGCTGATGAGGAGTTGTCGTTTTTAACTGGAAATTGCTGCAAAAACGTGGATAACAGAATTCAAGACTGGGGGGAATGAGAACCCCAGAGAACCAAAATTGAGCAGACCATTCCTATTGAAATTATAGAAACAGTTGAACGCAAACGCCGGCGAGCATCACTCTTCTAGAGCCAAGTCATCCACACACAACTTTTGCCAACCGGTCATGTGTCTGCTGTAGCGCTAATGCCCCATCCAAAAATGCAGACCTATCTTTCCTGCCAGAGGGGGATTAGCCAGGGAAGCAAATCCTACCCCCTCTCCCTTACATCGCAGCCTGTAACACCAGGATCTGATTGTGACCATCAAATGTGTGCAAATCACACCTTCTTTTAAAAGGGGGAAAAAATGCTTCTAGAGCAGAGCGAAGGAGGGGAAGGAGAAAGTGTCCTCTTACCTGTTCGCAGCCCCCAGTAAGTTTGGGTTTCCCTCAAAGAGACAGACAGAGAGAGAGAGGCCTAAAGGGTTGAGATTCTGAGTTATTTAACTGCACCCGCTGACAAAGTAGCGTCCCGGTCGCCTAGGTGATGACATTGGAGCTGTCGAAAGCTATGTGAAATGTGTGGCAAAGGCCCGCGCACTCCTTCCTGGAACGCCAAGTGTGGCGGGGAGGGGCTGTTCACTCCCCCAACTGTGTCCCTGCCTTGAGGAATTAGAGAGCAGGCCCTGAAGCAGAAGCCCTAGACAACTTGCCTCACCTGGTCATCCGATTCTTTCTTTTTTTCTTTTCCTGCAAACTCATCCAACACCTTTTGCAGGTTCTGCGTAGGTATATGACCCTGCTTACACCTGGCTTTGTAACTCAGGGTGCCTCTCTCAGGCTATCCGTATTTTTGCAGAAGGGATTTAAAAAGGCATACCGGGGAAATTCAGGTTTACGCAGCAATCCAAGTGGATTAAAGCACTCTGTCGCCTCAGCGCGACAAAGCCTCTTTGGAAAAGAAACAGACCTCCTTGTTTTGCAGTTAGGAAACTGTTAGGAGAAAGTGCACTGACAAGCGCGAGATGAGCAAATGATTAATGGAATGACAGAATGTGCGAGCAAATTGTGATGAATGCTTATTGTCGGATAACCTCTGAATGAACAGCCCTGAATGCCATCTAACCTCTGCGTAAGCTTTGTAGAAGCAATGTGGGATGAATGCTCAATATATAGTTGTTCTGGAAGAGGCCACTGACTGTTACGTTTCAGCTGACATCCTGTATGTACATACAGTAGTACCTCGGGTTAAGTACTTAATTCGTTCCGGAGGTCTGTACTTAACCTGAAACTGTTCTTAACCTGAAGCACCACTTCAGCTAATGGGGCCTCCTGCTGCCACTGCGCCGCTGGAGCACGATTTCTATTCTCATCCTGAAGCAAAGTTCTTAACCTGAAGCACTATTTCTGGGTTAGCGGAATCTGTAACCTGAAGCATATGTAACCTGAAGCGTATGTAACCCGAGGTACCACTGTACTTAGGAGTCAGCCCGCTCAATTTATTTCTGAGTAAAGGTGCTTCAAATCACATTGTTATCCGATTAAGTGGTTGTCTTTGTTGGTTAAATAGTGTAGGCAAAATTCTGACAGCAGGCACCATCTTAGCCAGGAAGAAGGAACCTAGAATCACAGAACTGTAGAGTTTGAAGGGATCACCAAGGGTCATCTAGTCCAACCCCCAGAAATGCAGGAATCACAGCACTCCAGTTCCCTGACTAGGTTGTCTGGGGCTACTAGGAACTGGTGCCCAAAAGCATCTGGAGGGCTATGGGAAGAACTTTCTGGTGGGAAGAGCTGTTTGATGGTGGAACAGACTGCTTTGGAGGGTGGTGGACTCTTCTTCATTTGAGATTTTTAAGTGGAGTAGATGAATCTCAGGGTCCCTTCCAACTCTACAATTCTATGTTTCTAATTGGAAGGCACTAGGTTGGCAAAGGCTGCCTTAATTGAACACCTGACATTGGACCTTCCATTTCATGCCAACAGCCCTGTATTGTTTTATTGAAGCACACCTGATCTGATTATTTGGATAAGAGTGACCTGTGCAGCCACAGCAAACAACTTTGCTTCCTTATCATCAGGCATAGCAATTTGGCAAACTTGAAGCTTTGGGTCAAGCTGGGGCTAAGGCCTGTTAAAACTTCCGCATAAAGTAAACTCTTTGGAGGCTGCACACACGATCTTGAAATGCACAGACATGAATTGTGCTTCTTTTTCCAGACTGCTTTCCTTAATCCTGCAATGTTCTCCTTATATCAGCACTAGATCCATGGAACCACCATGCAGATCAAAGGAATCCCTGCTCTGATGCTTAGCCAGTTTTACTTCTCCTACTCATGTCCAATGCTAGTCCTACTCACAGCAGACCCACTGAAGTTAATGGTCATGGCTAACTTAGATCCATTAATTTCAGGGTGAGTAAAACATAGCTGGAGGCAACCCTCTGCTTCTGGTCTGTGTCGGTGTCATATGTGCTGAGCCATAAATTCATTCCATCTCATTTTTTACTGGGGGGTTTTAAACACACACACACACTTAAATAGTCTGCAAGGCGGTAATGAGGGGATTTTTTATTCAACAGAACGTGATCAAAAATAAGAACAGAGAGAAAGGGAAGAAGGAAATTTTAAAACAAATAATGGACAGTGAACAAAAGTTAATTAAAAAACCAAATAACATCAAAATAAAACAAAATATTAAAGTTTTGCAGACACAGTTTGCTATGATCATAAATAAAGAAGTCGAATGGAACATCAAAAGACTGAGACAAAGAAATTTTGAATTCGCAAATAAACCTGGAAAATGGCTTGCATGGCAAATTAAAAAAAGGAAAGAGCAAAGTACAATTAATAAAATTATTGTGGATGGTGTGGAAATAGAAAACCCAAAAGGTATCAGAAAAGGATTCTTGGACTTGTATAAACATTTGTACGCAAAACGAGAAAAAAATAATATAAAGAAGATAGAGAAATTTCTAAAAGAAAAAAAGGTGCAAAAGATCCCGACAGAAAAGAAAGACAGACTGAACGCTCCAATTGAGAAGGAGGAGATAGTAGAAATTATAAAAGAGATGAAAAAAGGAAAGGCACCAGGACCAGATGGATTTACAGCCATTTACTATAAAGAAATGAGGGACTCCTTGGCGGTACCACTTAAAGAAGTTGTGAATAATATTTTGAAACAACAGGATATACCAGAAACTTGGAAGGAAGCCTTTATTACACTCATACCAAAACAAGACTGTGATCTCACACAAGTTAAGAATTATAGACCGATATCTCTGCTAAACACAGATTACAAGATTTTTTCGGGTATCTTAGCAAAAAGATTAAAGAAGATATTGCAAGAATATATCCACGAAGATCAGGCAGGTTTCCTTCCTGGCAGACATATGAAGGATAATGTGAGAAATATAATAAACATTTTGGAATATTTGACTGCCAGTAATGAGAGACAAGCCGTATTAATGTTTGTGGATGCAGAGAAAGCGTTTGATAATGTTTCATGGGAATTCATGTTGAAAAATTTGGAAATGATGGAAGTGGGAAAGGACTTTTATAATGGTATAAAGGCGATTTATTCAGGACAAAGAGCAAAATTGATTGTAAACAATGTAATTACAGAGGAAGTGAACATAAAGAAAGGTACAAGACAGGGATGCCCTCTCTCACCACTGTTATTCATTATGGTTCTGGAGGTTCTACTTAGTTCAATTAGGCAAAACGAACTAATAAAGGGGGTTACAGTAGGTCGAAATCAATACAAAGTAAAAGCCTTTGCCGATGATCTGGTAATTACGGTAGAAGATCCGACAAGTAGTTTAAACAAAGTCATAAAAGAAATTGACCAATTTGGAAGGGTGGCCGGGTTTGTATTGAACAAAAGGAAAACTAAATTAACAGTGAAAAATATGGATCAAAGTTTAATAGAAGAAGTGCAAAGAGAAACAGAGATGGAAGTGGCGAAGAAGGTAAAATATTTAGGAATATGGTTAACCCCAAAAAATATTGATTTATATCAAAACAATTATGTAACAATTTGGAATGGTATAAAGAGAGACCTCGAAGTGTGGGGTAGGATGAAATTATCTTTTTGGGGCAGAATCTCCTCAATTAAGATGAGCGTACTTCCAAAGATGTTGTTCTTATTTCAAATGATTCCAATAATTAAAGGGACAAAGATCTTCAGAGAGTGGCAAAGAATGATCTCAAGATATATCTGGCAGGGCAAAAAGCCAAGAATACAATTTAAGTTACTAACTGATGCGAAGGAAAGAGGTGGCTTCGCCCTGCCAGATTTGAAACTTTACTATGAAGCATCTTGTCTCTGTTGGTTAAAGGACTGGATAACATTAAAAAACAATAAGTTACTGGATCTTGAAGGCTTTGATAATAGGTTTGGTTGGCACGCTTATCTATGGTCGGGGAAGAAGAAAGCTCATAAAGGGTTTGTCAATCATATTTTCAGAGGTGCCCTAATAGAAATATGGGATAGGTGCCAAAATATTTTGGAACCGAATGTACCTCATTGCTTATCCCCACTGGAGGTCATGAGTGTTAAAAAGATAAATATGAGAGAGGACTGGATGACTTATGGAGATATTGTAATTAAAGAAGGGGGGAAATGGAAAATGAAGCCATATGAACAAGTTAAAAAATATGTATATGATTGGTTGCACTATTTTCAAACAAACGAAATGTTTAAAAAGGATTGTAAAGAGAGGAGATATATTGAAGGAGGGTCTAGATTTCAAAAAGAGATAATAAATAATGATTATAAGGTATTGTCAAAAATGTATAAAATGTTATTGGAATGGCAAACAAAGGACGAAGAAGTTAAATCGGTCATGATACATTGGGCCAGAGACTTTGGTTATAATATACAATTAGCAGATTGGGAGAAAGTATGGAAGGAAAATATGAAATTCACTGCATGTATGACGATAAAGGAAAACATTATGAAAATGGTATACAGATGGTATATCACTCCCGTTAAACTTGCAAAAATGTATAAAACATGTAACAAATGTTGGAAATGTAAAGAAAGGGAAGGGTCGTTTTACCATATGTGGTGGGAGTGCAAGAAAGTAAAGGGTTTCTGGGAAATGATATATAATGAATTGAAAAAGATGTTTAAATATACGTTTGTGAAGAAACCAGAAGCCTTTTTGTTAGGAATTACAGGAGGAGAAATTAATAGAAGTGACTATAAACTTTTTCAATATGCAGTGACTGCGGCAAGAATTTTAATGGCCCAAAAATGGAAACAAGAGGAACTACCGACACTGGAAGAATGGAGGCGGAAACTGATGGACTTTGCTGAACTAGATAAATTGACAGGGAAAATTAGATATCAGAAAGACCACAAGTTCACTCAGGACTGGAGAAAATTTACGACTTATCTGGGAAATATTTGTGATGAGCAGACAACGCTAGTTGGATTTAAAGAGGCTTTGTGATTGAGAAAGGGTACTGTAAAAGGGAAAAGAGCTGTAAAGATTTATAAACTGGCAATATAATTATAAAGGAAATGCAGAATAAATACAAAAGTATGAGGATTGCGGGGGGAGCGGGGGGGAGTCAAAAATCTGTTATATATGCAATATGATTGTGTTTAAATAATTTGTAAAAGAAAAATTTTCTTTAAAAATTAATAAAAAGAAAAAGAAAAAAAATAGTCTGCAAAAGATGGGGAACTGGATAAGCAATATGATACACATTGCCATCTAAGACTGTGGCAGCTACATAACAGGCAGAACTTAGCTGGTAAAGCTTCTCCATCACCAGTAAGGTAATGCAAAAATGAGCAATGACATACTGTACCTATTGCGTTTCTGCCAGTGTCATGCAGCTATTCAAGGCAAAAAATGTGTCTGTTCTTCAAAAGGCAACAAACTCTCTCTCTCTCTCTCTCTCTCTCTCTCTCTGTGTGTGTGTGTGTGTGTGTGTGTATGTGGTTCAGATAGGTCATTTCACAACCAATCCCTTGAACATTTTGTGGCTGTTCTGGAAAAGAGGGCTGCTAAAGTGTTTTTCTGTTTTCTCCCAACCCGATAAACAAATGCAAGGCTTTATTAATTGGGAGAGATATCTTCAGAATCAGGAACTATGCTGGAGCCAGACTGGGTTGCCAGTCACCATCACTCCATCTGTAAATTACCGTATTTTTCTCTCTATAAGACACACCAGGCCATAAGACGCACCTAGTTTTTGGAGGAGGAAAACAAGAAAAAAAAATATTCTGAATCCCAGAAGCCAGAACAGCAAGAGGGATCACTGCGCAGTGGAAGCAGCGATCCCTCTTGCTGTTCTGGCTTCTGGGATAGCTGCGCAGCCTGCACTCGCTCCATAAGATGCGCACACATTTTCCCTTACTTTTTAGGAGGGAAAAAGTGAGTCTTATAGAGCAAAAAATACGGTAATTCTCCCATTTGTCTCAGGAAGAGGCCATCTTAATCCTAAGGAAATGCCTGGGCAGGGCCATAGCTTGGGGGTGGTGAGGAAGGCCCCAAAAGAGGTGCAGGCTTTAAAATGTGTTGTAAATATGCCTATAAATAAAAATATTTATTAATACCTCATAAGAAAAAGTTTTAAATAGAGGGTCTTTATATGATATGCGGGGGCCCTGTTTTTCCCTATTCATTTTTCTTTAAATAGGGGGTGCAATCTGGACAATTCTGCCAGGGGTGCAAGATCACCTAGTTACAGCTCTGTGCCTGGGTCAAATGCAGAACAAGTGAATTGAACATAGACCCCACTGAAATCAATGACGAAGGATGGACAATGCTGCCATTTTCAAATTCTCTCTGATTCTCATTTTGTCTTAAGTCTTAAGTATACCACATTTCTAGATCAGCTTGCTATTACATACAAAAACCCATCAGCATTCTACAGCATATTTCTCCCAACATACTCATTTTTTAATGTGATTTTGCCTTGTAAGGACATTTTTATCCTAATATAATGTATGTTGTTGTGTGAATTTATCCCTCATCCCTTCTCATCACCTAACTTGCACCACGCCAATTATGGGGTCCCTTTACCAAGGGACGTGGGTGGCGCTTTGGGTTAAACCACAGAGCCTAGGGCTTGCCGATCAGAAAGTTGCCAGTTCGAATGCCCGCAACGGGGTGAGCTCCTGTTGCTCGGTCACAGCTCCTGCCAACCTAGCAGTTCAAAAGCACGTCAAAGTGCAAGTAGATAAATAGGTACCGCTCCAGCAGGAAGGTAAACAGCATTTCTGTGCACTGCTCTGGTTCACCAGAAGTGGCTTAGTCATGCTGGCCACATGACCCAGAAGCTGTATGCCGTCTCCCTCGGCCAATAAAGCGAGATGAGCGCCACAACCCCAGAGTCATCCACAACTGGACCTAATGGTCAGGGGTCCCTCTACCTTTCAGTTAACTAAACCACCATGCAATTCTAAGCATGTATGCTCAGAAGAAAGTCCACTGGAATGCAATGGGCTTTACTCCAAAATGAGTGATGCCTCAGTCTATGATCTAGTCCTGTGACACCCATAACATTTTTTTAAATGTGATGACATATTGCATTGGATTTTACTGTTGTGTATTGTGTTGTTATGGGCATAGTATATAAAAGCTATACAAAGGCCATATATGTAAAAGCAGCCCTGGAGTCTCTATAATTTCCCCTTTTAACCCAATTAGTGACTTGTTTACCTACCTCTCCTTTTGAAATTTGCAGCCTTTCCCTAAAAGCTGAGGGCAACTTCCACAAGCTGTTGTTATTGATTTTCTCTCATTACGTCCCATAATTAGCAGAGACGCTGGCCGTGATCAGAAATTAAGAATCAGGGGACAAGTTGGAACATGCTTTATGTACAAAAAAGGGGGGTAAATATTATAGGAGACTCTTCTAATTACAACGGAGTTTTGTTGACATTTCTAGGCTTTGGGGAATGAGTGATGGGATGGGGGAAATGGAGGTTTAATTGCCTGGTGAAGTGTGTTGCATGTAATTAAGTGTGGTACAGATTCCCTTCCGATATAAAAATATTCAACATCGTTTGCCGTTATTACTGTGTAAGGATGTTAGTCAGCATTACAATGCAGCAGGGGAGCCCCATAACCAGGGGCCCTTTTTCTATCTGCCCCTTCGGATTTTCCCCTGGCCACTCTCTCTCTCTCTCTCTCTCTCTCTCTCTCTCTCTCTCTCTCTCTCTTCTGAGGCCACACCTCTCATGGGTCTTGCCTTCCTTGAGTGTTTTTGCCTGGCTGGAATGTGCCCTTGAGCTCTGATCATACCTCTTGCTTGCCTGGATGGAGGAGCGAGAAGGGTGTTGGTGTAGAAATTAGCCTACTGTCCAAGGTAAAATGAACTCAGATAATGAGTTATGTGGCAGCCCCTGGATAGCTCAGTTTGTTAGAGCATGGTTCTGATGATGCCAAGGTTGCAGGTTCGATCCCCATATGGGACAGTTGCATATTCCTGCCTTGCAGAGTTTTGGACTAGATGATCCTCAGGGTCCCTTCCAACTCTATAATTCTATGATCTATAATGCTGCTTGCCTGTCTGGATGGAGGACAGAGAGGACTATTTGCAGAAACTTCATCTATTGTAACTTCGTCTTGTCTGAACTCAGGAAATGAACTCTCAGCATCACTTGGTGAGGGGCATCTCTCCAACCTACCACAACCACAAAACCACTTTCAGGCTACTACAATGGGTAGGACTAGTGAATAGTATCACTGAGATCATGACAGTGGACTGAATTCAGATAATGCCGCTTGCCTGACTGGGTGGAGGACAATGCGTGGAACAACTAGCCTATGGACAAAAAAAATTTTTTTTTAAATTTAATTGCTCTAGCCATTTTTATAAAGGTGAAATTTGCATTCATTGCTCCACCCACTCTTGCCTCAGGTACCACCCACCCCTGGGGATGTGGCCCTTGGGGTGGGGGAAGCTCCTCGCCTCTGATCTGTTAGCATTTCACTCCTCTGTTGCTGGATGTGTGGTTGTTACATCACATGTCAGTGTTTACTTTCTAGGCTTGGAAAGTGTGAGAACGGAAGTCAGTCTTATCTCTCTTCCGCCGTACTGTACTTTTGTGCTTTCTTTTTTCCCCTCTCTCTTTCTCTCTTGGAGAAGAAGCAAGAGGACACCATGGTTGTTTTGTCCTGTATATAAAGGTAAAGGTAAAGGGACCCCATACTGTTAGATCCAGTCGTGGCCGACTCTGGGGTTGTGCTGCTCATCTCGTTTTATTGGCTGAGGGAGCTGGTGTTTGTCTGCACACAGCTTCCGGGTCATGTGGCCAGTATAACTAAGCCGCTTCTGGCGAACCAGAGCAGCGCACGGAAACACCGTTTACCTTCCCGCCGGAGCGGTACCTATTTATCTACTTGCACTTTGACGTGCTTTTGAACTGCTAGGTTGGCAGAAGCAGGGACTGAGCAATGGGAGCTCACCCCGTCACAGGGATTCGAACCACCGACCTTCTGATCGGCAAGTCCTAGGCTCTGTGGTGTAACCCACAGTGCCACCCGCATCCTGTATATATTGCTTAGAATGCAATCACTTAGAATGCTACACTCACGCTCCACGATCATTTCTGCTATACTCTGTTGAGTGAGCATGCACATGTATTTTGATATGTGCCGCTGGTGCACACCGGGACTGATTTGTGAACATCCTGGGCTGCACATCATCCGGAAGAGGAGAGGTTTGTCTCATTCCAGAGGCTGTGTGTGCCCCTCAGGGGTGTTCCGACATGATCTACTGCAAAATTCCAAGTCCAGATTTTAGAAATTTGGCTGTTAAACCAAACTCTTGGTTTGGGTGTGGAGCCATAAGCTGGAGCTGGGGACATCCGAGGCGACTGAAACAGTGGCGGCAGTTCAAAATGTACTCACACCTGCCCAGTTACGCAGGAAGGTCTCCACCCAGCCCTGGAGAGGTGCTCCTTGGAGAGCAGCAGAACTGCAGGGAGCAGCAGGCAGGCAATTAAAGGCCCGCACAACTGGCAAAGGCAATGAGAGGTGAATTGATTATCCAGCTGGTACCTTGCAGGGAGCATGTTGTTCTGTGGCAACTCAGGGAGCTGAACGGGCCGCAAAGCAGGAGACTTTCCCTGCTGCTTGTTAGGGGTTATTCTCCCAGTGTTGAAATTTAGATTGTATGCTCCTACAGGTGAGGAACCTGGAGCCCTCCATGTGTTGTTGTTGTTGCTGCTGCTATATTGTGATTGTTGATGTTGTAACAACAATGTCTTTCTGTTTCCTATTTGATGCTTTCTAAGGTGCAGTTTACACGGAATAAGAGTTTCTTTGCTGATAGAATCTGTGTGTAAAAGTGATGTATAGGCCAACTTAATACATACTTTTAAAATGTTGTTGTTGTTGTTGTTGTTAAATAATGATTGTGATGAAAGGTTTGCTATGAATTTATTAATAATAATAATTCAGTAATGATGGCAAAGAAGGAAAAAACGATACAGGTGTAATATACAGTGGTACCTCGGGTTAAGTACTTAATTTGTTCCAGAGGTCCGTTCTTAACCTGAAACTGTTCTTAACCTGAAGCACCACTTTACCTAATGGGGCCTCCTGCTGCCGCCGGGCTGCTGGAGCACGATTTCTCTTCTCATCCTGAAGCAAAGTTCTTAACCCGAGGTAAAATTTCTGGGTTAGCGGAGTCTGTAACCTGAAGCGAATGTAATCTGAAGGGTATGTAATCCGAGGTACCACTGTAATATCAAACCTTTTATTCATCACCATCACCTTTTTCATTAAGATTGTTTGTTGTTGTTAATATTTATAATATAATAATATTGATATAGATGTGATATATTACTGTTAAATTACTACTGAAATGTATATAAATTAAAATTATAAATAATTTTTTAAAAAGATATAGATGCAATAATAATAATGTTGATTTATTATTATTATTATTATTATTATTATTATTATTATTACATTAATATTCCACCTTTTTCTCCAAGGAGCCCAAAGGTGGCATACACACTGCTCCCCCCTCCCAGCTTTCGCCTCTACAACAGCCCTGTGATGTAGGCTGGGCTGAGAGAGAGATAGCGGCTGGCCCAAGGTTACCCTGTGAGCATTATGCCTGAGAGGAGATTTGAACCCATAAAACCATGTGTGGAGGGGCAATGGTGGTGGGCTCCCAAGGGTCACCTGGCATCAGCCCTGTACACAATGATGACAGGGCGTATGATGCCAGCTACATCCTGCTGACGTTACACTGCTGTTAAGTATCCACCGTGAAGCAGGGCTGCTGTGATTCATGGCAGAAGTGTGGGTTACACCTCCCCACACCCCCTCCAGCTCATGCACTTAGCCGGTCAAGGATTCGTAGCTCAGTGGCAAAACACCCGCTTTGCACGCAGAAGGTCCCGGGTTCTGGTGTCGCTGTCTCCCTGCTCACTCGAGAACCTTCAAAAGCAGGTTCTCAGTCTGGGGTGGCAACTCTATACAAAGCCAACTTTAGTTATGTCCACTGGGCTTCAAATCGAAGCCACCAGCTCCTCCGCTCTGCTTCTTCTTCTCTGTGTGTTTTTTTGCTGCAGTGGTTTTATTTTTAACTCGTCTTAAGGCACCACAATGGGAAGCTCAGGGAAGATATTCTGGACCAGTCAGCCAGGAGTTTTCAAGCGTGGTTTTAATGAGCCTCCTTCTCAAGCTCGGGGAGAGGAGGCGTGGCAGTTGGGAGGATCCTCCGCCCCAGAACACAGCTCGAAACAGATGCAGCGCTATTGTCCCTCCTCTGGAAGGCTCTTGTTTTCTCTGATTTCACCAGGGACAAACTCTTTAGACTAGTTCTGTTACATTTTGTACCTGTTCATTGCAATATCCCCTTGTTGGTTACACTAGCCTCTATGGCAACCGCCATAGTAACACAATTGCACAATGCAAAGGCAGGGCCGCCAAGCTTTTGCCGGCTGGGCTGGGCGTGTGGGATAACCCAGAGGGCCCCTCTCTCTTGCAGGTAAAAACTTGGCTCACTGTCTGAAAAGTGGGGGGGGGGGCCTCCTGACTCGGGTCCTTTGCTGCTTTGCGCTAATTGGAACAGATCACTTTGGGTGCATTATTGTTTGGGTATTCGTCCAGATTTGTTTTCACGCATTTCATGCATTTAAGGCCCCTTTCTTTCTCCTCCAATGAATCCTGGGAACCTTAGCTTGCTAAGGGTGCTGAGAACTGTATCTCTGTGAGGAGTAAACTACAGCAACCAGCCAGGCTTCCTCGGGGAGAGGACCTGTACTTTGGATACGTGTTTTTGAGCCATAATAGGTTTGGAAAGCAAGGAGATAGATGATTTTCTCAGTTTAGTCAGTAGATGCAGATGTGGTGATGGTTGCGGGAGAGACAAACTCATGAATAAATTAACCAAGAGGACTCATTTTACTGGACCCTGGTGTCTCTCTGTGTGTGTTTTCGTTCTTTCACTCCCTCTGTCTCTCTCCCTCCCTCCCTCCCTCCCCCCTCCCTTGTAGCATCCCACTTTCTCCCCATTCTTCTCACAGTCTCCCAGAACGTTCCCTTTCTCTCTCCCACCCTGCATTCCATTCAGTGCCTCCCCGACTGATCAGAGCCTCCAAAAGCCCATAGAGCTGAAAGAGGAAGTTTGAAAGAGCAACACTCTTCTCATTTCCTCTATTGCAGGGGAAGGAGCTAACCACTCTGAACACCGTGTGATGTGAGCAAGGTAGGACTCAAAGACTGCACAGTCACCAAGGGAAGTCCTCATGGGCACTATCATGCCCACGGGCACCACGTTGGCAACCCCAAGCAGCCGGTATATTGGTAGCATGGCTACCTCTCCAGATGTTGGAAAAAAGGAAGGAATCAGGGGATCAAATAGATCAGCAGTTCCATCAAACAATTTAAGGGTACTGGGGAAGAAGAAATGAATATTTAAACTGAATAGTTCCATCAATCATAACTGTCTGTCACCTATTCCCCCCTATTATTTCTCCTGATTTGCAAAATAATTTATTATATTAGACTCTGCATAGTGGATATTTGCTCAAATCCTTGCCCAACAGTGAATCTCACCCTGATCTGATCCACAAGGTTGTTGTTTGGCAGAAAACCCATGTATGATATTCATTCGTTCTAACTTACTCTAGCAGGATGGTTGTTGAGGGGAAAAGCCCAACTCTGACTGCAAGGTTGCTGCTCTTGGCAAATCATGTTTTCTAATCCTCTGGCCTACCCAACAAGGTTGTTGTTGGACAGAAACCCATCTGTGTTAACCTGAGCTTTTGAGAGGGAAAGCTGGGTGCATCCTTTTGCTCTCACCGTCCTGGACCCGAATTTTTTCTTGCCACAGCTGCTATCAGCGAAAGAGCACATTACTCCAGTAAATTAACAGCAGGCAGAGCTTTGCTCAAAGAGAGGAGACGTCCTGTGATAACTTAGACCAGAGGTAGCTAAGGTGTATTCCAGGTGTTGTTAAACTACAAGTCCCATCAGCCCCAGACGGCATGGCTAATGGGTAGGGGTGATGGGAACTGGAGTCCAGTGACTTCTGGAAGGCTGGAGGGCTCCTATTTCTGGACTAAAGGCTCCTGGGGGCTGACTGAGACCACGATACAGAAAGGAGGCTCCCTGGAGTATCCCTGCATGAGTGGCTACCCTGGCTTATATTTAGACTGGCTTATTTTTGGGGTGGGAGGCTAGTGTCTACACACACTCACACACCCTTCTATTCTCCTGCCAGGCAAGCAAGAGGAATCATTGAGCCCAAGGACACATTCCAGCCAAGCAAAAACTCACCAGATAGTTATGGACTGTAGACTGGAGAATGGATGGGATGGAAAGACCTGGAGGGTGATTTATTCAGCCCCTGGACTTGAGGTTCCCTCATCTTGTGTTAGGGCTTTGTGGAGCTGCTCCTCAGCACAGGACCAGGCTTGGTGGACCAACACTTCTCTTCCTTTTTCAGTACTGGAGGCTAGTCCACTAGGGTGAATAAAGCACTGCCCCACCAAGCCCAATCTGTCTTCACCCAACTCCCACCAACCTGCCTTCTTACTTATATCCAGCCCAAGGGGTGACACTGCCCTCCAGCTTCCTCCTCCTCCTTAGTCTCAGTGTTGCCCTTATAGAACTCAGCAGGCAGGAAGAGGGTGGGAACAAAGCTAGAAATTGTTGGCTCTGCCTATAATTGACTATGGCGCCACCTACTGTTGGGCTCCCTGCCTTCTGCCCTACCAGTCTCAATGGGAAGCAACCAACACTGTTTTTCCAGTCCTAAACAGCATACCATGAAGAATCAAATCTCACTATTGAAACAACCAGAGTATCAAAGTCACATAAAGGCTAACAGCTTTGATTGTGGCATAGGGTTTTGTTTTTCTTCCCCTTTTTTTGGACTAGAGCTTATGCTAGTTGGTGCTATCATCCATCTTTAAGGTACCATCAAAGGCTCTTTTCTTTTTTGTTTGTTGGAGCAGAGGGTTGACCCACCTGTTCCTCAGGAAGGTTTGTAGCTCAAATCATATCCACATCATACATTCAACACACATTCAAAGCACATGATTTCCCCCAGAGAATCCTGGGAACTGTAGCTTCCTGCTCACAGAGCTACAGTTCCCAGGATTCTCTGGAAGCCACATGCTTTAAATGTGTGGTCTAGAACTGGTGTCAGCGGCTGAACATCTGCTTGGCATGCAGAAGGTCCCTGGTTCAGTCCCTGGCATCTCCAGGTATGCTGGGATAGGACCCTGTAAAAATCCCAGAGGGCTGCTGTCAGACAGTGTAGACACTATGGAGCTAGGTAGGCCAATGATCCAACTCTGGCTAAGTTATCCCTCTACAAAGTAAAATTTCATTTCCTTGGGTCCTTTGTCCCCTGTTAAACTGGCATTGGGGAGGAGGTTGCTCCATATAATGGACAGGGGGGAGGGGGGAGGATTGTCCTTTATGGAAAAAAATAGGATGAAGCAAATAAGAGAGTTAGGGAAGTATAGCAGTTGAGAATGTTGGGCTAGGACCAGAGACCCAGGTTCAAATCCCCACTCAGCAAAGCAGCTCATTGGACCAGTTGTTCTCTCTCAGCCTTGCCTACCTTGCAAGGTTGTTACAAAGATAAAATGAAAAGAGTGTTTACCGCCTTGAACTCCTTGGGGGAAATGGAGGGGTATAAATGTAGTAAATAAAGAAAATCAATAAGGGTGGTGGAAAGGTGCCTTTTCCCAAGTCAAACCGTTAGTCCATCTAGCTCAGTATTGCCTACACTGACTGGCAGCAGCTCTCCAGGGATTCAGGCAGGGGAGACTCCTAGCCGTACATGCAGATGCCAGGGACCAAAACTCAGGTGCAAGGTCTTCTAACCACCAAACTATGACCCTCCCCTGAAGACGTAGGTACATTGGAAGCCACATTATGCAAAATCAAACTCTTGGTCCATCTAGCTCAGTATTGCCCACACTGACTGGCAGTGGCTCTTCAGGAGTCTCTCCCAACCCTACGGAGAAGCCAAAGATTGAACCTGGGACCTTCTGCATCAAAGAGATGCTCTGCCACTGAGCTATGGCTCCCCCCTGCTTTATTTGCAGATTAAATAAATAACTGGAATTTTAGGAATTAGAGAAAGCAAAACACCCTAGTCTAGCAACTGGCCGGGCACTCCAGCCATCCTTAGGGCCATTTGCCCCTCTACCCGCCTAACCCAATTCCCCCTTCCCTACCTGGCTGACTGGGGTGGGGGTTCAGCTCTGCCAAGGGGGAACGCAGCAGAGGTTGGCACCCTCGTTCCACAGAGCCAAGCTTGCTCATCTAGTCTTCTCTTGTTTCCCCACTTGGGCCTGGGCTGTGAGGGATGAGATGGAGCCTTCCTCCCCTCCTTCCCCTCCCTCTTTGATTCCAGGTTGATGGGAGGGGGGTGTTTCCCCCAACGCGTTGCCTTTTTAACCCTTCCCTGGCATTCTTGGAAGGGGATGGCCAGGAGGAAAGGCGCCTTTTCGCTCTGAGCAGGCGGGAAGGCAGAGAAAGAGAGGCAGAGGGGGAAAGATGGGGAGGAGACTCACAAGAGGTCCTCAAGGCAACCCTCCCACCTACATCGCCCACACTCAAACTAACCTACGGCAAGCATCTTTTCATTGTTGCAGAGAAACTAACTTCTCCATTCCCATGTTCATTGACAAACAGGCACGATCCTCACTCTGGTCTCTTCAGAAGTTAGTCCTGTGAATGAGGACCGTTGCAGCTCTTACGAATCCTGCTCAGAGTAAACCCATTGAAGTTAATGGGCATGCTTAATTGAGGCCCGTTAATTTCAGTGGGTCTGCTCTGACTGGAAATTGGTTCGATGCAACCCTAGGGCTGCTGCAATCCTAACCCCACACATTCCTAGGAATAAACCTGACTGAATTAACTGCCGTTTACTTCTGCGCAGATGTGGTTAGAATCTCGCTCTAATACTGGCTTCAGCCTAATATCACCTTGTTAAATATCCCGTTGGTTGCATTCAGCGGGTTTTAGACAATGTTAGACTTACACATCGAGTGCAGCCATGTGAAATGACAGCCATGGTAACTAAGGCCCCTTAATAGGTTTAACTCTCTGTAGGACTTAGCTACAGTAGATACATCTCAGTGCGACTTACTTTTGAACTACGGGGTGGGGTTGCATTTCATTCTATGTCAAATAGGTAATTCAGCTTGACAACTGTCACTCAAAGTGGGCACTTGGGTATCTGCAAGAATTTTTTTCGTTGTGTGGGGGGGCAGGTTAATTTCTCTTCCCCCCCCTATTTATTTATTTATTTATTTTAGAAGAATCGTGCTTGCATATTTTGTATTCTACAAATACTAAAAACTTTTTTTTTAAGATGGGGGCGGATCTGGAAATTATGGTTCATGGGTGGGTAGGGGGGTGCCTTCCTTGCACCCCGTGGACGCCCATGGCCAGATACCTCACACACACCGCGTGCCAAGCAGGACAGCAGCAAAAGGAGCAAATGGTCTCATCTTTTGGGGTTTCTGTTTGCGAATTCATGAACTGGAGACCTTCCTTTCTGCGCCATTTATACCTCACGCTTGTTTCAAATTTGGAGGCGACTCAGGAACGACAGAATCCGAAGCGTCTGACTGCACCCCACGTAACCGGGTGGTGGTAGTGGCGGTTTTTTGTTTTTTTTAGGGGGAGCAGGATTTTAGACATCGTATTGACAAATCGAGGCTGCAATCCTAACCCCACTTCCCGATTGGATACAATACGGCTTACTTCTGAGTAGACACTGTTTGCATTGCACTCCAGGGGGGAAAATGCTATCATGTAGGTTGAACGACACCCGATGTTTATATATATATATGGCCAAAGGAATCTGTTTCCATTGATCTCTGCGATCATGCCATCCTCCTGTTCCTGATCCCATCTCATTTCTTTACACACACGCGCGTACACATCATGGACTTTCCTGCAGCACCTACCCGTGCTTGCTTCTCAAATCGCAAAAGATTCTCCCCTCCAGTTTTCATCATTATAAATTATTTAAAAAGTTACCTTACCCTTCCCCAGTTCCAACTCTTTAAAAAAGGCATGGAGGTCCATCTTTTATCATGGCAATTTATTACGACGCTCGGCTCGCCCTCTTGCAAACTAACACACACACAGAGAGAGACACCAACCCACTGCTCCTCCTGGGAATTTTCTTTTAAACATTTCCCCAATGGTTGAATAGCAGTCGAGGGTTGTGATTTTTTATTTTATTTTTTAAAGCACAGAAGAAACGAAAATGCACACAGATTCGTTTGTTTTTAAACAAACGTATATAGATATAGATATAGATGATATAGATATAGATATAGGACAAAACAAAACACGCCATTGTTAATGGGGACCCCTCAACAATCAGGCCATATATAAATATAGATATAGATGTGAATGTACCTTTTCTGAAATTGCTCCGGGATCGCAGGCGGTTTTGCAGCTTGCTGCGGATTCCTAGTGGATCCCTTCCTTTGTGGGTGTTTTTGAGGGTGTTCCCCCCCTTCTTCCTGGGTGTTCATTTGTTGTTTATTTGAGCTTATTATAGAGGCGGGTGGAGGGGTGGGCGGCAGTTGCCTAACTCTGCCAGCGCTGGTCGTGTGTCAAATTAGCCTGTGCGCCGAATGAACCCGCAACCGGAGAGCGCAGAGCCCCGTGTGGATGCAAAAATAAATAAATTGGGAGGGGCGGCGAAGTGAGATTCGAGACATCAACAAAAACAGCAACGCGGGGGGAATCTGTGCGCCAGGGGTTTATTTCCTTTTGAAAGCAGCAACAGCGCAAGCATTGCCGAAATGGCACGCAGAAATGTTCCAAGCTAGCTACGTATTCTGAGACTAAAGGCGATTCCTGGACCCTGCTGCAAGGATCAATCCGAATCAAAGTGTTTCCCACACCAGGTGTAAACGGGGCAAGCGTCGTTACGACGGCGGAGCGAATCCGATCCTTACGGTCGGTGGCGGCTCAGGCCTCCAAGTTAGTGTGTGGCTAGCTAAGTCCTGCTTAGAGTAGACCCACTGAAATTAATGAAGCTGTTGCTCATGTCCAAACGGTCTGCTCTGACGAGGACTAGCATCGAGTGCAACGCATGGATTGCCGTTCGTTCTGTATTAAATCGTATTATCCGCATTAAGATGCTGCTTTTAAAGTTGTTATATTTTATCCACTCCTTCAGATGACTTATATACCTTTGCACAGGCCGCAAGGCGGTTTGCAGTAATACACGAAATCTATTTTTAAAAACAAAAACAAAACGACAGCCCATTAAAAATCACTGGTTATGGTTATTTAGGTAAGTCATAACTAGTAATAATGTCAGGCCCCTGGTAGAACGCTTGATGAAAAGGTGAGACTCTGGCCCTGTCAATATTTTATCAATATTTAGATGTTCCTGTTTTTATGCAGCTTCTTCAACCCGGTGCTCTCCAAATGTTGCGGACTACAATTCCCATGAGCAGGTCTGGCAGGGGGCTGGTGGGAATTGTAGTTCAAATGGCATCTGGAGGGCACCAGGTTGGCAAGGCTGTTTTAAATCACCTGAGCCTCCCTCGGGGCCCTGATGTGGCCAAAGAGGAGCAGAAATCCCGGAACAGATAGCAAAACGAATAGAACAACAACAATTTTGAATGGGAACGCACTTTTCAGAATGCAGCTTTAATTCAGAAATAAATCTGACCCACTTAACTCTGCGGGATTTGCACGCGAGAAGTGCTCTATAAAAATTTGTAGGAGGGTGGTAGAACCCAATTTTCTCCCGGACAAAGAAAGAAAGTGAACAACTCGAAGCCATCCAACCCAATTTTCCTTGGGAGTAAAAGCCATTGAACTCGATGGACTTAGTTCTGAGTCGTGATTTCACGGTTGAACTTCCTGTAATGGGATTTCATTATTTCTCAAACTGTCCTTTCGAAAGAATAGCAGCAACAATAGTAATAACACGAAATAAATAGTAAAATATCACCACTAACGTTGAAGCTCATCATTCAGAACCTACTTTCAACGGTAAGTCAGGCGCCCCGGAACAACGAGAAAGCAACAAACAGGATCTCTGACCATACACAAAGGGCCCCTCTCCGCTAAATAGCCCCTCCTACCCACAGATGTGGAGAATCAGCTTTCGAGCAAAAAAAAGAAGAAGTCTGGATTTGAAGGCAAGTTTGACACCTGCGAAATCAGGTCGAAACCCTGATTAGAAGGGCTACGATGCAGTCACAGCCGTGCCATTTCAGCAGAAGGTGAGCTCTCCCATTTGATTCAATGGAGCCCTATACATGTCTGTTCAAAACGAAGCCCCATTGAGTTCAACGGGACTTCTTTCCGTGTTTATAGAGATCGCTGGCTTCTGGCCCTGCAGTTAGGATGCTATCGTAGAAGTGCCTGGCTAAAGCCACAACCAGCCTGGTTGGTGTCCCACCCTCAGATTTCCCCGTGACTCCAACATCCATAGCCCCTAACCACTGATCATGCTGGCTGGGATTGATGGGAGTTGAAGTCCAAAAACATATGGGGAGAAGCAGGTTCCCCAGCTCCGATTTGGACCGTCACTTGACTTGACTGCCCCTCAGTTCCCTCCATCACTATCTAAGAGGGAGAGTAGAGTACAAGCGAGGCGTCCCTGTGAATGGTCAAGGATGCGGTTTCTCTGCAAAGCTATTAATAAGGCACTTTAGGAGATATGTTTGCGGCATATCACTTAATTCATCTGAGTAGTTTTCCATTTTTCTAGATAAATTTTTAGATATCATTATGACTGCCACGCAATTCTTAGCTTATTTATTAGCTGCTGTTTATTTAACGTTGTTAATATTGTTGCATAGATCATAAATCATATAATATGTCTTCTGCTGTGATTGGGATGCTTAGCTTATATTTTTTTAGTTGCTGTTGTGTTGTTTTACTGTTGATTTGTTATTTTGTATGATTATGTTATACGATTCACTCCGTTGTTATTTATTATTTGTAAGCCGCTTTAGGCTTCATTTGAATGAAAAGCAGCATTGGAAATACAATCAATCAATATAGGCATAACTTTATTACATATGCACTCAGCAAAGACTTAAAAAAAACACACACAAAGGGAATAATATGGACATTTAGACGCTTTAATGCATGTAACATGAACTCTGGGATTTTTATCACTTGAGGATGTCATAATGTGCCTTGTATAATGCCCTGGTCCGGTCCTACTCAGAGTAGAACCATTGAAATTAATGGACTGAAGCTCGTCACAGACTAGAACTCAATAGGCCAGGCATGTCCAAAATCCGTTTCGGGGGCCTAATCCGACCCTCCGGTCGGTTTAATCCGGCCCCTGTGGCAGTTTATTTCCTGGGGTAAAATCCTAAAAAAAACCCCTCAACAATTCCAACCCTAAGAAAAGCAAATTTGGTCGGCTCTTTGGTCGGCCCCCACGACCCTTCACTTCATCATATCTGGCCCTCTTTGAAAAAAGTTTGGACATCACTGCATAGGCACACCGACCTAACCTCAAAGAAAGAAATACAGACACGTGGCGTCAGGAAGATGTGAGTTCACATACCTGCAGCACAGCAGAGTACCGGCTATCATGGGCGAGGGCGGGCGGATGCCCCCATCAATAAAAATAAATAAAAATTCATTGCTAACTGAGGTTCTCCCCCCCCCCCAAAAAAAACAGAAGGCCTGCCCCCCCAAGAAAAAAAATAGTGGCTACGCCCATGTCGGCTATGCACGCATTACCTAGGAGGAAGTGCCATTGATTTCGGCGGGACTTACTTCCGAGTAAGGGGAAGAAGGAAGGTATAAACCCCATCGACTTCCTTTCTTTTCTCTAATAAATATTTATAGCCTACCTCTTTCGATTAAAAAGAGAGAACTCTCTCTCATTTTTGCGAACACTTTTTAATTTTTTTGCAAGACTGGCACAGCCTCAGTCTGGTTGCAGTCCTACGTGCCCACTTCCCTGGGAGTAAACCTCCTCTGAATGTAGGACTTCCAAAAAAAACATGCACAGGACTGAAAAGCGAGTTTATCCTAAGAATCAGATCCAGCTTGTGGATCAATGATCGGAGCAAATCGAACCGAGAGAAGAGAGGAGAGAGGATGGGAGGGAGGGAGGGAGAAGGAAATTTTTGTCTGGGTTTTAAATTGTATTTGGGAATTAAAGGGTGACGAATGGACTGGTGTGTGAGAGAAAGAGAGAGAGAAAGAAATAGCTGGGGGCGGAGCAGCTCTGTTTGCCCAGATGATCGTTAAGAAGGTGGCGCGCTCTTTCCCGGGAATTGCTTGTGTTTTTTCTGTTTGCTGAGCGGGAAAGCAGGGCAGCGTTTCTCCCTTAGGAAAATAACTGGCAGCGGTTTAACGGGGAGGGGGCATTTCAATCCCTGCCTGGAGACTGCATCTGAGACCTTCTTCTGCATGCAACGTACCACATAGAACTAGAAGGCTGGGTCCATTAAGCTCAGTATTGTGTACTACACTGACTGGCAGGTTTCAGACCAGAGACATTCCCAGCCCTGTCTGGATATACCAGGGATCGAACCTGCGATCTGTTGCACGAAAAACAGATGCTTTACCACTGAGCTAAAACCTAATTAGGAACCCAGAAAACTGCTTGATATTGAGTCAGAATTTTGGTCCATCTAGCTTGGTAGTGTCTACACTGACTGGCAGCAGCTTTGCAGGGTTTCAGACAGGAGACATTCCCAGCTCTGTTCAGAGACATCGGGAGCTTCTACCTGCAAAGTTGACGCTGTGGTTCTTGATGAAATGCAGTTTAAACAGGAACAGAGGAAGCTGCCGAATCAGAGCAGGGGTCCAGCTAGCTCTATATTTCCTACACTGACTGGAAGCAGCTTTCTGGGTTTTCAGGAAAGAGTCCTCCAGCCCTTTCTGGAATTGTCCGGGATTGAACCTGGGAAGTTTTGCATGCAAAACAAATGCTCTACCACAAAGCTACAGCCCTTGTTTGAATTGCCATTGAGTAGATTTTATCTGTTTATGGCTGAAACGTCATATTATTCATTTCATTTATTTATTGCATTTCTACCCTACCCTTTTCTCCATACAGCTCAAGGTGGGATACATCATTTGTCCCCCAAATATCTGAAGGGCTGCCCATGGAAGATGGAGCAAGCTTGTTTGCTACTGCTACAGAGGGTGGGGCCCAAACCAATGGATTCAAAGGACAAGAAAGAAGGAGATCCCGACTAAACATTAGGAAGAATGTCCTGATGTTAAGAGCTGTTTGACAGTGGGAAGGACTTCCTTGGAAGGTGGGGCACTCTCCTTCATTTGAGGTTTTTAAACAGAGGTCAGAATCATAGAATCACAGCATTGTAATAATAATAATAATAATAATAATAATAATAATAATAATTTATTATTTATACCCTGCCCATCTGGCTGGGCTTCCCCAGCCACTCTGGGCGGCTTCCAAAAAATATTAAAATACTGTAATACATCAAACATTAAAAGCTTCCCTAAAAAGGGAGTAGTGTTGGAAGGGACCACCCGGGTCACCTGGTCCAAGCCCCTGCAATGTAGGAATATTTTGCCCAATGTGGGGCTCGAACCCATGACCCTTCTTGGGTGGCCACCTTTAGGTGCAATTCCTGCACTGCAGAGGATTAGATGACCCTTGAGGTCCCTTCCAACTCTTACCATTGTAGTAGGCCATGGACTATGATTTTGTGCTTTAGTCATAAAACTCTGCAAAAAGAGCTAGGCTAAGAAGCAGAGACTGCCCCCCCCCCCAAGATCACCCAGGAAGCTTCATGCCCGGGTGGGGTGATTTGAACCCTGGTTTCTCTCCCGGATCTGATTCTCTAACCCATGGGTAGGCAAACTAAGGCCCAGGGGCCGGATCCGGCACAATCACCTTCAAAATCTGGCCCGCGGATGGTCTGGGGATAAGCGTGTTTTTACATGAGTGGAATGTGTCCTTTTATTTAAAATGCACCTCTGGGTTATTTGTGGGACCTGCCTGGTGTTTTTACATGAGTGGAATGTGTGCTTTGATTTAAAATGCATCTCTGGGTTATTTGTGGGGCATAGGAATTCGTTCATCATCCCCCAAAAAATAAATATAGTTCGGCCCTCCACAAGGTCTGAGGGACAGTGGACCGGCCCCCTGCTGAAAAAGATTGCTGACCCCCAGTATACTGCTTTCTACATGACTTTTGTTTTATTTGCTTGAACACAGAGATATATATCTATATCTAGATATAGTATTATATAGTATAGCTAGCTATATTTATACATATATATATAATATTCATACACACACACACACACACACAAACATCTATCTATCTATCTATCTATCTATCTATCTATCTATCTATCTATCTATCATCTGTCTATCATCTCCCCTAATGGCCTAGTGGAATCTTCATTATCATCAACAATAAAAGCAGCGTCCCCTTCTCCGCAAGCCGGCCAGCTGACAACTCCTTGGCCAACCTTCCTAGCTAGCTTCCTAGCTCGAGAGTCACCGCACCCTGCAGAACTACACCTCCCAGCGTGCCTCGCGGCCTCCTCCCTACCCCATACCTTTTCCGGAAGGGAGCGGATAACTGTTTCCGGCCCGGGAAGAGCCGGTTGATTGGCGGGCGTCTTTGAAGCGGGCGCGAGGCCGCCTCTTCGCCTCGGCAGCTGCGCTTTCCCCTCCCCCACCCCATTCCACCGCCCACCCCACCGAGAGAGAGAGAGGGAGGGGGCTCGGTTTTTTGGGTGGTGGTGGTCTTACCCGCTCTGTCAGTGAGGGGTCAGCGGGGGCGCCCTACAAATCAGCTCTCTTTGCTCAGAAGGGTGGCTGGCTGGCTGGGTGGGTGGGTCACCTCTCTCCCTTTATTATTCTCTCTTTTTTTGGGGGGGGGGGTGTCCCAGTTTCTTCCTCACTTCAAAGACCAAATCTCCCTCCCCCTCCCCTTTTTAAAATTGTGGATAATTTCCTAAGTGTGTGGGTCACACACCCCACTTGTGTTTTGAGGCTGGGGGTCCCTTTCTCTCTTCCTCCCCTCTTTTCTTTCAGGGGGGCAAATTATTCCCTTGAAATTTTTAAGGGGCGGCATCTTTTCTTCTGAGGTGTATTCCCGCCCTACCCCGTTTTTCTATATTCCTTTTTTTGCGTGGGTTAAGGGTAGTTTGTACCTCCTTCCTTTACTTCAGGGGACAGTTCTTTGGCATCCCTTGAGACCTTAAGAGTTGCATTCAACAGCTTTGAGGAGGACCTCTCCCCTGTTTTCTTTTATTGGGGATAATGATATATATCTGCCAGGTTGTGTTTTTGTTTTTTTGGCGGGGGAGTAATCCACTCCTTCCTTGGGGTCCTCCCTCCTCTTACTCAAATTCTCACCCCCTCCATCTCCTAGACATTGATGGGCAGCACCTTCTCCTTTGAGGCTGTGTTTTTATTTTGAAAATTTCTTTCCCTCTGTATGTGTCCCCCTCCCCTACTTTCTGAGACTTCTCAAAATACAGCATCCTGTGGGCAAGTCTCTACTATTCTGGGTACATCTATATTATATATTTCCCAAGGCTGGGCTAATTCATATCACCCCTTCACCCACACACATACACATTTCTTTATGGGAAATGGCATCTTTCCCAGTATCCGCTGGATATCTCCTCCACTCCGATTCCTAGGACAGCCCTTACACTGAACTGTTGCTCTCTGCTTGGAGCAAAACTGTAATGTGAAAACTCCCTGTTCCTTAGCCTCTACAACAAGGTAGACAAACAGGCCTTTTGCCCTTGGGAGACTAGATTTGGTCCTGCTCATTTGCTAGGCTCCCCTTCTCCCTTGTTATTTGGTCAACATGAATTTCTCCGAGGTATTTAAACTCTCCAGTCAGTTGTGCAGGTTCTCTCCGGATGGAAAATGCTTGGTGAGCTTAGCCTTGTGGTGTGCCGTGTGTATCTATTTTACAGATAATGGGTTGGTGGGGGGTAAGGACTAAGAGTGGGCGGACAGGGGGGTTGAATGTGGATTCAGGGAAGGAATGGGAGATGTGGGGACCAGGGGTGTTTTGATATTTGATGATAATACACATGATTTCCTTGTTCTAACCCAGTTTTATGTTGGGACAGCCTTAGCCAAACAGTATCTGATTTCTGCTGAGGAGAGCAGCATCCATAAAATGAGCCTTTCCACCTAGTTAGCAACCTTGCATGACATTTGCCCATTAAATTCTTAACTGTTTTTAAATGACACCAGGAAATCTCTTCCCAGAAGATGTGCATAGTAATATCAAATTATAAATTGGCTGTGATTTTAAATAACAATCATTTTAATCAGCGCCACCTCTGAGCCCTCTTCTCTTTCCTACTTAATGTGTCTTGCCTTTTAATTTATAAGCTTTTATTACTATGTTTGGTTCGTAGTTCTAACCACCTGGATTATGATGATGTGAAATCTTTGCCTTGTAGTATATCTGCAGAAGTGCACGATTATTGCGACATTAGTATGCAGAACTGGTGTAGCTGTTTAGAGCTGCAGTCCTGTGCATTGCTTCTTCGAGTGTCAACCCCACTGATCTATTCCAGTGCCCCCAGTTTGGTTTAAATGAACAATTTTGGGTTCCTTTCTCCCCCACCTGCACTTCTTCTTTTGTAGCAAACCATGGTTTGCCCTGTTCAGATGAAATGAAAAACAATGGTTTGCCAAGGACGAGGAAGTTCAAGAGGAGGAGGAGTGCAGGAGGAGTTTTCAGATGTAAAAGGGGAGGGGGCTTCTGCACCTGTAATAGTTACATAGAAAAGGGAGCTTCAGCAACTGAAGCTTGTGTGATCAGTTAAAGTTGGAGAAGCCGCCACATTTATTTCATTGGTTGTCCTGCATAGGCCTAAGGATAGTTTCAGTGTCATTGGCTGAAGTTACGTGTGAACCAAGCTATGTGTATGGGGGTAGAAACTTCCACTGAAGCCATCAGGAGAGCGTCATTAACTACGAACCAGACCAAGTTGGCTTTCTGGGAGATACCTATGTCCCCTGGTTTGAGGGGACGTACAAAATGTGTGATTCACCCTACAAAACCCTGCTAAAAGACTACAAAACCCTACAAAGGTTTGGGAGCAGACTCTAAATTTCAGGGCTTGTAGTTACTGAAGCTCATCAGAAAATCTGTTGGTGCACCTATAAGCGGCTTAGTCATGCTGGCCACATGACCTGAAAGCTGTCTGCGGACAAATGCCGGCTCCCTCGGCCTATAGAGCGAGATGAGCGCGCAACCCCAGAGTCGGTCACGGCTGGACCTAATGGTCAGGGGTCCCTTTACCTTTACCTTTAAGCACCTATATTAATTTGTAAAACAGGTACCTTTAATATATTAATTGGCAATTGACAAATCAGTTATTTTTACTGCATGACAGGCCTGCGGTATGTCATCAGTCTATATTTTGTAGAGCTTTCATTTTATTCTACAGGTTTTCTAATGGTTTCTCCTGTCTCTAATACTAGAGGATTTAGGAATCACATCTGAAATAATTTTGCCCCCTGTCACTGAGCTAAAATGCCACAGCTAAGTTATTCATTTTTTGTTCTATTCAGGCCTCCGGTGTCCAGTATCGTTTGGTGGTTCGTGATGTAAACACTCTCCAAATTCTGCAGCTCTTCACCTGCCTAGACCAAATCCAGCACATTGAGTGGTCTTCAGATTCTCTTTTTATATTATGTGCAATGTACAAGCGTGGAATTGTGCAGGTGGGCACCTATGCAATATGCTTTCTTTTCTGGAACTTGCCAGTTTCTAAACTGATGGTGTTAAGCAGCAAGTATTTAATATAGGTGCTGGGGAAACAAATGCACTTTACCTACAGAATGCCCCCAAGTTCAAACTGGCATCTTTAGATAGGGATGGGAGAGTCTTCTTGAAACCATGGAAAGCCTCTACCAGCTAGTTTGGTTGTACCATTGGCCTGACCTTGTTTAAAGCAGCTTCCTATTAATATCAGGTCTTTATTCAGAAACATGAGGACTAGAATTTTTAATGTTTAGGGGAAGGACCATATCTCAGTGGCAGAGCATCTCTGTTTTGCATGCAGAAGATCCCAAGTCCAACCACTGACATCTCCAGGTAGGGCTGAGAGAGACTTCTCCCTGAAATCCTGTATTGCTGCTCCCAGTCACTATAGACAGTACTGAGCTAGGTTGAAAAGAGCATGTCTTTTCCAGGAACAAACAAACCGCAGAACTATGTCCCCTGATGCAAAAGTAGCTTTAGGGTTTTGCTAGTTTCTGAAAGAAGCAGAGCTGCTGTCAGTCCTGCGGACAATGACTGAGCTGGGCAGCTGGGTTAAGGACCCAGCTGATTTCTAGCCTTGCTTAGTACCATCATTTACAAACTGGGAATAGCAGTGGTGGACCATCAAAGTGATGCTTAGCAAAGCAGACTTGAAAGTAATTTCACCAAACTTCCTAGCTCATACATTTTATTTTAATGGCTCACATGGACTTATTGAGACAACATCATGCTTAATGAAAGACCAGTTATAAAATTTCCCTCCCTGGTCACCTGGAGGTGATTCATGTTTGCCACAGGCAACTTGGTAAGTGTGAGCCTGTTGTGAAGCACTTTGCATCTGAAAAGCACCATATAAATAGGGCAGTATGTAAATTTAATAAACAAAAAACAATTTAAGCAAACCCTTTCAGTTTTTTTTGAAATTTTAATGTGTGGTGGGTCTTTAATAATATCAGAGCTCTGTGATATCTTTAAAGTCAAACAAATATATTGTGGTCCAGTTCTCTTAAAGACAGCCACCATCTTTACCGGAGGCTTATACAATCCTGTGCCACAACAAACCTCTTGATCTTTACAAACACTCTTTTGGAATAGTTTTGTGGATCTGACTGGATGTAAAGAAGAAGAAAAGGCTTACCTCTGTAGTGGGACCCAGCGCCAGTCTTTCATGGTCTTTTGCTGGTGGGCTTGTCTTTTTCTGTTGAAGAGTGATCCTTGAGAGGAAGCTGGTAGGGCTTTGGGTGCCTTGTTCAAGTCAGCCCTGACTTGACTGTTCTTCCTCCCTTGGCTTAGGTCTGGTCCTTGGAGCAGCCTGATTGGCACTGCAAGATCGATGAAGGCTCAGCGGGACTCGTGGCTTCTTGCTGGAGTCCGGATGGCCGTCACATTCTCAATACTACAGAGTTCCACGTAAGTGTGAAATTGAGGCTGCTCTTGTAAGATATCAAATGTTACTGTCTACATCCTAGCCCCTAAAATAGCCTGAAGCTCTTAAAGCTGCAGTGTGCTGCTAAGTTGTACTTGTGGGACCTTTTTTAAAAAAAAAGTGAGGCTGCATGATTAAGGAAAGGCTCCTTTAATATTCTTTGCAGGAGAATACAACAAAGAAAGGTAACAAGTCTCAGATTTTAGTCACATAATCTTGGGTATATAAGGAATCATAAACATTATCTCTAGCTCTCCTGAGGACTGATGCGTTGTTCAGTAGCCAAGAACAGGATTAGTAAGCCATGAAGTCTTTGTTTCCTTGTTCACCACCACTAGTTTAATTAAACCACTATCTCAGCCACCTTTTTAAACTTTTTTTTTGCATTTATGTGCATGTTACTAAGCTCACAAGTAAGGACTATTGAGGTGATTGATGCATATGGACGCTTCAAAGCAATATACAAATTAGAATTGGAATTATTCTCCCACTGATATTTTTAATATAGCACAGTAGCTTGAAATGGCTTTGTGCAGGTCACCATGCACATGGTGACACCCCCCCCCCCCGTAACACATGTCAGAAAATACAGGGTCACTTTCTTACCTAATCTCAGGTAAAGCTTATTTCCATCTCCAAATATGCAGTCAGTTAGACAGATGTGTGAAGTGAAGGTCTGTTGTGGAGTTTCTGCTCTCGACTGTCCCTGATTCCCCAAATGTGGAAATGTTCCAAAATCAAAGGAAGAGAGACAGAACACCTTTCTGTTTTTCTTACTGAGCGAGCTGAAGGGCTAGTTTGTGAAGGATATTTTCCTCCCGTATTGCATTAGAGCCCGTCAGATGTTTTTCCTCAACTGTAATAACTGCCCAGATGTGAAAATAACTGTTGCTGGTTCAGTAAATAAAAGAATAATAGAATCATAGATGATGGCATGCATAGAGCCACTCTCCTTAGAACATAAGAGCTCTGCTGGATTAGATCAAAGGCCCATCTATCCCAGCATCCCAGTCCCCACCATGGTCAGTCCTATGTGCATGACAATCCCACAAGCATGATATGAGAGCAGTGGCCCTGCTAAGAGCATAAGAAGAGCCTGCTGGATCAGATCAGTGGCCCATCTTATCCAGCATCCTGTTCTCACAGCTCAACCAGATACCTGTAGGAAATTGCAAGCTGGACCTAAGTGCAAGAGCACTCCTGTGGTTTCCTGCAACTGGTACAGTAAGCTCACAACTTGCGTGGGATCAAGTCTAAAGCCAAAATCATGTATAGTCAAAACCCACTGGGTTCAATGGGGGATTGGATTGCCCAAGTCATTTTCCCCAGAACCCAGCCACCTTTCCACCCCCTTTGTCATGTGTATAAAGCTCAGTGTGCACAAGTTAAATGTGCGTAAGTTGGGGGCTTACTGTATTCAGTATTGCCTCCAACCATGGAAGCAGAGCATAGCCTCCATGAATTGGTTTAATTCTCCTTTAAAGCCATCCAAGTTGGTGGCCCTCCCTGTGGGGGGTGAATTCCATAGTTTAACTATGCACTGCATGAAGAAGTGTTTTCTTTTATCTGTCCTGAATCTTTTAGCAACATCAGTTATCCATGGGTTCTAGTGTGATGTAAGTGAGAAAAACATTTCTCTTTACACTTTTCCCAGGCCATGCATAATTTTATAAACTTCCGTCATGCCACCTCTTAATTTTCCTTTTTGCAAACCAAGAAGTCCCGAATGCTACATCCTTTCCTCAATGGGGAGTCGCTGCATTCCCTTGCTTATTTTGGTCTCTCCTGCTGCCAGTACTCCCCACGTGCTTACAGTGCTTCACTCACATTTCTCAGCAATAATACCTTCTAGGTTTTTTTGTGGCAAGTAATCTCCCATAGTACAGGTGAATATTATCCTCATGGTGCGGGCTTATCCTCTCCCTGCATCTTTGCCAGTTCATCCGTTCGATCCATGGCTCTTCCGGGGCCATGCGGCAAAAAAGCAGGCACGAGACTTCACTGTATTGGATAGTTTTAATAGGGTGAAAACTATTCCAATTATCCAGCTTCATTTTGTTAGTGAGATGCCTGGCTAACAGCATCTCGAGGAATCGAAGATGGTGGGCTCCCTCTGCATACCTCTCACGGCTTCCAAATGGCACATGTATGTGGGGGCGGGCTGACAAGTTATTTATTACCCGCCATCAGAACTCCATTTGACCCTGCAGGATTTTCATTAAGCCCTTGCCAAGTTGGCATGTGTGTTTGGGATAGACTTTCTCCCCAGCTGTAAACAGGTTGCTAAATTAACTTGTGGCAGACAGCTGGCTGGGATATGTTGGTGTCTGCACTGTTTACTCTCTCAGGTCCTCTAAATCCATCGTCTGCCGGAGCAGACTGTGGACTAGTGTTTTGAGATGAGCACTTTAAGGATACATAATATCCTTGCATTGTGCACATTGCCCATTTCAGGGATCGCTTAGAAGGTTTTGCAAGTTATTCCTCAGCCGCTGCTGCTCACATTCAGAAGGCCGGGTTATGTCCAACACTAGTTCTGCTCAGAGTCGACCCACTAAAGTTAGTGGGCATAGTTTCGGAGTATAAACATAGTTGGCTCTGATCAAGTTCCCATGTATTTTACTTATTTAATGCATCCTGACAATGGAGAGGCTCTGTGGTCCCATCTCTCTCTCTCTCTCTCTCTCTCTCTCTCTCTCTCCTTCTCCCCTGCAGCCTGATGACAGTTGAGAGAGGATCATGACCCAGTAGCCATTGATAGCCACCTCCTGCATATATTTGTCTAGTCCTATTTTAAAGCTGTCAGAGTCGGTGGCCACGGTAATGACTGGCAGGCATTGCAACTGGGAGGGGACTGGAATTCCCATTGCTGCTGGGTTTGTCCCTTCTGTTCACTCAGTTTTGTAGCCTTGGGAGGTGCCTGGGTTCCAGGTGTTGGTGCTGGAACATGGGAAGCTGCCTTGTAATGAGTCAGACCTCTGGTTCATCTAACTCAGTATTGTCTGCACTGACTGGCAGTGGTGCACCGGGCTTTCATGCAGAAGTTTTCCCAAGTCCTACTTGGAGATGCCGGGGCTTGAACCTGGTACCTGCTGCATGTAGATTAGGCGCTCTTAACCACTGAGCTACAGTCCTCCTCCCGGTTTTGCCGGAAGTGGATAGAAGCTTCATGGATAGAAGACTTGCTTTTGCATAGTGGTGCACACCTAGTGACTGTCATGTTGTACCTTCATAGATTTGAGGCTAGCCCACTGTATTAAACATTTTGCAGGACTACCATTCACAGGCTCCAGGTGATGCAAAAGACACAGATCCACTGTCTTCTGATGGGAGAGGATTATTGAGAATAACTTGCACCAGGATTCAAATGTTGGTATTGGCTCCCTTTTATTTCCAAGTGCCATTCAAGGAGCCCAGTGGCTTGAGCTTGACTAGGATGATGTTTAAGATTGGATGGGAATGCTCCCTAAATGTGCCAGATCAGTCTGTAAGGGCCTACAGCAAGGAGATATTATTGGCAGTGAAATTCTGTTTCTTTGCAGATTTGCCTTCTGGAAATATTGTAAGATTTTTTCTTTCTTTTCCAGACTGGCCCCCAGTGGCCAGGGACAGTGTAGAGGAAGCTTGCAAACACTGTTGCCTAATGTGAGTTCTCTAAATAGGGTGGGCTTTAAGTCCAATAGATAGGTACGCTATTCATTATGAAACAGTTGCATGCAATTGTATTCACTTGGCTGTTTAGTCACCCGCTTCTATAACTAGGTTTACAACGGCAAGTCTTAACCTGCGGCAATAAATTGTATCTGAAAGATCATTTTCTGATTTGTCTCCTGGTAAGCTAATAGGACTGTAAAGAAGTGAAGAGTGTGTTAACAAGTTCCTTTTATGTGACTCTTGGATGATTTCTGGTAATGCTAGCTATTTTAAGAAGGCAAGTGATAGCATTGAGGAGAGTTTATATTCCTATGAGGTGCTGATTTTAAAGAGAGGCCCCTTATTTCTTACAGTGATATAGTTATAAAGCTGTGAGTATTATTCAAATAGTTGTAGCTGATTGATGGGGGGTGAGAAGGGTTAACTTTTCCTTTATAAGGCTGAGGCATTAAAATTTGTCTGAAGTCCTCCAGATGTTGTTGGGTTGCATCTCCCATCATCCTCAGTCAGCATGGCTAACGGTCAAGCATACCATGAGTTGTAGTCCCAACAACATCTCTAGGGAAAGCATGGGCTACCCTTGATTTAAACATTAAATTCCCATGCCCACTTAACTTCTAGCCGTTGAATGCCAGCCCAGACAAGAAAAGTCCTTAGAAAACATCTGGATGGTATTTTGCCATGAGCTTTAAGAGATTTGGGAAGCATATTACACACTGGTTGGGCAGCCACCGAGAACCAAATTATTGAGAAGCTGTTTGCGGACCAAAAGATCCGTGTTACTGTTATAAGACATATATTTACTCCCATACATCTGCTAGACACCATGTAGAGCTGAGGAGTCAGCCACTCCTATTTATTTATCATGTTTTGTTTCCTATCCTTTCTCTAAGAAGCTGAAGCCAAAATACAATGGGTTATCTAACCCATTTTATCCTCACATCAACCTTGTAAGGTAGGTTGGGCTGAGAAGGTGGTATTGGCCAAGGCCATTTAGTAAGTTTCATTCTGAGCCCAGACCCCGTTTCAGTCCAGCATTGTAATTCTCCAGCTACACCCCCCTCTGTTATTTTGCAGGACGAGTGTGCACTTACAGTTGTATGATGCTTGTGTTTGCACACTAAAAATGCTCCAGGGTCGCTGCTTGACCCATTACCATTTGGAGTAATGTTTGTGCTCTGAACGGCCGGAGGAGCTGCTAGCGGCAGTTTTCCCTCTTTCGGCGAATACTTGGGTGCCCTGTCGCTCTAATCCTTAGTAACTGTAAATGGCTATATTGGTTGAAAAATACTTTCTGTCGAGGAATGTGTGCTGCGTAATCCCCTGAAATCCTGTGCTGACAGACACAGCTATGTAAGGAGGCCCAGTGACCTAGTCAAGTCTGGGACAAAAGTTGACAGTCACTTGAGAACGCAAGGTTGTTAAGCGTGGGTTTTGTGTAATGAAAATTGCCAGTCTTGCCACCTGCCTGGGGTTGTCAAAGCTTGGGTGCAGCTCCTTAGCCCAGCTCTTCAGACTGTTTTATCGCGTTACTGTCTAAATACCTCTTGTTTCTCAGCTGTTTTTAGGCTATTTGAAAAATGCTGCTTCTGCTTCGCCTCCCACCCTTCCCTGCCCTGTGCTGCAAAACAACAGCTGTATGCTCCTCAGGCACCTTAGCAGTAGGATGTGAGTTTGGAAATTTTAATTAAGTCTGTAACCCCCACATTTGGGGGTGGGGGTGGGCGGGAAGGAAAATCTGTTAGGGAAAAGCTGGCTAAAAGCCCCTGTAGTGGCATTTGCTGGGATTTGCACACACACACCCCAACATTACAATCTGTTGTTAAATTTCTTACTTTCTCGATCTCGTACATAAAAAGAGGGGTGACTAGCGAGAATCTCGTGCTGGTAGGTGTTGGGTGCCTAAGTGCCTTGGCATTAATTGCCTGTAATGCTGGAAGGTGGGAGCAGGTTGACTCACGAATTGCGATCTGCCCGCTTGTTGTTCCTTATCACTGTAAGCAGAAGGGCTAAATGCTTTTCTTTTAAAGTAAATATTCAGGGAAGCGGTGTTGGCACTGGAGCCCGGCATGTTAGGGTGAAGGTGGCACAGCCCCACCAACCTCAGCCTTTCCTAATGCAGCTGCCACTTCACTTACAGTCCAGAGGGTGGCACTGCCAGCACCTTCCTCCTCCTTAGCCTCAGTGTTGTGCCTTGCAGAACTCAACAGAGAGGAGGATGGGGGCAAAACCAGAATTACTTGGCTCTGCCTCTCATTGGCTCGGGCTCCATTTTCTGTTGATCTGTCTGCCTCCCTCCCCGACTTATTCCAGTGGGCATCGGCCACCACTGGATGTTGGTAGAGCTTCATGTCTCTGGAAGACCATTAGTCATTGCCCATACTCCAGTTCTGTCAGGTCCCAATGGTGTACGTCTTCACTCAGACCTCTGGGTCTTGTTGAGGTTGCTGTTTAATTAGGTACGGGGAACATTCAGTTTGTAGAACAGTCTATGGGTGTGCTTTATCTTGCTGGAATGCTAAGGTCAATGTTTATGGTTCTGTTGTCCTGCAAAATCTGGAGCATATATTTTGGAAACTGTTCTGTAATTTTCTGAATGGTTTATAAATGGATCTAAGGGTATCAAATAAGTAGCAGGGGGCCATCCCTTATCACTACTTGTCTACGAATTTGCCTTTATCATCGTGCACTTGCTTGCAGATAGGGCAGTCTTCACCAACCTGTTGCCCTGCAGATGTTGGACTACAACTCCCATTGACAACCGGGGATGATGTGAGTTGTAGGCGAACAACATTCTTGAGTGCACAAAATGGGTGAAGGCCTCTTTCCAGCCTAGATTTGAAATCACCTCTGTAGCTCCCTGATCATCCCTAGATTTTACTGGGCAGTGCACTGCAATCTCTCTTCTGCTGAGATAGGCATTGTGTTGCTGTTTCGAAAGAAATATTCAGTGTCAGGAGTGTAGTCTGAAATTTATATTTTGGCATGACTGCAAACAAGCTGATGAGACGATGGTCTAAAAAGCCTTTCACTGGCTTAGACCCAGAATTAATCTTTTTTTTTTAATGGACATAGAAAATTATTGCTTGCTACCTTGTGATTAATGTTGCATTGCTGAGGGAAACTTCAAACTCAACTGAAAGTATGCGGATTGAAAGACTAGAGTAGGGATAAGGAACCTAAGGTGCAAAGGCCAAATATGGCCCTTCAAGCCTCTCTATCTGGCCCTTGGGACTCTAACTATGCCCCACCTCTTTCTGAGCCACACCTCCTTTTCCCACACCACACCCTTCACTGGCCCTGCCTTACAGCCTCAGTTGAGTATTTTTGCCTGGCTTGAATGTGCCCTCCAACACTAATAATTTATTTATTTATCTCATAAAATGTGTACACCACTTGATTGTAAAAAAATAAAGTAAATAAAAATGTATATGCTACCGATTCCTTCTAGTGAGAGGGCTGAAACAAGGAAAAGAGACCAAACACCTAGGCCCTTGCCCTTGATGGTAAGCAGCCCCTCCACTCTGACTGTACCTCACTCTAACCACCACTGAAATTGGGGCAGCATCTTCACCACTCCTGCTACTTCTCCACCCAGACACTTTAGAGTATCATTATTCACCCCCCTCCATTTACAGCTGGGATATTAGGGCCACAAGATAGTAAACCAGTATTTCCCAAACTTTGGTCTCCAGCTGATTTTAGACTACAACTCCCATCATCCCTAGCCAGCAAGACCAGCAGTCAGGGATGATGGGAATTGTAGTCCGAAAACAGCTGAGGACCTGAGTTTGGGAGACCCTGTAGTAAACTAAAGCCCAGCTGTATGTGTGTTCCACACTTTCAGACCCACAGGTGGGTTGTGAGGCCACACCAAGTGGGTCACAACAAAGCTGTTGCCGCCATGTGGGTTTCCAGCTTAGTCCAAGGAGAGTTAACTACATGTGTGTCTAGACCAGGGCGCATTTTAATAAGGCACTCATTTTATCCATTTCCACAAGTCCTGCAGTGTGGCAGGAGAAAGGCACCAGTTGTTTTTTTAAATAAGATACGTATTTCTGATCGAGCACTTTCTCCTGCCACATGGCAGCACTGGTTTTCCTTTAGTAGTAATGCTAAGTTAACACTGCATGTGTTGTTCTGTGAATTGCCATTTTAGGATTAACAACATGCATTATTACCATAACTAAGTATAAATCAAAAGTGAAAACACAAAAGTGCACCCCATGATGCAGCTTGGGAGTTGGAGATTGGGGTCACAGATGTGTACCAGTTGAAGACCACTTTTTTAGAACTTTAGGGAAGCACCAGTTAAAATGCCTGAGGGATGTAAGTTTGCTTTTGCTTGTGTGCTGGGAAGAAGGTATCTGAAGCAAAACTGCCGTATGTCTTCATGTTTTGTCCCCTAGTTTGGTTTCCCATTCTTTCTGCAGAATGAAAACCACACCGTTGTCGAGTGTGGAGATGAAGCTCAGTGGGTTCTGTATAAAAAACACTCCCCCTGCATGCATTTCATCTGAAAAGATAAACAAATACTTCCTCTGTCTCTTTCTCTGTTTCCAACAGCTGCGGATAACTGTCTGGTCCTTGTGTACAAAATCTGTGTCTTATATCAAGTATCCCAAGGCCTGTCAGCAGGGTAAGTGGAGCTAACCTAAAACAGGAAAGGTTTTTTTAAAAAATATTATTATAGCGAAGATTGCCATGATCTGGGGATATCCCATATCCCCTTCAACTGATATTTATCTACCCGCAGGAAGGGTACTGATATGGCGGGGTAACTGCAGTATATGTTTGTCCCAGTGGATGTTGGTGTTCACAAGTGAGCAATCCCCTCTTGTTCCCAAGCCGTATTCTGTCAGATGCAGGCAACTGTCCGACTGGTGGAGATCTGTGGAATAAAAATCCAGAGTACAAAATCAAATTAGTAGGGCATGGGGGGGGGGGTGAGCTTAAAAGTACACTCCTGATTTCTGTGTGGGTAAAGTTTTGAAGCAGGAAGGAAGTCAGGTGTGGTTCTTGTGAACAGCAGCCTGATATTGCTAAGCCCAACATGTGCAGGCTGACTGGAGGACAGAATGTCTGAGGATGTGTAGCATATCTTTCTGTTACCACTGAATAACCACAACCAGTTCTGCTAACATACATGTCACTATGAATTGGTGCTTTGGGGATATAGCACTGAAGAGAGAATGGTTTTCCCCCCTGGTACAAGTGGGGAAGGCCTTGTCATACACAAAAAACAACAAACGTGTTTGGGTAGAAGAACAATGCCAACATGGAGGATATGTGTGTCAACTTGGAAAATGTGGCTGTTCATTTCTACAGCCCTTGATGATTATGTTCTATCTCTGCTGTTGGAGGCAGTGTGCCTCTGAACACTGGTAGCTGGGAATCACAGGAGGGGAGAGCTGCTGTTGCACTTGAGTCTTGCTTGTGTACTTCCTGGGGGCATTTGGTTGGCCACTTTGAGAACAGGAAGCTGGACCCTTTGGCCCAACTGAACAGTGCTAATTTTAGGTTCATATTCCATTGGGCAGCCCATGCAATTTAATTAAACATGGCTCTTTTCTCTTTCTTCTCTGTATTTACCATGTTCTCGCACACACATGAATATGAATACCATAGGAGAGGCTGAAGATGCTTTGAATGGCATGTGTGGAAATGTTCAAGAAAAGTGGAAGGGTTAAAGAACGCACTGAGAAGTAGCTTTATCTTGCAAAAACAGTATCTCCCTGATATTTGATCTTAGGTTACATGTACACAGTTGTTTTTGATTATTATAATAGTAATTGCATAACCAGTCTCGTGAATCTGCTGTTAGACTGGCTCTCCCCACTCCACAAGATATGGATTCTTTGTACTTATAAGCACCAGTTTGTCCAATCAGTGTTACTCAAATCATGTGCCTAAAGAAATAGGGAAGCATTCTAATATCTCTTGTCTAAACTAGAGGTGAGAATACTAACTTCTACTCCTCCCCTTACGTAGTTCATACCAGTATTTTGAATTAAACATTTGTGGTTTTGTGTGGCCTTTCAGAAAGCATTTCTTCTTACCAAATAAGATGAGGACAGCTGAGAGTCAAGGGTCCTGGGTCAGGGTTCTGTTTTCCTTTCACACGCAGACAGGCTTTCCATTACTTGGTCTTGACAGTAGCGGAGTTTACAATGGTGGTACTTCAGGGCCTTGAAAAGTCGAATGAAAGCAATAGACCTCCACTTCAGAGCAAGTATAGCGTGTGTGTTATGCAAGGCCTCTCAAGAGAACAGGAACTAAGCAGCAACAAATATGCCTTAAGACATACTCATCCATTCTCAAAAAAAAGCCTCTTCTGTCCAGGTTTTGTTTTTCTTTGGGTTTGGCCCATTCCTTGGCTGGTATTAATTGCTCAATTTCCCTCTCTCCTAAGTGCTGCCATTTTTGTGTGTGTGTGTTTGGCAGGAATAGCATTCACAAAGGATGGCCGGTACATGGCCTTGGCAGAGAGGAGGGACTGCAAAGACTACATCAGCCTCTTTGTATGCAGTGATTGGCAGCTTCTGAGGGTAACCCTCCCCCCCATTATTCACCTTCCCCTTGTAGGCTCCCGTGTGCCTTGTAACCTTATAGAGCCTGTGCAGATGTAATGTTCCAAATCCCTTTAGCGATAAGGAGTTGACCACCAGTTTGTGCCTTTTCCTTCCACCTCATTCAATTTGCAAATTCTCTTCGATAGGCTAGAGCTGGTGCTGTCTTTAACAGGTGTTAATGCTAATCCTCTTGGGAATCCAGGCGAGAAGGCAAAGTAAGATAGTGAATTGTAGGGGTGGGGAGCAGGCTAGTTTCTTGCAAAAAGTGAGACGAATAGTGCTTGAATATTTTTGCTTCATGTCTCAGGCTCTACAAATGCTAGAACCTCAGAGCTAGATTCACCTAGCCAGTTCCATTAACCTAAGGCCTGTACAAACACTTCCTCATGCACAATGGGGTTTCCCGCCCTCTGAAATTGGCTCAGGGAGTGTCAGGAAAATATCCCCAGAAGAGCAAGCAAGGGTGTGTATGCTTGCACAGATAGAACAATTGGAAGAGTGAGATATTTAATTCCACTGTTAGGATTGTATTCATTAATGGATACAAGTTGCTCATGTACACACACACACACACACACACACACACACACACTTACTTTAAAATGAAAGCTGGGAATTGGGATTATAGTTCAGGTATGGGGCAGGAGGACACCCTGTGGGTGCCCACGATCATTCTTCTCAAAATGTGGTCCAATATTCATAAAAGAAAATAAACTATTTATTTAATTGGTAATGTATTTAGAATCACATAATTACAGAGTTGGAAGGGACCGCAAGGGTCATTTAGTGCAATCTTCTGCATTGCAGGAATCGCAGCTAAAGAATCCCTGACAGATGGCCATCCAGCCTCTGTTTAAAAACAGCAAATGAAGGAGAGTCATTTACCTCTTCATATTTCAGAGAAATTTTCTAAGCTGTTTTCCACATCCTAAAATATCAAAAATAGCCAAGTCAAAATAATATTGGTTTTTTTTACAGTACCTCATATAACAATTATGTAAGATGCCTTCTTAAACATTAGTAGAAATGGAAACAGCTGTCATAATGGGGACCATACCTATGGGCAGATTCAAGATGTAGCAGTACAGCAGAGACAACCAGCCCCCATCAACCAACTATAGAAGCATAGGAAGCAGCTGCTTCTCTCACTTCTGCTGTTTCCCCACCTTAAGCTCACACTGAAATTATTTCCTTTGTTTCTGTTTGGAAGCATTTTGATACTGAAACACAGGACCTGGCTGGGACAGAATGGGCGCCGAACGGCTGCGTGTTGGCGGTGTGGGACAGCTGCCTGGAGGTGAGGGGAAACTGCCAGTGCCTCAGTGGAGGGATCTTTTGCCAAACCCATTGCAGCGTGTCAGAGCAGCTGCATCCATATTGACTCAATAGCCCACATAGAAATGTGGCTGAGAGGTGGCTTTAATGAGAGCATTATCTAGGTAATGGCCTCTTGAGAACAGGCATGGGTAGTCTGTGGCCCTCCAGATGTTGCTGGACTGCAATGCCCACCACCTCAGACCATCAGCTATGCTGCCTGATGGGATCTGGAGTCCCAAACATCTGGAGGGTCACAGGTTGCCCCTTCCTGTCTCAAGAGATGGCCTTTGCATCAGCTTGTTGAGCGTATGCAATCTGTTGCTGGAATCTGAATGCAAAAACACTTCGAGATTTTGCAAAATGCAGAGAAGATTCTCTTTTTTTAGTGCTTAGCACTCAGCACTTGAGTATGGATAATTGACAGGCTGTGCGTATGCATTTTTGGACTGGGGCGGAGGTTGCTTGCTTCAAGACCTTCAGATGGGACAGACTAAAACTCTTAAGCCATTGCCAGTCTTAAAGATGTAAACCTTTCATTTCAGTATAAAGTTTTGCTGTACTCCCTTGACGGGCGTCTGCTGTCCACATACTGTGCTTATGAATGGTCACTAGGCATTAAATCTATCGCCTGGAGCCCCAGCAGCCAGTTCTTGGCAATCGGCAGTTATGATGAAAAGGTAAGGCTTCTGAATCCCTGCCAAAGTTGAGTTTGTGCCACAGTTTGTTCTCTCTCTCTCTCTCTCTGTGTGTGTGTCTGTTCACCCTGGGCTTTCTCCTCTCTTAATCAGGTGCGCATTCTGAACCATGTGACTTGGAAGAAAATTACAGAATTTGAGCATCCTGCAAATATTGCTAGCCCAAAGATAGTAAGTAGAAAAAGAAGAGTGGTCGGCTCATGCTGCAGGAAACACACTGGGGGGGGGGGCATTGAGACCTCTTATAATGATAATACTTGGTATTTGTAGAATTCTTCAAAATGTTTTCAGCAGTCCTTACAAAAACTCTATCAGTATCATTGTCCCCAGCAATGAGGGTGTTCAGGCTGTGTGGCTTGCTTAAGGTCATTTAGTAAGCATTCAGCTGAGGTGAGATTTGAACACGGGACTTCCTGTTCACATCTCAGCCTTTTAGTCACTTGATGTAAACCAGCCAAGTGCTGGTTAGTATGGACAGCTTTGATAATTATTTTCCTTTTGTTTGTTTGTTTGAACCAAAAACATATGCAGATTCAAGGGGATTGGAACATTGCTTTGTGATCGGAGATTAGGAGAAATGTGAGGCACTGCCTTGGTTCATGTGTTCTTCTTCCTGCTCTTCCTCCCCCATGAAATGGGCTTTTAAAACATGGACACCCATGTTGCAGCTTCTATTCTGTAAATTCTCTTGCATTTCTTTACATCACACAGTCTAGAGATCTATGTTCTGATTTGTGTTAGAACAATAGTTGAGAGGGATTAAAGAGTCTTCTCACCCAAACCCCACACCCTGTTTATTCTTAAATTTCTGTTTTCATCTGATGACACCCCCACCACTCAGACCTTGCTTACTGCCATGCTTTCCAGCCCGAGCGTGGATGTTCTAGCAACGTGTTTCCTATAAAGAGGTGCAGGGCTGACTTGCCTTTCTCTTCAGATTGTCTATAAGGAGGTGGAGAAATCGCCAGCAATGGAAGTGGAGAAACTTGCCTTCCCCCCTACCAAGAAAATGGCAAGCTCTCTCTTCAGCACAAAGAGCAAATGTAAGTCAAAGCAGGGACCGTGTGTACAAAGCTGCGTTATCACTTGTTTGTTTACTTACTTAAAAGTATTTGAAATAACTTTTACTCTCTTCTGCTGCTCAAAAGACCCCCATGGTGAAATACAAGATGTACTGTGCCCTTAGATGCACTGTGTAAAAGGCAAGACATAAAGGAAAAAGAGAAGGAGAGAAGGGAAAAAACAAATATCAAGCTGTATTTCTTATAACAGCCAGCTGGGGTGGAAGCAGGTTAGAGAAAGGAGGTGCCAAAAGGATTTGGTTTTGCCACAGAAAAAGGTTCAAATACATGATACCCAGAGTGATACCATATGGTTCTTGTGAGATCTTGACTGCTTTTGAGACCATTGACTGTAAGGTCTTAGCAGCTTACCTGCTTGACTTGGCAGTTGTTGAGCAACTGCTGTGGACTGGATTCTCTAATTCCTGTCAACAGATACCAAAAGATACTAATAGGTAGTTGCTCAGTTTTCCTAGCCCCCCACCCCCACCGCACCACAAATCTTCTGTCCTGGCTGCTTCCATTCAGCATGTGTCTATATGAGGCAGCTGAACCACATCGTGAGACACTGGAGTTGTGTATGGTGAGATATATCTCATTTTTGTGAGACTGGGCACTTAAAAGAAGGTTGGACTAAGTACTCAGTATCTGTTGATTTATTGGATTTATACACTGCCTTTCTGTCAAGCCACTCAAGGTGATTTACAGTTTTAAAATACTAAAACATATATATTATAGAGTCTTCTCAATGTCATTTGGGAGCTGGTAGTATGTGTTCTTCCTGGCCTGGGCTCCTTCACTTCAGTAGGGCTGTGTACCAGTCCTGGTAGAATCCCGAACTGAATCTGGCCAATTCAGGTCAACCCATAATTCCGCCAGAATGGGTTGAGGTAGCCTCAGGTTGGATCGGATCTACCCAGAGTGATCTAGGGCTGTCAAGGGTGGCGGTGCAGAGCAGTCTTGTAGTGAAGGTTGGGGAGTGGGGAGGAGGAGATCTAGGCAGGCAGCCTGCAGGTGTTTTCCTTCTGCTGATACATGTTTAATTTGGTTTTTAAGTGCTAATTAAACACTTTGCAAGGCCCCCATTGGGGCGCCTGATTGGGCCCCGAATTGAAGCAGTGGGAGGATGTGCAGCCCTAGTACTCTGTGTGCATCATAATATTAAAAGGACGTTTATTCCAGGATCCATTAAATAGAACAATCTGTGGTTTAAGTGACTTTTAATTTTTCCTCTCCTTCCAGATGAAATTGCCCAGGTCCCAGTTTCTTTGCATCATGTCAAACCTGCGGTAGACCGAGCAAATCCTAGAATTGGAGTTGGAATGTTAGCTTTTAGCTCAGATAACTGCTTCCTGGCGACCAGAAATGGTTAGTATCTCAAGAGGGGTGAATGAGGACCAATGTGTGTCCTAGTGACTTCAGGTTCAAGTCCTGCCTCTAGAATGTACTCATTGTATGGCTTTGTGTATATGACTCACTTCCCATGTTATAGTTTGGAAAGTAACTGCCCCATCTTACATGGCAAGGGTCTCCTTAATAGGAGTGACCCATTGTGGAGGTTTCTCCAGTTCAGACTGAGTGGTGTGCTCAGTGGTTAGTGCGTGAAAATGCTATTACATTGAGCACAGGGACCTGTCAGCTGTTAATATTCAGCACTTTGTTTTCATCATGACATTAGCTAGTAACTTCTGTAAAGCTGTGTGTTCTTATCTTGTTTTATAAACATCTTGACTAGCTTGGAATATAAATTTATGTTGATGCTGTATTTTTAATATTTTGTTGAAAGCTGCCCAGAGTGCTGGGGAAATCCAGCCAGATGGGCGGGGTATAAATAATAAATTATTGTTGTTGTTATTGTTATTATATGCTTTTGAGGATGGATCTTAAGAGAAAAATGAAACATGTTTCTCTCTCTCTCATGCCCTTGCACTGATAACACTGTGATTATGAAACTCTTGCTCTGGGAGCATGCCCAGAACATTCCACCCTAAACTTTGTGAGGTCTTGTCCTGCAGACTGGTTTCCCCAAAAATCACTTGAAGACAATTTGGTTGCACAATCTGCCACCTTATTGGTTCTTTTAATTCATGCCCAGGGGGCTGCATAACTTTATTTTGCAAAACAGCAATCACAAAGCCACTTAACAGTATTAAGCTGCTATAAATACTATTTCAGATAGTAAAAATTCAAATAGTGATCAGTAGAATGAAAACAGCTGTTTAAAATAGGATTCCAAATAGAACATGTTAGTTAAAAGGTCTTTTGAAGGCACCCATCAAAAAGCATGCAGGCAGCAGGCTTGGTGAATCTCCTTCAGGACTGAGTTCCATAATCACAGAGCCACTACAGAGCTGCCACCATGGAGCTGCTATTCCCTGCAGATTGATCCTCAGTCAGTGGCAGGGCCAGAAGGCAGGCCTTGGGTGCGGATCCTGAGACTTTGATAGGTTCATGCAGACATAGGCAGGGAACTTGTGGCCCTCAAGATGTTGCTGGACTACAGGTGCCCTCATTCTTGAACACTGGCCATGCTGGCTGGGGCTGATGGTTCCTAAGAACACTTGGGAGGCTACAGCTTCGTCACCCCTGGCACAGGTGGTTCAAGCAATAACCAGGTCCCAAACTTGAGGGACTTGGTCATCCCCAGTTTTGTTTTTAATTGGCAGCAGCGTGACCAATTTGAGCAGAGTAGTAATGTGTCTGCACCACCTTGCTCCTGCCACATTCTGAATCAACTGCAGCTTCTGGCTTGTCTTTAAAGACAGCTCAATTTTAAATGCATTGCAAGTAGTTTAGTATGGCTGTAGCAAGCAGATGGCTAACTGAGGCCCAATGGGCTTTCTCTAGGTTGCAGCCGGTAAACCTAGCCAAAGCTAGTAGAATGCATTCCTGGCTGCAGATGCAACTTGGGCATCTAGAAATAACCTTGGTTCCAGGAGGTATTCTAAACTCTGTGCTTGGTTCTCTAGTATTTGGTGACTAACACAGTACTTGGTTCCAGAACAGGTTGTATATCTTTATCCAGATTAACAAAAGATCCAACTTACTGCCTGATGGGCTTTGCAGTAAGTTTTCACTGTGGGTGGTTGCTGAGGTCCGTCTGCCTCAGTTCCATAGACCAATTATTAGTACAATTGTAAACCAGGGACTGATTGCATTGTGTGCCTGTATTGTACCTTTAATTGCTGTTTCACGTCTAACAGATAATATTCCTAACGCTATTTGGATCTGGGATGTCCAAAAGATGAAGCTGTTTGTGATCCTGGAGCAGCTGTGTCCCATCCAGCTTTTCCAGTGGGATCCCCGTCAGTCCCGGCTTGCCATTTGTACTGGGAACAGCAGAGTGTACCTCTGGTCCCCAGCAGGATGCGTGTCTGTACAGGTACCAGTGGAAGGTAAGGAAGCTCCAAACTGATACTGCAGACAAGTCAGGCCTAGGGGCAATTTTGCTACAGTGGGGAAGGGTATCCTTGAATGGGTTACTGTTACCTACTGGGCAATTAGCAACAACAGGTTTCGTTAACATTTTCTTAAACTGTGAAGCCTTTTTCTAAACTGGGTGATCATTTTCAACACGTCTTTAATAGACAGCTCACATTCTCTAGGTGTGTGATCATTTCAACAACTCTAGGTCAGTGCTTGGATTGATGTTACCATATCAGAAATGAACTGAAAGCAGTGTGCTGGTTGGCCCTCATTTGGTTGTTAAATATGCGGTGCTGATTAAATGCATTGCACGTGACTGTGAAAAAACTGAGGCAGTCACAAGTGGAGATTAACTCTGTGCTAATCTCCAAAACCATATAGATCATACTTGCATTGCTGTCATGAAGCACACGGGGTGTGTGTGTGTATTCTACTCTGAGTAGGCCCATTGTCAACCTTCTCAGAGTAGGACTAATAGTGGAATACAGCCCATGTCAAGGTTCAATCCTTCACATCTCTAGTAAAAAGGAGTAGTAACAGGTGATGAATGAAACTGTCTGATGGAGACTCTAGAAAGTCACTGCTAGTCAGAGTAAACAACACTAGGCTAGATGGTCAATCTGATTTGATCTGAGTCATCTTCCTACATCAGCTGCTACGGCACACATTCTAGAGTGCTTTCTGCACTTTTAAGATACTGAAAAAAACACAAAGGAATCCTAAAATCTTTTAGGATTATTATTCTCTTAATCATCCTTTCAGATTCTGAAGCTGTGACCAAATTAGCATCACCCACACCCAAACGGGGAGATATTAGGAGGTCTATGTATTCGAAGAACCTCAAAACAGCCCAACGAGTTTTGAGCCTGCTTAAGAGGCCACAGGATGTTGACTGCTGTAGGTCAGGGTAGGGAATAAGACTTGAAAACAAGATGGAGTGGTTGAGACCATGAACAGGAATGCTCCATGCAGCAACGTGTTTGAATACATTTTAGAAAGTAATCCTTAAATATTTACGTGTACAGTGCAATTCTGCAAATTGGAGCTAACGTATGCCTACAACTATCTTTTATCTGAAGGGGTGGGCATTATAATGATCGCCTAGCAAAATTTTGTGCTTAAAGGGTATTTGCCAGTAAAAATTTTTGATCCTTGTCCACAGGTGACTTCCAGGTAACTTCTCTGTGCTGGCACTCCAGTGGGGACACTCTGGCTCTCCTGAGTAAGGACAATTTTTGTATGTGTTATTTAGAAAAAGAAGAGGAAGATGTGAAATAGCTACACCCAAAGCTAAGCTGGGTTAAAACGGAAGCCTGGTTTTGTGTACTGGTTCTCCAGCATTGCAAGTGGAGGGGGAGGGGGGAGAGAAACTGCTGCTGGGCTTCGTCTGTATATAGATGTGTGGAAGCTTGTATTTGCCCTTGATGCACTTTAAACAGCTGAGCAGTATAAAATGTTATGAAATAGTGAGGAAACAGGTGTTTTAGCTTTAAACTTCTAGATCCATTTACAACATGTGTATCTTAGTGTGTAAACTACTTAGTTTATTTTGAAAATAAAATAAAACATTTTTGTTACATAATGCATTATTAAAACATGGCTACAAGGCTGCCATTTTTTTCATTCTTCAGAGTATGAACAGTATTTGCTGTCGCCTATGAAAACAAAAAATTGAATGAAGGTGTGCAGTGCTGACTTATAAAGGGAAAGCTCTCAGGTTAAACTCAGCACCTGAAATGTTCCCAGAAGCGGTCTGCCTGAAGCAGGATTTGGCCAGTTTTCAAGGGCCCTGGCACCTGCCCCTTCAGTCCTTTACTGAGGTTTCCACTCACTGTTACGGATGCAGTCAATGATAACCAAGGCAACAATTTGGATAGAAGAGCTGCTTGTTGTCCTGTTGGTTGACTTAGAAAACACAGAACTGCTTGGATCAAGAGCAAGGAGGACAGTGCTCATTTGATTCCACCCCATGCCTCCGCTGCAGTTCCTTGGTAAGTGGAAAACAGAAATGAAGAACAGCTGGGCAGTCTGTATATTAGCAGCTGCCAACATCTACCTGTTTGTTAAGTAAAGCTACCCAATTAGTTTTGATTTTTTTTTAATACTTAGCGTACAGCCTAAAATCTCCAGACAGTTTGTTCTTCCCAGTATGTCTTGGTACTACACAAACTACTCTTAACAAAACCTCATTTGAATGCCTGCTACCCCCTCCCACTCTCTACCTTAAGGCTGTTACCAGATGCAGACACAGATGGGAACAGTACCAGCCAATTCTGCCCCCCCCCCCCCCATTTTTATAATATAGTTGGACAAAGAGGTCTGTCAACGCAACCCTGCACACCATCTTGTAATTATGTTAGCTGGTCTAATAAATTATGATAAGGGCTTTAGGTTAAAAATGCTTTTCTTTGGTATACAAAATAGTGTAACAAGGCCACTGGCAGCACCCAATGTAAAAAGTGTGTGTGTGTGTGTGTTTTACTTGTTTCCCTTCCATTAGAAGAAGAAGAAGAGGAGTTTGGATTTGATATCCCGCCTTTCACTCCCTTTAAGGAGTCTCAAAGCGGCTAACATTCTCCTTTCCCTTCCTCCCCCACAACAAACACTCTGTGAGGTGAGTGGGGCTGAGAGACTTCAAAGAAGTGTGACTAGCCCAAGGTCACCCAGCAGCTGCATGTGGAGGAGCAGAGACGCAAACCCGGTTTCCCAGATTACGAGACTACCGCTCTTAACCACTACACCACACTCGCTCTCAATTATACAATTGTTTGCTCCTCCCTGCCCGACCTTTGACCCAGCCACAAGGAATAAATAACAGTTAAGATTCACATTTACTTCAAGTTTATTAAGCTTAAATATACCTTGCTTAAGACAAAAAAAGGTCATGCATTCGGTTCCATTCCAGCACCATATATTTTGACACAAATTTTCAGAGAGAGAAAAAAATGGTTCAGAGAAATAAGCACTATAAAACATTGGATTACCAGTACCAAAGCAGGATTTCTTGCATATTAGTGACAAACTTTCAGTAAGCATAGAAAGATTCAACCAGCAAAGGTGACACAGGCCGGGAGCCAAAGCTCATGTGCAGGCACTGGGAGGGCTGGCATGGTTGCTATTTCCTCCCTTCTGGCAGCATCTTATCTCACTGAATGCCACCTGGAAAGATCCGTGACCTTTTGGAGGAAGGATATGAGGAGTTTCCAATAAATCCTTATGCACAAACCTCACATGGCCCTTTGGATCCCAGCCACAGAACATTATTCATGCAATAGAGCAGAAAGTCTCTATATACTTGACTTTTAAGAGATACAGGTTTGTCGAGTTTTAAGGAAATGTCCATAGTCTTTTCTCCTAGCCCTCTTATTAGAGAGGTACTTTGGTGCTATTCATCTAGTTTAGATTAAAACAAAGTAGAAAGCTAATCAAAAATTCCCTTTTCTTGTAAGATAAAAAAAAACTTGATCCCATGTGGCAAAAGTTAATATAAAAATCAGACACTGCTGCTTGTGTGTTCACAGTGAGACTTCTTTGGATATCTGACTGCAACAAGAAGCTGTAGGTAGATGCATTTGCATCTGACTATAGAAGGTTATTAAAGGCAACTACCATCACTCAACCACATTTCCACTCAAATGTGCAGTCTCCAAAGATTAACAGAAAATAACTTGGGTTCTGACAAAATAATCACATTAGCAAAACAGTTCACAACCTGTCGAATTGACAGGTGCTCTCTTTAAATGGAGAGAACTTTTATCCCTGCAAAACAGAACCTCAAGCATACGTAAATATGACACTTGCAAAAGTAATATGTTTACTGATAAGAGTTAAAAATGAAACCATGCTTCAAAATATACAGGTGGCTTACTTGAGACACACTGACGGAGGGAAAGAACTTTTCACTGGAATATTTATTTGACTCACCAAATGAATTTTATGACAAGCAAGACTTATTAGATGAGCTGGAAACTCCTCTATATGTTCTTCTCTCTCTCTCTTTCTTCTTCCAGGGAGTTGATAGGCAGTGATCTCTCCACCCTTTTTCTGGAAGCAGACTTTTAAAATCCAATTTTGCCTCTTGTCATTGAATAGCCCAACTTGGCCTCATTATTGATGAAAGACATTAATCCCACATAGGTCTCAATGAGAAGAGGGCGCTCCAGCAGCAGAACTCCATTTGCCCTCCCAGGCAGAGGGCACTCCTTGTGGGCCTTCTTCACAGCTTGGATCAGTTGAGTTTTGAAGTTCTCCAACTTAAAAAACAAACACAAACCATACCTGTTAATTAGACTGAAGTCATGATAGTCAGTAAACCAACACTGCAGAACTTCTGTATCCGTGAACAACTAACTGCAAATGGCACAAGCGCTTTTTTAAACCCCTCACCAGAAGTGTGCCATGAAATAACAGGTTTCATTCTAACTCCATAACAGAAGGATGGAAGAAGCCATACAATTAGCACAGCCAATGGGACTTTGGAATAGGGCTTGTTTCTCAAACAGCATCCCTCCGTGCCATATGGCAAGTTACTTTTGAAACCATGAGGACTCTCAAGAGCAGTTTGTTGGCATAGCAAGAGTCTCTGCAGTATAAAAGAATAACCCTCACAGGATGGGTCCAGAACCTTAGATGTACCTACAAATTTATATATTTGAAAGTCTCAAGACATTTCAGTTGGCTTCAAGTTGTCTCCTGCAAACTCTTGTCAACCTTTTTTGGAAGTAAACCAAACAACTGTCCTTTGCATGTATGCTTAGATGTGTGGATTTTGTGCTAAGAAAACCAAAGAGAAAACACACATTTTTTAAAAAGGCAAGTGGAGAAGGGGTCAGTAGCAATGGAGAACAATATTAAGGCAGCTAAAATCAATCCCAGCCCTTTCTCCTCCAAATCAAGCCTTTACATTTCCATCAAACCCTCAGAAAGGACAAAGTGTAGGATGCTGGTCTGTCTTATGTACAGTGGTGCCTTACTAAAGTTCTGTTATGATTTCTACCTAAAGAACTTGACCTCGACTAAAGTCACCCAAAGAACGCACATATGGCAACACCTTACTTGACAAAGAGATGCAATCTTTTCATCAGCATCAGCCATTGGATGTTCTGTGAAGGTGGCATATGGCACATTTGTGGACCATGGGTTCCATCTATTTATGAAGGAGGCACGGCTTTGTTTATCCCACTGGACTCTGATTCCAAAGCCTTCTCGTCTGAAAAAGGGAAAAATTGTATGCTCACTCAAGCTCCCCCTTCAGCCATGCAGTTTCTGTGAACCCTGCAACCATTTAAACCGTTTTATGGGAAAGCAATGACACACAGCCTATATAAAAATATGTTACACTGTGAAACCTGATAGTTTTTGTAGTAATTAAAGATGCATGAGGAGCTTAAATGGAGATCCGGAAGCTAGAAGCTTAAGCAAAAAGCTTCTATAGTCTATATCTACTAGAAGACAGGAGCTAACAACTGCAAGTCTTCTATAATGCAGTGGGATTTACAAGATAGACAAAACAAAGAACAGGAAACAGAATCAGAACCCACTTGTTCAGTGATTTAGGAGGAAACTCAAATTCTCCAATGGAAATTGTATCAACGGCGTTAAGTGATATTCTGGTCACTTGCTGGCACTGCAGGCTGATGAAGTCATATTTACAGATCAAAAGGGACCAATCAGTAATGAGAACCAAGCGCTCCTTCTCATTGTTCCAGTGATCAATTCTGGAAAGGGAAAAAAAATAAAGATGAGTTAGCATGGTTTATCTCCCTAAACTAAACACAGATGATAAAGTGAGGAGGGCTTTTAAGAAATAAATTATTCGTACGCATGCCCATCCCAGTTTAAATTGAAAGTCTATTTTTGCTGCAGTTAGATACACACTAAAAGGTTTGTGGCATGGTTAGATAATCCTGTAATCAAGAAGTATGGAATGATAATTCACCAGCACCTCTTCTAAATCATTGCTTGTGGGCCACACTTGCACCTTCTAGGGCAGAGGCAAAAGTGGGCAGAGCAATGGATATGATCCTTATCTTTGAACCATAGATTCCAGCTCTGCAAAAGTCAATAGGTCTGTGTACTCTACCCCTGTCCAGATCTTGGGTCAATAAAAATTCTAGCCAGGCAAGAACATGCAAGGAGCGGGGCTTGTGGGAGTCCTGAGGGTCAAATGGAGAGGCCTGCAGAGTCACCTTTGGCCTCTGGGCTTGTGGTTTCCCACCCCTGCCTTACTGCCTGGATCAAAACAAGTCAGTCTGGTTCCTACGTCTGGTCATTCTGTTTACATCTCACCCTGCTTTTGGGAGGCCTGGGGGTGGCATGGTCAAGTGCTTCTTTTAAAGTGGTTGCAGTCAAGAACTTTGTAAAGACTTCTCCTGCCAGATCACAAGATCTTCTGAATGCAGTTTGGCTTGCTTTTCTGATGTTAATTGAACCACCACTCCTAAGTTTCAGCTGTTTTGTTGGAAAGAATGAAAGGAGGGAAACCACTGAAACTGCATATCAGATCTGCTACTTACTCAGTCAGCAGCCATACACTCTGCACTTCTCCATCTTCAGTGGGCATCACCACCACCCGTATCTCGTTCACTGCCTGCTCTATTGTTCCTGGCTAAATTAAAACAAAATGGAAATAATTTTTCCCTCGTTAGAGTAATATTGACATCTTTTCACCCCTAACAGAGCCCCCATACACAATTGCAGTCTATCCCAGGATATTCCTCCCACCCAAAAAATTACATGCCCCTTTCTCCTGTCTGCTTCCCAGAGCTTCCAACCACAGGGGGTGTCTACCCCTAGAATGACGTTCTTTCTCTTGGAAATTGATTTCCGTCTGTCTTCTCACCACAGTTGCAATCTACTCCCTGCTAAATATTCCTCACCGCCCCAAATTATGTGTCCTTTGGTCTCCTCTCTTCTGCCCTCCCAAACAAGAGCCTCCAGCCACAGGGGCGGCCTGCCCAAATATATTTTCATTTCAAAAGTGAATTTCTCTCTGTCATCTTCTCCACATAACGGCAGTCTCAACCCCACCAAATATCCGCACGCCGCCACCCAAAATTGTGTCCTTGGATAGCTCAGCTGCTGACGATACCAAGGGTGCAGGTTCGATCCCCGTGTGGAACAGCTGCGTATTCCTGCATTGCAAGGGGGTTGGACTGGATGACCCTCAGGGTCCCTTCCAACTCTACGATTCGGCGATCCTCTTCCGTTCCCGCTCCAGAGCCTCCAAGCCACGGTTTCCCACAAGAATATACCCCTATCTGCGCCCAGAATCGCGTGCCCGTTTCTCTCTCCTCTCCCTCCAAAGAGAGCCTCCAGCCACAGGGGCAGTCTACCCGCAGAGGAGCTCCCGGGCGCGAGAGGTGGGCGTGGCCTCCGCCGCTCCCTCCCCCCCTCCTCACCCGGAAGACGAAGTACTCCTTGAGGCGGCCCCCCCGGGTGGGGTTTCGGACGCTGAGGGGCCGCAGGGTCTGCCTGGGCGGCGCCTGCGCCAACAGCGAGGCAGAGGGCGAGCTGGGCGGCAGCTCCCCCGTCGGCGTGAAGGGCACGTCGGCCTCGGCCGCGGGCACCAGCAGCGCCGCCGCCCCGGAGCCCTCGCAGGAGCCCGGCCCGACGCCTTCCACCGAGTCCCGCATCTGCAGCATCGCCCACACCGGCGCCTAGCGCGCCAGGCCTCTCTGGCGGCCGCCTTACAGCAGCGCCTTCTGCGCCTGCGCGGCGGCGGCGGCGGCAACGGTAGCCTCTCTCTTCTTTCCCCACCGCGCGCCGCCCAACGGCCGTCCTGAGGGGCGGGGACTCGGCAGCCCGTAGACTCACGCGGAGGGGGAAAAAGACTCAACACCCGTGGAGGACGAAGGCGCAACTTCCGGGTCGGCTTCACCCATACGTTCCACGTGTATCAGCTGCTGGGGATGCTCGGTGCTAGGCGAGTTGCTGCTGCGCTCAGCACCTGCTTGCTGGCTTCCCTTAACGGGCAGCTGGTTGGCCGCTGTGAGAAGCAGGTTGCTGGACTTAGGTGGGCAACCTTTGCCCTGATCCAGGAGGGCTGTTTTGGTTGTTCGCGATTGGGGTTGCCAAGCCAGGGTGGCCACCTGTCACGAATGCCTTCGTTGAGATTCCTGCATTGCAGGGGTTTGGACGAGATGACCCTTCCAGCTCTAGGAGCATCCCAGACCCTGAGATGTCAGGGACCAGACCTGGGACTTAGGGGTGAACCCCTGTGATAGCAGTAAGCAAGGCAATGTTTAAGCATTGCTCACAGCATAGTACCTGGAAAGGGGCAACAGAGGGTGTTGCAGTCTATGCTTGCTATGAAATGCCCTTGCAACAGCAAGTGTTAAGTGCTGCAGGCATTCAGCTCCCTTCTGATTTCACCATCTACATTTATGCTTCACTAAAACCAATGCCCAGGTTTTGATTTGTCTGAATACCCAGAGCTCCGGTTTTTATTGGTTTTTAACATCCTCTCCTTATACTTCTGTTGTATTGTTTGTGTTTTGTGTTTTTGTTTTAATGAGAACGTTCGCTGTTATTTTTAAATTGTACACCACGTAGATTGAAATACAGTGGTGCCCCGCAAGACGAACGCCTCGCAAGACGAAAAACCCGCTAGACGAAAGGGTTTTCCGTTTTGGAGGCGCTTCGCAAAACGAATTTCCCTATGGGCTTCCTTCGCAAGACGAAAGCCCATAGGGAAATCTCCGGGACAGCGGGGAAGCGCAGCGCGTCTTCCCCACTGTCCTCGGACCTCCTCCGAATGCTGGCGGTGGGGCGGAGAGCCCTCCTCCCGCCGCCAGCCTTGGGATGGCTGCTCCGAAGGCTGGCGGTGGGGCGGAGAGCCCTCCTCCCGCCGCCAGCCTTGGGATGGCTGCTCCGAAGGCTGGCGGTGGGGCGGAGAGACCTTCTCCCGCGCCAGCCTTCGGATGGCTGTCCTGAAGACTTGCGGTGGGAGGAGGGTTTTCCTTCCCACCGCCAACTTTCAGAATGCTGTTCTGAATGTTGGCGTGGGGAGGAAAAACCCTCCTCCCACCACAAGCCCCGGGAACAGAGGAGAAGCGCTGCGCGCCTTCCCCTCTGTTCCCGTACCTGTCCTGAAGGCTTGCGGTGGGGAGAAAAGCCCTTCTCCGCCGCCAGCCTGGCAAGCGGTCTCCATAGGAACGCATTAATTGATTTTCAATGCATTCCTATGGGAAACCGTGCTTCGCAAGACGAAAAACTCGCAAGAAGAAAAAACTTGCGGAACGAATTAATTTCGTCTTGGAGGCACCACTGTACTTTATTGTCACTTGTACAACTTGTATACAGTGAGATTACACGAGCACCCGCACTCAGCTCTCTTAATCTTAATTTAAGGTTACCAGACATCCCCGTTCCCCAGGGACAGTCCCTGGATTTACAAATCAGTTCCCATACAAAATCCATTGAAGTTGAAAAGTGTCCCCAGATTAATGGAAAAGAATCTGGAAACTTTATCTTAATTCCCCTTGTTTACTGACGCACACCCACCAAACCCGAAAGTCCATTGCCCTGTTGTTATCTTTTCATTCAGCAGCCTAACAGCCCATGGATAGAAGCTGTTCTTTACCCTGTTGGTGCGACTAATCATGCTTCTATAGCTTCTGCCCAAGGGCAGGAGATAAAGAAAGTGCTGGCCAGAGTGTGAATCATCCCTGAGAATTTTCCTCACTCTCCTGGGGCAACGTTCTTCCACGATGTCATCCAGTAGGTAGATAGATATATCAAGTGCTTTTAAAAACAATTGAAATACATGTATATCACTTTTCTCTCTTTATTTTTTTTATGTTCCTTTTTCTGGGATTGAAAATGTTCAATAAAGAGTAGGCTATAAACACTTCCAATAAATATGACACACCTGGTCCAACCCCCTGCAATGCACAAATCATTTAGCTAAAGAAGGGATGAAACTAGGCGTTGTTCCACCCAGGTCAGAGACCTAGTTTGGCACACAAACCCCACATGCATTTCCATAGACACATATACACAGAGTCTGAGAGCCTTAATGGCACCCCTCTGGGGGCTTCACCTGGGGCAAAAAACCTGGCTAGTCCCATAGGTATGGTTTTGGCTAAAGAATCCCTGACAGATGGGCATCCAACCTCTGCTTTAAAACCTGCAATGAAGGAGTCTAAGGTCAGCGGTTCGAATCCCCGCAATGGGGTGAACTCCCGTTTCTCGGTCCTTTCTCCTGCCAACCCAGCAGTTCAAAAGCATGTCAAAGTGCAAGTAGATAAATAGGTACCACTCTGGCAGGAAGGTAAACAGTGTTTCCATGCACAGCTCTGGTTCTCCAGAAGCGGCTTAGTCATGCTGGCCACATGACCCGGAAGCTGTCTGCGGACAAACGCCGGCTCCCTCGGCCAGTAAAGCGAGATGAACGCTGCAACCCGAGAGTCGTCCATGACTGGACTTAACGGTCAGGGGTCCCTTTACCTTTTTACCACCTTCCGAGGGAGTCCATTTCACTGTTGAACAGCTGTTACCCTCAGAAAGCTATGTCTATTCCTACAGTTTAGTTGGAATTTCCTTTCTTGCAATTTGAATCCATTGGTTTGGATTGTGCCATCAGAAGCAGCAGAAAACTAGCTTGCTCCACCTTCCATGTGACAGCCCTTGAGATATTTAAGATGGCTATCATATTTCCTCTCACCCTCCTGTTTTCCAGGCTTTTTCAACCGTTCCAGACCCTTGATCATCTTGGTTGCCCTCCTATGCACACGTTCCAGCTTGTCCATATCCTTAAACTTAAACATCCTAAATATTTTTACAATAGCTTACGGAAAACTTGACCCATTGGTCAATATCCAAAAAACAAAAGTGCTACACCAACAAGCACAAAACAACCTCTCTTCAGTGCCACAAACCCAACTTAATGGTGTAACATTAGAAAGTGTTGATCACTTTTCCTATCTGGGCAGTTATCTTTCCACAAGGACCAACATCAATGATGAAATCCAGCCTTGCCTGAGAGCTCTGTGAGTGCAGCTTTCTGCTGATTGAAACGCAGAGTGTTTGAGGAATGGGACACCAAATGGGACAGGGAAACCAAAGTGCTTATTTACAAAGCTACTGTACCACCAACTTTACTGTACACTTATGAAACATGGGTCATTTATAAACGCCATCTCCCAATTCCTTGAAAGATTTCATCAATGGTGTCTCCGAAAATTTTTACACATCACTTGGGAAGACAGGCAAACTAATGTCAGTGTACAGGAAGAAGCAAAGATCATCAGTGTTGATGTAGCACCCTGCTTGTGGTTAACGCTTAGCTGGAATGAAATATTCAACGCAGCAATAGAGAAATTAAAATAATAATTTATTTGTCAGACAAATAAATGAAAGGCACAGTGGTATATGGTTACCAAGCTCTGGCCTGGCCTCCTGCCATTCTGGCCAGCACTTATATTTCCTTAACCCAGCCCCCTTGCTCCTCCTTTGGCTGCCTCTGTCCAATCAGCCTGGTTGAAATTCCTATTGGCTGTTTGCTAGAACCAATCACAAAAGATACACCCATTTCCTTTTGCCTTTTATGGGAAATAAAAACTATATTTATAATTGGCAAACAAGTAGCCATTAACCTCTACAAGGCACCTTAATTACCAGATCACCTTTGCCCCCTTAATTCTAAAATAGAGCAGATGGCTAAAACAGATGATGGCTAATTCTATTTTAAACAGATGTCAGAGATCTTTTGTACGCATCATCAATAAAAGATCTCCTTCTTTTGGAGGTTCCTTTAAACAAAGGCCTGGCAACCATATGTCTAGAGTGCTCTGATGGTGTTTTCCTGCCTGACAGGGGGGATGGACTCAATGGCCCCTGTGGTCTCTTACAACTATGATTCTATGAAATAAGAATCTAACATAAGGATCTAACATTTCTTAGTTTCTAAATCCTTTGCATAATTACATTTAAGCCAATATATTTAATACGTAACATATATAGTTTTTTTATAAGCAAAGACGTTTTCAAAGTAAGAAAAAACTTAAAAACACTTTCTTCAGAGAGAAGCCCCCCTTTCCCTATTTCCATTAGCTCTTGCCCTTAGGAAAATGTGGCTCAAGTCTCTAACGGGAGGCACAATAATTCTTACTATTTACCAACTTAATTGTAGCTTAATTGTACTCTGCAACATGCAAGGTCAGCGACCTCACTCTCAGCCTTTTAAGACCGCAATAAACCAGAGGGCCCCTTTCTGCCTAAGCGCTTACCAGCTGCCTGCTGGTTTCCTGCCTCAAAATATTTGTGGATTTTAAGCTAATTTTTAAGATACAATCCTTGATCAAAATATAAGCCTTGATTAAAAATGCAGGCTATGATTAGATGCCTCATTGAAGCAATGATTCTTTAACATCAACTTTGTTGGAATGGTCATGTTGTTTGGATGCCTGATTATCGTCTTCCAAAGCAACTATTCTATTCCCCACTCAAGAATGGAAATTGAAATACCAGTGGACAACAAAAGAGGTTTAAAGATGCTCTCAAGGCAAATCTTAAAAAATCTAGTATAAGCACTAATAACTGGGAAACACTGGCCTGCGAGCGCTCCAATTACCAAAGGTGTCATGGGCTTTGAAGACACTTGAACTCAGGACGCAAGGAAGAAATGTGCTAAGAGGTAGGCATGCTTGGCAAACCCTTACCGTGATCAACTCCCACCCAGAAACCTATGTCCCCACTGTGGAAGGACGTGTGGATGCAGAATTAGCTTCCACAGTCACTTACAGACTCACTGTTAAGACCCTTTTCATGGAAGACAATCTTACTTGGCTACGAGCGATCACTGAAGAAGAAGAAGAAGAAGAAGAAGAAGAAGAAGAAGAAGAAGAAGAAGAAGAATTAAATAGTGGTGCCCAGAACTGGACACAGGCCTCCAGGTGGGGTCTGACTTTGACGACTCATAATGTTGTGACACAGGCAATATGTCATTTTCTTAGGGTCTCACAATGCGTTCCTTATTTGGGAGTTCTTCAGGTGACAACTCTGCAGTTTAATATGTCCTGTCTCACCTGCCCTGATGTGGTTACAGGTAAGTGCTGCCATCTAGTGACATGATTTCGAAAAATTCAGTCCTGAGAGCTCTATCTAAGGAGAGCATTTATTTTGGCTGGCCTGTGGCAGGAGGGGCTAGCAGTTGGTGCCCAATAAATTGTGGGCATGTTCAAGGCAGGGTGGTGGTGGTTTCAGTGTGGAAGAATCTGAGCCCATGCAAGAACAGCAAACAGTAGCTGGGTTTTAAGCCTATTGATAACATTCCTTCTGTTTTATTTGTGTTTTCATTATGTTTTTTTTATTTAGTCATAAAAAAATATGCTTTAGCCATCCTCTGAGGGATGGAGAAACAGGATAGCTATGTCTTAACTGAATGAAATTCTTCCAAATGTCTACCCAGCTACCTGTTCCAAAATGGCAATGCTGCCTGTCTGTATTGCAACAGACAGAAACAGGAGGAAGTTGACAGCTTTAAAACAAAGCAGCGACCCTTGAGGTTACTGATTAGGAAGTAAGTCCCTTTGAACTCAGCGAGAATTACTCCTGAGTAAACGTGGAGGGCTGGCCTGCCAACTGCATTGTAATAGGGGGAGGAGATCACTGCATGTTGTGTTGGACCTCCCAAGTTTGGGAAAAACAATTGCAGCTGTGCGAGAGGCAAATTCCAGAGGCATACCCATTTAAGCCGTGCAGTAACTTAAAAAGGGTAACCGATTTATCGCAACATAACCAGTTATTCACTCTAAACCAGGTCTGGAGAGTGTCAGGTCAGGAATGGGTGGGTAAAGGCAGCCCTCCACAGCTCCCTATCGTGATACTCTCCCAAGCCATGCCCCCTTCTGGCTCTGCATCACACTCCACTTCATGGGGCAAGACCTACCAGAGATGCGTTTGGCCTTGCACTCCTGTTCAGATCCTGTATTTCCTAATGAAGAGTTAAATCCACTTGCTTCGTGTGATTGACCGCTGGCTCGCTCCTGTCAATAAACAACGTGAGTGAGAGCAAACAAAACAGGTGTGACTTCCCCAACTCTGGGGAGCAGATGCCAAAGAAGATTGGATCCTGTGCCTCTCATAGGATGTTGCCCAGACAGTTGCAATTTTCTGGTGGGATTCAGTCACCAGCAAATTCAGGCGCCACAGTTATTATTTACAGTGGTACCTCGGGTTACAGACGCTTCGGGTTACAAACTCCGCTAACCAGGAAGTGGTTGCTCCAGGTTAAGAACTTTGCCCCAGGATAAGAACAGAAATCGTGCGGCAGCGCCAGCAGAAGGCCATGTTAACGAAAGTGCGCCTCAGGTTAAGAACCGTTTCAGGTTAAGAACGGACCTCTGGAATGAATTAAGTTCTTAACCTGAGATACCACTGTATTTGTTTGTTAAATTTGTAAGCCGCCCTTCATCTATAGATCTCAGGGCTGTTCACAACGTAAAACTGGCTTGGCACTCTTGTGTAAGAAACTTGCCCCCCCCAACTTTGTGTGATAGGCAACTGCTCTGGGAAGTTTGGGATAACAGTAGATTGCTGCAATGTCGCAAAGCTTCCCTGCAGACAAATCGGAATGAATGTTTGATAAAGGGTTGATGTTGCCGAATCAACTTCTGCATACTTTGTGCAAGTCCACCACTCCACAAGGATGAATATAAACAGGCTGTCTGGAAGTGACCATAGCAATATATGTGATGGCATGTTTGGTAGGCAGTGAAACACAAGGGGGATCTGCAACGAAATGTGCCTTTTCTTCAACTGTGCTCTACCTCCTCGAATGTTCAGTGATCATCAGTGAAAGCAAAAAGTTCATTTGCTACCAAACTCTTAAAAAAAATCAATGGCCTTTGACCTCCTTCATCTCTGGCCACCATAATCTCAAGCAGGCACCTTCCATTTTATGTGCAGGAGAACGCAAATGGATTTCTTTTTAAATCAGTGGAAGGTTTGTGTATGCAGCTCTCTGAAATAAGTGGCGGACAGCAGTTCGTGAGCTTAGATTAGGGACTCGCTGTGAGGGAGTGGGAATTCGCAACAAAGCACAGTCGCATTATATGCTATACATACCTTTCAACTGTATAGAAGCCTCAAATACCAATATTTATTTTGTAAAGGTTCTCTTCCATATTTACACCAATCATATACTGGGCCACATTCCTCCAAATTCGGGCCCCTTCTCCCTCTTCCTCCCATTGAATGCTGATGTCCTACACCCACCACTAAGCAGACGTCAGTCATACCATTTCCTTTGTGGGATATCAACTTCCCCCGTAGGGAATTTGTCTTACGTGAAGCACCTTTTCCTAGTTGCTCCTCTATTCCAGGCACACAAGGGGGAGCCAATCGCTAAACAGTTTTAACAGGAAATGCATTTATCCCAGAACGGGTTTGCAAGTTATTTCTCTCTCCCTGTTGTTCACTTTATTTTGCGTCTGCATTGGTTCTTCTTCCACTGCAAAAAATATTTGTAATTCATTTAAGCCCTGTCACAAAGACGCAACTGCATTTCTTCCAGCCCCGCGAGGGACTGTAGCTGGAAGCATCTGGAATGAACATCATCGACATGGATGCACAAATCCAGCCGTTGCAGGGGCTTATTTTCAAAGCATTGTAAACAGACTTTCCCGATGCTGTGTTCTCTCTCCGATGATTTCGGCTTCGGTGCTCCTCACAGCTGGCCTGGATCTCTGTCAGCTAGAGCGGCTTGGCAATCAGTCCCCAAGAGGATGTTACTGATCCTGTGAGCGCATACAGGTTCCCCATGATTTCCCTGAGCCATCAGAAGGTGTGGTTCTTCTCCAGGTGGCCTGTTTGTGGAGCATTCATCCTGAAGGTTGGCACAAAGCTAATGCAGAGACAACGCCTCTTCTTTATTGAGTGACCGATATGTCGTTATACATATTCCCATTAATAATCTGCTCATTCCACACTTTGTAGTGTACCCGCCATCACTTTCCTAACTATAAAGGTAAAGGGACCCCTGACCATTAGGTCCAGTCATGACCGACTCTGGGGTTGCGGCGCTCATCTTGCTTTATTGGCTGAGGGAGCCGGCATACAGCTTCCGGGTCATGTGGCCAGCATGACTAAGCCGCTTCTGGCAAACGATGAGCAGTGCACGGAAATGCCGTTTATCTTCCCGCCGGAGCGGTACTTATTTATCTACTTGCACTTTGATGTGCTTTTGAACTATACAAAGCCTTAAAAAAAAGTGGGTTTGTTGTGCCAGACCATTTTAATCCACTTCGATTGCAGAAACCTAAATTTCCGGTATGCGACTAAACGAATCCCTCCAACAAAATGCTGACAGCCTGGAGGCGACCTTGAATGGAACGACTGACCATTGCAATGTGGAAAAAGCTTAATTCCTTGATTCTCATGAGTGGGCCTTGGCTTTAATTGACCATCAGCCTCTTCTGCCTTGACTGATAAGATGGAAGGAGGTGATTCCCTCGATCTTTCCTAGCAGCGACAGCCTGAAAATGACCGATATATCGATCTGTCCATTTCATTTAAGGCATTCATTGCTGTTCAGAAATAGCTCAGCCCCCGCCCCCTTCACGTTTGCTCACTTAACAGCATGTTTTTGTTCCCCTGTGGGCTTGGACCAAGAAATGAAAATCACTGTGTATTTCACTTCCTGAACTAGGCACTCTTTACTTGCAGCACGATTCCAAAGTCAATAAAGAAGAAGTGCTTGTGGCTTTGCCTGCGATTTTTTCTCCTTAGCCAAAACCTTAATGTCTGTTGCAGGTGGAGGGAGCAGTGGCGTAGCGTGGGTTGTCAGCACCTGGGGCAAGGCAAGTAATTTGCGCCCCCTAACCCGTGGATTTGCACCCCCTAACCCGTGGATTTGCCCTAAACCCAGATGTTGCGCCCGGTGCGGCCGGCCCCCCCTGCACCCCCCACGCTACGCCAATGGGAGGGAGTGTTTTCTGCTTTCTGAGTCAGATTTAAAACGACAACCAAATAGTTCTGTAGAACGGTTTGGCTTTACAAAGCATGTTTACAGGGGTGGGGGAGTGTTAGCAAAAGCTGGACTGTTTAGAGGAAATGGGCACTCCTGCATTTAACTTTGCTGTATATCAGGGAGCCTTGCATTTAGGGGAACTTCGCATTCAGAAGAAGACATCTGAAGGCAGCCCTCTTTAGGGAAGCTTTTAATGTTTAACAGACCATTGTATTTTAATACTTTGTTGGAAGCTGCCCAAAGTGGCTGGGGAGACCCAGCCAGATGGGCGGGGTATAAATAATATATTATTATTATTATTATTATTATTATTATTATTCAGGAATCAAATGTGGCCAGTATAGATCTTTTCACATAAGCACTAATTAATTAATTTCAAAGGGTTTACTCCTAATATGGCAGATGTCAGCTTCAATATCTATTATATTGCTACCCTGTTCTTCCTTCAAAGGACTTAAAGGTAAAGGGTTAAGGGACCCCTGACCGTTAGGTCCAGTCGCAGACAGCTCTGGGGTTGCAGCACTCATCTCGCTTTATTGGCCGAGGGAGCCGGCGTACATCTTCTGGGTCATGTGGCCACCATGACTAAGCCACTTCTGGCGAACCAGAGCAGCACATGGAAACGCCTATTTATCTACTTGCACTTTGACATGCCTTCGGACTGCCAGGTTGGCAGGAGCTGGGACTGAGCAACGGGAGCTCACCCCATTGCGGGGATTTGAACCTTCTGATCGGCAAACCCTAGGCTCTGTGGTTTAGACCACAGCAGCTTTAATTGTGGTTTGCAAAGAAACAAACAATCCTTCGGACTGGTAATTTGTTGGGTTTTTAAAAAAATGTTGGTTTTTTTAATATAAAAACCAAATCTAATACATAACGGTAATTTATAAGTCACAATAGATAGTAATGGTTCATGTCTCATTTTCCAACGCTCTTGATGGCTTCCCTTTTTTCTTTAAGATATGCATAAAAGAAGACATCCACATATTTCAATTATCTGACTGTGGAAGCAGGCAAAATTGTGCCAGGTCTTCCAGATTATGATAGGCGGCCAATGGGGTTCAGTTCTTGGTAAATGTACATGGATTTCAGATTCACTGTTTTTTTAAAAAATGTGGTTTTTTGTTTTGTTTTCTGTATTAGGACATTAGTGGGTTTCTTGGGGTGTGTGAAAATCATGTGCTGCCTATGTTTAACTATTTGTGCATGATTGTATATCTTCTCTGGTCAGACCCCCAGGGATGAATGCTGGTCTCCTTTCCCATAATAAAACTGTATTACTTTTGCGGCAGGGGGCGGAGACTCTATTAAATCCTTACTTAAACCCCATTAGACAATTGATTGAGAAAGAGGCAGGAGCATGACACTGGGGAACCCATAACTGATAAAGACTGGCGAGAAATCTGGGCTGGATTTATGCCAGGTAAGTTTCTGCCAGAGTTAGGGAAAACACTTTTAAACTCAATCACCATTGGTAACTTGAAGTCTGCAGACAATAAATGCCGGAGAAAGTGCTGGGCCCCTGGTTCTTCATATCCCATGTCGTGGCCCTGCCCAAAGTCACCTTATTCTGGTGGAAAGCATTTTTGGGAATGAAACATATAACTAACCCAAAGCTTCCACCGCTCAGTCCTAGACACACTTTCCTTTCTTTCTTTGATTCTGAAACATTGTTACGGCGGCAATATTTAATCACACGCCTTATTGAAGCAGCTAGGCTATAGCTGAGCTTTGCAGAACTTGTCAAAAGAATGAACTATTCAGATGGGGACTTTGGCACTGATGGAACAACTGACTCATAAATTTCGAGCCCCAAGCAATGAACATGCTCCTCATAAGTTTTACACCATCTGGAGAAGTTTTATTTTGTATGCAGTAGCAAAGGAACAGAGCTTTCACCCGCCTAGCAGACATGGACATAATGTGGAACAGCACTTTAGGATAGAATCATAGAATCATAGAGTTGGAAGAGACCACAAGGGCCATCGAGTCCAACCCCCTGCCAAGCAGGAAACAACATCAGAGCACTCTTGACATATGGTTGTCAAGCCTCTGCTTAAAGACCTCCAAAGAGGGAGACTCAATAATTTGTATTGAACCAACCAGGTTGACCAGGAAGGTTGGAGGTGGGCCTGTTTGATTTCTCTCTTTCCTTTTCTGTATTTACAAAATTATTATTATTATTATTATTTTAAGAAAAAGAAAGCCGACAGATGCAACTTTATAAGCACTTTTGCATCTTTGTCCTTTGGCAGGGCTTACTTCAGAGGAGAGGTGGTGCAGAACTTCAATTCAGTTCACACTGAAAGGTGACTCTGCCTATTTTGTACTTTCCCAAACAATACACAAACTGAAACGTAGCGCTTCATCAAAATTCATGCTTCTCTGAATTTTGAAATGAGGTTCTACAACAGAGTAATGTGTAAAAAGGGGGGCATATATTAAGGCAACTTGTACATAAAAATGAAAATAACCAACAAATACATTATGTCATGGGATATTGCTTTGCAATAATGTGCATGTAAGGCAAAACTAGTAAAGGTAAAGGGACCCCTGACCATTAGATCCAGTCGTGACCGACTCTGGGGTTGCGGCACTCATCTCGCTTTATTGGCCGAGGGAGACGGTGTACAGCTTCTGGGTCATGTGGCCAGCATGACTAAGCCGCTTCTGGCGAACCAGAGCAGCGCACGGAAACGCCGTTTACCTTCCCGCTGGAGTGGTACCTATTTATCTACTTGCACTTTGACGTGCTTTCGAACTGCTAGGTGGGTAGGAGCAGGGACTGAGCAACGGGAGCTCACCCTGTCACAGGGATTCGAACCGCCGACCTTCTGATCGGCAAGTCCTAGGCTCTGTGGTTTAACCCAAGGCAAAACTGCACACAAACATTTTTATATTCAGAGAAATTCAAGCTAAAATGGTTGCTTTTTAAAAAAATGCAAACTGATGTGGAAATGTGGAGAACTGACCTTAAGACTGGAAAATGTAGAATAGGAGGAAAAGCAGAATTGACAGATATGCCCACCTCTACTTGGGAGCAAGTCCCACTTGAAAATAAAGGGATCTTGCAAGTCCATCACAGCCACCTTGGATGAAGAAGTAAATGATCCCCCCCCCCAAAAAAAATATTTTGTTCCCAGGGACAACCAGACTTCCAGCTGCAGCTAACTCGACACTGATAGCAGGACAGGATCCTCCATCACAACTGAAGGCAGAAGGGCAGGCTGTATGCCATACTCAGCTCTGCCTTCCAGCACTTTGCTGCCACTCTCAACCTCTGTTGCTCCATGGCAGGCAACCCCAACCTGTGGCCCTCCAGATGTTTTGGCCTACAACTCCCATGATCCCTATCTAACAGGACCAGTGGTCAGGGATGATGAGAATTGTAGTCCAAAATTTCTTGAGAGCTGAAGGTTGGGGATGCCTCCTCCATGGGCTTCCGGATGGTAAGAGCTGTTCTGGCAGGAGAACGATCTGCCCCAGGAGCTGGTGGCCGCGGGAGGTATTTAAGCAGACGGTGGTCACCTGCAAAGGATGCTCAAGATGCAAGATCCTGGACTACTGCCTGGCTGGTTGGTCTAGACAGCATCCAGGATCCCTTACAGCTCTTGAAATCCCATGGTGGGGAACCTGCTGCCCTCCAGATGTTGTGGGACTCCAGCTCCCATCGCCAGCATGGTCAGGGACAATGGGGGCTGACTACATCTGAAAGGCCATAGGGTCCCTCATCCCTGAGTAGTTCGCATTTGATAATGGTGGGGGAACCTCAGGCCAGGGATCAAAGCTGCTCTCCCTAAGCCACGCCCCCTCTCCCCAGGCCACACCCTTCACCGGTCCTGCTCTGCGTCTTCCTTGATTGCCTTTGCATGGCTGGAATGGTGCCCTCGATTGCCTCCTGCTAGCTCAGGTGGAGGGTGAGCTGCCTGTACGCAGGGTGTGCACCTCTGGTTTATGCCTAGTAGGGTTGCACTCTGTTGCACAGAGGCAAGACTCTTGCAGTACAGGAATCACAAATAGGAGGCACACCCATGGCTCCGCCCACTCTTGTTTCTGGCCCCACCCACCCACCACTGGAACCTTGGTAGGCTTTCAATGAAAGAAGGAGGCCTTCTGCTGGAAAAAACAGGTCTTCCATCTCTGCAGTAGGTCACTTAGTTTGGGGTGGCCAAAGGTGCCAGTGAAATGGATTGAGAAAACCCTTAAGAGGAGGAGAGTGAAGATCCAGCTGCAGCTGATCTGGCAGGCCTGATACAGCTACACCTGAAAGTTATCATTATTATTTTTTTGCCCAGGGAGCCTTCCCTTCCCAAGCATAGAGCCATTTGGGCTCTGATCCAGATCAGGACTGCAGTGTGTGTGTATGTGTGGCATGGAGAATAAGGATTAAAGCCCCCTTACCTCCCCCTGTCAGGGTCCCAGGCAGGAAAGGGGTGGGTGGGGCACACACCTGCTGTTTACTTTTATTTTTTAAAAAAAAATCACAAAATTGCTGATTGCATGAATGGCATCAGGTTCCAGCCTGGCCCTTGATGAACACAGCTGTGTGAACTTTGTAAGATGAGCTTTAAGAAGAGAAATGAGCACAGGCATAGATGTCCTTTCCTTGCTCGCAACACCTTCCTTCTACAACTAGGGAAAGGATGTGGCTCCACACAAGAGCATCTGCTTGGCATGCAGAAGGTCCCAGGCTCAATCCCTGGCATCTTGAGGTAGGACAGAGAGACACCTGTGTCTGAAACCCTGGGGAGCTGCTGCCAGTCAGTGTAGGCAGTACTAAGTTAGATGGATCAATACTCTTGACTTAGGGCAAGGCAGCCTCTTACATTCTCTTTGTGTGGGTTATGGGCTTTCAAGTGTACATATCCAAATTCCTCCTTGAACCTTTTTCCCGGTTAAGGAGGCAATCCTAGTTACACTTACCTGGAATTGAATCCCACTGAACTCAATGGATTTTATGAGTAGACCCACAACTAAATCGACTCACTCCTTGAGCAGGCTTTGATAAGCTTGCGCTGGCAGGGGTACAATCCTAAATTTGCCCGTTTGCTTACAGAGCCTGTCTACTCAAAAGAAAGTCTCCCAAGTTCAGCGGCACCCCATCCCAAATTAAGTTTGCAGTCTATAACAGTTCAATCCTAGCCACGCCCTACTCAGAAGTAGGTCCTACAGAAGCCAGAGCAGGTTGCTTTTGGGTAAAGAGGGTTAGAATTAGTTATTTAGCGCCTGAATATATAACCCACCCTTTTCCTCCCTGGAACTCAACAATCCTGCCAGGTAGATTAGACTGAGTGAGTGACTGGCCTAAAGCCACCCAGGGAGCTTCACAGCCCAGCGAGGATTCAAACCCTGGTCTCCCAGGTCCTAGTCCGGCTCTCTAACCACTACACCAGCCATAAAACTGCTAGCACATTTGCAAAGCTGAGCAGGATCTGGTGTGTTTCAAATTGGATGGTGGGCAGCATGTTGAGATTCATGTGGCTGAGATTCCGGCATTACAGGCAGTTGGACTGCTTGACCCACGGGGTCCCTTCCATCTCTGCAATTCTGACTGAGGAACAAGCTCTTGCCAGCTTCGTTCAGGGTAAGCGTGCAATCAGATCAGGCTACAAAGTTGGTGCAGAGGGGGAGGTTTTTGTCTAAATCCAGCTTTTCTTTGGGTATTTTAAGAGGGGGAGAGAAAGAGGCACCGATGCAAGCTCCCACCTTGGTACTCGGATCCTTGCAACACGAGCAAAAAGAAAACACATATATTAATTGCCCTAGCCAAATCCTCTTCCTCTTTCCAGCTGGCTCCCCTCCTCCTTCTCCGAACCTGAAAAAGTGGGGTGGGATGGCTTTCTGCTTAACTTGAGTCTCCAAAATTCAGCGGCTTGTTTAAAGGGGAGGGAGGGAGGGGAGAGAACAGCTTCTCCTGCAACGGGATAGCTCGCATTCTGCAAAGAAAGAAAGAGAGACACAGAGAGAATTAATGGGAGTTTCTCCCCATTGTGCGTGAAGGCGCCCTGGAATGCGCATTGTATCCTGTTTGGAAGGAGCAAAGGTGCGCGCGCGCTTTTTTTCTTCTCCCTCTCTTTCACCGTGCCTGGATTTTGCTACAAAAAGACTATACCTTAAGAAGCGTGGATCGAGCTCGCGAATGCAGCTCCCTTTGTCTGGACGGATCCTGCCATCCATGGGCTTCTCCCGAATGCCACAGTCGCAGCAAAGCGCTTTAAGGCTGGGCTGCAGCACACCGGAGAGGGCAGCTGTTTGTTGCGCCTTCTGCCTTTAACTCTCCTTGCTTTCCCGTGGATGTGTGAGGAGGGAGAGGAGAGCTCGGTTGCTCCCCAGAGGGAATGTCACCCGGTGACAGATCTATCTATCTCCCGGCAAGGGGGACAGAGAGTTCCAAAAGTGCTCTTTTGTAAAGGAACAACAGCAGCAGGAGGAACAGCGACAGACAGACCCGGCTGGGTCAAATGGTAGCAATGAACTTCCTTCCTCCGAAAATCGGGGACCTGCCAGAACTGTGACTTCGCTGCAACTTGCTGGAGGCACCTCCATCCTGGGAGAGCTGTGGGGCCGAGGATGGCAGCGATGGCGATCCATGCCCTCGCCCGGTACATCTTTGTCCTCAAGCTGCTTTTCCCTGCCTACGGGAACAAGCTGCTGCCCAACATGTAGGTATTCAAACTTGTCTTTGGATTGGGGCCAAAGCCGGGCGGAAAACTTTTATATATGGGTGCTGTGTGAAAAAGGATAATGGTGGCTGAGAAACTGGACTGTGAAGTGGGAAGTCCTGGATTCAGATTCTGCTCTCTACAGCTGTTCCTCCATGTCCACCTCCTCTACCCATGGGCGTAGCCAGGATTTTTTTTTTTTGGGGGGGGGCAGAACCAACGTGATTGGTCAGTTAAGTATTTCTATTGTTTTACTTGATCTAGGGGGTGCAGCTGCTCATGCCACCCCCCACTTCAAATCTGCAGTATTGGAGGGGGGTTATAATACTGCCCTACCTGGGAACGTTGGTGTAAGAATTCCTGAGTTAATGATAGTTATGAATTGCTATGATTACTCTAAGGTGCTATGGTGAATGCTAAGTATGAGAGTTGGCAAGCTTCTGTATTTCTTTTCTCCTGTTGGACTCCTGTACTTTTATCATTCGTGGGGCAAAGATATTCCTGAAGGAGCGTCTCCACCCCTATTGTTCTGCCCAGACACTGAGGTCCAGCGCAGAGGGCCTTCTGGCGGTTCCCTCACTGCAAGAAGCCAAGTTACAGGGAACCAGGCAGAGGGCCTTCTCAGTAGTGGCACCCGCCCTGTGGAATGCCCTCCCAGCAGATGTCAAAGAGATAAACAACTACCCGACTTTTAGAAGACATCTGAAGGGAGCCCTGTTTAGGGAATTTTTTTATGTTTAACAGACTATTGTATTTTAATATTTTGTTGGAAGCTGCCTAGAGTGGCTGGGGAAACCCAGCCAGATGGGCGGGGTATAAATAATAAATTATTATTATTCAGACGGTGTAGCTTTTTCTAGGCTGGAGAAAGGAAAATGCTTCACCTGTTTGATTTCTGCTTGGTTTACTGTTTTTTTTGTTTGTTTTTTTTTGTTTTTTTTAAGGAGCAAGAGTTCTTGTTGCTGCAGGCAATGGAAAAAGCAGATGGTTTTAATTTTTGGATGATCACCAAGGGTCGTTATGAACTTTCCCCAATATTTTTGAGGAATGCTTATCTGTGCACAGCAGTTACTATCATTGTTGCCATTTAACAGGTGGTGACGCTGAGACTTGATGAGAGCAATGCTGCGATTCCCAACCAACTTACTTGGGAGTAAGCTCCCTTGGGCACTAGGGGAACATTTCCTCCCAAGTAAACCTGCATAGGGTTGTTCTGTTACCAGTTCACCCAATGCTTGCCGATAACACTTTGTACACTCAGCCATGTTCCTTTGCAAAGTTTAGTTTAAGTTGCTCTGGCTTAAAATGTGTTAAATAAGGTTGTTTTTTAAAATAAAAATAATACCCCCCCCCGAGGAAGGGGATTAGTTTATAGTGGTACCTCGGGTTAAGTACTTAATTCGTTCCAGAGGTCCGTTCTTAACCTGAAACTGTTCTTAACCTGAAGACCACTTTAGCTAATGGGGCCTCCTGCTGCTGCCGCGCTGCCGGAGCACGATTTCTGTTCTCATCCTGAAGCAAAGTTCTTAACCAGAGGTACTATTTCTGGGTTAGCGGAGTCTGTAACCTGAAGTGTATGTAACCTGAAGCGTCTGTAACCTGAAGAGTATGTAACCCGAGGTACCACTGTAAATCGGAGGTAGTCCATGTGGGGTCCTCCAGATGTTGTTGGACTTCCCAGTTCCCATTCGTCCCAGCCAGCATGGTTAATGGGGAGGGCTGATGAGATCTGAACAACATCTGGATCACCACAGGTTAGCCAGCCTAACCTGGATAGTGCGTAGTGCTCAGAGCTGCAACCAATTAAACACAGTATTGGGTTAGATGAATAAAGAGACAGTGTGGAGTTAGTGGTTAGAGTTTCTGCCTAGAACCTGGGAGTCCAGGGTTCAAATCTCCCCACTCAGCCATGAAGCTCACTGGGTGACCTTGAGCCAGTCACTGACTCTCGGCCTAACCCACCTCGCAGGGTTGCTGTAAGGATTAATTGGGGAGGGGAGAACTTTGTGTGCCACTTTGAGCTCCTTGGAGAAAGAGCTGGGATATGAAAGCAACGCCATAAAATAATAAATGCATTTTGACAGTCTACTCCCAGCCTTTGCCAGGCTGGTGCATCTGGAAGACACCAGGAGAATGAGAGCTAATCTACTCCATTTGCAAAAAAAGAAGACATCCCAGGTAGTTTAAATAATCTTTTCTTGCTCTCGTTGCAAGCCAGCAAAGGAATTTTAAGTGTAGGAGGCAGCCAGCATTTTCCCCTGTGTGTTGAACACTTTAGTGCCAAGCAGCAGTTCAGTAGGTGAAGCATTTTTCTTATGTTTTCCCCTGGCCCGCATGGGAAAAGCTCTACCAGTTGAGTATCTGTGTATTATGCAGCTGTTAAAAGACTCACAGAACACATGCATGCAGAAAGTAATTGGCGCTCTGTGCAATGGGACCTGTTCACTAGAGCAGAGGTGCAGGGCCTTGGGACTGGGGTCCAAATGTGGCCCTCTAGGGCTTTCTGTCTGGCCCCTGGAAATCTTCCCAGGCTGCACGCCTCTCACTTGCCCTGCTTTGCAGACTCCGAGTGTTTTTGCCTAGCTGGAATATGCCCTTGAACGCCAATAATAGCTCCTGCTTGCTTGGATAGAGGACAGAGGCTTTGTGTGTGTGTGTGTGTGTGTGTGTGTGTGTGTGTGTGTGTGTGTAAACTACTGTACAAAGGCAAAATTCACATGGATTGCTCTGTTCACTTTTGCCCCTAGCTCTACCCACCACTGGCACATGGCCTTCAGAAGATGGTGCAGAAGGGAATGTGGCCCTTAATCTGAAAAAGCATCCCTCACCTCACCTGAGAAAGTAATGGGGCAGTCATGTTAGTCTCTTGTAGCAAAGTCAACCACTTAATGTTTTGTCCCCTTAAAGACAAATTTAGAAGCTTTTATGGGCTGCAGTAAAGCTCCACCTCCGACAGACGTGAACTGTAGTCCACGAAAGCTTCCGCTGTAGTAAAGTTATTAGTCTTTAAACATGCCACCAGACTCCTTGGACTGGTTTTCATTTTTGTGTGTGTCTTCTGCAACATGCCATCTACGCAGCAATAGTGGTGGATTTCTGTTGGACCATCCGCACATCAATTCACTCGGTTGTTCTGGAAGGCTTCTCCGATGTTACTGCATTGTTGCTGTGTAGCGGGGCAATCTTGCAGCATGGGACGCGGGTGGCGCTGTGGTCTAAACCACTGAGCCTCTTGGGCTTGCTGATCACAAGGTTGGCAGTTCGAATCCGTGTGACGGGATGAGCTCCTGTTGCTCTGTCTCGGCTCCTGCTGACCTAGAAGTTCAAAAGCATACCAGCCCGAGTAGATAAATAGGTACCACTGCAGCAGGAAGGTAAATGATGTTTCTGTGCGCTCTGGCCTCCGTCATGGTGTTCCATGTGCCAGAAGCAGTTTAGTCATGCTGGCCACATGACCCAGAAAAGCTGTCTGCAGACAAATGGTGGCTCCCTTGGCTTGAAAGTGGAGATGAGCATGATACCCCATAGTCAAATTTGACTGGACTTAACCGTCCAGGGGTCCTTTACCTTTTTTTTACCTACAGTGCAACAAAAGAGCAACACTCTCTGCCCACCCCCCAAACAACCCAGAACATTTGTGCTATGAGAAGTTGCAGGATTTCATCAGGAAGCTACAGTGGTACCTCGGGTTACATACGCTTCAGGTTACAGACTCTGCTAACCCAGAAATATTACCTTGTGTTAAGAACTTTGCTTCAGGATGAGAACAGAAATCGTGCTCCTGCGGCGCGGCGGCAGCAGGAGGCCCCATTAGCTAAAGTGGTGCTTCAGGTTAAGAACAGTTTCAGGTTAAGAACAGACCTCCGGAATGAATTATGTACTTAACCTGAGGTACCACTGTACAGGACATCTGTCCAGGAACTCTTGCAGGCTGAAACAGTATTGGAAGTGGGATTGTGTATAACTGCCCTGAGCTCAAATCATCGCAAATGCAGAATAAAATGGATTTCTGGAAGGGCTTTCAGTTGTCCCACCCCCACCCTGAGGAAGTCTGTGTTTTAAGGTTGCCATCTTAAGAGCTCAACCAGGAGAAAGTTGTTCACGCTGCTCAGTTGAAAGGATTGCTCATTTTTACGAGCACAGTATTTGCCTCCTGTCTTCCTCTCCTTGCAATTAAAGCTTATAGCTCTGGCGCTCGGCATATGACTGTGTGAATCTTTGGAAAGTTTCCTTACAAGCTTGAGCTCTGGCCAAGAGCGCCATTCTCGACAGCGAAATCTTTGTTTTCCTTTGTAAACTGAACCAGGATTGAACAACATAGTAAATCCAGATCATCTTCTCCATATGTTGTTTGCCCTGTGATGGGATGTGTGTGTTAGGCATTGGGGTTGAGGGGACAGGATCATGTCATCGATGCGCTTTGAAAAACTCCACCATGATGACATTTTCCGTATTTCTGGAAAACTCGTTAAGTTTATAAGCTGAGCAGCTTGAGGCAGGGATAACCTAGGCTGGTTGAGTGCAAATGCATTTTGAGAAAGCCGTTGTTGTAGCCTGAATTACAACCCAGTCAAACCCCAGAAGGCTTGGATTCAAGTGGATTTATTGCCCTTTGGATTGGCTCACCGCAAATCTTCTTCGGCCTTTGTCAACCTGGTGCCCTCCAGATGTTTGCACTACATCTGGAGGTTTATCAGATTGGCTGGGGTTGATGGGAGTTGTAGTCTAAAACATCTGGAGCACACCTGGCTGGCAAAGGCTGGTCTGAGTATTCTAGTCCACTGTAAAGGTAAAGGTAAAGGAACCCCTGACTATTGGGTCCAGTCGTGGCCGACTCTGGGGTTGCGGCGCTCATCTCACTTTATTGGCCGAGGGAGCTGGCGTACAGCTTCTGGGTCATGTGGCCAGCATGACTAAGCCGCTTCTGGTGAACCAAAGTAGTGCACGGAAACACCGTTTACCTTCCCACCAGAGTGGTACCTATTTATCTACTTGCACTTTGACATGCTTTCAAACTGCTAGGTTGGCAGGAGCAGGGACCGAACAATGGGAGCTCACCCCGTCATGGGGATTCGAACCGCTGACCTTCTGATCGGCAAGTCCTAGGCTCTGTGGTTTAACCCACAGCGCCACCCGGTCCACTGTAGGGAGAAGATAAATTGGGTGCTGCAGGATGATTTGCTGTGGAAGGTTTCCTGTTGTCTAACAACAGCAGCAACAAAACATACCTGCCCTTCTGCCTAAACACCCTTACCTGGCCCATTGAACTCAATGGGACTTCTGGTTAGACATCCAAAGACTGTGCAGTTGGAATCCCTGATATATGGAAATTTGGATTTGTACTCTTTGGTCAACCGTGTGTGTGGCTCAAGGAAGGTGTGGTGTGGTTCAAATAAAGGAGTTGGGAGAGCAGATAATGGGAGACAGTCTTCTCTCTCTTGGGGTCTTGGAGAGCTGCTGCTACTCAGAACGGATAATATTGGCTCAATGGGCCAGTGGTCTAACTGGAAGCGAATGCTGTGTGTTCCATTGAGGAAGGAGCCGTAGCTCATGGTAACAGCATCTGCTTTGCATGCAGGCAGTCCCGGTTCAATCCTTGGCATCTCCAGGTAATTCTGGGGAAGACTCCTGCCTCAAACCCTGGCAATCAGCATAGATAATACTGCATGGATGCTCTGGCTCAGTACAAAGGCAGCTTGCATGTTTGGGGCCCCAGCGATCCAATTGCTCAATCAAATGTTTGATGTGCTCAGAATGGGAGTACAGTGGTACCTCTGGTTACGTACTTAATTCGTTCTGGAGGTCCGTTCTTAACCTGAAACTGTTCTTAACCTGAAGCACCACTTTAGCGATTGGGGCCTCCTGCTGCTGCTGCGCCGCCACCGCTTGATTTCTGTTCTCATCCTGAAGCAAAGTTCTTAACCTGAGGTACTATTTCTGGGTTAGCGGAGTCTGTAACCTGAAGCATATGTAACCCGAGGTACCACTGTAAAAACACTCTCTGTACTCTCAGGAATACCTTTTTGTCCTTAGGTTTGTTTTTGTTTTTTGTTTTAAAGGAAGGAAAGCTCTGCTCCATTTTGGATATACTTAAAAGGGTTATATCCAATGCCGGACCTACTTGGAACAAGCCCTTTGAAATTAATGGACACGACAACTTTAGATCCATTAATGTCGACAGGTCTGCTCTGAGTAGGGCTAGCGTTGGCTGCGACCCAAAGCCTTTCAACTTCACCTGCCAAAAGCTCTGAAAGCAAAAGTTGGCAGTTCTGCAGCCCAGCCCAGGACAGCGTTTATCTCTGCACGTCCCGGTAAAGTAGAGACAGGTGGGGAGGATTCCCCCCTCCTCACACACATAGGTTTTATCCTGAGGCTCCCTTGCAGCCTTTAATCTAGCCCTGTTAGCTTAACTCATCATCACTGACTGGAACACTTCTTTTGATGAGCTCTTGATTTAGCTTAGCACATCCTGCCTCTCCATTCCAGCTTCCCTGGAGACAATAGATTTCACTCTCAGGACACGGTTTTAGCTGAATGAAGAACAAAATTAGCCTGGCTGTAAACAAACATTTCTGTTTGGGGGTTATGGAATCCTGGAGAGCCAAACGTGACTCGTGCAATGTCTGTAGGATTGGCGTTTCCTCACCTAGAGTGGCTGGGATGCTGGTGTAGTAGTTAGAGCCAGAGTGGGGGACTTTCTTGGATCCCGAGGGCCACATTCCCTAGTGGACAACAAGGGGGGGACACACACGTCAGTGGCTGGCAGGGCCAGAGGCAAAGCGACTCTTAACTTTGCAGTTTTCCAGCCAGCAAAAAGCAGGTGGGAAATAGGAACAAGGAGAGAGTGGGCAGTCTTTATATTGAGAGGCAGGGGGTGGGGGGTGGAACCTGGGTCGAATCCAGCATTAATTAGAGCAGATGCACCAAAATGAATGGGAGCAACTAACATAGGACCATTCAGAAGGAATTGTTGTTTAGTCGTGTCTGACTCTTCGTGACCCCATGGACCAGAGCACGCCAGGCACTCCTGTCTTCCACTGCCTCCCGCAGTTTAGTCAAACTCATGCTGGTAGCTTCGAGAACATTGTCCAACTATCTCGTCCTCTGTTGTCCTCTTCTCCTTGTGCCCTCAATCTTTCCCAACATCAGGGTCTTTTCCAGGGGAGTCTTCTCTTCTTATGAGGTGGCCAAAGTATTGGAGCCTCGGCTTCAGGATCTGTCCTTCCAGTGAGCACTCAGGGCTGATTTCCTTAAGAATGGATAGGTTTGATCTTCTTGCAGTCCATGGGACTCTCAAGAGTCTCCTCCAGCACCATAATTCAAAAGCATCAATTCTTCGGCGATCAGCCTTCTTTATGGTCCAGCTCTCACTTCCATACATCACCACTGGGGAAACCATAGCTTTGACTATACGGACCTTTGTTGGCAAGGTGATGTCTCTGTTTTTTAAGATGCTGTCTAGTTTGTCATTGCTTTTCTCCCAAGAAGCAGGTGTCTTTTAATTTCGTGACTGCTGTCACCATCTGCAGAAAGTACAAGAAAGTAAAATCTCTCACTGCCTCCATTTCTTCCCCTTCTATTTGCCAGGAGGTGATGGGACCAGTGGCCATGATCTTAGTTTTTTTGATGTTGAGCTTCAGACCATATTTTGCGCTCTCCTTTTTCACCCTCATTAAAAGGTTCTTTAATTCCTCCTCACTTTCTGCCATCATAGTTGTGTCATCTCCGTATCTGAGGTTGTTGATATTTCTTCTGGCAATCTTACCATTTCCATCCCTCAATTTCACTTGAATTGTGTTTTCTTCCATTATGCTGCTAGCTAATTCTAAGTAATGATGCTTTCCTGAAAGGTTATTTCCTCCCCCCACCCAAAATAGTGTGGGTGTGGTAGTGGTGGGGAGGGATTCATATCATAATCACTAGGCAATCCATATCCTCTGTGTGCCAATCCCTAAATTATTTTGAAAGAAGGCAGCCGTGATGCCTACCTTGAAAAGTAGGGGTGCACAACGTGTTTTCAGCCAGAGGGCTGCATTCTTTCCTGAGGTAAACGTAGCGGGAGCGATACATGTAAATTTTGCCTTTCTACGGTAGGCTAGTTCCTACACACACTTTTTGGCATCATCTGTCCAGGCAAGAGGAAAGCATGGCCAAAGATCAAGGACATATTCCAACCGGGCAAAAGCAATCAAGGAGGAGGAACTTTTATGAAAGGGAATTAAGATAATGGACCTAAGGGTTGCTAAAGAATCAATAAACAAGGATGCAGGGATGGGGAGGTATGGGGAAGTCAAAAGAAAGAAGGGTATGAAACGATCAGTTGGAAATCGTGTTGTTTTGTGTTGCTATTGCTATCTGTTTGAAAAACGAATAAAAATTATTATAAAAAAAAAAGCAATCAAGGAGGGTGAGTTACAGGTGTGGTCCAGGGAGAGGAAGTATAGTCTGAGGGCTGGAGAAAAAAAGCCTAGAGGGCCAGGTTTGTCCCCTGTGCCTGAAAAGAACGTCCCACTGTTCAGCCGCACAAAGAAATAACATCTTTCTTTTCCCTCCAGGCCAAACGTCTGTGCAGAGCGACAACTCGCAATGGTCAGTCACCGACAGCCACGCATCAGCTCCTTCTCTCGGTTGGTTAAAGTGTGGAATCCAAGTTGTCGAGGGCATCCATGGTGCTTGGGCTATGAACGGAGGTATGTGCCATCACTGCGCTGGGTCTCCTGTATTTGTTTTGTTGCTCTTTCCAATTGCTACATTGCCCTCATCTTGAAAGCTTGGTGGAGCAGCCTCTCCACCCCTGGACCATAATGGGATGCGTTCAGGGTCGGTTACGTTCAGAGTGGAACCGTTGAAGTAAGCAGACACGACTAACTTAGGCCCACTGATTTCAGTGAGTAGGACTTAGTTGGGGGTGCGTACAGCCGTTGAAGGGAATGGGTCTATTGCAGTTATGCTCACTGATTTCATAGGGCCGTCTCTGAGGCTGCACCCACACCTTCAATTAAAGCACTATTATACCAGTGCTTTAAATGGCACAGCTTTAATAGCTTTCCCTAAGGAATCTTGGGAGCTGCAGTTTGTTAAGGGTGCTGAGCAGTGCTTTTTTTCTTTCCCTAGAAAAAAGAGGTGCAAGAACTCACCATGAACGCCTCCCTTGTTCTCTTATAATGGCAATGGCGCCCACCTGAGAGGTGCCGGAACTGAGTTCCAGCTGGAAAAAAAGCCCGGGCACTGAGAATTGTTAGGAGATCCCTATTTCCCTAACAGAGCTACAATTCCCAGAGTTTTTGGGGAAGATTGATGGTTAAATCACTCTGGGAATTGTAGCTCTGTGAGAGAAAGAGGGGTCTTCTAACAACTCACAAGACTCTTAAACTACAGCTTCCAGATTATTATTTTTGGGGAGGGAAGACGTGCTTAAAGTGGTGTCATACTGTGTTAAATGTATGGTGCAGATGTGGCCTGAGTAGGACCAACCTTGGACACAACACAGTATAAATATATGAAGTTGCTTACAGCTGGGCTGGCTAACCTGTGTGCCTGCAGATGTTTCAGGACCACAACTCTCATCTTCATCCCTGACCATTGGCCAGCAGGCTGGGGCTGATGGGAGCTGGAGTTCAGTAACATCTGGAGGGGCTCCCCACCCATGCTGTACACAAAAATCAAACCATTGGTCCATCTAGTTCTGGATTATTTAATTTTACCGCAGTGGGCAGCAAGATGAATAATGCAGTTTTGGACAGCAGATGAACTGCAGTGGAATGGAGACAGTACTGCATGCAACAAATACAGAAGCAGAAAATGATGGCTTCTTGCATCTCTACTCAGAGTAGATTCATGTCTATCAGTTTCAGTGGGTTCACTCTAAAGAGGACTAAAGAGGACTAAAGTTGTGTCCCTGAAAGAAATGAAGACAGCTCCTTTCTTTCTTTCTTTTTTAAAGAAAGTCCTGTCTTGTATTTAAGGAATCCCTTGCAGCCTATAATTGTCAGCAATTACCTTGCTGATGGAGAGCTGTCCACCAGTAAGGCTGAACTTACTGATTTATTTCTTCTTTTGGTCTCAAAGTCTGTGTCTTTGTCTGGTGCAGAGAGGACACTTTGAAATGTGAGGGGCTTTGTCTGTTGCTACAGCACTTCAAAGGCTCAGAATCCTCCGTCTTGCAAATGTTCGGCTCACTCTCATGCGATGAATCTCCCTCCATCCCCTCTTTTTAACATTGTAAATCAGGAAGCATAAACACAATCTCTCTTCTCTTCTCTGTGAGACTCTAGCTGCTCTCTTCCTGGCTTGAAAAACATGCACGTTTTTGGCACGCAAAGTCAGAGGGGTTTGTGCTTACTGTCAAGTCAGAGCACGGCAACTCGGTAAAGTGGTAGTAAATCCCAGGTTATACCATTGCTGTGTATATTATTTTGCAAGAGTTACATAAGCAAATAGGCAGAGGTCTTGCCCCTAAGACAGAGGCTGTGCTATGAATATTTTAACTGTGTTTGTGTGGGTGAAACATTACCCCCCCCCCCCCGCATTTTGTCCTGGAAATTTGGGGGTGGGGGAGCCCATCTCAACAGTTCCTTCTCGGTCACTTTTTCTCCCTCCTGGAAGCCCATGGGAGAATCCTGGCATCTCCATTAGGGTTTGCCTGAAACCTTGGAGAGCCAATCACTGCAGGAAATACTGAGCTAGTTATGGACCAGTGGACTGACTTGGTATAGCAAAGGGCTATGACTTGGTGGTAGGGCATCTACTTCGCATGCAGAAGGGTCTCATATTCAACCCAGGGAGTGTTCTGTGCGTGAAATCCTGGAGAGCCGCTGCGGGTCAATGTAGATGATCAGCAGTGGTTGGGGCCCATTGAGACTGGTAGGGTGGCAGGCAGGGAGCCCAACAGTAGGTGGCACCAGAGCCAATTAATTCCAGTTTTGACCCCTATCCTTCTTCCTACTGAGTTCTACAAGGGGCAACTCTGACATGAGGGAGGAAGTGGAAGCTGAGAGATCGTGAGGCCTCTTGGACTAAGAGAAGAAGGCAGGCTGGTAGGGGCAGTAGGAGGTCGATGTGGCAGTGCCCCATTTGCTGAAATGGACCAAATTCCACTGTGCTGAGCTAGATGGGCTTACGGTCTGACGGTATAAGGCAACTAAAGAGCTGGCTCAGTCATAATCTCAGGGCTGAGCCCCACGTTGGGTAAAAGATTCCTGTATTTCTGGAGGTTGGACTAGATGAACCTCATGGTCCCTTCCAGCACTGGTGCTCCCCCTGCCCCCCGTTCCTCTGCACTGCTCCGGCACCATTGGGGAGGGGGGTACCATTGCGGCCGCCCCCTGGGACATGCACCATGCCCCCACAGGCTGCCGCCATGCCCCCAGGACGGATGACACCACGCCCCTGGGCAGCATGCCACACCCCCAGGATGCTTGCCATGACCCCGGGACGTGCGACAGCCACTCCCCCGCCTGCTCTCTGCCCCCCAGTGCAGAAAAATTCAGCTTTGCCACTGCCTTCCAGCTCAACAATTATGTGAACTTCCCTGTGTTATTACTGAGCTTGAGTTGGGCTAGATTTCAGTTGAACATCAGGAGGCTATATGTTCTTTTTAGTGCAAGTTTTTAATAAGATATATAAGCTTAAATACATGTGCCAACTAGCATATCTCTATATCTGAAGTTGTCTTCAGATAACTCTCAGCTCAATAAATGAAAGGCAGCACCTGCAGGTGAAGTCCTTTTCATTTCTTTATCCTTCCCTATTGCTGATAACACACCAGAATCACAACAGCTTTTGAAAATATTAATCAACAAGCATGTATTTCACTTGCATTACCCATTTTAATCAACCTTAAAATAATAGTTGGCTGATCTACCAGTTAAGCAGTCAAAGTTTGTAGCTGGGTTCATGATAATCCTTCAGAGCTCACTAGAACCAAAAGAGCATTTAAAAACACGAATAAATGAATGTGAGTGTTACTAATCAACAGGTATGACTGTGACTTGCTGCCCCGTGTTAATCAACCTAAAATATTAGTTGGCTGATCTACCAGTTTAACCAGTCAAAGGTTGCAGCCCATCTATCCATAATCATTGGGAGTGAAAGTTCATAGCTCCGCTGTGTATGGTTCATATCATGCAAAGTATGTTTCCTGGCCTCTGTGTTGGCTTCTGGAGCTGTTTCAATTGGCCAACACTGGGCTGTGGAAGCAGATGAATTGGGAGCTTGGCTGCAGCATTGCGGATTTCCTTGATGGGACCAGGGAGGCACGGCAGCTGCTCCACTTTTTTTTTGTTATAAGCAGTTGTGTGACGAAGATTGGACAACAGGGGCAGTTAGCCATGGGCATGGCCCAAGCAGGGGTTGCAAAATGGCAGGCAAAGGGCACGCACCATGTTGGCAGTTCTGGAAGAAGTCACACATTATTTAATGTTTTAATTTTTGGCAGGCAACTATCACGACCGATTTTGCCTTGTCATTCCAGGAGTATGCTGTTATGTAACTTATGTGGGGAGAACAAATGTGGGGAGCTTCAGGTCCAGGGGCCAAATGTGCCCCTCCAGACCCCTCTGTCGTAAAATTATAGGAAGGCACCAACAGAGAGCCATCCAGCCTTCAATGAAATGTGCTAGGATAGTGAGAGGAGGTTCTTAGCATTTTGAGAGAGCTGGACTTCCTTAGATGCCAGATGATCACAGTACAGCGGTACCTCGGGTTAAGTACTTAATTCGTTCCGGAGGTCTGTTCTTAACCTGAAACTGTTCTTAACCTGAAGCACCACTTTAGCTAATGGGGCCTCCTTCTGCTGCTGCGCCGCCGCCACCCAATTTCTGTTCTTATCCTGAAGCAAAGTTCTTAACCTGAGGTACTATTTCTGGGTTAGTGGAGTCTGTAACCTGAAGCGTATGTAACCCGAGGTACCACTTTAACATTAGGAACAACAATAAATTTATTAATAGCCCTTTCTCTGATGTGCATCAAATTTATGAATGAAGCCCAATACAGTGTTCAAAACATACCCATTAAATATATATGCAGTGGTACCTCAGGTTACAGATGCTTCAGGCTAAAGATGCTTCAGGCTACAGACTCTGCTAACCCAAAAATAGCACCTCGGGTTAAGAACTTTGCTTCAGGATGAGAACAGAAATCTCACAGCAGCAGGAGGCCCCATTAGCTAATTTGGTGCTTCGGGTTAAGAACAATTTCAGGTTAAGAACGGACCTCCAGAACAAATTAAGTTCTTAACCCGAGGTACCACTGTATACGGAGAGGGAGAAAGAAAGGGGGGGGGGGGGGAGAGAGACAGATTTCTTCCAGCCTTACAAGGAGACAAAATGGATTGACTTTGGGACTCTTTGCTGCTGAGCCACAGAGGATGGGGGCAGTGACGGACCTAGCCGCTCGGGCACCCAGAGCGGTGCACATCCCGTGCCCCCATTGGGGGCAATCGGCATGGTGATCAGTGCCCAGGGGGGTGGCGTAGTGATCCACCATGGGGGGGTTTTGTCACCCCCTTAGGGATGACACCTGGGGCAGACCGCCTCCATTGCCCCCCTTCCTATGTCCCTGGATGGGGGAGCTGCTCAGGGCTAGGGGGAGCTGGGGGTCTATTGCCGCAAGGCCCTCAAAACTTGTATCTGACCCTGGGTCAAAAGACGAAGGTCTGAAAAAAGTCTGCCTGTAGCCAAAGGGCTCAAGCTGGGCTGAATGGCTTTTAAGGAACTGTGTGCACCCACATTCTCTCCCTCTCCCTCTCTTTCCTGTGAGCAACACATATCTGGAAGGTAGAATTCTTGACACCCCTCCATCCTGGAGCAGCGGCGGGCTCTGGAGATGAGAGCAGCGTTTTCTGCCAAGCTCAGAGCAAGACGGCCAGAGTGGTTCCACCTGCCCTTCCTCTCCCCCCTCCTCTGGGTCCTGTTAAGTAGGGCTATTTTTCTCCAGCTTAGTTCTCAATGCAATAAGGAGCCATATTAATTTTTATTGGGCTCGACAACATGAGCTTTTATTGGCATCCCTCTTTGAAACCGCATTGCCTTATAGTTCTCCTCCTTGCAGGGAATCCTTCCTAGGTGGATTCTTCTGCCAACTGGCCGCTCCCACACTGTGCCTCTAGCTGTACCACCCGGGCCAGAAAGCAAACCTGTCAGATTTCATCAGGGCACCGTTGCCTACCTGTTGCACGAATAGAAATGTTGGGTGCTGCCATATGCAGAGTCTAACCAAAGTTCCAGTTGGAGAAGAGAAACCTGAGAGGTGATCCAATAGCCGTTGTCAAATATCTGAAGGGCTGTGGTGTGGAAGATGGAGGGTTACAAAAGTTGCGTTCTTCCTCCTCTCTCTTCCGAGCAGTGGCAAGAGTCCATGGGGTTCCAGACCCCTCCCCCCGGGTCTGTGTATCTTTGGAAGACTGAGACACAGTGGAGACTGTCATAGCCATAAGAAATATGGTTTATTTGCCTATTTATACCTTCAGTCTGCATGGAGGGGGTCCAGATCTTACAGCATGGCCATATCAAGAGGGGTTTGTCCCCCACAGCAGTGCAGGCAGCCTTCAGCCAACCTGCCCAAGATGGACTCCAGTCTTTCTTCTGCCGTCTTCTTCCCAGAACCCCTTGCTCCAAAACACTCTTTTTCCTGTCACCTCAAACACCCCCCCATCACCTGGGATACATCTGTCTCCCCAGGCCAAAGGATTCCTCTCTGAGGGACCATCAGCCCCTTTCGCCAGGGATTCCTTGCCTGGCACAGTTCTGCAGCTTGTACTTTTCATCCATATCTCAACTAATCAAAATCCTACCATTTATCCATTTCTAGGATTTTTTTTTTTTTTGGGGGGGGGGTTCCCTCCCAAATCCAGTATGGTGTAGTGGTTAAGAGCGATGGACTCGTAATCTGGTGAACCGGGTTCGATTCCCTGCTCCTCCACATGCAGCTGCTGGGTGACCTTGGGCTAGTCACACTTCTCTGAAGTCTCTCAGCCCCACTTGCCTCACAGAGTGTTTGTTGTTGGAGAGGAAGGGAAAGGAGATTGTCAGCCACTTTGAGACTCCTTCGAGTAGTGATAAAGTGGGATATCAAATCCAAACTCCTCCTCCTCCTCTTCCTCCTCCTCCTCCTCCTCCTCCTCCTCCTCTTCTACTTCTTCTTCTTCCATGACATGGAGCAAACCTTTTTTCCTGCTCCTTCAGAGGGTAGGATCCAAATCAATTAACATTGCAAGAAAGGAGGTTCCGACTAGATATTAGGAAGAATTATCTGATGGGAAAAGCCATTTGGCAGTGGAACGGACTCTCTTGGATGGTGGTGGGCTTTCCTTCACTGGAGAGTTTTAAACAGAAGTTGGGTGGCCATCTGTCAGCTGTGATTCCTGAATCACAGCCAGTTGGACTAGATGACTCTTGGGATCAGCCAAATTCATGGAGGGCAAGGCTATCAATGGTGACTAGTTATGCTGGCTATGTTCTGCCTCCACTGTTAGACGGAGTATGACTTTGAATACTAGGTCCTGGAAATTGCAAGTGGGGAGACTGCTGTTGTGCCCAAGTCCTGCTTGCAGGCTTCCCAGGGGCATTTGGTTGGGCTAGAAGGGCCACTGGCCTGATCCAGCAAAGGTCTTGTTGGGTCCTCCTACCTCCTGTGTGTAAGCAGCTTGGGAAGAAGTCTCTTGTCACCTAAGAGAGTTTCTCAAAGCCCAAATAATTTCTCCTGGTTCTAAACAACTCACACACCCCTCTTGATGCGAACTGTTAACTGTGGAGGGAATGTAACAATGAGTTTTCATTCATTTTTTTCGAACCTCAGCATGCTTTCCTTGCAGGACATCTGCTCCATCACTTGTATTAAACCTGTGGATTTTTTAAAAAGCCGATTGCGTGACGTTGAAAGCAATATCTGTTTTGAGCACAATGGAGAAGGGAGTCTTTTTGGCAGCACGCAACCCAGTTGGACTTTTTGCCAGTTTGCGAGCTGTTTTGCTGTCTAATGACTGGATATTGCTTTCCCAGACACATCTGGGCCCTGATTGCTTTCTCCATGCTTGGCTGAAATGGGCAAAATATTTTCATGTTTTCCACCACCCCGTTTTATTTCTCTTTTCCTCCTTGCAAAACTAGACTGGAGATGTTGTACATTTGGATGAAGCCGGGTTATGCCTTAAGGCTTGTGCCCCATGCTAGCCCTGCTCAAAGTAGACTTTTTGAAGTTAATGGGCATGGCTAACTTGGGCTCCTTATTGTCACTGAGTCTACTTTGAGTGGAACTGAGTTGGATACAACCATGATCATTTGCCCTGCATTGCAAGGGGTTGGGCTAGGTCACCCTTGGGGCAACAGTTGTACAAAACTATGTTTTTATGATTCAGTTTCTTTGTGAATTAAAAGCACTAAGTAACCAGGATTTGTCTGGGCACTTTTTTTTTTTTTTTAATGGATACACCTGGAATTTTCTGCTATGCAGGAAAGTGTGTGTGAGTGCAATGCTCGAATACATGCAGTCATTCTGTGGGCTTTTACAGTTAGTTGTGTTTCATCTCTTGCCAATGGGATGTGTTGAAAACATATGTTAAAACCACCACAATGGTCAAACAGTGAAGTTAGACTAACTCAACCAGAGTCTTAACTATATGTGACGTGAAAGTATTTTTTTCACCTGTAATTTTGGTTGCTTACAGACTTCCACTGGGGTTTTTTTTGGGTGGGAGTCAATCACATACTGAGAAATTCTAGTTGCACAGTGAAAGTTGATCCTGGTAAAGCTCCTGTCTGAAAACCTGGAGATCCGCTGCCAGTCGGTGTAGACATTATTGGCCCAGATGAATCTTTGGTCTGATAAGGCAGATTCCTATGTTGCTCTGGGTTGCAGCCAATGTTAGAGCGGACCCACTGAAATTAATAGACAGAGCTAATTTACCTCCATTAAAGTTCAACAGGTCTACTCAGAGTAGGACAAACACTGGACGCAACTTTCTGCACCTGATTTCTTCTGAATTATGCGGCTGTAGCCTCCAGCTGCAGTAACATTTAACGCTGCTTGTTTTGATGTTCTCTTTTCTCAGGATGCTGTATTACATGGACAACAGGCAGCTCTACAGCATGCAGTACCAGACGGTGTACAGGTGCTGCCCGGGATGGTCTCAGTTTGGAGAGGACGCAGGCTGCCTTTATCGTAAGTGGGCCCTCCTTCATCCTGCCATGCTTTGCCATCTGGGATAGCTCAGTCGGTAGAGCATGGGACTCTTAACCTCAGGGTTGTGGGTTTGAGCCCCATGTTGGGCAAAACACTTCCTGCACTGCAGGTGGGTTGGACCAGACCAGGGACGTCTTAAACATATCCGGCGCTGTGGTGCAAAGATCCCTCTGGCGCCCTCCCTGTTTCCCAGAGTTGCTGACCTTTTTTAGGGAGGACGGTACTGCTGGTGACGTGCCCAACATTGCGGGGCTGGAGGAGGCGGGCAGTGGCTGGAAGGCAACTACTCCGGCAGGGTAGAGGCAGAGGCTGGATGTGGTGGCTCCCGGCTCAGCTGACTGCTTTGTGCTGCGGTGGCCATGGCTGACGGAGGCTCTGGGCACGGCGCAGCACTGCTTTGGCGCGGCATGGCGAAGGTGGTGAGCTGATTCCAGGAGGTGCCACGTTCAGCCTCTGCCTCTTCCCTGGCGCCCTCCAGAACTTGGTGCCCTGTTTCCCTGCACCACTAGCCTCTCTGGATAAGATGCCCCTGGACCAGATGACCTTGTGGTCCCTTCCAACTCTACAGTTCTATGATGTGTCTCTTTAATTGCACATACAGAAACTCAGAGAGATTCATGCATATGCTCGTGATTTAGGCCTTGTCTTTTGATGATGTCCACAGTGGCTTACAACAGGTACGAGCTGTTCCTGCACGTGGGCAAGTGTCTGTGTGTACATTTGTTGATTTGCACACCTCGGCGACTCAGGCGTACAGAGTGCACCCTCGTAGGACTGTGTAGGTGAGCAGCCATAACGTTTGCGTATGCAGATTGTGCGGTGTGCCAACACCCCTGCTGGCCCAATGCAAAGTGTGTTGTGCTTCTTAACAACAGGGTAGCAAATACAAATTCTCTCTGTGTGTGGCAGAGCAGAGGGACCAAACATTTGCTGAATCTCTGAGCTGTTGTATGTGCTCAAAGGAACACAGAGCAAATGAATGGGAGGTGGTGATAGAGTGGAGGACCAAAGAGGCCTTCTCAGAGAGGGTGGGAGCCTCATGAGGGCATCTTTCCCAAATGGAAGCAGACACTGTACTGTATATAAGCTTCTTCCCTGGCCATACAAGGCTAGGAAGCTCTAGCCCGGGGGCCAAATGTGATCCTCGTAAGTCTCTCTTAAGCCACATCCTCTCTCCACAGGCTACACCCCTTGGCAGCCATATTTTGCACCCTCCTCAAGTGTTTTTGCCTGGCTGGAGTGCATCTTTGAACTCCACTAATGCCTCTTGCTTGTCAGGATGTAGAATAGAAAGGAGTGTGCTTTGGTGTGATGTACTGTAGAAACAAGGCGACTGTACAAACATAAAATTTGCATTGCTTTGCCTACTCTTGCCTCTGGCTCTGCTGCCGTGTGGCCCTCAAAAGGTTGCTCAGAAGGGATGAAGGTTTTGGGCTGAAAAAGATCCCCACTCACCTCCTAGGATGAACAGTACCCTTTCTAACCCTCCCACTCCACTCCCACCCTCCCAAAAAAACACCCTGGAATTTTGGTCACAGGCAGCATGGATATCATTGTGCAAGTCTCTGTTTTGGTTCCAGCATCGAGGAGACAACCTCAGAAAAATTACCAGCTTGCATAACCCGACTTCTATACCCATCTGTCTTCCTCATTTGTGGAGAAAACAACAACTAAATTGAGGTATTTCAAGTTCTGAGCTATAACCTCTGAAACAACTTGAAATGAAACTTTTTTTAAAACAAGAATTTCAGCTATGAAAAGATAGAAAGAAGAAAAGTACTATTACATTTTCATACATTAATATACAGTAGTACCTCGGGTTATATACGCTTCAGGTTACAGATGTTTCAGGTTACACTAACTCAGAAATAGTACCTTGGGTTAAGAACTTTGCTTCAGGATGAGAACAGAAATCGTGCTCCGGCGGCGCAGCAGCAGTGGGAGGCCACATTAGCTAAAATGGTGCTTCAGGTTAAGAACAGTCTCAGGTTAAGAAGGGACCTCCGGAACGAATTAAGTACTTAACCCAAGGTACCACTGTACAAATGTGCATATTCTTATTATCCTAATACACATATAATTGTCAGTAACCCAATAGATTATTTGTAATTTCATTCCATATATTGCTGTATTTATCCAAAGTCTGCGTCTATAAGCTGTCTGTTCGTATGTTGCCAATGTTGTCACGTTGTCAAGCCATTGATTAAGGGGGAATCATAACGGTATTCTTCCAGTTCATTAGTACCATGAAACTTGGCGAAGGTGATCTTATGGCCCGGGTGGCATGTGCCCTCCCCAGGGGTTGCCCAGAAGGCTGATAGAAGTTCTCCACTCTTGGCCTAAAGGGGTGTGGGGAGAAGAAGAATCAACTCTGTTTCAGTTTGCAAAGATATTGTGGTCTGGTGGTGATGCTTATTCCTACATAGGACCTCAAAAGTAGGGGGTTTTGTTTGTTTGTTTGCTCCCCACAAGTGTGTAGCAAAGCAAGAGAAATATTCTGAAGAATATTGTCTTTGTTTTCTACCTTTCCATTGTTCGTGGTTGGTTCTTACTTGTTCTTAGCGTGGAAGGTGTTCTACGTTTACATCATTGAAATGCTAGTTGGCTCGAGGTCCATCCCTATTTAAAGCAAAGACCTGCACTGAGGATATTAAACTCTGGACTGTTTTCAAGATCCATCCTCCTCATTTGTCAGAATGTATGTAGAAATGATCAGGCCGCCGGGAGTTGCCTGATATGCCTTTGCGCTCTGCTAGTGCGATGTGTTCTGGAGTTTTTCCTAATAGCTTGGGCTGAAGAAGGTAAATTGGGAATCACTCTATGTACGCTGATTAATTGTGTGGGGAAAGGAGCCAGGCATTGTTGCTCATGGCTGGATAAGACCACAGGCTCATTATAGTCCAGCATTCCATTCGCAAAGTTTAGAGAGATGCAGTGGTGGTGACGATTATTATGAATTTGGCGAGCCCGTCTAGATGAAACCCTGGATTTCTTTCCCCAACCCGCAATCCCGTATCTCTGAGGGTGGAATGCATACAAGCAAGCTTTGCCAACGCAAGTTCCTTTGTCAAGGCAATGGCTTTGGCTGGCCAGCTAAGTACTGCAATTTAAAAGTCCAGAAGGTTGCCATAGAAGCAAATGGGTGGGGCTTTCCCTACCCCCTCAATAGCCAGAGCAGTGTGTGAGAGTTGGCCTGATGCTGAAGATTGGAGGAAGTGAGGCAGGTCTTCCTCTGTTCTGGATTTTGGAAACCTAATGGGGAAGCAGCCTCTGTTGGAGTATTAATGCTGTGAGCCCCTACCTCCCAGGTTGTATTTATGCATGTTGTTGTTTAGTCATTTAGTCATGTCCGACTCTTCATGACCCCATGGACCATAGCATGCCAGGCACTCCTGACTTCTACTGCCTCCCGCAGTTTGGTCAAACTCATGCTGGTAGCTTCAAGAACACTGTCCAACCTCATCCTCTGTCGTCCCCTTCTCCTTGTGCCCTCCATTTTTCCCAACATCAGGGTCTTTTCCAGGGAGTCTTCTCTTCTCATGAGGTGACCAAAGTCTTGGAGCTTCAGGATCTGTCCTTCCAGTGAGCACTCAGGGCTACTTTCCTTAAGAATGGATCGGTTTGATCTTCTTGCAGTCCATGGGACTCTCAAGAGTCTCCTCCAGCACCATAATTCAAAAGCATCAATTCTTCGACAATCAGCCTTCTTTATGGTCCAGCTCTCACTTCCATACATCACTACCGGGAAAACCATAGCTTTAACTATATGGACCTTTGTTGGTAAGGTGATGTCTCTGCTTTTCAAGATGCTGTCTAGGTTTGTCATTGCTTTTCTCCCAAGAAGCAGGCGTCTTAATAAAACTATATATTCTAATTCCGGGCCCAGAAATTGGCTGTATTAGCAAACACTGGTAGATGGCACCCCTAGCATTATAAAACCACGTTGAAGATAAACAAAACATTGCACAGGAATTCCCTTTAAAGCAGGATTGCTTTGTTTTATTGTGTATTTTTAAATTGCAAGAAAGGAGATTCCAACTCAACATCAGGAAGGACTTTCTGACATGGAGATCTGGCTGACTGTGGAATGGACTACCTCAGAAGGTGTTGGGAGTCTCCTACACTGGTGGTTTTTAAACAGTGGTCGGCTGCGATTCTTGCATTATAGGGGGTTGGTCTAGATAGTCCTTGGGGTGCATTCTAATGCTACAATTCGCTGATTCACGATGGATGTTTTATAGTTCAGTGGTTGTGTAACTAGGTTAATACTGCTTAGAAACCTGTCTTGCAGTCTACAGATGAATAAACAGTGAATTTGTAACAACCACCACCATAATACTTAACTCAAGATGTGGCCAGTTTGTCTGTTGTGGAAAGGTGATGAAGAGAGTAAAAAATAAAATAAAATAAATAATATCAACAACAACAGTTCAAAGGAAACTTTGGATAGGGACCAGATAATGGCCTTATCTGAACTCGGCAAAAAGAAGAAGAAGAAAAAAAGTATACCCAAATTGGCAATCGTCCAATTAGCTCAACTCAGGAGGGAAAAGAACTTTCATAAAGGTTTCCTGCAGAGGAAGTGAATAATTCCATTCAGGAAAGCAGAAGTCCAGTATAGGAAAGAGAGACGCCTAGAGCAGCATCTTAGCTTGCCATTTGAACTGCTGGCACGGAGAAGGCAGAAGGAAATCTCTCATTTGTAGCTGGAAAGGGGCGAGAGAGATAATGGGGGCAGACACGAAGAGGAAGAGCGTCTGTGCAGAAGAAAAATGATAATAATAGTCTGTGTCTGTTTATGAACTGGTGTGTAATTTGTCAGAGGAACCCAAAGTTAGGAATGTTTGTGTTTTTGCTTTTTTTTTTTTTAAACTGCCTGCTAACTGGAGTGGCCTTAAAAGCTAATGAGCTTCTGCATTTGCCGGTCTTTGTGTTGTTGCCAGCTAGCAATTGTCACGAGTTTTTGTATGGCTGCAGTTGGAGCAACAACTGGCATGCTGTGGAGAAAGGAGAGAGGGGAAACACCCACCCACATACGCGCCCACCCACACACCCACACTCACACACCACTACAACCCAGGAACCATCCAGTGAAGCTCTGAAGATGTCGACCCACCAGCTGTGAAAAAGGCAAATTCCATGCTAGGGATCATTAGGAAGAGAATTGAAAATGAAGCTGCTCATATCATAATGCCATTGTACAAATCTATGCTGTGACCACGTTTGGAATACAGTAAGCCTACATGTAATGCGTTTAACTTCTGTGCATTCAGCTTACACGCAGGGCAATTTTAAAAAGAAATGTATTCCAGGGAAAATGTCTTTGGCATTGCAAACCACCATTGAGCCCAATGGGTCTTGACTATACACAATTTTGGCTTTAGGCACGATCCTTGGAATATAATATATGTAAGTCACGGGCTTACTGTACTGGGTATGGTTCTGGTTGTCTCACCTCAAAAAGGAGCTGGAGAAGGTTCAGCAAATGGGCGATAAAAACAGTCAAGGGGATGGAGCGGCTCCCCATGGGAAAAAGTTGCAGTGTTTGGGGCTTTTTTGTTTAGGTAAAAAGGGAGTTAAAGATGACATAACAGAAACTAATAAATATACATTCTTCCACCATGCTATGTATCTATACACATGCGTGCGTGCACACGCACTACCGTGCTTGAAATAAACTAGTTCAGTTTCACGAAGCTCTGAACTACACTTGAAAGTAGTTTCTGTAAGTGCCAGGTGAACTGAATATGAATTGAGTTCATTTTCAGGTAGAAGTTTTTTAAAAAAATCTATTTTATCTTCATTCTCTGACATGCCCCCCTTTAAACCCATAAAGCCTAAATATCATAAATATTTGGGGAGGGGGCATAAATTAAACCATTCAGATTCCAGTATATGTGTGTGTGTGTGTGTGTGTGTGTGTGTGTGTGTGTGTGTGTGTTTTGATGTTTACTTAAGTATATTTTGTAGTTTGGCAAAGCTTGTAACATTCTGAATGCTGTTTTTTGTTTTTTGAGGATCATTTGGATAAACCTGAATTGAGCTGTGAACTGAACTTGTTCACAAATTTTCTGTTAAAAAAAGGGGTGGGATGAATGTGACATAGAATTAGTTTCTTTTAGGGCGTATTCAACTAGAACTAGTTTCTTTTGAAAATGAACTTTCCAAGCTCTCTCCCTCTGTGCATAGGGTGGTTTTATGTTTACACAGAGTACATCCATTGAAATGAATGAACATGGTTAACTTAGGCGTATAGTTTTCTACTCTGCATAAAATTTAGTTGAATACCGCCCTTCATGTACCTTGAGAGCTATACATGTTTGTTTATTAGAGGCTAAATCTAAAATTGTGTGCAATAATGCACATTAGACCACTTTGTACGCATTAAATAGTACATATCACTATGCTGTTAAAAACCACTTTAAAATATTTCAGACCCTTTGATAAAATTGATATGAGTAAATATAATTTTATTAACGTCATTCTTTCAGTTAGAGGACTTCCATCTGGTCACCTTTGATACTGAGGGCTGTCCTCTGTAAAGTGCATCATGATCTCCCTCTCTCTCCCCACCCCTATTCCTCGGGACCTTCTCATGATTTGACCCACTTTGAGCTGCCTTTCTATTCCTTGCAAACGTAGACCTTGAACATGTCAATGCAAACTGTGTGAAATTTGCCCAGGAGTACCCTTCCCCTTACAAATTCATTCCTGTTTGACTGAAGGAACTCTATACATTCTGTCAGGTCGGTGCCCCCCCCCCTTTTAACAACCCCGTTGCTGAGTTCAGAATTTCTTCATCCCCATGAAAGGAAAGCTGGGAGATGGGTGGAAAACTTTTCACGGAAAACAGATGGTGAACAAGACACCGCAAGAAGAGGCCTGTATACTTTAAACAGCTCCAAGGGGATCTGTAAAATGCCTTGTGAAATATTGGGCTTCCTAGCGGCTTCTTTCCATCGTGTGTGTGTGTGTGAGTGGGTCTGCTGGATTCATAAGGTCCTCTCATGCTGTCAGATCACACCTCATAAACAGGGTCTCTCTCTCTCTCTCTCTCTCTCTCTCTCTCTCTCTCTCTCATGGTTTCATGTTTATCTTTTTTTCTTTAAACCCCCTTGTCTTTTTCTTTGGGCTGTTTGGCTGGCCAAGGTTTGCTTAAAGGTTCAAAAAAAACACCAGAATGTTCTTCAAGCATAGTTGAGACATGGGGCATATCCGCATGATGCGTTTAAAGCAGCATGGTACCACTTTAAACAGTCATGGCTTTCCTCAAAGAATTCTGGGAGCTGTAGTTTGTTAAGGGAGCCAGCAGGTTTTAGGAGACCCCTGTTCCCCTCACAGAGCTAGAGTTTCCAGAGTGGTTAAGCAATCAGTGAACACAAATGAAATATGCAGATTTAGCTACGGGTGTCTGATGTACCGTAGTTCCAAAGGAACCGAGCAGGTTATAGACTCCTCCTCCTCCTCCTCCTCCTCCTCCTCTTTGACATCTTAAGTAGAATTCTGGCAGAGACTTTTCAACACTGTTTCATTACCTTGGGGATACAGGCGGCATGGCTTGAGTGTTGCCTTTTGTCTGGCTAAGCATCCATTGATGGGGATGCTTCTGAAGAGACTTGTGACTCGCAATTCAATTCAAGCAGGTTCCAAAGTTCAGGCGTGGCTCTTCTGATGCAGCCAAAGTAGTGGTGGGGTTCAGGTGTGGGTCAAGCTGAGATGTAAGCCAAGAGGAAAAAGAGACTCTGGTTCTGTGAGCATTGGCAGGATGCAGAACTGAGGAATCAGCCTGGTCCAGAGTCAAACCATTGTTCTGTCCAGTTCCGTATTGCCCATGCTGACTGGTGATGTGTCTCCAGAATTTCGGACAGAGATCTTCCCAGTGCGACCTGGAGATTCTGGAAATTGAACGTGGGACCTTTTACATGCATAGCAGATGCTCAGCTACGGCCTTTCCTTGGATGACAGCAAACAGACATTTGTGCTGTCACATTGTTTTCTAGGGGCCAAAATCGATGTGATGCTAAACATGCCATTAGGAAGGCATACACCCTTCAATATTTCTCCTATGAAAATAGGGACACCCATCATCATCATCATCATAACCCGCCCATCCGACTGGTTTGCCACAGCCACTCTAGGTGGCTTACAACATATATAAAGGTAAAGGGACCCCTGACCATTAGGTCCAGTCGTGGCCGACTCTGGGGTTGCGGCGCTCATCTCGCTTTATTGGCTGAGGGAGCCGGCGTTTGTCCGCAGACAGCTTCCAGGTTATGCGGCCAGCATGACTAAGTCACTTCTGGCGAACCAGAGCAGCACAAGGAAACGCCATTTACCTTCCTGCCAGAGCAGTACCTATTTATCTACTTGCACTTTGACGTGCTTTTGAACTGCTAGATTGGCAGGAGCTGGGACCGAGCAACGGGAGCTCACCCCGTCATGGGGATTCGAACTGCTGACCTTCTGATGAGCAAGCCCTAGGCTCTGTGGTTTAACCCACAGCGCCACCCGCGTCCCTTTACAACGTATATAAAAGCATAATAAAACATTAAACATACTTTCCAATGCAGGGCTGCCTTCAGATGTCTTCTAAAGGCTGTATAGTTACTTAACTCATTGGCTTGGGGGGTTGCAATAACTCCATAGCCTCCAACATCTCTCAGCTGAAAATAGGGATGTCCTAAGGAAAAGCGGGAAATTCCGGGATCAAATGAGAAACTGGGATGTCTTCTGTAAATCCGGGACTTCCCTAGAAAATAGGGACACTTGGAGGGTCTGGTTTTGGATACTAAGTTGGCTGCATCAGGGCAAAGGTCCAGTACAGTCTCTTTATATTGGTAATGTTTATCCAAAGTCTCTGGGCTCCATTAGGTGACCTATTTATTTAGCATTCATTTTATTTGCTTGTGTGAAGCTCATGCGGAGGCTAGACTATGCCCAACTTTAATTGAACATCCATCCTTATTTGCTTGCAGAAAGCTTATGCAGACAGTAGGCTACAGCTGGCCTATATTGAGCATTGTTCTCATTTGTTTGTGGGCAGCATTCTTTCTAAATTCATCCTGATTTGCTTGTGCAGTGCTTATACATCTTTCCATTAATCGTTCATTTGCCCCATGCTTTCCCTGTTAACTTTCCCAACTGCAAAAAGTCAGTTTTTTAAAAAGTGGGTTTGTTGCGCTAGGACGACAGAGTCCTTTAATCCGCTTAATTCAGCAAACCTAAATTCCTGGTATGCGCTTGAATCTCTCCCACAAAATGCTGGCAGCCTGGAGGTGACCTCAAATATAGGTCTTTTCCTGGAGGTGAAACTGGCTCCTTTATTATGTATGGAAAGAACGAGTGCTACCACTTTGCTGAGGTCCCTCCCTTATTCTTCCTGAGAGCTGAAATTTTAATGCCTTGAATTTCCCATGGCAGAAACAAGAATAGCAGGAAATGTTGTCAGAGTGTAACTTGTTCTGTATTACCGGGGTCATAATTGATGGCACCGTGATAAAATCCAACAAAAGAAGTGTTTATGAATATTATCATCAGTAATATAAAGAGTGGTGCAAAAGTGCTGCTTCCCCTGTGCACGCCCCAAATGTATTAACACAACTGCAAATATATAAGCTGTTGTGGGAAGAGTCATGGCTCAGTGGTAAAGTATCTGCTTTGCATGCAGAAGGTTGCAGGTTCAAAACCTGGCACCTCTAGTTGGGGCTGGGAAAGCCCCACTGTCTGAAATCCTGGAAAGCTGCTGCCAGTCAGTGTAGACAATACAGAGCTGTATCAGTGGTCTGACTCAGTGCTAAAAGAACTGCCCAAGAACTGCCTAAAAGAACTGCCTAAGTCCTTTGTGAGTATGAAGGAAGCTTTGGAAAAGAATCTAAGGCCCCATCTGCACTGTAGTTTGTGAAGGGTGCTGAGACTCCTATTGCCCTCACAGAGCTACAATTCCCAGAGTTCCCTGGAAAGAGGGATTGTTGGTTAAAGCACTGTATTTTATTTGAGCTTTCACATTGTAGGGGAACCAGCCTCATATCACCAGCATGTCTGAGTCTAATTAATGCATGAAGGGGTTAATGCCATAGAGTAAGCTGTCCTGCCAGGTTTTGCCTATGTCACTTCCCCTCACCTTGGGAGGAAACGGGCAGCCAAGCCTTTTGTTCTACTTAGACTACGTGTGTGAGGATGTCTGAGATGCTCCCTCCAGCTGCATGGCTTTAAGCAGCCTCTTTTGTTTCAGACAAGAATAAAGTATGAAACTAATGTTTTCCTATACCAATAGTTTAGGAACTTTTACCATTTTATAACCAAGCAACATTTTACTGCCTGAGCAACTATATCTGACTGCTATATGAAAAAGCACATGAACCTGACCGCTGAAGATTTTTGTGAGGGTACCATTTTATGACTTTCTAAACGTGTGGTCTATTTTTGTGCTAGGGAAATGGGATACATCGAGATTCACTGGAAAGGGCACATGTAAAAGTTTTTACAGCCTATATTCCCATGCTTTCTTTGCTGCATGTTTTGCCACATCAAATCTCAGCTAGGGCTCTCTCACCAAAGAACAATTGCCCCAAGTTTGGATCTTTGCATCTGGGATTTCCAACACACATGACACAAAAGCAGCTTCTGGAAGCTTAACATTCATTTCTTTGTCAGTTGCTTCAAGAAAAAAAAAACTGTTTGCAACCCTGTGGATCCAGAAAATTGCACAATTTGGGGTGGTATACGAACATATACCTTGCCGACAAAGGTCCATATAGGTAAAACTACGGTTTTCCCAGAAGTAATGTATGGAAGTGAGAGCAGGACCATAAAGAAGGCTGATTGCCGAAGAATTGATGCTTTTGAATTATGGTGCTGGAGGAGACTCGAGAGTCCCATGGTCTGCAAGAAGATCAAACCTATCCATTCTTAAGGAAATCAGCCCTGAGTGCTCACTGGAAGGACAGATCCTGAAGCTGAGGCTCCAATACTTTGGCCACCTCATGAGAAGAGAAGACTCCCTGGAAAAGACCCTGATGTTGGGAAAGATGGAGGGCACAAGGAGAAGGGGACGACAGAGGACGAGATGATTGGTTCTCGAAGCTACCAGCATGAGTTTGACCAAGCTGCGGGAGGCAGTGGAAGACAGGAGTGCCTGGCGTGCTCTGGTCCATAGGGTCATGAAGAGTCGGACACAACTAAACGACTAAACAACAACCAACATATAGCTCTACCCTGCTGTTTTTATGGGGAAACAGAAGCATGTATGGAGGAGAATGACATTGTCCAATGACATCCGTTGTTTTGCCACATTATGCCCACTGGTGTGAAAGAAATTTAGCACGACATGCTAGTATATCTGTCCAAAAGTATTGTTCAACAATGCAGCAGGCACTGCAATAATGCAACAGGCACTGAAAGGAACATTAGAAAACAGGACAGAAGTGGCAGTATTTTAACCAGGAACTCTAACACAACATTTCTCACATCCAGATGCAGCCAGTGTCTGGTCTTCACTGAGCTTTCTGATTTATTTCTGGCGAGGTTATACAACAAAGAGCATTCATCCTAACAGAGGTTAGGCAATGTCTAGTCTTTATTGAGCATTTGTTCGGTTTTCTTTGCAGAGAGGTTCAACGAAGAGTGGAGTTTCTTGTGTGGTGTTCACACATATTCCCACTAATCTGCATGCCTCTCATACCTTTCAGTGTGTTTTACCATCCCTTTCTGAACCATAACATATTTGCTAGTTTTTAAAAAGTGGATTTCTTGCACTAGACTAGAGCAATGGAGCGCTTGACTTAATGGAAGAATCCTCAAGTTTCCCAGCGTGTGCTTGAACCACTCCTAGAAAATACCCACGGTCTTGAGGCGCCCAATGTGTCCCTGGGAATATATTTACTCTCCTCCTTTTGTGGCTGGTGTTTTGTTTTGTTTCCCTAGATCCAAGAGATTCTGCAGGTGAATGCAGAATGCATTTTGAGCCCAGGCCCTTATCTGACACCAAGGTGCTCTCTTCTCAGTTTACTCCTTCTCTCTGCAGAAATTTATCTTCTCTCCGGACTGGCGGCGGGGGTGGGGGTCTTTCCCAAGCTCCTCTTTGGCAACTGAGTTGGCTCACAAAAATGCTTTGATCTGCTCTGTGCTGTTGATTTTTCCCTTAAATGCTCTTTAAAAAAAAAAAAAATCTCCGTCACTATTTTGCCAGCAAGCTAAAAGGCTCTGAGAGCTATTTCTTGGATTTAGGCAAATCTGTGTAGATGGAGGTGTAGGGTTTGATGAATCTGTCCATTTTGGTTTGGTTGACCCCATTTCCCCATCTGTTTGTGAATTGCTTTTTTTAAAAAAAACACGCAAAAATTCATGCACATTTATGCATTTCAGACAGAATTTTGCCTAGTATATGCATTGCATCCCCCCTCAATAAAGGTAAAGATAAAGGTAAAGGAACCCCTGACCATTAGGTCCAGTCATGACCGACTCTGGGGTTGCGGCGCTCATCTCGCTTTATTGGCCGAGGGAGCCAGTGTACAGCTTCCGGGTCATGTGACCAGCATGACTAAGCCGCTTCTGGCAAACCAGAGCAGCACACGGAAACGCTGTTTACCTTCCCGCCGGAGCGGTACCTATTTATCTACTTGCATTTTGACGTGCTTTCAAACTGCTAGGTTGGCAGGAGCAGGGACCGAGCAACGGGAGCTCACCCCATCAGGAGGATTCAAACCGCCGACTTTCTGATCAGCAAGTCCTAGGCTCTGTAATTTTCCCCAATTCTCACGATGGGCATCTGGTTGGCCACTGTGAGAGCAGGACACTGTTCATTGTACAGCAACCGCCTTCAACTCGCTGCAAGGAAATCCCCTATCCAGCTGGTCTGTCTTGTGTTATGTCTGGCCTCTCCCCATTAGTTTTATGGCTCCTGTAAATTAACACCCACTTGAGATCGCAGGATCACACCTGCTGTGTCACTGGGCCTCACAGGGATGTTTTCCTTCTTGCAAGAGCTGAAAGGGGTCGACTGTAAATGAAAAGGTACAGCTGAGCCTTTGCAGACAGACCTCTACAGATATGACTCATGCAAAGGAGCAACCCAAGAAGAGACCAGCTGCTGGGTCAAACCAATGGCCCATCTTTCCCAGAATCCTGTTCTCACAGTGGCCAACCAGACTGCCCTGAGTGCAGCAGCAAATCCCCACCTGCAATTTCTGGCAACTAGTGTTCAACTGCCTCCGACAGAGGAGGTAGAACCTAGTGACTGTGGCTAGTAGTCTTTGATAGGCTTATCTTTCATGAAGTTGTCCAGTCCTCTTTTAAAGCAGTCCAAGTTGGTGGCCATTACTGGTCCTTTGCAGGAGTTTAACTATGATCTTCCAGCACTCAGCTTCAGTGGATGTTCCTAAATTCCAGCATTACGAGAGAGGGAGTAAAACTTCCCTCTGTCCACTTTCTCTGGACCATGCACAATTGCATAGGAATCGGCTTCAACCCAAAAATCATTGTATAGGCTTCAACTCAAGGCTCATTTATTCCAGAGGGATTTTATTAATCCTGTATAAATGCTCAGGAGTGAGCAAATAGTGGATTTTGGCCAGATTACTTCTCCTATCCCCTTGAATTTCTTACAAAAGTTCCTGAAATTTGCAGGAAAACAATTCTGCTAATCCTCCTCCTGCTAATTCCCATTGTTCAGATTTCCAGCCTCTGTGGGTGTTCTGAGCATGTTGTTTTACCCAGCTGAGGAACAACTCTTTATCTCTTTTGCAAAGAGGTGTTTTTCTTTCCCACTTTGAAATAAACGTTTGGGGTTAGTTGGCCAAAAACACCACTTTGAGCGTTACAAAAAGAGATTCTTTTGGAATTTTAGAGGTAAGAATACAGGAGAGGCAAATGATGGATTGCCCATTTAATCTCGAGGGCTGCAGATGTATCTGGGTAGATTGTGGTACAACCCTGTTTACGCCTGTTCAGAAATGAGCAGAAGAATGTTTGAGGGAGTTGCAGGCATCAGTTGCTGCTGCCAAAGTTGACGCTTAATGAAGCTGAATTAGTCATGTCTATCAGCTTCATTGAGTCTACTCTGAGTAGGACTAGCATTGGATGCAACCAATGATAACTGGCCATGATCTCCTCTGGCAAGGTGGCTGGAAGCCATGTGAAGGGAATTCCACACACATGCTGATATATGTCCCCAGGAACAGATGAATATGTGAATTCCATCCCCCCAGCATCTTATACCCCCCAAACTTAATTCAGCCCCCCCCCCCAATATTTTAGGAATGAAAATGAATGAAAATTCACCAGTCTTTTAGGGGGCATTTCTTTTAATACAAACCTTTTTTGGTATGCTGTTTGGACTAATACAGTCATACCTCATGTTACGTTTTTTCAGGTTGCATCATGAGGCAACCTGGAAGTACCAAAAAGGCTTACTTCTGTGTTTCACTGCTTGTGCATGTGCAGTAGCGCTAAATCGCGCTTCGCGCATGCGCACAAGCACCAAATTGCATTGCACACCTGCGCAGATACGGTGCTTCAGGTTGCAGGCTTTTCACGTTGTGAACGGGCCTCCAGAACGGATCCTGTTCGCAACCAGAGGTACCACTGTATGCACATTCTAACAGACAGCTTGCTCTAACATAATGCATCTTCTGTATGTTGTTTTCACTAATGTATGTGTTTTTAAAATGTTGTGAGTCAGATGGAAAATGGGCCCCCTTGTTTTCTGTTGCTCCAGAGGGGAATAATAATGGTAGTAGTAGTAGTAGTAGTAGTAGTAATAATAATAATAATAATAATAATTTCTTCATACTCCACCCATCTTGCTGTGTTTCCCCAGCCACTCTGGGTGGCTCCCAACAAAAGATTAAAATACATTAAAACATCAGTCATTAAAAACTTCCCTAAACAGGGCCAAACCAATAGACTCAAGAACCAAACAAATAGATTCAAACTACAAGAAAGCTGAATCTGACTAAACATTAGGAAGAGCTTTCTGACAGTGGAATGGGCTGCTCCAAAAGGTGGTGGAGGTTTCTTGGGAGAGGTTGGTTGGCCATCTGTCAGTTATTTTCAGTTCTGATTCTTTCATTGTTGGAAGTTGGACCACGCTTGGGGTCCCTCCTAACCCCCTAGACTTCTATGAATCACCATCTCCATTAACTATAGTAGGTCTACTTTGAGTCGGGCTAGTATTGGATACAGCTCTGTGTTTGTGGATGGAGTTCATCCATGCGGTGGGGAGATCTGCTGCCCTGCCGTTTTGTATGGAATTCAGAAACATCGCACTGTTTCTGTTTCCCTTGACTTCCAAGCTGAGCAGAGCATTTCTCTGTCATAGTGGGATCTAGTCCAAAGACTTCTGCTCTGGACATCATCCACTGGAACAGACCCCTTGTCAGAGCGCCAGAGCGCCAAGATCTGTGGCATTTTAATCGCCATCACTCTGTATGAGCTACACAGTCTTCGGAGCTAATCACTTCACCGTTTTTGTACTGTGGTTCTTAAATTGTCTTAACCTGGCATCAGACACCAATGGCACTCTCTCGTATTACATGATCTATGCCCCAGCATTGTTGGAGACAGTGTGGAGTAACAGGCACATTTTTGCCTGGGGTGGGAATGTGGGAAAGTGCAAAAATTTGGAGCTCTTTTCAGAGATAGCATGCAGTACCCATCAGAAGCTAATTGCAGAGCCAGCCCTGGCTCTATTGTCCACAGAAAGTGACTCTAATCCTGTAGTATCACGTAAGATTTTTGCATTCCAGCTATTAGCCTCTGCAAGATTAGCATCCCGTTAGAAATCTTGATCGCTAATGCCCTAAGAGATGTGGCTTAGCAACGTATGGGATATAGCTCTCTCGGAACATCTAATTTAACACTGCCATGTAATTCAAGGGGAAACTGAACTTGATTTATTTAATAAAGCATTATATACCTTTAATGAGGGAGGCAGGTTTAGAGTGGCTGGGGAAACACAGCCAGATGGGTGGGTTGTTGTTGTTGTTGTTGTTGTTGTTGTTATTATTAAATAAGGCAGCCTTGAGAGATTAAGTCATATTCATGGTAGGCATATTTGAAAATATAGCATTGTACTTTGGGCTTTTTAAATGCAAAACTAATTGAATATTTTATGTAATTCTGTTGTACCCCATTGTATCAAAGTGGTTCGCCAGAAGCGTCTTAATCATGCTGGCCACATGACCCGGAAGCTGTACGGCGGCTCCCTCGGCCAATAAAGCGAGATGAGCACCACAACCCCAGAGTCGACCACGACTGGACCTAATGGTCAGGGGTCCCTTTATCTTTACCTTTATGTAATTCTGTTGTACCCCATTGTACCAAAGTTGCTCATGATTTTTGGCTTTTGCTACTGCTGAAGAGATCCGCCTCCTCCTCCTCCTCCTCCTCCTCCTCCTCCTCCTTCCAACAATGAAAAAGGTCATTCTAGTGCAGGGGTAGGCAACCTAAGGCCCGTGGGCCGGATGTGGCCCAATTGCCTTCTCAATCCAGCCCGCAGACGGTTCAAGAATCATGTTTTTACATGAGTAGAATGTATGCTTTTATTTAAAATGCATTTCTGGGTTATTTGTGGGGCATAGGGATTTGTTCATTTCCCCCCTCCAAAATATAGTCCAGCCCACCACATGGTCTGAGGGACGGTGGACCGGCCCATGGCTGAAAATGGTTGCTGACCCCTGTTCTAGTGGTATGACACAATATGGTAGGGTTGCCATATTTCAAAAAGTACAAATATGGACACAAAAGTTGTTGAGCTTTTTCTGTTCTGCTGCAGAGAACGTCTGTAAAAACTAGGTGAAATTTGCATTTCTTGATCTGCCCCACTTTTGCCTTTCTGCCCACTGCCAGCAGGCGTTCTGTGGAAGCTCGTCCAGAAAGGATTTTTTGCTCTTGTGCTGAGAATGGCCTCCAATTCATATTCTAGAGTGTCAGTCAATGGTCTCATCGAATCATAGAGCTGAACGGGACCACAAGAGTCAGCCCCCAGCAATGCAGAAATCTTTCACCCTCTGTGGGGCTCAAACCCACAACCCTGAGATTAAGAGTCTCCTACTCTACTGACTGAGTTATCCAGTGCATCCATATCTCATATGGTCACCTGTCTTTTTCTTTTTAAGCTGTCTGCAGTTATGGCATGTGTTTCAATGGAGGCAAGTGTGCGGAAGGCTCCTCTCAGGTCTGCCACTGCCCTGCAGGCTTCCAGGGCCCCAGCTGTCAATATGGTGAGTAGCTGCTTCAAACTGACCCTTGCGCCCATGTCAGTCTTAAGGTGGAGCCGCCTCTCCACCTGAGTCGGAGACCTGGCTTGGCACACACAGCAGGCTGTTTGGAGTGGACTTCTAAGTGGATGATAACTGTTATGTATTGAGGTTTTCACCCTGGCCACCAGGGGTATTGTGTATATAGTTTTCACTCAGGTCCACATAAGTTAATTTAGGTGGGAAACCCTGGTGTGGTCTTGTTACAATGTTGACAGCCATGCGGAAAGCAGGCCGGCTGAGCTGTTCAGTTCAGTTCAGTTCCAGCTTGGAACCACTTAGAGAAATCTCTGTGTCGACTGCTATGTCCACCCACAATTTAACACTGGTGACGAAGGTGGGATTCGAACCCACGTGTGCTTGTGCAAAGCACAATGGATTAGCGCTTTGGACCTTGAGACTGTCTGCCCAATTTTCCAGTGCCTGAAATAATTTAATATATAGTTGTGCTCATATATGCTTGTACAAATGGCAGTTGCTAGTGGCCAGTATAAACATAACCCTTACATACCGTATTTTTCACTCTATAGGATGCACCCGACCACAGGACGCACCTTGTTTTAGAGGGGGAGAACAAGAAAAAAAATATTCTCCCCCTCTCTGTGCAGCGCCCCTTCAGTGAAGCGGCAGGAGAAACGGAGCCCCTTCCACTTCTCCTCCCGCTTCACTGAAGGGGTGCCGGGCAGCTCTCCCTCTCCCACATTGCTTTCGCCTTTAGTGAAGGCAACCTGAAGCCCCCGGAGCGTGGCGAGAGTTCCCTCTGCGCTCCAGAGGCTTCGGGTTGCTTTTGCTGAAGCCAGAAGAGCAGGACTCTCCTGGCTTCAGCGAAAGGAGAGGCGAAAGGAAAGGCTTCAGCGAAAGGAGCAGCCTTCCCGCTGCTCCCTGAGCTTGTGGGGCTGGTGGGGGAAGCCCAGGTCCCCCCTCCCAGCCCCAGGGACCACACATTCGCTCCATAAGATGCACAGACATTTCCCCTTAGATTTTAAGAGGAAAAAAGTGCATCTTATGGAGCGAAAAATATGGTATTTGTCTATCTCTAACCTGGCTTGTGCAACAATGTGATTTTCTTGGTACTGACCTGCTGATTTGGAATAATTCTTACTTCTGCTCTTGCTGCACCGCCCTCTTTTTTACACCCCAAGTCTTCTAGCGAGGTCTCCCTCTTACGTTTGCACGTGTGCGTGATGTCTGAGCGCTGCCGACTGCAATCCTGTATTTGGAAGCCAGACGCAGTCTCCTCTGCCTTTTTGCCAGTTTTCATTGATTCATAACAGCTGGAGAGAGGGGGCAGTTAGGTCATCACAGCAAGAGAGGTTCTCTCTGGGAAAGACCCCGCTAAGTGCTCCTTGCAGCCTATAATTCGGAGACATCTTCCAGTTGGCACGATACATGTGTCTCCCCCTACCTCCAGCAACAAACTTCAGGGATCACCCCCCCCATGATGCACACACACAAACCCACAGCTAGATCACACAATTTTCTTTTTAAGTAACCTGACCTTAGGCATGCTTGCTTGGGAATTTGGGGTCCATGCATTCAATGGGGCACATTTCTGAGCAGGTATGTTTTATGGCTCAGACAGCATGTTACAAAGGAGGCGTGTGAATGCCTCTCTCTCTTTAAATCCCCCCCGCCCCAGCCAAACAGCTGCACAGTGAGTTGAGGGATGGGGGGAGAGACTGAGGCGAATCAGGATTTAGGGAAATGGTCTGGAAGGGGAGGAGAGAGCTTAATTCCACTACATACCACATATCTGCTAACATTTCTCCAGTGAAAATAGGGATGTCCTAAACAACAACAACAACAACAACAATGACGATATGTTGGTGGCTTCCAACGTATATAAAAACATAATACAGTGGTACCTTGGTTCTCAAACAACTTAGAACCCAAACACTGCAAACCTGGGTTCACAAACTTTTTTCGGAAGCCAAACATACTCCGTTTTGAGTGTTATGCTTCAAATTTGAGTGCCACACTTCCATTTTGAGTGTTACGCTGAGATCTGTCAGTTTTTGCTATTTATTTTTTGATTTTGATTTTTCTGCTCTTTTTTGTTGCTTTTGTGACTGTGTGGAACCCAGTTCAGCTACTGATTGCTTGCTTGTGTGACTTGTTTATTGCTTTCATTGTATGGATCAATGGTTTTGTTAGATAGTAAAATTCATGTTAAACTGCTGTTTTAGCGGTTGTTTTTAAAAGTCTGGGACAGATTAATCCATTTTGCATTACTTTCTATGGGAAAACGTGCCTTGGTTTTGGAACGCTTTGGTTTTGGAACGCTTTGGTTTTGGAACGGACTTCCGGAGTGGATTACGTTTGAGAACCAAGGTACCACTGTAAAACATCCTACTGGGAGAATGCAAGGGATTGAACCTTGGAACCTTCTGCGTGTGGAGGAACTGCTCTGCCACTGAGCTATCTCGCTTCCTCTGATGTTAAGTCTTGAGGGAGTATGCAGAGCTGCGATGGGCCTCAGGAACCTCCGTTGCTGAGTGCACACATCCATTTCATGCTTTGGGGAGTCCTGATTACAGGAGAATCGTGAACTCATCTGGTTAGGTGGGTTTTAGCTGCTGATTCAGCATGCTTTCTCCCTCTTTCCCCTTTCTTTCATGGTACATCTGTTTTCATGAACTGTAATTATCATTACAGGTGACAATATAGAAGCACTATCAAGGCATTTGAAGTCTCTTTCAGATAATTTGTTGAAAGCAGATGCAATTCCCTACACACACACACACACAGAGAGAGAGAGAGAGAGAGAGAGAGAGAGAGAGAGAGTGTACGCAAGAGAGAGCACAAATATCATGCTGTTGCAAGAGACCTTTTGTTATCTATGGGTGTGGTGTGTTCAGCAGGGCTCATGATCCTCTCCTGCAAAATATATTCCCCCCTTCTCTCTGCATAACTTCCACTGCGTGCTCGGTTCCAAAATGAAAGAATATCCCAATTTTCCTATCTTTTCCACTGCACGTTTTTGGAAGTAAATGCCAACTGCATAATCCTCTGCATCGCAACTCGAAAGGAAGTTCCATTTTCTTCAGTGGGACTTGCTTTCTGGTCAGCCTGCCCTAGCTGGGCCCCCTCGAGCTGTCAGTGGACTCCCAACTCTCTTTGAGTCCCAGGCCCAGAAGGGTTGATGGTCAGGGCTGATGGGAGTTTTAGCCCGAAGCATCTGGGGGCGCCAGGTTGGGGAAAATTGGTGTACTGGGTTGCCCACCAGGAGAGCTCTTTAGAATGCACATTTTCTCAGAGATAAGTGCCATGCTGTTTTGCGAGATTTATTACTGAGTAGTTACTACAACCGTGTATCCCACAAAAGGCAGCGATTGCCTCTGATTTGGATGGCTTCTAGTGAAGAATGCATGGAGGCTATCAATGACTCCCCTCTCTCCCAAAATAGATTGTACTTTCTGCAATAAGGAAAGTGAGGGGAAAACCCATTAGAAAGTGTAGGATAAGACTTGCTTTACTCAGCGTTGTATAATCTCCACATATAAAAACTCAGATAAACAGCTGGCCTTCTATAGCTCTCCTTCAGACTTCATTCCAGTGGACAAATGCAGGTTGTCATGAGTGCACATCCCAGATCAAGGCTTATGTCCAGTGCTACTCAAGAGTAGACCCAATGAAGTTAATGGACCTAATTTTGGGACTCATTAATTCCAGGGGGCTGGCTCTGAGTAGAATCTAGTTGGCGGTGACTCCAAATGGCCCCTTGGCAGCAGAGCTGATGCAGAAAGTCTTAGGAACATAAGAAGCCCCAGCTGGATCTAGTCCAGCATCTCACAGGTGCTCCTTATGAGAAACCTCAAGCAAGATTCAAGCACAAGAGCCGTTTCCAGCAACTAGTATTCAGAAGCACACTGACAATGGAGGCAGAGCATAGCCATCATGGTTAGTAGCCATCAAAAGCCCTCTCCATGGATTTGTCTAATCCTTTTTCAAAACCACCCAAGTTGGTGGTCATCACTGCCTCCTGTGGAAGTGAGTTCCGAAGTTTAACTACGCACTAAGAGGAGTTTGGATTTGATATCCAGCTTTATCACTACCCGAAGGAGTCTCAAAGCAGCTAACAATCTCCTTTCCCTTCCTCCCCCACAACAAACACTCTGTGAGTTGAGTGGGGATGAGAGACTTCAAAGAAGTGTGACTAGCCCAAGGTCACCCAGCAGCTGCATGTGGAGGAGCAGGGAATCAAACTCGGTTCACCAGATTACGAGTCCACCACTCTTAACCACTACACCACACTGGCTCTACATGAAGAAGGACTTTCTTTTATCTGTCCTGACTCTTTCAGTACTCAACTTTGTTGAATGTTCACAGCTTCTAGTATTATGAGGGGGGGGGGACTTTTGCTATAAACGTAGGGACTCTCAGGGACCCCCTTCCTGGGAGTAGCTTTCAAAGAAACTTGCTCACCTTTTCTCTAAACTCAAATGTTCCGAATGCTGCAACCTTTCCTCGTAGCAGAGTTCCTCCACCCCCTTGATCTTCCCCTGAGGAAGGACCCTTGGATTTCTAGAGTCAATGTGGTGTAGTGGTTAACCTGTCGGACTAGGACCTGGGAGACCAGGGTTCAAATCCCCACTCAGCCATGAAGCTCACTGAGCCAATGCCGCTCAGCTGGACCTACCTCACAGGGTTGTTGTGGGACTAACCATGTGAGCATCTTGGAGAAAAAGATGGGATACAAATGCAAAAAACAACAACAACAAAAACAAATTTCCTACCATGTAGGGGTACATGCAGGATTTATTTTCCTGTGTGCACACTTTGCCCTTAGGGCTGACGCCAAGATAGTCCTAAATTCTGGTATCGGATGGCGTGCAAAACAGCAGTTTCAGGCTGAGCCAAATAGCAATATGCTTTTCTGGCCCTGGCTCTTGTACGTCCCATTAATGACCTGCCTAAAACTCACAGACAGAAATAATGGATCTCCCTTGCTATTAAAACGGGAGTTACATTGGTCCAGGTGCAGATGGTTTGTTCCAGACGATTTTACAGAAGGCTATTTCTCCCCCTCCTATTAAAACCCATGTTCTAGCTCCTTTCAAATACTGGTTTTTTTTCTTTCTGTTTCTTCATTATGTAGCTCAGGAGTGAGGGAAGTGATGGGGAGTGTAATCATAGAGTTGTATAGTTGGAAGGGACCCCAAAGGTCATCTAATCCAAACCCCTGAATGCAGGAATCTCCACCAAAGGGGCCATAACCAACGGCCATCCACGGAGCAGAGGAAGTGGGGGTCTGTCCTTCAGCCCCAGGGCCAGTTCTCTTCTGTGGGTGACATGCCTGCAGTGGGCGGAGCCAGAGGCAAAAGTGGGAAGGACAGCAAATGCAAATATTTCTTTTATACAGTAGGCAGGCAGAAGCAGCCATCCCTTGATAGCAAGTGCAGAGTCTCTCACCTCTCCAGGTTCTTCTTCCTGAAAAAGCTCCTTTATGAAAGCTCTTGGAGCTGGGAGCGGTCTGCAAGCTTACAAAACCTTACCTTTTTAGTCCAAGAGCCGCAGCCCCTTCTGGACACACTTTCAGGGGCCAGCTTCTATCTAGGGTTTTAATAGGTCATAAGATTTTATGGTAACTATATTCGTAATGTATTTTTGTTGGTGTTTGTCCTTTGATACTATGGCCCGTCGGCTACGCAAATAAAGTCTATATATATATACACTTTCAGGGACCGAATGCCAATGGTGGGTGGAGTCTGAGGTCAAAGTGGGTGGAGCAACAACTGTAAATTTTTACCTTTGTACCATAGGCTAGTTTCCACTCACATTTCCATGCCTCTATCCAGGCAAGCAAGGATCACGATCAGATCAAGGACACATTCCAGCCCGGCTAAAACACTCAAAGTGTATGTGAAGCAAGAACAGCGAAGAGTGTAGCCTGGGGAGAGTTCTGAAGGCCACATTCGTATGTGGGCCTGAGGTTCCCCTATCGTAAACGCAATATTTTGCAGCTACCTGTTCCATCTGTACCTTGCATTTCCTTGCAGCCGGCACTGTTGTGATGTATGCAAGGACTGCATTTTCTCAGCCGCAAAAGGTCCCCCTTTTTGCACTGGGGAAAATTCCACCGTCTTGCAAGAGGGGCCTTCCTTTCCTGCCTCCCCCCCAACATTGATTGGGGAAGCGGGTGGAGGTTGGATTTCTCCAAACAGCTGAGTAATGAGCTTGCACGGCTATTGCACCGAGAGAACCATCTGGAGAGGCCCCAAGAACAAGCCATTTTTCTCCTTCTCGGCGAGGCTGCCAGGTTGAAATTTCCTTCCCCAAATGTATTCCCCCCTTTTGCGCTCTCCCTCCCCTTGAAACAAAGAGCTCCTTTAGTCGGAGGCCAGCCCTTCTGTTCTGTTTGATGGCGAGGTCCCTGCAGAGCTGTAACCAGCTTATGGGCTTTGCTGCTGGAATTTGGTCCCGAGCGCAGATACATCTTCCTGAATTCCATTATGTGCTCAAGGTGGCTTTCAGTTGGCTCCGCGGATATCCCCTTGGGCCAAGGGGAGAATGTGGACAGGAAAGCAATCTTCCCGTGCACCCCCCCGAGGGGTGGGGTGGGGGGAGAGATGAAAGCCCTTCTGACTCGCTTGGGGGCTTCCTGGCAAACTAATCTTCATAGCACTTTGTGTAAAAGAAGACCCGAGCCGCCGCACGTGGAGACGTGTGATGCAGCAGATAAGCTACAGATGCTGGGCTCAGCGTGGAGATGAGACAGACAGCCTGACCTGTTTAGTTTGCTGGTTGCATCTAGCCAGGGATCATCCTGTGCTGGTTTGCAGGGACTTCGTCTGTAGTCACTTGCAGTTCATGGAATCCTAGAATTGTAGAGTTGGAAGGGGCATCTAGTCCAAATCCCTGAAATGCAGGAATCACAGGTAAAGAATCCCTGCTTGGAAGAAGTCCCAGAGAGCGAGCTGGGTTGGTCCGTTGCAGCAAAACCCAACCCAGGATCGTGTGGCACCTTGAAGGCTAACATAGTGGCATGTTAGGTTTTATAGACTTGAGCCCATTCTGCCAGGTGCATGAAATATTATAAAGCAGGGCTGGGTGGATCTGACAGTTTTAGTTTCTCTCCATTTGTCGTTCTTCCAATCTTCAATTCGGTTATCCACATTCTGCATTAATTTGTACTTTTTTAAAAAACCCTCAGTGAAAATTCATCGGTGAATTTTTCTAATGTACAGTGGTACTTCGGGTTACATACGCTTCAGGTTACATACGCTTCAGGTTACAGACTCTGCTAACCCAGAAATAGTACCTCGGGTTAAGAACTTTGCTTCAGGATGAGAACAGAAATCGTGCTCCGGCGGCGCAGCGGCAGTGGGAGGCCCCATTAGCTAAAGTGGTGCTTCAGGTTAAGAACAGTTTCAGGTTAAGTACGGACCTCTGGAACGAATTAAGTACTTAACCCGAGGTACCACTGTACACAGGATAAAGCCTTCTCACCTGTGCACATCAAGCAAGCCTCTTTAAAATGCTCAGCAGGGCCTCCCCTGCAGATTTTAATAACTGGACAGCTTTGTAACAAGACAGAAGATCCTTCAAATAGCCTGGCCTCAAGCCTTCTGGGGCTCCAAGAGTTAAAACAAATGTAGCCCAGTTGGATAACATTCAGTAACCAGGGGTGTATTGAAAGATCAAGTGATGGGTTCCTGATCCTATGGACATGTAAGCAGCCTAGCTGCTGACTTTGCAGCGACTGCAGCTACCAGATGCTCTTCGAGGGTAGACACATACAGAGCTCTAGATCACCAATGTATTGAGCATATATCCTGATTGGCTGGCACAAAGCTTAGGGAAAAGTTAGATTATGCCCTGACTTTATTGAGCACCAGTTCTTATTGTTTTGCAGGGACATTATATGACTATGAACATTCATTCTGATTTGCTTGCACAATATTTCTGCCCCCAATATTTGTTCAGTCCCCCAGTTTTCAGAGCATTTTGCTGTCACCTTTCTAACTACAAAAAAAAAAATGATTTCTTTTTAAAAGTGAGCTTCTTGTGCTCATTCAATGGAGTGCTTGAATTCACTTTAATTGTGCAAGTCTGAATGCTGACTATTTTGAAGTGGCCTGGATGTGATGTGGCTGAGACCTTTTATAGATGACCTGTCTGTTGTGCCTTCATCCTGATTTGTTGGCAGGGAGGCAAAATGATGTTGAACTTTCCCAGTGCATTTTCACGTCAAGCTCCTTATCTGGAAAAGTCAGTTGGGTTGGGAGAACAAGAGTTTCAAGCCAACTTGAATTGTGCAACCTGAATTTTCTGGGATGTGATTGGAGCCCACCTACAAATAGTAACAGATTATTATTATTATTATTATTATTATTATTATTATTAATTACTTTATACTCTACCTTTTTTCCTGAGAGGAACCTAAGGCAGCTTACAGATAAAATAGGAGCAGCTAAAAACATAGGAAGCAAACAAACAAGCAACCATTAAAAAACAATGAAACATTAAAAAGAATTCCTATCTGAAATGTAGGAAATCTTTCATCTTTTCATATTTTTACATGTTAAATTTGCAGACAAAAAATTAATAGCCATTGCCATCAAGTGAAAGGGTGTAGCTTGCACCCTAAGGATTGCAGCCAACCAAGTTTTACTCAGAGTAGACCCAAGTGAAATTAATGGACCCAAGTTAGTCATGCCCATTCATTTCAGCGGGCAACAACTCTTGGGTGCAACAGCTGTTGGATACAATCCTGAATGTATTCCTGCAAACATGCTTATTGCTTCCACCACTGGGGAGTCTAGGAGTACCAGAGGGTCAAAGATACACTCTTCAGCTATGAACATAATCTTTCACTGGGAGTGCAACCCCTTCCAGAACAGATAGTATCCCAGTTCCCAAGCCAGATTTTCTAATGACCAACAGCATGTGGTGCGCTGAGTGGGGGAGCAAAACAAGCCTTTAATGTCTGATCCATCTGGCTCCCTGAAGCTTCTGCAGAGAGCTTTGCGTGGAAATAAAGGAGTTGGGGGGAAGTTTCTGGTACTTTGGAGAATGACCTTTCCAAACATAAGAGCATCAACTTTGAACCTTTTTTTGCCAAGGGGAAGAAAGCAGTGGAGTATACTCCTGTATTGTTTTTCTTCTAGAAAATACAGACATTTTTGACCTCTGGACCTTGAATTGGGCCACAGCTCCCCCTTGTTGCTCACCCAAGGTGAGATGTTCCAGGTACCAGGGTGCAGCTCATTGGAAGATGTGGAGCAGCAGCCTGGGCTACCATGGTGAAAGATCAGGGCACTTTTTGTGCCCAGGCGCGGGTGGCGCTGTGGGTTAAACCACAGAGCCTAGGGCTTGCCAATCAGAAGGTCGGCGGTTCAAATCCCCACAATGGGGTGAGCTCCCGTTGCTCAGTCCCTGCTCCTGCCAACCTAGCAGTTCGAAAGCACTTCAGAGTGCAAGTAGATAAATAGATACCGCTCCGGCGGGAAGGTAAACGGCATTTCCGTGTGCTGCTCTGGTTTGCCAGAAGCAGCTTAGTCATGCTGGCCATGTGACCTGAAAGCTGTACGCCGGCTCCCTCGGCCAATAAACTGAGATGAGCGCCGCAACCCCAGAGTCGGTCACGACTGGACCTAGTGGTCAGGGGTCCCTTTACCTTTACATTCTGCATGCATGCCTGTGCCCTGCCCTGATTTGTGTGAGCAGAGGTTACTTGTCCTCCCATCATTTGATCACCAATCCATGTTTTCCAATGCCTTTCCTCTCCAACGTTTGTAATTGCAAAAATCCTCTGCACCCCCCCAAGAGGAATGCTTGTTCCAGGGTGATAGAATGCTTCAATCTGCTTTTAATGGCAAGCCTAAATTTCTGACACGAGCTCACACCCTCTGCAAAATGCAGACTGTCTGGCGGTAACTGAAGTGTGAAAGCTGGCGATCACATTAGTTTGGTTGGTATGGATCAGAATTCACGAAGTTCAAGTTCCTTAGGCACCCGTACTAAAGAAAAACTAGACCTTAGCAGTTCCCTTTTCTTTGAGACAAACATATCCTCACAATGGATCATCTGCTTCCATAGAATAGCTGCCATATTTATTTTTTCCTGAATGAAGAGGTGGAGCGTGTTTGCGTGTGAAAACGAAGAAGGGTACTTATCTCCAGTCTTAGTGCACCAGAAATAGACAAGATTCCAAGAAGAAGATATAGGAAACAACCTCATGTGAATAACTTGCAGCCCTTTAGGACAAAAGTAAAAGAGCTGGGGTAGCTCAGTCGGTAGAGCACGAGACTTGTAATCTCAGGGTCACGGGTTCAAGTCTCACGTTGGAGAAAAAGATTCCTTGCATTGCAGGGTTTGGACTAGATGTCCCTTGTTCTCCCTTCCAACTCTACAATTCAATGATTCTAGACACCTTTCTACTTCTCCATACTGGGACAATCTTGAGTCAACCTTAATATCACTGTAAGTGTTCCCCCCACCCCATTAGTTAAAGGTAAAGGGACCCCTGACCATTAGGTCCAGTTGTGAATGACTCTGGGGTTGCGGCGCTCATCTCACTTTATTGGCCAAGGGAGCCGGCGTACAACTTCCGGGTCACGTGGCCAGCATGACTAAGCTGCTTCTGGCTAACCAGAGCAGCGCACGGAAATGCCGCTTACCTTCCTGCTGGAGCGGTACCTATTTATCTACTTGCACTTTGACGTGCTTTTGAACTGCTAGGTTGGCAGGAGCAGGGACCGAGCAACGGGAGCTCACCCCGTTGCGGGGATTCGAACCGCCGACCTTCTGATCGGCAAGTCCTAGGCTCTGTGGTTTAACCCACAGTGCCACCCGTGTCCCTCACCCCATTAGTTACATTGCAGTATTTCTGGCTTTTCCATTATGGTTATAGTTTCATAGCATATTAGGTGGGGGGGGGGGGAGGTAAAATTGGCTCATGTCTCCGGTTTTGTTCTTGTTGATTTCCCCCTTTGTTCATCCCCTCTTTTTTTGTTTGGTGATTTCCCGGCTCTGACAGGTAAAGTGGGGTGGGGGAGCAGGAGGAGAGAGGAAAGCAAGGCTCCGCTTTGCCCTGAGTTATCTGCTTGTCCATCGGCCAAGTACTAGGTATTTAATAGTTGGCAAGCAGATAGCACCAGACACTTTGATGGAGAGGCTGGGAAGGGAAGCAAGCCAACATATTAGCGGAGCTTATTGAGTTGTGCAAGGAAGTTTGGTAAATGCATTTAAATGGTGGCGGGGTGGGGGTGGGGAGTGGAATGCACTCAGGACAAAAGGAGTGTTTGGAGATTCCCTTTTAAAATTTATTTTTACTTTTTAAAATGGGGATTGGGGATGGGGTCCTCCAGATGTTGGTGGACTCCAGCTCCCATCAGCATGGTTGATGGTCGGGGATGATGGGAGTTGTAGTTGAACAACATCTGGAGGACCAAGGGCTCCCAAACCCCTGATCTAAGGGCAGAGCAAATCTGCCAAGGATTCTTGAGCTGTGGTTCCTGCATTGCATAGGCTTGGACCGGACGGTTCTGTGTATTTGGCTGCAGAAGCAAGGGGTGGTGGAGGAACAGAGTTTCTAAGAGCCAGCATGGTGCAGTGGTTAGAACGTTGGACTAGATTATGAGAGACCAGGGCCCAGACCCTTACACAGGCATGAAGCTCACCTTGGGACCAGTCCCTGCCTTTCAGCCTGACCTACCTCTCAGGGTTGTTGTGTGGATACATGGAGAAGCAGGGGAGAGAACTGTTTGGGCTCCCTTTAGTTCCTTAAAGGTAATAATGCTAGTTAATGATCACAAATTAATGATTCCACTGAACATGAGCAAAAACATGCACAGAGTGATGACAGAGGAAGAGTCTCATTAATCACTTCCTCATCTGGGATGGCAGAAGACCATTGTCTCAGAGGATGAGTGCAACTGAAATCAGGTTTTAAATATTTTTTCTGCTGCATACAACAAGCTTTACCTGGAATAGTTTCACTTCTTACAAGAGTTACATATATATATATCTCACCCATCACCACCATCATCAATTTGTTATGTTAAGAAGAGGAAAGCCAAGAAGCCCTCCAAGTTCTCAGCTCATTAACTTGATTTATACACCTGGAGCAAAAAGTTCAGGCAGCTGAAAAATCTGTTATTTTAGGGTCCTGCTTTTCGTTTGTTGAAGCCAACTGGTCTTTTCTTTTGCTTTCCTCTGGAGCTCTGGTGAGTCATGTTTACAGGGTGAGTGGGAGGTTGAAATCAGCTGGGAGTTGACAAATCCTGTTCGCACCAGGGGTGCTTAGCCCAGCCTTATAAGTCTCAGGATTAGGCAGTTGAAGAGGATAGTCTAGTAGGATAAATAGGGTGTTGCCCCACCAACCCCAGTTTGCCAGGCCTGCCTGCCTTCTTCCTTACAACCACTGAGAGGGTGTTCTGTCTGTCACCAGCTCTGGCTCCCCCTACTGTTCATCTCCCTGCCTTCCACCCTATCAGCCGCAATGAGCATCTGTCACCACTGGGGTGACCCTGGGGATAGTCGTAGGTGGAGCTCATAGCCTTGGGTCTCCTAATAGTAGCTTGGCGAACCTCTAGCTAGCCACTAGCTGTGTTCCCTAACACAACCGCTCTCTAAGTCCCCTGGCAGGTGTAGAGGCAGTGGGAGAGAGGTGAGATCTCTCTCCTCTGAGTTTACAGGAGGGGAGTGGGTGGGAGAGGCTCCTGCTGTTTCTTGTCCAAAGCACATAAAAATATCTCTCCCTCCAGCCCTCTGTGTGTGTGCCAGAGGGCTTGAGAAACAAGCAGTGGGGAGAGTATCTTATCTCACTCACATTGAGCTTTGGAGAAGGTGAGAAACAGGTGCTGGTGGGCGAACAGGAATCCTGTTGATTCTTCACCTCTCCATTCCAACACACACTCTTTGAGTAGATCTACACATTAGATCAGCAAGCATAGGTCACAGGATCATTGAATTGTAGCATTGGAAGGAATCCAAAGGGTCATCTGGTCCAACCTCTATAATTGCAGGAATCACAATGTGGGATCCCCCTCTTTATTCCCCCTCTTGAACGCTCATATTTGCCAACTAAAGTAAAAAATGCATACCCTTAGAATGAAAGAATTCAGAGCCCAGGAGTTTGCCTCAAGTAGGGATGTAAGCAGATAGTAATTTCCATCCCATCTTGCAATCCGTGCAACCAGCACTGTTTCCGTTCTGCTACAGTTCAGCTTCTGCTGAAACCTAAATCCTGCTATCCACTGTGGCTGAAACTACTCTGATTATTTCAATAATTGATTCCAATTCATTTCAGTGGAAGGGAAACATCAAAAACAAAAGGGGTTTGGACTAGGGGATCTCAAAGATTCCTTCCAACTCTAAACTTCTGTAATTCTACAGTAGGTTTTGGTGTGATCTCTATGGCTAAACTATGGAACAGACTCTCACAAGTGGCAGTGATGGCAACCAACATGGGTAACTATGAGATAGGTAAAGGTAAAGGGACCCCTGACCATTAGGTCGAGTCGTGACCGACTCTGGGGTTGCGGTGCTCATATCACTTTATTGGCCAAGGGAGCCAGCGTACAGCTTCTGGGTCATGTGGCCAGCATAACTAAGCCACTTCTGGTGAACCAGAGCAGCACAAGGAAACGCCGTTTACCTTCCCACTGGAGCGGTACCTATTTATCTACTTGCACTTTGACGTGCTTTCGAACTGCTAGGTTGGCAGGAGCAGGGACCGAGCAACGGGAGCTCACCCCGTCACGGGGATTCGAACCACTGACCTTCTGATTGGCAAGTCCTAGGCTCTGTGGTTTAACCCACAGCCCCACCCGCATCCCTTTAACTATGAGATAGGATTAGACAAATTCATGGGCGGAGAAGGAGGCTGTTGGTATGCTTCTTAATTCTAGTAGTTGGAAACCATGGAAAGGGAGAATGCTGTTGTGCTTAGGTCCTGCTTGTAGACATCCAAGAATAGACATCTTGATGGTCACTGTGAGAATAGGCTATTGGACTAGATGGGGCATGGTTCTCCTTCTGGTCCTTCCTTCCTTCCTTCCTTCCTTCCTTCCTTCCTTCCTTCCTTCCTTCCTGGAACACTTTTAATTGTAGCCTCTACTTTTCAATAACACCCCTTCCCCACAGCTCAGAGTGGCTTATGCAACAATTCAAGAAGCCAAGCAATGTTGAGAATGTGCTAATTAGTGATTATGTGTGTTCTGAGAATACCCAACAACACAGCAAGCTTTGGTGGTATAACTAATGAGGGGCATGGCAGAAAGGGAGGCCTCTTTCCCCCCCTGCCCTCCATCCTTGGGTCCCCTTCAGATGCTTTGGAAGCTGTGTGCATTCCAGCTACCCCTGCATTCTTCCTTGCGGTTGTTGAACTGTACTTACTCTGCACAACGTCAAGCTGAAACAGGGCTCCTTGATAGCGGCACTTTGTCTGCTTTCGGAGGAGAAGCTTTTGCTGACAAGCAGTGTAAACGGTTGCAACAGCTGGCAGGAGCTACGCAGGCGGGCCCTGGTCTCCAGAAATGTTTGAACGTTGACTGATTTTGCTTGTCAGATGCAGATGATGAATGCCCATGTTGAGAACGCAGGAGCCAAAGCAGACCTTGATATTTGTTGCATAGAGGTCCAACTGGAGTTAGGGAAGCGCAGATCAGGGCTCATTGACTCTGGAGTTGCTGTTGGCATCCATCTGCCTCAAGAGACAATGGAGTGCACTTTCGAGGGTGAAGTCAAACTGTTGCCTCCCTGGGGCACAAGCCTGGGTGGTGGGTATGGAGGTCCTGAGCTGCCTAGACAACAAGGCCCCATCTTGGCCTCACTGATGTGGTCCAAAGGAAAGCGTATAGTGGTACCTTGGTACTCAAATGGCTTGGCTCCCGAACAAATCAGCTCCTGAATGCTGCAAACCCAGGAGTAAGTGTTCCAGTTTGCAAACAATTTTCGGAAGCTGAACGTCCGATGTGGCTTCCACTTGAGTGCTGGAAGCTCCTGCAGCCAATTGGAAGCCACACCTTGGTTTTTGAATGGTTTCAGGAGTCGAATGGACTGCCGGAATGGATTAAGTTGGAGAACCAAGGTACCACTGTACATCAGGCAGATAGCTCAGTTGATTAGAGCGTGGTGCTGGTAACGCCAGGGTTGCAGGTTTGATCCCCATAAGGGACAACTGCATATTCCTGCCTTGCAGGGGGTTGGACTAAATGATACTCAGGGTCCCTTCCAACTCTGTGAATCTATGATTCTACATATCAGTCACACCTGAAATGGGAGTTACCTGTATATATATGTGTGTGTGTGTGTATACAGTCATACCTCGGATTGAATGTGCTTTGGGATGAGCGCGTTCGAGTTGCGCTCCGCGGCAACCCAGAACTAATGGAGTGCGTTTCTTCCGGGTTTCGCCGTTTACGCAGATGCTCAAAATGATGTCACGTGCATGCACAGAAGTGCCGAAACGTGACCCGCGCACACGCAGACGCATGGGCACGGGTTACGTTTGCTTCTAGATGCGAACGGGGCTCCAGAACAGATCCTGTTCACATCTAGAGGTACCGTGTGTGTGTGTGTGTGTGTGTGTGTGTGTGTGTATGTGTAACTTAGGTTCATGAATTTCAGTTGGTATATTTTGAGTAAGGCTTAGTTGATATGACCCTTAGTTTCTACTCGCCTCTCTAAGCATGACACATTCAGAGTTTAAGGACAGGTTCCAATTGGGCAAAACCATGATATGAGATAGGGCTGGTGATGGTTTGGGCCTGGGGAGATTCCTGGGGGCTAGATGGAGAAGGCTGGAGGGCTAAAAGTGAGATTCTGCACCCCTAGAACAGGACTAAAGAAAAGAGTAAATCTTGGCATCGTGGTATCTTCTCTTGTTCCTTGATCATTTTATTTGTTTCTTCTGGGGTCTGTTGACTATACCAGAAACCTCCTCTATGTGTAAACGTTTCCATGCTCCAACTCACTGCTATATGCTTGGCTGATGGGCCTCCTTTTAGGCTGCTTGCAAAACCTGCGCTTACTAAGTCATGCTAATATGGCAGGTATTTGCACGCATTCCAGCGCCAAAGCGCAGAGCCTACCAGCCACCACCTTCTGCTTATCCGGAATGAAAATCCATATGTTGCTGGCTGTTAAAGGAGAAATGTGTACCTCTAGCCATAATCCATGACTTCACTCACTCCTGGGCGTTAGTGAATAAGATTCTGCTGGGGTAAATGAAGTTTCGAGTTGATTCTTCAATGTTGGGTATCAAGATAGAATACAATTATGCATGGCATGGAGGAAGTGTGTAGAGAAAAGTTGTTCTCCTCCCATAATACTAGAATTTGGGGGCATGCAATGAAGCTGAATTCTGGAAGATTCAGGGCAGGCAAAAGGAAGTACTTCATCACATAGCCCAGAGTTGAAATATTCCCACAAGAGGTGGCTACCAACTTTAAAAGAAGTTTAGACAAATTCATGGAGGGCTAAGACTATGCTCTACTGTTGGAGGCAGTAGGTGCCTGAATACCAGTTGTTAGAAACCACAGGAGTGGATAGTGCTCTTGGTTAGATTACTGCAACACATTATATGTGGGGCTGCCCCTGATGATGGTTCGTAAACTTCAGCTGGTGCAGGATTAATAACGCCAATCCTGGCTCAGCAATGCACTGGCTGCTGATTAATTTCCGGGCCCAATTCAAAGTGCTGGTATTGACCTATAAAGCCATAAATGGCTCAGGACTGCAATACCTCAAGGACTGCCTCTCCCCAGTGGAACCGACCCAGACCCTGCAATCATCATCTGAGGCCCTTCTTCATGTGCCTCCTCCATGAGTGGTCTGGAGGGCAGCAACATCAGAACGGGCCTTTTCTGTGGTGCCTCCCCATTGTGGAATGCTCTCTCCAGAGAGGCTCACCTAGCCCCTTCTTTGCATATCCTTTTCTCCCAGGCCTTTGGCTAATTAAACGATCCATGACTTTTAAAACTGGGGTGGGGCGAGTTACTGTTTTCATTTGTTACTATGATATGTATTTTTGTGTTGTTATATTGTAAACTGCCGTGTGATCCTCAGATGAAGGGTGGTATAGAAATAATAATAATAATAATAATAATAATAATAATAATGCTCAGGTTGTTTTATGGGATTCTTACCAGCAACTGGCTGACCACTCCCAAGTCCATGTATACAATATTCCTTTCCTGTGACAAGAAGCTGGTGTGATGAGTTTGCAGCCTCCATTATTTCTTGGATGGAATATGATCTGGTGCAGGATAGATTTTCTGCACATTCGGAAGACCGCCAGTAATAATAGTTATAGTTGTCAGCTGCTGCTGAATCTCCCATTGCCATTTCATCTGGCTTCATGCAGGAAAAAGAATTTGATATCCTGACCTCCCTTCTTCAAACCATGGGGAGAAGAAGGGGCCATTAATGAAATCCCAAGTCCCCCACCCTGACACACTCACCCCAGGGGTTTTTTGGGGGGTGAAATTACAACCTCCCTCTGTTCTCTCTTTAAAAAAACTGAAGTTTACGGATAGGAAGCTGTCTTATATCAAGTCAGACCCGTGAGTAGGTCATCCAGCTCAGTATTACTCATGCTGACTGAAAGGCTTTCAGGCAGGATTCTTACCCAGCCCTACCTGGAGATGCCAGGAATTGAACCTGGGACTTTCCGCTTACAAAGCAGATACTCTACTGCTGAGCTAAGTCCCTCCTCCAAAGGGGAATGCTGGACGAGATGGGTATTTAGGATGGAACTTCTGGAGGACTCTGAAATCTCAGCATGAGCTGTGTTGGGATCTGGCATGGTTTGGCAGCCCCAGGTGGATGTGGACAATTAGGAGAGATACGTAGCAGGGTGTGTTTGTGTTAAGGTCGGCATCCAGGGATGGAAAATAGGGGTTCTCCACTTTCAATACCAAGTATCAGAGATGGACAAGCCAATCTGCCGGCTCTCTCCATTGCCCTTCGTTCAGAGCCCCATTGGGGAGTGCAGAAGACCTCAGCCAGCCTGGGGGTGGGGCTGAGCAAGAGGCAGTGGCAGCAGAGCTAGAGGGGCAGGATGCAGCCTTGTCACCAAGAGCCAGGTGTCACTTCTGCAGATGGGATCAGGCACACGTGCCCAGACGAAGTGTGCGTCTTGGCACAACTGGCATTCCCACAAAGCAAGCAAGTCTCTTTCAAAGCTGGGCAGGAAGGGTGCGATAACTATTGGGACGTCTTGGTTGCTTCTCTTCAGTCCTGAACCTCTTGCTTCATTTTGTATATTTCAGAATCGTGACTTCTGGTCCCCATGTTTGCTGCTGCGCCAGTATTGGTTAGTACCCCAATAAAGATCTCTTTCTTACAAGGAAGAGCCTCTGTCACTGTGGACAGAGGGGGCTGAATTTGGTCCTGGCGGATTTTTGATGTGCAGCAGCCATCTATCCATGGGTTCAATCCACAAACAACCATGCCTGTATTGTTCTACCTTAAAAACTCTCATTTGCTTCCTTGATCAGACTTTTCAGAATAAGTATGCATAGGCACAAGGACCAGTGCAACAACATCTGTATTTTTGTTCTGACCCCCTTCCCCTGATTTTGCAAAATGTCCATGTTTGTAGCTCCCTCTCCTTTGCACTGGTGGCTCCAGAGCTAGCCAAAGTGCCTTCTCTTTCCCAGAGAGAGCCGCCTGCGAACAAATTCCTGTCCTGCTATTTTTCCACCAGCCAGCCATCCCCTCTGCAATCTCAGCCCATGTACCTCGGAGAGCCGTTAGCTAGCATTTCTGCAAGAACATCTCTTGGCTCGGAAAGCACTTTTGAACTTTACACGCAGCTCATAATTGCTGGCCGCCTGCTGTCTAGTGAGAATGAGTATTATTACTTTTTCCCAACATTATGAGAGAAGGGAGGGGGGAGTCTATAGCTGCCTAATTATTTTGTTATCATCCCACTGGGAGCCATTCAATTTCCTGCCAGTTTCCAATGTGTGGCTGTGCCTTTTCCTCTTTGTAACACAGCCGAGGGATTAAGGATAAGGTTATATGTGGAGGTTTTTATAGTTCGATGGATTGAAACATTAGGTGTGCAAGAGGAGACCTGTTGCTGACAGAGTGCATTTGCATGTTGCAAATAAAGAGTGTGGTTTGCCCTGCCAGCCAAAGGGCAGGTGAGAATCCTTCCTGATTGACTCGCACAGAGCTTACTTGGTGCTTAGTTTATGCCTGGTCTTTATTGAGCATTTGTTCTGATTGTTGTTGTTGTTTAGTCATTTAGTCATGTCTGACTCTTCGTGACCCCATGGACCAGAGCATGCCAGGCACTCCTGTCTTCCACTGCCTCCTGCAGTTTGGTCAAACTCATGCTGGTAGCTTCGAGAACACTGTCCAACCATCTCGTCCTCTGTCGTCCCCTTCTCCTTGTGCCCTCCATCTTTCCCAACATCAGGGTCTTTTCCAGGGAGTCTTCTCTTCTCATGAGGTGGCCAGAGTATTGGAGCCTCAGCTTCACGATCTGTCCTTCCAGTGAGCACTCAGGGCTGATTTCCTTCAGAATGGATACGTTTGATCTTCTTGCAGTCCATGGGACTCTCAAGAGTCTCCTCCAGCACCATAATTCAAAAGCATCAATTCTTCAGCGATCAGCCTTCTTTATGGTCCAGCTCTCACTTCCATACATCACTACTGGGAAAACCATAGCTTTAACTATATGGACCTTTGTTAGCAAGGTGATGTCTCTGCTTTTTAAGATGCTGTCTAGGTTTGTTCTGATTAATTGATCATTAATTTATTCTTTATTGCATTTATATCCCACCTTCCCTCCAAGGCGCTCATGGTGGTGTACGTATTCCTCCTTATTCTCCCCATGTCATCATCACAACAACCCTGTGAGGTAGGTTAGGCTGAGAGGCAGGGACTGGCCCAAAGTCAGCCAGTGAGCTTCATGGCCAAGTATGGAATTTGAACCCTGGCTGCTGAGGTCCTAGTCTAACTCTCTAAACACTGTGCCACACTGACTCCTATCCTGTTGGGGGCTGCCTGCTGACAGTGGGAGGGTCCAGAGCTGTATGTAGGAGGTGCCATCCCTTTTCTGTCTGTCTCTTTCTAAAACACACTTTCCCCTCCCACTTCCTCCCTGGCCAGAGGGCTTCTAGTCACACTTCTTTGATGAGAGCCAGTGTGGAGTAGTGGTTAAGAGCAGTAGACTCGTAATCTGGTGAACCAGGTTCGCGTCTCCGCTCCTCCATATGCAGCTCCTGGGTGACCTTGGGCTAGTCACACTTCTCTGAAGTCTCTCAGCCTTACTCACCTCACGGAGTGTTTGTTGTGAGGGAGGAAGGGAAAGGAGAATGTTAGCCGCTTTGAGACTCCTTTGGGTAGTGATAAAGCGGGATATCAAATCCAAACTCTTCTTCTTCTTCTGGGGGGAGAACAGACCACACTTGCCAGATGTCTGAACCAGTCGCTTGCAGAAGGCTTTTCAGATTAGGCAAGGAGTCGCATGTGTCATAAGGATGGGGTCGGAGAAAGCCTCAGGCCCAAGGGCCAAATGTGCCCCACAGGCCTCTCTATCTGCCTCTTGGGACTCTTTCAAGGCCACACCCCTTCCTTGACTCCACCCCTTCTCCAAAAGCCACTCCCCTCACCAGCCCTATGTCATATCCTCCTTGACTGTTTTTCTCTGGCTGGAATGTATTCTTGAACTCTCGCCTGGATGGAGGATAGAGGTGTTTATGTGTCTCTACTAAGTTGCTGTAGAAAGGTAAAACTGGCACCAATTACTTCACCCACCACTGACACATGGCCCCAGAAAATTACCTGAAAGGCAATGCAGCCCTCAAGGCAAAGAAAGGTTTTAGGGTCACCACTTGCCCATTCCTGCTTCAGTAATTGTGGGGTGGATTTTAATAGGTAGGAGAGAATGTATTAATTGCAATTTATCCCTCCAGGTGCCCGTGTGTGAAGGTTGAGTATACAAAGAGTTTACAACTTTATTTAATATATGGGGCAGAGCAGAGTTGCAAGTCCCATCCTTAGCAGAAATATGGAAATCATAGGAATAGGCTGTGAAGACTTCTTTTAATTAAGTCCAGCTGTGAAGCAAGCTGGCTCCCACTTTCTCGCCATGCTTCTCAGGCTGAGAAGTAAGTTTAACATATGATTTACTTACTCATAATCATGCATTCATTCGCAGCAGCAACAGAAGTAAAATAAATGCAGGCAAAATGCTTATATTTACAGTATAAACATCCTCAGGCATGTAACTGGTGCTGGAACAGTTGTATCCATCGCTGGTCAATAAGAAAGAGAGAGAAGGAAGGAAGGAAGGAAGGAAGGAAGGAAGGAAGGAAGGAACAGGAAATATTTATTTGATTCTTCCTTCCCAAGAGAGGAAGGGAAATGACATCACACAGAGCCTTCTCTACCAATTACATTTCTATGGTTTGAGTCTGCCTATCAGCAATGTGGCCGTGTGGTCTTACCCCCTCACATGCTAACTCACAAGAATATGCCTTGTTAGATTTGACTGCAAATCTCCCACAGTAACTGGTGTGCTGCCGGTTGCCAGCTGTCAGCCTGGGTTTGGTTCAGTTGCGCATTGATGCACTTGGAGAACTCTCATAAGAGCAGCTAGGAGAGGGACATGAATAGAAATGGAAAGGAATGCCAATGGGGACAAGAAGATGCCAACTCCACTTCAAGACCAGTTGAACCTGTCTTTTCACTTTACAAACCTGCCATGGCCTTGTTGGAAGTGTTGGGATGCAACTTGGCTTGTCCTGGTGGCTGATGTGTCAGCATGGAAAATGGGGGGGGGGGGAGAGAGAGAGAGAGAGAGAGAGAGAGAGGAGGAACCTCCAAGCTTCCTAGACTGTCCTTTTCCCTGTGCTGACCTCCCTTCCTTGTAGGCTTGCCAACCTCATTTCCGACTCTCTTCTTCTCCATGGGAGAAGAAGGAGAGGAGGTGTCAATTTTGGATGTCTGTCCATCCAAGCTACAGGAGCAAGCTTGACTTGTTGCCTCTTCTCCTTAGTTAGAACTCAGATCTTTCTTATCTGGCATGCAATTCCTACAGAAACAAAAACAAACCATAGCTTTCTTGTTTCCCCTAAACTCAGAATCTCAACGGGATTATATCCAGGGCAAAGTGTGTGCCTTTGACAATGATCCAGTTCTACGTTCATCTTCTGCTAATGCAGAAGTTCAACTTCCAATGCCATCATGCTTCTCTCCCCAGAATGATGGTCTGCGACCATCCAGTCGGAGCTTGTTAGCAGTTCTAATGCAGAAGCTTGTCGGAGCTTGTTAGCAGTTCTAATGCAGAAGTTCAACTCCCAATGCCATCATGCTTCTCTCCCCAGAATGATGGTCTGCGACTGCCAGTCGGAGCTTGTTAGCAGTTCCCCAGTGATGGTGTTTCAACTGATTAATGTCCTTACGGGAGCTTCAGACCCAGCAAGTCAGTAGGATTGCGGAAGCAAGAGGGCTGGGTGATGGGGAGGATGGCAAACTCTGGCCAAGTTTCTGCGGATGGATTTCTTTCCAGCTTTAAAAAGGATAGGGTAGCAAGCAATGGGAAGGTTCTCTCAACCTCTCGCATTGTGAAGAGCTGCCACCGCTTAGACTAGGTCAGGGGTGCAGAGCCTTTGACATCCCAGATGTTGTTGGTGTCCAGCTTCCATGGACCCTTGCCAGCCAGGAGTCAAAGATGATGGGAGTTCAGCAACATATGGAGGTCCACAAGCTCCCTGTTCCTAGAATGGACAATATACAGTGGAGGCTGGTCCATTAGGATGAATGAGGCACTGCTCCAGCAACCTTACTCTGTCCTTATCCAGCTCCCTGACTTTTTACTGACAGCCAGCCCAGGGTGTAGCACTGGCAAGCAGTTTTCTCCTCCTCTGAACTCTGCAGAAAGGAGGATGGAGACAAAAGTAAAATTAATTGGCTCTGTTGTCATTAGCCCAGTTGATTGGGAGGTCTTGTGCAACAAACCCTCTTCCCCAAAAGATAAGACTTTTTCATGCTGAGGAAGGCAATGGGTGAATGCATTGGATGCAACACCATCTAGCTTCCCCATAAGCAGATCAGAATGAATGTTTGAAGTTCCCAGGTGAGAGCTTGGAGGGTTCACTTTTCTATGTATGGAAAAATGATTAAGATATAATTGTGATGGAGGGCCTGGTGTTTGTTCTGTCTCCTCTTCTCTCCTCTCCTCTTCTCTTTATTCTCTTCTTTTGCTTATTCTTGCTTCTTTCCTATTAATCTTCTTTAGATTAGTTTCACTTTTTTGCATTTCATTTATTTATTTCTTTATTATTAAAGTTGCAATACATATATGAAATCTTTACATAATGATACATATACATTATATTCATAAATTCACATTTTCACATTTCATTATGTACCAATATTTATCCACTTCTTATTTCTTACCCTGTGTCTTCCTTCTACCCATGCATGACTTGTTATTATTTTGTAACTTTATTATTGAGATTGTATTTTTGTATCTTAATAATTAAACATTCAATCTTATATATCTGCTTAGCTTAACCTAACTTTGTGAAATCAGTCTATACATTTCAATAAAATCTTGTTGGAGCATCTTTTGGTCATGTATTCTTCTACACATTTCCATTCCTGTTTGAGATTTTGATTAGATTGCATTCTAATTGTCGCCGTCATTTTTGCTAATTCAATCACTTGAAAAAAATTATTTTGCCAATCTTTCAATGTCGGTACTTCTTCTGATTTCCATCCCCCCCCTTTTATTGTGTTTTATGTTGAAAATTCTTAATAAAATTTGATTTTTCTTTAAATGAATGTTTGTTACACAACCAGCATTCTCTAATCTCCCTACAACGAAATTGGGATGAATGCTGAATAAGCAGGTTGTCTGTAAGTGCCCTGAGGTTAGCATGCTTCAGGGGAGATCAGTGGTGTTGAATGAGACATCTTTGCAGGATGTTGTGGTGTTCAACATCCAAACATACTAGCCTCCTAAAACAAGGCACGGTATTCTTCCTCTTTGTCCCTTAAAAAAACCCAACAATCCAGAGGAAGAAATTTGTGGAACTCAGAAGCTAGCTTGCTGCTTTTAAATATGTAGTTGCTCCTAATAATGGCTTTTATGATGTAGGTACTTGGAATTCTTTCTCCACTGAAGCTTCATGTCTGCGTATTCGTTTGTGGTTTTGTAGGACGTCTTAGGGTAGCAGTTACATCTTGCGTGCATTTACATTTTCTCAATTTTTGGGGGGTGTATGTGTGTATGTAAAATTATTAAACAGAAATGCATGATTAAGCCTGCCAATAGACTCTACAGTTCAGAGAACAAAAGGATGGAAGGGGCTCCGCCTGGTGGCTTTTGCGTAAAACTGCAAATTGTGGAAATAAATCATGACGGGAAGTCAAGGTTCTAGTTTATGAATGAATACTAGCCTCGCTACTAGCGGAGATAGAGAAATTCAGTTTGCATATACCGGTGAATGTACCTAATTCACACTTTCTGAGGCAGTACGTACAGTGGTACCTTGGGTTAAGTACTTAATTCGTTCCGGAGGTCCGTTCTTAACCTGAAATTGTTCTTAACCTGAAGCACCACTTTAGCTAATGGGGCCTCCCGCTGCTGCTGCACCACCGGAGCACGATTTCTTTTCTCATCCCGCATACTATTTCTGGGTTAGTGAAGTCTGTAACCAGAAGCGTATGTAACCTGAAGCATATGCAACCCGAGGTACCACTGTATACCGAAACACAGCCAGCCTTTGAAATTTGCACTTCTCTGAATTTTGCAGTGCAGATTTCCACCCAAGTAATATGTGCCAAAAAGCATATGCTAGGATAAAGCTTAAAAATGGATATATTTGTGGAAAAAGCATACAAGAATATATTATACTGGGGGGGGGGTGTAATTACTGCAAAAAAGTTTATTTGGGGATAAATTTACACTAAACACCTGACAAATTTTCACGAAGAACTGAAAGAAGAATTCACAAACTGATGCAGGGAACTGAAAAACTGAGGGTCTTAAAATAACAGTTTTTCCTCTCTTTTTTTGGTACACAAGAAGTGAAATCTTGATTCAAGCACAACAGTTACCGATCATGTTAGGAAGAGGGAATGAGGACACCTAATCTGATGCAGAAGTCATTGTATGTGGGGTCAGGGTTGGAAGATGAATTAAATGGAGCTCACCTGAAATTTTTTTTATATAAAAAAGGTTTATTCTGAAATGAGTGCGTTGGCAAATGAAATGGATGCACAATTAACTATTCTTTTGCAGGCACTTTTTATGCATTCATTCATTTGAAGCATTATCACCCTGCTCTTCAGTCCAAATAAGGTTTACAGTGGACGTGTTGCAACACATAAGGAAAGGGACTGGAAGGGAGGAAGGGTAAAGAAGCAGCAAATCCACGTACACACTCCTAGTCACATGCTAAGTCTTTGCAATGACCAGATAGGTGCACCAACACCCTGACTCATTATAAAGACAGCTTTCTAAGTTTCCTACAAAGACATTATTGCCTCCTTGGAAACTTGGGCTGTCTGATTCCTGCGTCTTCATCTCTCTCTCTCTCTCTCTCTCTCTCTCTCTCTCTCTCTCTCTTTCTCTCTTTGCCAACAGGAATGTGTCCCATCTGTAGATTTTGGTTGCCAGTGAATCTGATTGGTGGGTCTGTTTACGGTGCCTCTGCAGGGGAGGATGATAAGGGACGGTCATTGTTCAGGAAGCCGGACAGATGCTGGCAGCCCAGAGGAGCCTCTTGTTCTTCTGGAAGCTTCCTCCCTTTCCTCCCTCTCTCCTTGAGATGCTATAAATTCCTACACAATAAGCTTGTCTGTTTGGTGAGGGGTTTTTTTTGTGCCCAAAGACAGATGGAAGAGAGGAAAGGGGAGGGGGGTCGTTATCGGTTTTAAGTCGGCAAACTACTTTCATGTGGGGATGTCAGAATCTCTGTAAATAAAGGACCAGATGTGCCCTGAATCCTTCCCTCCTCCCTTGAAATTCAATTGTACTTCTTGAGCTGTAGAACCAGTTGCAGATGCTGGCCATTCACTCCTGCGATAAAGTGACAAAAGACAGAGATTTTTTTGGGGGGGTTGTTCCTTAAAGACTACGTTCCCTGAGTACAAATTCAACAGGCAGGGCCAGGATTAGCAAGTGCCACAAAAGGTAGTGCTCTGTAGTGGTTAGAGCAGGCAGCCCCCAAACTCGGCCCTCCAGCTGTTTTGGGACTACAGTGGTACCTCGGGTTACAGACACTTCAGGTTACAGACTCTGTTAACCCAGAAATAGTACCTCAGGTTAAGAACTTTGCTTCAGGAAGAGAGCTGAAATTGCACGGCGGCAGCACAGAGGCAGTGGGAGGCCCCATTAGCTAAAGTGGTATCTTAGGTTAAGAACAGTTTCAAGTTAAGAACGGACCTCCAGAGCGAATTAAGTTCTTAACCTGAGGCACCACTGTACAATTCCCATCATCCCTGACAACTGGTCCTGTTAGCTAGGGATGGTGGGAGTTGTAGTCCCCAAACAGCTGGAGGGCCAAGTTTGGGGATGCCTGGGTTAGAGTGTGGGTCTAGGGCCTGAGAGACCAGGGTTTAAAGCCCTAACCAGACCAACCATGTTCCCCTTGCCCTGGAGAAAGGATTCCAATGCAACTTCACGGGTCTCGGGGTTACTGTGGTGTAATGGTTAGAGTGCTGTACTTGGACCTGTGTTCAAATCTGCATTCAGGCACAAAGCTCACTGGGAGGAGGTGGGTCAATCACTGTCTCTCAGCCTAACCTGCCTCACAGGGTTGTTGTGAAAATAAAATGGGGAGGAGGAGAACCATGGGCACTCCTTGGAGGAAAAGCTCATATAGATATGTAAAAATAACAATCACTGAGTTTGGCGGGAAGGAGGCAAATGGCAGGAACCGCAGCTTAGGCGTAGAATGGATTCCTTCCGTATAGAAGTTCCCAGGTTCGATGCCCAGTAAAAGATAGCAGGTGAGGGAGGGGACCTCTGCTGGAGAGCTGTTGCCTGTCAGGGTTACAGTGCTAGTCTCAACAGACATATAACCTGAAGCCACTTCCTTTTGAGCAGGGGAAAGGCTCTCTCTGGCTCAGTGGCACAGTCTCTGCATTGCATGCAGAAGGTCCCGGGTTCAATCCCAGCATCTCCAGGGAGGGCTCGGGAAGACTCTCTGCCTGAAACCCTGGAGAGATGCTACCAGTCAGTATAGACATTACTGAGCTAGGTGGACTGAGGAGTCTGATACAGGATAATGCCACTTCATATGTTCTTAAGCTTATCTAATTCTACTGCATGTTCCAAGGTCAACAGGGCCATTTTGAAATACGTCAGTGAATAAATACATATATGTAAATTCAAAACAAAACAAAACAGTGGCTCCTCCAGTGTCTAGAAGACCCTGATCGTCTGTCAAACCAACAAACCCATCCAGAAGATAAAGGAGAATAACCCAAGAAATGTATATCTTGAAAGTAAAGAATGGGAAGATTTTCCCCATCTCAATTCTTTGTCTGTCTTCTGCCTTCTTCTGCCTCATGCTTCTCTACTCCTAGGATCTGCTTTTACTTAGGAGTTTTCATCAAATGAATTGCAGAACCGGTGCTTCAGGTTTCAGTTCCATTTATATGCAGCATCCCAATCTCACGGCCTGGTACATTGCCAGTGCACATGTGTGCATGGATGACACACCCCCATTGATGAAGCACTATTAAAAAAAAACCCCACAACATGATAAGAATATAGGTAAAGGTAAAGGGAAAAGGGACCCCTGATCATTAGGTCCAGTCGTGGCCAACTCTGGCGTTGCGGCGCTCATCTCGCTTTATTGGCCGAGGGCGCCAGCGTACAGCCTGGTCATGTGGCCAGCATGGCTAAGCCGCTTCTGGCGAACCAGAGCAGCGCACGGAAATGCCGCTTACCTTCCCGCCGGAGTGGTACCTATTTATCTACTTGCACTTTGACGTGCTTTCGAACTGCTAGGTTGGCAGGAGCAGGGATTGAGCAACGGGAGCTCACCCCATCGTGGGGATTCGAACCGCCAACCTTCTGATCGGCAAGTCCTAGGCTCTGTGGTTTAACCCACAGCGAATCAGACCATAGTCTCATCTAGCTCACTGTTGCCTGTACTAAGTGGCAGTAGCTGTAGGAGGAACTTTCTGTTACAGAGACTCACACCAAGTTCCCAACTGGCCGGACTTTATTCAGTAATGTGTTGCAGGCAGAGTCCAGAGAGCATTTGACTATGCACTCTCTCCAAGTCTGCATTTTGGTTTCAGATGCCTGCTGGAACTTTAGGTTTTCACATTTCCAGTGGACGAAAGCACTCTTGTCACCTTAGTACAACAAATCTGCTACCTCAGGGAACCTCCAACCCTACAGTTCTTTGATTCTATTATTCTATTGCAGTTGGGAAGGTGGCAGTTGGGAAGGTGGCAGGGAAAATGCATTAAAATGAGCAATTAATGGGGAGATGCCTAAAAGGTAAAGATAAAGGGACCCCTGACCATTAGGTCCAGTCATGACCGACTATGGGGCTGCGGTGCTCATCTCACTTTATTGGCCGAGGGAGCCAGCGTACAGCTTCCGGGTCATGTGGCCAGCATCACTAAGCCACTTCTGGCGAACCAGAGCAGCGCACGGAAATGCCGTTTACCTTCCCCACCGGAGCGGAACCTATTTATCTACTTGCACTTTGACATGCTTTCGAACTGCAAGGTTGGCAGGAGCAGGGACTGAGCAACAGGAGCTCACCCCGTCATGTGGATTCAAACCGCTGACCTTCTGCTCGGCAAGTCCTAGGCTCTGTGGTTTAACCCACAGCGCCACCCACGTCCTATGGGGAGATGTCTAAGCACCTGTAATTCAGGGTAAGTGTTCATGGTTGTCCATTCCCCCGCAAAAAAAGAAAAGAAGAAAAACAGGAGTGCTCAGTAATGACTGGACATAGTATTCTTGGCAGCTGCCCTCTTCTCATAGATTCCTATGGAAACATTCTTGGATAACAGACTTATTATCAAGGGCAATTGTCTGGAATTATAATGCTGTTTTTGGAATACTTCCACTCCCCTCTCCTCACAGCCTTCACTTCTTTTCCTGCTTTGATCTTTTCCCTTTCTCTTTATTGTTGCCATTATTGCTCCTTGCATATTACAAAGGGGAAAAACAAAAACAATTACAAAAAAATGATGACTGGACATAGTCTAAGCTCCACATAAGCTTTGTGGATGAATATAAGCTCAATGAATCGATTGTTGGAAGGAGTTCACCCTCCTCGCTCTGGGCTTGTTCACACTTCCATTTGTGCTGTGCCTAGAAAGCAGTTTTCTGCTTGTCCAACACTTTCTAGGCATGAGGTCTGACTGAGTTTGCCTTTGCCTCACCACTTTCCCCTGGAAAACTCACTCTTTAGTGCTAAATTAGTACAGCAGCCCGCAGAAAACCCAATAGCCATTTGTTCCGATTCAGCGCTAAAGATTGGGTTTCCCCGGGGGAAAGAGGCAGGGCAAATGGAGGTATGCCCCACCTCTGACATCAGAGCAGCCAAGCCAATAGTAGGGGAAGATAAGCCATTGGACACTTTCTGCTTGGTCAGCCCCAGTGTGACTTCAGATCGGCTAATGGCATCAAGAGTTGTGATGAAAGGAGAGAGGTCAAAGATGAAGGGGGAGGCAGAGTGCAGAGCAGGAGAAGCGCAACCACTGAGACACTATTTTGAGGCACCAGAATATCTTCATTCTGTGATTTGTCATCGTGAGAAACTGTCTGCATGACCTCCATTGGCAAGAACTGCATGGTAGTTTATGGCCCACAAACCACCCATCGGCTAACCCTTGTGATAACAGCTTTTGAGGGGACGCCCTCTGCACTGGGGTTATACAAGCAAGCTGTTAGTCTGGTATGCAGCTTGGATTTCTCCAGTATTTGTCTTGGATGCACCAGAGCACACCCTTCGCATGCAGAAGTTCAGTCCCTTGCATCACCGGTAAAAGAGGACAGAGAGCAGGGAAAGATTTTTGCCCCTGCCTGTTCAGATGACACTGAACTGGATTTCTCCATGGTTTGGATCTGTGTCTATAACATACAAAGAGCCCTGCTGGGCCCAGCTCGTCCTGCATCCTGTTTTCGTAGATGCCTCTGGGAAGCCCACAATTCCAGCAGTACTCTCTTCACCTGTGATACTCAGCAGCGGACAATGGAGGTGGAACCTAGTCACCATAGCTAGCAGCCATTTGTCTCACCCTCTGAGAAAGCCATCCAAGATGGTGTCTCACCACCAGCTCTCGTGGAAGTGAATTCCATCGTTTAACCAAGCACTGTGTGAATAAGTATTTTCTTCTGCCCAGTGGCGTAGTGTGCCGGGGTGGGGGCACAGGGGCAGTTGCTCTGGGTGCAAAATTGTTAGGGCTGCAAATTTCAACACCCGGTGCTGCCTCAATATAGCTGTGCACTTTTGTTGCTGTTGAAAAGGGGTTCTCCATGTGAACCAGGAATTGACCTCTCCAGGCAATGGAATGACTCTTCTTTTCTTATCTCTGTGGCTGTGATCTCCTGGGTGCTGTGGACGCAGTTAGGCAGTTGAATGTGCATACGTACTCTGACTGTTTCCCTCCTTCCCTCCCATTCTACTCCATGCGGCCCTGGGCACTGGCAACCCATGCTACGCCACTGCTTCTGCCTGTCCTACATTCCCCCAACATTCAGCTTCATTGGGTGACCCTGAGTTCCAGTATTACAAGAGAGGGAGGACAACTTCTCCTTTTTTTGCTGTCTCCTCGCTGTGCATGATTTTACACACCTCTGCCTCCCCCATTACTCACCCACCAGGGGCCCATTTAGGGCAGTGAGAGCAGTGCGGTTGCACCGGGTGCGCAACCGAGTAGGGTGCCTTCCCAAAGCCTGGTAAGTGCTTACCTGACTTCAGAGAGGAGGTGCGAGGGCTCTGACACGGTCCTAGTGTCCTCCTTCCTCCTTCCTCCATCCCAAAGCTGAGCAAGTGATTTGGGAAGGAGGTAGGAGATCTCTAGGTCCCTGCCAAAGCCTAGCTTAAGCTGGTGCCAAAAGGGCTGGGGGGGAGGCTGTCAAATGGCCTTGCACAGACTGTGGCATAGTGAAATAATAATAATAATAATAATAATAATAATAATAGTAATAATAATAATAATAATAATAATAATAATAATAATAATAATTTATTTGTACCCCACCCATCTGGCTGGGTTTCCCCAGCCACTCTAGGCGGCTTCCAACAAAGATTAAAAATACATCAAAATGTCACACATTAAAAACTTCCCTGAACAGGGCTGCCTTCAGATGTCTTCTAAGTGTCAGGTAGTTGTTCTTCTCTTCGACATCTAGTGGGAGGGTGTTCCACAGGGCGGGCGCCATTACCGAGAAGGCCCTCTGCCTGGTTCCCTGTAGCTTTGCTTCTTGCAGTGAGGGAACCTCCAGAAGGCCCTCGGCGCTGGACCTCAGTCTCCAGGCAGAACGATGGGGGTGGAGATGCTCCTTCAGGTATACTGGGCCGAGGCGGTTTAGGGCTTTAAAGGTCAACACCAACACAAGGTCTTCTTCTGCACGCACACCTAATGATCTTCTTCCTCTGAAGAATTTCTGCCCGCTGTTTCACCTTGGAAATCAAGAGCGGGTGGGACCTGTGGATGTAAGAGTAGGCGACCCACTCTTGGTTTCACAGGTCAGCAGGGGATGTCGACAGTCTTCTCCCCCAGCTTGCAAAAAGGCAGACATTACTTCACAAGCTCCTGCGAATTAAAAACAGCCAGATGTTGATGGGCAAATCCTCTTTTTCGTTTCTAACTGGCCTGCTGACTCACCAGGGTGGTCAGCTGCAGCGCCAGCTTTCCAAACACCTCTGGCAGCAAGCGCACTTCGAGCCCAGTGGTGCTCTGTTCATCTAGGATTGTGGCCTCGACCCTTTTGCGTCTTGTGGTGGTCTGTCCTCGCCGGCCTCTTCAGCATTTGAGCACACATCATTAATCACCCTGTCATCCCAAACGCTGCACTCCCTTGCGGAGAGTTCCTCGCAAGAGGTGCCCCCGCTGTTTGAGTCTGGATGAAGAACTCTCTGAACTTATTTGGTGCCTGTGTGTGATGTCAAACCATGGCAATGGTTCAAGAACAGAGTGAAACGTTGCTTTAAAGAGCAACCCATCTCAACCAGTTTGGAGCTTTATTTTGGAACAGTCAGGATGGGCTCGGCGTGGTTTGCCTAGGAAGGTTTTGGAATCCAGACCTTTCGCTGAACCTGAGCAGGTTTTCAAAACGTCAGGGAAACAGAAACCTGAGGTTCTCCTAGCTGGAATGCTCTGTGTGCTTTTATTTCGTATTTCAAGGATTGTAGATCTCGGATTCGGCTTGGTTAAAGCAGATGGGGCAGTTGCAAATGGTGGAAGGGTTTTGGTAGAGAGTGAATGGTGAATTTCTTTCCAGTTTTTTAAAAAAAGGATAAGGGAGCTAGCAATGGGAAGAAACACACACACACACACACACACACACACACACACACACACACACTTTGTCTCTCTTTCTCAGTCTCTCAGAGTGTGAAGAGCTGCTACCAGATACAATAAGTCAGGAGTGGAGAACATTTGATCCTCCTTTTCTGCTACAGGTGCTGATCAAGGGTCTGGAACCCAAGCCTGATGAGGAATGGTTGAAGAAGCTGGCTATCTTTAGCTCAGAAAAGAGGAGACTGAGAGGAGATATGATAGCCATCTTCAAATATCTCAAGGGCTGTCACATGGAAGAGGGAACAAGTTTGTTTTCTCCTGCTCTGGAGGGTAGGAATCGAACCAATGGCTTCGACTGACAAGAAAGGAGATTCTGACTATGGAAGTTGTGGACTCTCCTTCCTTGGAGGTTTTTAAGCAGAGGTTGGATGGGCATCTGTCATGGATACTTTAGCTGAGATGCTTGCATTGCAGGGGGGTTGGACTAGATGACCTTTGGTGTCCCTTCCAACTCTGCAATTCTATGATTCTATGATTCCATCGGTCCCAAGCAGCATGGTCATGGAAAAGGAGTTTAAAACTTGCCAGCCCAGCTGATTGCTGCAGCTTGCAGAACACAGGACTTTTGCAAGTGACCTGGAAGTGTCTCCGGACAGCGCTGGCTAGACATTTTGGGGAAAGTTTCATTCATTGCTACTATGAGCTGAATAAAGAGCATGAAATTCACACTCGACTCCGAGTATATTTCAGTTTCCATTGTTGCTGTTTGATTGCCGCTAGTCCTCATTCCTGGCCATTGTGCCACTAACATCTCTCTCTCTCTCTCTCTCTCTCTCTCTCTCTCTCTCTCTCTCTCTCTCACACACACACACACACACACACACACACACACACCATGAACAGCCCAACATCCTAAGACTTCCCCACTCCGAAAACAGTGGACATTGTATAACTTCCTCACAAAATGGAGGGGCAAAGGAGAGAGAGAGAATCCTTTGCAACACCTTAAAACATGTTTTAAAAGCCAAACACGGTACCCTCCCTGCTTTGTGTTCAAATACAGGATTTGGAAAAGCGATCCCTTTAAATCTGACACCCCCCCCCCCCCCCCGCCATTCAACTCTCTTGCCTGGTTCTTTCACTGTGTGGTTCTCTTCATGAACTCCTAAAACATCTAGGTTTTCAAACGCTGAAGCTTTTCAAAGCTTTTGGGGGGGGGGCAAACCCTCAACGGATCGGATTTCTTCACTCTCTTCCTGCTCTCCACCCGCACCTCCAGGATCTTAGAGTACCCCCCCCCACACACACCAGAGTGTCCTTTTCTTTACATTCCCCACATACACAAATAAATCTTGGGGTTTGGTGTCTGGATTGAATAACAACTGTGTGTTTTATGGCTCTCTGAATAACCGTAGAGGTTTGGAGCGAAGGATTCTTTTTGTGTGTGATTGGCATCTAGGGCCGTGGGTGGCGTGTGAGGGGTGGTGAGCAAGAGAACAAGAGTTTTAGCAGCACAATAAGAACAGAATAAAAGCCCTGCTGGATCAGGCCAAAGGGGGGGGGGCACCTACTCCAGCATTCTGTTCTCACAGTGGCCAACCAGATGTCTGCAGCTCTTCCCGCTTGCAATTGGTATTCATAGGCATTTGCCTCTCACAGCAGAGGGAGAACACAGATCATGGTGGGTAGTCACTGATAGCTTTATCCTCCATGAATTTGTCTACTCATCCAGGGAGAGTATGACTAAGAAGGTACCTTAAGCGACTCCCCCCCCCCTGAAAAAATCCATTTGACAATAATATGGAAAGGAGTACAGTGGTACCTCGGGTTACAGACGCTTCAGGTTACAGACTCCGCTAACCCAGAAATAATACCTTGGGTTAAGAACTTTGCTTCAGGATGAGAACAGAAATCGTGTGGCGGCAGCGGGAGGCCCCATTAGCTAAAGTGGTACCTCAGGTTAAGCACAGGTTAAGAACGGACCTCCAGAATGGATTAAGTTCTTAACCCGATGTACCACTGTATCTCAAGGACCGCCTCTTTCCATATGAACCTACCCAGACCCTAAGGTCGTCTTCTGAGGCCTTTCTTCGTGTGCCTCCTCCACGAGAGATCTGGAGGGTGGCAACATGAGAACGGGCCTTTCCTGTAATGGCTCCCTGTCTGTGGAATGTTCTCCCCAGGGAAGTTCACCTGGTGCCTTCATAATACACCGTTAGACGCCAGGCAAAAGCATTCCTCTTTAGCAAGGTTTTTGGCTGATTGACATCTGATGCCCTTTTAAAATGTGTTGGGGAGGGAGGGTTAATTGGGTTGCTCTTGGTTTTATTATGTATTTTGTGTTTTTATATTGTGAATTTATGCTGTGAACCATCCAGAGACCTGAGGGTATTGGGGGGTATACAAATTTAGATACTAATGCTAATGCTAATGCTAATGCTAATGCTAATGCTAATGCTAATACTAATACTAATACTAATACTAATACTAGTACTAGTACTAATACTAATACTAGTACTAGTACTAGTACTAGTACTAGTACTAATACTAAAGTACCTGTGGGGGACGTGCCAGCAGTTCCTTCAGAAACTTACTCTGAATGGTTGGTTACATCTGCTGGAACATATCCCCGTCCTGGTGTCTGAGTCCCATACAAATGTTGGGGGAGTATTTTAGCAGCATAAATATTCAAGCTGAGGGCTTCAAAGGAGCCTCCTTTAAACCTCCCAAAGGTTAGAATGGCTTTTGCTGTCCTCCAACCTAAAAAATTTGTTGTGATTGAACATCCATTTTAATTCACTTGCGGGGAGGTTATACAAGAACATGCCTTTGTCTTGTGTTCATCCTGATTTGCTTATTTATACATTTCCTCAACCATCATTTGATCCTCCCACATTTTTCAATGCATTTTCCTGTCACTTTCCTAACTGCAAGAAGTCTGTTTCTTCTTTTATCACCAAGCGCTTTAATCCACCTTAACTGCACAAACCTACATTTCTGCTAGGAAACCAAACCCCTCCCTCAAAACGCTGACAGCCTGGAAGTGTCCTTAGTTATAACTGACGTCTGGGTTGCATTCAGAGGAGCATTCAAATTCCGAAAGAGCCAAAATTGTCAGTTTCAACACTATGAGGGTGGATGGCAAAGATAGGTGTGTAGCTGGTTTTTAAAAAAAGATCTGCCACCAGGGGGCAGGATCCTTCCAAAAACAAGAGGCATTGTGGGGTGGAAAGAGATGAAAACATGCTTATAAGAGACACACTGTTTTTGGACAAATTTGTTTGGGGCACTGGACAGATAATTAATGCTACTGTTTTTATGGTGGGCACCGCATTGAAGTGTCGTCAAGATGATTTTAGTTTCTTGGAGGTCATTCATTTCACTGGGTACAGCCCTATATCTGCAAACATATTATTTATTTACATCCCTTCTTTTTCTCCAAGGAGCTCAGAGTGCCCTACGTGGTTTTCCCTGCACCTCCACCCCTAAAGGTAGGTTAGGCCCAGAGGCAGTGACTAGCTCTAGGTGACACCCAGTGAGCTTCATGGCCAAGTGAGGGTTTGAACCCTGGTCTCCCAGGTCCTGAATTTAAGGTGTGGGGAATTGAGAAAGTGAGTGAAACTGAAATGGATAGGTTTGTGGATGACAGCTCCCCATGGAAATGCAGCCCAGCAGTCAGGGCCCATAAGTTTTTCAAGAGTTCCCTGGCACATGCATCCACCCCCTGCCTCCTTGAGCATGTTGTGACAGCTGAAGTCGCCTGGAACTCACTCTCCCTTGGCTGGACTCCCAGGTCAACCGTTTTTGAGCTCCCTTCTGAAGCCGCCTGGCAGCCCAGACTTAAGAGCTGCCCGATACCAGTCTTAAAGCTTTCTGCACCAAAGGCTTTTCACCCAAGTCGGATCTTTGCCAGTGTTTCCCTGAAGTCCCTTAACTGCAGTGTCTTCCTGTTAAAGCCCTGGTCACTGAACAGTAACAGGATGGGTCCAGACAACAAAGCACAAGCTACCTTCTTCTGGTGCCCCAGCAAAGTTCCCTGTAATCACGTGAGACGGGTTCTGGGGATAAGGAATAAATTTTATCCGGGTTGCATTTAAAGGTAACCTGTTGAATTTGCGCACACACACCCATTTTCGTATAATTTTTTTATTGAGTTTTGATAACTCCTAAACATCAGATCAGTTTCTTAAATAACAATAACTGACCGTTAATCATTTGAATCGCAGGTACTTTTGCACTCAGCAAATTGCCCTCCTTGGAAAGAAATCTGATAAGCCGAAAGTATCTAAATGGCAGAGCTCAAATAATCATTTTTTGGGATAGAGAACGTGGTTTTATTTCTTACGCAGATATCAAGGCACGTGGTTGCTCAGCCCACCAGTATATGCAAACGTCTGGCTCATCTAAGAACCTTTATTCTCAATAACGATGGGACTCACAGGTGGAGAATACATTTATTTTTGCATGTCTTTATTATTTGTAAAGGGGATATTTGTATTGGTTAATACTTTATTACCCCTTTGGAGCTTTGTACTTTGTACAAAGTATCTTTGTGCTTTGCACTTAGTTGTGATTCCTGCATCGCAAGGGGTTGGCCTAGATGACTATTTGGGTATCTTCCAACTGTGATTCTATGATTTTGTCCTTCTAGACTGTGATGCCTTATTCTTTTACACTTCTGAGTCTTGATTTTCTTTCTTTTTGTTAACGTCTGCACTTTTAAAAAAACAACAACTCAATAAAATGTTTCTTTAAAAAAAATAACAATAATTGACATAACCTAGTAAAAAATAAATCTTACCATAATAAGGGATGAAAACAATATAAACAAAGAGCAAACATTGGGCAGGGATTAAAGAAGAAGTCGTCTGTAGTAGTCTTTAAGGATCATATCCTGTAAGTATAACACCAAAAAGTATCTCTTTTATTTTGCAAATTCAGGAAATGGGTGTACAAAAGAGGGAGAAGACACACAAAGAAACAAAAATAATATATTGATGAACTTCAGCTTTAACCAGATCCATTTAAACACCAATGGTGGAAACCGACCATGTACTTGGATATTGTGGATTGGGGGGGGGGGTCAGTCTGGATGATTCTCCGAGTCCCATCCAATTCTTGGGATTCTGTATCTGTGGATGTCAAATGTATGAGAGCAAGCTTGCCCAACCTGTCCTTTTGTCTAGCTCATGGTTTTGGCTGATTCACTTAAGCGCCACGGTTAGCATAACCAAAGAAGTTGCTCCCTGCCATAGAACAAATGGGCAGGCCTTTCCTCTACCCCCTCACTATCTGCTAGGAAGGAGAACAGTAGACGTAGTGAGAGTTGGGGAGTACTGAGCATAAAGCAGGCTGGAAGCTGGGGACACAGAGACATGCTTGATCTGTGCTGGATCCAAAGCTGTAACTAATGGAAAAGCAAACAGTACTGATTCTTCTCAGACTTAAGCTTGAAATTATGGCTAACCTATATTAAGAACTTTCATTCTCTTGCTAATTGTGCTGTTTGAAATGTTCATTTTATATCTGACTTCCTTTAGTAATGTTTTCTTTTGAAATGTTTAAGATAATAATCATTTGGGGTTAACATTGCTGCATTAAAGGTGCCTTCTGTAGTTGACCTCCTTGGTAATGTTTTATTTTGAAATCTTTAAGATAATAGTTCAGTTCCCTGTAAATTACGTTGCTTTGAATGTACGTATACTTTATATTTTGCTTTCTTCAGTATACTTTCTTCAGTCTATATTTGACTTGATTCTGGATTGTTGTATTTGAGCTTCTAATGTAGGCTGTAAACCTCTTTGAGAGGTTTTTGTTTTCTTAAAAATATAAAGCAGTATAGAAATTAAATTATCCACAAGAAGAAGATCTGTTTGGGTGTTAATGCTGGGAGCTCCTCAATCTTATCCTCAGGTTGTATATATGTGTAAATAAAAACAAAAACATACATCTCAAAGACACCATAATCTCTGCTGACCTTCATTCCAAGGAACCTGGGGTAAGTTTCTGGAGTCTTGCGCTGCTCAGAGATTGTAGTGGCATGTAACAGTATTGACACAACTCATAAACTAAACCTTACCAACAAAGGTCCGTATAGTTAAGGCCATGGTTTTCCCAGTAGTGATGTATAGAAGTGAAAGCTGGACCATAAAGAAGGCTGATCGCTGAAGAATTGATGCTTTTGAATTATGGTGCTGGAGGAGACTCTTGAGAGTCCCATGGACTGCAAGAAAATCAAACCTCTCCATTCTTAAGGCAATTAGCCCTGAGTGCTCACTGGAAGGACAGATCCTGAAGCTGAGGCTCCGATACTTTGGCCACCTCATGAGAAGAGAAGACTCCCTGGAAAAGACCCTGATGTTGGGAAAGATGGAGGGCACAAGAAGAAGAGGACGACAGAGGACAAGATGGTTGGACAGCGTTCTCGAAGCTACAAACATGAGTCTGACCAAACTGCGGGAGGCAGTGGAAGATAGGAGTGCCTGGTGTGCTCTGGTCCATGGGGGCACGAAGAGTCGGACACGACTAAACGACTAAACAACAATAACAAATAAACTAAACCGAAGTGAACTTACCTGTTCTACATTGACTTCTGCACACTTTTAATTTAAATGTTAGCTTTTCCAGCAGTGCAGTATCTCAGACCTTCCTGCACCAGTAGTTCAAATCAGCTCCAGACTTATTTCTCCAAAAACCTTGCAATCCTGGGTTGTGCAGCAGTCAATAAATGTCCAACTAGCTCCCTACTATAAACAATAGCATCATCTTCCATTAAAAAAAAAGATTGAGGAGGGCTAGTTGTAGTGTGAGGGTAAAAGATGATACTTAACCAAAGATCCGATTTCTTGGAAGGCTGTATCCCAGAAGGCTTTAATTGCACTTTCTGGAACAGTACACTAACTGAAACAGAGCCATCCTTCGAAATTTGCACTTTCCTGAATTTTGAAATGCATTTCTCGCACCAAGGAAGGCACACCAAAAAGAAGAAGCAGCAGCAGCCTGCACTGGGATCAAGTGTCCATAAAAATATACCCCTTAGTGAAAATGGAGATGTCAAAATTATTTCTTTGGTGGAAATTAGAATCATAGGATCGAGGGGTTGGAAAAGGTCCCAAGGGCCGTCTAGTCCAAACCCCAAATGGCTGTGCAAAAATTGGTACATTAGGCAAACTGCCTTACAAAGGTGTGTGTATTAGGAGAAATGTGTATCAAAATGCTACCAAATTTCCATGAAGTTTTTTTTTTAATTGCAAACTGATTATGTGGTGCCATGACAATATGCCTTGGACAGGTGGGAGGCTCCACCCACCTCTCACATTTGACCCAGAAGGTTGATCTTCATTTGATATTTGAAGATGACTTAAGAACAACCATACATTTTTTCTACTTCTCTGCCATACCAGGATATATTGTGGAACACACCCACCTACCAGATTTGCATTAATTTGCACTTCTGGAGCCAAAGCCATAAATAAATGTCCAGTATTCAAAGTGGGCAAGGAAATTGGGACTTCCAAGTCCTCCTTGCTTCCATGCAACTGGGGGTTCCATGGTGCAACACTTTTGTTTGCAAGCTCCAGTGGGACAGTGCAGATCAGTGGGGCCATACCTTGGTGGGAGAGCACCAGATCTGCATGCAGGTTCCTTGGCTAGCATTTCCAATTAAAAGGATCCGGTGGTAGGTCAGCTCCTTGGGCCTGACACCCTGGAGAGATGCTGCCCATCAAGACTGGACAACAGTAGCCTAGACAGGCAAAGGGTGTATACTGACACAAAGTATACTGCGTTGCTGCCTTTTGGAGAAGGGGCATAGCTCAGAGAGAGTGCATCTGCTTTGCATGTAGAATGGGGTTTGATCCTCCCTGTCTCCAGTTAGAGATGGGCTCATCCGAAGCCCCAGAGAGCTACTGAATGGCAGTGTAGACAATGCTGAGCTAGATGGACCAACAGTTAGCTAACTTTTCTGTGTTCCTATGCATAAAGGTCAGGCATGGAACTTGGGGAGTGGATTAGCATGCATGGCCCAATCCTTCCTCCACACCCTCTGAGAACCTGTGAACATGAACACGGCCAATAGCTCTCACTGGAAATCGGCATTAAGCACCAGTTAGAACACTGAGTTTCCTCTTCTTCTTCCTTTGCTTGCAGATGTGAATGAATGTGAAACCGGGAACGCAGGCTGCGAATCCCAGTGCTGTAACACAATTGGGAGTTTCTACTGCAAGTGTCCCGAAGGATCCAAGCTTAAAGATGATGGAAAGGCCTGTGAAGGTAATGACAGTCCATTTAACCAATCACTGTATCATTGGAGGCGGTTTGGGCTTCCCTAGATGCCGGTCCCTGTCTGCCTTCTTACTTGCAAACAGTCCAGAAGTTGTACTGCCTGTCAGCTCCCTCCTCTTAAGTATTAGGTTGCACCATTGTATACTCTACATCCAGGTCTTCTATGAGACAACCCTTACGAAATGCTGCATTTTGATGCATTTTTCACCCAAATCGGCTTTGATTCAAATTGAGAAAAGAATGACCGAGCTGTGTTTTAAGCCAGTGATGTGTACTGAGACCTAGTGTAGTCCTTCTTGAGCTCAGCAGGGAGGAGAGAATGGGAACAAAACCAGAATGAGTTGGCTCTGCCTGTCATTGGCTCTGACTCTGTCAGTCACTGGCTTTGGCTCCACATACTGCTAGCCTCCTTGCCTTCCATTCCACCAGTTCCAGTGGTCACTAGCTGTTGCTGGAGGGTTTTATCCCGGTGTGCCCCGTTCAAAGCTCAGTTTCATCTGGGAAGCAATTGAGCTTGGGCCTTCAAAAAGGTTTTCCCCCACCTCTGCTCTAACAATGTTTTGGAAAAGTGTGTTTATGTGTGTTTAATTGCTAAGCCGGATTTAAGTGGATTAGTCTGCGCTGTCTGTTTGAGAGAGGGGTGGTGGTTTCACTTTCCAAAGGCAGAGAGTTTGACTTGAAGGAAGTGAGTTCTATGATTTTGAGTGCCCACAACCAACTTTTCATGCCAAATGCGGCACATGGCTTGGGTTGCAATATTTTACCAAAGAGAAGCAGGCAGATACAAGGCTCCTGGTCTTTATGGTGTGTGATCTGCGGCTTTTAAAACAATAACATAGGTTGCCTTTTTAATTGCTGTTGGCCTTCTTTGTGAATAGATGCAGTCTTCTAAACTATAATCTTGTAAAAACCAGAACACATTTCACCATAGCGGGGCAGATGGCAACCAGGTGTGCTGTGGATCTGCTTAAATCCCATCTGCATTGTATGTCTAAATCAGCATCATACCACTTTAAACAGTCGTGGTCTTCCTTAAAGAATCCCAGTAGCTGTAGTTAGTTGGTTAAGGGTGCTGAGAGCTGTTAGCCAATCCTCTACCAGAGCTTCAATTCCCATCACTCATAACAAACCATATTTCCCAGGATTCTTTGGAGGACGCGGGTCGTGATGTGTTCTAAACCACAGAGCCTAGGGCTTGCCGATCAGAAGGTTGGCAGTTCGAATCCCTGCGACGGGGTGAGCTCCTGTTATTCGGTCCCTGCTCCTGCCAACCAGTTCGAAAGCACATCAAAGTGCAAGTAGATAAATAGGTACCTCTGTGGTGGGAAGGTGAACGGCGTTTCTGGGTGCTCTGGTTTCCGTGTTCTGTTGCACCAGAAGCAGTTTAGTCATGCTGGCCACATGACCTGGAAAGCTGTCTGTGGACAAACATCGGCTTCCTTGGCCTGAAAGTGAGATGAGCACCGCAACCTTTGACTGGATTTAGCCATCCAGGGGTCCTTTACCTTTTTTACCTTTACCCTCTTCTATAGTTTCCCCAATTAATCTGAGACCATGCTTAAATATCTACCTTTGCTCCTCACACTTCATGCCTCTCTGGGTTCTGGGAGACCCAGGGGGAGGAGAGCTTGTTGCAGCAGGAGGGGGGGAGACACTATGACTCTTCACCAGCCTGACTCCTCTCTGCCTCTTGGCCTCCATCCTCCCACTCATCCATTTCAGCGTCTGCCTTTGATTCTGCACTGCTGTCTGCCACAGGCTCTCCCAGCTCACTAAGCCCTATGGCCTCCTCAGCTTCCAACACCACTTTCCCCAGTCTGCTCCCTCTGACCACTCATCGTCATCCTACCACCAGTCCCTGGGCTCTGAGCCTTCTTCTTCTGAGCTTCCCCAGCTGGTTCCTCCTACCATTCCTCTGCATCCAAGCAGTCCATGACCTGATACTGATCCTGTTTGAGTGTCTTTTGCCTGGTTGGAATGTGTCCTTGAATTCTGATAATGCCTCTTCACTTGCCTGGATGGAGGACAGAGAAGGTGTGTGTGTATGTAGAAGCTAGCCATGAATTAAAACTTGTCACTCCACCCACTTTTGCCTCTGGCCACGCCCCCCACTGCCACATGAACCCTGGAAGGAAATGAAACTCCTGAGCTGGAAAAAGATTCCCTATCCCTGAAATAGGATTCCTCCACAGAGAAAACTGTCGTCTGCAAAAAATAAAAAAGGGGGGGCACATTCAGTTCATATTCATAAAAACACACCCACACGCCCCAGATGTGAAATTGTTTCAAGATGTTTTATGGAAAGCGATTCATAAAAATGGAATCAAATAAATAAATACATAAATAAATAAATAAATAAATGGTTCCATACAAGGAGTGTGAGTGCAAATAAACTGAAAGGTATATTAACGGGACACATAAAACATTTAAGTACATTTTTCATACGTATATATTTATAGTCTTTATTGAAAAAAATAAAAAGTACAAAATTACAAGAGTAAGGTAAGACACACACAAAAAAAATCAAGAAATAGTACCCATGTAGAAAACAAAGCAGAGCAATAACAACATCAAAATTATATTGTGTACATTACAAAAAAATAGGGGGGGGGGGACGTTATTTTAGTTAACTAGACCTTAATCTAATATGGTATTTATGAAAATGAATTCCAAATATCGTTAAATTTATCCATGGCAAGTATATGTTTCTTCACAACTTGTTCATGTGCAGCGAGTTTGTACATACAGTAGATCCTCTAACTTTTGGGTTACGAACGCGACAAACCCGGAAGTGTATATTTCTGGGTTTCGCTGCACATGCAGAAGCGGTGCCTCTGACTATGGACTTTTCGGGTTGCAGACAGATCCCCGGAACAAATTTAATTTGTATCCAGAGGGTCCACTGTATCTTCAATGCAATCATTAAAGGGAACAACTTTTTTTTTTAAAGCACCCGTGCAGGATTTAGCAATTCTGCAAACGTCGCTTACAAAATAGAAACATTTGCAACTGACTCAGTTACATAAGGATTGTGTGTTCCTCAACTAGGAAGGCTGTATATACCATTTCTAAAGACTTTCTCTGTTCACTTTTGCCCCTGGTCCCACCAATTTCTGGCATGTGCCCCCGAGGAGGAAATATGGCCCTTGCACTGGAAAGATTCCCTATTCCTAAAATAGCAGATCCCTTCAAATATAGGACTGTCTTGTGTAAAATAGGTCACCTGCTCTTATTACCATTCAAGTCATGTTTCTTACTAGCCCACAGACCTTCAAATTAAAACACACACACACACACACACTCTCCCAGATCTTTGATTTCATGCAAGGAGTGGGACCTCAAATACACAAAAAGGTATATTAGCAGGAAAAGTAAAACCTTTAAATAGATTATTTGTTATTTTTTAAAAGACATTAAAAAAAACCCCAGTGCCCATTAACAAATCTGTAAAGTTGCTCACGACTCTTAATAGTTTGAAACAGAAACTTTTTTTCAGGTGATTCAGTTACATAAAGAATGTGTGATCCATAACACACACCATTTCTAAAGGCTTTCTTGGAAAAGGAAAAATCAAAGCAGAACTAAGTTTGGAAAGTACAGGCTGAAACAACATAGAGAAGGTGGAGCCACAAGGTCAATAGGTTCAAAAATTGGCAGTAGGCCCTGACTAGGTATGGAGCTTGGAGGCTATCCAACAATGGCCCCTGATATTGGCCCTGGCAGCAGGACGCACATTGCCCAATTGCTGGCTGGTGAAAGTCTCTCCATATGGATGGGGAATTTGTAGATCTCTAGATGTTGCTAGACTCCAAGTCCTTTGGGACTCACCCTAGGTGACTCCCACTCTCCCCAGGACACACCCCTTGTTACTTTTGCTTGGCTGGAGTGGGTCCTTGAAATCTGAGAGTGCTTGGATGGAGGATAAAGAGGGATAATTGGGTTTCATTCCATGCTAGTCCTACTCAGGGTAGACCCATCAAAATGAATGGCCAGGACTCACTTAGGCTTATTAATTTCAGGGGGTCTGCTCTGCGTAAAATGTAATTGGCTATGACTCTGTGAATGTGTGTAGAAGCAACCCCACTGGACAAAATCAAAATTAGCACTCGTTGGTCCTCCCATTTTTTGCTTCTGGCTCTGCCCACCACTGATGCATGGCCCCTGAAGGTTGTGTAGAAGAGCACATTGCCTTCAGACTCCAAAAGGTTCTATTCCATTGCATGAGCCAATTCTTCATGGAAGCCCATATTTCACAGGCCCAAGTTTAGGTTGGTGTCTGAACCGAGGCCTGCAAAAACTGGTCTGGTCTGGGGAAACTTCAGCATCTGTCCAGATCACAACTCATCGACCACATCCTGAAAAAGAAACCATGCAAGTGAGTTGTGCCATGACATGGTGAGTCACAGTCTGGAGATGTGTCGGAGGGTTCAACCGTCTGGTTTTGGTGAACTTCACGGCCAATGTGCATTGACTTCACCATAGAAAAATCAATTGGCTCTGAAGCATATTAGACCAGCAAATTTCCTTGTGTCACCTCCTGTTAGGTGACAGAGAGAATCCCCAGAAGGAATGACATTTTCAGGGGTAGACAAACCAGTGTATTTGTGATCCATGTCTTGTTCATTTGCTTTCACCCTTGCATCTAATCTTTCACGTTTCCACATTAACTTGCAGTTTTTCAAGCCATACGAAAATTCCCATATAAGCACCTATTTCCAAACACGGATCAAACCTAGCTCAGTGGTAGAGCATCTGCTTTGCTTGCAGAAGGTCCCAGGTTCAAATCCTGGTATCTCCAGGAAGGGACTGAGATAGAATGCTCCTCCCAGACCCTGGAAAGCTGCTAGTGGTCAGTTTGTAGACAATACTGAGTGGAGTGAACCAACATATTCTTTCAAAATACAAAGCAAGCAAGCAAACTGATGGATATCTATGTTCTGATCCTCATGCTAGTCAAGTACAGATCAGATCAGAGCAAACACTTCAAAGACTGAGTTCTTCATACCTCTCTAGAAACCAGCGTTTGATCAGAGCTACGTCTAGATGGATTTGGTTACAGGGATAAAATGGCACCTTTGCTTATGAATGTTCATTTAAAGCAATCTGGGAGCATGAAATACTCTTGGTGGGCTGGATGTTCAAGAATTTTAGCAATCATTATTTCTTCTTCTTCTTCTTCTTCTTCTTCTTCTTCTTCTTCTTCTTCTTCTTCTTTCCTTGCCATTAGAGTATATTTTATTGGGGGGTGGGGAGATTGAAATATTTCCAGGCTCCTTGCACTATCAATATGTGTGAAACAAACACTGTTGCCCATATCTGAGTCAAGCTAAGCCATTTTTAATTTCCCCAGAATTCCCTGGACAGGGATTAGCCTGTTGAATGATTAAAGGTTTCTCAGCCATCAGGGGGAAATGAACCATCTCTTGCCGACGCTTTGGCGATCCAAACCATGCATCGCTGTTTTGCAATAAAGATTGGCCAGCAGCCTTGGCTAGCATTATATCTGACCCGCGCGTTAGCCTCAGACTGACCTATACCTTTGATCCAAACTTGCGATCACCTCACTCCCCCCCATCCTTCTCCTCAAACAGCTGGGCTTGGAAAGATTAGATGTTCCACGAGGGGATATAGTTCTTTTGATGCTTTCAGTTGTGACTCAGCTGGGGGAAGGGGGCAATAGAAGGTCTTTCATAGCTTGTGAAATCATTTCCATCTCATTAAATGCTTCTATACAGGGAAGAGACATGGAATCTGGTCCATTACAGCAAATGGGGCACTGGCCCACCAGCCTCAGCCTCCACATGCCTGCCTTCCTACTTACAAACAAACCGTTGGCTCTAGCGCCTCCTACTGTCAACCTCCCTGCCTTCCAGCCCCAATGGACACCAGCCACCACTTCCCACAAGACCAGGAAGGCTGCCTAGACCATTTATAAAGACCCCATCTGCCCAGTTTTCCCTCTGGCCCCTGCAACTATTGTGATGTGGTTCCCCAGAAGGTTGACCTGAAGGGGAAAATGGTCCCCCTATCACTGAAATTGAGGATTCCTTCAAATTTTATTTTTTTATTTAGATTGTATGCATCCCTCCCAGAGTGGGATTCTCTACCTGCAGGCTTGCAATCTAAAGCAAAAAAGGGCACACAAGGGGAAAGGGGCAGGGAGAAAAGAGAAGAGGTGGGAATCAAACTTGGCTACCAAACAAAGGACTGTCCTCTGTAAAATTAACCTTCAAATTAACACACACACACACACACACACACACAGAGAGAGAGAGAGAGAGAGAGAGAGAGAGAGAGATTTGATTCCATACATGGAGTGGGACCCGAAATATACACAAGTAAGGGCATATTAACAGGGCAATTAAAACATTTAAATGGATTTTTATTTTCTTTTAAAGAAAAAAACAACAACATTAAAAACAACTGGAGCCCATTAGCAAATCTGTAAAAGTTGCTTACAACTCTTAATAGCTTTAAAAAGTAACTTTTGCAAGTGATTTGGTTACATAAAGGCTGTGTGATCCATAACTGGCATGGTTACTGATACCACTTGTAAAGGCTTTCCTGGAAAGGAAGCAAGCAAAGCAGAAGTCTGGAAAGCATAGACTAGAACGACAAGCAGAAGGCAGAACCACAAGGTCAAGAACTGACTGGGCATGAGCCTTAGAAGATGCCTAACAATGCCCATAGTGTCCAGTCGCTGGTTTCATACCCAAGTGTCCCAGAAAAACCGGGACATCCCGTTTTTCCCTGCGAGAGCACAGCAGCCATTTTGGGCACTGTGATCTCACACAGTTTTGCACCAAGATTTCGTCCTGAAAAAGCACTTTTGGGGGAGCTGCGAACTCACACAGCTCCCCAGAACATGTGCTTTTGGGTCTCATGCTCTTGTGCAAAAGCATAGCCCTGAAGAAAAAAAAGATGCATGACTCAGTTTTGAGACTCAACGTGTTGGAGGGCATGTGGGATGAGGATGCTGTGGATCTCTAGATGTTACTGGGCTCCAAGTTCCATCATTCTAGCTATGGACCATGCTGGCTGCAGCTGATGGAAGTTGGAGTCATTCCAAACCTTTCCCAGCCCTGTCTTGTCCCTGGGCCATTAGCAGATCCTTCCCATCTTCCTTCCTTTTACTTTCACATGTAAGGGCAACATCTGAGTTAGCTAAAGTGGTGCCGCCCACAAGTAGTCGGACTATAACTCCCATCATGCTTGACCCATCAGGATGACTTGGGCAGATGAGAGCTGGGCTTCACATTTTTTGCTCTGCCCATTTCTGAATCTGGGTCCACCCACTGCTGGTATGTGGCCCCTGGAAAGTTTTGCAAAAAGGAATTATTATTATTATTATTATTATTATTATTATTATTATTATTCACTTGCCCTTCAGCCTAAGGTCCCAGAGCAAGTTGCAGCACTAAAATGCAATCGTTAAAACTGTTTCAAGCAATCTACAATCACAAAATAGGGTGGGTCTGAAAACTATACATCTCAAGTGGCAAAAGAGGTGCCAGACACTGTCCAACTTTTTCAGACCCCAAACTACGACGTGTGTCTCTCAGGATGCACTTTCAGGCAAGTCATGTGACCCGCACCTCATTCTTGCCCTGAAAAAATGAACGGTTTTTATGAGGCGAGATTGTGGCATCCAAAATGGCCACCATGATCTTGTATGATAAAACCGGGATGTCCCCCCCCCCCCGGGTTATGACATGAGCACCTTGAACTGGGCCTTGAAATGAACTGGCAACCAGTGTCGCTGTTTCAGAACTGGGGCTATATGAAATTTGAAAGGGACCCTAGTCAGTAATCAAGATGCTGAATTTTGGACTGATGTAGCTTTCAGGCTGAGAAAGGTCCTACTTTAAGGTGCCTGTGCCAAAAACACTGCAATGGATCACCACAACTGTGACAATTCCCCTGCGACCCAACAGGATTATTTAGGAGCAAAGGAAGCTGTCTTGTTGTACTCGGTCAGACTGTTTAGCCAGCAGTGGTTTTTGAGGCTTTCTGACTGGGGTCATTGCTTGCTGATGAAACCTCAGACCTCCTGATGCAAAGCAGTTGTTCTACCACTAGGGGTGCAGGAAGACATTTGATCCAGTTTGCATTTTAATGCAAACATACCTGATTCTCACTTTCTGAAACAATACGCAGACCGAGAAATATCAATCGTTTGAAAGTTGCACCTTTCTGGATTTTGCAACACAATTCTCCAGCCAAGTACCAAGTAATCTTTACAGACATGCATCAGTTAGGAGAAACTGCTTAAAATGATGATGATTATCATTATTATTAACGTGCCCCTCACCAGCAGATTTGTGAGTGGGCTACAACAATTAGTTTAAAACTCAGTATTAAAAACAGTTTAAACATATCACATTCATGGAAATCAGGTGGTATTGACACTAAATTAGGCTGTTTGGTGAAAGTAACCCAAATAAATGCATTATGTTAGGAAACATTGCCTTGCGAAAATGTGTATGCAAAATTGTATGAAATTCATGTGTCTGTTAGGAGAAATTAGTGTTGCTGTGTTGATGAATTTTCATGAAGTGGAGAATGGGAAGCTGAGAAATAAACAAAACAGATAGATTCACTCATCCTTGAGTAATGGTCCCCACATTCTATGCACCAGGAGGCACACAGGGGGAAGAACATAAATTCTCATTCTTCTGCGTTATGCTAAAGCAGGAATCACACTGGACCTTGAATCAAGACTGTCTGGCCTTTTCCAGAAAGCGTGAAGTGAAGGTGTATGACTTATGAAGCTTTAGGACTCTGTGTGGGTGGTGAGGTCATGGGACAGATGGGGGTCTGTGTGTGGAGCTTTCAGACTGTGGATGGGATTCATGGCTTTGTTGGGAATATGTAGGCTGCATGTCTTGGGCTCAAAGATCGCGACTTTGCTCACTCTCGGCACTTTGGCTTGATGGATGGTCTCTGTCAGGCATTCAATGACACTGGATTGCAGGAGACCTCATGTTTGAAGTTCTTCTTAAACAAACAGCTGCATAGTGACAGCCGCAGGGTGCTAGGGAGCATCAGCCAACCCCACTGGGGTGTCCTGTTTGTTTTCCAAATGTTGTACGAAAGAATGCTTTGATCTCAAAAATCTATATGTCCTCCCCCCCTCTCCCTTTCTCTCTCTCTCTCTCTCTCCCCCCCCCCCCAAATAGGTACCATTAATTTAGGATCAGGGTTTATCCACACTTACATCTGAAAACATCTGAAGGCTGCTCTATAAAAGGAAGCTTTTTAAGGTTTAAGGCTTTATTATGTTTTTATATATGCTGGAAGGTGCCCAGAGTGGCTGGGGCAACCCAGTCAGATGGGCAGGGAACAAATAAATCATCGTTGTTGTTGTTGTTGTTGTTGTTGTTGTTGTTGTTGTTGTTGTTGTTTGCCTTTTGCCCCACTCTATCCAAGCAAAGGGCTGCACTTAAAACTTCTTTGTCTGAGTGTTGTGTTTTTTTGCCCTAAACTTTCCCTGTAAAAACCTGCTCTTTAGTGCTCTATCGGAGCAAATGTCAATTCAGGTTTTCTACAGATTGCCATTTGCTCTGATTGAGCTTTAATGTGCGATGTTTCAGAAAATGCATATTGGGGAGTTCCTCATTAAAATACGAACAAAATCGAATCTCTCCCCCATTCCTAAATGCTGAAATCTCAGCTCTGGATGGTTTTTGAGCAGCGTTTAGAGGCATAAGATGTGGTGGTCAAAACTACCTCTCCATGGTGGCTGGGCAGATATTTCTGGAATAAGGCAAGACGAACACCCAGTGTTTTTTTTCCTTTTTTTAAAAAAAAAGTTTAGGGGTACTCTCATTTTGACTCAAGAAAATCACCATTTTATAGTTCAAATTGGAGGGAAAAATACAGTAAATGGACAAAAGTACAAAGATTCACAAAATGTTTAGGGGTATGCATACCCTTGTGACCCCCAGAAAAAAACACTGCAGACATAGCTAAACCCAGAGTTCTCCCAACTTACAAGACGGTCTTTTTCATCCATTGTAGAGATTGCTCGATGGACCGCTCTGTTCAAATTATGGTCTAGAGACAGCAAAGAGCTTAGTGTCCATCTTTCCAATAGCATGTAGTTTTAAGACTGGAATGGACCCAAGAGCTTGTTTGTATTTGACTGTTAAAAAAAAAAAAGACTCAAAGAAGAAATTAAATCTGATTCCCATTAAGGCTGCAAGAACGACAGCTTCGCCGATGTCCGTTTTAATGCTTTCCACCCTTTTGCTCTCTGATCGCTCATCCGAATCTGCTGCCAGGAATCTTTTCCACAGCTCCTGCCCGCTGCTGCTGCTGCTGGGTGTCTGCTTCCAGGGAGTGTAGACAGATCCCGGGTGAGAGCCAGGCAGTCTTGGCTGCGCGGCAGTGATCTTTAGTCACAAGCTCAGAAAGGCTTCCAGTTTTCTGTTTTCAAATCATTGGGGAATTTCTCAGAAGTCTTTGTTCCCCGTTCTCCCGTGAACTGGGACTTGGCCGGCTTCCCCACTTAAGGTCATTCTTGCCAACTCGAGAGTGTTTGAATGGATGAAGGGAGGCCAGGCTGCAACCCTAGGTAAGGGCAAGGGGCCATCGCTTAGTGGTAGAGCTCATGCTTTTCAGGCACAAGGCTCCGAGCTCACCGCCCAGCCTCTCTGGTTAAAGTGAGGTTGGGGAACCACATGTGGCCCTCTGCGTCCCCCTATCAGGCTCTCAGGACTCTTCTCACTCCACACCCCTCCTCTCCAGGCCACACCCCTTGCCAGGTCTGCTTTGCATCCTCCATTTTGCCCAGCTGGAATCATAGAATTGTAAACTTGGAAGCTGCCCCAAGGGCCATTAGTCTAACCCCCTGCAAGGCAGGGACCACAGCTGAACCATCCCTGACCAATGGTCACACAATCTACACCACCCTGGGCAGCTCCCAGCAGAATAGTAAAACATCAAACTTCCCTAAACAGGGCTACCTTCAGATGTCTTCTAAAAGCCAGATGGTTGTTTATTTCCTTGACAGCCGAAGGGAGGGTGTTCCACAGGGAGGGCGCCACCACCAAGAAGGCCCTGTGCCTGGTTAATGGCTTAGGCCCCAAATATCTGAGAGTCCACCTCCGACCCTCCTCCCTAGCTTCCCTCCTTCACTTCCTAGTTCACCCCAAACATAGTTTTCTGTGATGGCCAAAGTGGGAACTATGCTTTGTTCCCTGTTTGCAAACCCGCAATATGAAGCCAGCATTTGCGCTGGGGTTAAATAACCATCATTTGCCAGTTGGGATCCCATGGCACATAATGGTTAGTGAAAATGAGGAAGTGGAGGGGAAAATGTGCGAACACAAAGGAAGAAGGAATTGTGTGAGGTTGCAAGGGGTGGGCTGGGGGAGTCTCACTGCTTGACTTGTCATTATGTCTGATCTAAGCCAAAACTTTCAAAATGCAATGTGTGTATATAAATACACATTTATTCATTACCCTTTACAACAGCAGTGATAAGTGATGAAACATCAGCTTGGCAATGCTAAATTAATTAACATCTGCAGCAGGAAAGGGAGGCACTGTCTCCTGTTTAGATCCAAACTGAATCTGCTTTCAGTTGTCAACTTCTGATTCCTGGAATTATTTATACACACACACACACACACACACACACACACATATGAAAACATCTCAAAGCAATTAGCAAAAACACATCAGCAATAAACGCAATTCAAATTCAATACAGATACTGCTTGGGATAAAAATCTCTACTGGAGAACCTTGTTGAAAAAGGAACCGTAGAATGGTAGGAAATGTAGAGTTGGGTAAAGGTACAGGGACCCCTGACCGTTAGGTCCAGTCGCGGGCGACTCTGGGGTTGCGGTGCTCATCTCGCTTTATTGGCCAAGGGAGCCGGCGTATAGCTTCCAGGTCTTGTGGTCAGCATGACTAAGCCACTTCTGGCGAACCAGAGCAGTGCACGGAAACGCCATTTACCTTCCCGTTGGAGTGGTACCTATTTATCTACTTGCACTTTGATGTGCTTTTGAACTGCTAGGTTGGCAGGAGCTGGGACCGAGCAATGGGAGCTCACCCTGTCACAGGGATTCGAACCGCCAACCTTCTGATCAGCAAGTCCTAGGCTCTGTGGTTTAGACCACAGCACCACCCACGTCCCTTGTAGAGTTGGGAGGGACCCCCCCCCAAAGGCCATCTAGTCAGAGCCGGAATCAAAAGCTAAAGGCTCCCTGACTGATGGCCATCCAACCTGCTTAAAAACCTCCATTGAAGGAAAGTCCACCATTTTTAATGGTGCCTACAATACAATAGAGATGCTGCCTGTCTGGTACAGTTCCTGCATTGCATGGAATGGACCTCCAGATAACATGATATTTTCAGGAAGAGCTTAGTAGTAGGTTGGGTGTATTAGGGGTCTTCTGGACCCAAGATGTATAGAGCTTTGTATCCCTGTACCAGCACATTGAACTTAGTCTGGTACTGGTGTTTAAATTCATTAACATAAAGCTGACCTACATATATAGATATAAATGCAATGTGCACATTTTAAATTCAGAAAGTATAGCTTGACAGCCCAACCAGCTGCAGTCCTAACCCTACTTACCTAGGAATTCAATACAACTTACTTCTGAGTAGACATGGTTGGCATTGTGTTGTAGTTCCAATAACGTACCACATAGGATGTTCCAAACTCTGTCTCTCTCTTCTGTTTTTAAGCCAGTAGTTCTCAAACTTTCTTCTCTGGGCCACACTTTCAGAACAAAAATTTGCACGGGCCACACCACATTTGCTATTGATAATAAATATATCAGAAAACAAAAAGAAGCAATTCATAGTAGTGCTTGATTTAAAACACAGAACACAACCACTTTGTAATATGATCACGGGACATCCAGAAAGTATAAAAGAATGCAGCTACATAGAACAGGAATCATTTCTCAAAATAGAATTACAAACAAGCATCTTACATATGTACCTTAAGTATGCACACCAACTCAATGAGAGGTGTGAGCTTGCTTTTGCCAGTTAATCTCACTTACATTAGGCCTAATTTGAGACAAACGAACTCTCATCTGCTCATCAACACAAAGAAGCCTTTCCCCTTTCTCATCGTCTGTATTTTGTCAGAGTTGAAAATCTCTGTTCACAACAATGTGTCCCTGTTCACAACTCTGTTCAAACAGTGATTCTGGATCACAGCTAGGATTGTCCTCAGCAGAGGCACCAGCTTGCGAGATCAATGGGGGTGGGCAACATCCTGATGCCCCAAGCATGACGTCAGGACGTTGGGAGGAGCCATGGATGGAGCCGAACACAGCGGCCGCATGTCTCAATAGCCAGTGGCTCCTACTCCAGCTCCTCCTGGTGGCACCACTGGCTGCTTCGACCCTTCTCCGTGGTGCAGAGCATTCCCTGTAATGCTCTTGCTCTTATTTTGAAAAGATATCTAGGCATATTCTGCAATTATTATTATTATTATACTACATTGTGCTATACTATGCTTAAATGTTTAAGTGATTCCTTGATTATCCATGAATCTTCCTGCCACACCCTTCGAGAACCACTTGCCCATAAAAATGAGGCCATTGTCCTCCTGACCCCAAACTGAAACCTCAGGTTTTAACTGCAGTTCAGGAAAGAGGGAGAGAAAATGTTTCATGCTTGGGAAGACACATGGATTCTGTTTATTCAATTATCAGCTAATATCTTCCTCTTGAATGTTTTGAAGGGAAGGTGGTGGGGAGGATTGGAGATCTTTCTGGGAGCCATTGTGTAGCACATAGCTTGCCAGTGTATGAAATATGTATGAAATTTCCTGTCCTCTTTGTTTATCTGAAACCTCCAAAGCCTTTAGCATGGCACTATTAGAGGAGAGCCAATTTGCTAATCTCTAGAATCAAGCTCTTACTGCCAAACAGACTGGAACAGCTTCTTCCTCTTAGCATAGACACTAAACACACCTCAAGGCCACCAATTTCCTCGGTTAGACGATGGGTGGTTTTTCTTTCAAGAAACGGCGAGCAATTCCATTTGTTGATTTTCCTAATAGGTAGGCTCCCTCCCCCCCCCCACTTTTTCCTTTGAGAATTCTCTGAAAGAAGGGCCAGGTCACCAAATCTAGCTTCTTACATCCTGAGATTTTGCTGGCATTGAGTGAAGATTGCGTCGGGCTTGGTCAGGAGAGGCAGTTGCTGCAAGATTTGGCCTAAAGCAAAATTTCAAAGCAAATGTTGATGTTCCTGTGTGGCTGAAACCTCAGAGGGATTTCAGAGGAAGCCAAAAATAAGATTTTTGGGGAAAAGTTATGAAAAGGTTCACTATTAAGAGGTGAGAGAACTGCCACGTGCTTGAGCAATAACCTAATTAATTTTGGGAAGGGGTGTAGCACTGTGGTAAGCCATGCGGATATTACCAGTCAATCCCTGGCATCTCAAGGTGGAGCTGAGAAACAGCCCCATCTGGAACCCTGGGTAGCATCTGCCAGTCAGTGTAGGCCAGGGGTTGCTGATCTTTTTGGAGCAGCAGGCATGTTTTGAATTTTGTGAAAGCGCTCAGCGACATGGTATCACAAAATGGCAGCAGTGGAGGCCGAGCCCGACACAAAAATTAGAGAGAGCATTCATTGCTGCATCAGCTGCATCCTGGGCAACATCAGGCTTACCAGGGCTTTGCCCTGATTTGTCCTGCTGGTCCTGATTGGGGAGATTGCACAATATATTGATTTTTCATATGCAATGATGCTGTTACTGTTTAAAACCAACAGGAAAACTTCTCCAGTACCAGGAAAAATGTGTAAGGAGCCCATAGCATGCTCTCTCTCACAAACTGCCTATGTTCACCTCTCTCTGTTGTTGTTGTTTAGTCGTTTAGTCGTGTCCGACTCTTCGTGACCCCATGGACCAGAGCACTCCAGGCACTCCTTTCTTCCACTACCTCCTGCAGTTTGGTCAAACTCATGCTGGTAGCTTCGAGAACACTGTCCAACCATCTCGTCCTCTGTCGTCCCCTTCTCCTTGTGCCCTCCATCTTTCCCAACATCAGGGTCTTTTCCAGGGAGTCTTCTCTTCTCATGAGGTGGGCAAAGTATTGGAGCCTCAGCTTCAGGATCTGTCCTTCCAGAGAGCACTCAGGGCTGATTTCCTTAAGAATGGAGAGGTTTGATCTTCTTGCGGTCCATGGGACTCTCAGGAATCTCCTCCAGCACCATAATTCAAAAGCATCAATTCTTCGGCAATCAGCCTTCTTTATGGTCCAGCTCTCACTTCCATACATCACTACTGGGAAAACCATAGCTTTTACTATATGGGCCTTTGTTGGCAAGGTGATGTCTCTACTTTTTAAGATGCTGTCTCTCACTTGCACACAAATATATACACACACTGCATGCACCCACTCATCTCTCTCTCTGCCCACGCGCATCTCAGACCACACATATGGCCACATATTCATAATTTCTGTCTCTCACACACACCTCCCCTGCAGACCACACATCTGCCCCCCACATCCACACCACATGTGCATCTCTCCTCGAGTGCGTTCCTTCCTCTCTAGCATGCCTGGGCATCCACAGGAATTTTTCCAGGGAGGGAGGCAGTTTCCCCAGGGGAGCAAAGGAAGACACTGAAAGGGTGGAGCAGGCTCATTTTGCACAAAAAAGAAAAATGAAGGCGTGGTGGTGGTGGAGGGGAGGAAATGTGTCCGTATGTTTTGCCTTGTATTTCAGGTTCTAAAAATGCTTGAAACTTTTTGTTTTTGAGAAAGCTGGGCATCTGGGAATTATGGTTCATCTTAGTTGGGGAACCAAACAAGTCCTATGGGAAGACAGTTTGGCAACCCTTGGCTTAGATTTTCTTGGATAATGGACAGGGGAGGGGGAGGAAGTAATTACAGTGGTACCTTGGGTTAAGAACTTAATTCGTTCTGGAGGTCCGTTCTTAACCTGAAACTGTTCTTAACCTGAAGACCACTTTAGGTAATGGGGCCTCCTGCTGCTGCTGCACTGCCACTGCACAATTTCTGTTCTCATCCTGAAGCAAAGTTCTTAACCTGAGGTACTATTTCTGGGTTAGCGGAGTCTGTAACCTGAAGCATCTGTAACCCGAGGTACCACCATAATTCATTAAGTAGCAATGTTCTGGTGATTGACTGCAATATAAGGACAGAAGATCTGCTTAGGTTTCAAAGGTTTTTCTCCTTTCCTTTACCTCCTATCCACTAAGCACAGCCTGACTCTTCTTCATACCTGGTCAGATGCCACTTCCCACCTGTCCTAGATTCAACCAGGCTCTGGCCACCATCTTTTCTTTGCTAGGCTCTGCCCTCTGAATCTCAGAATCTGAGCTTCACGGAACCCATTGTGTGGACATGCCACCAATGGAGAGGGGCTTCAGGGTGCACAGGAAAAAGGCATCAGCGATACACAGAGTGATTGTGTGCACCAGCTTCTAAGACCTATTTTGCATGCATCTTTATGTTTAGGTGTACACTCAAGGCTTTTTCACGTGCTCTCAGAAACACAACTTGTGGGTGCAACAAGTCCCACATGTTTGCAAACACAGGAATCCAAGAAAGTATAGTTGCCAGAAATCAGAAGAGAAAAATTACCAGTCTGGCCTGATCCTGCTGTGCCTTTTGAACAAAGTTATTCTGTATTTGAGTGAAGTGTTTCAGGGTGCAGAATGAAGCATAATTGTCTGCTAACTGCTACATCTAGAGCCACTGCTAAAGGTATTGCTGGAGGTTCCATTTCAAAAATGGGCAGCCCTATCAGGGAGCCAGAATTCTCCTGTGTGTTCACTTGTGGGCCATCCAAGGTGCAGAACTTGTTCTTGGGAGGAAGCTAGAACAGCCCCTGCATATGTCCCTAGAGTCTTCCTTGCCAGCCAAATGCCTGCAGATTGGAAGAAGAATACAAAAGCAAAAGGGTGTGATCTTCTGCAAGTTGGATCACTTCTCTGTGGTTGGCTTCAACTATTCAGGGACATGTGTCTCAATCACTTGTTGATAGATTTATCGAGGAAAATTAGGTCTGCTAACAAGTTGGAGATGGATGGGCTTAAAGAATGAGGAACACCGTCCCACCCAAGCAATCAGAGGAATGGGGATGGGAGACATACCTAACAAGCAGAAGAATCAGTTATCCTCTCTGAATAGCACACCTTTGCTATACTGGCTCTGATCAAGAAATGGTTGAAGCCCAATTGCTCCAAAGGTTCACAGTACCATTAAAAGTGAAGAGTTGTGTCATTAATCCAGGAAACTGCTTTATATTGAGTCAGACTCAAGCTCAGTGACATCTGTACTAACTTCCAGGGTTTCAGACTGAGAGTATTCCCAGCTCTGCTCGGGGATTCCAGGGATTGGACTTGAAGCATTCTACGTGCAAAGCAGATGCTCTATCATTGAGCCACTTTGCCTCTTTGCGTTCTGCAGCCCCTATCTCACTACTCTGGGAGAGGCAAACCACTCATTGCTCAGATCTCGAAGAACTGCCTTGTCAGAGTTTTCCTGATGTTTTAAGAGCATCAGCAAGACAGAAACTTGAAAAGGACACCTACGCACACGGAATCCCTGACTCCAGTTTCTTTCATTCTTCCTTCTACAAGGCTTTCTCAAATACAACAATGAAAGGTGCTTTCCTGCTTGTCAGCCGTTCCTTCCCAGAAGCCTGAAAAAGGGGACACCCATGTGGCGATATTGTTGCTGTAGGCCTCTGAACTTCCTATAGGAAAGTTACTTCCGGCTGAGATGTAATGCGACAGTTCTGACTAGGGATGAATGAATCTTACCATTTTCAGTTTCACTTTTCCTCAATCTTAAATTCAGTTCTCTACATTTCTACAGCGAAAATCCCCATGAGAATGCGTCATCATCTTAGTGCAATTTTCTCTTAAAATATATATTTTCATATGCAGTTTTGAAGGATGTACATTTTTGCAAGCATGTTCCTCTAATAGCTGCATTCTCTCCCCACCCCCCATGCAAGCTTTCCTCCAGTATACACATTTTTGTACGTTTGTTTAGTTGGAGAGCTCCAATGCAAAATTCAGAGTGAGACTTGCTCCAAGAATATTTGCATCGGGTTGCAGTGTGGAATCTCTGTCATTTTTAAAATTAATAATACCACATGCCCATGGGTCTCACTGAAATATACAACAGAAGTGCTCTTTCTTTTTTTGTTCTCACAAAAATCTCACCATCATTTAGTATTTACATCGTACGTATAATATTGTGTTTTACAATACTTACAGCAGTGAATCATCAACAGGGCACTGCCTGCAGGTTTACAATCTGATTTTTAATCTAATCTATCCACATCTACTTTGAGATGGAATTGCAAAATGAAATTCCTCCAAGGAGTTTGTGATGTGTCTTATATAAACATGCTGAAGTAATGTCACTTATTGGCAGAAGGGAAAGGGAAGAATCCAAGGCTGGTAGCTATCTGTGCCTTACTCAGAGTAGGCCCACTGAAATCAATGGGCCTAAGCACAATGGGCATTTCTTGAGGAGGACTGAAGCTGGATACAACCCCAAGGGATCAAAACAACAAAACTTAATAGATTTGTGCAAGCAGGCTGGGCAGCTTTCCCAAACCACCCACCCGAAACCCAGTGATCCTGGAAACAGTTTTACTTTACAACAAGTGAAATTTCTAGCTCTGTTTTCATAGCATGCTATGTGAGTCACGCTTCTAGCTAGCTGAAGTGGGTTTGTAATTTGTACCTTTTTAGAAATGATTTTTTTTTTAAAAAAAAAGAATGAAAGAAGGGGAAATGGAAGAGGAAAACTCGAGGAGACAGAAGGGGGACTTCCAGCTCAGGGGGTCAGATGTGGCCCTCCAGGCTGATCTGTCTGGCCCTTGGAACTATCCCCAGGCCACCCGCTGCCTCGGGCCACACCCTTCACTGACCACTTTGCACCTACAGTGCTATGAATTCAATGTGCCATTGAATTCCGACAATGCCTCTTGTTTGCCTGGACAGATGGTGGAGGGAGTTGGCAAATGTGTGTGAAAACGAGCCCTTTGTACGGAGGTGAAATTTGTATCCATTGCTCCACTCACTCTATATCTCTATATATTTAGGGCCCACCTTGCTGAGATAGCTCAGTTGGTAGAGCATGAGACTCTTAATCTCAGGGATGTGGCTTTGAGCCCCATGTTGGGCAGAGGATAACTGAATTATAGGGAGTTGGGCCAGATGACCCTCGGGGTCCCTTCCAACTCTGTAGCTCTATGATTCCCCTTGTTTCTTCATTGGGGAAGGCAGTTAAACTGCCTCCCAATGGGTTTATATTTAGGGTGTACACACACACATATCCACACACACACACACACACACACACACAGCTCAGAGCATGGTGCTGAAAACACCAAGGTCGCAGATTCGATTCCTGTATGGGACAGCTGCATATTCCTGCATTGCAGAGTATTGGACTAGATGATTGTGATGGCCTGGGATTCGGACTCAGATGCTGAACCTGAGGGATCCCAACCTGCACAGGATTCCCCGCCCCCAGAATCAGCTGAGATGGGGCTGGGGCATGAGCCTGAAGGGTCCTCACCTGTGCTGGATCCTCAGGTGCAGGCACCAGCTGAGTCTGATCTGGCTCCTGAGGTGATGGAGGACCCATTGCCTGCAGGTGCTCCACTCCCAGCCCCGTCAGAGGAAGCTGAGGTTGCCTCTGGGTCCGGTAATCCTCCAGCCTCTTCTGGGCTGCAGAGGCTCAGGGCAGAGAGGTGGAGGGAACTAAGTTCCCGCAGGAGGAATGCTCGCCTCCAGGCCAGGAGAGGCAAGTCACCAGAGGATCAGGGCCACCCTATGCCTTGGGGCAGATAAAAGCCGGCCAGCCCCAGTCCCAAGTTGTGGGAGCAACATTGTTGGTTGATAGTTCCTGCCTCCCTGTCTGATCTCCTGACCTGCCCTGGCTCCCTGCTTACAAGCCTGTTCCTGACTTCACCCGACTCCCTGCTCTGCACCTAGCTTCCGCTACTACGGACTGCCTCCATGTTGCACCATTGACCACGGACCGGACTTGGACCTCGCCTCTTGGGTAACTCATGGGACCAGCACAATTATCCTCATGGTCCCTTCCAACTCATATAGTCTATGATATATATGGGGGTGTGTGCTAGGAAATCTGCCCAAGTTCCTGCTGTCTGATCAAACGTAGAAACTTGCCCATGGGAAAAGTTCCCAATGCCCCCACTGAATTCGAGAATTCGGTTCCTACCTCCTGAGCCAGAGAGCTAATTTTCAGCTCTGAACAAATCTTGTCAAACTTTTCTCTCTTAATTTATAAAGATTTTTTTTTGGCGATTATCATTCACACACCGGGGGACCTTGAAAGAACATATTAACACATCAGGACAGGTTTGTGGGCAGGGATAACCCCGGTGAAATTCCTTTAGCCTTACAAGCTCGGTCCACATGGATGTCAGCAGGCTCCGAAAGAGGTGATGAATAGCCTGGCAACCAAATCGAGGCGAAGATATAATGGTTCCTTGGGAATCATACAAAGAGGTTGCCAAATCTAAACCAACTCCTTCCAGAGCTTTGTCAGCTAAATGAAATCAGGTGACAAGCAAGCATACAGTTGGGCCAATGTCAATAACCTTGCGCCGATAATGTTCCACTTAATTCCAGAAAGTGCTCCATTCTACTGTGAGCCTCCTTTCCAGAAAATGAAATTTCATCCAGTTGGTTAGATCTTCAGATGTTCTTTGAAGCTATAGGGAGAACCTTCCAGCATCAGCCTGACAACTGAAGGGTGATCAAGGGCTTGGAGCAGCTCTCATTTCAGAGAAGTGGTGCTTTTTTGTTTTGTTTTTCTTAAAGGCAAGCAAGGTAGAATCTTGATAGAGGTAGGAAGGTGATGCATGTTCTCTTCTAATATTAGAATTTGGGGACATCAATGGAGCCAAATGCTGCAGCATCCAGGACAGGCAAAATAGAGCAGTTCTTCACCCCACAGCATAGCTGAACTACAGAACTCACTCCCACAAGATGGCAGCAATGGCCACCAACTTGGATGGCTTTAAAAGAGGGCTGGACAAATTCACGGATGATTAAGCTATTAATGGCTATGTTTTATCTCCACTGTTGAGGGCAGGATGGCTGTGAATATCCTTTGCTAGGAGTCACAAGCGAGGAGAGTGCTGTTGCACTCAGGTCTTGGTTTGAGTTTCCCATTGGGGCCAAAAACAAGATGCTGGACTAGATGAGCATTTGGTCTGATCCAGCAAGGGCTCTTAGGTTCTTATTAATCATACTCTCCTCGGAGGGCTTTTTAAAGAGGATTAGAAAAACTCTTGGAGGATGAGGCTATCCATAGCTGCCAGCCATGGTGGTTATGTTCAATCTCCACAGTCGGAGGCTGTATGCCTCTGAACACCAGTTTTTGGGAATCTCATGTGGGGCGAGTGCTGTTGTGTACATGTCCTGCTGGCACATTTCCTATAGACACGTGGGGTGGTAGTCAACCAAATAGTAGCACTAGTCCAAAGATTACTGCCTGTGCAATGGGATTTCCCCCATCTCCTCCCCCTGTATATTCCCCAAGCCACCCCCGTATCTGCTCTTGAGGGTTAGGGAAAACCCCAGAACAGATTTAAGGGGTGCACAGAGGGAGAAGAAGAGGCAGACATTCCAATGCACACAGAGAACTCCTTTTGCCGATGTAACGTATTCCTCACAGCTGCGTCGAGTACAGCCCATTGTTGGCCACTGTGAAAACAGGTTGCTGGGTGAGGTGGGCCTCTGGCCTGATCCATCAGGACTCTTCTTGTGTTTTTCACACAAGGGCTGGGTGGGTGAGTGTTTTGGTCCATCTGCTACAGAAAATGGCCCGTAGAGGCAGTGAAACACCTTCCACTCACTGTGATCTGTACTCCTGGGTGCCTGCTTTCTTCTTCTGCTTACTAACTGGTTTTCTTCTGCAAAATATCCATTATGGAAGCAGCAAACTTCCCTGCCATTAGTCTTAAGTTTACAGTGTGTTTCTTTCTCCCCCTCATTCCAGTTTCTCTTTTCCAGTGGTGAATTTTCACTGCTGTTTTGGGCCATCTATACCATCTGCTCTGTTCCCCCGGCTATTTCATAGACCCATCTCCCCACCCCAGCAACAGTCCGAGGTATTATTTGTTGGACCTTCATTGGGAAGTTACACAGCTAGGGTCAATTTCAGTTTCTGAAACCTGTCAATTTCAGCTTATCATTTTTCCAGTCTGAATTCCAGAGGAAAGCAATGTTGGTGAGAGAGAGAAGTGGAGCAGGGTGCTTGTATTAAGTTGCAGGTGTGAATGGGAACACAGGAAGCTTCCATACCATTGGTCCAACTTGCTCAGTATTGTCTGCCATGATTGGTGGGGGCTCTTCAGAGTCTTGGGCAGGGGTCTTTCTGAGTCCCTTTACCTGGAATTGCAGGGAACTGACTTTGGGACCTTCTTTATTATTACTTTATTTATGATTTTCAATTTTACACATTTCAATAATTCTATAATCATTTTAACATTTCCAAACTTGACTTCCTTACCGCTCTTTCTGTGGTTCCTTAAATTTATTTTTAACATTTTCTGCCTATCCAGATTAACCTAATTTGCTCATTTATTCATCTAGTTTAAAGATACACTCTTATAAAACGGCAGGTTATTGCAATAATCCTCTCTGTATACAGTTTATTTGTAAATCTTCAGTAAACAATTTCCATTCTTTTATTTTTAAAAGTTTATCTTGATTTCTTATTTTTTCCAGTCAGTTTTGCCATTTCTGCATATTCCATAATTTTTTTGTACCCATTCTTCTTTTGCTGGGACTTCTTCTTTCCATTTTTGGGCAAGTAACATTCTTGCTGCTGTAGTCACATAGATGAATAAATTTCTATACAGTTTGGGTAGTTCTGTCCCTATAATTCCCAAAAGGACCTTGGGACCTTCTGCATTCAGAGCATATCCTCCAACCACTGAGCTATGTCCCCTTTCCCAAAACAAGTGAACTCAGATTCAACACTAGCAAGAAAACCATCACATCCCCTTGTATCATATCAGGCACAAGGATTCCCAGTAAAGTCTATTTGTGCTTCCAGCCGGGAGACAGTGGAAGGAAGAAGGTATGATGAGCTTGTCAAACTGCCCATGGAGAAAAAAAACTGTCTGCTGACTGTACAACTTGCTCCTTTTTTTCTGAAACAGTTCTGTGTCTTCTAGGAAATCACTTTGGCTGGGGGAAATATTGTTATGAATCAGAAGCAGCCTCAATGCGGCAGTCAGTTAGCTTTGCAATTCAGAAGGCAGAGGCCATGGGTGCTTAAGAATTTGGTTCTCATTTGATTCAGCCTTGCTAAAAATGACTCGAGGGTGGGTTTATTTCTTGAGCATAAAAGTGTTCTCTGGCTCCTGGCACAGGCCAGCCCAGTGTACCATTTCAAAATGGTATTCATTGCGCTCCAAAACCGCACGTTTTAATTTGGAATTTTTCCGCAGCCAAATCGATACCGCGGAAATGTCTGTGATTCTGAAAGAGAAGCTTTCCTTTCCTCGGCGGCACAATGCGACAAAGCATTCCAGAAAAGCAATTTATGCTTTTATGAGCGTTGCTGCTGAAAAGGAAAAAAGGGGGGAAATTGTTGGGCACACAGAGTACCCCTCAGCTGCCTGTGCCCCCCAAAACACCGACGGGGGGGGCTGACTCCAGGTTTGAGGGGGCACTTGCCAGGGTCCCCCACTCCCATTTACAAGGCCCTTTAGCCCTTACCTTGGTTGTGATAGGCCTGCCTATTCTTTTGCTATGGGTGTCAACACTGAAAATGCTGTTTAAATTAGGATTGTGTACAGGTCCCCTGATTGGATTTGGGGCTTCATCCAGAGTTCTGGAGCAATCTCAATCCAACCTGAACTAGGTGCACAGTATTTAATTTGGGTTTTTAACCCTGATTAAACATGGTGGAAGGGGAGAAGAACATGCACACAGGCTGCCTGGATGTCTCCATCTCCTTCTCCTCCCCTCCTTCTCACTGCCAACCCCCCTCCCCCTTTTGAGCACCCTGGATTGTTCCAGGTAGGTCTGAACAGAGGCTGCCTCAATCCAATCCTGCTGAATCCCAAGTCAACCCAGGATCTAGCCCAGATCTGGTGCAAAACCCTAATTTTAATTCTCTCACAATACACCTGGACTCAGGCACTACCTGTTGTGACAGGGCTAACCTGTCCATTTCGGATTTTCTTGCTCAGTTCTCCACATTTCCACATCAGTTTACAATCTTCTTTTTTTTAAAGTCCCCATGAAAATTAATCAGCAATGAGGTGTGGATTCCTTCTAATAGCGCACATTTTTCTATGCAATGCAACCTAATGTACAGATTTTTATTTTTTATTTTTTTTGCAATACAGTTTTCCCCAATGTAATGCATTTTTCTTTTCTTTTTGGCATGTCATTTTCACTAATACATGCTGCATCAGGCCAAAGGCCCACCTGGTCCAGCACTCTGTTCTCACAGTGGCACTTCAGAGGGCTGGACTAGATGGTGCTTGGGTGTCCCTTCCAATTCTTCAGTTCTATGATTCTATGAAATACATGTGAAGGGGAAGCCTGCAAGCGGAACCGGAGTGCAAGAGCGACTCTCTCTCTTTACATATTTAAATGTGCACTTGCACGTGTGTGTGTGTTTTAAATGCCCTCATTGTGGAAATGGGCCGGACTGGAACACTGAATGAAAATGAGTTGCAGGGAAATAAACTGACCGTACCATAGGCATCCTTTTCCTGCCACACAGGAATGGTTTGTCTCTAGCTTGCTGTGTGAATAAAAGCATTGATGCTTTTGTAAAAGCCTTCAGATGCTCAGGTAACAACTTCCACAGGGAAGGCCTGCCCACCCATGAATGGACTTCAAGGAGTCAATGAGGCTAAACCTCTCCTCTTCATAGAGAACTGAGCCCAGCTAAGGGGGACGGAGCTTTGCCTTGATCTTTATCCATGCTTCCTGCTTCCCCATTCCTTTATCCCATCGTCTCCATCACCAGCACTGAAAAGACTGGGAAAACCATCGCCCCCGCCATCATAACAGAGCAATTTGCCCGATAATCTTGTCTTTCAACAGGTTGTATTAATAAAAAAAAACCAAGGAAGGTTTGCTTGTGTATCTGCCGCTTGGGCATGTGGGTGGGTTTCGATTTCTTCAGCCGCCAAAGAGAGCTTCTGTGACTGATTAATGGGCAGTGGCGGGGGCGGGGGGGGGAGGGAGAGGGAGAGTATATGTCTCAGCGGAGTAACATTTGCATTTAATTGTTCTCGCAAGAACACACAAGAAAGTGCAGCGAGGATACTTGCTGGGTTCCCAGCTCTGGCTCAAGCTCCCGAGGAAAGAATTCATGGTGAAAAAAGAATGAAAATAAAAAATGCCTAAGGAAATCTGGCTCCATCCAAAGAGATTGCTGCGTTGGGGGGCAGGAGCCTATGGGGCAGGGAGAGGGATGTTTTAAGATTCTTAGCAAGGTTTAAGGGCCTTCTCATATGAATAAGCAGTGTCTTGATTTAAAATATCCTGACCATTGCAATGTCATTAAGAAAGCTCAAGGAGCCAGCTGATTCCTTATCCCTGCTTTTAAGTTTTTAAATTTTTAACCGAACCAAGAATGTGCAATTTTTTCTACCCTGAGGGCCACATTTCATTCCGGGCTACCTTCTGGGGACCACGGTCGAGTGGTGGGCAGGGCCAAAGGAAAAGGCGGGTGGAGCGATGAATGCAAATAATCTTTGCATGAGATGCAAACCCATGTGCGGAGGGCAGTTGTTTTATAGCCTGCATTTATAACAGGGACAGGGAAACTTTTCTGTCCTGAGGACCACATTATTTCATTGGCAAGCTATTAGGGGCTGCATGTTGGTGGTGGGTGGGGACAGGGGCCAAAGTGGGTGGGGCAGAAGTCATGCTTCTTATCTTTGTACAGGGCCAATGAGATGCGTGGCCTAGGGAGGGTTGCATTGGCCTGGGCAGTCTCAACAACCTGTTAGAGAGAGGTATAGTCATGGCTTGGTAAAGGTAAAGGGACCCCTGACCATTAGGTCCAGTCATGACTGACTCTAGGGTTGTGGCGCCCATCTCGCTTTATTGGCCGAGGGAGCCAGCGTACAGCTTCCCGGTCATGTGGCCAGCATGACTAAGCTGCATCTGGCGAACCAGAGCAGCGCACGGAAACGCCGTTTACCTTCCCGCTGGAGTGGTACTTATTTATCTACTTGCACTTTGACATGCTTTCAAACTGCTAGGTTGGCAGGAGCAGGGACTGAGCAATGGGAGCTCACCCCGTCGCGGGGATTCGAACCGCCGAGCTTCCGATCGTCAAGTCCTAGGCTCTGTGGTTTAACCCACAGTGCCATAGTCATGGCTTGAGACTAGGTTAAATATTGTCTCCAGTTGTTATGGACTGAAACTAAGTTGCCACCTTTTGGCTTGTCCTTGCATCTCCCTCCTTTTTCCTACGCAGTCTTTATTTACTTACTTAATAAGTATGAAATTATTTCAGAAAATTCATGCACAGCTTAATGGTTAAAAAAAAGAAAGTAGTTTACAAAGAGAGGAAAACAATAAAATTACCAGTAAGAGCAGTAAAGACAACTCTTTTGAAACATTCAGATGATAAAATCAGCAATAAACTAAAAACAGATCAAGCATTCTGCATGTCTGGGTCGGCTTGTCTAAACAAAAACAGTTTACAGCAGACGCCAAGAAGAGCACAGGGGAAAGCGCCTGAAGCACAGGGAAAAGGGTACAGGGAAATCCAGCGAAGGTGCTACCAGATTAGAATTACAGAACCAAACAATTGTAGAGTTGGAAAGGACCCCAAAGCTCATCTAGTCCAACCCCCTGCAATGCAGGAATTCTGACCTGGGCGGGCTCAAACCACCTACTGACCCATTGTGCCCCCGAGGAATAAAATACCCATTTCTTACAAATTAAAAACGAGTGTTGTGTGGCACCTGTAACACTACTGTGCAGATCGATGCAAGGCAAATGGATGCTGCTGTGTTCTCCAAGAAACAGCCTCTTGTTCTGAGCCTATGAAGTGAGTAACCTTGTCTTCTATTACCTGAGAATTTAACAAGGAGCATGCAAGGCCACCTTTTGCCCCTGGGCTGGAGGTTCCCCACCCCTGATCTTCAGAATCATGCCTAGTAGTGTTTTGGGTAAATTAAATCAATGCAGACAGAAAAGGAAGGAATTGTGCAAGTATCTGGAAGAAGCCCAGGGCTGATTAATTTGTGCAGTCAAATCCATGTAGGCTTCTCTGCTTCAGGCTGTTACCTGGAAGTGTGACTATTTTATATATACAGTGGTACCTCGGGTTAAGAACTTAATTTGTTCTGGAGGTCCGTTCTTAACCTGAAACTGTTCTTAACCTGAGGTATCACTTTAGCTAATGGGTCTTCCGCTGCTGCCGGGCAATTTCTGTTCTGATTCTGAAGCAAAGTTCTTAACCCGAGGTACTATTTCTGGGTTAGCGGAGTCTGTAACCTGAAGTGTCTGTAACCTGAAGTGTCTGTAACCTGAGGTACCACTGTATATAATTGTAACAAGAGCAAGTTCCACCTTTACGTTATTCAAAACAGTTCTGTGTGTTCACTGTTCTGTTGCCATGTTCATTCCAGAGGCAGGTTCCTGCATGGCTTCATATTTCCCAAGAGAACCCTCTGTTCTTTGCCGGCTTGCACCAGGGTGCCCATCCAAATAACGTTGGGTGGGTGTGACGCAGGCAGTCACGCCCTGAAAGGTTTGACAGATTCCTTCCTGCATAACATGCGCGGAGCTGTGGGTGTGCTTAGCCAAGTGTGTGCACGGAGCACACAAAAGCCGCTCGTCTTGGCAGCGTACCCTTTCCGCACGGCCTCACCCAACCATGAGTGAGCATGTGGTCAGATGCGTACGATTCAAGGCTGTGAAGCTGGATGACTCACTGAGTGCCCCCTCCGCCCACCCCTGTTCAGAAATATGTGTGGATTGCTGTTCACGCATGGATTAGTGCAGATAGTTGGGTCTTAGTGGGGCAGGCCAGTTCTTGTTGTCAAGGTAAGATGAAAAGAGCTTTTGAGGAGCCAGCGGGGAATCCTCACTAGCACTAGGTAGGACTTGTGGACAGCCAGTGGCGTTGAAGGTTGGAAGATTCAAGGCAGATAGAAGAAAGGACTTCTTCATGTAGCTCATAGTTAGACTACGGAACTCACTCCCACAAGATTCCGTGATGGCAACCAACTTGGAGATCTTCAGAAGGTTGACAAATTCATGGCGGATGAGGCTTCCAATGGCTACTAGCTGGGATGGCTATGTTCTCTTTCCACCATCAGAGGCAGGGTGCTTCCAAGGACCAGTTGCTGGAGACCACAGGAGGGGAGAGTGCTGTTGTGCTCGAGTCCTGTTTGTGGGTTTCCCAAAGGCATCCAGTTGGCCACTATGAGAACAGGATGTTGGCCATTGGCATGATCCAGCAGGCTCTGCTTATGTGGGTTGTATCCTGCTGAATCCTACTCAAAACAGACCTATTGAAATTAATAAGCCTAAGTTAGTCATAGGTCTTAAGTTACTGAATGGGTCTACTGTGAGTAAGACTTGCACTGGATACAACTCAGTGCCTCCCATGAACAGGCTTTGAAGTGGCCCAGTCTGTCAAATACTGCGCCAGATAAATGATATTTGCACCTTGTCTACACAATGCCTTTTGTATCCCAAAGAATACCAATTCAATACCAGTCAACAAAGGGTCTTTACATTCCAAGAACCTAAATTTAACTATGCAACTTTGAGAAAATATGGAAAAAACATATAAAATAACCCGACTGTGTTTATAAGGCTGCAAATGAAATGGGATATTTATTAGTCCATATTTTTATTTTATTTTAAATCCTAATAAGCTACACTCCCAAACCTTTGGGTTTCCAAACTCAGTTGAAAGTGTTGCATTTTGCATTTGAATCCCCAAGCTACTTATTGGACTGCTTGCCCCCACAACATCCCTGCCTGCAATTTAAGGTTTGCTTCAAAGGTTCTTCCCATAGGTTGATTGGGTAGGTGTTCCACAAGGGAGAGAGCCCCAGGGCTGTGGGATTCCCTTCCATTAGGCCCATGTCAAATCTCAAATCTCTACATTTCTAGCTTTTCAGACATACCTGAAGAACTATCTCCCCCCCCTCCAACTTGGTCTTCTGGTCATTATGCAGATTAGCTGGGCAATGAGTCTGACTGAATTATTTTTTTCTGACACTCTTTTTCTCTCTGTGTCTGTGTGTGTTGCTGAGTTGTAGTTTCAAGTTTTTCAATTTCGTATTACTGTTTTAATCCTTGTGTCATTACTGATTGCAAGCTGTTTTGGGTGGACATTTATTTATTTAGAAAATGTACAAACCTAAAAAAACACATACCAAACAAACCTCCAAATGGTGTACAAGTCTTATTTTATATAAAGCGTGATTAAAATATGCAGACCAATTTGTCCAGAAAAACAGAACAACAAAACAACAAAAACAAAACAACAAAAATAGGTTGTATCTAATGTTAGCCCCCCTCCCGAATAGATCAGTGGAAATTACTGGACATGGCTAGATACATTGATTTCAATGGGTCTACCCTGAGTAGGGCTAACTCGATAAGAATGGGTTGTAGCCAACCTTAGTCACAGTGGTGAGCCTGTTTGTCGTGTCCATTATTTTCAATTTGTCTACCTTGCATAGGATTAATATAACCCTTTCAATTTGGTGTGACTTTCTCCCATTTGGCTTTGAAATATTCAGTTGGGGAGTATTTCATTGTCTCAAAAAGCAAAACTCCTTCCCGGAGTGTGTGTGTGTGTGTGTGTGTGCGCGCGTGCGCGCGTGCGCGTGCGTGTGTGGGGAGAGAGAGAGAGAGAGAGAGAGAGAACTTTGGAATAATATTTCACTGATTCTAAGCAGGACTTTCCAAAATGTGGTGTTGATTTAAAGACCGCCCTCCCCTTTCCTCCCTGACTCTCCTGGTTTCTTTTCTTGTTTACATGGCCAATTTTAGAATCCAGATTGGCCCCAAGCCAGGAACTCAATAATGCCCCAGAGCCCATCAGCCAGAATTCTTTTGCTTCTCAGGCATAATTTTGTGTGTGTGTGTGTGTGATGCAGTGTCACACTTTTTTCTTTTCTTTTCTTAGAGTAGCCCAGATAGAATAGGGGAGAGAAAGATAATTTGTGTTGTGAGAGAGAAGAAGGGGGCAGAAAAGCCACTGTGGGTTTGGTCTTTTTTACCTGCAGGGGGCGGATCGAAAGTTGAGAACATTCACTTTTTTTTAATAGAGGAGTCCGTGTGGGAGGGTTGCTCTGAAAAGCCTCCTCCCCAACGACATGTGTGCTTGTAAGCTGTTTCACAGGGACATGGTGTGTACATCAGGGCATCCTCACCGAAGGAATTTGTCTCCAAGCTGCAAACAATAGCAACGTTTGAGCAGAGAGGAGAGGGATTTGCTTTGCAACTCTCTCTCTCTTTTAAAAGCATTTCCCATGCATGCACATGGAAACCTTGCAGCTTAACCATTTTCCTTCTGCTGCGCTGGGGTCTGGCTTTTCTTAAACCTCTCCAGCCCCCCCCCTGCACTTTTTTTTTAAAAAAATAATTAATTAAAATCGGATTAGGTTTTGTGCTATGGGACACAAGCAGCCGGCAGAGTTTTGGATACTGCTATTCTGCTGTGCAGCCGTTTTGCACAGTATCCCCCAAGCTACAGCCCTGCACTACCGCTACCTCTGGAGAAACTGTTACCCGTGCTATTTGGGGCAGGCAGGATACGGCAGCGTGGGCCACTCTGAGCGGAGGCCAGGTAAGGTACAGCTTGTTTTGTTCACAACTCTAGGGGCGCTGTTGGCTGCCTGTACAACAGCATAGCTTTTAAAATGCATGAATCTTTTCTCTCTCCCCTGCCTCGGGACAGGTATAGGATCCCGGCTGATTCTTATAATTTTTTTTTCAAATGACAGCAGGTATGATTGGCCTTCCTTGTCTGGAGGGGATGGGCCCTTTAATCCTTAACTGCATTTCACTAATCAACTTGATTGATAGTTTGCTATTAGCACATATATATATATATATATATGATGAGAGGTGACTTTTGGATGGGGAGAGCTGTTTGAGAGTGGAATGGGCTCCCACAGAAGGTGGCGGACTCTCCTTCATGGCAGATTTTAAAACAGAGATTGGATGGCCATCTGTCAGGGATATGTTAGCCGTGATTCTTGCATTTTCAGAGAGTTGGACTTGATGACCCTTGGGGTCCCTTTCCAATCCTACCAAGCTGGGGTGTTTTCCATGGTATAAAGTCACATTATCCTGGGAGGGTTCACCTGTTACATTCAGGGAGTATACAGTGTGTATACACAGTCGTTAGTTAAGAAAACTATTTATAGATCGTTAATTCATAAAGAAAGCATTGAAACAGTTCACAGCAATGCTACCTAAAACCGTACAATATATATATGTATTTTAAATCATATTTATTAAGTTTTAACAAAAAGAAAAAGGGTTACAAAACAATACACAGTAAACAAAAAACACACAAAGAGGATACAAAAACCAAAATTTAACATAGAAAGAAAAATAAAAATAAATAAATCCCTCATTCTGATATCTTATCATTCATTTGCTTATTTTCATGACTTCCTCATGCCTCCCTTTTTTGTATTCCAGTTAATAGTTAGTTCAGCAAATCCATACCCTCTTTATTTACTCTTAGTTCTTTGTCTTCACCTATTATGACTTCAAATTTTCGTCTAATATCAATCCAGTTTTACATACTCCTATTTTACCTTATTGCTAAAACCACTTCATTTCATTCCAGCCTCATTAACATTCAAAAATTTTATAGTGTTTCTGTAAATAATCTTTGAATTTCTTCCAGTCTTCTTCCACCAACTCTTCTCCCTGGTCTCGGATTCTGCCAGTCATTTCCGCCAATTCCATATAGTCCATTACTTTCATCTGCCATTCTTCCAGGGTGGGTAGATCTTGTGTCTTCCAATACTTTGCGATGAGTATTCTTGCTGCTGCTGTAGCATACATAAAGAAAGTTCTGCTGCTGTAGCATACATAAAGAAAGTTCTACGGTTTTAGATAGAACTAAAACTGTACAATATAAACCAGATATAAAAAGTTAAAATCAGAGATCAGGAAACTATTCTTAATTGCCTGTGTAAGCCTGACAGCACAGAAAAAGTTTTCACCAGGTGTTGGAAAGCTGATGCAGAAGGCTCCTGCTGAATCTCTATTGGCAGAGTGTTTAACAGGACCAGGCCAATAACACTAAAGGCTGGGTTCCCTTTTGTTGTCAAATAAGCCTCACCAACTCTGGCAATGACCAGCAATGCTCCGGCAGATGTTCTCTGTGATTGAGTTGAAATATGAGGGTTCAGGTGATCCCTAAGGACCTAAGTTGTTCAGGGCTTTGTAAATTAATTAGTTAAGCTGTACATTCATATAGGCATTCACACGCAACATCTAAGGAGGTTACTGTCTACGCTATAGTTTAGTAGTACAGCTCAACCACATGTGCTCTTCCACACAAAGACTTAGGCGTGTGTGGAGACAGCTTGTGCATGTGTTCGGTATAATGTGTGAACAAGCTTATTCAGTCAACCCATTGGTTCAGAAAGCCAACTATTATCTGTGCTGACAGGCAGAGGCTCTCTGGAGTCTCAGATAGAGATATTTCCTGCTGCACGTTCCTTTTTTCAAACTGCAGAATTTGGGGATTGAACCTCAAACTTTCTGTGTGTAAAGCAGATGCTCTATCAATGACCTACAGCCCTTAAGATATAGAAGCATTTGAATCTGCCTTGTACTGTCAGACTATTTGTCCATCTAGTGGAGTGTTGCCTACACTATATCTGTGTCACTTCCGCATGTATAGTCTCATCCGTCCCATATCTTCACTGAGCTGCAATATTTCTCTCTATATAATAAAAATGTAAGGATGTCATCATGCAGCCCCATTGGAGTGTGCTTTCGTGCCTGACTGTGTAGTGGCAGCTTCTGAGCAGCTGTAACTCTGTAACTAAGAAAGCCAGGCAAAATTGTTCATGGCTGCAGCTCTGGAACATCCCATTTTTGTTTTCTGTTCTGAAAAGTGCTAAAGAAGCACTGGCAGCTATTGCGGAGGGGGGCACTGTGCCAAGTGTGCCAACCAGCAAGCTTCCTCTGTAGAGTGGTAGAGCGGAATAAAACGCAACAACAAATCATCTTCTGAGGCATAAATGGCCCCTGCTCACATGGAAAGAAAAGAACCAGAGGATTTGCAATGTAAAAGTAAAGTTCCCCCATCTCCGCCACCCTGTTAATAGCTTGGAGCACATTTCCTGCAAGAACAAGCTAAAAGGTTTCGACCTTTATAGTGCACACATGCATGTGCGTGCACTTCTATGTTTTAAAGGTGACTTAGGGCTCCTCCAGTTGACCTATTTACTGAGCATTCCTCCTGATTTGCTTGCACAAGGATTATGCAGCATTTAGATAATTTCTGGTCTCTATTGAGCATTTGTTGTAATTTATTTACTTACTGTTTATTTAAGTAACGTACTTCCATCTCACCTTTCTCCCAAGCTGGAATACAAGCCAGCTTGTGACATTAAAAAATAAAATCAGTTATAAAATAAAGAAGGCTAAAACCAACAAATTAAAAGCATCAATTAAAACACAGCACAATGCAACTAAAACCAGTATTTAAAATGGTGTTTGTCCCAACAGCCGTTCAATTATCAGCATAGCCTGCACCTTCGTTTCCAAAGGCCTATCTGAACAGGAAGGTAAGAAGGAAGGCAGGCAGAAAGAGAATGAGGAGGGAGCCAGTCTGGCTTCCCTTGGGAGGGAATTCAGCAATACAGTCATACCTCATGTTATGTTTGCTTCATGTTACGTTTTTTCAGGTTGCGTCCCGTGGTGACCCAGAAGTACTGGAAAGGGTTACTTCCGGGTTTCGCCCTTCGTGCATGCGCACAAGCACCAAATTGTGACACGCACCTGCACAGATACGGCGCTTCAGGTTGTGAGCTTTTCAGGTTGCGAACAGGCCTCCGGAACAGATCCCGTTCGCAACCAGAGATACCACTGTATAGGAGCAGGAACATTATATAACAATGAGCATTCATTCTGTATCCATTTGGATGTGCTTGCATTGCTTCATCCCGGTTTTCAATGCATTTGAAAATTGCATTTGACGTGTGTCGGACTAGGACCTGGGAGAGACCAGGGTTCAAATCCCTCCTTAGCCTCATAGGCACCGATTCCTATGGGCCAAGGCAGTTCCCCTCATGTATTTTTTAAAGGGACCGGGCTCCCTCAATTTTCAGAGGGTGTTTGGCTCCACCCCCTGGCTCCCTGTGACATCACATATGCGACATCATGCTTCCCTTACATGTCCTCTGAAGAAGTCGTCACCTCTTCTTGACCACGAAGATCACCTTGGTGGCCAGTCACTCACATGGAGCCTGACCTACCTCACGGGGTTGCTGTGGGGATTAAATAAGGAGGAAGAGAAGCATGTAAACCACCATGAGCTCCAGGGTGCAACAAATAAATAATAAACAGAATGCATCTCCCCATCATTCTTCAAGCCTGTTTCTTCTCTTTTCATAGATTTGTGGCTCTCGGGCAACATTGTCCTTGAATCCACTTTAATTGCACAAACTGAAATTTCCCAGCAAGGTTTAGGTTTTGCAGCTCTGCGTAAGTCCTGCGAGCTATATTGATTCTCATTTGAGGAGCGGCTCACAGCTCCAGTGCCAGAGAGGTCTGCGCACCCCTTGGCTGCAGTGGTGCCCCTGGGCCATGGCAGTCTGTGCTGATGTCTGCCTCTGCCTGGCACTTTTGCCACGTTTTCTTGGGTTCTGCTAGAGCCAAAGAATTTGTACAGAGCCTAGTCAAAGAAGTTGATCAACATGATTAATCTGGTTTAAGGGTGTTTTTGTGCCCATGCCTTTGAGGGGCGGGGGAATCACTTTAATTATCAGTTGGCACATCATTCCTGCCCCAGCTCCTTCCCATTTCCTTCATTCATAACTTCAAGCAAAGGTTTCTGTTGCTTCAAGTTTGTAATCGGAGCAGGTGAGCTGAGGACGCCCGTCCTCGCCAGGGATGGGCCAGTCTGTCAATTGTGGTTTCGGTCTCATTTTTTCAGTCTCTCATTTTTCCAGCCTGCAACTCATCTGTCTACATTTCCCCATCATTTTGAAAACTCCTTGTTAAAACAAATGTCCCTGTGAAAACCCAGCAGCATTTTAGTGCAAATTTCTCCTAATATATACATTTTTGGTATGGCATTTTGCTGAATTTGTGCATGTTTGCAAAGTGATTCCCCCCAACACAATGCATTTTGGAATGCTATTTTCACAAATATACACATTTCTTTTTTTACACACTTCACCCCAGTATATGCATTTTTGTACATTTGATTACGTGCCTGCAAGATTCAGAGAAGTACGAATTTCAAAGTGTGGTCAGACGTATACATGAACAGGAGCATGTGCTTATCACGCAACAGGAGGAGAGTCCAGGCATTAAAAGAGCACGGAAGCAGTGTGGGCTAGCCCAGCCACACCCACTGACCATGCAACCCTGCTTGGCATAGAGGTCCTGCATATATTGAGGGACAGTGGTACACATCAGCCACATCCTGCTGCCACACCCATCACCAATGCCCCTCACCAGTCATGTGCCGATTACAAACCTCTCTCATGTGGAGGGACTTGTGTGTGGGGCTCCTTTGCCTGCCCTCCTAGCAGGGTCATGGCTGATGGGTGGCGCTCCCCTTCAGTACATAAGGGGGTGCCCATTCCTACCTTAATCCAAACCAGTAGCCATTATCTGTTTGGTTGGAGAGGCGGATCAATACCGATAAAAAAACCTACCCCTCTTGTTGGCCCAGTAATCATCCGAGCCCTTTCGATGGGCTAATCTTAGAAACTCGTTCACGCCAAACGCCTTTCAGCCACAAGGGTAATGGCATTCTATTCTATTGTAACCGTTTTACTTCTGCCTCATCTGCCCTCACTAATTATCCCTGTGAGCTATCCATGCGCAGCACATTTTAAACATCGCTCTCGCACTCACCGTTGTCGGAATACGCTGCCGAGGAAAAATCCCAACATATGCAAGACTGGCCAATTATGCTAATGAAGATTCGGTTATGAAAATTAAGAGGTGGGAGGGTGAGACCAGCAGCCCGCTCTGCACTCACCCCGGGGGTCCCAAAAGCATCTTTTCTCCGCCGGGAGCCTCTCCTTCAGGATCTGAAAAAGGGGTGATGTTCCCTCTGGTCAACTGGTCAATGAGATATAGTGGGAAGGGCTGCAGCTTAGTGGTAAAGCATCAGCTTTGCATGCAGGAAGTTCCTGGTTCGATCCCTGACAACCCCGCTTTCAGCTGAGTGAAATGTCTTCATGAGACCTTGGAGAAACACGGCTACTCATTGTAGACCAGTGTTCTTCAAACTTGGGTCCCCTGATGCCATTTGGACAACTAGTGCCATCATCCCCTGACCCCTGGCTACACTGGCTGGGGACTCAGTGTTGATAAAGAGACTCTTGAGCCAGATGGACTTACGATCTGACTCTGTAAAGACAGCTTCCTACATTTGTAGCTGCTAGACCACCTGCTTGCTGACAATTGACCCCCAACAGCATTAAGCCAGTATGGGCTGCAGGTGGGTAGGGTTGGGGCTGATAAGAAGCTGCAAGCCTTGTACTGCCTTTTGGTGGTTTAGGAGCCTGAGCAACCTGAAGGGAGGGAAGAGGCCAAGGAGAGACCTGAAGGCTGCCCATTACAGGAGAATAAACTGGTGGAGAGAGGTAGGAGGTCTGTTCTCTTCTTCCCTGTGTCCTCTGATCTGACAAGAAGATAGAGAGGGAGGGTAGTCTGCTCTTGAAAGTAGCCAAGAGTAGAAGCATTAGAAGCTACCTTGGATTGAGCCAGCTGGCTGGTTCAGATACCTCAGTATCATCCACAATGGCTGGCAGCAACTCTCCAGGGTTTTGGATGGAGGCCTCTCCCATTGCTACCTGGAGATGTCGAGGTATTCCAAGCTAGGGGTGGGGAAACCTTTTTCAGCCTGAGGGCCGCCTTCCCTCACATATAACCATCTCGGGGCCATATACTAGCATTGGGGGAAAGTGGACAAAGCATTGACTGCAAATTTTATCTTTCTACATTAGGCTGTTGTTGTTTAGTCGTTTAGTAGTGTCCGACTCTTCATGATCCCATGGACCAGAGCACGCCAGGCACTCCTGGTCAAACTCATGCTGGTAGCTTCAAGAACACTGTCCAACCATCTCGTCCTCTGTTGTCCCCTTCTCCTTGTGCCCTCAATCTTTCTCAACTTCAGGGTCTTTTCCAGGGAGTCTTCTCTTCTCATGAGGTGGCCAAAGTATTGGAGCCTCAGCTTCAGGATCTGTCCTTCCAGTGAGCACTCAGGGCTGATTTCCTTAAGAATGGATAGGTTTGATCTTCTTGCAGTCCACGGGACTTTCAAGAGTCTTCTCCAGCACCATAATTCAAAAGCATCAATTTTTCGGCGATCAGCCTTCTTTGTGGTCCAGCTCTCACTTCCATACAGCACTACTGGGAAAACCATAGCTTTAACTATACGGATCTTTGTTGGCAAGGTGGTGTCTCTACATTAGGCTAGTTCATGTAAACACCCTTGCATCCTCCTCGCTCGCCCGCCTCCATCCAGACAAGCAAGGCACACTATTGGGGTTCAAGGGCACATTCTAGCCAGGCAAAAACACCCAAGGAGGATGCAAAACAGGGTCTGGGGAGAGGAGGTTAGGCCTGGGGAGAGTTCAGAGGTTTGGACAGTGACCTATGCAAGATCACATTGGAGGTTCCTCACACCTAATACATAGGTGCACAAGGATGAAGAGATGTAGTTTGCCATTTTGTAAGACCATGCTAGGATTGCTCTGTCTTCATCATTGTCCATAAGCTGCGTTGAATTCGTTTTGTTTTTAATAAAGAAAAGTGGGGAACATTTTGAAAACAAATGGCCTCCATAGCCCTGTTGAAAAGAAGAGCGCAAAGTTGAACTGAGGACAAGCACACCTTGATTCTGACTCTTGATTCCTGCCCTCCCGCCAACAATCTGTTTGCAACACAATTTATCTTTGTGTTCCTTCTCTTTCTGCCTTTGAACACTCAACCAAACGAAAGCTTGTGAAATGTCTCAATGCATTCCCCCGGTTTCCCTTGAAACATGACAGATGATTCTGAACCTTTTCAGTGCAGAAGTTGAAGCAGGAGGATCTGATCATTTCCCAGCAGGACGCTGGGAAAAGAGCGAGTGCCAACCTTTCTTGGCCGTGCTTTTGAAGTTTCTCTGTGCCCAGTTGAGAGCGTTTTGGACCACAAGGCCGGGTCCCTGTCAATTGAGGGCAACCGGATTTGGACCACGTCCTAGAAGCGCCCCTTCTCATTAACCGCAAGAACCATTTGGGGGAGGTGAGATAGCTTCTCTCAGTGGTGGCTCCACTGACCCCTACAGGGGCAATAAAATAAATATAAAGACACTGTCCATCACCATTTCTCTGCTGGCAGGAAACGCCTTTTGTCTGCATCTTCTGTGTTTGCCTTGGTGCGTTTCTTTCTGGGCAGAAGGCCAAATGGAAGGAGGACATTTGTGAGGAAGCCTCTTCTCCCCGCCCCACTGCAAAAGGAAAAAAGGGGGGAAGCCATGCTCCAAAACCAGAACAGAAGATAAGCATCATGGGCTTGAATGTGCTTGAGACTCATGGTCTCCCCTTTCCACACCACAGAGCTGAAACAAAATCAACCCCAAAGTTTGTCTGTGTGTGCGCGCGTGTGTGTGCACATGTGGAGGGAACTTTTGGATCTGCAGTTTCCAAATTTTGCATGCATATTGCATTACATTGTTTAGACTGCTGGTTAGAAGAAACTGAATGGTTAACCCTGGGTAGAGTCGCTAGCAAGACCTGCTTGTCCAGGGTTTGGATCGGAGTTTTGAGGGGTTATAAAAGAAATGTGAGCATTTAGGAGCCCTGAATTCTTTCCTGGCTTAGATTAAAATCCGAGGCAAAGAATAATTTCCAGCCTATCCATCTCTCACTTAGCCAGTCCAGCAGTCTTCTAACTCTCTCCCCTCCTTCTTCTGTTTTATACCTTAAGAACTTTTTTTTCTGAGCTGAAGAGCTCCATTTCCTTTGGGACAACTTTCCAAGAACCACCTGGTCCTTAGGAAAGGTCTGAAGGCTGGGGTTGGTGCTAGCAGGGAGGGGGACACTGAGGCGAGACCATCAAGCATAGGCCCTGTGCCTCTCTTCATGCATTGTCTGAATGTGTGACAGTGTGTGCCTGTACAGGGCTTTTGTCCTTCCTGTGGAAGCTAGCTGAAAAGCTGCTTCAGGGCTGGGGACCTTGGTTACAATCCACACATAAGCTGATGGGGTACAAATTGGGTCAGAGCTGCTGCCAGTCAGTGTAGCCAGTATGGAGCCATATGGACCAATGGTCTGACTTGGCACAAAGCACCTTCCTATGTTCATTAGGTGCATCTGTAGCTTCATGATGGAGCACATAGCTGCATGGGGTGCTTCCAGACACCTTGTTTATTAAGCATTTGTTCTGGTTTGTTTATGGGGAGGTTAGACAGTGTTGTGTCAAGCAAGTGTCACAAGACTCCAATGCATTTCCCCATCACTTTCCTGACTGCAGTTTTGCAGGAACTGGGCTCATTGTGCAAGACCACCAAGTAAACTTTAACTGTGCAACCTGAATTGTCGATACGTGATAGAATCCCACCCCAGAATAGCCACAACATCTTCCTAAGCCTGGCCCATAGGCCTGGCTGGCTGCTCCTCTGGAGTCCTGCTTCTGGCTGGCACAAATGCTGAGTTTAGCTTGCACCGTGCCCGCTGCTCTGACTGTTTCCATTTTTGCTTCCTTTCCAGATGTTGACGAGTGCCAAGTTCACAATGGGGGCTGCCAGCACAGATGTGTGAACACTCTGGGGTCCTATTACTGCGAATGCAAGCCAGGCTTTCGTCTGCACACAGACGGCAGGACCTGTCTTGGTAAGACGTGGATTTCAGCGGCATCTCAGCTCCTCTGATTACTTCCAGTATCCAGCCCAGCACACGCTGGGAAGACAATGTCAGCCAAAGGGATCTGGCTCTCTTGTGTTGAATCATCTCTGCAGAACAATGCTACGTAATCACATTGACTGCCTTTGATTCACCTGGTTTGCTTAGTTAAGGATGGTGCAGCCAGCCTAGGGGTTTTTACTCATGAGTAAGTCCCACCATGTTTAATGGCCCTGCTTCCAAATACAGTGGTACCTCAGTTTACGAACTTAATCTATTCCAGAAGTCTGTTATTAAACCGAAACCATTCTTGAACTGGGGCACACTTTCCCTACTGAGGCCTCTCATCGCCAGTGCCCTTCCACCATTCAACTTCCGTTCTTAGACCGAGGTAAAGTTCGCAAACCGAGACACTACTTCCAGTTTTGCGGAGCAAAAAACAGGAACAGCTGGTAGGCGGCAAAAGAGGGAGACTCCCGGCCGCGCCTGCATTAAATAGGGCAGGCCACGCCCCCATAGCTAGCCGATCGGCTGACCAGGGGGTGACACAGCCAGGGATTCCCCCAATCGCGCAGGGGCTGGGACCATGAAGCCCGCAACCCCACCTCCTCTGCAGGGCGGAAGTGGCTTTCCTAAACTGAATAGTTCTTAAACTGAGGTACCACTGTAACTGGACATGTGACTGCAGTTTCACAGCTCAATTGCCTGTAAGATCATAAGCAGAATCTGCTGGATCAGGCCAATGGGAGGCCATGCTCCACCTTCCTGTTCTTACAATCACCCCAGCGGGAAGCACATGAGCAAGATCTGAGCACAACAGCGCTCTCATAATACCCTGTTGTATCAGGCCAATAGCCTCCTGTCTTCACAGTTGCCACCCAGATGCCTGTGGGAAGCCCGCAAGCGGGATCCAAGAACGAGAGCCCTTTCCCCTCCTGTGGTTTCCAGAAACTGGTATTCAGAAGCATTACTGGCTCTGCCCATGGAGGCATCATAGCTGGTAGTTTGGGATAGCCCTCTCCTCCATGGAATTGTCCAATCCTCTTTTAAAGCCATCTAGGTTGCTGCCCATCTCTGCCTCCTGTGGGAGCAAGTTCCATACTTTTAAATGGGAAGTGGGTGGTGCTGGGTCTAAACCACTGAGCCTCTTGGGCTTGCTGATCCGAAGGTCGGCGGTTTGAATCCCCGCGAAGGGGTGAGCTCCTGTTGCTCTGTCCCAGTTCCTGCCAACCTAGCAGTTCAAAAGCACACCAGTGCAAGTAGATAAATAGGCACCATCGTGGTGGGAAGGCAAATGGCGTTTCCATGTGCTCTGGCTTCCATCACGGCGTTCTGTTGTGCCAGAAGTGGTTTAGTCATGCTGACCACATGGTCTGGAAATCTGTCTATGGACAAACTTCAACTCCCTCGGCCTGAAAGCAAGATGAGCGCCATACCCCACAGTCTCCTTTGACTGGACGTAAGCGTCCAGGTGTCCGTTTCCTTTTACCTTTTTTACTTTAATTATGTACGGTTATCCGTTCTGGAACTTCATCGGATTTCCATGAGTGGGAGAAAAACTTACATCTAACTACTTCCTCCATGCCATGCATAATTCTATAAATTTCTACCGGTCATCTCTCACCTTCATATCATCACTTGCCTTTTCTCTAACCTGAGAAGTCCCTCTCCCCACAGAAACTGGTATTCAGAAGTACGCTGCCTCTGACAGTGGAGGGAGAATACAGCCATTGAGATCCTTATTCTTTGCAGGCTATTGTTAGAAAATATAGATATGATAGGCATTTGTTAGAGGCAGAGCAAGTATTCTGCTTATGGGTATAGATTTGGCTTGCACTAGGACCAAGGACTGCCAATAAGAAGGAGACAACATGGTTTGTGCTAACCATAGCTTAGAATCCAAATAGTGTTTCCTTCTTCCTTTTTTTAAACAGAAGTTATATATCATTTGATTGTAGCAAAGCCTCTTAGCAGTTCACAAGAAAAAAATATTCACAATATCCATAAAAATAAATTGAAATTAATTGAAATTAACAGCAAAAGAGATGAACACCGAGGCAAACCATGGTTTAGAGTCAGTGATTTAATTGTTTTCTATCCTGCTTACATCAAATTAAGAATTAGTGGGGAAATAGGTGTGTCTGATTGCTCCATGTCTTGGCCTGCTTCTCTTAAGTAAACACCAGTTAGAGGTCTTGTGGAGAGAAACATATTCTTGGATGGAAAGTCTGCGAGGTGTGCCAAGGGAAAAACTTCAAGGAAGTCTCCAAATGATCATTTCTTGTTCTGTTGTTGTTGAAGACTGTAAAGTTTTGCTTTGAATACGACAGTGGGGCACAGTGGGGGGGGGTGTGTCTGCTGTGGCCTAAACCACTGAGCCTCTTGGGCTTGCCGATTAGAAGGTCAGCGGTTTGAATCCCCGTGACGGGGTGAGCTCCCGTTGCTCTGTTCCAGCTCCTGCCAACCTAGCGGTTCGAAAGCATACCAGTGTAAGTAGAAAACGAGGTACCGCTGCGGTGGGAAGTTAAATGGCATTTCCGTGCACTCTGGTTTCTGTCATGGTGTTCACTTGCACCAGAAGCTGTTTAGTCATGCTGGCCACATGACCCAGAAAGCTGTCTATGGACAAACGCCGGCTCCCTTGGCCTGAAAGCAAGATATAATAATAATAATAATAATAATAATAATAATAATAATAATAATAATAAATAAATAAATAATTTCTACCCCACCCATCTGGCTGGGTTTCCCCAGCTGCTTTGGGCGGCTTTCAACAGAACAACCCCATAGTCCCATATGGCAACCCCACAGTCACCTTTAACTGGACTTCACCATCCAGGGGTCCTTTACCTTTTTTAAACTGATCTCTGGACCACAAGCCAAATGTGGCCCTCAAGCCTTCTCTATCTGGCCCCCAGGACTGTCCCTCAGGCCATGGCCCTTAGCAGCCCCACTCTGCACCTTTCACAAGTACTTCTGCCTATGTTTCATTGAACTGTGATATTGCCTCTCCCTTTCTGGGATGGAGAGAGGGTGAAACCTCAGGCTTTTTTTGTGGCTAGAAGTGATGCTCATTATTTCTGACAGAAACGGGAGCAGAAATTGCCAATATTTGCTGATTTATCCCATGACTGGAATATGGACCGGTATTCATTATTGTTGTTTTTAGTCCATAAACAACACATAATTGACCAAGTTCCCCTCATGTGGGCAGGTAATAATTCCTCTGTGTTACAAACTAGTCCAACTACCGAAACGTTTTCCTCCACATGTCAATCAGGTGGGGTGTCCAGCAGCTAATTGGATTATTATTATTTGAGTATTGCATGGTGGCTCCCTTCAGTTTTGAAACAATATACAGTGGTATCTCGGGTTACAAACACCTCGGGTTACAGACTCCACTAACCCGGAAGTAGTACCTCGGGTTAAGAACTTTACCTCAGGATGAGAACAGAAATTGCGCGGCGGTGGCACAGGAGCGGTGGGAGGCCCCATTAGCTAAAATGGTACCTCAGGTTAAGAAGAGTTTCAGGTTAAGAACGGACCTCCGGAACGAATGAAGTTCGTAACCAGAGGTTCCACTGCAGCTGCATTTTATGGTTCTGCAAATCTTGGCTTGCTGCCACACATGCTGACCACCTCCCCCCCCCCCCCAGTTTTTTGGTGGCCCTGTTTGGGTTGTGTATCATTGGCACTTATCACTTGGGTTTGCTATTAGAGGGCAGTGAGTGGTGCTTTGCATGCAAAAACTGCATAGTTCTGGAACTAAAAGTCTCTGTCAACCGGTACCAATCAGCTGATCAGACCTTTGGAGTAGAAAAGCTCTGAAACAGTCTATTTAATCTCCCCCCTCGCCCTCCCCCCCCGTGTGTGTGTGTGTGTGTGTGTGTGTGAGAGAGAGAGAGAGAGAGAATAATAGAATTATAGAATTGTAGAGTTGGAAGGGACCTTGAGGGTCATCCAACCTCTGCTTAGAAGCCTCCAAGGAAGGAGAGTCCACAAACACAAAAACAAACACACAAAACACCTGGAGCTGTAAATTTACCACAGAGTTTTCACACCCGTGCATGGTGTCCACAGGGGTGTCTATCTTCTTGACAGGAAAACCTCTCCCTGTTTCCTTAGCTCACCACTAGACAGAGGAGGGAAGCAGCAATGGATTTGTAAAAACAAGAAGCTACACTGCTTTTTCTTCTCCATGGTTGTAACGTGCAAGTGCGATGTATTGGGATGTCCCAGTTGACCCTGACTTTGTCCAAGCACCTGGCTTTGGGCTGGTTCCTCCTGACCAAGATCAGCTTTCGTCCCTCTGAAATTTGAGAAAGGAAAGCCGTGGTCCGAGGGCTCAGCTTGAGCTCACTTCACGTGGGAGGCCGGCAAAGCACGGGGAATCTTGAGGCTTTTTCAGACAAAGTGATTCCCTCTGGGATGATTCATTTCACTGCACCCTCACTTTGTTCTTAATGGTTTGTTTTGAAGCAAATGGAGCGATGCTTTCCGCCCCGGTGAGACGTTTTCAAGCCACAGCGATGAGCTGTACTCTGCTTTCATTTCCAATTCCAAGAGATTCCTTCTACTACAAAGGCCATTCGATTCTCCAGGTTTTGAAGATATTTGTGGAGCAGAGGGTAGCCAGCAAATGGCTGAGGGACACTTAACAGTTAAAGCACAGGTCACCAATGAAATTTCTGCTGAAATTATGTTTTGATGCATTCTGTTGTGAGCAATGGAAGAGGTTGTGGTCTCTGTGGTGCCTACAACAGTTTCTTCAGTTTTCTAATATGCACATTAGGCCCAGAGTTCCCTGAATTCCTTGGGAAAATAGGCTGGCTGTTAAGCCACTCAGAGAACTGTAGCTCTGAGAGGGGAATAGAGCTTTGTTAACAACTCTTGGCACCCTTAACAAAAACTGCAGCTCCCAGAATTCTTGGCGACGGGGGGGGGGGGGGCATGACTGCTTAAAGTGCAATTAAAAGGTAAAGGTACCCCTGCCCGGATGGGCCAGTCTTGACAGACTCTGGGGTTGTGCGCCCATCTCACTTAAGAGGCCAGGGGCCAGCGCTGTCCGGAGACACTTCCGGGTCACGTGGCCAGCGTGACATCGCTGCTCTGGCGAGCCAGAGCCGCACACGGAAACGCCGTTTACCTTCCCACTGGTAAGCAGTCCCTATTTATCTACTTGCACCCGGAGGTGCTTTCGAACTGCTAGGTTGGCAGGCGCTGGGACCGAGCAGCGGGAGCGCACCCCGCCGCAGGGATTCGAACCGCCAACCTTTCGATCAGCAAGTCCTAGGCGCTGAGGCTTTAACCCACAGCGCCACCTGCGTCCCTAAAGTGCAATTATAGTGCTTTAAATGTATGATGTGATCTCAAACCATTCACTGGCAAGGGGAAAGTGGATGAGTCCTAATTTGGATGGTACCAGTGACATGGGATAGAAAATGTAGCTTTTGTAGCAGAAAAGTTTCTTGGTCTAGATAAAAAACCCCATCAGCCTGCTGTTCTGTGGTTCACCATATATAAGAACATAAGTAGATCCTTCCTGGATCAGGCCAATGGCCCATCTAGTCCAGCATCCTGTTCTCACAGTAGCCAACCAAATGTCTGTAGGAAGCACACAGGCAGGACCAGAGCACAAGAGGACTCTCTCTGCCCATGATTCTCAGCACCAGTGTTCATAGTCATACTTGAGGAAGCCTCAAACAAATCCAAAGACTCCCAGTTTACAAAGATTGCAGGATCTTCCTGCTCTGTTGAGTAATTGCAAGGACCTCTGTGAGGGAGAAATTCTCAGTGGATCGTGAACACATGGAGGTGGGTACCGTCTTTGGATTTCCTCATTCCGTCAGCAAAATGTCTTGGGCTGGCCTTCCCATCCCAGAGGCTGCTGTTGGCCTCCCCTCTCTCCCTGCCACTAGACATGAGGGTCTTTGCTCTAGTGGAGCCTGCGATAGTTCCAGCTGTGCCAATTCCTTCCTCCGGGATTATGCTTGCCTTCTCTCTTTGAGGCGGACGGAACGGTGCAAAACCCCACAGCGTCCCATTTGAATGAAAACATTGTGGTGAGCCAGTATGTGCAGTGTGGGGTTTCTAGAAAAATAGAGAGCAGAGGGGCTTCTAAACCTTGTAGCAACTTGGCAGTAAACCAAAAATATGTTTCTGTAAGTTTTCCGTGTCTGGAAAGTGACTTGTGTCCATTCACACCTTTCAGGGGCAGGGCCAGATGCAATGTGCGCACTGTAGTTCTATGGGGACATTATACACCCGCTTGAAGCAGACGCGTTTTAAGAGGAGATGAATTAAGTTCAGATGGGGAAAGAGCTTGCTCTCTCTGATCCAAAGACACTGTGGCTAGCTTTCATATTTTTCCAAAGTATTAGCAGTCCCTTAGGCCACATTGAAACCTACTTCTGGCACATGTGTGTACACATATACGGCCCCCGAGACAGCTAAAAGGCAACAGGAGTCCTGTTGGATCGAACCAAGGGGCCCATATAGTCCACCTTCATGTTTCTCACAGTGGCCTGTTTGGCAGTAGAATGGACTCCAGCGAGCGGTGGTGGACTCTCCATCCTTTGGAGGTTTTGAAGCAGAGGTTGGATGGCCATCTGTCCTGTATGATGGGCTTGAGATCCCTGCATTGCAGGGGGCTAGACTAGATCAGAGTCTTCAAGTGTGCCTGTTTTCCAGGGTCAGTCCCGGATTTGCAGAATCTTCCCTTAAAGTAAGATTCCAGTCCTCATGGTTCAGAGTTGAGAGCTGCTTAAATAGGGACACAAGAGTGCTGCCTTAAACTGAGTCAGTCCCATCTCGCCAAATCTTGTCTATACCGAATGGCAAAGCTTTCCCAGAGTTTCAAGCAGGAAGTTCTTCCAGCTCTAACTGGAGTTGCCCAGGATTGAATCTGTGACCTTCTGCATGCAAGGGAGATGCTCTGTCACTGAGCTCTAGAAGCTAGGAGCTTTGACTTAATCGGAGAAGCAATGCTCGATTTTGGGGAAGGGAGGGCTCACCATACAAATCGCCCAGGGCCTAGGAACCCCTGACTCCTTTCTCTTGTGCTTCTGCACAGGCATGAAAGGGGCTCATTCAGCCAGCTCTCTGCCTGTGTAAATATTTACTCTGAGGGAAACGGTGAATTTGCTCTGACTTGATCTTTGAAATCACGTGGCTTTAATTATTATTATTTTTTAAAAAAGCAACATTCTTGACAGGTCTTCTGAGTCTGGAGCTTGCCTAGAGGGAGGGCAGCAGTGGGAAAGGATGGGGGAGAAACAACCACTCGGGTTCACATTTTTAACATGGAAATACCTTATTTGCCCTCTTCGAACCAATATGTGAACCAAAAACTCTCTTTTGAAATTTTGCGCATGTTCGAATTTTGCAATGTGGTTTTTCAATCAAGCAACACGTATTAGAGGAAAGTGTTCCTACAGATGTGTAAGTGACCTACCAATATACATTGGGGGAAATACACACAAATATGGCCCCAGGGCTTCAATTCTGGTTATGGGTATTTTGGGTACAGTATTTTTTGGTATGGATTGAAGAGAAGGCGGCTGAGAGGGCATTTAGAAGGTGCTTAAAGGGTACTTTCCACTTAATGCGATTTCATTTAGGTGTCTGGGGGCCCAGAACATAAACCCCACATAAGCGGGGAGTCGTCTGTACTTCCAGTCCAATGCGATGATTGCAGCCCAAAGTGTGTTGTGATGCAGTTGTTGTTGTTGCTGTTGGAAGATGCAGCCTGGGAATTCCACCCCTTACGGATCTCAGTTATCAGAAGTAACTATTAGTTGCTTGATCAATTGGCCATCATTGATTCAGAAGTACTTCCAATTCAGTGTGATGATCACAACTCAAAGGTATGGGGTTCTTATTTTCTCCCACCCTCCCATTTCCCAGGCCACCCATTCTTTGGAAGTGGAAAATTTAGAGTTCATAGGTTGGGTACGCAGCAGTTTCCCCTTCGGTCCTGAGACACCGTCAGTTGTGCAAATTCATTTTTAGGAAGCAGTTGGCAGAACTAATGAGCAAAATAAGTAAACAAATGCAGTGCCAGGAATATTTTTGAGAGAAAGGGGGGGTGCTTTTGTTTTATTCTTAATAATAGAAAAAAGACTGTACAAAAGATTCCAGTTTAAAGTTGGCAACGAGCCACCAATCCAAATGTGTCTGGGCTGCCATAAAAAAACCACAAAAGCTTTCAGGCTCATCAGCAAAAGCTGACTAAAGCACAGTGTCTCCAGAATTGTGCTTTAGGAATTGAGGTTTGCTGTTGTCCCAACGGGCACAAAGGCATGACCACAGAACTCGAGAGAAGCTGGTTAGATTTTCCACCCACCCACCCAGAATCTGCACGGTCACTGTGCGTTTATTCTGAAGGGGCGAGTGTTCCTGGCTGCTGATGGGTACAAAAAAGAACCCAGAGGTCATCTTGGGCTCATCCTCTTAGCAAAGCCACCTAATTAACTCCACAGAGAAAATAAAATAAAATTCTGACAACACTTCACTGGAGGAAACCGAACAAAACCAGTGTGTAATTGGAGGAGGAGAAAGGGACAGAGAGGTTTTGTCTTTCTTGTACACAACAGACACCCAGCTAAATCCTAACCCCCCGATCTGTTTCCTGCAGGGGTTTTAGGGCTGGGTGGAGACATTTTTCCACCATTAGAGAGGAGCTCTTGCTGGCAGGATCGGAGGCTACAGTTACAGCTGTGGAAACCTCCATCGGCATCAGTCGACCACCAGCGGGGTTTCAGTAGGGGCAGAGGCAGATTTGGATCTCCCCAATCCAAAGCCTCTTTGCCACTGGGTTCCCGACAGAGGCCTGAGTATTATGCTCCTCCCCAACCACACCAGCCTTCGTGACTCAGGGGCATATGGTGCCTTGCCCACGTTTGCCCATATGATTGCTTAAATCTGCAGAAATGGCACCGTTACAGGTGACATCCCTGTTCTTCATTTGCAATAAATTGATCTGTTAGTATAGCAGCACCTAAACTTTGGTACTCCCTACCTATTGCTACCAGGCAGGCGCTTCACTGTACAGTGGTACCTCAAGTTAAGAACTTAATTCGTTCCGGAGGTCCGTTCTTAACCTGAAATTGTTCTTAACCTGAAACACCACTTTAGCTGTTGGGGCCTCCCGCTGCTGCTGCGCCACTGGAGCACAATTTCTGTTCTCATCCTGAAGCAAAGTTCTTACCGAAGGTACTATTTCTGGGTTAGCGGAGTCTGTAACCTGAAGCATCTGTAACCTGAAGCGTATGTAACCCGAGATACCACTGCACTCTTTTTGGTACCTCCCCCAAACATTTATGTTTAGGTAAACCTTCCCAGATACCTAGAATGCTGGTGTGGTTTTTTGGCTTATTACTGGCTTTTTGGTTTTGTTTTGTAATGTTTTAAACGGTTGTTTTATCTGTTTCCCCCCAAAACGTTATTGTTTTATTCCTTCTGTAAACCACTGTGAGGGTTGTTTTTTTTTTTAATACAATCAAGTGGTATATGATTTTTAATGGAATAAAATAAAAAGCTTAGCACTCATTCCCATATTATTTGCAAACAGATTATTTCTGGATTCAAGTAACACGAAACTGAGTGCTGAACTTCCACCGTTTCCCACTATATTTCCAGGAGTGCCTTTTAACGTTGTCTGAAAACTCGGATATAACGTGGAACTTGACAGTGAGGGGAAAGTCATGAAAACAGAACAAACTGCCTTTAAATGCAGTGTGACTTAGTTCCGTTAATTTCAGTGGGTCTGCTCTGATGAGGAGCTTGTTTGGATGGGTCCCATAGTTTGGGTTTTTTTTTGGAATCTGTGAGGTTCACAGCTCTGAGTTTATTTATTTTTTTACAATCCAAGTTGCTGCTTTGAAAGAGTGCCTGGACTCACAAACATTCTGTGCATTTGTCTCTAGAGGGAACTTAGCAGGACTGGAATCAATTCTTTTGCCTTTATTTTATGTTTGATGGGCGGGGATGGGGGTGGTGAGCTTTTTTTTTGTGCTGACAAGGTCCACCTTGAAAAAGAGACTTGCGTAGTCAGAAGCTGTTTCTTGACTAAGTTGGTGCCACGATGAAATCAAGCTGGGGCTCCCGGTCTTCCTCCCCACACCTCCCCCCCCCACCAGTGTAACTTTAGCCCTGGCTTCTAGCAACTGAGGTGGGTGGTATGTATTAAAATGCAATTCTGTGTTATTGGTTTGATTCTTCCTCCTTGACATGTGCCATGTATAATTCCCCATCCTGTATCGACGGGGCTGCCAACCCCCCGTCTTGTTTCACATGTGCATATGGCCTGCTGCGTGCCTTGCCAGAGAATGACTTCTGCTTCTTATTACTTGTCCCGAGCTGGAATGTACGCCGTATGGCAAATGCAAACAGAGCGCTTTGCAGTCGACATGTACAGTTGGAAAAGCTATAAGGTTCAAACGGGGTTATTAGCTTGTGGGGGGCGGGGAAGGGTATTCCTCTTCTTACATGCAACCTGTATTTTGGGACGGTCAAAGAAAATCGAGTGGATGAGTTAGTTGGGAGAAGATACCCTAACAGGGACGCGGGTGGCGCTGTGCGTTAAACCACAGAGCCTAGGGCTTGCTGATCAGAAGGTTGGCGTTTCGAATCCCTGCGACGGGGAGAGCTCCCGTTGCTCGGTCCCTGCTCCTGCCAACCTAGCAGTTTGAAAGCATGAAGTACAAGTAGATAAATAGGTACTGCTCCGGCGGGAAGGTAAACGGCGTTTCCGTGTGCTGCTCTGGTTCGCCAGAAGTGGCTTAGTCATGCTGGCCACATGACCTGGAAACTGTACGCCGGCTCCCTCGGCCAATAAAGCGAGATGAGCGCCACAACCCCAGAGTCAGCCACGACTGGACCTAATGGCCAGGGGTCCCTTTACCTTTACCTTTACCCTAACCCTCCTATTGTCCTCAGGCTGATTAAAAAGCAAAACACAAGGCATGTATGCAGTGAATAATTTAACATCATTTTACAAGCTTCTTTTCTTCATGAGTGCGGAGAACAACTTCCTGCCAGTTTTATATATATACTTTTATCCAGCTTACCTTTTTAATCATTTTGATTGTCAGTCATACTTGTATTTCTTTCATTTTAATAAATTATTTTTCACAAAGTTTGCACTCAATTTTAGTCCTACTCAGATCGTTGAAATTAATGGTTATGACTAGCTCGGGGCCATTAATTTAAACAAGTCTACTTTGAGTGAACGGACGCAGGTGGCGCTGTGGGTTAAAGCCTCAGCGCCTAGGGCTTGCCGATCGAAAGGTCGGCGGTTCGAATCCCTGCGGCGGGGTGCGCTCCCGCTGCTCGGTCCCAGCGCCTGCCAACCTAGCAGTTCGAAAGCACCTCCGGGTGCAAGTAGATAAATAGGGACCGCTTACCAGCGGGAAGGTAAACGGCGTTTCCATGTGCGGCTCTGGCTCGCCAGAGCAGCGATGTCACGCTGGCCACGTGACCCGGAAGTGTCTCCGGACAGCGCTGGCCCCTGGCCTCTTAAGTGAGATGGGCGCACAACCCCAGAGTCTGTCAAGACTGGCCCGTACGGGCAGGGGTACCTTTACCTTTTACTTTGAGTGAAACTGAGCCCCAGGGTAGTTCAATGCAACTGACAATTGCCTATGACATTAATTCTGTACTTCTGTTGAGACAGCCTAGAATTGCATTCGCCTCTGTTGCTGCTGCATATCTATTCCAATGTATTTGATAGTTTGAATGGTGGGAGCTGAAAGCAAAATTATTTAGGGGAGGGGAGGGAAAGCAAGCCCAGCACATGGGTAATTAATTTGCACACATTCCTCAGAGTCCAGCAGTCGCATTTTGGTGGTGCAGGGTATTGAATTGGGTACAGGGTTGGTGTGTGGAGAGAGAGTTTTTGGTCGTTGCATCCATCAGTCTTGAGGGACAATGGAGTGTGCGCTGTAGGTGAAATCAAACCACTGTGTTAGCAGTACTGAAGTGACCTCCCCGGGGTGCAGACCTGGGCAGTATGTGTGAAGGTCCTGGGCTGCCCAGACGACAAGACCTCCCTCTTGATGTGGTCCAAAGGAAAGCAGAGCAATACCTTTGGCACCAGCTTGGCTGCAGGAGTTGCCAGAAAGAGGCGTACCAGGTGCTATTCAACCATCAAACCCACTCCAGATTTGTGTAGGGTTTGATCCTTAACTTTTCCTTCTCCCAAAGATATCCCATAGAGCAGTGGAGGTTTTCCTTCTCCTAGACAAGCTGGCTTTCCAGGTTCATGAGCTCCACCTGCCCCTCATTGCTACAGCACATGCAGAAACTGCCTTCTTGGTCGTTGGGCCCATCTTTGGTCTCATCTGCTCAGTCTGCCTGAGACTGTCTTCTCATGCAGTGTGAAATATACTTGGAGTCGAATGTGGATTTCATGCTCTTTATTCAGCTCATAGTAGTGAGGAATGCCAGTTCCCCTGAAATGTCTGCTTTATATACATTATTTACACAATGGGCCCCATGTGATTGGCTAATTCCGGGATTCTCCTGTAGGCCAATCAGGTTGCGGATTCACTTCCACCTGGAGCTGGAATGGGTGCCTCCTGCGGACCAATCAGACTGCTGCATTCTGAATTCTATTGTTCTAGTACCAATCCGACTGCTGCATTCTGAATCCTATTGTTCTAGGACCAATCAGACTGCTGCATTTTGGATCCTGTTCAACTCAGTACATAACACCGTGGAAGTCCCTAACTCACCGAGGGTTTGAGACCTGATGAGCTTCCCTCACCTGGTTTTTTTTTTTTTTTTTGTTGTTGTTGTTGTTGTTTCCCCACCTGCCCTGCCCCAACCTCCAGCCATAGAAGTTTCTGAAGCCTTCAAAATGGAGTTACTGTCATGGGCATTATGTGTATGTGTCTTCGGATGAGTTGAGTGAAAGATTATGAGTCATGGGGGTTGGAAGAGAGAGTGTGTGCATTCAGCAGTGCTTATTTTAATAATAATAATAATAATAATTAATAATAATACCCCGCCCATCTGGCTGGGTTTCCCCAGCCACTCTGGGCGGCTTCCAACCAAATATTAAAAACAATACAGCATCAAACTTTAAAAACTTCCCTAAACAGGGCCCCCTTCAGTTGTCTTTTAAAAGTAAAATAGTTGCTTATTGTTTTTGGTTGTTAGTTTGCTAATGCTGTTTATAGTCTTTTGTGGATTACAAATCCTGTAGTGTTTTGTGAGTCTTAGAATATGACTTTTTGTTGTGGTTGCGCTGTTTAGCTTATGTTTTAATCTTGTCGATAGCGTTTTTTAGAAGGTGGTTGTTTTACTGGCGATTTGTTTTGCTGATTATTTGTTAATTGTTCTTCGTGATTTATGTTGAAATCTTGAGGTTTTATTATGTTATCATTGTTTATTGTTTGTGTGCCAATTTGTGTGAGGGAGAAGCAGCATAGAAATATAATAAATGAAATGAGAAGAGAAGAGTCACAGCTGAATAGCTCAGTTGGCAAGAGCATAGTGCTGATAACCCCAGGGTCGCAGGTTCGATCCCCCTGTGGGACAGTTGTCTATTCCTACATTGCAGGACTAGTTGATCTTCTGGGTGCCTTCCAACCCTACAATTCTCTGACTCTTAAGTTCCCCATGCCTGACCTAAGCAGTGTGTTATACTCAACATTAGGCCTACTCATTGTAAGTAAGGGGCATGACGGCCAAATGCTGCTCTCTCTAGCATTTAAAACAAGTGCTGTGTTAATGACCGCTCCCCACATCATATGGGGAGCGCCTTTTGTGTGGTCATGTGCAGCCCCCACAATCCCATGCGGCTCCCGGCAGTACAGCCTGGATTCGCCCCCCCCCCAGGCTGACCACCTGGAGGTGGCCGCCTACCTCTGCCAGTTACCTAATCCCAGCTGGGGAGACGTTGCCAGGATAGAGTTGGCCAGGTAAGGGGAGGGATCGACCTGCCCGCACAATAGTGGGTGGAACTTACCTGGGAGTTCCTGAGTTCAGTTTGTTTACTTCTGCTTTTTTGCTTTCCCTTCCCTTTTGGCATTCCAATGCTCTGCATTAATAAAGGGGGGGGGGAGCAACTATCAGGCACAAAGTAAGCAGCCTCTCCACCTCCCCCCACTTAAAGGGTAGCCCACCTCATGTGGATTTCGGGAAGTGGGATTAATGTGCAAGCCTGCAGAATGCCAGGGAAAATGATTTTTGTAGAATGAAGGGACATTCAAGATTTCCCCTCCCCCTGACCACCTTGTAAGTAAGTAAGCAGAACAAAAAAACCACATCCCATACATGAAAATCTCACTGAAATTTCCTCCTCCCTTGATATTTTTTTGAATGTAATTTCTTTTCTCATTAACTGATGGAAAACGCGTCAGGGGGAAAATATGTGAAGGTAATTTTTGGCAGAGCGCTACTGGAAACAGTTCTATAAAACCCTCAACCAGTTTCCTGAGTGGGGCAGAATATAATTTAGCAAAGTTGCCAAAATGAATAATTTTTTTGGTCAAAATATGGATTTGCTCAGGTTGTAACGCTCTGAGGTATTGAGAACTGGGCACTGTACCCTAGAGAAGTCCTCCTCCAATTTAGGATTTAAAATGAAATTCTGCAGAGACACAGAATGCCCTTTGAGCTGAAGAAGGTGGTCTTGTTTACCCAAAGCCGGGCAATTGCAGCTCAGAAATCTGCCCTGATTTTCCAAAGAGTGATTTTCAAGATTACTGGGAACTGTTGGGGAACTGTAGGAGCCCTTCAGAACAAAAATGATGTAGAGGGAACAGGAAATCCCCTTCACCCAAATGAGCTATGACAAATCCTGTTTACATACAGAGAAGTTGGCCTTGCTATAATTTATGAAGGAGTGTTATAAAGCTGTATACAACTATACATGTTCGGTATGAAAGCTGATAGGGAGATGTTTTTTCCTTCTTCTATCATAATATTGAACTTGTGGAAATCCAACAAATCTGATTGTTGGGAGATTGAAGACAGACAAAAGGATGTACTTCTTCATCCAGGGCCTAGTAAAAATGTGGAACTCACTCCCACAAGATGCCATGATGGCAACCAGCCTGGAGAGCTTTAGATGGCTGGACAAATTCACGGAGGTGAGGCTGCCAGTGATGGCTGTCTTCTTTCTCCACTGTCAGAGGCAGTATGCCTCCGGGTACCAGTTGCTGGAAACCACAGGAGAGGAGAATGCTCTTGTGCTTGGATCCTGCTTGCGGGTTTCCAATAATAATAATAATAATAATAATAATAATAATAATAATATAAAATAAAAATATTGTATTTATATCCTGCACTCCCCAGCCAAAGCCGGGCTCAGAGCAGCTAACAACAATAAAAGTAACACAACATTATAAAATCAATTCATTTTAAAATCAGTTCAAAATCAAATTAATGGCAACCATTGGGCTAGAGTTCTGTGAGGATTACCAAAGGAGGGGGTCAGATTGTGCCTTGACCAAAGGCCAGGCGGAACAGCACTGTCTTGCAGGCCCTGAGGAAAGATGTCAGGTCCCACAGGGCCCTAGTCTCTTGTGACAGAGCGTTCCACCAGACCAGGGCCACAGCCAAAAAAGCCCTGGCTCTGGTTGAGGCCAGCCTAACCTCCCTGTGGCCTGGGATCTCCAAGATGTTTTTGTTTGAAGACTGTAAGGTCCTCCATGGGACATACCAGGAGAGGCAGTCCCGTAGGTACGAGGGTTCTCGGCTGTATAGGGCTTTGAAGGTTAAAACCAGCACCTTAAACCTGATAGGCATCTGCTTGACCACTGTGAGAACAGGGGGCTGGACTAGATGGGCCTTTGCCATGATCCAGCAGCCTGGCTCTTTTATTGTTCTTATTCACGATACTTTCCTCGGATAGATGGCTTTAAAAGACCAATTCATGGAGGAGAAGATTTCTGCTGGTTACTAACAGCATGCGAAAATTGCCAGGTGGATTTTGCACCTGGCTTTTGGCCACGTGCAACCAAGTGAAGATGCCCGGGTGCCAGGATGGCACCTGACATCTCCACCATCTGGAGGCGCGTGCCTGGCGATATTTAGCTCTTGGCTGCTTTCGCACCCTATCAACACATCCTGTCGAATTCTTTCTATTATATTTTCACTGCGCAGTCAGAACGAATTTCAGGAACCAAAAAGTCGTGTTGGAGAAAAATAGGAATTTCAAACCATCTAGCCCCAAAATGGCAACTGGTTTAAGGAGCCATTTGGTGCCTAGCTTATAGACTGAGTTTCTGACACTGGTTACTAAGCACGATGGCTGTGTTCTCCCTCTGCTTCAGCTCTTTTGAGCCTGTGAGCTCTCCATCTACCAACATCAAATCTGTAAGTGCTCCTTCTGGGTTGAGCAGAGTGGAGCCTGAAATGTGAATGAGGAGGAGGAGGAGGAGAGTGTAGTGGAATCAAACCATTCATAAGTTGCTCCTGGGTTGATCAAACTGCACTGTTAGCTGCTGGATAGATAGCTAGAACCTTGCCAACAAAGGTCTGTATAGTTAAAACTATGGTTTTCCCAGTAGTGATGTATGGAAGTGAGAGCTGGACCACAAAGAAGACTGATTGTCGAAGAATTGATGCTTTTGAATTATGGTGCTGGAGGAGACTCTTGAGAGTCCCGTGGACTGCAAGAAGATCAAACCTATCCATTCTGAAGGAAATCAGCCCTGAGTGCTCACTGGAAGGACAGATCGTGAAGCTGAGGCTCCAGTACTTTGGCCACCTCATGCGAAGAGAAGACTCCCTGGAAAAGACCTTGATGTTGGGAAAGACTGAGGGCACAAGGAGAAGGGGACAACAGAGGACGAGATGGTTGGACAGTGTTCTCGAAGCTACCAGCATGAATTTGACCAAACTGCGGGAGGCAGTGAAAGACAGGAGGGCCTGGCGTGCTCTGGTCCATGGGGTCACGAAGAGTCGGACACGACTAAACGACAAGTTTTATACAGCCCCCCCCCAAAAAAACCCCCACCACTCTCCATCTAGGGAAAAGGATGTACTCTGAGTTCAAGAATACATTCCAGACAGGCAAAAAAACATCCAAGGAGGGCTCGCATCAGGGCTTGGGAGGGAGCATCCCAAGGGCTTGATGGAGTGGAGGGTTGCATTTCCTCCCCTCCCCTCCCCTCCCCGCCAGGGCCTGAGGTTCCTCATCCCCAATATAACATCTCAAAAGGTGTCTGCTTTCCAGTGCGCTGTTCTTCCAGGATCATCTGTGATCCCCAAATAGCCTCCAGGAGCTGCAGAAGAAAACTTGGCTTAGCGTGCAAGAGGGAAAAGCCACAAATATGTCCTAATTTTACTGTAAACGATTCCCCCAGCAAAAAAAACAAAACACGGCCCGAAATAGTAATGTGTGACCTTTCCTGATACAGAGAACAATTTGAATTGGTCTTTTGCATTCAGGCATAGACACACAAGCCCCTGATTAACCAGGCAACCCATTTGGGGACCCAAAGCCACTGAGTCGGGTCAAAATGTTTGTTGAGCAATGCATAAGGGCTGTTGGAACAGGAGCTGGAAAAGTGGTTTACGGTTCTTTTGCAACGAAAACAAAAACACACACATGCACAATCATCTTGGACTGAGGCAATGAGGAGCTGGATATTGCAGAGCCTGGTGGTAGCTATTAAAAAAAAAATCAAATCAAATCACATATATTTAAACAAAGCTAATAAAAACATTCAAAGCTTTCATAAAGAATGCTGTTGAGGTTCTCTCTTTCCTTCCTTTTTTTAAAAAAAATATATATGATGGCAAAAGCAGGCTTCACTTTTGCCCGCCTGGGAGAAAAACAAGACTAGAAAGGTTTAATAAGCGATCATCTTAAATCTAAAATAATCTCTCCCGGTATGAAACCGTATAAAACTTAAACCAGTTCTTGCTATTAAAGAGGACTTGTTTTTGTATTTCAGAATTAAACAGGCTGTTATACCAACACACAAGCAAGCAAGCACACATATGAAAGCTAAGCTTACAAAACTGGATGTTTCTTGTTCAAAAGGAATGCTGGGATAATGGGATGGCCCATTGAGCATATAGCTCAAAGCAACACAGTCCTCCCCAAACAGCTCTGAAAGGACAGTATCCATATAGAGAGATCATGCCATCACCCAACCTCCCACAGGAACATTAACTGCTTTTCGCTAAATCGCACCATAGGCCCATCTGGACCAGAACTGCCTACACTGACTGGCAGCAGCTCTCCAGGGTTTCAGGCAGGAGGCTCTCGTAGCCCTACCTAGAGATGCTGAGGAGAGAACCTGGACTTTCCCCATGCAAAGTAGATGTTCTGCCATGGAGGTATGGCTCTTACGACACTGCAACATGGGAAGCTGCCTTGTATATACCAAGTCAAACCACTGACTCCATCTGGATTAGTAGTGTCTACCCTGGCTGGCAGCAGCTCTCCAGGGGTCTCTCCCAGTCCGTCACAGAGATGCCAGTGGTTGAACCAAGGACCTTCTCTACACAAAGCAGAGGCTCTACCAATTAACTATGGTGGAATGCCGTAGCAGAAGCAGGATTTTGCCCTTATTCCCTTCCCTTATGTCGGAGAGGTTTGATCTTCTTGCAGTCCATGGGACTCTCAAGAGTCTCCTCCAACACCATAATTCAAAAGCATCAATTCTTTGGCGATCAGCCTTCTTTATGGTCCAGCTCTCACTTCCATACATCACTACTGGGAAAACCATAGCTTTAACTATACAGACCTTTGAATAAAACTAGCCTGCTGTTAAAATGCAAAATCCACATTTGTTGCTCCATCCACTTCTGCCTCTGGCCCCGCCCACTACTGGCATGTGGCCCCTGAAATGTTGCCTGGAAGGGAATGTGGCCCTTGGGTTGTAAAAAGTTCCCCACCTCCGACTCAAGAGACGTGGCATTACCTTCTCCAAAAGCACCTCTCTTTTATTTGTGGGGAGGGAGGCAGGAGATGTCTCCCAGAGGGTTCGAGATAACTGCCTTCCAAATAATTGTCGCTTGCCAGAAGTTGTTTATGGAAACCCACTGAAGGGTTTCCTTTCTAAGATAATATTGTCAGCCAGTCTCTTGCGTGAAGAAGCAGGCTGTGGGCCATGAAATATAAATGTCTCCAGAGAATTTAAAGGCTAATGTACACATTCACTAAAGTCAAGTGGCAAAGCCTTTCCTGGACTGTACCACTGGGCTTGGCCCACTGAGGAGGCCATGTGAGGAGCCCACCTAATGCAGTGGAAGCCGCTGGGTGAAGAGGAGGGGGGTAATCCCATGGGTAATCCCAGAGGATGAAGGCTCGGAGCCAGGGGATTGGTGGTGGGACACTGAGGAGACGTCAGAGAGGGAAGATTGGACAGAGGTGATGGATACAGAAGAGACAACAGGGTTTAATGATCAGGAGGAACCTGTGACAGGGAGCAGTTCAGACTCCGAGGCTGCAACAGAGGAGGGGGTTAAGATACTGCTGAAGGATCCTGGGAGTCTCCCTCTTGTGCTGCGAGAAGCTCCCCTCCACCCTGGTCTGCAAGAACACACAGAATAATGAGGAGAGCAGAACAGAGGTCAGAGGCGGGCAGATGCAGTTTGAGACTGCTTGGGAAACAGCTAGGAGAGAAGGCACCTTAGAAGGGGTGGAAGGCAGGGCCAGTTCCACAGGGGCAAGACCTACTCAGAAGTGTGGCTGAGTTGCATGCTGTTTCCTTGAATAAAGAGTTAACTTTACTGACAACTGACTGCTTCTTCATACTGACCTGCATCTGATTCCAGCCCGGGCACCCAGGAAGGAAGAGCTGGGAAAGATAGTGTAGAGACCCTCCCCCTTCCAGTCAGCATAAATTGGAGTTGGGGAAAACCCAGGAGCTACATTCCTTTCTGGGGAACATATTCTGGACATGGGCGGGGCCAGAGGCAAAAGTGGGTGGAGCAACAAATGCAAATTTTACCATTGTACAGTTGGCTACACACCACTCTCTGTCCTCCACCCAGAGAAGCAAAAGGCGTGATCCAGCCTGGCAAAAACATTCAAGGAGGATGCAAAGCAGGGTCAGGTAGGGATGTGGCCTGAGTAAGGGGGCATGGCTTGGGAGAGTGCCTAAGGCCAGAAGGAGAGGGCTAGGGGGCTGCATTTGACCCCCGCGTGTAAATGGACTAAAGTTCTGAACTCTGTACAAAGTAGCTTCTCAAGTTCCATATGTGAAACAAGTCTTTGAAAGTCCAGAAAAGCAAGGCAGATTTTTGCGTGTACCTTTGGGGTGTTTTGAAGCATGACTGGTTGCATAAAATGTTTCTTTCTTTGTTTGTTTACTGCATGGCGTGCAGCCAGAAAACGAGCTTCCCACATCCTTCTTGTCTCACCGAAAGTTATTTGAATGCAGCTTCAATTGCCATTGACTGTTTGCTCTCTTTCTGGTTTGGTCTGAACCACTGGGGGCACTTGGAGCCGCCCCTCCTGCCATCAACACCCCATGTTGGCCGTTTCCTTCCTTAAACAAACCCTCATCAAAACTTGTCCTTCAACCTCAGCACCTGCCGGGCAGGTGGCAGCGTGGGGCAGAGGGTTTGCCACCTGCAGACAAAATTGTCAATTGGATTCCGTCCCTTGAACCACCCCCAGTTTGCAGCCTTGGATTATGTCACTGAAACCGTGTGGCTGAAATTTCGATCCAAGGAGAACATCCCTCCTTTCATTCTTTTAAAAATGAAACAAGATAGCAGATCCAAAAAGAATGGCCTGTTTTATATCATCAGCACATTTTTCTACAGACGAGTCCCATACATGGAGTGTTCTGCTCATTGCTCAGTGACACACTGGTCTGGTTCACAAATGGCAAGTCCAAAACTGTGGCTTACCTCGGCTGGGGAACCTTAGGACTAGGGGTCAAGCAAAGCCCTTCGGGCAATTCTGTGTGGCCTGTTAATTTCTCCCCAGCCCACTCCCTTCACCAGCTTTGCTTTGCCCCTCAGATGTTTGTGCCTGACTGCAGTGTGTCCTGCAAAGCAGATCATGCTTCTTGCTTGCCTGGATGGAGAGGGTTGTGTTCAGAAAATAGTTGTCTGTACAAAGGTGTTGCTCTGCACACTTTTGCCTTTGGATCCACCCACTGCTGCCATGTGGCCCTCAGAAGGCTGCCCAGGAGATAATGGGGCCCTTTGGTCTGAAAAGGGACTGCCCCAACTCTGCCTTCCTTGGACTTTGTGAATGTGTGGACTCCCAGAGAGGACCTTGCAACTGCTTTGCTCCATCCCAGTCCTTTTTCAGTGCCGCACTGAGTTCAGCCAAAGTTTGGCTTGGAGTATCATCACTGAAACTAGGGCTCTGGGTTAAGTTTCCTCTTTGCTAGCTATGAGCTGTAGACAAGAACATGACTGAAGAAAGCATCTGTTCACACATCACGTAGCTAGTGCAAAATGCAGCAGCTTTGCACTGCTGCTGAAAGAATTTGATTGGCTCCCAATTAACCAACAATGTGTTGGCTCTGGTGTTCCAAGCTCAGGATGCTTGTAACCAGGATGCCTAAAATAAAATCATGTCCCCCATTATATACTCAGTTGATCACTGAACTGTTCAGACGAGGGCTTCCTGCAGATACTGTCTTATCAGAAGCTTTGTTCCAGAATTGGCTTTTAGTGTGTCAGCAACTCCCTCCCATTGAAGCACCGGGAAGGAGCCTTTGGCCCTCCAGATGTTCTTGGGCTACAACTCCCATCCTCCCTGATGACTGACTATGCTGGCTGGGACTGATGGGGGTTGGAGTCCTTAAATCAGCATTAGATATTAGGTGGGCACTGTCTTTGTTGTCTTTTCAACACCTATTGAACGCCTTCCTTTTTCAGCAAGCCATTTGCGTGGACAGGCGGAGTCCCCAGATCCCGAGTGGTCCCCCCCGTCATGTGGAATAACGACTCTAGACAACGTGCTATGGGATTAAATTGGCCACAACTTTATTAAATTTCAAATGTGGGTAGACCTTGGCTCAGGCATTGGGCGTTCTCCCTCCCTAGTCCCCAGCCGGGGACCTAGGGAGCATCAGGGTTATCCAGTGTGTGTGTGGGGGATGGGCCGGCTCTGGAGAACATATGTTCAAGCAGAGATAGCCGCCCCCGTTACGCCGCCGCAGGGGAGAGCAATGACGACCTTTCGGCGTACAGCCAAAGCCTCCCTTCAAAAACCCCTTTAACGGGGAACCCTGGTATCGCCGCCGCAAAGAGGAAGATGGACTAAAGGATTCCGCCCAAGGCCTGATACCGCCAAAGTTGTGACGTTTTGCTACGGGAAAGGCGAAACCTGCCAATGCAGGGAAATTCCTTTCCGGCCCTTTAACAGCGACCTTATCGTAGCAGCGCCCGCATACCTGTGGAGAAAGGTTAACCTGCAAAACCTATGAAGAAAAGATAACCTGCAAAAGAAAGCATTAACTGAGGGTGGGTAGGGTGGGAGAAGCTCTGGAGCCAAGTGAGGATTAACAATTAAGATCCACCCTCTATTGTGTGGGCAGGTAATCCCTCCCCCTACCTGGCCTGGTTTCCCTGGCAACGCTTCCCCCAGGTGGGATTGGACAACTCACTGGGGTAGGCGGGGACCTCCAGGTATCCCACCTGAGGGAAGGCAAAGCCTATGCTGATGGGGCCACTCCAGATCCAGGGCTGCACGCGTCCCCGCAAAGGGCGCCCCCCGTTTTAAGTGGGGAGCGGTCATTTTCAACAAGCAGTCGGTATCTGTATTAAAGTTGAAAAGTGGAATTGTCTTTAATTCTCTGTATGTGTGGAATTGTTATTTGTTTTGCATGTTGTTGGTCATTATCATTTTACTGTGCAATTGGTTCAAGATTTCTATGTGAAGTTGATTCATGACTGCAGTCACATTACTGAGAATGTAAGAAAGGCCCTCTGGATCAGGCCAATCGCTCATCTGTTGCAGTTTGACCTAATCATGCCACTGTTCTTTCATTTCCCAGCCATAAACACCTGTGCTATCAACAACGGTGGATGTGAACATGACTGTGTGCAGCTCACCCTCTCACAGCATCAGTGCCAATGCCGGCCAAATTACCAGCTGAAGGAGGATGGGAAACATTGCATTGGTGAGTCTCCCCTGCCCTTTGAGGGCTCGGATCAAGCAGAGGAACATGACAGGCCTGTCTTATACTAAGTCCTGAACCCTTGGTCCATCTAGTTCCATACTGTTCACGCAGCATTTTTGACAAGAGACATTTGCAGCTCTATCAGGAGATGCCAAGGTTTGAACCTTTGACCTTCTGCTCTGCCACTGAGCTATGGATCTTCCCCTAGTAAGTTCATAGTCCTCATGATTATAAATGAAGACCTGGTTTAATAAGAACAAAGGAACATGTCTTATATGGATCAGAACACTAGTCCATGTAGCACAACAGTGTCTCTACTTGCATGCAGGGACTGTTCAAGGTTTCCAGCAGGGGACATTCCCAGCCGTACCTGGAGATACCAATGATGGAACCTAGGACCTTCTGCTTGCAAAGCAGGTGCTCTAGCCACTGGGCTACTGCCCTCTTCCGAAATGCTCCCGAGGGCTATATATTGTCTCTAGGATGAGAGACAGGTCTGCAGAATACTTGCATGGAATTGTGTATATTTAATAAATATAAGGAATTCCACCACCACCACCCTAAAAAAATATTATTGTCAGGGTCAAATTTGTACAGTGGAAATGCAGTCACCAGTATCTATATTTTAATTCAGTTTTTTAAAAGGGGATGAATTGTTTGGAATTAAGTTGGTGTGCGCTTTCACATTTGGTGATTAATTTCACACAATTACAGTGGGGGGTGGGGGGGAGAAGAGAAATTGAGAGCAACCCAAACTGGCAGCAGATTCACCCATCCCTGGCAGTAGCTCAGTGGTAAGAGCTTCTGATTTGCATACAGAAGGTCCTAGGTTCAATAACCAGCATCTTCTGATAGGGTTGGGTTCAGTCGCACCATGATACAGCACCCACTTTGCACACAGTCAGCCCCGCGTCCAAGCTCCAGCAACACCAGGTAGGGCAGGGGCTGCCTGAAACCCTGGGGTGGTCCTGATGAAAACAGGAGACAGTTGTGAGTGCCGTTAGGTGTGCCACCCCCTGGGCTTGCACAGGTGTTCCAAGTGAGATCAACTGGTCGGGAAATGGTTGCTCATTCATAATGATCACCTGGACCAGCGGTTCTCAACCTGTGGGTCCCCAGATGTTGTTGGACTACAACTCCCATCATCCCTGAGCTCTGGCCCTGCTAGCTAGGGGTGATGGGAGTTGTAGTTCAACAACATCTGGGGTCTCACGGGTTGAGAAAGGCTGGCCTGGACTGAGGTTCCCTGATTCAGGGCCGGATTTATGTTTGATGAGGCCCTAAGCTACTGAAGGTAATGGGGGCCTTTATATGTCCAGCTGTCCTTTGTCAACAACAAATTGCCACTGTTTTTTGTGTTGAATATATGTTATATAGTAATTTATGGACCTAATAGGTATCTAAAGCCATTTGCATGTAACAAAATATGTATTTTTATCAAAGTAATTGTTGAACTGAAATACAATTAAGAAGTAGTATATTGATAGTGAAATAATTATTAAGCTTTTTCCCCCTTTAATTTTTTGGGGGGCCACCAAGAGAGTGGGGCCCTAAGCTATAGCTTGTTTAGCAGGCTTCACTTTTGCCTATACGTAAATCCGGCACTGCCCTGATTGCACGGCTAGTTTGTGTTAAGAAGGGAGTGTGTAATGATGTTCTTTCAGACACCTTTTGAGGGATTGCTTTGTCTTTGGAGGAAGAGGAGAAGGGAGGGAAGCGGAGCGAAATGAAATAGAATCAAGCTCAGGAGTCTCCCATACCAGGGAAGAGACAGAATTATCTCTGAGGAAGCGCTCCCCCCCCCTTCCCTGCCCCTCCCCCTTAGTCATCTCTGGTTCCAGCAGAGGAGGGGAGAAAGCCAACGATGGTGAGAGAACCAGCTGGATAATCTCAGCTGGAAGGACTCAGATAAGAGACAGAAAGGGGAGGATGCTGGTGTGCAGATTAACCTAGAACAGGAGCTCACTGGTGGAAAGCTGGAGCTGCAGCTCTTCTGGCATGTGAGTGCTGGCTGATCCCTCTTCAAAATGTACTTGAAAGGACTTGGCCCCTGGCTTCTGTTCCTGAACAACTGCATGCAGGATAACCCATTGCCAGTGTTCTTTGGAAAGGGTGTTTGGCCGTTCTAAGAACCCGCACGGCGTAACTTCTCTTCTGCACAAGATGCGAGGAAGCCTCCATCCAAAGCAGTTGCACCCCACTGTTCCTCTCTCATAAGCAGAACTATTTTGGGCAACAGCCTGTGGGTTTCTGCAGATGACCTATTTATTGAGAATAGACTCCATCCAGCTCAGTATTGACTGCATTGACTGGCAGTGGCTGTCCAGGGGGAGTCTCTGCCTTGGACTGCTTCCTTTTGGACCATTTCCAACTGACTCGCTGCCTCCCTTCTCTTCCCAGTGAGAAACCCATGTGCTGACAGGAATGGAGGCTGCATGCACCGGTGTCAGAGCCGGCGTGGGGTGGCACATTGCGAGTGCCACCCTGGATACAGGCTGGCAGCTGACAACAAAGCTTGCGAAGGTACGGGGTGTCTCAGGAGGCTCTTGCACAAGTTTTGCAGAGCTGTCCTTTTTCTCTTCCCTCCTGTTCCCCCCATGCAAAATGCCTTGCTAATCTCCATAGATGCTATAATTAGTTGCTCCGTCTGGTCTGGGAGGATGATAAATGAGCCTTCAGCTGCCCTAGAAGATAAGTGCTTGCAAAAACAAAAATCCCATTTACTTCTTGCAATTAATACAGATCTTTCTAGTGTTCATGGGGGTGGGGGGACAGCAACCAAAAAACCCTCAGCCACCAATTCTATGCTTGTCCAATATGCTCCATGCATGGGAGAGAGACTCCTGGGACAGGGGTAGCCAATGGGGTGCCCTGTTGATTGTAGACTACAACTCCTATCATCCCGGACTGTTGACCCAATGGTCAGGGATGATTGGAGTTGGTGTTCAGCAACATATTGGGGGGGGGGGGCGATGTGGTGTCCTCCTGGTGTTCCTGGATAACAGCTTTGTGCGTCATCCTTGTACATGGGCCATACTAACCTCGTACAACTGCACTATGACTCCCATTGTTGGGGAAATACTGGGGTTGAATAACCAACACCCTGTGGGTTCAGCCTGGACAGCCAATAAAATCCAGGCTCCAGTTGTCAGTCAGACAGGACGTTTATTTAGGTGTTTCAAAGCCAGTGCAACACAACCTCAGCTAGCAAGTAGTTGAGGGATGGCACCCCAAATATGAAAAAAAAAAAAACCACAAGCATTTATACATTTATAAACAAAAAGAAGCAAAGGGGCGGTTCTGTCCATATATGGCAGTACTTCTGCTATCTTCTACTGGTTCAGTCAGGAGGCATAACATCTTAACTTTCCTTCCTTCCTTCATCCTTAACAGTTACAGCAGTAGCTTGTGTTTTCATGTCATTCTGTGCTTCTCTTGCAAACACAGCCTTCACATTCCAGCCTTTACTTGCTCAGCCCTTCTCTGACATATTTCAACCTTTAATTTAATTATTTCCATAATTTGTACGACACCCATCATCCCTGACCATTCTCCAGGCTGGCTGGGGCTAATGGGAGCTGGTGTCCAACTACATTTAGAGCTGGGGAGTCCATGTGGGGCCCTTCATAAGTTGTTGGGTGGACTACAGCTCCCCTCAACCTTGACTATTAGCCAGGCTGGCTGGGCCCTTCAGGTGTTGGGAGTCCAATGTCTATTGGAGGACACTACATTGCCCACTAGAAAACTTAAGAGTGTGGCGACCAAAACAAGATGGTAAAGCATGCTCTGCACTTGAAGATCTTTGCAGCCAGAGAGAGGGTTGTTATTGTTTAGTCGTTTTAGTCATGTTGGATTCTCCGTGACCCCATGAACCAGAGCATGCCTTGCAAACTCACTTTCTTCCCAAAGCTTCTTTTTTATGTCCATGGAGTGGTTTGCCAGTTCCTTTTCCAGGGGGGTCACATTTAGTCTAAACTCTCGGCTATGACCTGTCCGTCTTGGGTGGCCCTGCACGGCATAGCTCATAGCTTCTCTGAGTTATTCAAACCCCTTTGCCATGACAAGGCAGTGATCCATGAAGGGAAGAGAGAGGGTAGCAATGGGCAAACTTTCCACCAGCACTAGGAACAACAGGATTTTAGATCTGGATAGAGAACAGCAATTAGAACAAATGAGCTAACTCAGGTCCATTAATTTCAATGGGACCACTCTGAATATCCAGAAGCATTGCTTCATCTGACAGTGAAGGCAAAGCATATCCAACATGGCTAGTAGCCACAGATAGTCTTTATCCTCCATGAATTTATCTAATCCTCTTTTAAAGCCATCCAAGTTGGTGTCCATAGCTAGTTCCATAGTTTAACTATGTACTGTGTGAAGAAGCAGTTTCTTTTGACTGCCCTGAGTTGCTCAAAGTTCAAGCTCTCTGGTTCGATGGCAGTCTTCGCCATCAGCTGTTCTGCTCACATTCTCTGCAGTTCTGCTCCAATTTCATGGAACCACAGGACTGTGGAGATGGAAGGGGCCCAAAAGTTCATCCAGTCCAGCGGTTCTCAGCCTGTGGATCCCCAGATGTTGTTGGACTACAACTCCCATCATCCCTGAGCTCTGGCCTTGCTAGCTAGGGGTGATGGGAGTTGTAGTTCAACAACATCTGGGGACCCACAGGTTGAGAAAGGCTGGTCTAGTCCCACCCCCTGCAAGCTGGCGTACGGGGATCTAAATAGCTTGTCTGCATAAAATAGCTTGCTTCTGCTTTCTTTCGTCCAGATATCGATGAATGCGTAGCAGGGATAGCCATGTGTGTGCATGGTTGCCTGAACACCCGCGGCTCCTTTAAATGCACTTGCAATCCAGGCTATGAGCTGGGGGCTGACGGCAAGCGGTGTTACCGTAAGTATTCATCTCCATAGAATCACAGAACCATAGAGTTGGAAGGGACCCCAAGGGTCATCGAGTGCAACCCCATGGTCTTCGCTCTGATGAAAATGCAAGAGCGGAAGATGCTGAGATAAGGCTTTCCTTGGGTGAGTTACAGAGTCTTTTGGTGGGGCCACATAGTCAGCCCACATTAAACATCAAACAGCCCACACAAGCTTGTTCCAGATCCAGTGCCACTTTTTCTAGAAAAAGAGGTGCCAGAACTTGCCACGAACGCCTCCCTTGTTCTCTTATAATGGCAATGGTGCCCACCTGACAGGTGCAGGAACTGAATTCCAGTGAGTTCCGGTTGGGGAAAAAAGCCCCAAATCCCTTTCGGGGTTCTGTTAATCCCTGAAATAACATATACAGTACCGTGATTAATAAAACAAGAGATATAAGTTATCTTGCTACATGTTTTGACTTCCACCTTTGCATTTTAGTCCAGGTAAATAACCCTTGTTTAAACCTGTATTTAGATACCCAGTTGTTTCATATGTGTTTTTATTGTGTTGTGGAATTGCTTCAAGAATCAAAATGCTTCATAGGAAGCGATTCATAAAATAAATCAGAATAACAATAAGAGCGATATAACAAGGGGCAGTGTAGGCCTGCGAATTTCGGAATTCACATTTCAGATCTTCTTTTTTTAAAAAAAAACTCTTAAATTTTGAATGCGTGCAAACTCTTTTACTGAAACGTTGATTTCATGCAAATGTCTGCTTCCGCTTGGCCATGGGTCAATAGATAATTCTGTAGGAAACCAGTCAATAGTGTATCTCTTCCTCCTCCTCCTCCTCCTCCTCTTCTTGCTTTTCTAGGTATAGAAATGGAAATTGTGAACAGCTGCGAGACCAGCAATGGGGGCTGTTCTCACCTTTGCCACCACACCAGCAGTGGTCCCGTCTGCAGCTGCAACTCAGGATACCAGCTGGACGAAGACAAGAAGACTTGCACTGGTAATCCAATAACCTGAGCTGGTAATTTGTTAAGTGAAGAAAAAAACTATGATGAGCATATGAGAGGCAAGGAACCTGGTGCCTTCCAGTCTCTGCTGACCTACAGCTTCCATCATCCCTGACCAGTGGCCATGCTGGCTGGAGCTGATGGGAGTTGGCATCCAACACCATCTGCAGGGCCACAGGCTTCCCCATCTCTGACCTAAGAGGCACCCCTCACTCTCAGGTGGAAACGCCTCTTCGAAATAGAGACACCCCTCCATCTCTCATATGCAGTAAGCAGTGCTGTTACTTAAAGCATGGATGAGGAACCTATGACCCTCCAGATGTTGTCAGACTACAGTACTCATCATCATTGACCACTGGCTATGCTGTTTGGAGGTTTGCCTTGAGAAGCATCTAAGGGGCTCCCCATTGCTATTGACAAAGATGACTGGTTACCTACTTCAAGGCTTCCACATTTTTCACTCGCTGACATCACCTTTCTCAGAAGACTGCTGAGTCCCAGGCTTCCTCCCAACCCTTGAGTTGCAGAGGACGTTGGGGGATCATTCTAGAAGTTGTGTGGTGGTCCCTGTCAATTCTTTTTTCCTGGAAAAAACAGTGGGGGAACTCACCACAAAGTTGTTTGTTTATTGCGGGCTCAGTCACAGTGACACACAAACACACACCGGGCAGTGACTAAATGTAAGATGTGATTAAGCAGACAATGTTCAGGATTAGAAATGGCCACAACTTTATTGATTGCAGATATAGGTGGGGTTTTGGCTCAGGCATTGGGTGTATATCCGTTCCAGCCTCCCTCCCCGCCCCCGCCACCTGACCATAATAATAACAGTAATAACAGTAATAACAACAATAGCAATAATAATGTGGTAAGGGAACTCAGTTCCCCCAAGTTTCTGCAAAAAACAACAACAAGCCTCTGGTCCCTGTACTCCTGTTTGGGAAAGGGCTCTTTGGCCATTGGTTGGTCTAGGTATCCAGAGCACACAAACCAACCAGGGTATGGAGGCAACCATATGGGTTATTTTGGCCTGGCTGCTAAGGGCAGCCAAATAAACTGTGGACCCCTGCATGATACCCTCCATTTTAGGGGTATGGCCTTGAGCAAGCAAGACACACATGTGGAGAAAGCACGGGTCACCTGCCCAATGGAACCCAGGGTGGATCTTTGGCCCATCAGGGATGTCTCTCCCTGAACTACCCCACCTGACCAGGACCCCAGGGAATGCCTCCTTGGTATACCTGGAAGCTTGCAAGGTAGGGTTAGGGAACATTTTTCAGCCCAGGGTTCACATTTTCTTCTTTGCAACCTTCTGAGGGCCACATGCCAGGGACAGGTATGGCCAGAGGCAAATGTAGGTGGGGCAATGCATCTAAATGTTACCTTAATGAAGCCAGTTTCTACACATGCGTGTTCACCCTTCTCTATCCATCCAGACAAGTGAGAAGCACATATATTGCAAATAATAATAATAATAATAATAATAATAATAATAATAATAATAATTTATTATTTATACCCCGCCCATCTGGCTGGGTTACCCCAGCCACTCTGGGCAGCTTCCAACTGAATATTAAAAACAATACAGCATTAGACATTAAATACCTCCCTAAAGAGGTCTGCCTTCAATTGTCTTTTAAAAGTAAAATAGTTGTTTATTGCCTTGACATCTGCTGGGAGGGCATTCCACAGGGCAGGCGCCACTACCGAGAAGGCCCTCTGCCTGGTTCCTTGTAACCTTACTTCTCGCAATGAGGGAACCGCCAGAAGGCCCTCGGCGCTGGATCTCAGTGTCCGGGCTGAACGATGGGGGTGGAGACGCTCCTTTAGGTATACAGGACCGAGGCCGTTTAGGCCTTTAAAGGTCAGCACCAACACTTTGAATTGTGCTTGGAAATGTACTGGGAGCCAATGCAGATCTCTCAGAACCGGTGTTAAGTGGTCCCAGCGGCCGCTCCCAGTCACCAGTCTAGCTGCCGCATTCTGGATTAATTGCAGTTTCTGGGTCACCTTCAAAGGTAGCCCCACATAGAGCGCATTGCAGTAGTCCAAGCGGGAGATAACCAGAGCATGCACCACTCTAGTGAGACAGTCCGCGGGCAGGTAGGGTCTTAGCCTGTGTACCAGGTGGAGCTGGTAGACAGCTGCCCTGGACACAGAACTAACCTGTGCCTCCATGGACAACTGTGAGTCCAAACTAACTCCCAGGCTACGCACCTGGTCCTTCAGGGGCACAGTTACCCCATTCAGGACCAGGGAATCCCCCACACCCGCCCACACCCTGTCCCCCCAAAACAGTACTTCTGTCTTGTCAGGATTCAACCTCAATCTGTTAGCCACCATCCATCCTCCAACCGCCTCCAGGCACTCACACAGGACCTTCACTGCCTTCACTGCTTCTGATTTAAAGGAGAGGTAGAGCTGGGTGTCATCTGCATACTGATGAACACCCAGCCCAAACGCCCTGATGATCTCTCCCAGTGGCTTCATAAAGATATTAAAAAGCATGGGGGAGAGGACAGAACCCTGAGGCACCCCACAAGTGAGAGCCCAGGGGTCTGAACACTCATCCCCCAACACCACTTTCTGGACACGGCCCAGGAGAAAGAAGTGGAACCACCGTATAACAGTGCCCCCAGCTCCCAGCCCCTCAAGACGGTCCAGAAGGATGTTATGGTCGATGGTATCAAAGGCTGCTGAGAGATCCAGCAGAAGTAGGAAACAGCTCTCACTTTTGTCCCTAGCCCGCTGGAGATCATCAACCAGCACGACCAAGGCAGTTTCAGTCCCATGGTGAGGCCTGAATCCCGATTGGAAGGGATCCAAATGGTCTGCATCCTCCAGGCGTGCTTGGAGTTGTTCGGCAACCACCCGCTCAATCACCTTGCCCAAGAATGGTAAATTTGAGACTGGGCTATAGTTGGCCAAATTGGCCACTGGTCCATCTGGCCCAATACTACCTGCCAACACTTCTCCAAGATTTTAGGCAGGGATCTTTCCAAACCCAACTTCCTGAGATTCTTTTAATGGGAGGTGCCAGCAGTTGAACTTTTGCTCCCTCACTCCCAATGAACATCTGAAGCTCTCTTAGACTGAGTCAGGCCATCTAGCTAGGCATTGTCAACACAGACTCCATGTTTTCAGAGAAGAGACTTTTCTAGCCCTGCTTGGAAACGCCAGGGATCAAACCTGAGACCTTTTGCGTGCTTGGCAGGTGCTAATACCACAGGCCCTGGGAGACCTGGCTTCCTTTGCCTTCCCCTCCATCAACAACACTAGAAGAATTACTGACAATAACAAGGTCTCCATCTCCAAGCAAGCTGCCAAAAACTCCGTCAAGTTGTAGGTTGCCTGCTGGACAAAGGCGTGTGCGTAGATGTTTGTGTGTGTGTGTGAATGCCATGATCTCAAATGTCTGCATTTCATTTTATATCACGCCGTGCTGAGTCCCAGTCTGGCAATTAACCTAATCAGAAACTCTTCGCAGATCTTACCAGCCAGGCATTTCCTGGATAGGGAACTGGCTCTGCCTGTGTTTAAATGTTTATGCACCGGATGCATCTGAGCTGCGTGTGTGGAGCGTAGGTCTGTCTGGGTCAGTGCCCGGAGCATCCAGGGGGATCTTCAGAGGACCATTAAGTGCAATTTTGCCTGCATCCTTTCTGCATTGAGGTTGTAGTTGCTGTCCCCCTGCCCCCCACAGGGATTTTCTCAACTTTCCCATGTCCAGGGGCAATTACTCTGGATGATTCTGTTAAATTTCTTAGTGCTGAGGGTGTGTGATGGGCAAGGAAGGTTTAGTAGGGCCTGGAATACTGTTTGCACTTTCATTTCAAGCCAGTGTAATTGGTAGACAGTATCTATGGGCAACCCCAGACTTGTATAATAATAATTTATTATGTATAATAATGAGTTTCCCCAGCCACTCTGGGCGGCTAGCAACAGAATATTAAAAACACGATAAAGCATAAAACATTCAAAACTTCCCTAAACAGGGCTGCCTTCAGATGTCTTCTAAAAGTCAGATAGCTGTCTATTTCCTTGACATCTGAAGGGAGGGCGTTCCACAGGGCGGGTGCCATTACTGAGAAGGCCCTCTTCCTGGTTCCCTGTGATCTCACTTCTCACAGAGAGGGAACCGCCAGAAGGCCTTTGGAGCTGGACCTCATTGTCCGGGCTGAATGATGGGGGTGGAGATGCTCCTTCAGGTATACTGGGCCAATCTGGTTTGAGGCCTGATTCAGCATGTTAGATTGGGCCAGATCTGACCTGGGGTAACCCAGCCCTGGCGCAATCCAGGCCTTGAACTGAATGGGGGTGGGCCATGCACAGCCCTAAACTTAATTAGGGTTTAAAACCCCAATTAAACATGTAATCAGGGCAATGGTAGCCGGGAGAGGAGGTCCAAATAGAGATTCTCACGTGCACCTCTTTCTCTCTCCCCCCCTACTTTCCCCTCCCTAATTTTGGGAAGTGCTGTAGCTCCCCAGGAGAAAATCTGTCTTGCATGCAGAAGGTCTCCAATCCCCAGCCTCTCCAGATGGGGCTGGGATTGCCCCCCCCAACCTAAAACCCTGGAGAGCTACTGCCAGTCAGTGTAGACACTACTAAGCCAGATGCCCCCTTCCCCCACAATATATGCATTTTTGTACACGTCGGTCAGAGAACTGCAGGGGAGCTGGCTTTCAGTTTGAGAGGTAGGAACTGGGAAGATTCCCATTAAAATGCCAGCAGAGCCCAATGCCTCCCCCGTTTCTGTCTTAGGGGGAGGGCAAGGTAAACCTGCTCCTCCTTCACACTGCCCTTCTCAGGGTTGATGCAGGCTGACAACCGTTTCTCTTTCGACCAGATACAGACGAGTGCGGCGCTCATTCTCATTGCTGCCACCAGGACTGCTACAACTACCCAGGGGGTTACGAGTGCGTTTGCTTTGCTGGATACAGGCTGAACGCTGACGGCTGCAGCTGCGATGGTAGGGAGATGCTATGCACTCAGTGGGACTCAAAAAATAGTTTGGCGTTGCACCCTTCCAATCGTTTTCAGCTCCTGCTCAAAGGTCCACATGCTTTTTGTGTGTGTGTGAGCGTGCATCTAGGGATGGAGGCATCTGTCAGTTTCCCAGTCTTACTTAAGTCTGGTTCATCTTATTGACCTGTAGTTCAGAGAAGGGGAAACACAAATGATCAAGGGGGTGGAGCAAAAGGTGGCAGTGCTTGGGAATTTGCAGCTTAGAGGAAAGGGAGAGTGAGCAAGGCGACATGTCAGAAGTCTTATAGAATGTACGCATGGAGAAAGTGGTTGCGTGGCGAGTTCCCGCCTCCCCCATGGAAATAAAGACACAGGACACCAGTATTTTAGGTTAATGGGCAAAATTAGGCCACAACTTTATTGATTACAGGAAGTATTGGCTTAGGCATTGGTCCTATCGACTAACCGGCTTCAGCCTGATTGCTAGAAGACCAGCAAGGGTTAACCACCAGTAGGGGGAGTCCTGCTGATGTATATCAACTAGGAGCTCCCCCGGGGTCACCGCTCAGGGGCGTGCCTTAGGCCCACACCTCCATAGGCTTCGGACAGGGCAACGCCCCCAGAATCCTTTACCGGACTACCCCTTGATATGGGAGAAGGTGATGGCGCTTCCTCCCCCCCCCCACTCATCTGCATAACAATACCCTTAACAATGCCTAACCGCCACTCGAGCAATAGCTCGCCGCCAATACCCTCAAACCTGTAACCAATCCCTAATCCCTGAAGATATGTTGTTTAACCAGATATCACTTCCAGCATCCGAAAGATGCACGCCATCATCTCTGTAGAGGGCCTCCATGCTAAACTGGATGCTGAAGCAGCTGGGGCGCTGGAGTGGAGAAAGAGGGAAATCCTCAGGCGCGCTGGCCCTAAACAGCATGGGCCACGCCTCCCAGGCCAGCCGATTAGCTGGCAAGGGAGATGACACGCCCGAGGATTCCCTGCTCTTGCAGGGGCTGAAGCCCACAACCCCACCTCCTCTCCAGCTCGGAAGTGGCTATGAAGAAAAGTTTTCCTCCCCTTCTCTCATAGCACAAGAACTCGTGGGCATCCTATGAAGCTGAGTATTGAAAGTTTCAGGACGGATAAAAGAAAATAATCCATATGGTGCACAGTTAAAACTATGGAACTTGTTTGCACAGGAGGCAGTGACGGCCACCAAAATGGATGGCTTTAAATGAGGGTTAGACAAATTCATGGAGGCTATTGATAGCTACTAGCCATGAAGGCTGTGCTTTGCCTCTATAGTCTGAGGCAGTTATGTTTCTGAATCCCAGTTGCTGGAAACCACAGGGCTCTTGTGCTCGGGTCCATCCAGCTTTTGGGCTTCCCATTGGGTTGGTCATTGTGAGCACAGAATGCTGGACTAGATGGGCCATTGGCCTAGTCCAGCCATGTTGCTAGATTCTTACATTCTGAAGATTTGTAGCTCAAAATTAAAACTAAAAAAATATATATGCATATATGCCTCCTTTAATTTTTAAGATGTGGATGAGTGCTCTTCAAATAATGGCGGATGTGAACACCTCTGCCAGAACCTGGTGGGGTCCTTCCACTGCAGCTGTCAGATTGGCTACAAACTCGATGAAGACCGAAGGAGCTGTCTCTGTAAGTGACTTCTTCATCTTTCCACCCGTTTCATTCTTCTTCTTCTTCTTCTTCTTCTTCTTCTTCTTCTTCTTCTTCTTCTTCTGAACACTGAAGGCATTTTACTTCTTTAGATTGAGAGCCCACCCAATCTGAAAGGCTTTGTGCACATGGTACAGGAAACATCAGCAACCTCCAAAACAAAACAAAACAAAACAAAACAGCTCCTTGGAGCAAATCAACAAAGAAATTAAAAGCCAACACAGCACAGTGGCTCTTTGTTATACCTACTTACATTTGTTTATTTATTACATTTTATTTCCATCCTACCTTCCTCTAAGAAACTCAAAGTGATGTACCTAGTTCTGCCCCCTTCTCATTTAGTTCCCAATTTTATCCTCCTCCTTGGAGGAGATGATAGGAGCTGAACCGAGAACATTCTGCATCTGCACAGGAGCCCTTTTCAACCTAAGGGCAACATTCCCTTCTAGGCAACTTTCTGCGGGCCGTATTGCTGAAGTGAGCCAGGGCCTTTTACCTTCAGATGGCAGGATAGTTCCTATGTGTACTTGCACTCCCCCAAACTCTGTCCTCCATCCAGGCATTATCCGAAGGGTCAAATAAAGAGGTCCTCCGCCCTGACCTAAAGCACATGCTCTATGATTAGCGACCCTTCTCAAGCTACACCTAAAAATGTAATGCATGAAGAAGGGTCCATATGCGGAAGGTGTGTGTCATTTTGGAAAAGGGCATTTAGATTCTTTACAACATAAAACAATATAGACCATTGTACACTGCTCAGCCCCCATATTGAGTTTATTTCTTTTGGTGAATGATCAGACCATTTTTCTGGGTCCTTGGCGTTCCTTAAATGTCCTTGGCGTGGCTTGCTTTTTCTCCGCAGTGCTCGATGAACCCGTGGAGGCCCTAGATAGCCGGCGTCCCATCTTCCGGCCGCTCCCCCATGTGGCGGTCCTGCGAGATGAGCTCACTCAGCTATTTGATGAAGACTACCTTGATGAGGAGGAGGAGGCAGAAGCAAGAGGAGAGCACACACTGTCTGAGAAATTCAGTAAGCACACATGGGACCCACAGCAAAACATTGCACTGTGTCCTCCTTCCTAAAATGAGCACTCCTGTTCAGGGCTGCGGCCGCCGGCCAACCAGACATGCCCTTTTCCCAGGTAGTCCATTCCATTATTCATTTCCCTGGTTTTCTCTTCCTCCATCAAAACACACACCAGTAACAATCACTATTCCACTGAACATGCGTACTTTTCGTTTCTGTTGTGCGACAAATGTGTATGTCCTGCAAGTTTACTTACTCAGATTTCATTCTATAGGGTCGATAGCTTGCAAACTCCCAAGTTTGTTACTGAACACTTCCCTTTCTTGTGATTATCCTGTAGGAGAACCATAAAAAATCATGCAAAGTTAGGCATTCAAATCTATTTTATTTATTCTGAACATATTGCACTCCAGTCCTGGGAGATGTGAATTCAGTCTTTGTGATTTCCAGCACAAAATGACCTGATTTGCTAAACTGTGGTTTGGAACTTAGCTATCCACAATAGCTTCTGTGCATCACTGAATCTTATGATGCAGATGTTTAAATGAATCAAACGATCCATTTACATCATTATTCCGAGCAAGAGCATTGGTGTTGTTTACACAGACTGGCAGTGGTTCTCCAGGTTGCAGATGGGACTTTCCCCCCAGTCCTACCTGGAGGTCCCAGGGATTGAACCTGGGACCTTTGGCATGTTAAGCACGGAGCTAGAAGCCTCCCCCAGTTAGCCCTCATAAAAGTATTGCACTACTGTTGCCTCTTGGTTCAAGGTTGAGCTCCGTAACAGTTTACCTTTCTTGCAGTCTGCTTGGACGACACCTTCGGCCATGACTGCAGCCTGACATGTGACGATTGCCAAAACGGAGGGGTGTGCAATGAGGACCGGACAGGCTGCAACTGTCCTGCTGGCTGGAGCGGGATCCTCTGCAACCAAAGTGAGTTGGGAAGGCAATGCCCTGGCAAACGATGGGGCCGCCTTTTATGACCTGTCAAAGTGTTTCCTTCCAAGAGGCCATTAAATGTGAAGAGCGTCAGGGCAGTGGTGAGCCAGCTGGCTTGGAATAGCACCAAAGGCCTGCATTTTATCATGTTTACCTTGGACTAGAGTTACCCGGCAAAAGCGCTCAGTAAAGTTGTGCGGAGGCTGTTGCTGCTATCTGCCCCTTGAGATCCCAGTCTGCAGTCCAGGCATTTTTGTGTGCCTTGGATCTGAGTGTTTGCACTCAGACAGCAGCTATAAACCTATCGGCGGTGAATTAGAAGCACTGCTGGCTTTTGAAAGGCTAATGAACTCTTTATATGACACCAGTGGGAACCTTTGGGGATTCTGTCTCCCAGCACAGTGTCTGGCCACTCTGGAAAAACAGAGACCACCACTCCCCACTACTGCCACCTCCCTCAAGGGGCCAATTGAGTCTGTAGGCAGAATTGAGTCATGCCTGTACCTTCCCTGCCCATTCACCTGACACTAAATGAACTGATGCCTATCTAAGAAGGTCTTCTTTTTTTACCTTTCGCGAGAAAGCCAAAGGCCCATCCAGCAGTTAACCACATGTCTACAGGAAATTTGCAGCAGCACTCTTGCCACTTGTGATTCCCAGCAACTGGGAGGCATACATACCTCTGACGATGGAGGGAAAGCATAGGGCTTTTATATGCCTCCCCCTGATCTGATTTTAAGACCCAGGCTGGTGCTTTGGAGCAGCTCCATTGCGACCCAGGATGAATCCCTGCATTGCAGGGGGTTGGGCCAGATGGCCCTTGATGTCCCTTGCAACTCTACAAGTCCATGGGTCTATGTAGTCAGGAAGGGAGGTGCATCTCCTTTGCCCTTCCTTTTAACAGCCCTGGATCATTCCGGATGGACTCGATCCCATCAATGGGATCCAGAGTTGCCTCAACCGGCTTTGTCTAAATCCAGGGTTGGACCCAAATTAATCTGATTCAGTGTGAGATCCCTGAGATCCAGCATTTGATTGAAGCATATCCCTGAAACATAGCCATTGTGGCTGGTAGCCAGCAACAGACTTACCTTTCACGAATCTATCTAATTAATAATAATAATAATAATAATAATAATAATAATAATAATTTATACCCCACCCTCCCCGGCCAGAGCCAGGCTCAGGGCAGCTAACACCAATAAAATTTCATTAAAAACATAATAAGAAAAAAAGAAAAAGAAAAAAACAATTTAAAATACAGCTTTAAATGCAATTTAAAATGCAGCCTCATTTTAAAAGTCAAAACCATAAGGGGAGGGAAACAAAAGGGTCAGACTGAGTCCAAAACAAAGGCCAGGCAGAACAGCTCTGTCTTGCAGGCCCTGCAGAAAGATGTCAAGTCCCACAGGGCCCTAGTCTCTTGTGACGAAGCGTTCCACCAAGTTTTGGGCAGTACTGAAAAGGCCCTAGTCCTAGTTGAGACCAACCTAACCACCTTGTGACTTGGGACCTCCAAAGTGTTGTCATTTGTGGACCTTAAGAGCCAGTGTGGTGTAGTGGTTAAGAGCGGTAGTCTCGTAATCTGGGAAACCGGGTTTGCGTCTCCGCTCCGCCACATGCAGCTGCTGGGTGACCTTGGGCCAGTCACACTTCTTTGAAGTCTCTCAGCCCCACTCACCTCACAGAGTGTTTATTGTGGGGGAGGAAGGGAAAGGAGAATGTTAGCCGCTTTGAGACTCCTTAGGGTAGTGATAAAGCGGGATATCAAATCCAAACTCCTCCTCCTCCTCCTCCTCCTCCTCCTCCTCCTCCTCTTCTTCTTCTTCTTCTTCTTCTTCTTCTTCTTCTTCTTCGTGGGGCATACCAGGAGAGGCGGTCCTGTAAGTACGTGGGTCCTAGGCCGCATAGAGCTTTAAAGGTTTTGAAGTTCTCCTCTGTTTCCACTGGCCTGGCCCATCTGTTTCTAGTATCTCATGGGCCTTCTCTGCCTGTCTCCTTCTCACAGCCTGCCCAGAAGGTACCTTTGGAAGGAACTGCAGCTCTATCTGCCTCTGCCAAAACGGAGGCACCTGCAACCCGGTGACAGGAGCCTGCCGCTGCCCGCCTGGAGTCAGTGGGGAACTGTGTGAGGACGGTAAGGCTCAGACCTCTTTTCTGCTCTCCTGCTAGAGGTTGGAAAGAGGGTTCCACTTAAGGTCACATTCGCACTGCATTTTATTATTATTACAGTCGTACCTTGGGTCCCGAACATTTTGCGTGTCGAATGTTTTGGCCCCCAAATGCCGCAAACAAGGAAGTGAGTGTTCTGGTTTGCAAACGTTACAGTCATGCTTCGGGTTGAATGCGCTTCGGGTTGAGCTCGTTCGAGTTGCGCTCCGCAGCAACCCGGAAGTAACAGAGAGCGTTGCTTCTGGGTTTCACCGCTTGCGCATGCGCAGGCACTCAAAATGACGTCACACGCATGCGCAGAAGCAGCAAAAAGCGACGCATGCGTGCGCAGGCGTGCCGTCGCTAGTTACATTTGCTTCTAGATGCAAACGGGGCTCCGGAACGGATCCTGCTCGTATCTAGAGGTACCACTGTATTTGGAACCCGAATGTCCAACGCAGCTTACGCAGCTTCTGATTGGCTGCAGGAGCTTCTTGCCGCCAATCGGAAGTTGCCCCTCTGCTTCTGAACATTTTGGAAGTCAAACAGACTTCCAGAATGGATTCTGTTCGACTTCTGAGGTACCACTGTATTATTATCATTTAATGAATTTATATACCTCCCTATACCTGGAGATCTCAGGGCAGTTCCCAAGTGCTGGGATACCCCTTTAAACTGTCATTTCCTCCCCCCCCCCCCAAATTATGGGAGCTGTATAAAGGTATAAAGGTGCTGAGAGTTTTTAAAAGATCTGGTTTCGGTAATCTATCTGCTGGTATGATTTGTGAAGGCTTCTGAGAGTTGTTACAGGTCCTCACAGAGCTACCATTCCCAGAGTTTCCTGTGAAAAGGGACTGATGGTTAAATCGCTTTGGGAGCTGTAGCTCTGGGCGGGAAATAGGGGGTCTCCTAACAACTCTCAGCACCCTTAACAAACTACAACCCCATGATTTTTTGGGGAAGCCCTGACTGTTTAAAGACTTATCAAAGTTATTTCAATGCATGATATGAATCTGGCCTCAGCCTCCTCTAGCAGGAAAGGCTTGGAACCGTACGAAGCGGGATGGATTTATCTGCCAATTGCTATTTCCCTCTGTTTCTCAGTTTTTTTCCTGGTCTTAAGTTGAGCTCTCCACATTTCTGCATGAGTTTCTGATATACATTTTTAAAGTCCTCATGAACATTTTAGTGCAATTCAATGCAATGCACCCCCTCTGGTTCCACTTATGTATTGCCTCCCGTAAAACATCTGAAAATGATTTCATGCCAGTAATGAAAATATTACACAACTTCATTTATAAGAACAATTAAAACTAACAATTAAAAACAGTTTTCACAAGGAGAGAACAATTTCAAATCAGGTCCGGGTACAGACTAGGATAAAGGCCTTTGTTTCAAAAGGCTTGTTGAAAAGGAAGGACTTCAGCAGGCCTACAGCTGCATTTTTCTCATTCCCTATTGTAATGCATATTTATTTTCATTCACGTATGCAGCTTCAAGCACATTTTCCCTAATAGGCACATTTTGCATCCATGTTTTGTTTGGGGAACTTAATTGCAAAATTCAGAAAAGTTTGAATTTTTGAAGGGTAGTTCACTTATGCTTTGCATCTCATTTCAGAAAATATGGACTAGGAGTTAACATATAGAGTCCTTCCTCGCTGGGTCTACAAAGTATTCAGGCTGAGACTTGGTATAAAATAAAAATGCTAATGTCTATTAAAGAAAGTGCATTCTTTGTAAGACAGAGTTCTATAGCCCTAGCTAACTACCTAGTTAGAGAAACAAATCAGCCGTGCTTGCACCTTTGTTCTCAAAAGATAGATCCAAGATTACCTCTTGCCTTGAGGTCCAGAAACAGTGTGTAAGGAGGAGGAGGAAGTTGTAAACAGGATGCAACCCAAGACTTATCAGTCTAAACATCAAGGATACAGAGTTAAAGGTACAGAGATAGTCTAGGAATCTGGAGGTCTGCGACTCTATTGGTCTAAACCCCTTTCAGCAAGCTGAGTTGCACCCGAACTTCCAACAGTAAAAATCCAAATCATATTTCATTCCCATTCCCTGCATGTGGCAGATGCTTTGATGTGCTCATAGTTGCTTTCGGAATTTCTAAAACTAAAAAGCAGTCTATAAATCTTGTAAACAGCAGAATGCTATAGCCATATTTGGTTGATTAATGAAAATTCAAAACAGGGTGCGACAAACTCCCTAAGTGAAGATGGGTGGTGAGGCAATGTGACTGAAACTAAGGATATATACAGTAAACTTGGGCCCTTCCTGTATAAATCAGATAAGAATTCAGGGGTTCTCTATAAGTGGTGGCCTACACTATTGATCCGCAACAAGGACTCTTAATGTTGGGACTCCTAAGGCAACTTATTCCCAGTTCTGGATATCAATTTAAGCTGAGGCACATTGGAAACAAAACTGGACTTTATTTAATCAAACACTTAGTGAGAAATGATGCTTAATGGTTTCATTAGTAAAAGCACAATACTAATCAGTTGTAAATGCTGTCACAGGTTTAAATGAAAACTTTACTGATGAGTCTGTTCCACAAAACTATTTCTTTTGCTCTGTAGAATCTGCCTTACAATGCCAGTAAAACAACTCTAGCTATTTTCTAGGACTTTTTCCTCTACCTGATGAATTTACCAGGTTTATTGTACTAAACAAACTCCTAATCCCCTTAGCGACTTCCCTAAATTGTCAAAACCAACTTTTCCCATCCTCTCTCCCTCCTGATTTGACGTTTCCCACTGCAGCCATGATTGGTTAAGGGTCGTCAGGAGGTTGATCGAATGTTCTGTCCATCCTGTTAAGAGGTGAGAATGCACTATAATATTTTGGGGCATCCATTATCAGGACGATATAGCGATTACCATCAACTACATGATCACTGCAGATGGTGACAGCAGCCACGAAATTAAAAGACGCCTGCTTCTTGGGAGAAAAGCAATGACAAACCTAGACAGCATCTTAAAAAGCAGAGACATCACCTTGCCAACAAAGGTCCATATAGTAAAAGCTATGGTCAAACCTATCCATTCTTAAGGAGATCAGCCCTGAGTGCTCACTGGAAGGACAGATCGTGAAGCTGAGGCTCCAATACTTTGCCCACCTCATGAGAAGAGAAGACTCCCTGGAAAAGACCCTGATGTTGGGAAAGATGGAGGGCACAAGGAGAAGGGGACGACAGAGGACGAGATGGTTGGATAGTGTTCTCGAAGCTACCAGCATGAGTTTGACCAAACTGCGGGAGGCAGTGGAAGACAGAAGTGCCTGGCATGCTCTGGTCCATGGGGTCACGAAGAGTCGGACACGACTAAACGACTAAACAACAACAACAAACAGTTTCACATTGTAACTCGCATTTCCAGGCCCTTTGTCTCTGATTGTCCCTCATTTTCACAATATGGGTACCTTGCGTTTTCTGCAGCAAACACATAGCGTCAAACAAGCACACGTCCTTAAGCAGTTGTGACCATTCATCAGGGCTCCTAGATAGGTGTGCATGGATGCTCAAGGATGTACAAACACACTTCCTTGTTGAATGTATGGGAATGGCACCTCTTCATGATTGTGAAAGAAAATACAAATGCTGCTTTCAATGGAGAGAACAGAGATTGAGAGGCATAGGGACTACAATGTTCCTAAGGCCACCAAATGCATTTTCATGGCTGAGTAGCAATTGTCACCCAGGTCTCTCCGATCCTGATCCCTCACTTTTGTCACACAATGCCACATACTGTACTTCCCCCCACCCTGGAGGTTATTTAAGGGGGGGGGGACGGATGTTTTGTCCAAAGCTAAGAAACAAAAATGAAATCCATTAACATGACCTCACAGCAATAGTTAGGAACATATGGAAGCAATTTGCTAGGAAAGGCAACTCAAGAAGAGCAGGAATGAGTCCAAGAGGCACCTGATACTGCATTAATTTCCCTCGCTCCACACAAGAAAAAAGTGCAGCCATTTTTGGCCTTGGGGGCAATAAGATAAGACTAAGCAAGAAGGTATAAACAAAATTCAAAATTGGTCTGATGTCCCAGAGGGTCCTCTGATATCAGCAGCAAATGGAAAGGACTTGGTTTGAGCTGCCGTTAGTGACTGAGATACTAAAGCATCAAGGATTTAGCCCAGCCTCTCTTAGCCTTGGGTCCCCAGATGTTCTTGAACTACATATCCCATCATCCATGAGCACTGGCCAGGAATGATGGGAGTTGTAGTCCAACCACACCTGGGGACCCGAGTTTGGGAAAGAGGGTAGCCTACATCAGCCTATCATTCTGCTTTGACCATCTTCATTTGTTTGCTTGTTTCCAGGCTGCCCCAAAGGATTTTTCGGGAAGCATTGCAGGAAGAAATGCAACTGTGCCAACAGAGGGCGCTGCCACCGAATCTACGGGGCCTGCCTGTGCGACCCAGGCCTTTATGGGCGATATTGTCATTTAGGTAATCAGCTGGGCACCTTGTTCGCCTGGGGACATTGAGAGGGCTCTTGGGGTCCCCCCAATAAGTGTATTTCCCCTCCCCAAGTCCATTTACTTTTTTTTTCTTGATTCTCTCCCCCCTGCCATTCACTCCTCCTTTATGTTAGCTTGTCCAAAGTGGGCCTACGGCACAGGCTGCTCCGAAGAATGCCGGTGCACACAAGCAAACAGCCTGGAGTGCGACAAAAAGGACGGCACTTGCGTGTGCAAACCCGGCTACTCCGGTGACAGATGCCAGAAAAGTGAGTTGCTTTTGTGCAGTGGGTTTCAGGTACTCATGTTCTTGTAGGGGACACTTAGGAAGCTGCCTTCTGCAAAGTCAGAACATTGGTGCACCTAGCTCAGTGTTGTCCACACTGACCGGCAGCCGCTCTCCTGGGTTTCAGACAAGGCATCTGTCCCAGCTCAACTTGTGGAGACCATTTGCAGGCTCTACACCAATCTGCTATGACCCTTCCACTGTAGATGTTGCCGTACTACAACACCCATTATCCATGGCAGCTTAGCCAATGGTCATGGATGATGGGCATTGTAGTCCATCAACATCTAGGGGCCCAGGGATGAAGGATACTGACTGTCTATTCTGACCGGAGTTGGATCTGTATTTTTCTTTCAGTGCAGCCCCCCCTAATGATGGGCATTGTAGTCCATCCACATCTAGGGGCCCAGGGATGAAGGATACTGACTGTCTATTCTGACCGGTGTTGGATCTGTATTTTTCTTTCAGTGCAGCCCCCCTAACCTGGGGGGGGGGTCCCCCAATATTGTACTCCAGCTGCCATCAGCCACAGCCTCAACAGGATCCAAGGCTGGGGAGGACTGTTTCAGTGGGGCATCTTGTGGATTAAAACCCAGGAACCTTTTGCATGCCAAGGCTGTTGTTGTCCACCTGTCAGCTGCCCCCTCTCTCCTCCCTGTCCAGCCTTGCATTAAATGCTTGATGTTGCTATCGCCCTTCTCAGAATGTGATCCAGGCTACTACGGCGCCAGGTGCAGAAGCAAGTGCGATTGCCCCTCTGGTTCGCCCTGTGACCATGTCAGCGGAGAGTGTCAGAAGCAGTGTGCAGCGGGCTACCACGGGGAGAACTGCAGCCAGGGTAAGATCTGCTTTGGGATGTACATAGGAAGAGCCCGCTGGATCAGGCCAATGGCCCATCTCATCCAGCACCCAGTTCTCACAGCGGCCTGTGGTGGACCAGCAAGCGGGATTTGAGCATGAGAGAGCTCTCCTCTTGTGTTTCCCAGGTGCCATCGTTGCCTGTAGGCAGGCGACAGCTTTGTTGCACAGGTGGGGAACCTGAAGCCCAGATGCGGCCCTCCATAACTTTCTCATTGGCCTTTAGCACTCTCCCCAGGCCACACCCCTTCTTCTTAGGTCACACTCCTCCACAGCCCTGCCTTGAGTGTGTTTCTGCCTGGCTGGAATGTTTAATAATCATCCAATAATGCAGGGCCTGTAAGACAGAGTTGTTCCACCTGGCCTTTGGCTTGGAATCAACTTGATTTCCTCCCCCTCTTTCTTTTTTCCTTTCTCCTTCTGTGATGGAACTCCTATTTGGGGACTTCCCTGGCTTTTTTCTGGCCCATATAGGACCAGTCTGGATAGTTAGCCTTGGTGAAGACTTGACATTTTCATCCCCAAAAAAGTTTTTGATTTGATTTCCACTGAAATGAGGCTGCATTTTAATGCTTTAATGTTGTATTTTAATCTTGTTTTTTAAGTTGTATTTCAATCAATTGTTTTTGTATCTGGTGTTAGCCGCCCTGAGTCCAGTCTTGGCTGGGGAGGGCAGGGTATAAATAAAATTTATTATTATTATTATTATTATTATTATTATTATTATTAGCAGGTGGCGCTGTGGTCTAAACCACTGAGCCTCTTGGGATTGTTGATCAAAAGTTTGGCAGTTCAAATCCCCGCGACGGGGTGAGCTCCCATTGCTCTGTCCCAGCTCCTGCCAACCTAGCAGTTCAAAAGCACACCTCTGCAAGTAGATAAATAGGTACCACTGTGGCGGGAAGGTAAACGGTGTTTCCGTGTGCTCTGGTTTCCGTCACGGTGTCCTGTTGCTCCAGAAGCTGTTTTAGTCATGCTTGCCACATGACCTGGAAAACTGTCTGTGGACAAACACCGGCTCCCTCGGCCTGAAAGCGAGATGAGCGCATCAACCCCTTAGTCGCCTTTGACTGGACTTAACCATCCAGGGGTCCTTTACCTTTTACCTTTTTAAAATGTCTTTTACTTCCCTGGAGGGAGGGTAGCATGGGCTGTGTGAGTGTGCTTGGAAATCAGCCTGTTGTACATGGACAAAATTTGCATTAATTCCTCTGTCCACTAGCATGAAAAACCTCCCTACTCCTTTACTAGACTTCTTTTTCTTCAGGGTGTGTCTCTAGTTATAGACTCTGAGTGGGCTCATTTACCTTTCCAGAGTTTAAATAAAAAGAGAGCGCTGTGATTCCTGCATTTCAGGGGGTTAGACTGGTGACCCTTGGGGATCCCTTGCAACTGTACAAATCTATGATTCATCAAGCTGATTTATTTAAAGTATTTGCATTTTATGGAATAAATAAATAAATAGTGTATGTTCTTTTAATTGGGCAACATCGATATCTGAGCATTCATTTCATTTCCTTCTCCTTTTGGATCTTAGCCTATGCCTGATCAAAGGTTTGAGGGTGTGTTTTTTTGCAGAGAATATGTCTTAGTCCCCCAGGAAGAATCTCACTTTCCAGTCACAGAGAAAGCAGGAATCCTTGCTAAGATCTGTCTGGATCACAAGTGCTATGTTGCAGCAATTTGGGCTGATTGGGGTAGGGGGGTAGGCAGTGGTATATAATGATGGACCCGGGTGGCTTGAAAGCAACACAAGCACCTTGGTGGAAATTTCAGGCCCCCCAAGGAAGGAGGGACAGGAAATAACATAAATTTTTTTAATGGCAATATTGAGCTCTGGACTTCGATACAAAATCTGGAAGCTATTAAAAGGGAAGAGGAACATCTGTCACCTATTAGCTTAGAGGAAAGAATGCACAAAAGTGATGCTGTTGTTGCTTTAGATCCTTAAATCAGGGTGTGTGTGTGTGTGTGTGTGTGTGTGTGTGTGTGTCCACCAATTCCTGCCCCCAATGGACTTTTTTTGATTGTGTGCTTGCAGCTCAGGGCTTGCATCTGTGCAAGACCTGCCCCAACATAAACGAGCGCCTCGCCTTTGCACATCCACCAGGCTGCTTCTGTAGTTTAGATCATTTTATTTATTCATTGGTTATTTAAAATGTTTTGGGCTGCATCCAACCAAGGCCTACTCAAGGGGGGGTCCGCTGGATGGGATTCAGCAGAAGTTCTGTCTGCATAAACCTTTCTGCTTGCCTGACAGAACAGTGTCCACTCTCGTCTTCCTCTCCCAAGCACTGTTCTGCAGCGGATGACCCTCCAAGGCAGATTTGGAGAGAAGTCCCGTTCTGCTAGCACAACAACTTAATTGAATCTGGCCTGGTTAATTAATATCAATTAACCATTAATTGATATTAACGGGCCTAAGTTAGACTGTGATTCCTGTGTTGCCGCGTGATTGGATCTGTCTATAATTCTGTGATTAATTTCACTGGGTCTGCTCCGAGGAGGAATAGTACTGGATACAACCCAATCTATTCATTTATGCTGACATGTGCTATTTGTTTTAGGTTACTTTTTATGATTGTGACATGTGCACTATTGACATGTGTCTTAATCCAGATTTTAGTTTCCTTGGAGGCTTTTAAGCAGAGTTTAGATGGCCACTCGCAATGTATTCCTGCATTGCAGAGGGCTGGGGTCCCTTCCAGCTCAACAATTCTATGAGTCTCATAATTTTTTGCATGTTGGTGTTGAGTTTTTATTACAATAAAGTGGTAGATGAATCCAGGGTAATAAATAAACAAACTAAAGAATAGTTGCTAATAGCAGGAGCAATCAGGTCTCTCTTCGTCCAAATGCCTGAAGATGTATCTTAAATAGCCACCTAAAATTATTAAGATGTGGGCTGGGTGTGCCTCTGCAAAGAGGCAGTTCTGTGTATGAGGAGCCACCACTAAAAAGGCCCTTTTGCTGGAAGGGGGCGTTTTGCTTCTTTTTGGGGGGGCTGCCGCTGTCCTCAAACAACCACATTCGTGTTTAGTCAGATTGACCATGGTGACCCCATGTCCTTTTGCTACAGGGTGTCCACAACATAACAGGCAAATGCCACATGGTCACTCTAACTGATCGGATTAAACATTGTTGAGGACAGTGAAGGCAAAGATGAGAACTGGATGGAAAACAAATCTGGGCAGATAATCTTGGCGTCGAGAGTTTCAGAAAAAAATCCCATCCCTAGGGACATGTGCGTTCTCTTAATCACTTCATGTCCTTTGCTTTTCAGAATGCCCAGAAGGCAAGTTTGGCATGAACTGTTTACAGACCTGTTCCTGCGGTGGTTCACAGTGTAGCCGCTTCACTGGGCAGTGCCACTGTGTGGCCGGGAAGACTGGTGTGGATTGCAGCCAAGGTGAGTAAGGGAAGTCCCATGTCTCCACCTCTGAACCCTTGAACGCTCCCTGCGTCACAGGAAGGAAGAGCTAGAACTTCTCACAGCTTGAAGATGTAGGGAAACATCGTGCCCATTGATTTCACACAGTGCCCTATGGCATTTTAATTTAACTAATTCAGCTTAGTTATGGGCAGAGTAGACCCACCGAGGTTAATGCAACTGAGGTTTATGGAGCCAGCGTGGCATAATGTTTAGTGTGTCAAACTAGGACCTGGGAGAGACTAGGGCCATGAAGCTCATCTTGCCTCTCAGCCTAACCTACCTCACAAGGTTGTTGTGGGGATTAAATGAGGAGGAGGAGAACCACATATGCCGCAGCGAGCTCCTTGGAGAAAAAGGTGGGATGTAAACACAATAAAAGAATAAGTTAATCATGCCCATTAACTTTGGTGGGTCTACTCTGAGTAGGACTAAGCTGGACACAACCCTGTGGTTTCCCCCTGCCCTTGTTATGCTGTTGGGGGATGGACACATTCAGCATTATAGGTAGCATTGAGGGCAAGTCCTATTCAGAGTAGACCCATTAAAGTTAATGGGCACAATTAACTCATTCAGTCATTATGTTTGCATCCCACCTTTTCCTCCAAGGAGCTCACAAATGCCCTTGCACACCCTCACACTCACCATCACTCAACCATGTCCTTGCAACAACCACATCACTCCAGCCACTTGATTCTTCCTTCGGTGAAACCTTGACAATGTGTGATTGTGTGGCTACTTCCTCCTGCCTGCTGCTTGTTTAGGAAAGGCCACCCAAATGGCTCTGGTGTTCCCATGTGTGCCACAGGTGCTCAGGACTACCTCATGGGGAAGCCGCTGTGGGTGCAGGGGAGCCTAGCGTTGCCTAGAGGAGAACCTAGAGTCCATTGGCAATCCAGGTCTTCAACATTCATTCTCTCTCTCTCTCTCGATACAGATTGCCCTGAAGGCCACTGGGGTAGAGGCTGCCAGGAGCTCTGCCCAGAGTGCAAGAATGGTGCCCGCTGTGATCCTGCCACTGGCACTTGCTTGTGCCTTCCTGGATATACAGGCAGCCATTGTCAAGACGGTAAGCAGCTATTGTCTTTAGCGGGGTTAGAAGCAACGGCAAGGATACCTGTTCTGCATGCCAAAGGTCCCAAGGTCAATGCCTGACATCTCCAGGTAGGGCCAGGAGAGACTCTTGGCCTGGATCCCCATAGAGAAGTATAGACATAGAATCATAGAACTGCAGAGCTGGAAGGGACCCCCAAGGGTCATCCAGTCCAACCCCCTGCAATGCCATAATCTCAATTAAAACATCCATGGCAGATGGCCATCCAACCTCTGTTTAAACACCTGCAGTGAAGATAGAAGTGCGGCTCAGGACCGCAGTACCTCAAGGACTGCCTTGTCCCATATGAACTTACCCAGTCCCTGAGATCATCTTCTGAGGCCCTCCTTTGTGTGCCTCCTCCTTGAGAGGTCCGGAGGGTGGCAACATGAGACCGGGGCCTTCTCTGCAGTGGCTCCCCGTCTGTGGACTGCTCTCTCCAGGGAAGTTCACCTGGCACCTTCATTATACACCTTTAGGTGCCAAGCAAAAACATTCCTTTTTAACCAGGCCTTTGGTGGATCTTATTGACATCCAACACCCTTTTAGAATGTGGCTTGGGGGTGTTATTGGGTTATTGCTTTTGGTTTGATTTTATATGTTGTGGTCTTGTTGCGAACCGCCCTGAGACCTCCGAGTATAGGGCAGTGTATAAGTTGAATAAATAATAATAATAATAAAATAGTTGAATTTGACATGTGTGGTCAACGGAAGCAACACCCAGTGTGGATTCTTCCAAGTAAGCGCCAGTGAAATGAATGGGTGTTGTGTGAGAGCACAGTGCCAGCTTGGCTCCCTTGACTCTGCCATTCTCAATGGCACCCCCCAAATGCTTATAGGCCCTATTGCCTTTGCATTGCTCCTCCTCCTCCTCCCATCCCTGCCCAGAGGTGATTTGATGTACCGATCTGGAGCATCAGTTACCTTTGATTGTGTGTTTGTGGAAACGGTTGTATGGAGGATTTAGTAAAATGTTTTATTGCACTGCCCAACCATAATGCCTGTCCTAGAAATAATAATAATAATAATAATAATAATAATAATAATAATAATTTTTATTTGTATCCTGCCCTCCCCTGCCAAAGCTGGGCTCAGAGCGGCTAACATCATATAAATAATACAATATACATAAAAACAAGCAATCAAACTATTAAAATGCATCCTAAAATTAATTCAAATAAATTGAAATTAAGATTTGACTGGACAAATTGCAATCCTCAGAATAAAATTGAAAGCGGTTACTCGCCAGGACCAACTATTTCCACTGATATTATAAGGACCTGTGAGCAGGCTGGGAAACCTCCTTCATGCTTGTTCTTATACAAAGAGAAAATGAGTCACACTGAACCCTGACCAAAGGCCGGGCGGAACAGCTCTGTCTTGCAGGCCCTGTGGAAAGATGTCAAATCTCGCAGGACCCTGGTCTCTTATGAGAGAGTGCTCCACTAGGCTGGGGCCACGGCCGAAAAGGCCCTGGCTCTAGTCGAGAAAGAAAATGCAATCTTGTCTGTGTTAAAAAAAATAAAGGAAAGATCAAGGAATCCCAACAAATAACAATGACTGCCTGAGCTTATAGAATTTGCCAATTTGACAGCCAAAATTAAGGAATTGGGATGACAAACGGATAAGGTCTGAGCGGGAAAGCTTTGGGGAGGATTTAAAATGATGTGATACAAAAATCAATTTTCAAGTCGGGGTAACTTTATGAGCAGCGGTGAATTATAACAAAGAGGTAAAAGAAGGGGGGAATGGGTGGATAAAGTATCTGATACGTAGCAAAACAAGGTATATCTAGAATGTCTTGGAATGCTGGGTTGGGGAGTCTGTAAATACCGTGTGATGGAAAAACAGGATGTATAAATTAGACATTGGAAAATGCATTAAAAATAAATAAATCTGTGCAAATAGGCATTTGACTGTGTTTGCAATGGACTCTGGCTACAAGCAATAACTGTTTATTGGATTCCCCCCCCCCTCATTTTGTAGTATGTCCACCTGGATGGTTTGGGCAAGATTGCCAAATGCGCTGCAACTGTGGGAACGAAGGATACTGCCACCCTGAGACGGGGAGGTGTAGCTGCCTGCCCGGATGGACGGGCCACAATTGTCGAAGAGGTATAGGTCTACTCTGAGTAGGACTTAAATGCAACCCAGTGTCGAAGTCACGATGATAACGAGTCTTCCCCTTTCTCCTCTTCAGCCTGCAATGCTGGCCGCTGGGGTCCCGATTGCACCAACACTTGCAACTGCAGCAACAGTGATGGGAGCTGCAACGCTATGACGGGACAGTGTCTCTGTGAAGCCGGCTACACCGGGACCCGTTGCGATCAGAGTGAGTGCCGCCTTCTGGTGTTTTCGAGCCTCCTGCTCACTCTTTGTGCATGTGCAAAGGTATTGTTAATGTCCAGCCAGCAGAGGGATTATGTGTGAGTGTGAGAAACACACACACACACACACACACAGAGAGAGAGACCAACTGACTGGGAAGTGATTGAATCTTGTGAGGTAATTCTGGGATGAGGGCACCACAATGGAGAATGCCCAGTTTCCTGAAGAAATGTGCTGAGCTCCTGAAACCCAAGTTGGAGTTCTTGTTATTAAATATACCAAGAGAAAAGAGCACACCAAGAACTCAGGCCAATAAAGGTTTCAATAGTGGGAGTGGTCCTACTCGCAAATCAATAGTCAATAGTAACAAAAACTAATCCATTCAAAAGTATGTATTCTGACAAGAATTACAAACTCAAATAGAGATTACAAACTCAAACAGAGATTACAAACTCGAACTCATAAGGATATGTATATCCAATTATGAATCACAAACCAGTAAGTTCATGTTAGTCCATAGTCAGATTCGTCGTGAAGGTCTTAGTTTCAATCATTAAGCAGAAGTCAATTACGGATCAGAAACAGGACAGGGCCCTGTTTTGATGTATTCACCTTCATTAGCTAATTTTTAAAGGGTTGTGTAAGTCTGAAGAATTAATATAAATATATCCTGTTATTTTCTACGTTTCTCAGAGATAACAACTACGTGTGGGTAGATCAATGTGTATCTTGAGCTTTTCTGTGCTCCTTGAAACCCACCTGTATCAGAGAATCTCAGCCAGATGACTTGAACACTAGGCGGTTCTAAGTTGGATTTAAAAATCATTTATTGCCATTACTGACAATCTTTATTTCCAAATTAAATGGAAAATTCAAAATGTGAGTTTTCCCACTTATTCAAAGGAATGTTCCATTAAAAAACACAATTCTTTTCTCATTTATTTTATTTGTTTCTCAAATTTTTAGTATTGGGATGAAGTATTAATATAACCTGGAACAGTCTGTACTGGTCACAGGAAGATCACAGAGAGGGGAAGGAGAGAAATTAGGTTGTATTTCTGATTATTTTTTTAAGGCCTATAAGATAGAGACCCTGTGCTCTGTTATAGATTTGGCCAGTCTGTCCGTTTGAAGGAGTAGTAGAAAGTCTGAGAAGTTCATGCCAATTGGGGCAAAAAACTGTCAGCATCGCCCTTGAGCCAGTGCCACCAACTGGACTCATACACTTCAGCCCCCACTGGGCCAGGCGAGCTGGATAGAACTTCCAGAGACTACCTTCTGCACAGGAACAGGTCAAAGTGCTGTGGACTCACAGCTTAGAGTTGTGAGCACCGGATTCACTCCAACAAGAAGACAGTCGTCACACAGCAGAGTATAGCAGAGTATAAAAGACTCAGAGAGCAGCTCTGTAGAATATCTTCTTTTGTTCTATCTACAACTATAATACACAACTATGTACAGAGCTAAATGAGGTCTAAGCGAAAATGCTGAACTGCACTGAGTGTCTGCAGCTGCTCTTAGCAGCAACCTTATCTATACACACGATCTCTCTCTAACACTCAGTCTCTCTCTCTTTGATGTGAGGCTGGAGCGGAATAAGTAGAGAGCAGAAACCGCCCCCTCCTCTCTGGAGAATCAGCAGAGAACATCAGCAGATTCTTGGATATGGGAAGGGTGAAATCGCCTCAAAAACATGGAAGTAATAAGCAGGAGAAGAGCTGGTAGTTCTGTCATGGAAAGCAACAGGTAGTTTATAGGATGTGCACCTCCTTTAAAGGTAAAGGTAAAGGTACCCCTGCCCGTACGGGCCAGTCTTGACAGACTCTGGGGTTGTGCGCCCATCTCACTTAAGAGGCCAGGGGCCAGCGCTGTCCGGAGACACTTCCGGGTCACGTGGCCAGCGTGACATCGCTGCTCTGGCCAGAGCCAGAGCCGCACACGGAAAGCCGTTTACCTTCCCGCTGGTAAGCGGTCCCTATTTATCTACTTGCACCCGGAGGTGCTTTCGAACTGCTAGGTTGGCAGGCGCTGGGACCGAGCAGCGGGAGCGCACCCCGCCGCAGGGATTCGAACCGCCGACCTTTCGATCGGCAAGCCCTAGGCGCTGAGGCTTTAACCCACAGCGCCACCTGCGTCCCCACCTCCTTTAACTGCATCTAAAGCAGCGAACATTACCTGTCTGAAACCAGGCAGATCTGATGCTTTGAAGTAGTAAGAAGCCTGAACATTTCATGCCACATGGATGGGGAAAACACCAACATTACAGGCAGCAGAAAGACCACCTGAGTCTTCCACTGAAAGCAATATAAAACCAAAAGAAGCTGGGGAATAAGTAAAACAAATAAGCTAGTTCTGAGCACAGCTGTGAACTTTTCCCTTTTCTTGTGAGGAATCCTATTCGGAATAAGGGAATTTCCCTTAAAAAAGGGAAACACTGACAGCTATGGTTCTGAGTGAAAAGCAAAACTTTTAAGAATGAACATGACTGGAGCAGCTTGTTGTGAGGAGAGCATGGATTTCAGGCAAGGCAAGGGCTGGTTCAAGCAGGCGTTCGGACTGTGCTTGGGGAGAGCAGACCTCTGATGTTGCCTCAGCAGCTATCAAACCAAGACTGAGCCTTATATAGCAGCCGCACCCAACTAACCCCACCCTGCTGGAAGGTGCCATTTTTTAGTTAAAGGGATTCCATCAGTCTCCCTGGGACCAGTCCAATGGAGTCATCCAAGGGTAGCAGCAGTGCCGCCAGAGACTTGGCCAGTGAAAGTGGTTCTGGGGCTGGCCCTGCACGCCCTTCTGCTTTGGAGTCCTCATCTCCCAAATCAGGGGAATCAAACATCCAAGATTGTGGCCCCACCAAACTCCTTTCCCCTCTTGAACATCTGGGTGGGAGGCAGCGCTTTCCTGAAAGAAGGTGGTCCTTTTAGCAGCATCTGGTTTTACACACCAGCTCTGCATCCTCTTATAAACCCCTCTCTCTCCTTCTCCCCACCATTGTTTTTATGTGTTCTGTTTTTCCCAAGAGTGCCCTGAAGGCTGGTTTGGTCCAAGCTGCCGCCACAGGTGCCAGTGTGACAACGGGGCTGGCTGCGACCATGTCAGTGGGGCTTGCACCTGCACCCCGGGCTGGAGAGGGACCTTCTGTGAACGCCGTAAGTAACCCAAACCCAGGACTTTTGTTACTCATACTGCTACTACTAATAATATCCTCCCCGCCCCTATTCACAGAAGGACCTTTCGATCTGCTCACCTTGCTAGGCTGCCAGTCGCTCTTCAAATGAGGGCTGTGCCAATAGTTCTCCCAGAAACGTTTTCAGCAGGAAGGTATTGTCCCGGGGGGGGGGGGTGTCCATTTAAACTCCAGCTTACTCATTTCTCTGCCTCTCCATTTGCCAAACGACAGCAGACTCTTCATAATCGCCTGGTCTAGGAGGGAATACAATCACTGAAAATGTTACCTTTTTCTCTTTTCTTTTTAAAGAAAAGAACCTACCTGTTTGTTAAGCCTGGCACCAGAGGTCCTTCTCTAAATATCCTTGCCACTCAGTAGGCTTTCTTTATTACTGCTACTGTTGTTGTTGTTGTTGTTGTTTATAAGTCACCACATGACTGAGTTGCCCAGAGAGCCCTATTTTAGACATTTTCAAAAAAAGAAGAAGATTGCCCAGGATTTTAACTGCTTTTATAACAACAACAACAATAATTTATTTATACCCCGCCCATCTGGCTGGGTTTCCCCAGCCACTCTGGGCGGCTTCCAGCAGAACACTAAAATACAATAACCTATTAAACATTAAAAGCTTCCCTAAACAGGGCTAAGGGATGCGGGTGGCACTGTGGGTTAAACCACTGAGCCTGGGACTTGCCGCTCAGAAGGTTGGCGGTTTGAATCCCCGTGACGGGGTGAGCTCCTGTTGTTCAGTCCCTGCTCCTGCCAACCTAGCAGTTCAAAAGCATGTCAAAGTGCAAGTAGATAAATAGGTACCACTCCAGCGAGAAGGTAAACGGCATTTCCGTGTGCTGCTCTGTTTCACCAGAGGCGGCTTAGTCATGCTGGCCACATGACCCAGAAGCTGTACGCCGGCTCCCTCGGCTAGTAAAGCAAGATGAGCGCCTCAACCCCAGAGTCAGCCACAACTGGACCTAATGGTCAGGGGTCCCTTTACCTTTAAACAGGGCTGCCTTCAGATGTCTTCTAAAAGTTTGGTAGTTATTTTTCTCTTTGACATCTGGTGGGAGGGCGTTCCACAGGGCGGGTGCCACTACCAAGAAGGCCCTCTTTCTGGTTCCCTGTAACTTGGCTTCTCGTAGTGAGGGAACCGCCAGAAGGCCCTCAGCGCTGGACCTCAGTGTCCGGGCAGAATGATGGAGGTGGAAACACTCCTTCAGGTATACTGGACCAAGGCCGTTTAGGGCTTTTTTGTATCAATAGCTGCTTTTGTCTCTAAGCTTTTTCATCTGTTTTATATTTGTTTTATGGTTCTCTTTTGTAGGCTGTCTTGAAAATCTAGATTAAGTGAATTTAAAAAGAAAGAAAAAGAAAGGTCGCTTTGCTCTATCACCATCTCATACGAATTGGTGCCAAGACTTATCATGTGGGTTTTTCTTTCCCCAGCTTGCCCTGATGGCTTTTATGGGACGGAGTGTCACAAGGCCTGCCGGTGCCTGAACGGAGCCCACTGTGATCACGTGACCGGACGCTGCACCTGCCCCGCTGGCTGGATCGGTCCCACCTGCAATCAAAGTAGGTGCCCTGTGCTGGGTGCCAGCCTCTCAGCCTCCCCAGCTGGCCGTGGACATGCGTGAAAGTGGCGGCCCTCATTGTCTGTTTCCCTTCCGCTACAGCTTGCCAGGCTCACCGCTATGGGGAGAACTGCAGCCAGGAATGCAGCTGCTCCAATGGGGCCACCTGTGACCACATGAGCGGCCAGTGCCTCTGCGCACCTGGATGGATGGGAGAGACCTGCCAGCAAGGTATTGCTCGCTAATAATAAGTAAGGAGCCTTTCTATAGCTACTAGCCATGATAGCTGTGTTCGGCTTCCTCTGTTGGAGGCAGTGTTCTCGAATCACAAGTCAGGTGAGTGCTGCTGTCCTCTGGTTTCTGGTTGGCTGTAGAGCTTGAATTCCCCTTTCCTTTCCTTTTCTGCTCTTGTTAGCATGCAGGAAGTTTTTCTCTATTTCACTTCTCTCCTGCTAGTGGGTTGCTTCTAAGCAATGACCAGCAAAAATTCCATCTGTGGTGGAGATTTAGGGAGCACACACACACAAGCGCATAGACACATTCCTAAACTACCTAACGAAGACCTCCCAGTTTAGGAATTCTTGGCACTACAGTTTGTAACAAAGTAGACTGGGAATGTGTGTGTGAGAGAGAGATCCTGAAGTTTACAGAAGATAAGGGGGGAGTTCAAACTATAAGTATTGATCCAAGAAAAGGAAAGGCACTTTTGGAAAGATTAAACCCAACTGAAGTATTTTGTGACATTAGCATCCCTTGCAGACCATTTTGGCTGTGAGTCCTGGAAAGAAGACCTGCTCCATGCCTTGCAGGCCTTTTTTCCACCTGGTCTGGGAGGGTGGGCCCCGGACTGACTCCAGCTACAAAAGCTGAGGCTGCTGAACGGAGACTCTTCAGCTGGGCTGTTATCTGAAGGGTTTTGTTGTGTGTGTCTGTGTGTTACTGTTGCTTTTTTTTTGTATCATTATTTTTAGACCTTGTCAATGCATAAACAGTTTGGTTGTGTTTTTCGAAATGTAGTTAAATAACACGTTTGTTATGCTGTAGTTATGTATTGCTTTCATGTTGCAAGCCGCTTAGAGCAAGGTCTGAACTGTGGAAAATATAATTCTGTATGTGCTGGGGTGAAGAGGCAGGACCTGAAAATGTTGTGGGCGTTTCCCTCCTCGCAATCCATGAGGGAAAGAGACCTGCTGTGTTCACAGAAAAACGTTATTCGCACCTCTCCCCTGTTCAGAATGAAAGGGTGAGTGGCTGTGCGGGTCCAATCCAGGCAACCAATGAAACGCGTCCATGCTTAAGGGGATGTGTTCAATGATGGAGAGACCGAACGAGAGCAAGCAGGAACTGAGCATGGAGAGCAAGCAGCTTCTTTTGCGTTGCAGATTTCCGAAGGGGCCTTTACCTTTTGTGGGCTTCGTAGGAGCTACTGGTGTGCGAATTAGTTTCCTATGGGCGCCAAGCCTGTGGCTTAAACAATTGAGATTCTGAGTCCCTTTTTGTTCCCACTGGAAATTTATTTCAGCTGCGTTCTGATCTGGTTGCTGTTCCCTTTTTTCCTCCCCTGCCCTCAGTGTGTCCCGATGGCTCCTTTGGAGCAAGCTGCCAGCAGCAGTGTCTTTGTCAAAATGGCGGGACATGTGATCCAGTCACTGGGAGCTGCGTGTGTCCCAAAGGCTGGACAGGACTGGCCTGCGAACAGGGTAATCTGTTTCTTTTTTGCAATAATAATAATAATAATTTTTTCTCTCATTATTCATAAATACAGTCATACCTTTGAAGGCGAACGGACTCAGTTCCGGAAGTCCATTTGACTTCCAAAACATCCAGAAACCAAAGCACGGCTTCTGATTGGCTGTAGGAAGCTCCTGCAGCCAATGGGAAGCTGCGGAAGCCCCGTCGGATGTTTGGCTTCCAAAAATAGTTTGCAAACCGGAACAGTCACTTCTGGGTTTGCGGTGCTTGGGAGCCAAAATGTTTGAGAACCAAGCTGTTCAAAAACCAAGGTACGACTGTAAATAACAAAACTGCTTAAAACAATTATACGTAAAACCACACAATAAAAAAGCACTGTGGGAATGCTTACTATGTTGCTTAGATATGAGGAATGTGTTAAAATGTTAAAAGTAATAAAATAAAGGAGCAGGAATGGAATGTTGTGGCTGAAGGGGATTTCTTATTTACCAGTCGGACTTTTTCATACATAAAATAGCAGGAGGGATAAGTTGCATTTGTGGAATATTGCTATATAACCAATGATTTTTTTTTGTGGGCTGGCAAAGCGAAGAGTAACCCTGCTTGACGTTTTGGGAATATGTTGTAGTTGAATAAAATTCTATGCGGAGATTGAAATATGTACAGCCAAGGGGAAATGAAGAAGTGATAAAGTGATAAAACGCTAAAATATTTCAAGTATTGAAACAGAATTATGAAATGTATGTTGCACTGGGTAAGGGAGGGAAGAAAAACATAATGGAAGTGGGGTGGGAAGTCAACTTTTAGATTTGTATTAAATGATAATTAATTTGATGTAAAAAAAATTTTGAAAAGCGATACAAATCAATGGGCCAAAAAAGTAATAAAATAAAAATAGAATAAGTTAAAAACTTATCAGAGGAGCAGCTCAAAGGAGCTGTTCACCGGCCATCCTCTTGCTCCTCCAATATGAAGAGGTTAAAATTGGAACCAGCCTGAAGGAAAAAGAAAAATAACAATTGGGCATCTATAATTTGAAACAGAAGGTGCCTTCTGAACTTTTGCTGGCAGAGTAAGCCACAATGCCTTGCTCATGATACTATAGGCTCAGTTTCTTCTTGCTGTTGTCAAACGAGCCTCCCAAATTTGAGGAACGCTCCTTTTTTATTATTGTTTGGAAATCCAACTATCGATCTGGTTGGCTAGACATTTTCAATCAATATATCCCCTCCACAGACACCTCTGGGATGATGATGGGATTAAAACCTCCTGTTCTTCTTCAATAAGAGAGAAAAAGGGAGACCAGATCGTGTGAAAGATACCTTTGTTGGAAATGGCCTTGATTAGTTGTCGATGGTCTGTGCAATGCTCCAGAATCAGCCTTTCTCAACCTTGGGTCCCCAGATGTTTTTGGCCTAAACTTCCATCATCCCTGACCACTGGTCCTGTGAGCTAGAGATCATGTAGGCCAAAAACATCTGAGGACCCAAGGTTGAGAAAGGCTGCTCCAGATCTTATTAACCCAAGCCTCTATTGGTATATATGGGACGCAGGTGGCGATGTGGGTTAAAGCCTCAGCGCCTAGGACTTGCCGATCGAAAGGTCGGCGGTTCGAATCCCTGCGGCGGGGTGCGCTCCCGCTGCTCAGTCCCAGCGCCTGCCAACCTAGCAGTTCGAAAGCACCTCCGGGTGCAAGTAGATAAATAGGGACCGCTTACCAGCGGGAAGTTAAACGGCGTTTCCGTGTGCGGCTCTGGATCTGGCTCTGGCTCTGGCCAGAGCAGCGATGTCACGCTGGCCACGTGACCCGGAAGTGTCTCCGGACAGCGCTGGCCCCTGGCCTTTTAAGTGAGATGGGCGCACAACCCCAGAGTCTGTCAAGACTGGCCTGTACGGGCAGGGGTACCTTTACCTTTACCTTTACTATTGGTATATAACAGGTTTCCTTCCCTTGTTGGGCAAAGTCTAGCTGCTGTGAACAGGAAGGAAATTAATTCTTTAGATTCTTTAAGGGTAGAGTTTAGGGAAAAGCTCCTGAAGTAGATCCCGGCGATTGGGATAAGGTAAAGGTAAAGGGACCCCTGACCATTGGGTCCAGTCGTGGCCAACTCTGGGGTTGCGGCGCTCATCTCGCTTTATTGGCCAAGGGAGCTTCCGGGTCATGTGGCCAGCATGACTAAGCCGCTTCTGGCGAACCAGAGCAGCGCATGGAAACACTATTTACCTTCCCGCCGTAGCGGTACCTATTTATCTACTTGCACTTTGACGTGCTTTCGAACTGCTAGGTTGGCAGGAGCAGGGACCGAGCAACGAGAGCTCACCCCGTCTCAGGGATTTGAACTGCCAACCTTCTGATCGGCAAGTCCTAGGCTTTGTGGTTTAACCCATAGCGCCACCTGTGTCCCTTGGGGTGGGGATTTGAACCGCCAACCTTCTGATCGGCATGTCCTAGGCTCTGTGGTTTAACCCACAGCGCCACCTGTGTCCCTTGGGGCGGGGATTTGAACCGCCAACCTTCTGATCGGCATGTCCTAGGCTCTGTGGTTTAACCTACAGCGCCACCTGTGTCCCTTGGGGATAAGATACCCTGGACCTAAGTTGTTCAGAGCTTTGCAGATTAACGCAAGAACCTTGAATCTGGCTTGGTAGTAGATGGGCAGCCAGAACAGATGCTTTAATGATGGTGCCACCTGTCATTAGCCACACACACACACCCCATAACCTGACGCTCCCATCTGCGGAACTCTCTGGTGCAATAATTTAAGCTGGGGATGGGGAACCTTTTCAAGCATGGTGGCTGCATTCCCTCATGGGGTGGATTTATGGGTAAACAGAATCAGAAGCAATGTGATGCAAACTCTTCAGCCATCCCTAGTCCCACCAGAGAATGTAGCTACAGTAAGCCTCCTTGCATGTAGAAAATAGATCTCCAAGGGAGGTTGAGCTACATAACCTTGATCTGCTACTTTTCTACTGACATGGATATTTATCATGTGTTTTGCATTGGAGGGGGGAGGCATTCAGCTCACGTTCCCACCCTGCACACCTGCGTTTTGACGGGTAGTCTGTGGAAGGCTCATCTGAAAAGGTCTCTTTCCCTTAGAGTGCACCCAAGGTAAATATGGGGTCAATTGCCAGGAGAGCTGCGATTGCCTGAACGAGGGCTTGTGTGACCGGCAGGCTGGGCGCTGCCTTTGCCGCAGCGGCTGGACAGGAGAGAAGTGCCAAAGCCGTAAGTAGAATATTTTGTGGGGGTTTTTCCTATTAAAACTTATGAACAACCTTATAATAGGCATCTCCTTCATGAGGCATGGTGCAAAGTAATGACACAACAATCCTAACAATATGTAGGAAACCAAGTTTAAAATCCACATTGCACCCTCTGAAACGAGCAGTAAACCAACCTTCGATAAATACCTGTATTTTCCGCTCTATAAGACGCACCAGACCATAAGACACACCTAGTTTTGGGAGGAGGAAAACAAGAAAAAAAAATATTCTGAATCTCAGAAGCCAGAAGAAAAAGAGGGATCGCTGCACAGCGATCCCTCTTGCTATTCTGGCTTCTGGGATAGCTGTGCAGCCTGCATTCACTCCATAAGATGCACACACATTTCCCCTTACTTTTTAGGAGGGAAAAAGTGAGTCTTATAGAGCAAAAAATACGGTAAGTGGACTGAAACAACACTTTTATTTATTTGAGGCCTTTTAACATCATTTGATTATTGCTATTCATTAATTTAGCCTCTGCAGAATGATGGCAAAATAACTTTTTTTTTTAAAAAAAACCGGGGCATAGTGTGCCATGGTGGATATACCAATTAAATTGTTTCATGGAATTGCAGAACACGTGAGGGTCATTTAGCCCAACCCAAGCACAGCTGAAGAATCCATGACAGATAGCCATCCAATCTCTGCTTAACAACCTCCAAGGAAGTAGAGGCCACCATCTTCTGAGGGAGCCCATTCCACTATTGAACAGCTCTTAGCATCGGAAAGTTCTACCTAATGTTTGCTTGGAATCTTGTTTCTTCTAATTTGAATCGGTTGGTTCAGGTCCTCCCGATACTGGAGCAGCAGCAGAAAACAAGCTGTCCTATCCTCTCTGTCTCTTCTCCTGGCTAAATGAAACATCTCCCTCTTCCGTTCCTCACAAGGCTTGGTTCTCAGACCTTGTGTCGTTCTGCTTGCCCTCCTCTGCCCACATTCATGCATACAGGGCTGCCTCCATAACTATTTTCAGCGAAGTGGTTTAACAGCAAATAAGCAATTTTAAAAGCAGGTATAAAACAATTCGTGACAGCAGTCACGAAATTAAAAGACTCCTGCTTCTTGGGAGAAAAGCAATGACAAACCTAGACAGCATCTTAAAAAGCAGACATCACCTTGCTGACAAAGGTCTGTATAGTTAAAGCTATGGTTTTCCCAGTAGTGATGTATGGAAGTGAGAGCTGGACCATAAAGAAGGCTGATCGCCAAAGAATTGATGCTTTTGAATTATGGTGCTGGAGGAGACTCTTGAGAGTCCCGTGGACTGCAAGAAGACCAAACCTATCCATTCTGAAGGAAATCAGCCCTGAGTGCTCACTGGAAGGACAGATCCTGAAGCTGAGGCTCCAATACTTTGGCCACCTCATGAGAAGAGAAGACTCCCTGGAAAAGACCCTGAAGTTGAGAAAGATTGAGGGCACAAGGAGAAGGGGACGACAGAGGACAAGATGATTAGACTGTTCTCGAAGCTACCAGCATGAGTTTGACTAAACTGCGGGAGGCAGTGGAAGACAGGTGTGCCTGGCATGCTCTGGTCCATGGGGTCACAAAGAGTCGGACATGACTAAATGACTAAATAACAATAACAACATAAAACAATTTACTACACTGATCAAAACAAGCAAATTTCAAATGTAGACTGTGATTTATTTATTTTTAGAAAAATATCCATGTAAAATGCTTGAAAGGCTTTTTCTGAACCAAGCCTGGAGTTCCTCTTCACATCCATTTGGAATTTCCCGGTGCAAATTGCAACTGGCATTGCCCGAATCTGGTTTCAATTACGCACCCGCCTCCCCCGGCCGCCGTGAAAGCAACTGGGAATGAGGCTGTGGAAGGTGCCATTCCAAACGGCCGGTTCGGCGCCGTTCCCTAGCTGGCCTACCTTGCATTTTACCCTTTCTGTGTTTGCCTTGGACCGTGGCCATTTTCGCCTTCTGTCTGAGGCGAGAGCCAGCTCAGGAGGTTTGAGTGGAGTTGGCGTGCCCTCGGGGCAACCTCACGTGTGTTGTAAGGCGAGCCGCCCGCCTCGGGTTACCGGCTGCCCTGCTCGGGAACTGGCAAGCACCAGGAGCACAGCCAAGCTCCTGAGCCAGTGCCCCAGTGTTGATTTTGCTGCGTTTCAGTTCCGTGATGGAGGCGTTAGGACGGCTTCCAAGCCGCTCTGTGCCCAGGGCAAGGAAACTGTCCTTTCGCCTGGCAAATGTTTGCTGCTTGAAATGGTGAATACCAGAATCTATTTTGATTACCTCATCACCTCCGTCCACTTGTCTTCCAGTCTTCCTTTCGTTCATATAATTTCCAAATCATGACACCAAGGGGTGGGGTAATTCAGGTCTGAGGTCCAACTGTGGCCCTCTGGATCTCTCTGCCTGGCCCTTGAGACTCTCCCTAGGCCACATTCCTCACTGGCCCAGCTTTGCATGTTCTCTGAGTGTTTCTGCCTGGCTGGAATGGGTCCTTGAACTCTTATACAGTGGTACCTCGGGTTAAGTACTTAATTCGTTCCGGAGGTCCGTTCTTAACCTGAAACTGTTCTTAACCTGAAGCACCACTTTAGCTAATGGGGCCTCCCGCTGCCACCGTGTGATTTCTGTTCTCATCCTGAAGCAAAGTTCTTAACCTGAGGTACTATTTCTGGGTTAGTGGAGTCTGTAACCTGAAGCATATGTAACCCGAGGTCACACTGTAATGCCTCTTTGCTTGTCTGGATGGGGAGAAAGAGATGGGGCTGTCTGTGATTGTGTGTAGAAACCTGCTTGCTTTACAAAAGTAAAATTTACATCCGTTGCTCCGCCCACTTTTGCCATTGGTCCCACCCATGGCTGGCATGTGGTCCCTCATAGGTTGCCCAGAAAGGAACATGGCCTATGGGCTGAAATAACAACAACAACAACAACAACAACAACAACAACAACAACAACAACAACAACAACAATTTATTTATACCCCGCCCATCTGGTTGGGCTTCCCCAGCCACTCTGGGCAGCTTCCAACAAAATATTAAAATACAGTAATCAATGCATCAAACATTAAAAGCTTTCCTAAACAGGGCTGCCTTCAGATGTCTTCTGAAAGTCTGGTAGTTGTTGAAAAAAGGTTTTGCCAACCCTCTGTTATGGGCCCATCATTCAGTTCAATTTGTCATTTGTTCCAGGGGGAGGGGGGACATGCTTCCTTTTGGGAGCTCAAGCAGGAAAGGGAGTTATAAAATCTTAGAATTGTTGAGTTGGAAGGGACCCCAAGGGCCATCTAGTTCAACCTGCTGAACTGGAGACTATCACTTACTTATGGCCAGCAAGCCCATGTGGCTGACATGAGATACTTCTCTTTCCCCCATTTGGGAGCTTTGGAGCAGAATGTTCTCCGCAAAAGAATTTTGCTGGGAATCTTGGCAACCAGAGGGGGGGGGGGGGCGCTGACTTGGGCAGAAAGTGAAGAAGCTGCAGAAATCGGAAATCAAAACACTCCCCCACCTTCTTATCCGGGTGTGAAAAGCTCTCCCCAAACAGTGCCAAATAAGATTGGAAGTGTTATTTCTGGCTTGAGCCAGCAGCGCTCAGATGCCAGGACAATCTCACCATGATCCAGAGTATTTAGCAAGAACGGCTCCAGTAGTTGGAATTTGCTGTTTTATCTGTCATCAGAAGTTTAATGCAGAACTTTAAAGAAGAGGGTTCTTTTTAAATCACACACACACATAAACACAGCTCTTGAGGGGCACAGGCAGGGAGAAATTGGAAACTGAATTTTGAAGTTAGGAGTTGCACAAACACAGCAGCTGCTGCCATGACAAAAAGTTGCAGCGTAGCAAGTGTGGCTCCTGTTTCGGCTTCCTTGCCAGCCAACGTTGCTCTTCAAGGATGCTGTAAGTCAGGGGTAGCCAAAGTGGTGCCCTACGAATAGTGTTGGCCAGTGGCTCCTACCAGCCTCAACCAGCATGCCCAATGGTCAAGGAAGATGGAAGTGGGAGTCTAGCAGCATCTGGAGCTCGCCACACTGGCTACCCCTATTGTGAGAGATGGGAACCTGTAGCTCTCCCTTCACCTTGGACCATTGACTATGCTGGCTGGGGCTGATGGTAGTTGAGCATCCAATGTCTGGAGCGCCCCGGGTTCCCGCTCCTGATCTGACCTGTAAAGCCACATTGTGGTATGCACCCAGTCAGTACCTAAGTTTGAGAAGCTGATAACTTTTGGAACGGCTCTGATAAGCATTCATTCTCTGTCAATCACACCTGTGGACTCATCCGCTGCATTTCATACTTGCCAGATTCCATCTTGGCTCTGCCCTTCACCCTTGGAGTCCCTTCAAAACGCTACAATTCTATAATTCTATGTTACGAATTTGGCGTGGAGGGATGCTTTAACAGCTTCTTGAAAGTGGGGGGCTGATTGCTGTGTCCGGTTAACCTGAGTCTGTTTGTTTTGATCAGATTCTAGATCAGAATGCATTCATGAATGAAGCACCACAGCCGTTTCTTCTCTTTTTCAGCTTGCCCCGAGGGCACCTATGGGGAACAGTGCAAGCAGCGGTGCGACTGCGAGCATAGGGTCTCCTGCCACCACATTACAGGGGCCTGCGATTGCCCACCAGGGTGGAGAGGACATCACTGTGATAAAGGTGAGGGAGCTGCCAGCTATTCTGGTGGCAAGGTAGGCGAGCCCGTATGCAGGCGGCCGAGCAGGTAAACGAGGAGATTGTGCTCCGTTGCTGCCTGGTGAGTGACCATTTGCTCAAACTTGAGAGATGGGCTGGAGTCAGTGATTTTATAGGGCCAGCCGGAACTCTCGTTTTCCCTTGTATCTGCAGCCCTTCACTGCCCCCACTGGCTGGAGGTTGTATTGCAGGGTAGGTGCAATAATACCTCCACCCTGTGGGGGCGCTGGTGTGCTGCAGAGAGTAGTAGAAGAAGAGTTTGGATTTGATATCCCGCTTTATCACTACCCTAAGGAGTCTCAAAGCGGCTAACAATCTCCTTTCCCTTCCTCCCCCACAACAAACACTCTGTGAGGTGAGTGGGGCTGAGAGACTTCAAAGAAGTGTGACTAGCCCAAGGTCACCCAGCAGCTGCATGTGGAGGAGCAGGGAAGCAAATCTGGTTCACCAGATTATGAGTCCACTGCTCTTAACCACTACACCACGCTGGCTCTCTAGTAGGCTACTCCACAAGAGTAGGCTAGTGGATGCCTCCTTTGGCAAACTGCTCTGGCGGCACAGTGCATAAGGCCTCTTGAGCCCCTGTAGTGGCAAGGAACCTCCAGCCCACAGACCTAATGCGGCCCTCCAGCCCTCCCCTTCTGGCCTACGATGCTGTTTGGGGCCAAGCCACTCCTGATTGCCTGACATCATATAGGACATTAAGTTTTGGGGCAAATGAGAATGTGGCTGGGCTAAAAGGGGGGAGGGCTTGCAGGCACCACTGATGGCCAGCACCTACAACAATCCTGCACATAATCTCAGCCACAGCATTTTGCAACCTCTAGCATCCAGCACTGTGCCTGCATGGGTTCAATTTCAAGCCATGCACCTGATAATCAGGAATTGACACATGGCTGTCCCCTCTGTTTCCCCACTTACCTGCCATCAATCTACTCCCCGTTTCTTCCTCCTTCCAGTACAACTGACTAACCTGCTGCTATGGTATTTCTGAATCCTGGTTAGGATGCGAGGATTGAATGGCACCATCATAAAATGTTACATTGGGGGAATAATATGTGGGAGAACCTCCAAGTTTAAGAGGGTATGGGCTTTCCATGGAAAGACGTTGGCTTGCTAACATCTTTTCATTTAGGAGACCACCCAGTTGGGAAAACAAGCATGTTCTGGAAAACAAACTGATTCCACAGAAAACTGAAGCCCTTTCCCCCCAGAGGCTCCAACAATAACCCCTCTCTCTCAACCCTCTGCTGCTCTGCTCAGTTTCCTTCCTGGATGGTATGAAAAAGGCTGGCTCAGTTTCCACCACCCCTGGCATGGAGCCTACTGCTTTGGGTCCCACCAGCTGCTGGGAACCACAAATGGGGAGAGCAGCTGTTGCACTCAAGGCCTTGCTTGGGGGCTTCCCGCAGGGGGGCGTCTGGTTGGCCACACGTGAGGGAAGGATACCAGACTAGATGGGCCTGTGGCTTGATCTGGCAGCCTGGCGCTTCTCCTGCTTCTGTGGAATACTAGGCGATGGCCACCAACTTTGATGGCTTTAAAAGAAGGCTGGAGAAGTTCGTGGAGCTGCTAGCCACAATGGCTCTGGCTCCACCGTCACTGCCATGCTTCCGAACACCAGTTGCTGGCGTCACAAGTAGAGAGGCTGCTGTTGCTCTCAGGTCCTGCTTTTGAGCTTCCCAGAGGCATCTTGGTTGGCCGCTCTGAGAACAAGGTGCTGGTCCAGAGAGGTCTTCGTCTAATCCAGCCACTGGACTGTTATAGTTTTATTCTTTGTATTCTCTTTGGAGGGTTACATGATTTCAGGGAGGGAGAGGCTATCCATGGCTGCTTGGCACGATGACGGTGTCCTGTTGCCATTGTTCATTGGAGGTGGTATAGCTCTGGGTACCACAAAGGAGGAGAGTTGCTGTTGCCCACAGGTCCAGCTTTCCCATAGTGAGCATCTGGTTGGCCACTGTAAGAACTGGACGCGATGGGCCCTTTGTCCTGATCCGACAGGGCTTTGTCTTAACGCTCTTATCTGTCCCCATCACAGCCTGCCTGCCTGGGTCATTTGGGAAAGACTGTGCTGCCAGCTGTGACTGCCCTCCAGGAACGCCTTGCAACCACATCACGGGCGAGTGCAGCTGCCCCCCAGGAGTTACGGGCCATGGATGCGAGCAATGTATGTTCCCCAAGTTCCCCAGTGGGGCTTGCAGCTTGGGCCAGAGTGTTGGTGTCCATTCAGCTTTGGATAATATATATCAGGCATGTCCAACTCCCAAGAGACTGTGATCTACTCCCAGTATAAAAAAACTGGCAGTGATCTACCCATTGTCATTGGAGGGAGGAGTGTGCATGGGGCGGGTGGATTGCCCAGAGTTGTTGAGCATTTTTTGGGGTAGGATTGCCCAGAATTCTTCAGCTTTTATTTGTTAACTTTCAGTAAACCTCATTTAATCCTACAATCGATAAGGGTCCCACGATCTACCAGGATCAGCCGGGGCTCTACCAGTAGATCGTGATCTACTGGTTGGACATGCCTGATATATATAAATGGAGTAAATAAAATGGGTGCTCAGCCAAATCCCAGATCGCATCCTGGCAGGTGCCTCATGCTCTTGTAATCCAAACACAGCGGAGGGAGAGCCAAGTGGGAAATGGGATCAGCATCCTCTGTCCAAAGAGGATTAGATTAATAAAGCCTCAAGTGGAAGCCAAGGCTTGGCGCAGAGCGCTGTGGCTCGCTGCCACGATTCATGCACTTGTGTGTTTTGAGGCTCTCCTTCCATGCTTCGAAGGGTTCCTGCCAACTGACCGGGAAAAGAAACCCTGCCTGGCTGCTCCTGTGCCAGTTTGAGAAACTGCTAGCTGACTTTTCACAGGACGACAGGCATTCTCTTTTTCTAAGAGAAGATGCCAACTGATGGAACAGGGCCTGGAGGACCCTGACCTGGCCTGCTCCTCAGCCTTTGATATCAACATGTTCTGCAGAAAAGTGGAGTTGGTCACAGCACAGAGATGAGACCGTCAAATGCCCCAAAAGGCTCAGGGGGATGACCAGGTGAAATGAGTTTGCAGACCTCACCCAGGTTGAGGGCAGACTAATCTGGGCCTAAGCCAGGGTGGAGAAACTATTTTCAGTCTGAGGGTTACATTTCCTCCTAGGGAATCTTCAGAAGAGTGGTGGTGGTGGGGGGACACATGTGTGGAGGGCAGAGCTTTCTGTGAAAGTTGTGATTCGGTGCCTTCGCATGTCAAAAAATAAGATACAGCATCTGCTCAGCTTTCAATTCCGTTACGGAAGAACAGAAAACAGGAATCAGCCACCTCATGGAAAACCTTGCTATGGAATCTCTGCACCACCAATTTGTTGGGTGCCGAAAGAGATCTGGACCCAGCCTTCACCATCCCAGCTCATTGTCCCCCTTTCTTCCTCCATGCCCCCGCCCTTCAGCCTGTCTCCCTGGGACCTTCGGAATGAACTGTGCTCGGATTTGCCAGTGTCCCGGAGTGAACCATGACTGCCACCCAGTGACTGGAGACTGCATCTGCGCACCCGGTTACCACGGCAGCAATTGCCGACAAAGTGAGTTTGCTCTGAATTATTTGCAACAGGATTTGCTTGCATAGCAAGGAATGGGAGATAACGTTGTTTGGTCTGCGGTTTTAAGTGAGCTGATGGAATTCGCACCATCCGGGTGACTTCATATAGATTAGAATGTTACTGCCTTTCGGATTTTGGATGTCTCCACATTCTGCGAGGTAGGATGTATTGCGCTTGTATCTCGCCTCTGCCCCAAGGAGGTATATACATGATTCTTTCTTTCCCCATTTAATCTTCATAACACCCCTGTGAGGCAGGCTAGGCTGAGAGAGATTGACTAGCTCAAAGTCACCCAGTGAGCTTTATGGCTGAGCGAGGGATTTGAACTCAGGTCCTAGTCTGACACCCTAACCACTACACCACACTTGCTCTCCAGTACATGTTTACACACACACACACACAGAGAGAGAGAGAGAGAGAGAGAGAGAGAGAGAGAGAATGTACAAAGCAGCCTTTCTCAACCTGTGGGTCCCCAGATGTTGTTGAACTACAACTCCCATCACCCTTAGCTAGCAACGCCAGAGCTCAGGGATGATGGGAGTTGTAGTCAACAACATTTGGGGACCCACAGGTTGAAAACTGCTGGTATAGAGAATGCAGAAGGGAGCAGGAGGACAGTTCAACTCAAAAGATTTGGGGTGATGAGTGCGCAGCTGATCTCTGAGTAGCTGTCTCCACAAGAGCATAGGAACACAGGAAGCTGCCTTATACTAAGTTAGATCATTGGTCCCTCCAGCAGTGCCGGATTTAGGGTGTTGCGAGGGGTTCCCCCGCACAAGGCACCGATCTGAGGGGGCACCAAATTGAGAAGATCCATTTTGGGGTGACAAATTCTGGCCCTGCGCAGGGCACCATATTACGAAAGATGACCAAATTTCCACCCCTGCATCTAGCTCAGTATTGCCTGTGGGTTTCAAGCAGGGTTCCCACCCCCTTCCTGGAGGATGCAGGAATTGAACCTGGGGGAAAATTGCTTTGCAACACAGCCGCAACCCCTCCTGGCTGGAATCTCCAGATGCAGTCGATAGAATCGCTGCACAATGGCAACAGCAAGTCAGTCCCCCTTCTGTGGCAATGGAGATTTGGTTTGACATGAGCAGAATGTTCTGCTTTGGCACTGCAAACCCAGGCTTATTTTGAATCTTTTCAACTTTTAATGGCTTTTTTGTTTCTTTACCCAGGATGCCCCTCTGGGCGTTATGGTCCGAATTGTGAGAGGCAATGCAAGTGCAAGAATGGGGGGCAATGTGTGACCACCACAGGAACATGCCAATGCCCAGCTGGTTATATTGGTGCCGACTGCGGAACTGGTGAGTAGATTGGGACGGGTTGTATGTAATGCAGCGGCTTCTTATATATTGAGTGGCAAAAGGCTAGGCTGAAAGATCAAATATTTGAAATTTCATCATGAAATTTACACAGGCTGGGTTTGTTTTTTTTTAAGGTGATGTAACTGTGAACCAAAATATCATATATTTAATTTTTTGTCATAAAAATTACAGAAGCTGGTAAAGAGGGGAGATCTTGTTTTATAAAGGACCAGAATATAGCACAAGTTTAGCACTCATTTATGTGTTATTTGTTTCCCCCCTAAAAAAAATCCATTTGACAATAATATGGAAAGGAGTACAGTACTAAATGTGCACTCTGTTCCGCCACATTTCTCAAAGTGGCTTTTGCATCATGTGCAAGCTCAAATATAATACGTACAGAAGTTAACAGTTAGGGAACTGTCAGGAAAATACAATAAACCTGTCTTTATTGGAGACAATTCAGTTTTTAAGTGCCGACTGAAAGCTGGTCACATACTAAGGGTTGTTGGAATGAACCCAACCTGTGTCATTTTTTCTTTTCTTTTCTATGAAGGCCTCAGGAGTCAGTTTCTCCATTCCAGAACTTTCTCTGTATCAGAAAACATCATTGGTGGAAAATAACTTCCCCTCCCTACCTTCCAATCTGTGAAATGGGGTTGCTGTTCCTTACTGTAGGGTTGCAGCCTTGATTACGGAGATGTGCTTTTGGGAGCAAACACTAAGAAGACTCTGCTGTAAATGAAGACCTTTCTTTGTTGCTCTTTATCTCTCTCTCTCCCCCCCCCCCATAGCGTGCCCAGCCGGTCGCTACGGTGTGGACTGTGCTCTAGTGTGTTCCTGTGGCAACACCGCCACCTGCCATCATGCGACAGGCCTCTGCCTTTGCCCACCAGGAAAAACAGGCCCCAACTGTGAGCACGGTAAGCATTTAGAGCGGGTGGCGGGGTGGACAGTTTTCATCCCAGGGCCACGCTCCCTTCTAGGCAACGTCCTGGAGGCTGCATGCCTATGGTGGTTGGGGCCAGAAGTGTGTGGGGACGATGGAGGAGAATTTTACCTTTTGTACACTAGTTTCTGTTAGAATTCCTGATCTATGATTGCAGTCATGGGATTTTTGTCTATCACATGACGGTGTATGTTTTGACTCCACAGAGTGGGAAGTGACAGAAACAGGATGTTTGTGTTACTGTGTTCCGTGAAGTGGGACTATTGTCCTTTGTTCTTTTTCTCTTTGCTGTCTGATGCTAGAGAGGGAGGGAGCCATGTTGCAGTGCTCCATGTGTGTTTATATGTAAATAAAGTAGATTAGCCAAAATGTTGAGTTGCTGAGGTCTGTCACACGAACTGCACAGACTCTGCAGATCCCTAAGTGTGCCGGTGTTGGTTGGCATCGGTGGCTGTGATGTTTGGGCTGAAGAAAGCTGTTGAAGCTCCTGAACGATCGACCAGGCGGGAGAGAACATGCCAGTCGGGCATGTGTCTCTGCCACGGTCCTACTCGAGTGTAGGCTGAACTCCTGACAGTTTCTACACATATTCACACGCACCTCGCTGTCCTCCACCCAGGCAAGGAAGAAGCGCCATCGGAGTTCGGGGATGCATTCCAGCCAGGCAAAAACTCTAGGGGTGCAGTGCAGGGCCAGTGACGGGTGTGGTGTGGCTTGAAGAGAGTTTTGAGAGCCAGCTAGAGGACTGAAGGACCATACTTGGTCCTAGGCCTGAACTCCCCCCCACTGCCTGCCATTAATGTAAAGTGTCATTTTGTCCAATAGAGCCCGATGAGCATAACGCCTTCTCTGTGGCAGTCTCTAAACTGTGAATCTTCCATCCAACAGAGGTGTTTCGGGCTCATTCATAACATACTGTACTCTCCAACATTTCTCCGATGACAATAGGGACGTCCCAAGGAAAAGTGGGACATTCCGGGATCAAATCAGAAAGTGGGACGACTTCTGTAAATCCAGGACTGTTCCTGGAAAATAGGGACACTTCAGTGAAAATAGGGATACTTCTTTACCCTGTTTTTCGACACTTGAGATGCATATTTTTAGGACCCCATCTTTCTTCTGTAATTTTAAGTTGTTTTAAACTGGTTTTTAATTTTGTGTTTTAATAGCTGTAACCCACCCTGTGACCTTGGGGTGAAGGATAGGTGGTGGCAGTAGTAGTAATAATAAAATTGCACATTGAAGTTGGGGAGAAGTTGTGCACTTATGTCCTACTTGTGGGCCTCCCAGAGGCATCTGATTTTAGCCACTGCAAAAAGGACTGTGGACTAGAATGGACTCTTAGCCTGACCCAATCGTTTGGGGAGGGCTGCCGCCCTCCATGTTCTGCCTCTGGACTTCCTGGAGGCATCTGATTGGCCACTGTGGAAAGCAGGATGCTGAACTTTGTCCTTTGGCCCAGTCCCAACAGGGCTCTCTTCGTGTCCTGTCGTCACATTGCTCCGTCAACAGAAATAGGTGTCTGTCCCTGGCTATCCCTAACCACCATGTCTCGCTCTCTTCTTCGCCACCAGGCTGTCCAGGGAACCGCCACGGAGCCGGCTGCAAGCAGACGTGCGCCTGCCGGAACGGGGGGATCTGCCTGGCGACCGACGGCTCCTGCCTGTGTGGGCTCGGGTGGACGGGGAAGTTTTGCGAATTGGGTAATTCTGCATGTGCGGCTCCTATTCCCTCTTGCTACAAAGGTGCAATTGATCCGTCTGCCTTCCCCCGCAACTTGGCTGCGGTCCAGGCTGCTGGAATTTCACTAGAGCCGCTGTGCTAAAACAAAACAAAACCCACCTTCGTTTTCCAGCCACATTTGCAGGTCATGAACGTGGAGGTGGGGGTTTCAGATGTTTGAGAGAGTGAATTTTGATGCGGGGAAGTTAAAAAACTCATAGGCACATCTCCTGACAATTTAGTTTGGTTTAGGTCCTGCTTTAGGCATCTGGTTGGCTGGATTAAATGCGCCTTTGGTCCGATCCAGTAGACCAAACTGTTTTTATTTATCGTAATCTCCTTGGGTGACTTTAAAAGTGCATTAGACAAATTAATGGAGGAAAGGGCTACCATTGGCTACTAGTCACGATGGCTTTGCTCCACCTCCAATGTCTGAGGCTGCAAGCTTCTCAATACAGTGGTACCTTGGGTTACATATGCTTCAGGTTACAGACTCCGCTAACCCAGAAATAGTGCTTCAGGTTAAGAACTTTGCTTCAGGAGGAGAACAGAAATCGTGCTCTGGTGGTGCGGCAGCAGCGGGAGGCCCCCATTAGCTAAAGTGGTGCTTCAGGTTAAGCACAGTTTCAGGTTAAGAACGGACCTCCAGAACGAATTAAGTACTTAACCTGAGGTACCACTGTACTGGGAGTGGGGAGAAGGCTGTTGCACTCAGGCCCTGCTTTCAGGTTTCCCACTAGGACAGCGTATCTCAAACTGGATCCCCAGTTGTTGGACTACGACTCCCATCATCCCTAGCTAACAGGACCTGCAGTCATTATTATTATTATTATTAAATACCCCACCCATCTGGCTGGGTATATAGCACTACTTTAGGGTATTTACTTGGCCACTGTGAGAACAAGATGCTGGACTAGATGGGCCTTTGACCTGATCTAGCAGGTGCTCTTCTTATGTTCAAAAGGGAACGGTACCAGGTTATGGCCACCTGCCTTGAATGGGCTTTAAAAGAGAGTTGGGCAAACTCATTGAGGATATGGCTCTTGGGGGTTAACTAGCCACCATGACTACATTCCACCTTCATCGTCGGAGGTAGCAGTTCCTGAATGCCAGTTGCTTGAGATCACAAATGGGGAAAGAGATGTTGCAGTATTCGGGTTGAATACTGTGAGAACAAGATGCTGTACGGTGGCGGGTCTGATTCAGCAGAGCTGCTCTTTTAAAAGAATGCTTTGTAACAATTCCGAAAGGGTATTCTAGAGAGAATCCATTCCAGTCTGCCTTGCATGCAGAAGGTCTAGGAGTCTCTCCTCCACATTGCCAGGTATCATGGAGAGCTGCTGCCAGTCAGTGTAGACAGTACTGAACTAGATGGCTTAAAAGTGTGCATCAGCCAGCTTCCTTTTTTATGAGAGTAAAGGGGGGGGGGTGTAAGAAAGCACATGACTGTTTTTCTCCTACCATTAGATATGTATGATGTCAGCCACAGATGTTCTCCAATTGGCATACTGTTTTCTTAATTGAGATCTTGCGTAATTTCCCCCGAGGAAAAAAATGTTTATGTTTGAAACAAGGCAGGATCTTTGGGAACCAGCTTGATAATAAATCTCGATTTTGGCCTGCTTGAGCTTGAGCGAGACCACCTCTTTACGAGCAGTGTGATAAACTGAGACATGGTCTTCCCCTGCAGGATGTCCGCCAGGGAGATACGGAGCCAACTGTCAGCTGAGCTGCACCTGCCAAAATAACATGACCTGCGACCCGGTGTCGGGAGCCTGCCGCTGTGGGAAAGGGCACTATGGAGACCTTTGCCAACACAGTAAGTGTGGTCACTCCTGTTGCTCCGGAAATTTATTGCAGGTTTGGTAACGATATGACCAGGTGGATTTAAGCCAAGCCCAAGGCCTGATGCATTGTATCAGAGCTGCTCTTGTCTCCAGAAATAGGGTGTGGCCGTAGCTCTGGGGGTTCAACCAGTCCCCAGTGGCCTCTCCATCTGATGTTTCAGCCAAGTCGGAAAAGCTAGTCATGATCTCAAACTACACTACGGGAGAAATTTCAGCTTGAACTTAGAAGCACTGGGGAGAAAGGGGTTGGTGATGCTGCCCTGGAAAATATTTGTGGATATCAATGCCCACTGAAGTCCATCAGAGCAATGTTGCATCATCACATAGGGGTTTTGAGGAGGAGGAATCCCACCCTTAAATTTCACCCACTCCCCCTGTGTAGGACCTCAGTTTCACTGCCCAAAACTGTGGTGGCAAAATGGTGACATTTGGGAGCTGGGGTGGCAAAAAAACCCACCCTTGTTTATTTTGATAACGGCAGGCTGAGCATGTGAAATTAACTGATGGACCTGAACGTTGGTGAGTTGGCGAAGGGCAATACAATGAATCTAAATCCAAGGGCTGTTTAGTGCTCTTTGGCTAAGTGGGTTGCCAGCTGCAACAAGCCAAATGGAATCCCCCATCCCCAAATATCTTTTGGTCCTCTTTTCACGTGGATGTTTTTAATTTGCTTCCCAATGGCTTTCCGTTTCCCTTAGCTTGTCCAGCTGGTTTTCATGGAGTTGGTTGCCAGGAGCTGTGCGACTGTCAGAACGGAGCCATGTGTGACCCGACGACAGGGGAATGTGTGTGCCCCCCGGGTTTCTATGGCAACCAGTGTCAGAAAGGTATGGAACTTTCTGGAAAGGAAAAGTGGCTGCAGAAAGCAGGCTTGAGTTCCCTTCATGTCAGCCAATGTTGAGGGGGAATTGCGGACCTGTTTGGGCAGCGTCTCTGCCCACCTGCATGGGGCAACTTTGACAGGATGTTGGGGAAAACCCACCTGCCAAAGTTGGGCTGGGGGAGAGAGAAATATCTGGCCCACTTGGCCAAAAAGGTTCTCAACACCTGCTATATATACTATTTAGGAGGAGGGTGGGCCATTCCACCCAGGTCTGAGCCATTCCATCTGTTTTTTTAACTGTCAGTGGGGTGGTACTCTCATTTTAATTTTGATTTCCTTGGCTTGAAGGAGTGCTCTGGTTGAAAGGATATTGTCAGGGACTCAGCGGGAGCGCAGGGAGGAGAGGAGATGGAAAGCGAGGGGGAGCAATCCGAGGGCAGCGTAGGAGAATATGACAGCAGCCCGATAGATTCCATGAGCCTCTCCAGCGAATCGGAAGATTCACAGAAGGGGGCGCCAATGGGCAGGGCAAGGGGCGACCCAAGGGGGACACCCCAGAAGCAAGGGGCCAGCGGGGACTCCCAGAGCAGCAGTTGCAAATCAGGACCAGCTTCCCCACCAGAGCGTAGTGGGGGGGAGGAGTCCCAGGGGTCAGAGCCCACATATGCACCACCAGCGAGAGAAGATGAGTCAGGGTGGACCACGCCTCCATCGGAGAGCGAGTTAACGGTTAAGAGGAAAGTTGCAGGCTGGGCGCGCGCGCCAAGTTCAAAGGTACAGGCGAGCAGCACAGAAGGTAGCCCGGATAGGGAACCAGGTCCTAAAGCCCGCCGGAAGGAGGGGCAAGAATCGTCAGGGTCAGCGTCAGAGGAGTCCAGGAAGGATGAGACCCTAGCGGGCAGGAGGGCCCAGAGGAGAAAGGAACTTAGGAAGAGGTGGAGCAAAGCGAGAGTCTTAAACTGGTGTGGAGGGGGAGGAGACTCAGACAGGACTTCGACGGTCTAAGGTCGGGACGTAGAGCTGCACGCTGCGGCTTTAAAATGGAGACTGAATCTCAATAAAGACTTTTGTACATAACTACAGCCTAGCGTTGGTCCTCTGTGAGCTGGGACCTGGAGGCAGCTCTGACAGATATCTTTCTCTTGCCCTATGGCTGTAACAGTGATGTGGCAGAGATTTGGTTTGGTCCGCACTTTAGCACACTGCCTGAAGCAGTATTCAAACTGAAACTTGGGCTGTCCTTCGAAATTTGCATGCCTCTGAATTTTATGATGCTCTTCTTCAACTAAGCAAGGTGTATAAAACTCCGCGTTAGGAGAAAGTTTGTAAAGAAATGCGTGCATTAGTGAAAATGACATTATATTAGGGGAAGCTGCTTGCAAAGATGTGTATGTTTGAGGAAATGTAGGCTGAAATTTGAATTAATTTTTGTGAGATTACATCAGAGCCAGTAAATAAATACATACACCCATAACACCATAACATTAGAACAAATTGAAAGCAGCACAAGGTTGAACAGTATCATTAAAATCACTATTCAGAAACATTATGAAGGAAACCTATTTTCCCAAGAACCTATTAGGTTGGTTTATGTGTATTAAGATAATTTGATTACTATAGACCAGATTTTTTTGAACCATTCACATTTAGTAGGAGATACATACACCCCCTGCCCCAGTTTTTAGCTACAATAATCTTTACAGCAGTTAAATGGTTGATTACTTATGTCTTGCTCATCTTCCGGGACAACATCCTTCAGATAGCATAGCAGCAGTAATTTACGGTCTAAGGGTGTATAATATCCTTACATGTCAGAAACATGGGCCTGTACAGATTTCCAAATAGTTTGCGTTTGAAAGCAACTCCAAAAAATGTGTTATGTTGTCTGCTCTATTTAAAACATCTGGGGGCTGGGGGGAGGGGAGCAGACTGTAAAGAAGGATTTCTTAAAAAACAAATAATTGCAAACTGCTGCAGAAATATGGAGAAGTGAACATACTGGAAAGATGAGAAACTGGGGGGGGGGGGGATGAAACAGATTAATTTGCCTACCCTTAGTAACAATGGATATCTCTTTTGCGGCCACAGTGTGCAATGTGGGGACGTACGGAGACAAGTGTCAACATCGGTGTGACTGTGAGGGGAACGCTCCGTGCGAGGCGACCAGCGGCCGCTGCCTCTGTCCTCCTGGGAAAACGGGTGCCAAGTGTGACGTGGGTGAGTGCGTGTATCATCTTTACAAAGAAACAAGTCACACCTTGTCAAGGGCAGGAGTGGGCTGGCTTCCATATGGCTGGGCCAGCAATGCAAATAGGCCCTTTTAAGTTGCAGCAAGTCGGAAACTCTGAGCTGTCTGTTAGTCCTTCACACCTCTGAATACTTCGCAGCCTGCAGGTACGCAGGTGCACTAGGCGATCAGATACCTGCCGGCCTCTAGGAACTTTTTGTACATGGAAGTGTACCTGGAAATTGCCCTTGCAGCCCCAAAGTTCTATTAATCAGTAGTTTGCAGGAGTAACGGACTGCTTTGGCTGTTGCAGCAGTGCTCACTTTTTTGCACTAGGGAGAGTGTGAAGGTAGGGAACTTAGGAAGCCACCTGACCCAGAGTACTGGGTCTATCTAGCTCAGTAATGTCTGCACTGATTGGCAGTGGCACTCCAGAATTCCAGGCAGGAGCTTTCCCTGCATCTTCCTGGAGCCACCAGGGATTGAACATGGGACCTTTTCTGCATGCAAAGCAGATGCTCTACCACTGAGCTATGCCCCTTCCCCTTTCGGTTGCTTTAAAGAAATTTCTCGTTCATCATTCATGAGGTTCTCAGAGAGGCAGTGCCCACCCCCTAAAATTTCTTCCATTTTTTTGGGACTGCACAGCTTTAGCACTTCCTCTTTACCACTAGATGCTCCCAGGTTTAGTCTGTGTATCAGCTGGGATCATGGAAAGGATCATCTGGTCCAACCCCTTGCAATGCAGCACGATGCAGCTGTCCCATAAGGGAAGGAACCTGCAACCGTATCATGCTCTCACCAACTGAGCTATCCAGGATTCCCCGCCACACCCAAGGTTAACAATCAGGTTCTCTTGCCGTGGACTGATGGAAACCTGCCAATCTTATGCTAAGGGGGTAGGAGCCAGCTTTGGAAAGTGGGTCAAACCCAACAGGGTCCTGGGTTCCTCACCTCTGCTATACAGGGCAGACCCTGTTGCTATGGGATTACCTCCTCTGCTAAGTCAAGGCCTCCCGGTCTCAGGACATTTTTATGTTTTTAATGTGTGTGGCAGAATCTTCGCTCCCCCCGGGGTGAGATTCCTTCCTAGCATTGCACCATCTGTGATTTGACTTGTTCTTCTTGCTAACCCAGATTGCCCACTGAAGAAATTCGGCCCCGATTGTGCTCTGACGTGCGAGTGCTCCATGTCCAACGCTTACTGCAATGCCCAGAACGGCCGCTGCGTTTGCCTCAATGGTTACATAGGGGCGATGTGTCGAGAAGGTAAGGAGGGCCCAAATTGGACGCTGTCTTAAGAAATCCTGGATTTCTTTGAGTTTATCTATGTGCAGCAGCCTGCTTTGGCCTCCATCATTCCACTGCTCAGCTGCTAGTAGGGAAATGACCTGCTTCCATAATACTGTTCCTCAAGCAGGTGAGGAAAATGAGGGAGAATCTTTACAGCTAGCAATGTGGGTTTGTTTGTTTTTCACTTTCAGTGTGATGTGTGTGTGGTAATATATATATATATATATATATATATATATATATATATATATAAGCACATGCTTGGGGGAAATGGCTGGTGTTTGTTGTAAGATACTAAAAGTATCATTGAGGTTTTGAAAGATTTAAATCTGGCAAATACAAAATGACATCTAATTATATCCAAACATAGGTGAAAATGTGTTTCTTGATCTCAGGAACCATCATGCAATACTTGGTTACAATAACTTAAGAGGTGTCCAAAATCTTAGTGAACAAACAACTTTCCAAAATATATAGGAGAGATATATAAAATCTCTCTCACACATGTAAATACCTATGTTAGGTGTTCATATTCAAGGAGATCATTTCCCCACCAGCACCTGCAGAATAAAGTAGTCAAGTCCAAAAAAGGCTGCAGTACTTGTACTTTATACAAATCCATTGTGTGTATACATACAGAGAGACTGAGAAAAGTTTGTGTAGGTATCTCTCTCTATAATAATTGTACTGGTCTGTCATTACACTGTAATGGTTGTCTGAGCACCTAGGGAGTGCAAAACACACATGCTGAGCCGAGTTTTGAAAGCCAGCCCCTGTAGGAATCCACCTCAGACCCCAAATGGGAGAGGGAAGTGCTGCCATGATATGCTAAGAGGCTTGCCCTCCCTCAATTTCTCTCTCGCTCACCTACTGGGAAAGGCTTCTCTTGGTACCAGAGATAGATAGAAAAATTGGTGGGTTTTGTGTGTGAGTGAGAGAGAATGGCTTTTTTTCCCAGGGGGAAGTCAGTTCCGGCATATCTCTGTGTGAAGATAAGAAAATGTTTTTTTGGAGAGGACACCAAATGTTGTCATCGCTCAGGGTGCCATATCACCAGAGTCCCTCCCTCCCTCCCATTGTTCTTTTCACGGGAAACTGAGGCAGGGAGATGGGGGTGTTTGTGTGTCCCATATATAGGGGTGACACTGCTTAGAAGAGAAGAGGAGAACACCCCCACTGAGAGCCACCTTCCATCAGGGATGCTTTTCAGCCAAGACAAGTGATGAACCATGGGAGAGCATTGTTTGTGTCCCCCAAATAACCTGTGATCATTAGTCCTTCTTAACAGTGCTTTTTTTCTGGGGGTACACAGTACCAGCACCCTTTTTTCTAGAAGAAAAGCACTGTCCAGTGCAGTGGTAGTCAACCTTTTTATACCTACTGCCCACCAGTGCTCGGTGGAAGGAGGATTCAGCTTGTGCTGTAGAACCCCCTACCACCCACCTAGAGTCCTGAAATGCCCACTAGTGGGTGGTAGGGACCAGGCTGACAACCCCTGGCCTAGTGGCTATAGGCTTAGCTTTTCCTGGTTGTGTTTGGGTGGGTGGAAATCAGGATCTCCGGTTCGGATGTAATACTTTGTGCTTTCTTACCACGGTCATGGAAGGAAGGAACCAACTGGGGAGTACTCAGGCTTCATCCCAGTAGGATTTTGGACCTAGGTCATATCCACACTTATGAGTGAGTGTCAGACTAGGACCTGGGGGACCAGGGCTTAAATCCCCACTAGGCCACAGGGATGCACACCACCTTGAACTCCTTGTAAATAAAAAAGGTGAGATAGAATTGTGGTGAAATAAATTTGACAGATAGATGAAGGGACAGAGCAAAACTAACACATCTTCACTTTCAGGTGGCCTACCACAGCTGCCAACCCACACGAGACAACAACCGGAACAATGTGAGTTGTTTTATATATAGATAAATAGCTGGCTGATGTGGGGAGCAAGGGGCATCAGAACTAGGAGCATAGGATGCAGCCTTGGACCAAATTAGACCACGGGCCCACCTAGCTCCATAGGGTCTACAATTCCGTGATGGCCAAACTCAGCCCTCCAGCAGTTTTGGGACTACAATTCCCTGTCCTGTCATGGGAGTTGTAGCCCCAAAACAGCTGGAGGGCCAAGTTTGGCCATCACTGGTCTACATCAACCTTGGGTTCCCAGATAATGTTAGACTACACCACCGACCCTCCAGTGCTGAGGGATAATGGGAGTTGCGGTTCAACAGCATCTGAAGACCCCAAGAAAGGCCTGGGTATTGATACATCACCCAAGTCCAGTATGTGGGCAAGACTGCTGGGTGAAGCAGTCTGGTCCTCATTGTGCCAGCAGGCGACTTCTTTAAATTGCTACACCGAGGGGGTGGGCACGGCTGTCTGCGCCTCTAGGGAGTAGTTTAACAAAAATCCCACTATCCAGGAGGTGGAGGCTTGATCAGCTGAACAGGCGGGCAGTTTAAGGAAGCCTGCTTCTTGGCTGATCAAGCCTCCACAGAGCAGGTGGGGGCTTCATTCATCTGCTCGCTGAGGGGCACAGGCAGCTTGCACACCCCTCAGCAGAGCAATATAAAGATGCCACCCACCTGTACAGTGGCAGTGCCTGAGGCCACCGTGCAAACAGAGTGTTGACGCGGCTGCCTCAGCTGCCCTGCCACCTTCTCCCAGGAGAAAGAGGATGCCCACCCGCGTGAAGACAGACCCTGTGATGGAGCCCAGCAGGTTCCGTGGGCTTGGTTGCCATTGGGCAGCCTGCGTCTTTCCTCCCCTGGGAGTAAAGATGCAGCACACCCGCTTGGGCGAAAGCAGGCAGGGAGCAGCGATCAGTCACTTTCCTTCAAAGTGCCCAACTGGGAGGAAAAAGACTGGTTGCACCTTCCTGCCCGCTACCATCTGGCTTGTGTGAACGGGAGCAATACGATAAAGGGACTTCCACAGCCAAAGGGCTGGGCGCTGTATCTGGCTGTTTCATCCTCCCCTAAGGTGGCAAGGAAGAAGCAGCCAGATACATTTCAGATATCGTGATGTGTTAGTATACTGCAGTATTTAGCTGCTGATATATCACGATGCTGAAAACCAAACACCGCCCAGCCCTAGTACCTGGAGATGTCGGGGACTGAACCCGGGATCCTCTGCATGCATGGCAGGGGCTCCACCACTGAACTAACAGATTATAATTTTCCTCTTACAGCTGCACAGTCTCGGACTTTTTACCGGGCTTCCTCCAGGGTGGTTGCCCCATCTGTGAAGCACTAGTTTCTGGACTCATCACTTCCAGTGCAGACTTGGTTGGCTGCCAAGTATGGAATTAGCTCACCTGACTCGCGACATGCCAGCTTGCAGATCTGACCCCTCAAGAGTGCAACAAATCCTAGGAGCTGTCGTCCTGCACAGACTGAGTGAAAACAGCTCAAAACAAGCACATATCCACTTCGAACCAACAAGGCAGTGTGGAAAACCTCCCCGCCCCATCTCATCCACTCACAAAATCTGGAAACAATTTTTAAGCATAGCCATTTTGTCTCTGAGCTTCTGGACTTAAAAAGAGCAAAAGCTTGTAATTATGAGTTATTCTTGTTTGCCTGGAATTATTAATAGCAGGATTCTGTATTTATGTAAAGGTATTATTTATGGGCAGGTGTATCAAAAGCTGCATCTTCTTACTTGCTACGCAAAAGGCCCTATGGGTCTGTGTAGCCCTGGAAAGTGTGGGAGACAGAGGGTGGAAGCGTGTTTGTTTGAAACACAACATCCCTGGCACTTGAGATAGAATGATCTCAACAGTCCCCATACTAGCTAGCCAAGAGCTTGAGAGTGGCAAGCTGCTGGGTGGTGGTGGTGGTGGGAGGAGAGGATAGCCCCTTTTAACTCCCAGAAGGCCCCAGGTGCAAAAACATGGCACTACAAAGGTGCAGACTGTTTTGCTGCTTTTCCATGATCTGGCCTAAGTGATTTGTAGAAGAATCGTAGCCTGGCACCACAGATGCACCAGCCAGCCTGAGATTATTTCACATAAAAAGTCTGTTGGGTTGCTTACTTTAGGTTGCCGTTTGCATATACAAAGGAGCCATTAAGCCTGCAAATCTAAAGCCTAAAGACATCAGACTTGGGGACAGATGTTTTAACTGCCTGGCTTTGCAGAAGATGAATTGATGCCCATTGCTCCACCTTTTGTCAACCTGGTGCTCTCCTGCCATTTTGGACTACAAAACCCATCACCCCCCACCAATATATCATCAGAGAGAGGTTGCAAGAAGCAGGGGCTTGTGAAATGCTATAGGGACATCTCTTCTGCTATGATCCTTGTTTTCCCATCATGGAAGAGGGAAAAGACCGTGGAACTTGTTCCGAGCAAGAGCTAAAAAGCTTGTTAGATTAATTCATGCATGAGCCCTATGGTTGTTGGGGTTTTTTAAGCATGCTTTTTCCTCCTTGTTTTAGAGTCTTTTATAAGCTTTTTGCCTGGCCTTTCCCTATACAGCCATGAGGGAAAGCCACTTGCTGTTTTTAAACAGAAACTTGGAACTCTGCCGGTTCTGAAACGGGCTTGGTGGCCCACGAACTTTCTGCTGCATCTCTGCCAGCCTACATTGTACTTGCAATGAAGTACTTTTGTGAAGACTCTGCTTAAAAATAATTTGGGAACCAAGACAGGATGAAAAGGACAGGATTTTATCAGCCTGCATGGCACAAGGAGGAGTCAGATCCTGAAGACTGAACACCTAGGGAAGTCTTCCTTTTTAAAGTAGCAATGGCACAGAAACTGGTTAATTACAGGACAGCAACAACCAAACAATTCAGGAATTTCACCCCCAAACACACATCTTCACCCTTTCCCTCAATCTTTATCTTGCGAAAGGCGAGGTAGGTTTGCAGCAAAGGCATCATCTTACCTTGAACATCCACTGCCAATCTGGAAAACAGAAGTTCCCACTGAGAAGAACTCCACTGAGCCAGAAGATATGGGAAACACTCACGGCCCAAGCTCCTTTTTACAAGGGCTAAGTCTTGGAAAATAAAAAGAGAGTCAGTTAAAAGCTGGGCTACTGTAGCAAAGAGAGAGAGAACTCACCATCACAACTGAGATTTTATAAGGTGTCATGCTTAAGAACTTGAACCTGGCTTTAGAAAGTAATCAGAAACTGTGGAGCTGTACAGTGTTTTATATGTGAAAGTTTTAGCTTTCATACTTGTGCTTGGGGACAACACATCAGAAACTTCCCCAGCTAAAGTTTAATAGAGCAGAGTTTTGCCTTTTCAGTTTAATGGAAGCTTTTATTTGCAAGATTAGTGCTCCTTTGTCCATAATGCCCTAGCCTGCTTTCAAAAGCACCACCTACCTGCTATCTACCCTCTTTGCTGTCCCGTCAAGAGTTGTGTTTTATCCCCAAGCAGATCCGTAGAAATTAATGGACTTAAGTCAGTCATGCCTGTTACATTTACTTTGTGTTGGACTAAGACTGGAAACAATCCATGACCTCTGACTTACTCCTGCCATCGGTTTACAGATCTTTGGTTTTTTCCAGCTGCAATACTGCAGAACATCTTGCCATACGTCTGACAAAATTATAATGTTGTCACTTGCTTCTATTAAAATATATATTTATATTTATATACTGTATACACGTTATGCTATCCTCTGTGAAGGTGGCAGATTTTTGGCACACGGTATTATGTCCAACACAAAAATAAAAATTAATTTGGGGTTCCCCCCCGCCCCAAAAAACAATAATCACGTTGCACACATAGATGGTCTCTCTACCCTCCCCAGTTCTATAATATTGAATACCACCAACCTGAATGGCTCTAAAAGAGGATGAGACAAATTCACCAATGGCAAGGTGACTGATGGCTACTAAGCTGTGGTCAGGGGCAGTGAATGCTTCTGCATATCAGCTGTTGCTGGAAACCGCAGAAGGGGAGGTTGCACTTGCAAACTTCCCACAGGGATCTGGGTCGGCCACTGTGAGAACAAGAATCTGGACTGGATGGGCCATTGGCCTGATCCTGCAGTCTCTTATGTTCTCATGTCATTGCCCACATCTTTATCAGGATAATTTTGACATACCTCCTCCCCATCACCAGATTTGGCCTTGAGCTGCTTTTATCATTAAAAATCATCAAGTGCAAAGTGACTAACACACAATCTTATGCACATCTACTCAATAATAATAATAATAATAATAATAATAATTTATTTCTACAGCCACTCTGTAGCCATTTATTATTTCTCCAGCCACTCTGGGCGGCTTCCAACAAAAGCTTTAAAATGCATTAAAACATCAGTCATAAAAAACTTCCCTAAACAGGACTGCCTTCAGATGTCTTCTAAATGTCATAGTTGCTTATTTCTTTGACATCTGATGGGAGGGCGTTCCACAGGGCGGGCGCTACTACCGAGAAGGCCATCTGCCTGGTTCCCTGTAACTTCACTTCTCACAGTGAGGGAACCGCCAGAAGGCCCTCGGCACTGGACCTCAGTGCCCGGGTATACAGTGTTCAGGTATACTCAGACGGCAGCCCTGCAGAATTCAGTGGACCTTACTTCCCAGCTGCAGGGAATAGGAATGCAGCCTAAGAAACTGAGCTTGCACAGCATGATGTCCCTGTTACAAATCCTGCATGTGCCGCAAGTTTGCTGGGTAGCATTAAGGAAGCTGTTCTCTCAGCTTCAATCTGCCCCCCACCCTGCAATAATCTGCAATATGGGGGGGGGGGGATCATGGTAATATTGACTTACCTTACAGGGTGCTTGCGAAGACTGCATTCGGGGCCTGCATACGAACTGCTCTGAATACTTGACAGTGCTATACAGATGTTTCAAGTAATAATATTTTTAAAAAGAAACAACTATGTTAGATCATTTTAAGAAAACAGTCAGCAAGGTTTTTAAAAACACATTTTAGAAGCTTGCAAAAATAAAGTTCTGTCCTGGTGCCTAAATTTAGGAGCTTTAGGGCATTTCCCCATAGCACACACACACACACAGAGATTATTTGCAGATTTATGAACCGCTTCCAAACCGTACGTTCCGACTGCTAATTACAAATAAGATGCGAGAAAGATAAAATGTTAACGATTACACACTCAAGTTGGCTAAGCCCATTTCTACAACTGTGCCAAATAGTGGAATGGGCTGTCTCAAGGTGAGGGTCTCTTCTTTGCTAGAGGTTTTTCAATAGAGGTTGGATGGCCACCTGTCAGGGGTTATTTAGCTATGATAATTGCACTGGTTTGGACTCGATGACCCTTGGAATCCCTTCCAACTCTATAATTATGGTAGTATTTTCCCACAGTGACTGAGCCACACTTTAGGGAAAGCCTCCTTGAAACGAAAACTGCAGGACAAACTACGTAAGAAACACCACTTTAGTTCCAAATATGTTGCATGTGAAATCTAACCAAGGTGGCACACAGACAGCATTTTGTTCCATTTCCTTACCTGAGCCTTTTCACATCTTGTGTGTTCTTTCACGTGGCATAAAGGCCACTTTTGGAAATCTAGTGGAAGTTTAGCGCTCACTTCTGCGTTAATTGCTCCCACAAAATATCCGTTTGCAACTCTGATGACCTGGAAAATGGCAAGAGTTTTTTGCGCTGTAATTTCCTGCAGTAGAAAAGGAATATTAGAAACTGAGACAGAAATGTTGTTGTTATCACCACCAATACAATCCACACCACATCTCAATGCACCCCAGGTATGAACAACTCCTTGGGTACCCTACCCCTTAAAGCAAAAGCTTCAGATCCTGGGTTGAAGTAGGAAGGCTCAGTGGTGAGAGCACCTGCTTGGCATGCAGAAGGTCCCAGTTTTAATCCCCAACATCTCTGGGCAGGGCTGGGAAAGAGATACCTTCCTGAAACTGCGAAGAGCTGCTGCCAGTCAGGGTAGACAATACTGAGCTAGATCTTCCTGTGTAGAAATAAACGCTCCGCACCTCGTTCCAAATCATACAAGAGTTTAATCAGCTTAAATAGATATACAGCAAGACGCACCACTCATTTTCTAAAACTACCCTCCAAGCTCACAGGAACTGCAGGAAACAGGGTTACTACAGCAATGCAATTTGTCCCAATCAAAACCACTCCGGTCCACTTGCTAGACTCATGCAGATCCAGAATGCGCAGGATAATTACAGTGGTCAGACACAGGAAAACAAACTACTTGGAGGGGGTGTATGTTAACGATGAAGTCTAAAAACAGAGTTACACATACTGTATAAAAGGCAGGCGCACTTATTAAAATGCCCCGAACAAAAATGATTTAAAAACCAGTACACCCAAGAGTCAGCATTAGACACTAAACCCAAATTCATTGTAGCCCATAAGCTAGACATACGTCAAAAGGCATCCAAGATAAATAAGGCTGTAAGCCCATGCACACTTACCTAAAAGTAAGCCCCATTGAACTCAGCGGAGCTTACTTTTGTGCAAGACATGTTTAGAGTTGCACCGTAAAGGTCACACTGGAAACCACCATGCTAAAAAGAATAAAATGGTGCCAGCGCAATGTATGCGGACTAGGAGGAATCCATTCAAAAGTTTTCAAAGGCGTTATGCTTCCAACTATAAGAATCACACAGCACTACTGAGGTGCAATGGCTTAATGGCTCATGAACATATATTGGACTCGCCACATCTGTGCAAATTGGCAAAGGAGGGTGGAGGGAGGTGTAAGGCTCTGCAAACATCGAACTGATTGCACAGGAATGTGTCCTCGTGGCTGCGGGTTTGGGGGTGGGGGCAGGAAATTGCAAAATTAAAAGCCAGCTTCTACAATTGGTGGGTCACATAACCCCATTTTCCCTGAGCATTGCAGCTTCCACAATACACACACACAAACACACCACGATGAGATGCTGACATGAATCTGGACAGAACGTTATCTGTACATCATCTGAACAACCAACAACAGACCACAGAAGATAACACCCAAGGAGGACCTTTAGGGCAGGGGCGAAGAATGCCAGCGAAACACCATCTTCAAACAACCAGGTGAACAACTGTGTCCTTTTGTGGAGGGGGAGGGAAGCGGGGAGATGCCTCAACCCAGGTGGTCCCCCAACAAAGGTGCGTCCATTGTGCAGCATGGCTGGAAGTTCATTCATCTCTTTGGACGGCGGCTACCTTACAAGGTAAGGCAAGAGCTCACTTCTGACCAGGAGGGACATTGAGAGGCAATCAGCAACTGAGGTCTGCCTTTCCAGGCCCTACAGCTGGCTTTGTGTCCCAAGTGCTCCAGCGGACTAATGTTCAACATGCTCCAGCATTCACACATCTGTCTCTATGCGCAACCGTTCCATGCGCTGAACATTGCGCTCCACGGCGCTGCGGTTGGTGATCTCCTGGGCACAGGCTTGCGGGAACCAGCCCTTCTCGCCATCACGCAGACGCTCACCTAAGTACCAGCCTGGAAGGAGGAGAGAGAAGGGGCACTTGATCCACTGCTCCTAGCCTGGCATCGCATTCATTATTGCCTCCACTTCAAAAAGAGCAAAGTTAAGCTAAAACATTCAGTTGCAGCTTCTGCAAACATAAACACAAGCTTTTAATTTTCCATACAGGCTACAAACTTTTTTTAAAAATCATCCCTATATTCTACTAAAAGGTCAAACTGCAATCAAGAGTGCTTATTAGATGAACTGGACAGGTGCGTTTCAACATTTTGGCAGCCAAACATCTGCAATCCTAGGCCTTGGTATAAAAAAAATTATCATAACTGGAGTAGCACAATCATGATTATTTTCAAAAATCATTAAGAAGCCATACAGCAGAGTAACTGTACACACTTGCAATTTTCAAAAGTCTATTGTGCTGTATATAGGATATGGAGGCTATCATTCATGGTTTCCTAAACTCAGTCTTTCTGAAGTGGCATTTTGTTAAGAGAGAAGAACTTTTTTCTGTTTATAATATTCACTGCACAGCTGGTGGCGATTTCTCTCTCTTTTCAAGTCCTGAGGGCCACATTCCCTCATTAGTAATCTTCCAGGGGCCAGCAGCTGGCAGGGCCAGAGGCAACAGATGAGGTTTAGATTCCAGGCATTAAAAAGCCAGAGATCTCTACACCCATCCAGGCAAACATCACAGTTGAAGGACATGTTTCAGCTGAGCAAAGACACTTGAGAAGAGTGTGGAGTAGGGTCTGGGGAGGTTCCTCACATACACACCCCACAATCACACCTACAAACTGGGCCTAAAGCCCTGGCAGATCCTACTCCAGGTCCTCTCAAACCGGGCCCATAAATCTATCTCTGGAAACCAATCTCTTTTCAGAACACACTTACCTTCCTCCCTGGTCAGGACTAGGACAACATCGCCTTGCTGGAGGGAAATCTCATCCGTCTGCTTGGCCAAGTAAGCCCGTACAATCTCCACCTGCTTGAGATCTTGGAGAAACAGAGGGACACAGAGTAAGTGGCAGCGTGGAGACAAAAGGGCAAAGAGAGAGAAGAAGAGGAGGAAGAAGAACAATGCAAGCATTCCTTTCTCCCTCCTATTCTTTTAGAAAAACCTTTAAAAACAGTTCAAAATCAGTTCAATGATAAGAATATAAGTGGGAGCTGCAAAGAAAAATAAACGCTGCAGCATGCACTCATCCCCTAGTACAATTTCTCTTGTTCCAGGTTCTTGCCAGTCATGCCCTCCCCAAAGATACTGCAAGGCACAGGTGGATAACCTATATCTGGCTAACAGATTATCTCCCCACGCCCACCAGGCCAAAGCACACCATCACCTGATGTCACAGTGTCATTTAGTGGATGATGGGTGGGACTGCCCACCTGTCACTCACTCAACAATGTGATGACATCAGGTGATGCTTTGCTTTGAAGCCCCGATAGTCAGGACTTCAAAGCACAGTGCAAACAACCCCGTGCTGCTCTCTGAACCTCTGAGAAGCTGAGGATCAAGGAGCAACCCCGGGAGGGAGAAGCGGTCTTCATTCAGTGGAAACTGCTTCCCTTTCCTGGAGTAAGGCATACTCCCACTGCCGATATTATTAAAATATTATTATTTTATGCACTGTGACTTGCCGTTGTTTTATTGATTATAGTTTAGAAATTATTTATTATAATTGTTAATATGCTGATATTTAATATGATTCTATATCATTCTAATGGGTTGTTGAATGTTACTTTATTTGATATAAGTTGCTTATTTTAAAGTTATGTTCTTTTATCATATTTTTGTATTGGATTAGATTGTTATAAGGCGTACATTCTTTGTTTCCTCAGCTTGTAAACCGCCTTGGGTATTGTAAACTAGAAATATGGTATACAAATTAAAAGTGAAATGAAAATCAGTCATTGGGTGGATGGGAATGTGCCATTCGCCAACAAAGGAACAATCAAGAGAGCTCATTTTAAGCTCCTGATTGTTCCTTCAGAGGCCTGCTCTTACCTGACGTCAGGTGCAGGACAGGTGGGACTTGAGAGCCTTGACCCATGGACCTGAGATTCCCCACTCCTAGTCTAAGGAGCTGAAGTAGGGCAAAACCCACCACATCTACTTCCTGTTTTCCTTTCTCCGCTCAATGGGCAACATTCAGCGGCTATTTACAATGCTCAATCCTCATTGGACCTTTCTTTTAGGAGTGTGTGTTTGCACTTTGGTAAACCTTCAGATTATTCCAAGCTCTACCAATACCTCCCCTCCCATCTCTCAGTGGCTCCATTTTTGCTGGCATGAGCCACCTGCGCTTGTTATTAGAGGAGCATCAAAATTGTGGGGATTTAAGCAAGGCAGGTCCCCAGATCTTGAGTTGTGGGGGCCCTTCTTCATCCGGTTGAAATGCATTGAACCAAAGAAACGTGGGAAACATTGGGCAAAGATATAGGGAATGCTTCTGTCACAGTCCCCCTCTCCCTCTCTTCCTTTCCAACCACACAATTTTCAGTTTGGCAGGCAAAAGGCTTTTGAGAATGATAGTTATTCCCACACTGCATTAACATTCAGCTTCTGGCTGACTTCTGAGGAGCAGACAGCTCTCGGGCTAGCCTGCCCTGTAAAGATTTGGGGAAGCTGGTCAAGCAGGGAGACTTTGAGACATTAGTGGATCAATTACATAAGGAGACTCCGGCTGCTGAATCAGGCCAATGGCTCAATTAGTCCAGCATCCTGTTCTCACAGTGGCCAAACAGATGCTCATTATGGGAAGCCCGCAAGCAGGACCTGAGTGAAACAGCAACTCTCCCCGCCTGGGAGTCACAGCGACTGGTATTCAGAAGATACTGTCTTAAATAGTGGAGGGAGAACACGGCTTTTGAGTTTAGATCCATAGCTTGCATTGACATCAATTTAGATGCAACTTGCTTTCTATCTTGATGCCATGGCTTTTGTTTTCTGTTTTGAGGCTATGCTATGGTTTCGTTATACAGTGGTACCTTGGGTTAAGAACTTGATTCGTTCTGGAGGTCCGTTCTTAACCTGAAACTGTTCTTAACCTGAAGCACCACTTTAGCTAATGGGGCCTCCTGCTGCCACCGCGCCACTGGAGCACGATTTCTGTTCTCATCCTGAAGCAAAGTTCTTAACCTGAAGCACTATTTCTGGGTTAGCGAAGTCTGTAACCTGAAGCGTATGTAACCTGAAGTGTATGTAACCCGAGTTACTACTGTATTGACTTTCCATTCCGATACTTTCCATTAACTGAACTGTTTCCTGGTTTGCTCATCAAGCACTTTGGGTTTCCCTTGGGAAGCAAACCAGCATGTTAAAATGAAAAAAATGTCGGTCTGTATAACCTGTTGGCTTCCTGCCTAGCCTGCTGCCAACAAAGGGAGGGGCTGCATCTCAGTGTCAGAGCAGCTGTTTTGCATGCAGAAGGTCCCAGGTTCAATCCCTAAGCAAATCCAGGCAGGCTTGTAACCCTGAAGAGCTACAATGCGCGTAATAGAATCATAGAACTGTGGAGTTGGAAGGCACCCTGAGGATCATCTAGTCCAACCCCCTGCAACACACGAACCTTCTGCCCAAGTGAGGCTCGAACCCATGACCCCAAGATTAAAAGTCTCTTGCTCCACCAGCTGAGCTATGAGTTAGATGGACCAAAGGACAGGCTCAGCATAAGGCAGCATCCCAGGGGCGGTGGAATGAAAGTGCCCCATTTCCTGCAAACACTGAACATTTGCAACAGCAGAAAGTCAACTTGCTATATTCTCTCGAATTGAGCTCTTCCCTAGACAGCCAAACTCCGCATGAACCACCAGAGGGAGCACTAATCTCAGTTCCTTTTTGGATTTTTGCTCTCTGCACTCAAGGGTGGAAAAAGCCACATTCTTTGTTTAGTACTGTCCTCCCCCCCTCCCCTCCCCCTCAGATCAGGGAGAACAGAGGGCAAGGCATCTCTTAAAGGGGCAGAGCCAAGACCAACACCCTCCCTTGCAGAGAACCGGACCTGCCTGAATGGCTCCCCTCTTTCAGGTAAGAGGCTGGAATACTCCCAGATTCTTTTGATCCTTTGCAGTGAGAAGCACCTTCAGGCTGGCTTCAAAACTAGCCCAGCACATTTCCCCTGCTCTTTGAGGAAGCAGATGGGAACACCCAGACAGCGCTGGTTCTAAAACTGTAACTTGAGACATCATCTATGTTTAGGTGCCAGGCAAAAGCCTTTTATTTTAATCCATGATTTGGGCCCTTCATCTGGAGGACAATAGGTATTACTTGTGGCTCCATTTTTTAAAAATCTTCCAGTGGGGTGGGGAGCTCTGTGTCTGACCTGCCTTTTATATATAAAATGGACAGGTGGCTTTAGGTTTTCATTTGGTTCTGGTTTTTATACATCGGGCCTAACATTTGCACCATTTTGTAAGCTGCTTTGGGTCACCTCTTGTGGAAAAAGCAACCGATAAATGCTAACACTGCCAACAACAACATCATTAATAATAATAATTATGATGATGATGCTAATAGCTTGCGACAGGCACGGCCAAGGTGCTGCCCTCCAGACATCATGAGACTACATCTCCCATCAGCCCCCGCCAGCATGGTCAATGGTCAGGGATGATGGGAGTTGTAGTCCAGCAAAAACATCCAGAGGGCAGCATGTTGGCTACCCCTGGGCTTAGGGCCTCAGGATGGGCTATACCCACCCAGTGATCTCCATCCACTAGAACAAGGGCTTTTGCAGTTGAAGAAGGCAAGTTTTAATACTGCACAACACAGGAATCCAAAGGAAGATGCAGGAGCTTGTTTTGCACTCTAGAAACCTGCTTAAATGTTCTCTTGGGCAACATTCCACAGTTGCAAAGGATTTTGCCAGTGGAACCAGCGTACCATTAAATAGAACGGACACCCTTGGAAGGTGGCGGACTCTCCTTCACTGGAGGTTTTTAAACGGAGGTTGGATGGTCATCTGTTGGGGACTCTTTGGTTGAGATTCCTGCCTTGCAGGGGGTTGGACTAGATGACCCCCAGGGTACCTTCCAACTCTACAGTTCTATGATTCTATAAGCACAGCACTGGATGCAACCACTTAATCCAGCCCTGGAGGGGGACAATGACAACTTTAGAGTCCAACCACAAGGGGGTGGAGGGAAGGAGCTCCAGCCCTGTTTTACAGCCGTTATTCAAGACTCAATTCAGCTCTCCATAAATACAGCAAGTTCTTTTTAAGAGAAGCACAAGATTTTCAAATAATAATAATAAGTTGTACCTCCTTTGTTGGCAGTGTCCTTCTCCTTGTCTTCCCTGTGCATCAAAGCCCTGATCCACCGGGCACGGTCGCTCCTGCCAAAAGCACATAATTCAGAGCATTTACAAAGCAAATATATTGTTATGAGTTTGGGGAGTCTGGATGATACCCCCAAGTGCCTTCCAGTTCTTGAGATCCTGTATCTGTCCAGGTAGAATGCATAAAAGCAAGCTTGTCAAACTAGTTCCTTCATCAAGTCAATGGCTTTGGCTGTTAAGTACCATGATTTAGCATGATAAAAGAAGTTGCTATTTTACCATAGAGTAAAACGGGTGGGCTGCCACTTTGGAGAACTATAGGCCAGAGTTGTGGCGACTGAGCATGAAGCAGTCTGGAAGCTGGAGACACAGAGACTTACTTGCTCCATGCTGGACTTTGGGACTTCCCAAAGGAAACCTAATAGATCTGTTGGGAGTTAATGCTGTGAGCCCTTCCATCCTATGCTCAGGTTGTAAAGGTAAAGGGACCCCTGAACATTAGGTCCAGTCGTGACCAACTCTGGGGTTGCGGCGCTCATCTCGCTTTATTGGCCGAGGGACTAAGCCACTTCTGGCGAACCAGAGCAGCACACGGAAACGCCGTTTACCTTCCCACCGGAGCGGTACCTATTTATCCACTTGCACTCTGACGTGCTTTTGAACTACTAGGTTGGCAGGAGCAGGGACTGAGCAATGGGAGCTCACCCTGTTGAGGGGATTCGAACCGCCAACCTTCTGATCGGCAAGTCCTAGGCTCTGTGGTTTAACCCACAGCGCCACCCATGTCCCCAGGTTGTATAGATATGCAAATAAAATAGTATCTTCTAAATGCATCACCATCTCTGGTGACCTTCATTCCAAGGAAACCGAATTCTGGAAAAATCCCTTAGGACCTCTGGTGTCTCTCCCTCCTCAGAGAATGGGGTGGCATGTAACAACATAAGCATTATGGGCTGTATCCTGTGTTAGTCCTACTCAAAGCAGACCCACCAAAAGCAACGGACCCAAGTTAGGCATGGTCATTAATTTCAGTGGGCCTATTCTGAATATTTGTTTGTTTGTTTGTTGCCCTTCTGACTGGTTTGCCTAAGCCACTCTGGGCGGCTTCCAACAGATTAAAACATCAAGCACAGTAGAACATCATTAGTAGGACTAAGGTTGGCTACAACCCTATATATTTAATGCATTTTATCCCACTGGGAATAGGTTCCCAAGGCACCTTGCAAATATAAACCCAGCTACCTTCAGGCTTAGACAAAGATACAGGAATGAGGGATGGAAGTGAAGAGGAAGAAAGCAAGGAATGAGGACCTGTGTCCCCCAGCTGTTGTTGGACAATGACCATACTGCCTGGGCATTGGTCATGCTGGCAGGGAATGATGGGAATTGTAGTCCAACAACATCCAACAACTTCTCCACCCCTGCACTAGCTCTTAGTTACACAGTTCCTGCAAAGACTGGTTGGATTGGTGGTAGAGCATCTGCTTTGCATGCAGAAGGTCTGAGGTTCAATCCTCGACGTCTGCAGGTAGGGGCTGAGAATGTCCCCCGTCCGAAACCCCGGAGAGCCACTGCCAGTCAGTGTAGATGATCCTAAGCTGGATGGACACAAGGCTTCATCCCATGCAGGCACAGAGGACTGAAGGATAGGGAAAGTCAGGTGGAAACAGCCACCCACCCAACAGCAAGCACGGAAATCTCTCCAGTGCCCACCTTCCTCTGCTTGATCACGTGTCCTCTACCCACTGGGCACAACTGCCCTGGAAGGTGCCCAGTGATGCCAGCCCTCTGCACCAATCAAACCAATACTCACAGGGATTCTGCGGCCAGTACTATCGCCTCTCGCTTGCCTTCGCTGTCCTTGTTCATGGTCACACGGAACAAGTGGCCAAAGCGGAATGCACCACTCGAACCCGGCTTGCCGGGGGGAGAAGAGGGAGCATCCGGGTTTTCAATTTTGTCCACCGAAAGCTGGTCAAGCATGGCGTAGTTGAGAACCATGTAGCTCTCCTCGCTGCAAGAAATAAAAGAGAGCCAGTGAAAGGGACCGGGCATGAGACAAGAGCCAGGAAGAATTGTGTACGGCGGAATTGCACTAACGTTTTACTTGCTACAAAATGGTTTGTGAACAATGGAAGTGCCCTCAAGGCAACTGTGACCATTAACTTCCTTCTATAATGGTGGCAGTAGAACCTCCAGATGTTGCTGGACTACAACTCCCATAATCCCCCAACATCTGGGCATGCTGGGTGGGACTGATGGGATTTGGAGTCCAGCATATTCTGGAAGGCATGAGGCCAGGAAAGGCTGTAAATGAATTAATCTACTGGCTGTCTTGTTTTCGACAGCTTGGGACAAAGTATCCTAAAATATCCAACAGTTCCCTCCAAAGTTCCCTTCTAATTATCATCATTTGTTTGTATTCTGCCTTGGCAATTGCGCCCTCCCTGTGGAACGCCCTCCCATCAGATGTCAAGGAGATAAAGAACTACACAACTTTTAGAAAACATCTGAAGGCAGCCCTGCATCGGGAAGTTTTTAATGTTTGATGTTTTATCGTATTTTTAATATTCTGTTGGGAGCTGCCCAGAGTGGATAGGTATAAATAAATAAATTGTTATTATGATTCCCTAATAACATTCCACTCTCAAGGCAGCTTACAACCCGGAAAGATTTACATGATTACAATACAACAAAAGCAGTTGCGAGCAATAAATAAAAACTTATCAAAATGTGTGCCACAAAGTTAAACAATCCCCACACAAGTCTAAAAATAAAGATACAAAAAAAATCAGTTATAAAGAACATCAATATTAACAGCTCGAAAATTAAATCTTGACCCCAACAAACACCCCTAATCAATACCCCACCCCAAATGTCTGCAGGCATCCCAAGAAGCAGTTTGTGAAGGACTCTCAGCCAAGACGGTCTCTGGTCTCTTCGCCAGACTCAACTTTTGGCGATGGAGTCGGTCAGTCAGTCAGTCAGTGCTCCTCCCTCCCAACCAGGCAGAAAGAGGCCAGCAAGGAAGGGAGCTGGTCTTGCAAGATTCACATTGAAGAGCAAGATGGTCCTTCCTTAGGGAAATTCTTTTTTCAAGGCTCTTTGCTTGCTGTAGGACAGGGCTGGAGAACCTGCGGGACCTCCAAGCGTGGATGGACTCCAACTCCCATCAGCCCCAGCCAGCACAATCAATGGTCAGGGGTGATGGGAGTTGGAGTCCAGCAACATCTGGAAGACTGCAGGCCTCACAGCCCTGCTATAGAATGATTCATAAAATGAAATGAAAAATCAGTCATTCTGGCATTCCGCAGTCAATTCCAGAGAGAGTGACTGAAGCCTGATGTGTGAGAGAGGAAGAGTTTTCCCATGACAGACAGAAGCCTGGCTCCTCTTTGTGCCAAAATTCCCATTAAAGAATCATTTGGGAATGGGCAGGCCACAAACCACGTCCCTCTCGGCAGACACTTCCCACATAAATCAGCCGCTCACCATTCTACAGCGAGCAGGCAAGAGGCATTCCAAGCAGGGTGGGGGGAGATTTCCCCCCCAAATGACATAAAAAAAGAATGAGGGAGGGAAAAAAATAGTGAAATAGAGTCTTGGCCAGTACGGCGAATCTCAGAGAAGGAATGTAGGGACAGGGCCACAGTCCCCGCAATCTTGCAAAGAGAAAAAAACGGAACAAAAAACCAATGCGCAGCTTATGATGACTTCACATTCCACAAGGAATTCCTCAGCTCCTTCCTTATCACAAAAGACGGTTTTCAAGTGTTTCTGCACACCAGCGCCTGGCCAGAAACATCCTCGCCACCTGACCCCAAGTGACCGAAAACATCCCGAAACTTCAAAACATCAAATGTTAATCCACTGAAGGGGCAATGGTTATAATAGGAGATTGGTAATTTTTGGGTCCATGGGCACATTTGCAAATCTGAGGTAACTTGTCATGGGCATCACATGACCACACACACACACACACACTACATTGTGCTTGCAGGCTTCCCATAATGAAAGGGCCACAGGATCTCCACCTTTGTGTCTAAAGAGACCAAAACCCAATGTTGGGTGGGGGGGGAGAGAGAAGAGAGTAAAATGCATCCCACTGACACCAGAACATCCTCCTCTGAAGAAGCAGCCATCTCCCTCCATCCAGCAGACCTTCGTGACGCGATTGATGGGGTTTTTTTTCCATTTGCAGTTCTGAGCAGCCCTCAAGATAGTCTGCAAAGCCTCTTTCCGTCAGGGTTTTTTCCTACTGCTGATGCCTCTAGGCATTAACCAGAAACCCTCACACATTAGGCAGGAAATCTACACAGACTTTTCTTGGGTTTTACCTTGGTTGCTGGGAAGCAGGCCTTAAAAACACCCATAGACTCAACCCCTCTTAAAGGAATCTACCTAATTTTCTTTTGTATCACAGAAGGACATCAAGAGTGAGACTAAGAGAGAATTAAACCAGGTTGACTTAGGTTCAAATCCCTGTTCAGCCCTTTTTCATGTGCCCCGTAGCTGTGGAGGGTGGAAACGTAAGAACAGGCCTTTTTAGTGGTGGCTCCCAGGTTTGTGGGATGTTCTCCCCAGGAAAGCACACCTGGCACGATCACTTCAGTCCTGGAAGGATAAGCACCCAGCGCCTATTAATGCAATGGCTTGAGGACTTGCTACATTTAAACATATTTCTTTAAAATATCATGGGTTCATGTGGACAGCCATCTGGACATTTGGATGGCTACTACAGATTTGCATATTTTAAATTAAGATGGATGTGTCAGTGGCTATTGTATTTTCAGCGTGAGATGGTGAGGGTTTTTTTAATTTCCCATTTTCCCATTTCTGTGTTAGATTTGCTATAAATATTAATTTAAAAAGAGGCATCAACAGGGACTGAGATGGTGTTTGCCAGATGAATAAAGCAGAGCCTTGTTGATGCGCATTGCGAGCGACTTCGTGAGGTAAAAATAAATAAATCATGCACAAAATAAAATTCCCCCTACGCAAGGTGAAGTTTGTTCCACTAAAAATGGCCTCTCTCACACCTCTTTTTCTTGGTGATGATCAAGACATCGTTGAACACAAAGAGATAGCAGTTCCCACGTCCAGAGCCCTTTCGGAAAATTCCACCTTCTTCCGCCAGAGGCATGGAGAGTTCCCCCCTTTTCAGCAGCCACCGGGAAGCAGAAATCAGTGGGAAGTTCTGGGGAAAGACCCAGGGTGACATTGGTCAATATAGCAAATTCAACCAAAGGGTTATAACAAGTATATCATGGAACCAGACACATTCAGAGTTAGCCAGGGGCAAATCCAAAATGGCACTGTCCCCCAGACCGCTCCCAACTTGAGAAACAGCCCCTCCTCAAAATACTCCCTTCCTTTTGTCTCCAAAAGGCCCAGGTGAACACAAGGCCTAGCAACAAGGTGGGCTCTCTGGGTGTAAAGGTGAAGTTCTAGCAATGGCCAACAACTTGGATGTTTTTAAAAGGGAGTTAGACACAACAGCCCTGTGAGGTAGGTTAGGGAGAAGGACAGCAGTTGGCCCAAGGTCACCAAGGGAGGCTGAGTGAGGATTCGCAGGGCCCCAAGTCCAACCAGTATGCCACAACTTGCCATCAAGCCTAAGGGGCAGAGCCGCGCTGGGAAAAAAAAGATTTACACCTTCCAAATCTCACACCTTGATCTTTCCAAACTCCAGCTGCTTCTGCAACGTGTACATCTGCTCGGTTCTCTCCATGGTGTGGGCACCCTCGTTGCACCTCTTCACGAGCTGGGGCATAAAGGAGAGGCAGAAACATACTTTTGTAAATGCAACATCGTCTCTATTGTCATCTCCTGCACAAGTGGGAGCTGCAGGAAAAATAGTAATGGTGCAACACGGGGGTGCTCCTGTGCACCTCTCCAGCCTGTCAGTCCTAACCCTCCCTGGTGACACTCCATTCCATGCCTTTGGCTCCATTCTATTTCCCATCCCACCTGGTTTTCTGAGTCTCCCCCCTCCAGTCCATCAGTCAGCATTCCATGCTCACTGAACATGCTTAGTCCTTACTGGGCTGCTTCCCTCCTCCCTCTTTGGGGGGACAGGTACAGGTTGGGTACATCTGCAAAAGTTGGGGTTCCCCAGAGTCTGCTGATCCTTCCACTTTTTGCACATGTGTAATTCAGTTTTAGCTACATCTGCAACAGCACTCAAACCCAAAATGCTGGAATTAGAGCAGGCATGTCCAAAGACTGTTTTGGAGGCCTAATCTGGCCCGCTGGTCGGTTTATTTCCTGGGGTAAAATCCTTTAAAAAGCTCAACAACTTACATCCTTCAATCCAAAAAAAGGGGTCAACAACTCTGGTCAGCCCTCACGGCCCTTCACTTCATCAAATCTGGCCCTCTTTGAAAGAAGTTTGGACACCACTAAATTAGAGGAATGGGTTGCTAAATGGATTGTCTTTCTGCAATCTCCTGTTAAAGGTTTGACAGGAACAGCCCCTCCCTAATTTCAGGCGCCTCTTGAAAACTATTGTGGCCTTGACAATATGAATTTTTCTATCAGAATTTATTGATTTGTTTTGATTGGTTCCAGACCACACATGAGAGCCCCAGCTGTCCAAGAAAGCATCTCCTTGTTTTTTCCTTCATTAGATTAAACATTGAGCAACCAATTCTGGGGCTCCCCCAAACAACCAGTTTATGGAGCATTCATCCTCATATGCTCGTGGGAAGCTTATGTGGAGGTTAGACTATGTCCAGTCCTTATTGAGCCTCCATTCCAATTTGCTCTATGGAGCATTTGTTCCCATTTTCAGGAGGGTTATGCGGCAATAAACATTCATCCTGATTTGCTTGTAAGGTGTTTACATGTCTTCCCATTAACCATCTATCCACCGCACGATTCTCAACCAATTTGCCTCCCATCACTTTCCTAACTGCAGAAAAGCCCGTATCATTCTTCAAAAAATGTGATCACACAAAGAGAGCTGGAGAAAGTCTCTTACCTTACTGATGGCTTTCAAAGCCTGAGTCGCTGCTTCGTAAGCTCTACTATGCATCTGGGTTTTCTGGCAGACAGTCTGAAATGGAACAGAACATCCACACCACTTCATTTCCCCCTTCCAAAACTATTGGCTGCCCCAACCTGCAACCTGTTCTTGACCGTCCGCTCAGCTAAGGGAGGGGCATATCTGCCAATTTTAGTTTATTGGTGTGTTTTTTCCAATCTTGAGGCCAGTTTGCCACAGTTCTACATCAACATGCAATTTTAAAAATAATTCTCATGAATTATTCCTCCTTACTTCCTCTAATATACACTTTTTTGCAATGCATTTTTTGCCTAACAGAAAGTATTTTGTTATATGTTGTTTTCATGAATAAATGTATCCTGATGCACACTTTATCCCAGCATATGAATTTCTGGACATATTACTTGGATGGAGAACTGCAAATTTTGAAGGATGACTGTGTTTCAGAATAGGTCTGATCAGAACACACAGAACATTACTATTAGAATTGCAGGATTTTAGGTATATCATTCAGTCTTCTCTTTGGGAACATGTAGCAGTCTTAAAGAACATGCAGATCAGTGAGGGGCCCAGTAAATCTGGGGCCAAGGGTCAGGTATGAATGAATGAATGAATGAATGAGAAGCATAAGCAGCTTCCTCACCAGGGTCTAGCAGCATGGCCTGTTAATGAGGTTCGAAGGTCAGAGGAAAGAATCCCAGCTTTCAGCCTGATGAATGGTAGACATTAATATTGTGTTTTAATGCTGCAACCCACCCCCCGCCCCCGGGATGACAGGCAGGTAAACAACAACAGATGGGCATATATATTTCCATGTGCCCCTCTGCTTGCTCTTACATCCATCAGAAGAGGCAGGCGAGTAACTCTCTGCATGGGGTTGATAAGGAAAGAGATCAAGGGAAGGCTGCCACACTCTGGTTTCTGCTCAATGTGTTTCAGGGTCTCTTTAAAGGCAGGATTTGTGGTTCTGCAACAGAACAGAAAACACCACTTTAGCTTCTTGTGACCAATGCAATGCATGCTTTTTACACTTTAAATGGATAACCTGAATACACACACACACACAAGGTCGCCTCCTGGTGCAAGAAAGAGTAGAGTAGTAGAGTATCAAACTGGGAGTTTCAATGAATTCAGCTACTACCTACCTTGGATTAAGGGTTGAATCCAAATTAGTCCTGCTCAGAGCAGACCTATTGAAGTCAATGGGCATGACTAACTTAGGGTAATGAATTTCAGTGGGTCTACTCTGAGTAGGATTAAGTTGGCATTCAGTAGCACTTACTTAGAATCATACAATTACAGAGCTGCCGGTGTTATTATTCCCATATCACAGATGGGGGAGACTGAAGGCTAAGGCCACTTGGGTTCATAGCAGGGGCAAGATTCTAAGTCTCTACACCAAGCCACATGGGTTGGACTTTAATACACCAAAGCTTATAAATAATCTTTTAAGTTTGGGGGAGGAGGATGACTGCAGTCACTTACAACAGCTTCTGAAGGGTCCTCTGTTGGTAGACTTCATTCGAACAATAGATGACGTATGGATTAAAATTATTAGTCGCGTGAGTCTCTACGATGTCGCTGATGTCTGGGATCAGGACGTTCTCCTGATGCCTTTTCTCCAAGTCCTCAAAAAAGCTAGAGGTACAATAAATAAGAGGGAGGTTGAGAAACTGAGTTTCATGGTCAGCCTCCTCTGCACATGTTTCAGCTTGTCAATATCCTCCTTAAACTGTGGTGCCCAGAACAGTTAAGCAGATCCAAAGGTGAACAGTCCAAGGATCTCAGGAGGAATCCTCACAACCACTTTGCCAGGTAGGTCAAAAAAGGCCAGTGGCCAGCTCAAGGTCACCCAGTGTTGCTTTCTAGCTGAGCAGGGATATGAATTTGGTTGTCACCAAGTCCAACACTCTTAACTCAGGGATGGGGAGCCTGTTATAACTGCTACACCACACAGGCAGCTGCCTGAGGCTTGAGATTTACCTCTTGCTGGCAGCCAGGATATCCCCAATGTTGGAGAAGAGGTGGTGGTGATCCGTCTGATTCATGGTGTCCTTCAGTGCCTCCGACTTCATGAAGTGGTTCACCAGGATCTCCAGGCTGCGCATGTAGGAATACTCAGAGGTAATGATCTCAAAGATCGCCTGCAGGGGAAAAAAGGATGGAGAGACAGAAAGGTGAACATGAGTGGACAGCCCTTTTAGGCTGATCGTAGATCGTAGCTGATCATGGAACTGTAGAGGTGGAAGGGACCCCCGCAGGGTCATCTAGTCCAACCCCTTGCAATGCAGGAATCTTTTGCCCAATGTGTAAGTCAGACCCACAACACTGAGGTTAAGAGTCTCATGCTCTTCCAACTGATCTGTTCATGCAGCTATGTGGCAGGGGTGCATTTTCAGATGCTGGCAAGTGAAATGTTGGTCTGCAGCCACCAACATCGGCACTATTAATGGTGCCAACTGGATAGAACTGTGGGCAAAAATCTGGGGCTCTAATCTCCAGAATAATGAGGCAGATAGATTCCCCTCCCCCCAAAAAAAATCCAGCAACCCACTTTAGCGATCTGACATTTATTGTTTATGTTCTGGCACTGCATTCTGTATCAGGCTGCCTTTGAAGATGATTTGGAAACCGCAGTTAATACACAATTCAGCAGCCAGATTGTTGACTAGGCAGCATGGTCAGAACACATAACACCGATTTTGGCATGACTGCATTTGTTTCCTGACTCCATTCAAAAATCATAGTTTTGACCTATAAAGCCTGATGTGGCTCAGGACCTCAGGAACTGCCTCCTGCCACATGAACTGAGCCAGACCCTGTGATCATAATCTGAGGCTCTTCTTCTCAAGTGCCCCTCCTCCATGGGAGGTTCAGAGGGTGGCAACACAAGACTGGGACTTTTCAGTGGTGGCCCCCTCCACTTGTGGAATCCTCTCCCTCCCAGGGAGTCATGCCTGGAGCCATCTCTGGTCAATTTTCAGGTGCCAGGCAAAGATTCTTCTCTTTACCTGGGCTCTTGGCCCTCGATATGACATTAGTGGGGTGGGGTCTGCAAGTCCTGATCTGTTTTGTCTGTATTTTTAAATAGTGTGTTCTTATTGGTTTTAATGTCAGCTGCTTATGGTCCCTCCTTGAGAAAAGTGACTAACAAATAAAAGAGAAAGAGAAGCCCTCCATAAGACTATTAAGCGAAACAATCTGAAACAGGGAATAAAGAGACACAGCAGCTTGAAAGGAACTCATTGTTTGGGAGAATTCACAAGGTATTCAAAACCATGCCACTTCTCCCATTACCACAGCACTTTGCGCAACATACTGTACTTTTCCATGTATAAGACGAGCTTTTCTTCCTTAAAAATTGTATTAAAAATTGGGGGTCACGTTATACACAGATAGTGCATTGTGGGGACATGTGATTGGTTGCTGCCATGAGCCGGAGATAGTCAGTGGCTATTTGGCATGTTATTTGTTGTTGCTGCGGCCAGGGATTTTGCGTCGCGTGCAAGTCGCAGCGTAGGTCAGGCAGGTGAGTGAATTTTGACAATTTCCCCTAAAAAAAACTCAACAACTCTGGGCAATCTCCCATTTTATTAATCTGGAGTCCCCAAAAATAGGGGGCGTCTTATACATGGGGGTGTCTTATACACAGAAAAAAACCGGTACTCTTCTAGCACCAAGCAGGAAGCTTGTTTGAGCCTCCTGGCTTCCCTTACCTCCTGCCGTTTGCGCTCTTCCGGGGATATCTGCTCCAGGATTCCGGCTTCCTGCACCTGCAGAAGACAAATTTTGAGTGGCTTGCAGACTCATTGATAGTTTTCAGACATTCCTTCTGTGGAACCACATGACCAAGGACCCCACAGGTGGCCATGGGGGTGCAAGAAGGGCACTTTAAAAAAAAAAGGCAAGTCACATAGAATTCAATGGGGTTTCCTCCCTGGTAAGTGGTTATAGGATTACAGGGTGCCCATTTGTATGTTAAGAACTCATTTGATGATGATGATGATGAAGAAGAAGAATCCATCTTTTGTTTTTAGAACATGGAAAGAAAGTTACAGGAATGAAACTACGAAGTTTTTCCCATGAAGACAAAACAAATCTGCCCCTCTTCACCGCCACTACATATTATCCCAGAGCTAAGTCACTCACACTGAACAAGCCAGATTGAGTTCCCCTTTATTTTTGTTATTTATTTATATAACAATCAAAAATCTCTAACCCAGGGGCTGAGGCTTAGGGGCTGAATGTGGCCCTCTAGGCAGCTCCGTCCAGCCCTTGGAACTCCCCAGGCCACACCCCTAGTTGGCCTTGCTTCACCCTCAGGTATTTTTGCCTGGCTGGAATGTGCCCTTGAACTCTGATCATGCCTCTTGCTTAGCTGGATGGAGGAGGGAGACTGGTTGCGTGTAGAAATCAGCCTATTGTACAAAGGTAAAATTTGTATCAGTTGCTCCTCCCACTTTAGCCTCTGGCCCCACCCACCATATGGCCCTCAGGACATTGTTCAGAAGGCTATGTGGCCCTCAGGCTGAAAAAGCTCCCCCTATTTTTACTGGTTTACATAAAACAATGTAACGTATTCCTTCCAAAATGCCAATTACTGGTATATCAAATGTTAAAAACAAGCCAACATAGAATATAATCAAAATACAAATAAAATCAGAAAAGTTAAAACATATGTAATCAAAGTACATGTTAGAGAAATGCATGCCTGAGGAGGCTAGAAAGGGTTTGGTAGGTGCAGAAAACAATACAGCCTAATAATAATGTGCAGGGAGTCCTGGTGCCACACTAACGGGTCGATTCCTTGCAAATGCAGAACAAACATTACGTGGCAATGTAGAGTTACTAGGGAGCTCCTTGCTCAGGGAGTTTCCACTCTCACCTGCAACGCCCCCAGAGCTTGAAAAGAAAAGGGAAAAAAACATCAGAGCTGCGTTTCAGCAAACTCCATTAATCCTGCCAGGTGAAGCAGATGAACTTTGGAACCATCTCAGGAGGAAATGTTTAGTTGTTGTTTTTTTAAAAAAGTGGAGGAGGACAATACCAGGTCAGATAAGAAAAGGCAGGTGAGCCTCAGGGGCAAAGCCACTCCTTCAGGTCACATCATCCCAACTGAATGTTGCACCATCCATTTCTCCAAGGCAATTCTGTCTGCTGCAGGGGAACTTCTACTGAGAGTTCCACAGTAGCCAAAACACACATGTCGAAAAGGGTGTGGGAGACAGGTGTGCAAATATTGACTGAAGCAGAAGAAATCCACCTGAAGTACATTCCTGGAACACAGGACGCTCCCTAATCCAGAGTTAGAACACTGCAGTGGCTCTCCAGGATTTCAGACAGGGATCTCACCCAACCTGACCTGGAGATGCTGGGGACTGAACCTGGGACCTCCTGCATACCACTAAGTTATGACTCCTCCTGCTCCACTTCTGAGATTCACTGTTGGTGTGTACCAGTACAGCAGTCTGCGGCTTGAGCACATATAGTTTCCACCTCAAACTGCCCATGTGCCGAGGCCATCAGACAAGGAAGGGGGCAAACCATCAAGAGGGTCTTTCCCAGTTGTAGTACTCTCTCCCCAACAAGTCTTGCCTGGCATCCACACTGCTATATTTTCAGTATTAGGGAAGGATCCCAGAGACCCACTGTCAGAAAGAACTCATTTGAGGGAACGGCAACTCATTTATGAACCCACCTGGTCCCCCTACATCATTGGCACCACATTTATATTCAGTGGGCTATGTTGCAAAGGTCCGTATAGATAAAGCTATAGTTTTCCCAGTAGTGATGTATGGAAGTGAGAGCTGAACCATAAAGAAGGCTGATCGCCGAAGAATTGATGCTTTTGAATTATGGTGCTGGAGGAGACTCTTGAGAGTCCCATGGACTGCAAGAAGATCAAACGTATCCATTCTTAAGGAAATCAGCCCTGAGTGCTCACTGGAAGGACAGATCGTGAAGCTGAGGCTCCAATACTTTGGCCACCTCATGAGAAGAGAAGACTCCCTGGAAAAGACCCTGATGTTGGGAAAGATGGAGGGCACAAGGAGAAGGGGATGACAGATGATGAGATGGTTGGACAGTGTTCTTGAAGCTACGAACATGAGTTTGACCAAGCTATGGGAGGCAGTGGAAGACAGGAGTGCCTGGCGTGCTCTGGACCATGGGGTCATGAAGAGTCAGACATGACTAAACAACAACAATGTTGCAAAACAGCTCTGCGGAAGCTAGGAAAGTTGAAGGCTAATAAATGCAAACAAGGCCAGAGCTTCACCGACCAATGGCGCGAAAAGTATTTCTATAAGGTAGCTCCGTAGGTACCCAAAATCGAAGAAACTGTCCTTCAAAAACAGAATGACCCCTCTTGTATACCATAGACCACAGATGGGTGGGGCCAGAGGCCTTTCAATCACCTGATGTCACTGGTATATCATGTGTCCATGTACAAAATCATCAATGATCAGCTAGTGCATTTCATCCTTGCTGTGCCTTTACCTGCTCCACAGCTGTCCTCATCATACGTGGCATCATGTGCAGGGCAGGTGGGCACGTTCTGGCCAAAATGGAGCAACTGGGAAGGCCTACTGGGCCTGATTCAAGGAGGTTCCCAGCTGCTGTTCTAAAAGACGGGATCCCTCACCTTCTAGCGATCTCCCATTCCTACCTCTGGCAGCTGGCTCCAGGTCATGTGAGCAGGCCGGTAGTTCTTCACCACAATGGTGGAGGAATCTGTGGCAGGTGGTTCCTCGGGGATGGTTTCCACCTCCAGGAGGTCGTCATCTGACTCGTGGCTGATGGAGTTGAGACCTTTCTCGCGAATCTCTTGATACAGGCGGGGATCTGGGATAGAGAAGTGGCGCGGATCAGCGATGCTGAGAAACCTCAGGCTGCCCAAAGGTAACTCTTTGCTCCCCAAAGACACACATTTTCCCAACCTATGTGCTAACGCTATGGAAGCGCATTACCAATATGAATCTTATATACCAGGAGTGGATGATGTGGGGCCCTCTAGACGTTCCTCAACAACATCTCCCACCATCTCTGACCATTTGGGGCTAATGGGAGCTGAGAGTCCTAAAACATCTGTGGGTTTCACAGTACACTGGCTGCCCCTGCTATGCAGTAATAGTAAACTCATTCTTCTGCATTGATATCTTTTATGAAGCAAGCATCAGAAGGCTTTGGAGAAAACAAGGTTTGCTCAAGTATATTAAACAGGAGATTTTAGGGGGAAGAAAACTTTCAAGGTGAATACAAGTCTCAGCTATGCAGGCAGAAGGTCCCAGGTTCCATCCCCAGCATCTCTGGGTAGGTCTGGGGATGTCCCCTTGCCTAAAACCCCAAAGAGCTGCTGCCAGTCAATGTAACTAATCCTGAGCTGGACAGAACAGGGGTCTGACTCAGGAAAATGCAGCTGCCCATGTTAACAAGCTAAAGGGGTGTGTGAGAGAGAGAGCGAGAAAGAGGAAAAACAGCCCAAACGACACTTGAGAATGGACCCTGGAATGCTGCCTGACTGAAAGGGGGGATGGAAGAGGGTTCAAATGCCTGGCACCCTTAACAAAATCACTCTGCACTGCAACATTTTGTTGCAGCTTCCACTTGTAATTCCCACCAAGAACTCACATGTTCCTAGGCATGGGGAGTCCTTAGCAGCAGAAAACAACTACCCGAGTGAGGGGGTTGCAGGCAACTAAGTTTTACTCAGGGTAGACCTGTTGAATTTAATGGACCGAAGTTAGCAATTCATTTCAGCAGTCCATTCATTTCAATGGGTTTGAGTAGGGGGCTAGCACAAAACACAGCCCTGAGGATCCCTAGCTGAACTGACGTAAGAGTAGCCAGGCTGCCACTTCCTGTTGCCAAAAATTTGGGCACCTTGGGGTTGACCGCCTGTGTGAAACTGCTCCCATAGGAACCACGTCTTATTTTAAGAGATCCTGTTGTGGAATGGATGCAAAGGGAAGACTCCCAGGATCAATCCAAAATCTGACTAGGGGTGCCCTGGAATATCCTGGTCCATCTACTCACCATCTTTGAAGGAACCTCCATGCCGATTCATACGCTTCCGACCAAAGGTTCTCTGTCAAACAGAGAGAGAAAATGAGGGTGGGAGGCGATCATAAGCAGCTATACAGACACTCCATTTTTAAAAAAAATCATACTGCAGACAGTGGTGGCTGGTGCCCATTTGTACTGGTGGGCTGGAAGGCAGGGAGACTAACAGTAGGTGGCGCTAGAGCCAATAACAGGCAGGCCCAGAGCCAATGACACGGGGAGCCAACTAATTCTAGTTTTGCTCCCATCCTCTTCCTCCCTCCCTCCTGAGAGAGAGAGAGGAGGGGGGAACAAGCCTACTGTATTTTTTATTTTTATATTTATTTATTTATTTAATTTATTTATTTATTATTATTATTATTATTATTATTATTATTAGTTTATTCAGTTTATACCATTAGATCCAGTCGTGACCGACTCTGGGGTTGCGGCACTCATCTCACTTTATTGGCCAAGGGAGCCGGCGTACAGCTTCTGGGTCATGTGGCCAGCATGACTAAGCCGCTTCTGGCGAACCAGAGCAGCGCATGGAAACACCGTTTACCTTCCCGCCGGAGCGGTACCTATTTATCTACTTGCACTTTGTCGTGCTTTTGAGCTGCTAGGTTGGCAGGAGCTGGGACCGAGTAATGGGAGCTGACCCCGTTGCGGGGATTCGAACCATGACCTTCTGATCGGCAAGTCCTAGACTCTGTGCTTTAACCCACAGCGCCACCCGCGTCCCTTATTCAATTTATATACCACCCTTTATCAAAAGATCCCAAGGTAAAGAGGAATGTTTTTGCCTGGTGCCTAAAGACATGCAATGATGCTGCCAGATGAGCCTCTCTGGGGAGAGCGCTCCACTGTACAAAGGTAAAGTCTACTTTCACCCCACCCACCGTCTCCCTATGGCCCCCAGAAGGCTGCCCGGGAGGGAATGCGGCCCTCAATCTGGAAAAAAAAGTTTCCTGCCCCGAAGCACTATGAAATACTAGACATTAGCAATGACTGAACCTTGCCAATCATCATTCAACATTTTTGAGCAGAGGTTGAAAGGCCACCGGCCACGTATGATCTCGTTGAGATTCCTGCAGTGCACGGGGTTGGGCTAGATGACCCTTGGTCCCAACTCCACAGTTCTGTGATCTTGCTCCGTTTGTTTGAACAACTCTTGCTTGTTCAGGACTCCCAGAAGTCTGAACAAGCAACTGAGAGCCAAGCTCCTTCGTAGATTCAGCTGCTGCTGAATTCCCCCCATGTGTTTCTCCACCCCACGGCTGGCTCAGACCTATGTACAAACAACATCCTAAGAGGATCATCCGGATTTGAGCCGAGGGAAACAATTGCCAGCCGGAGAATTATGTTGCAATGGCAGTTACGTACGCAGTCAAGTTTGCAGCCCCAGTTTGAAAACAAAAACAACCACCCAGAAAATGAGGCGTTTCTCTGGATAAATACCGGGCGGCGTTTTACAATGCAAGAAGAAGGTGCAGAGTCCAGAGAGGAAAGGGGCCTGCGACAAATGAACATCACAAAGTTTTGGGTTCAGCATTAAGGAGTTTCTAGCCTAGGCTTGCAGCCTAATAGAGGTGGAACATAGGAAGCTGCTGTAGGCAGAGTCAGACCACTGGCCCAGTTCTCTGCCTGGCAGCAGCTCTCCAGCATTTTAGAAAGGAAGCCTTTCCCAGCCCTTCCTGGAGATGCTGGGGACTGAATTTGGGGTGTTCTGCATGCAAGAAACATGCTCTGCCATGTTGAGCAGGGCATAAATAGAACAACAGCAGCAGCAATGGAATAAGACGCCCCTATTTTCATCAGAGAAATGTGGCACAGTATGCAAGAAAGGATCCCTTGCATTGCTTCTTAAGCCTTAAGAGGAAGCGACACAACCAAGGCCTTTCCCACAGGGCCATAACCTCTTGGTCAATGTGTGTCTTTCACACACACCTTGCAACTTTGGCGTGTGATCTTCTTTGCCTTATTTCAGTTTCACTTTCTCAACGTGTGGGATGGGGGTGGGGGAATCCAAGTTCCAAAATGACTCAAGCTTTTGTTTAGTTTTCCAGGGACCTTTGCCCCCAGCAGCCCTAACATTATCACTGCAGCAGTTCCCCATACTAGACTCCCACCCACCTTGGGTCTTGTTGCAACACATAGCCGATGATCAACCCTCAGGTCAAGAGCTGTCAGGACTCAAACCTTGGTGTACTTGCTGCTGCCTCTTGTGGTGAGAGACTGCACAGCAGCTGCAGCACCTACCTACCTAGGCCAGAAGTGGTGAACCTCAGGCCCAGGGGGTGAAAGTGGTCCTCCAAGCCTCTCTCTCTGTCTCTGATCTTCGGGAGTACCCTCAGAACTCACCTTCCAAGCCTTACTTTGCACCCTCAGATGGATCGCCACCACCTCTTCCACATCATGGACATTCCTGGCTGGGTGCAAGAGGTAAATCTCAAGGGAGCAGAAAGGGCCAGGCAGTGTATAAGCATCTTTTGGTGTTGCTGACTTGCATGTGAGAATGACACAACTGCAAGTGCCAGCGCCAGCTCATCCCCCAGGACATTCCAGGATCATTTCAGAAGCCAATATGACTTCTGTAATTCCAGGAATATCCCGGGCAAACAGGGATGGTTGGAGGGTATGCCGTACTCGGGGTCCCAGTTTACCAAACATAGAGCAAGGGTTGCTAACATGATGCCCTCCAGAGGTCGTTGGGACTCCTGGCTCTTAACGGCTCCTCCTACATCTGTTTGTTTGTTTGTTTCAAGTACAGCAGTGCCTCTGGATGCAAACGGGATCCATTCAGGAGCCCTGTTCGCATCCTGAGTAAAACATAAGACGCGACTGCGCGTCTGCAGGTCGCGTTTTGCTGTTTCCGTAACGTCATTTTTGAGCATCTGCGCATGCGCGAGCAGCAAAACCCGGAAGTAATGCACTCCGTTACTTCCGGGGCCCCACAGAGTGTAACTTGAAAATGCTCAACCTGAAGCACATCTAACCTGAGGTATGACTGTATTTATATACCCTTTTCCCAAGTGCAGGACCCAAAGTGATTCGCAGCATACATCAAAACAGATTCAGCTACAAATGCACAATACATTTAAATATTAAATAAGTGACCCTATTTAAACAACAGCCAGCACTGAAAACCATTTAAAAGCACAACACACATATCCAAAACAAAAACAAAAACGTACAACCTTCCCTTCAGAATACCCTGCCACAACAGTTACTGGCCAAAGACCTGTCTGAACAAAGAAAGTATTTGCTTTCTACTGAAAGGAAAGCAGAGAGGAGACTGGACTAGCCCCCTGTAGAAGGGAGTTTCACTATCTGGGAGCAGCCACCAAGAAGTCCTTGTCTCATGCCTCCCTGGAAGATTTCAAAACCTGGGCAGGCTCATATAAGGAGGTAGGTGCATACAGGGTCATAACCAACACTGTGAATTGCACTGAAGTCAGCACTTTCAATCGGGGAAAAAAAATCACAAATTGGCCACCCTTGCATCCATTTTCTGATTCAAGCCACATCTGCAGCTTGTGGTCCTTCAAAAATCTAAGCGGAGTGTATTCAAAACTCTAAGTGGAGTGCATGAACTCTGCCATATATCCATGGCAAGGTTCCCCTCTCCTTCCAAGTTTCCAGGAGAGAAAAGCCCAGTTACATGGACTCTTGTGCTGAAAACGTCCGCCCCTTCACCCTCCCCTTTCCAATTCATTCCAAATCTCCCTGGAAAAGTTGACAGAAACCCCAAAGTCATCTTCAAATAGAGAGCGTGATTAACTCCCCAGATCCCAAGGATCTATCAAAGGCAGCACCATTTCCTGCATCCAGATGGCAGGCTGCTTTGCTCACTTCTGGAGTGGACAGAGTTAACTTGTTTTGTTTTAAAATCCAAGTTTGAGCTCTGACCCTCCGCTGGCCAGGCCTCAGCTAATCAGGGCAGTAATTCGGGCCAGCTGCGGCCAAACTGGAGCTCTGTATGCATTTGTCCAATCCAGAATAAAAGCATTTGGGACGAGGATGAAAGCTTGAACACTTTGGAAACAAACACACCATTGCTTCAGCAGCTCACAATACAATTTCATTGCGTGGGTTCCTAGAGTTGGAAGGGGCCTCCCTTCCCTACGGGTCTTATCTTCCAGCTGCCTGCAGTGCTGGGATCTCAGCAAATCCTGAGTACTTCTCGGGCTTCAGAATCCAAACTGTGGTCTGAGTGTTATGAAAAGTGTTGGTTAGAAATCAAGAGGGACTTAGAAAGTTGGTCAAGATTGAAGCTTTCCTTGTTGGGCCGAATTGCTGCTATGAAAATGAATGTATTGCCAAGGATGCTGTTTCTTTTTCAGACTTTACAGATAGTGGACAAAATGGAGTGTTTCGGGAGGTGGCAAAGAGATATTTCTAAATTTGTCTGGCAGGGCAAAAAGCCCAGAATTAAGTTTAAAATATTAACTGATGCTAAAGAAAGAGGGGGGTTTGCCCTGCCAGACTTAAGGTTGTACTATGAATCAGCAGCTTTCTGCTGGCTGAAAGATTGGCTGCTTCTTGAAAACGCTGATGTCTTAGACTTGGAAGGATTTAACAATGCTTTTGGTTGGCATGCATATTTGTGGTATGACAAGGTTAAGATTCATAAGAATTTCAAGAATCATATTGTCAGGAAAGCAGTGTTTAATGTCTGGACAAAATATAAAGACTTATTAGAAAAGAAGACCCCGAGGTGGTTATCACCTATGGAAGCTAAAGCAGTGAAAAGACCCAATATGGAGGTTAAATGGCCAAAGTATTGGGAAATATTAGAAAGAGATGGAGACAATTGGAGATTGCAGAGTATGGAGAAACTAAAAGATAAAGTGCGAGATTGGTTACATTACACTCAGATTAAAGAGGCTTTTAAATTGGATAAAAAGTTAGGATTCCAGGTGGAAAAATCGAAATTGGAAACAGAACTGTTAGAACCTAAGACTAAATTACTTTCAAGAATGTATAACTTGCTGTTGAGGTGGAATACACAGGATGAAACGGTTAAATCAGCTATGATAAAGTGGGCACAGGACATTGGGTATAATATCATGTTTGCTGACTGGGAAAAGTTATGGACCACCGGTATGAAGTTTACGGCATGTAATGCCTTGAAAGAAAATATTATGAAAATGATATATAGGTGGTACATGACCCCAGTCAAGCTGGCAAAAATATATCATTTGTCCGATAATAAATGTTGGAAATGTAAGGAAACTGAAGGAACATTCTTTCACCTCTGGTGGACTTGCCCTAAGGTGAAGGCCTTCTGGGAAATGATATATAACGAGTTGAAAAAGGTATTTAAGTATACCTTTCCCAAGAAACCAGAGGCCTTCCTTCTGGGCATTGTGAGCCAGAGGGTGTTAAAGAATGATCGAACATTATTTATGTATGCAACAACAGCAGCAAGGATACTCGTCGCTGAATATTGGAAAACTCAAGATTTGCCCACGCTGGAAGATTGGCAGATGCAACTGAAGGACTATATGGAGCTTGCAGAAATGACCGGCAGAATTCGAGACCTGGGAGAGGAAGCCGTGGAAGAGGATTGGAAGAAATTTAAGGATTATCTACAAAAACATTGTAAATTATATGAGTGCTAGGAAGGATGACAGATTTGACTAACAGGGCCCATTAAGTTAGTTGATAGATATTATGAGAATGAGTGAATTTCATGAGAAAAATAAATTTTGAATAAACATTGTGTTTAAAATTAGATATTTAAGACCTAGATAAAAATTTTCAAAATTAGGGACAAAATATTGGAAATGTGTTCAATAAGAATTGAAACAAGGTGATAAGTTGCTGGCTAAAGTATTATAAATTTGGAACGCAGGAGCGTGAGATGTGAGGAAGTTCAAAGGATGAAGAAAAGATGGGTACTGCAAGATGTTAAATTTTATGCTTGTTTTTTCTTATGCTTATTTTCTGTTTATTCTGTCTTTTCTCTATTGTATTAACAAAACTCTTAATAAAAATTATTATACAAAAACCAAACAAACAAACTGTGGTCTGAGTGACCAATTGCACCGGCAAGCCATGGTTTGGAGTCCCTCAACATCTGGAGGGCACCAGGTTGGGGAAGGTGGCACTGTCAGCTTGTTCCTTTCCTGAGGTAGGGTGGAAGGCACTATGGGGCTTTTGGCATGTCCACCTGAAACACCCCTGAAGTCTCAAGCATCTTCTGGGTGAATGGAAGGAATCCACCCAACTCTACTCCAGTTTCCGACTGGGACAAATCAGCTGCTGAAATGTTCATAACCCAATTAAAACAGGGGTAGCCATGCCCAGGAAGGAAGCATCAGCAGGCTACAACTTCTGCCACCCTGACCGTGGGCCATGCTGGCTAGGGACTGATGGAAATTAAGAGTGCAACAACAACTGAAGACACATTGCTGGCTTCCCTGCTAAATGAGAGCCAGCAGGGTGGAGTGATTAGAGTATCAGACAGGGAGAGACCAGGGTTCGAATCCTGACCCCCTCGGCCATGAAGCTCACTGGGTGACCTTGGGCCAGTCGCTGCCTCTTGGCCTAGCCCACCTCACAGGGTTGTGGTGGAGATTAAAAGAACAGGCCACCTGCTTCAGCAGCTGCTTGAGTTGCAAAACAATGAAGCTTGGAACGGTGCAATGGAGAACTTATGAAACAGCAATGTAATACAGTGGTGCCTCGCAAGACAAAAATAATCCGTTCCGTGAGTCTCTTCGTCTAGCGGTTTTTTCGTCTTGTGAAGCATCCCTATTAGCGGCTTAGCGGATTAGCGCTATTAGCGGCTTAGCGGCTATTAGCGGCTTAGCGGCTATTAGCGGCTTAGAAAAGGGGGGGGGAAGGGAAAAAACTCGCAAGACTCGCAAGACGTTTTCGTCTTGCAAAGCAAGCCCATAGGGAAATTCGTCTTGCGAAGCGCCTCGAAAAACGGAAAACCCTTTCGTCTAGCGGGTTTTTCGTCTTGTGAGGCATTCGTCTTGCGGGGCACCACTGTACTAGCTCCACCTAAGGTATGGTGGAGAACAGCAACAACCGACAAAAGGTGGACATAATACAGTACAAGGACAGGAAGAAACATCATGGACAGAATAATAGCCACACACAAAGAACAACAAAGAGAGAGTTTGAATGCTTTACCTGTAAGACTGTAAATTATTTGATGTGTTAATGTGAATGGAAGTCGTTAAAATTGCAGCTGCGGTATAAGGGTTTGTTATTCTGACTGGTGTGTAATTGGGATTTATAAGTTTTTGGAATGCAGAGTTAAAGTAAATTACCAAGCCATCAATTCTAACATAGTCTGGCATATGAACAATTGGCATTATTGGTTGTATTATAATTTGGTATTGTGACAATGAGGCTTTTATTGGATCATTGTAACTGAAAACTAATAAAAAATTATTACGCATAAAGAGCGGGCCACCTTGAGATCCATCCATGGAGAAAAAAGGTGGAATAGAGATGCAATAAATAATAACAGCAGTGGATTATATACCACTGTGCCCTCTAGAATAGCCTATAATTCTAGGCTATTCTAGAGGGCCAGTGGCAGTACAAAGGCCCTACCTTCTGCCTTCCAGGGCTCCGGGCTCCTTGGCCATTGCTTTCTTCACACAGTGGCTTCAGGCTGCCCCCAATGAACTTGGAAGGCTCTACGGGCTCCCCGTTCCCCAGGCCCTTCATGGCGGCCCGGTACGACATGCTGCGGAGGTTGCGCTTGAGCATCCCTCCGTCCAGCTCCGCTTCCTCCAGGTCGTTGAACGAAATGCCGGGGGCCGACATGCGCTTGGGGTCCATTCGGGCGGCTTCCTTGCTCAAGATGGCCGCCGAGAAGCTCTGGTGCCGGGAGGGGACCTTGGGCTTGGGGCCCTCCGCCAGGCCCTTGGGGATGAGCTGCTGGGTGCCCACCTTGAGGGCGACTGGGCTTTGGGTGCTGAGGACGATCCGGCGGGGCCCAGTGGGCGATGGGGAGCGCTCGGCCAAGAACACAGAGCTGTCCAGCGGGCCCAGAGAGCTGCGCTTGCTGTGTGGGGACACATTGTTGGAGCTGAGGCGCAATTCCGAGCTGACCTGGTGCTCCAGCAGAACGGCCTTGTCTCCCAAGGAGCCGGTCGAATGGCGCTGAGACATGGCGCTGGCGTCTGCAGATTTGTGGGGCCTGGAGAAAGGAAGAAAGAGGATCAGGGATGCAGTTTTCCAGCACAAGAAGCAAACAAAATATGTGAGTCTCTAGGGATCTGAATCTGCCAAAGCCATGACATAATAAACATGTGGAGACCATTTGGGTGGTTTCATTCAGAATCCCTGAGGAAAATATATTTCTTACTCTTTTTGGAGTAGGTAGTAACACTTAAATGAAAAAATTGTTTTAAAATACAGTGGCACCTCGGATGTCGAAAGTTATCCGTTCCGGAAGGATGTTCGACTTCCAAAATGTTCCATTTCTGAGGCATGGCTTCTGATTGGCTCTTGCAACCAGAAGAGCCAATTGGAAGCCACTTGTCTGCCGCATCAGATGTTTGGCTTCCAAAAAACGTTCGGAAACCGGATCTCTTACTTCTGGGTTTTCAACAATCAGGAGCCGAAATGTTCAGCAACGGAGATGATCAAAAACTGAGGTTTGACTGTACCAGGATATTGTCTTATGATATTCACAGTTGGAGCTAAAGTTACTAAGCATTCCAAATAGTAACATTATTCCACAGGCGGCAACTTTTTGCCCTGCAGTTGAAAATGAATACAGTGGTACCTCGGGTTACATACACTTCAGGCTACATATGCTTCAGGTTACAGACTCCACCCAGAAATAGTGCTTCAGGTTAAGAGCTTTGCTTCAGGATGAGAACAGAAATCGTGCTCCGGTGGTGCGGAAGAAACAGGAGGCCCCATTAGCTAAAGTGGTGCTTCAGGTTAAGAACAGTTTCAGGTTAAGAACGGACCTCCGGAACGAATTAAGTACTTAACCCGAGGTACCACTGTATTTTTGTTTGTTTGTTCTGTAATCTAACATCATGTGTGAGTTAATTTTTCAACAATAACTACGCTCCAGACTTAACTATGCAGGAAATCCTCATTTAATTTGTCTAAATGTTTCCTTTTCTTGTGACAACCATAAGAAGGCCATCTGTCACATACGATCTAGTTGAGATGTCTGCATTGCAGGAGACTGAACTAGATGACCCTTGGGGTCACTTCCAAGTCTACAGTTGTATGTTTCTATAAATAAATATACTCAATTCTTTCCAAGCCATCTTCCATTTGGCCCACCCCACATCACCAAGAGAGGAACCTGCATAAATTCTTGCTTTCTTCTTAAATTAATTTCTAGGAACAACATCTCCCCCAAAGCTGCCGCTGAGTGACATTCCTTCAGTAAGTGGAAATATGTACCTTTATGGGGTGTTTTTCTTTTTTAAACAGCACCATCATTTGGCTGGTCAATAGGTCATAAAATCACCTGTGCATAGTGCCCCATAAATATTAGCAAAGCATAATATTAAACCTTTGCTGAGAATGATTTCATAGGCACCTTGTTGCTTATTCATTCCCATTGAAGCGGTCAATTTCATAACAAGACTGTTTTTTAAAAAGTTAAACATAGAGGCCGCAGAACTCTTTCAGCTTGCAAAGACTAGGGGAGAAAAAAAGGCTGTCCAACCTGTTGGATTAGTTTTCAAACTGATTTCCAACTAGTATTCTCTTCCAGTTTTCTATAGCGGGTTGGGGCACAAAAAGGTATTCTTAATTCAACTGTCCCTGTAAAAGGGCGGGGAGCTCCTCTTCCAGATACCTTGCATGCAACTCCTAGTTTAAAGATATTTGGGGATCCCAGGACAGCGTTGTTTTCATGCTGGCTAGGATGCAGTAAGTTTCCTCCTTCGTTCCTTCTTCTTTTGGAAGGATTCTAGAAATGTACAGGCATGCTACAATAACACTATTTATATCCCTCCAAGGGGACGTGGGTGGCGCTGTGGGTTAAACCACAGAACCTAGGACTTGCCGATCAGAAGGCCAGCGGTTCGAATCCCCACAATGGGGTGAGCTCCTGTTCCTCAGTCCCTGCTCCTGCCAACCTAGCAGTTCGAAAGCACATCAAAGTGCAAGTAGATAAATAGGTACCACTCCAGCGGGAAGGTAAACAGCATTTCCGTGCGCTGCTCTGGTTCGCCAGAAGCGGCTTAGTCATGCTGGCCACATGACCTGGAAGCTGTATGCCAGCTCCCTCGGCCAATAAAGCGAGATGAGCGCTGCAACCCCAGAGTCGACCACTACTGGACCTAATGGTCAGGGGTCCCTTTACCTTTAAGGAGATCAAGATGCAGTGCATGGTTCTCCCTGCCCCCACTTTATCCTCACAACAACCCTGTGAGGTGGGTTAGGCTGAGAGATGTTGACTGGCACAAGATAACCAGGGAAATTCATGACTACTAGGCACAATGGCTGTGTCCTGCCTCCATTGCTGGAGGCAGAATGTCTCTGAATGGTAGCTGCTGGGCATCAAATGACAAGAGAGCAGCCGTGCTTCAGTTCTGCTTGTAGCCTTCCCTGGGCGGCATCTGGGCAGCCTATGTGGGGACAAGATGCTGGGCTTGATTGGTCACTGGCTTGATCAAGCAGCCAGGCTCTTCTTAACAGCTGAGTGGGCAATTTGAACCCTGGTCTCTATGGTCTGATGCTCTAGTTGCTACACCTAGAAACCACAGACCCCTGATTATTTAATATGAATGAGGGCATGCAAAGGAGGAAATAATGGATGCAAGAAATGTAGGAGCTGCTTTTGCGCCTAATTCACAAATCTCACTCATCGCTGTTTCTGAAATGCGCCATTGAAAATTGTTCTCCAAGAATAGCCACAATTGGATTTTCACACATATCATAGCACAGATTTTAATCAGGCTGATCCACCTTTCCATGCCCACAGGCAGGTGAGTTTGGGAAAGCGGGCACCAGGTTAAGCAGAGGTTGAATTATTAAGGGCTCTACAGATAAAACTACCTTTAACTCCTAGAAGGAATGATGATGATGATGATGATGATGAAAAAGAAGAAGCTATGAACTGCAGCTATTTGGTGCAATGCCTGGAAATTTTTTTATTTACAACCCACACCTGTTGAGACATGTTATCTAGGGTGCAAGGTAGATTGCATTATTTACTCCACCAGCATTCCTTCCAACCCTGAAGGAGCAGGAACACCCTTTGATTTCTCAGTTGGCAGGTTGGGGCACGGCCGGAGCAGGCAGAGAAAGAGAACACACAAGTTAAGAAAACAAAAAACAGCAAGACTCAAATTCGGGAAACCCTGGACTAGATGATCCTCAGGGTCTCTTCCAACTCCATGATTCTATGATGTCAAGGCCAAGATCAGGATATGGATAAGGTGGGCAAATGCAAAAAAGAGGATCAGGGTGGGGTGGGCCCCTGCATCTAATAGTTATGTAGAAGAACAAATCAGCTCTAGGTAACAAGGTACACCTGCAGAAACTCCATCTTCTGCCCAACTATTAAAGACGCAGGAGGCCTCTGTCCTCTACATTTCCTATCTGACCCTAAAGGTAAAGGGACCCCTGACCATTAGGTCCAGTCGCGGATGACTCTGGGGTTGTGGTGCTCATCTCACTTTATTGGCCGAGGGAGCCGGCGTACAGCTTCCGGGTCATGTGGCCAGCATGACTAAGGTCCTTCTGGCAAACCAGAGCAGCTCACGGAAATGCTGTTTACCTTCCCGCCAGAGCGGTACCTATTTATCTACTTGCACTTTGACATGCTTTCGAATTGCTAGGTTGGCAGGAGCAGGGACCGAGCAACGGAAGCTCACCCCGTCGCAGGGATTCGAACCGCCGACCTTCTGATCGGCAAGCCCTAGGCTCAGTGGTTTAACCCACAGCTCCACCCGCGTCCCATCTGACCCTAGTTGCACATAACTTCAACAGTGGTGGTGGGGACACACAGAGTGATGTTGGCACAATTAGCTTCCTCAATGAGAGCTAGTGCTACGTGCCGGCTGAACACACAAGCGGGAATGTTCCCAGTTCAAATTTCTCATTTGCTATGAACCTGCTGGCAGTTCTGTTGGTATTATTTTCCCCGAGGATCATACTGTTGACTCCTCCTCCTGCAGGGCTGTCATTAAAAAATTACTTAAGTCATGTATACAAAGGTATTTCAACATTCTAAGTGCTCCACTGTGTTGATTATAACAATTTATCTTGTTGGATTTCCAAGTACTAGGCTGCAGTCGAAAGCACAGGAGCCAGGTTGGGAAAATAACATGCAGGCAAAACTGGCTAGCATCAATTCCTGAGGCAGGATGTAATAACTAAAAAGGGAATCAGAGAATCATAAAAATGTTGAGATGGAAGGGATCCAAAAGGCCATCTAGCCCAACTCCCTGCAATGCAGGAATCACAACTAGCCATACAGGATTAGCAGTCAGGTGTGATTCAATAACCACTTTCAGATGAAAATTAAAGCCTGGTTCTATGGGTAGTGCATCTGCTTTGGATGAAGAGAGTAACAGGTCCAATTCCCACCATCTCCAGACAGGACTGAAAATGTTCCCTTTCTGAAACCCTGGAGAGCTGCTGCCAGTTAGTGCAGACAATACTGACCTAGCTGGATCAATGGTCTGAGTGACTCAGGATAAGGCCTATCGTTCTCTCCCAGGAAACTTTCAGATTCACCAATTCCGGGTGTGATTCTATCATGTGCCAGCAAATTAGAGTTGTACCATTCAAGTTAATTTGGCTCTCTCAACAAACCTGCTTCCCTGCAAAATTTGGACTTTTCATGGTAAGAGAAACGAGGTGGAAATGCACCAGAAAGTGCGAAATAGCACTGGGCTTGACTCAATGTCATATAACCTCCTTGCAAAAGAAACAGAATGAGTACTCAACAAATAGCCATTGCTATCTAACCTCCCCACAAATTTTGTGCAAAGGAATCAGGATGGATGCTCATTAAATAGGTCACCTGGAAATAATCAGTTTTCAGGAAGGAGGTAAACTTTAGGGTTATAGCTCCTCTCCAATGTTAGCCCTACTCACTGTAGATCCATTGAAATTAATGGACATAGCTAACTTAGGTCCATTGATTTCAGTGAGTCTGCTCCAAGTAGGACCAACCTTGAACACAACCAGATATGACTAGTTTCACTTTCAAGTCCTTCCGTGAACCTGGGAGAATGACAGCAAGCCTAAACAGCTTGTAAGCTTTTCATTAGTCAACCCGTTTCCAGCCAAAGCACTTTAAATATTGAAAAGCTTGATCCTAACAGTGCCCACGCCCAGCAGTGTCCATGGATTTCAGTCATATTCCTTTGTCTGAGACCTTGGTTTCCCCAAACTATTCTCTGAAGGCTGACCCTATCCAGGTTCACTCTTAAATCAGTCTGACTTAATTTACTCCCAAATATGCCAAGGTGACAGAGAGGCAGCATGGTGCTAGACGTGGTGCTGTGGGTTAAACCACAGAGCCTAGGACTTGCCGATCAGAAGGTTGGCAGTTTGAATCCCCACGACGGGGTGAGCTCCGGGGTGAGCTCCCGTTGCTCAGTCTCTGCTCCTGCCAACTTAGCAGTTCGAAAGCATGTCAAAGTGCAAGTAGATAAATAGGTACCGCTCCGGTGGGAAGGTAAACAGTGTTTCCGTGCGCTGCTCTGGTTCGCCAGAAGCCGCTTAGTCATGCTGGCCACATGACCCGGAAGCTGTACGCCGGCTCCCTCGGCCAATAAAGCGAGATGAGCTCCGCAACCCCAGAGTTGGCCACGACTGGACCTAATGGTCGGGGGCCCCTTTACCCTTTACCTTTAAGTGCCACCATACTCACTGGGCCTGCACAGGATTGCACCATGGGCACCTGCAATCCTTTGGGGGCGGGGGCAGGGAGAGAAACAACACCTAAAGCGAGGGGGGGATAATTACACACACACACAGAGAGAGAGAGAGAGAGAGAGAGAGTAGCGTCTACATATTTTGCTTCATATCACAGATTATACAAACTTACTCTTGGTTTCTATTTAGGATATCGGAGATGGGGGGGGGGAAGGAGGAAGGGGCAAGGGGCACAGTTGCGCCCCCCAACCACAGTGCGGTGGATACACATGGATTACACGCAGGAAGGCTACACTCATCATTTACTAAAAATAAAATAAATTATTACAATCCTCTATTATGCTTACTCGCATAAATCCGATTGCACTCAGCTGGGTCATCACGCACAAGAAGCCCGCCCCCTCCACGCCACACGCGAGCCACAATCCAGTGGGGACTCAGACTCAGGAGTAAGTTCCACTTCGACGATGCACCGCTTACGTCAGAGCAAAAGGTGCCTGTTGCAATTTTCCAGCCAATCTCCTTTTAACCCTTTGTACACCGTGCGCCACGCATGCGATCCTCGGGCCGCCTTCCGCAAAAGGAAGTCCTCTTATCAACAACAGGGGCCTGTATCCTGCGGGATCCCTGCTCAGAGTAGACCCGCTGAAATTAGAAGATCCAGGCCTGGAAAAGGATCGGACCCCTGCTAGCCTAGATTTCGCCCCTCCAGGATTTGCAAGGGGTCGGACTCGATGACCCTCTGGTGCGCCCCAACTCTACAATTCACTGATTTGTTCCCTTAGTGCAGAATGCAGCAAGCGAAGCAGCTTTGCTTTATTAACTGCTGGGACGCCCTTTTCTAACCGGGATACATACGAACCGCGGAGGTGACTGCCTGAACGCCCACGATTTGAAACCGAGCCACGCAACTCCAAATCACAGCTCCCCATAATCAAGGCGCGCGGGGTGGGGTGGGGGGAGAGATGCGAGGAGCCTCCCTCCCGGTAAGGAAGGAATTGGGAAAACTATGCCTTGTCTTCCTTTGACCAGCGAGCTAACTTTCCCACGCGCTCACACACACACCCAAAACAAACCCGTGCGCGCTTGTCTCCAAACGCGCTCACCTTCTTTACGTCTCCATCGGGGCTCAGTCTCCAGCGTCAACGGAGCGCCATCGTCCTCGGCCTGGGACAAGAAAGAAAAGAAAAGAAAAGCACAGGTGTCGCCTGAGAAGGGGGGCTCCACCCTCGGAGGAGGAGCCTGAGATCGAAGTGCACCTGGGCAAGCCCTCCCACTTGGCTCTCTTTCTCCAGCTGGGGCGCAAGAGCCGACCGGTCTCTCTTGCAGCCAGCCAGCCTGCCTTGCCCTTCGGGGCCTGGGCGTCCCAAAGACTTCCTCTGAACTTCCTTTAACTCTTCCAGGCCGGGCAGATTCCCACGCGGGCGTCAAGTTACAAAAGATTCAAACCCCTGCCCGGTTAACCAGCAAAACGCAACGCCGGGAGTTGCAATAAATAAAATAAATAAAAAATTGTTATGGTGTGGGCTTTCCTGGGTCTATATTCTCCTGATACTGTCGAAAAGGGTCATAGTCTTAAAATGTTTTCAAATCAATGTTAATTCTTGTGTTTTTTACAGTGTCCTGTGGGTTAAACCACAGAGCCTAGGACTTGCCGATCAGAAGGTCCGCGGTTCGAATCCCCGCAACGGCATGAGCTCCCGTTGTTCGGTCCCAGCTCCTGTCAACCTAGCAGTTCGAAAGCACAAATTGCAAGTAGATAAATAGGTACCACTCTGGCGGGAAGGTAAACGGCATTTCTGTGTGCTGCTCTGGTTCGCCAGAAGCGGCTTAGTCATGCTGGCCACATGACCCGGAAGCTGTACGCTGGCTCCCTCGGCAAATAAAGCGAGGTGAGCACCACAACCCCGGAGTTGGCCAAGACTGGACCTATGGTCAGGGGTCCCTTTACCTTTACCTTTAACCTGCATAGCTTCGCCTCCAGACGTTTGCCTTATACCTAGTCTATCTAGCTCAGTAATATCCTCACTGACTAGCAGCAGCTCTCGAAGATTTCAGAGCCCCATGCCATCTTTATTTTTCATCCTTCACCAGCAGGCCCCATGGTGGATTGCAACCATTTAAAAATCAGAATTAAAAACAGTTAAAACAGGTTACCCATCCTAGGAATAGGGTGGGTCCTGAAAAACACACATCACAAGGGTCGAAACGCAAAGGTAAAGAGGTGTGTATTCAGCGTTCACGAAAAGCTGCATAGTAAATAAGCCAGATGGTTATTTGAGTTTATGGCAGAGGCAAGATTCAAACCCAGAACTTCGGGATCCACAGCTACACCTTTTAGCAAACAGGCTACTCCAGAGGCTAGCGGAGGTGGGCAGGCCATCGGCCTGGGCAGGTCATCGACCATTCATAAAACAGAGTCCATTCATAAAACACAGTGTTCATTCATAAAGCAGTAACATAAATCTCCATTGCTACATAATGGGTGTATATTTCAGCGGTTGAATGTACAAGTTTATGGCCATGCTATAATGTAGTGCTTATGCAACTGTGAATAAAAGGTGGCTGGGCTCATTGTCTTGGGGTTTGGGGGGGAAAGAGGTGACAAAACTGATTTCCAATAAGTGCCCCCCCCTTTATTTCCATAACAAGTCCTTGAGTCTGTACTCTGAATGGTGACACCAGGGACCTAGAAGGCGCAGGGCTTGTCAGTCCAACCCCTGCACAGTCTCATCAGGGCTGACCTTAAGGCAACTGGGCCAAATTGGGCCCCGTGGGCTGCTCCTAAGGGGGCCCCTTCACCAGGGCAATCTTGATGGATTTTATTTATATCTATAAGATTTTGCAGACTTTGGCTGTGAACTGGGGCCCTATAAAAAAAAATTCAACTTGGGCCCCACTGGCTAGCCCTGAGTCTAATAGTTGATGGGCCTGAGTTGCCCTGCCCTTGCATGAAGTCTTGGGTTTGCAATTTGGGGAGAGGGGAGACTGCAGCATTGGGGAGCGGGAGGGCTGGTGAGGCCCCCCAGATTTAGAGGCCCTAAGCTTCAGCCTACTTAGCCTAGACATGAATCCGGCACTGCTGCAATTAAACCCACTGCAATTAATGGACCTAAGTTAGTAGTGCCCTTTATTTATTTGAACAGTGCATTACCGCTCTCTTTGAAGAACTTCCTTCCCAGAGCAGTGTAGTTAAAAGCAACTGAACTCTGCCTGAGAAGAAGAGTGAAACTAAGCAATAGGTAAAGGTAAAGGGACCCCTGACCATTAGGTCCAGTCGTGGCTGACTCTGGGGTTGCAGCGCTCATCTCGCTTTATTGGCCGAGGGAGCCGGCGTACAGCTTCCAGGTCATGTGGGGAGCATGACTAAGCCACTTCTGGCGAAACCAGAGCAGTGCACGGAAACACCATTTACCTTCCCACCGGAGCGGTTCCTATTTATCTACTTGCACTTTGACGTACTTTCGAACTGCTAGGTTGGGAGAAGCAGGGACCGAGCAACAGGAGCTCACCTCGTTGCGGGGATTCGAACTGCCGACCTTCTGATCACCAAGCCCTAGGATCTGTGGTTTAACCCACAGCACCACCCACATCCCAACTAAGCAATACACCAACATAAAAGGTGCACAGCAAGAATTAAATTAGATTTATTGTTCTGATCATTAATTAGTTAGAAAACATTAAAAACCCAACAAGAGCGAAGATTTTAAAAAACCAACCAGAATTTAAAAGTAGAAATAAAACAGAGTAACTTTGGGTATCTAAGGCTTTTGATACCAGTTTCGGGGAATTGTAGGTTGAGAGATATGCTGTTGGGCTCAGGTTCTGCTTGCCAGGGGCATCTAGTTGGTAACTGGGAGAATAGGCTGTTGCACCCAGTGGTCCCTTGGCCTGATTCAGCAGAGCTCTTCTTACACTCTTATGAAAAGGAAAATGCCATTGGGAGTTCAAATAGCAAAACTCTTAACATTGCATGAAATTTGGAGCCCCATGCATCAGTTAGCTTGGAAACGCTGCTGCAAAGCCCAGATTCTGCAGCTGCAGCTCGCCCTCTGCTGGGTGATGCTGCTCATTGCCTTGAATACACTTGCAACTTACCGTACATGTATTTAACTTGTGGGCATTCATCTTTACAAACTTGACAATTAAAATAAATAAATTGAAAGGGTCCAGAAAGGGATGGGGAGGTGTCTGGGGATGGGGGGTGGGAGAGAATTATGCCAATCCCACTCGCCTTGGCCAATGGCAAGGGATAATGGGTGGAAAAGTAAAAAAAAGGTATATTCAAAGCTGCAACAAGTGAGTCTTAGTTTGGATCTCTCCAAAAGAACCAAACCTCAAACAAAGGAGGCACAAAGCTTTTATATAAGTGTAGCAAACGCAAACATAGGATGTTGTGTGTCACAGTAGAGAACAGCGTGGGTGGGCAGAAGCGAACCGTTATCCTACCAAAAATAGCAAGGGATAGGGAAAGCTGTACAGAAAATAAATCTAGACAGAGGAGTCCAGCGATGAGGAGAGATTCCAAATCCTAGAACTGCTTCCCTTCAGGTACCCACTCACAGAGCATTTCGGTACCTGCTGCCATTGTAAGTATGATATAACCAGGGCTTCTTTCACAGTCATAGAGTATGAAACAATATATAGGTAAAGGTAAAGAGACCCCTGACCATTAGATCCAGTCGTGGCCAACTCTGGGATTGCGACGCTCATCTCGCTTTATTGGCCGAGGGAGCCGGTGTACAACTTCTGGGTCATGTGGCCAGCATGACTAAGCCGCTTCTGGCAAACCAGAGGCCCGTTCACAACATGAAAAGAGTGCAACCTGCAGCGGTGAGTCGGGGCGCACGCAGGTTGCAATTTGCCGCTTCGGCGCATCCGTGTGACGTCATTTTGCGCTTCTGCGTATGCACGAGCCGTGAAACCCAGAAGTAACCCTTTCTGGTACTTCAGGGTTGCCAAGGGACGTAACTTTAAAGAACGTAACATGAAGCGGATGTAACATGAGGTATGACTGTAAATAGTATTCATTATGCATTCAACTTATTTTGTACGCATCCCAAGAAAATGCAGAGAAGCATCCTTTAAAAAAGCACACAGGTTTATTGCATATCAATCTCATGTATAAATCCGTTGTAGCATTGGAAAGATTACATTTGGTATACATTCCTATTCTACAGCATTAACCTCAAAATCAGCGCTTTCTAGTCATTATTTTTTTAAAGGAATTTCTCTACACAAGTACATTGTTTGTTTTTCATCTTTTTATCACAAGCATCAAAGTGAAATTTTTGCAAAAAAAATCGCCTTTTATTTTAATTATATTCTACACATCACCTCTTTTTTATTTTTTTACTTTATTTATTCTCCCAACAAAGCGATTTCATATTAATTAATAACTGCCACTTATTTAAAATTTTCCTTGGCAGTTCAAGGCTTCTAGCCCCAACTCAAAAAAAAAAACAAATAATAATAATAATAATAATCCCCAAACGAAACAACAACGGAGGGGGAAAAAATGAAACAAAACCCCTAATCACATATACATAAGTGCATCTACTGAATTTTTTTTTCCTTTTTAATAAAAATTTCACAAACGGACACAATAATGACTGCTAAACACAAGTCATGCACAGTTTTGTTTTGTTTTTTTTACTTATAAACAGAATAGAAGCAATATACACTCCAGAATGCTAAGGAACTAGCACCTTCCTCTTTCGCAGTGTTTTAAAAACATTATTTGAAAAAACCAGACATTTACAATTGATTAAAAAAAAAAGCAAGAGAGAGAGGGGGAGAGAGACTATACAGTTCTAAAAGAAATGAAATATCCTAGATCAAACGTGTATACTGTAACAACGGCAGGAGGATGGGATAAGAACAGGAAGATGAGGACAGATACACAAATCATAATCCTTGCTACCATTTATATATATAAGGTTCTTTTTAAAAAACATGAAAAAATTACATCTTTTTGTAGGTAGGCAGTGGGCTTTTTTTTTGTTTTGAAAAAAAGCTTGCATTCTGAAGACACAGAGAAAGACAAGCTAAGACAACGAGGCATATCTACACTAGAAACATATGTCAGTTTTTAATTGCATTGGCAGCCTCCCCAAAATCTTGGGAATGATAGTTTACTGTGAACGCTGAAACTTTCTGGTTAGAGACTCTCAGCCTTAGCAGACTACAGTTCCCAAGGAACCCTGGGGAGATGGAACGGCTAGTGTTAAGCCACTGAAAGTGCAATTCTGTCCAATTCAGTCATAAGCCCCATTGATTTCAACCAGAGTTACTCCCAGGTAAACCATATACAGCAGAGGCGGGCAGATTTCAGGTCTGATAAATCCATTTTCCTTCCCTAGCACTTTTTATTTCTTTGTTGCATTCACACGCCAACTTTCCTTCGAGGAGACCCAGACGGCATACGTGGTTCTCCTCCATATTTTACCCTCACAACATACCGGTGAGGGAGGTTTGGCTAAGAGACAGTGACTGGCCCAAAGTGAGGAGCTTCATGGCTGACTAGGGATTTTTTACCCTGTTCTCCCAGGTCCTAGTCCAACAATCTTTAACCATTGCACCATACTGCTGCTCCTGAGATCCACTAGCCAGGGCCAGTTGCAAAATGGCGGTGCTATTAAGGACTTGGAGCGCTCTTGTCACAGCCTCAGTCTGAGGATATATTTCCAGGTCATGCAGGAATCTTTTCATACACAAATGCGCTACTAGTTTTCTCAACAACAACAAAATTAGTTCATCTCAGCAAATTAATTAAAAGCAACTTGTGTGTTGTTACTTTTCCTGTGTTAACACTGATTTACCACCTGCCTGCCTCTGGTGTATAGGATTGCAGCCTTTCAGTGCAATCTGAGGCATGTTTACATGGAGATACGTTCCACTATGTTTAATGGGGCTTACTCCCAGGTAAGTGGGTTGCAGAACTGCAGCTTCAGTCTCTGGTGTAGATATTGCCCTCTAAGAAATGGCTTTAGAATCTTTTGATCTTCTGTGAATTGCCTGTTAGGGAGGAAGAAGCAAAGCTGCCGTTTGTTTTTTTATTTTTCCTTACAAAAAAATAATAATAAATCATACATCGTTCTGAAAGTGGTATCAACGACTGAGGAATCAGAGACAGCGAGGGGGAAAGAGTTGAAAAAGAAAAGAAAATACACTTCAATTAAGGGGAACAAAACCTTTTAATCACAGTATCTGTTAAATATACAGGGAAACAGTTTGACGGGTTTGTGAAGGACACCTACTGACCATTATAGAAGGAAATGTTTCGAGCCCACATTCTCATTGGCAAAGCGGCACAAGTAGATCGTGCCATTCCTTCATTCGTTTATTTTTTGTGAGTTTCTACACCATGATGCATCATCCCCTCCCTTCCCTCCCTCCCCGCTCCCTCAGACCACGACACACACAAAAAAATTACAGCATATTAAAATAATGAATGTTTTAAGTCAGTAGCTTGCAGTACGACGGAGAGAAACTCAATCCAGTGCTTTTTCTGTGGTTCATTATAGTATTTATTGGTGCCTAAATTTGTACATGGGTACAGTCCATCAGAAACGTCCCTTGCAGAAGTTGCCCTGTGGTGCAGCTGTAGTTCATTTGCCATGAGACTTTGGGCAAGAGACCCTCTTTGGGGAGTCAAGGGATGGGGGTTTCTTCCCACTGAGCAAGTGCTTTTCATAATTCGTCACCCTAAACACAGGATTGGGGGAACTCGAAGGCTTCTCCACACACAGAGAAAATAATCTTGCGAAATTCTAAAATGATGCTGCCTCATACTGAGTCAGACCGTTGGTCCATCTACCTCAGGGATGCCAACTTTCCAGGATTTCACCAGGCAGGAGCCTTTCCTAGCCCTACCTGGAGATATCAGGGATTTAACTTGGGATCTTCTGCATTCCAAGCAGGTGTGCTACCCATTGAGCCACAGCCTCTCCTTAAGTGCTGGTTTTATATAGGCGGGCGGGGGGGGGGGAGGGTTGTGTTTGCAACATAAAATGCACCTTGGCAATCACAGTGCTTCCTTGCTGCCAAGCTTCACAACATAACCATCTAATTCCGTTTCAACTTTCCTGCCTTGTTTGCTGGCCCTTTTACTGGCTTGAAGAAGAAGAAGACGACTTTGGATTTGATATCCCACTTTATCACTACCCGAAGGAGTCTCAAAGCGGCTAACATTCTCCTTTCCCTTCCTCCCCCACAACAAACACTCTGTGAGGTGAGTGGGGCTGAGAGACTTCAGAGAAGTGTGACTAGCCCAAGGTCACCCAGCAGCTGCATGTGGAGGAGCGGGGAAGCGAACACGGTTCACCAGATTACGAGTCTACCGCTCTTAACCACTACACCACACTGGCTCTCTTGAAAGAGCAAGGGGTCTAATTTTGGTTACAAAGGAATGCAAATGCCTTGACCCACACTTTCACCCCATCTCAACTACATTTTCAGGTTCCACTGACTCACTTCAGGGACATTCCCCTGCATCCCTCCACCAAATCATTGACATATTATAGACAGCATCTTTTAGCAGGTGTCGAATGCTGCTTCCTATTCCTTGACCCAACCCGACATTTTGGGCACCTTAGGGAAAGAAATCACCAAGCTGTTTGCAGTCTGAGATATATGCTCTTGAAGCACACGTTTGTGAAACAATCCAGAAAAATAGCCAACCAGGTTTTTTGAGGGGCACACTGACAGAGAGGCAACAATGGTGGAATGAACAGGAGATGGAGATCGGTATTATTACGCATACAGACACCAGGATATTGAGCCTGGGGAATGGGGCATTGGACAGAGCAGGCACTTCACTCCATCCAGAATTCTCTGCTCTCTAGGATAGCCCAAATTCACACTCCGGATGCGTGAAAAGTGCCAGTAAACATGAGTTGAAGGGGGTGGTTTCCTCCTTAGATATCCCATTAGCAAGATCATTCTGGTCTTCCAGAGTTACAAGCTTAGCACCTGCCCTCTCTCTCCTATATTCAAACAGCACAGGTGGAGCTGGGCAGGATACATCAGCATCTAAGGAGCCCAGTCTAGACACCACAACACCCAGTTCACGCCTTTCCATGGAAGCATGTCTGTAACAGCATTGCGGGGTGGGAGGGAAGAAACATAGGGCAATTATCTGTCAAATTTAAACCTACAGTGGTACTTTGGTTCTCGAATGTAATCTGTTCCGGAAGACCGTTCAGCTTCTGAAACGTTCGAAAACCGAGGCGCAAAAGGCTGGGCTGCAAGTTCAATTGGAAAAAAATAATAATGGAAAACACGCAGTGGAAGCCATTTGACTTCCAAGGCGTGTTTGAAAACGGAAGCGATTACTTCTGACTTTTCAGCATTCAGAAACCGACGTTCGGCTTCTGAGATGCTAGAAAACCGAGGTACCACTGTAAAAACTTAACAAAAGAATCTTCGACGTTTCACGGGGTTTGAATACTGGTGTCAAAGTTCAGAAAGCTCATGGCAACAGCAAAGGCTCGTCTGCTAGAATTCTGCAGTCAGTGCACCCGCCCAAGCAGTAGTGGCCAGCATGTCAAGAGACCCGTGGGAAACATCACCTCCTGCACACAGCACAGCACGACATGTGGGGAACTTTGGAGGACAGCTGAAAACTGCTCAGATCAGACCAAAAATGGTGGTGGGGAGGGGAGGAGAGGAGAGGGAGGACTTCCTAAAACAATAATAATTATTGGTATCTTCTAATGTAAGTGGCACACTTGAAATAAATGCCATCTGACTTGAATACAGAACACCTCAAGGACTGTTCTTAGGCATTTGCGGTTTGGGTGCTTAGGAGTCGGTGTGTCAAGAGGAGGCCATGGTTTCATCTAACTGCAATCGTCGCTATCTCTTTTCTGCTGCAGTCTGGCTTCCACTAAGTCCTACATTATTCATCTCGCTATGGCCAAAACATACATGATTATTCACACAATTAATTTCAATGCATTTCGGTAAAAGGGAAACAAACAAACAAACAAACAAACAAATGCAGAAAAGAACGTAATTATTTAACTAAGGTTTGTGGAGAAAAGAAAAACCCTGCTAGTGAATACTGCTCATAATTGCTGGCGTGATTTCTGTTTCGGGTGGCATTCTCTGACACAGAACTCACACATGTGTGATTGTGTGGGGTGTTTTTTTTAATATAGATATTTATAATTGCAATTTTCTTCTGCCTCCCGCCTTGTTTTGCCAAACCAAACTACCCTAGAAAATAAATAGAACACTTAATTCTAAATGCAAATATGATAGAAATATTATGATGATTATTTTTAAGAAACCAAATTAGATGCAGCATATGATTGTCTGGGAAGCTGGCTGCCAGATTAGCGCTTTCATTACTTATGGGTCATTTGGCACATTGACAATGATAAAAACAATTAATAATGGAAAACAATGCACCCATCTACGTCCTACTTATTGGTCATATGGCATAATAGCCTTTAATTATACACCATTTTGGTCCTTCACTAGTTACTTATATTAACATTATTATTTTTTCCACAATAATGATATCTAACGCCAAATATATATATATGTATATATAATATAATAATAAAATACTGTTAAGGAAGAAACAAAATAAATGTGTGTGTGTGTGTGTTTTCCTCTCTTCTTTTTTTTAAAAAATTACAAGTTATATACAGATTAAAGAAAAATCCACCATCCCATAGAATACCCCAATAGTCTTTTATTTTTCTATATATAAAAATTTGGCCCCTGTTTGAACACACAGCCCATGTGAATGGGATGATTTGCTTTGTAGAAACATAAGTGCCAAGGAATGGAATGTTAAGAGTGGCTTCTCGCAACCTGTTCATGGATGATTCCCAGATAAGGATGCTCTCTCCCAGACTTCCTGGCCATGCAAAAGTAGGAATGCCAGATGCGTCCCAGGGGAAGGTTTGCAACCCCCCAACACCACTATACTCAGTGGTGGCTAATTGGGACAGGTGGGATTAGAAGGCACAGGCAGTGTTGTCCCCTGGGCTGGTTGTTAAATAAGGATACAGGTAGGTGAGGGCTGGCTATGATCAGACTGAGGTTGGTGGGCCAGTGGCCTCTTTGCCTAAGTGAACCAGCCTCCATTGGTTACACTCAACACTGCTTGGCAGTGTGGCAGAAGAGGAAGCTAGGCATCCACTCTAAATGGCTCTGTGTCTTCTGTGAAGAAGAAGAAGAAGACGAAGAAGAAGAGTTTGGATTTGATACCCCCCTTTCACTCCTCTTAAGGAGTCTCAAAGCGGCTAAAAATCTCCTTTCCCTTCCTCCCCCACAACAAACACTCTGTGAGGTGAGTGAGGCTGAGAGACTTCAGAGAAGTGTGACTGGCCCAAGGTCACCCAGCAGCTGCATGTGGAGGAGCAGGGAAGTGAACCCGGTTCACCAGATTACGAGTCCACCGTTCTTAACCACTACACAAAACTGGCTGTGACTCTCACCTGTAGGGAGGTGCACTAAGGTTGGTGGCACTCAAATTCCCCAAAAGTGGGCAGAGAAGATGCACAAGAATCTGTTTATGTTTTGCAGCATGGCTGACACCAGATGTCAGCCAGGTTGACCAAAAGTACTGGTGACCAGAAGCCTCGCCAAGCAATCAGCACCTGAAAAGTCCTTCCAGCTTTCCTTCAAAGCTCAGCACAAAAGGAGAGAATTTGCCCAGTCTCTTCATTCCTCTTAGAGGAAGGAGGTTTCTTACAGGGAAAGGATTTTCCCTTGGTTTGTATGATCCTGGCTGTCGCTCAACAATTAAGGGTGTCCATTGGTGGGTCTCGCATGATGAACCCAGAGATTCTGGAGCCACATCAAGCTTCGGAAGAACATTCAAATAGCCATTCTGCCAGTGATGTGGCTTTCATCAGCCCTCCGTGCTGATCTAGGAAGCAGAATACTTGACAACCGATAGGGAAGATCTCACAGCTCAGTGAAAAGCATTTACATGCAGCTGGTCACAGGTTCAAACCCTGACATCCCCAGTTTCAAAAACGGCTCTCAGGTGACAAGTGATTGGAAAGACCCCGTTCCTGAGACTGTGGAAAGTTTCTGCCCATCCAAAGGAGACAATACTGGACAAGAAGATCAAATCTGATCTAAGGTAGCTTTGTTATGTGGGGTGAAACATCTCAGAGCATCTTAGCTAAGCAGAAGAACTGAAATCACAATGTTGATGCTCAGAAATAGCACTGCCTGAGTAAGGCTTGAAGTTAGAGGTGTTTTACCCTTATTGTCCCTCCCAACTCTACAATTCTATGATTTTATTCCTGAAATACAGGTGAGAGTTATTTGGTGGCGGTGATGTCTAAAGCAACAGCAGCTAATTAAGCATGTTTGCTAAAATGTGAATCTATCCTTCTTTTTTAAAGAGCAATGTGCAAATGACCTTTTCACATTTTCGACTTTCTTTGCAGATGAAGAAGTTGGAGAGACCCAACATTCATACTGTCAGAATCTGAAATTTTCTTGCTTGGTTATTGGAAAGGCATTATCTTGGAAAACGACCTAGAAATAGCAGTTAATCTTTTAACAGCTGCAAGAGTAGCGATTGCTAAGAAATGGAAGAAAAGTCGATTCCCTACAGAAGCCGAGTAGATAGAAATGATTGGGTCTGTATCAATATGGATCATCAAGTTAACATATTCAAAAAAAGAATTTGCATAAGTCAACCATTATTCACTTTGGGGCAAAATGGGTTTTGTTTGCAATGTTCTGGAATAAATTTAATGACAACATCAAACTTTTACGCTGCTCTGAGTTTCTTACAATGCTATTGTACTTTAGGAAACCCTAATTGCATTTTATTTGTAAAAAAACTTTTGATTTATCTCAATGCATTAGTGAGTTAATAAAGCATTTAAAGGAAGGAAGGAAGGAAGGAAGAAGTTGGAGGAACCATTTTGCCAGAATTATCCAGGGAGAGGAGAAATTCGAAAATGTCTTCTTTTTTCTTCTTAAGGATTTGGGGATTTTTTTTTTACCATTGAAATTTAAGATCTGTGCTGAGAGCATAACCACCACTTTGTACATTCCAAAATACATTATTCTGGGACATTAGGTGGTACAAAGAGTGGTTACCACCAGCAAGGTACTAAAACTTAAACAAAAAAACAGACCTGCAAATGAATAACGATGGAGAATATTTAGTCTCCCCCCCTCCCAGGGAGGTGAGAAAATGAAAAATCTCAAAATATTATTTCTGACAAATGTCCTCTGAAAATTTTCAGTTCAGTTCAGGTGTGTCCTTTGCCACCCCTCTCTGCAAAGTCCCAACTAATTTAGGGTTGCCATATTTTGAAGAGCAAAAAAGAGGACACATTTGCTGACTTCTATTTTTAACTATGGATGTCTATGATGACTCTCATTTTACATACCCATGAAAAAGAGGACCTGTCCTGGAAATAGAGGACCTATGGCAACCCTATTACTGGAGTCATTAGGTTTTAGGAGATTTAGGGTTTTGCGGGAGGGTGTAGGTAGAAGTACTTTTTTAAAAAAAAAATGGCTGCCTTCCAATTTATTGACAAGACTTGAAGTTGTAAGCTTCACTCCCCCCTCCCAAAAAAGCTGGCTTTTAAAAGCAAAACTTGAAAATATATGAATGATAATGCATGTGAGAAGGTACCCTGGCACCTGAAACTTTTATCCAACCAATGCTAATCTTATTCAGACAACACTGGCTGAAATTAATGACTAACTTGGATCCAATTCTGAGTAGGACTTGATTGAGTGGTCCTTAAGGCACCAGATAGACACTTAGCTTCAAGGCTTGGAAATGACTTCTGGGTATTTGTGCAGGCCTGTAAAATGTAAAATCTAGCCATATTTCCTTTCTCTCAGGGGAACACAGTGCTGCCAGGAGACCTAGCAATCTCTTCAACAGAGTATCACCTTGACCAAACCACAGTTCCCAATATCCTTGCGGTGGGAGGTGGGGAGCCAGGATAGGTAAACTGGAATAATAAAGCTGATCCAAGTTTATGCCGTTGTGAGAAACTCCTTTTTACGGGCAATTATGTAAGGAAGGGCCTGGTGCAGAGTGATCAATGGGAAAAGAAAGAGATGGGAGAGCCAGCTATTTGAGAATGCAAAGTCTCCAGTACAATCGTACCTTGGCACCCGAACGTAATCCATTCCGGATGTCCGTTCAACTTCCGAAAAAGTTCGAAAACCAAGGTGTGCCTTCTGAATGGCTGTGGGAGCTTCCTGCACTCAATCGGAAGCTGCGGAAGCTGAGTTGGACGTTCGGGTTCCAAAGAACGTTCGCAAACTGGAACACTCACTTCTGGGTTTGTGGCGTTCGGGAGCCAAAACATACGACTCGCAAGGAGTTCGAGAAGCAAGGTACGACTGTACAGTAACACAGAGGTGGGAAGATGAGGTGGTTTCTGAAGTCAGAGCTTGATGTTATCTACAAGGTGGTGCCTTTGACTGCAATCGGTAACCCTGGCTGTCTGCTTCCCTCTCTCCCTGTAACGCCGCGTAAAACAAAAATTCGGAATGTGGCACTGTCATGGTGCCACAAAGCCAGTGAAGTACAACAGGGACAGAAATAAATGCAGGATGTTGCTTATGTTGTTTCGCATTCTCCCCCATCCATTAGATAATACTGGGATGGGGGGGAGAGAGAGAGAGAGAAAGGGAGAAACACCCGTCTTAATGTTTCCTCCAGTACAATCACTTCTGGCCTGCCACAATGCAGGTGTCACGAAGCTTTGGGGAGCCGTGGGGCCCATTTGCAAGCCAGAGATAACTCACAGGTGCTGCACACCCCACAAGCCAGCAGACACAACATAGCATGCTCTTGGTTACCACAGAATGCTGCTTCCAAGCTGAACTTGAAACTGGAGAGGGGAATCACATGGATAGCAGGAAGGACCTCTGTGGGCAGATGTGTGCCCACGGGCACCTCTTTGGCAACCTCTGCCCTATTGTCTAGTTCCTGCCTTGGCAGCAACTACAGGAAGACCTGAGCACCTGATAATTACCCCTCTTGCCCAAACTTACTCTAAAAACCAACCCTGTACTCTAAAAACCCCTAAACCTGGATGAACCCTAAGCAAAGCGAATGCTGGACTCACAACAATTCAGCATTAAGGTCTCAATACTGTACTATTTCTGTGTCCTGGAACTTGATCTAGAGATGATTTGAAAACATTGGCACTGGACGGGTGGGAATCAGAACTGAAAATCTGCAAACAAAAATAAACAAAAACCAATCAGACACCCTTGTAATACTATTTGTCCTTGTTTTAGGAATGAGTTTAAATAGTGGTTCTGGAATATGGTGGGAAAGGTTGCCGCTTTATACTGAAGAAGTTTGGGGAGAGAGGAATAAGGCTGGCTTTGGATGGTGTTGTCTTGGGACCTTGTCTTCTTGCCAACAGCCTCTGGCCAACTGGGTGCCTTTCAGATGTTTTGGACTACAAATCCCACTGTGCTGGCTGGGGCGGGTGGGAGTTGTGACCACAACATCTGGATGGCACCTGATTGGCAAAGTCTGGTGTTCTGCATGGGAGCTGACCTGGCCACAGACTGGAGGCGTCCCACCTGTTGGCATAAGACTCACGGTTTGACCTCTGCTAGGTCTCTGTGCAAAACTCTGCTGCCACAGTCTGCAAGAGAGGTTGCCAGCCCATCCCTGGGGAGGGGGGGGGGGAAACAAAAATTGTGGAGCTGGACCCTAGCAAGATGCTTTGATTGATGCCCCAATCCACACCTGTGTCGAAGCTGCTGTCAAAGTTCCACCAAAAGCGCAACTGCGAGGCAGATTTGGCAATCTGGCAGACCAAAACAAGAAAACAGAGGAGTTCAAAGGGAAGCAAAGGGAATTTCTGTAAGACCTGTGATGCTTCTCGGGTCAGAGGGAAGGAGGGTCTGTACGCCCCATTTATCAGAGGAGCTGATTTTGTTCTCCCCACCACCACAAAGTCCAGAACCTTAACTACTTCAAGCTATAGGGGAGTAATTCTGTTCTCTGGCTGTGCAACAGGAGAGGGAAATTAGATAGCACCTCTCTTGCCCATTTCAAACTTTTACAGGCTGTTTTCCATCATAAGCACAACCTGGGCAGGTGGGATAGTGAAGGCCATACACAAAGTTTCCTTCCACAGCCCCAGCTGCTCCTCAGCTCAGCATCAGAACTTCACCATGTGTGGCTTGTTCCACACATTATGCTGAACACAGCGATCAGCGTGTGTGTGGAAAATTGTGACTTGCACACACAGACTGTACACTCCTTGATTGTTACATGTGAATAACCGTACAAGCGTACAGCTCAGTAGATGTGCACCCCGGGCCAGAAAGACTGTGCACTCATCGTCGAACGTAACGTGTGAAAACCCCTCAAGAGAAGTGGCAATGGGTGGCTGTAAACCGGAGTTACAGAAGGGGTTTTTTCCTTTAAAAAAGTGTGCCAACAAGCTTTCCAAAAGGCAACCACTGGGGGACAAGAGAGGTTATTAACCACAGCGAGGCCATCTGAAGAAGAGTGCACCTAAGATGAGGGAAAGGAACTTGACACCTTATTTTCTTTTTTTTTAAGAGGGGGAAGGAAGCAAACAAAACTCAACGGAAGTTCTAATCTCAGCAGAACTCCAGTGACTTCATTGGAATGGGACCTGGCCTAGAACGTTGTTTTCTTCTTCTTAGCAGAACTGGATACGAGGGTCAAGGGACTTCATGAGGGGTAGGGTGGGGTTGTTTACAAGGAGGTTTTTGCTGGCTCAGCAACATGGTCTGTAACGTGAGAGGGTGGGGCACGACTGGATTTGCTAACGACAAATGCACCTGGTCTCCCCCCCCCCCAGTTTCGCTCCTGGGATGTACTGTGCATCAGAGAGATGGCAGGCCCCCAGGTCTGCTGCGGTGGTGGTTTCCTAGGTCTGACGAAACAGGGAACGAGCTGTCCGTGGTGGGTTCCTTCTCCCGGTGGTTGGTGGGTGAGCCCTAAGGGCTTCCTGTCCAGTCCTCCGCTGCTGACCAGAAGGTCTGAGAAGGGAGACGTGTGGCACCTCGGGCTCCTTGCTTGGGATCTCGGGCCGGGCGCCTTCTCCTCCAGCCTCTCAGAGATGACCGACGGCGCTGAAGCCTCCTGGCTCAGAAGCAGCACCTGCCATGTTCAACCAAGCATCCAGAGAGTTCTGGGAAGAAGGATGGAGGGGAGTGTTCTCAGAAAGGGACAACATCATTGCATAAGCCTAAGGGGGGGAAGAGAAGAAAAACACAGCGAGGGAAAGAGGGCATCAATACATGCTGGTCAGATCTTTGTCAGCAAAGAAAAGGTGTGTGTGTGTGTGTGTGTGTGTGTGTGTGTGTGTGTGTCAGGATTCTAAGAAAGGCAGTGCAGTGTAGTGGTTAGAGGGCTGGGCTGAGACCCGGAAGCCCAGGTTTGAAATCTCTCACTCAGCTGTGAGGCTACTAAGGTGGCACAGTCTCTCAGCCTGGCCTACCTCACAGGGTTGTTGTGAGGACAAAATAGGAGAAGAGGAATGACGCGCACCACCTTAAGCTCCTTAAAGGAAAGGCGGGGCATAAATGTAGTCATGATAAACAAATGTCACCCCTATTCACTTCAAGGGACTTTGGTGCAAGAGCACTTTCCTGGTGGTGTGGTGTGTTTTTGCATGGGACTAGGGACTAGGGACGCGGGTGGAGCTGTGGGTTAAACCACAGAGCCTAGGACTTGCCGATCAGAAGGTCAGCAGTTCGAATCCCCACAACGGGGTGAGCTCCCGTTGCTCAGTCCCTGCTCCTGCCAACCTAGCAGTTCAAAAGAACGTCAAAGTGCAAGTAGATAAATAGGTACCGCTCCAGCGGGAAGGTAAACGGCGTTCCCATGCGCTGCTCTGGTTCACCAGAAGCGGCTTAGTCATGCTGGCCACGTGACCCAGAAACTGTATGCCGGCTCCCTAGGCCAATAAAGCGAGATGAGCACCGCAACCCCAGAGTCGGTCACGACTGGACCTAATGGTCAGGGGTCCCTTTACCTTTACCTATGGTAGCAAGCACTGTGCTCTCCAGATGTTGCTGGACTTCAAGAGTTGTGTCTGGCGTTCTTCAAACTCAGAATATACCCCCGCTGGCTTGTAGCCAACCAAGTCCTTCTCAGAGTAGACCCACTGGAATCAATAGACCTAATTGGGTCATGCCCGTCAGTGGGTTTCTTTTGAGCAGTGGGTTTCTTTTGGGTGGGTTTCTTTTGAGCAGGGCTAGCGCTGAATGCAACCCAGCAAAGGGACTGGGCGTGACCGGCCAAGGTCTTTTAATTTTTATGCATCTACTCTGATTAAATCTCATTGGCGGCCAAGGTTGTCTTCCATGAACTCCAGCCCATATGGCCAAGAGATGATGGGAGTTGCAGTTCAGTAGCCTCTTGAATGTGCCACGTTGGCTACCCTTGCTTTTGGGGGTGGTGGGGTGAGATGGGAAATCAGAATGGCTCAGTTTACACATCTCATCCTCTGGCACGTGCACACTCTCCTTATGTTTCAGTTCCCTCACTTCCTGACTGAGGTTGCCCCCTTGCCCCGCACCAAATAATTGATTGGATGGATGAGGAAGGGGGTGACCTGCCTCCCACCTGCTCTGGTGTGTCTATGAATGCCAACCATGGAGTGGCCATGCCCATTTTTAAGCCACACTCACCACCTCTGGCAGACAGCCTCTGGGGGCTTGGAAGGTGGCAATGTTGTCCTTAAGCCGGAGAAAGCTAGACCCCCCTCCTTGAGATGGCAATGTCACCACTTGCTTCCAAATGTGGTAAGTGAGCACTGCTGCAATGGGAAGGGGGGAGGCACCCTACTCATTTCTGCTGACTGGGGCATCCCTGAACTTCTGCCCCCTGATGGTCCCACTGCTTGAACTGGATGAGTTCTTAGGTTGTCCTTGCTCTGGAATCCAGGGGGAGAGGGTTTTTTTTCATAGAAACTGTAGAGTTGGAAGATACCACCAAGGGCCATCTAGTCCACCCCCCCTGCAATGAAGGAATCACAGTTAAATAATCCCTGACACATGACCATCCAACCAGAGGATGGTGTTTCCACCGGACTGATTGATCTGAATCAGTATCAGAAAAGTGTGGTCAGGGAAAACAATGTCCTGTGATCCCCATCCTACTGAGATCCAACAGCAAATGTTGACCATGGAATCCAGGGAGATGAGGGCAGGGTTCCTCACTAGGAAAAGAGAAGGATGGACTTCAGAGTGAACAGTAAAAAGGTTTAGGTCTGGGAAATGAAATCCTGTGTTCTCCCTCCTTCTCAGCTCTACTGCCTTTGGCCAAATCACAATTCTGTGTTGGTGTATATACCATTGTAGCAAAGCAACAACAGGAGCCCTCTGTAAAAACCAAGACTGAAATTGCAGGGAAACAGGAACAGAGAACACAAAGTCCATAAAAAATTAGTAGGTTTCAGCTTATTAGTATTAAAAAGACAAAGACAAAGAGACATGCATGGAAACAGGAAATGAGACCTCCCTTTCTTTCTCAACAATCAAAAACATGAGTTTCCCACACAAAACAAAAGTAGGGGAGCTTGAGGTTCTCTGCAGCTACCATCAGGGAGGGTCTTTCCTACAGACTTAAAATGGTTTAAACAGCAATTCTATCTTCCCAGGTAAAAACCTTAATAACTGCAGTTCTCGGAAGAAAGGCTAGGGGGAGCTATGAGAGAGAATTTTCACAGACCTCAAATCTCCCCAGGATCAGGGATGCTGTGACAGGATGCATGAATACTGGGGTTGTGTTGCATAAGGACCATCTTCAAAGTAAACCCATTGCAATGAAGAACATAGACTTGTTCATTTCAATGGGTCTTCTCTGAGCAGAACTCAGCTGGCTGCAACCCGCAAGACCACCACCCAAATTTGTACATGTATCGATGCAGAGGGTGGTCTTCAAACAAGTTGAGAAGGTGGGCAGCTGGGCTCTCAACAGAACTTTGCACTTTGCAAAGCAATGTTTCTTGAGTTTAAGAAAACAGTGGTGATCAGAGAGGCAGTTGAAAGGATCTCTGCCACTTCACCAATGCTCCTGCCAAGGATTCTTGCTTCTTCCTTTTTCAAGGTGAGGAGGAGCATGCTATGGCAGTATGAAACAAGTACTGGGTTGAACCTATTTCTCCATAATTAAATGGCCAGCGAGCATCTTGGTCTATCTAAAGCAGGGCTGGGGAACCTATGGTCCTCCAGGAGTGGTTGGACACCCATAGGCCTCAGCAAGCATGGGCAATATCAAGGGATGATAGGAGCAACATCTGGAGGGCCACAGATTCTCCACCCATGACCTACAGCAGGAGTTGGCAAGGTAGTGACCTCCTGGTTTGCTTGGGCTACGACTCCCTTCATCCTTAATCAAAAGGGGTGATGGAGGCTGGTATCCAAAAACATCTGGAGGGGACCACATTGGCTGGTCCTGCTCCACAGCCTTCTGTATTCCTTCTAGCCGCTAGCAGTTCATGGTGATCTAGTGCAGAAACAGCCATGCGGCTGGAAGGAATTTTGAAGGATGCGGTAAGACAGGGAGGTTTGCTGGCTGCCAATTGCACTTGGCAAGTTCTCGGACTTATTAAAAAAGTGAAATAAAAAAACCCCCCACCAAACCATCTACCCAAGGCTACCTCTCCTGTAAGTAAGGTATGCAACCTACCCCACCACCAAGAAAAAGACCCTCAACATTTCTAGCAACTCATGTCCATGTTTGATGCATTTTCTTGGTACCGCTCCCCAGAGCAAATCTACAAAACACTGGCTCAGCCTATAAAACCCGAGAGAAATTGGCCGTGCAGGTTGACCCATTCGTCTTCCCACCATCGCCTCTGAGGTTAGAGTGGTAGGCAACCCAACCCATAAATCCTGATGAAAACATGCCCCTATAATGTTTTGCGGGACCTGCCACTGCTTGGCTGTGAGTTCCCAGTGTTGGCCATTGCTCATGGGGACCTTCAGCGAGGAGAGGAAACCAAATGGGCTGAACCCCCTTCGTCACCAGTCACCAGAAGAGGGAAAACTGCGGAAAATATCCCAAGGGTACACCTACCTGATTTTTAGCCTGCCTGTACAGAGTATGTTTTATTGCCTCAGAGTCTAAGGTGGGGTTATACACATCTTTAACTTCAAAAGCTTCCTCGGATGCCTTGCGTAGATCCAGCCCCTTCCCAAACTGCGGTAACTGCTCCAAATCTAACAGGCCGGCTTCGTCCTCCTCAACACACCTGTACCAATGACCAGGAGGGGAGGGGAGGGGTGGACCTGTTAGCGCATCTGACTGTTCACAAACGGGGCCAAGGTGAGCGTCGCCAAACTCGGGCAGGGGCTGACAACATGCATGGACCGTGGAGGAGCTGCCCGGAAGCTACATGCAGGACGTGTTAAAGGGAGGGGGACACACACAACACACACACACACACACAGAGAGAGAGAGAGAGAGAGAGAGAGAGAGAGAGAGAGAGGCACATGGATGGACAGACGAGGGGCTTGCAAATGACACCGAGGAACAAGCAAAGCATGGCATGGGCATGGCCGTGTGAGCTTGGATCGCACGCCGTCTCACTGGCGTGTGGTGCTGCATGCGCCGTTTGGTGCTCACTGCCCAGCTGAGGAGCTCTCCCTGGAGATGCCTCAAAGGAGTTCTCAGTGCCCTCTTGCACCAGGGGTGAGGAACCTCAGGCCCAGAGGCCAGAAGTGCCTGCCCTGGTCCTGCTATACAATGCAACCCTTGGGATTCTCCCCAGACCCCATTGTTCCTGCTATGCCCTCCTCACACACCAAGTGCTTCTGCTTGGTGGGATTGTGTCCTTGCACTCTGATAATGCCTCTTGCTTGCCTGTATGGGGGTGTGTCAGCACCAGGTGGTGCCCATCCAGATGGTAGAGTGGAAGGCAGGGAGGTCAACAGCAGGTGGCGCCAGAGCCAACGACAGGCCGAGCCAAACAGTTCTAGAGTTGTTCCCAGCCTCCTCCCTGCCGAGTTTTACAAAGGGCAGCACTGAGACCAAGGAGGAGGAAGCTGCGGGGGTCTGCTTGCATGTGTGTGTGTGTGTGTAGCTGAAAGTTATGGACTTCATAATGGAGACAAAAGAGTCCAAAAGGCCCCCTCTAGGCTCTGGAGCACCTAGTTCCCTCAGGGTAATGCCATGGTGAGGAGCTAAAACAGCAAGGGCCTCACCAACTGCAGGTGAAATATGGCGAGCATAGAGGGTTTCAGATACTGCCATGCTCTTGATGAGTGGATTGAGCCTCACAGTCTTTCCTGAAAAATGCTGGGTGATTCCTACTACACTTGGCTATGCCTTATTTCCCAGCCGAGTGTGTGTCTGCGTGAGGTTGAGAGTTCTCATCCATGCTGGGAAGGACACAAGCTAGAGGGGAACTTAGACGTACCTGCCAGGGCATACAGGGATCCATGGGAACTGCACTTCCCATGATCCCTGGATGCCTTGGATAAAGCGGACATGTGTGAAGGAGCCCAAAGGCTCTCTCTGCAGCCTGCGGAAGCTTGCATGGGATGCTGATGACATTCTGTGGCTTTGCCTGTCACCGCAGCTCAATGCCAATGCTGAGAGCTGAGCTAGACTCCCTTCATTGCAGAGGTACCGATGCACCTCTAGGGCGGATGCTATAGCCACGCCGAATGGATGGTTCACGATTCCCCCCTCCCACGACTTGCCAATGAGGGGTGGGAAAAGCAGGCGTTCCCCCCACCACACACTGAAAGTCCTGTCCCACCCACCTTCGGGTGCGGTCAAAACTCATGGTAAGGGACGTGGCCTCTTCATCTTCCTCATCCTCATACCCTCCTTGTGGCTCTGTCGTCGGTGACGCCGTCTCGTCCTGCGACTTCCCCGTCAGGCTATCATCGTCTTCCTCTTCCAGTTCTTCCTCCTCCTCGTCAACATCCTCCGTTTTGTCATTTGGGAGGCCATGGCACTGGGAGTTGCCATCAGCATTCTGGATTTCAGGCCTGTGGGTTGCAAGTGCAAAGGTTTTGGAGTGGGGTTGTGGTAAACAGAGAGCAAATATGACTTTCAGTTTGTAAAGGTGCTTTTCGGCTGTTGGGTTATAAGAAATACGCTAGGAAATTGTCTCATCCACATGCCTTCCTAACCTCTGCTCCTTTGAGAATGTCTTATGCCCAGGAAAGTAAAAAGGTAAAGGTAAAGGACCCCTGGACAGTTAAGTCCAGTCAAAGGCGACTCTGTGGTTGCGTCGCTCATCTCGCTTTCAGGCCAAGGGAGCTGAAGATTGTCCACAGACACCTTTCCAGGTCATGTGGCCAGCATGACTAAACCACAAAACACTGTGACAGAAACCAGAGCACACAGAAACACTGTTTACCTTCCCGCCGCAGTGGTAACTATTCACTACTTGGACTGGTGTGCTTTCAAACTGCTAGGTTGGCAGGAGCTGGGACTGAGCAACAGGAGCTCACCCCGTCACGCGGATTGCAACCGCCAACCTTCCAGCTGGCAAGTCCAAGAGGCTTAGTGGTTTAGACCACAGTGCCACCCGCATCCCATGCTTTTTACCTGGAAAGTACACATCCCATGGCCTACAGCTTCACTCCTTACAGCATTCCAGGTACTAGGCTCCCTTGTGTCTCTGAAGTCAGGAGAGACCATGGACCAGAAACTCAAAAAGTTTGCTTTTTGTCGCTTTCCGCATTTGCCAGTGACTTTTCCCCATGACCATCAGGGTCAGGTCTGCTCTGTTCTGCCTCCCCTCCTCCACCTCGGTGCAGTCTGCCTTCTTCCCTCCTCCCTCCGTTTACTGCTTTCCCTTCTGCCTCCCTCATTCCAGTGTGATGTAGTGGTTAAGAGCGGTAGACTCGTAATTTGGTGAACCGGGTTCGCGTCTCCGCTCCTCCACATGCAGCTGCTGGGTGACCTTGGGCTAGTCACACTTCTTTGAAGTCTCTCAGCCCCACTCACCTCACAGAGTGTTTGTTGTGGGTGAGGAAGGGAAAGGAGAATGTTAGCTGCTTTGAGATTCCTTTGGGTAGTGATAAAGTGGGATATCAAATCCAAACTCTTCTTCATCTTCTTTCATTCCCTCCTCCAACTCCTCACCCACTCTCATTCTTTCTTCCCCCCAAACCCCACTGGGCACTCCACTTACACATCTAACAGCACCACTGGGAAAAGGGGCAGCTGCAGCTGCAAATTTCTCTGCCAAGGAGCCCAGAACAGCCTGCACACCTTGCCCGGCCGCCCTGAGCAGTGGAAAACTGCTGGGAGAGCTCATAGCAGGCAGGCTCCTAGTCACTCTGACCAAGAGTGAAGAGACACACTTTTTGCACCCCTTTGGGTCTTTGCACTTGGTGGGCTGACTTGACCAGTCCGTAGGTACACCCCTGCTTTTAAGGCTCTTCTCTTTACCTGGGCTTTTGGCCCTTAATTTGAAAGGATTGGAATTGTGGCTTCTTTGAGTGGGTAGGATAACTAAGCCCTGCCTTTTAACTGTATAGCTGGGTCTGTTTTTGTTTTTTTTTAAAAGATTTTAATTTGGCTGCCCTTAATTGTCTTTAATGTTTTTTTTAAAAAATAATCTTGATTCCCACATTAAAAATTTACACATAATCAAACACATTGTTCTGTTATGAAAGGAAAAAGAATTTACACAAAAAGAAAATAGAAAAACAAGAAAAAAGATGGGAAAAAACAGGAAGAAAGTTTAAAGAAGTCTTTAATGTTGAGTTGCTTCCAGTCCCTTGGTGAGAAAATAAGCAGCAGCAGCAACAACAATTTGCACGGTGTTTGAGATTGCCATAGTATACTTAAGTCACTATGGAAAACTTTTATTTTCCAGGGATCTTCGCTGATGCTCTGAAACTGCCTGTATTCTAAGCTGGATGGAAATGACACTCAATCGATATAACACAGCTGAGCTGGAGAAGTTCACAGCCCATGCCAGGTAAATAAGGAACTTGAATGACATCACTCATTTCAAAGTTCTGTATGCTTGGCTGACTATAAACCCGGCGCTGACAGCTTGCCATGCTTAATTCAGATGATATCTTTGCCACAGGCCCACCAGGATCCAGGAACAACATTGTCCCAGACAGAAAATAAGCATCGACCCTCAAGAGCCATCAGAAATGCCGTGATTAGTGTCTGACTTGGGGGCCCCACTCCAAACATGGAATTCTCGATGCAACACCCCCCCCCCAAATTAAGTATTTTTTCTTTCTTTCTTAAATGTCCATGTTCACATTACATGGCATTTGGAAAGATCAGAATAGCCTGATCGTAATTGCAACTGGCACTGCCTAGTAGGATGGAGAGAGAGAGAGTATTTGTGTGCAGGGTACAAAAAGGGCCCTATTTATTCCTTCTCTTGGTCTGTAAGCTGATTAAATATCCCCCCCACCCCCAGTCAATGTGAGGTTTAAAAAAATTAAGGGTAGGGAGCACACAAGCTTCCTGTGAGCCCTGCATCTCATCACATAGTCTAAACAAGTTCAGAAGCTGCTTGTAATTAAAAAAACAACAAAACCCCACACATACGAAAGCCAGGTCCCCCCAATTTCATTCTCCCTAGAGATCAATTATGCCAGTCTGCTGAGGATTCCACCTCTAATTTGGTATCAATTTGTGTGTGTTTGCAACTAACGTGGAAAGATTCCTGATTTTCCACCAAAACTCCATCCTTGACTTTTCAGGGTTTCCTTTTCTCATTTAGATCTAAAGGACGAAGTTTTAAAAGCAAACTATTTCACAGGGTTTTTGTTTTGTTTTGTTTTGGTACTGAATGAGATTGCCATGTTTTCCTCTTGGCTGCAAGGAGATCAAAGCCAGTGCTGGTGTCTGTCTCAGGCCTAAGCCTGTTGTATCAAGCTACTAAGAGGCTCCGAAGCCATTCTAAGGAAATGGGGAAAGTGGGAAAAGGTCACATTCAGCAGCCCTGAGTTACCGTGGCAGGGAGTTCCATACATGCTGAAATCTAAAAGTCAAATTAGCAGTAATGTTTATACAAGGTGAGGCTGAGGAAACCATTTACTTATAGGTTGTGGAATCTGATTCCCGACACTCACAAATAAATCGTTGTACAGTGGTACCTCGGGTTACAGACGCTTCAGGTTACAGACGCTTCAGGTTACAGACTCTGCTAACCCAGAAAATAGTACCTTTGGTTAAGAACTTTGCTTCAGGATGAGAACAGAAATGGTGCGGTGGCAGCGGGAGGCCCCATTAGCTAAAGTGGTACCTCAGGTTAAGAACAGTTTCAGGTTAAGAATGAATTAAGTTCTTAACCCAAGGTACCACTGTATTCAGAAATCTAGCATGTCAACCTTTTCCCTGAAACACTATTTTCTATGTGTGAGGATTTTTTTACTCCCTCTTTTGTATGAAGGAGCACTTACGTGAGCCCCCACCTGCAGTCTGTAGTGAAGCAGCTCGGACATGCTCTATCACCGCACTGTAGAACTGGGTTGTAAATACCAAACTAAGTCAGAAGTGCACTATAATTATAACGCAAGCAATCCATTTCCATAAGGCTGTTTCCTAATTCCTTTAAGCTCTTCCCCCAAAATCCTTGCAGATGTCTGCTGAGGTTGTTACTGTCACCGTAGTGAACGTACAAAGTTGTCTTAGATCAGGTTTTTCCAAACTTGGATCTCCAGCTGCTTTTGAACTACAGTTCCCATCATCCCTGACCACTGGTCTTGCTAGCTAGGGATGATGGGAGTTGGAGTCCAAAAACAGCAATACATGTGCTCTACCTCTGAGCTAGTCTAGTCACCCTGCTTCCCAAAATTAATGTCTAACCAAATGGCTCCTTCCTCATTGTGAGGGTAGGCTCTGATTATGACCCGGAAGCTCACAATTAATACTCTCCCAGCTCCATCACTAAAAGCACATTGAAACTCACTCACCTTTTATCTGCTAAGCCTGACGATTGGTTCATCTCGCTATTTGCAATAAAGTTTCTGATTTCGGAGAAATACGAGTCTTCCTTCTCGTCTAAAAGTGCATGGTTGTCTGATTCTGAGGTCGGCGAGGAGGCGTTGGTCCCCAGGTGGTTCGTGATGACGCCCGTGTGCTGGCTCACTGCGGTGCCGGAAGAGAACAGGCGCACATTAAATAGAGGACTCCTTCAAGCAGAGGAATGTCCTTTGTAAAGAAGGACACACGATCAGTCTAATGAATGAAAACAAGCCAAATTGACCTGGGAACAACACTTATCCATAGATCGCCTCATTGGGTTCTCTGCCTCTGAAAAAGTGTTTAAAAAGCAGTCGGAGGTGGGAAAATCAAGGCTCGCCTTTCACTCGTACAATTCTGGGCCTGCACCGTTCCCCATTACCTGGCACACTCTCGTGTTCGTGCTTTTTCAGGTGTCGGTCGAGATTGGTCTGCTGGCCGAAGCAACGATTACATAGGTGGCACTTGAATGGCTTCTCCTTGTTGTGGATGTTTCGGACGTGGCGCTGGAGGTTGGATGAAATGCTGAAGGACCGGTCGCAATATTTACATCTGGAGAGAGAAAGAAGAAAGACAATGTGGGGGAAAAACCAATAACACAGGAATAAAAGAAGTTGTCTGCAATGGTTGGTTCTCGAGAGAGGCAAAAGGAAGCTTGTGCAAACAGTTCATTAGCTGTGGTTCCTGCATTGCAGGGACTTGAATTGGATAACCCTGAAGGCATGGGTAGGCAAACTAAGGCCCGGGGGCTGGATCTGGCCCAATCACCTTCTAAATCCGGCCCGCGGACGGTCCAGGAGTCAGCATGTTTTTACATGAGTAGAATGTGTCATTTTATTTAAAATGCATCTCTGGGTTATTTGTGGGGCATAGGAATTCCTTCATTTCCTCCCCCACCACAAGGTCTGAGGGACAGTGGACCGGCCCCCTGCTGAAAAAGTTTGCTGACCCCTGCCTTAAGGGCTCCCTTCCAACTCTACAATTCTATGAATTCCTGGGGTGGTGGTGCTTGAGAGGGCCTCAAATGTTGTGGCCCTCAGAATCTGGAACACACTCCCCTCCACAGTTCATCTGAACTCACTACTACATACATTTTGACGTCAGTTGCGCCTTTTTGCCCAAGCTTTTGAAGGTGGACGGTATTACCCCAATTCATTTTGTTTTAGCTATACATAACCCTCCCTGGAATCTCAATGCTGGGCAATGGCTGCATAGAACTAAATAAACAAGCAACCACACTTGCTGCTAGGACCCCAGTGGGAGGCAATCTCCTTTCATTTGCTGACTGTTGCTTTTATGATTATTACGTGCTTTGATATTTGTTTGTTTTGGTTGTGGGGGGGGGGAGAGGGGGGAGGCCTTATGGATATTACAATTATTTTACTGTTGGCCACTTTGGATTGTGTGGAAGTATAAGTAGAGAAGCTAACAAAAATAGCTTAACAAATAAAAACAAGGCCAAACCACGCAGTAAAAGGGAACGATAAACTACCAACTACCCAGGTTTGCACCTGAATAATTTACTATTGTAATAATTACAAGAAGTTCCTGCAACAAAATGGAGTGCTCCTGTACAAGGTTCCATCCAACCACGCCTTGTTTTGGGATACTCCATTCCACCCTTTTCTCAGTTTTCTGAGGCTTCCTTTCCCTTCTAACACTTGGCCCTTATTGGGCTGCTTTGGGGTTTCCTCCCACTTTGGGTTTTTTCTTTCTCTCTCTAAAGATTTTAGTGCTTCTTTAAACCTTGAGGTTTGGCTAAACAGGGACCCAAAATCTGATTAATTGTGATGATGGTGATGACCTCCCCCTTTCTCCTAGGAGCTCAAGTTGGTGCACAGTGGTACCTCGGGTTACAGACACTTCAGGTTACAGACTCCTCTAACCCAGAAATATTACCTTGGGTTAAGAACTTTGCTTCAGGATGAGAACAGAAATGGTGCGGCGGTGGTGTGGCAGCAGTGGGAGGCCCCATTAGCTAAAGTGGTGCTTCAGGTTAAGAACAGTTTCAGGTTAAGAACGGACCTCTGGAACGAATTACGTATGTAACCAGAGGTACCACTGTACATTGCTCTCCCCCTCCTCAAAACAACCCTACGAAGCAGATTAGGCTTAGAGTTGGTGAGCAGCTGAAGGTCACCCAGCAAGCTTCATGATCAAGAAGGAATTTGAAAATCACACTAGTGCCGGGAAGAATTGAGTTTGTTACGGCTACTGTAGCTGCTAATATTGGAGTTGATGCGGTTAATGATGGCAACTATAATAAGCAGCGGTACCAACCTTGGCCCAGGAAGGTTTGTGAGACTGAATTGAATTGAATTGATTATTTTGGTCACAGACCAGTTCTAGCCCACATACAATATCCAGGAAGTCATAAAACACGATAAGGATACATTTGAATTTGCAATTAGGTGAAACAGGGACAATACAGATATAGCAACAGTTAAAAAATGTATAAATTAAAAACTTAGTCACTAACATATAATGTAAAACTATCATTTAAAACCTTAATCATTGTGATAGCACAGCTTGTTCCCTAAGTTTTATGGCAATCACACAGAATTTGGCTACCCTTAACGTGATCTCAGGATCCTTGTCCTCTACCAGGGATTTTAGACGGGTTTGTGAGGCTTGTAAAAAACTCTGATGTGCAAGATCTCCAGATTTCCTGAAGAGGGCAGCATTGGGGCACCCAGAAATGGAATTGGGATTTCAGTGCCTCTTGAAGTCAAGCTTTGTTCCTTCCTTGGAGGCTTCCCCCTCTCCGCCAACAGAACTGCTTATTAGATTTTGCTAGCACTTGTATCCTTCAGCCTATTGATGCAGAGTACACAGAGTTTGTTTTCTTAAAAATAAACTTTCAAAGGAGGGGAGCAATTGTCACAATTCTACATTATGCAGACAGCACATACTTTCCAAATGCGCTACAGCTGGGACTGAGACTAAAAATATCTCCCCTATTATTTTTGGAAACAGCGGATATACATTTATGAAACACTCTCCTTTTTGTTTTGTTTTTGGGACCCCGCATTCAGCTTGCGATTTGCCGGCTTTGAAAAACGAGCTGGACTCAAGGTGTTACATGTCACAAAACACTGTCATTAAATCCTCCATTCTGAGGGGAAGGCAGGCTTGCTGAAAAGCAGAGTCATTTCAAATATTTCTGGAGGTGGTGTTGGCAACTTTCAGGGGCATAATAGGAAATCACAATTTCAGAACAAGTCAGGTTCTGAAAACACAGCTTAACCCTGGCTTGGCCTCACTGAGCCATAGTCTAAGTAAGCCACGGTTTCTGGGCTTTAGACATCATGGGAAACTGTGGTTTGTTTAAAAGTGGAAATGGAAGCTTCTGACCATGACACTTCGCAACCATGAGGTGCAGCAGGAGGACACGTGAACCTGAGGCACGTATAAGCTTGTTAACATAGTGAGAAATCATGGTTTCCTATTACATCTGAACTAGGCTACAGTGGACAGGGACTCTCAAAGCATGTGGTCCGCAACACAGGGAAAGCCATTGCTATCGCCCTCCAACAGAAACACACAGGTGTGTATCAAGTCCTACTCAGAGTGAAATGGGTGGACATGGCTAACTTAGGCCAATTAATTTCAGTTGGTCTACTTTGGAGTAAGACATAGGACTTGGCCATGCAAATATAATGTTTCAAGTGTGTTTTAAGTGCATTATACAGATGTGACACTAGATGGCAACGGCGAACTTATGGCAATTTCAGTATATTTTTAAAAACGCTTTTTTTAAAGAAAAGCATTTTCACAGTTTTTTTAATATGTGTCTAGATTCCACCACAGTGGCTACAAACCACATGCCCTATACCCCAAAGCTCCTAGTCAACCAATCGTCCTGGTCCCATCCCTACTCTGCCATGAAGCTCAATGGGTGACCTTGAGCTAATCACTGCCTCTCATCCTAACCTGCCTCGCAGGGTTGTTGTGGGGATTAAATGAGGGTGGGGAGAAGCATGTCTGCCACCTTGAGCTCCTTGGGGGAAAAGCTGGTACATGAGGCTTTTAATCTCAGGGTTGTGGGTTCAAGCCCCACATTGGGCAAAAGATTGGGCTACTTGTGACCCTTATGGTCCCTTCCAATCCTAAAATTTTACAATTCTATGAAATATATTTCCACCATATCTGTTGCTGAGGTCTCTTTCCTTTCTGAGCTACCAAATTCCTGGAACTGTAAGGACTTTGGGAAACATTTGAGTCACACCTCTGTTCCCGACAACAGGAGTGAGGAGCCTCCTTCATTCCTGGGATGGGTTTAAAACAGAACAGAAAAAATGAAAAGATGTTCTAGCTTCTTTAAGAGACAAAAAAAGCTACGCAGGTCAGGATCCCCATGTCCTTCACCTATATTATTTGCTGGCACCGTGTGCCATTTAAAGCGTATTTTCCTGTTCCTTTTGTTAAAAAAATAATAATTGATGACTTCAAAGAGCCTTGTGCAAATTAAGAAAAAGCACCCATTGCCTATCTGTTCCGGAAGTCTTTGAAAAGTTACTCTGGACAGCCCCTTGCTTGAGCTGTGAGTGATGGGCACAGAAGTTAGGATACAGAGTTTAGATAATTACCTTGCTTAAAAAAATCAAAACCAGAGGAAGATGTTAAGAAGGCTGTATCTCATGGCTGAGCATATGAGGAGTGAGGGAAAACAGTTATTGGGTTATATGAGTTCTCAGAGGGGTCACTGTGCTGCTTTTAATCACTGACCTAGACAAAGAGAGTGGCTGGCTTTGCATTCAGAGACGCAGGAGGCCTGAACTGAAACTTCACAATTTCATGAACAGTTTCAGAAACCTTTCCCATTCTTAAGTTCTTCCTGAACTGTTGGGGGAGAATTTCCAGTCCTCCCCTGGAGAGGATGTAGAGATAGGGTCTACCCCAGATTTGCCACCCATGAATTCGAGAGGCAACTGTGGACCCAGTTTCAACAGAGTTTGATATTATCTTCATCTTATTGCAGGGAGCAATGGGGCTTAGCCTCTACTTTTCCTTACCTAGACCAGTGTTTCCCAACCTTGTGCCTCCAGCTGTTTTTGAACTACAATTCCCATCATCCCTGACCACTGGTCTTGTTAGTCAGGGATGATGGGAGTTGTAGTTCAAAAACAGCTGGAGGCCCAAGGTTGGGAAACACTGACCTAGACCAATAAACATAGGAAAATAGGAAGCTACTGTGTATCGGTCAATCTAGCTCAGGACTGACCACTCTGACTGGCAGTGGCTTTCCACACTTTCATATGGGAGCTGAATTCTACCTGGAGAACAGATGCTCTACCACTGAGCTATGACTTCCTCCACCAATGTATTAGCTGGGGTTTATGTTGAGTTGTAGACTCTGGAGAACACCAGCTTGCAGAATGCCGCTGTCGGGAATCTCCCTGTCTTTCTCTTTATTCACTTGCTTTAATTGTTTTTTTCTCTCTCCAACTGATACAGAACATTGCGTGGCCATTGAGCATGCTCACACATCATTGACTTTTTGAGATTTGCTTCTTTTTCAGAGAGGGGATACTCCTGCAAACCTTGCCAGCAACATCTGGAGGGTCGTAGTTCTCCCCACCTTTGCCTATACACATTTGCCAGGGAGTACACAGCAGTGAAGTCAAAGAATTGTAGAACTGTATGATTGGAAGGGACCCCAAGGGTCACCCAGTCCAACCCCCTGCAGTGCAGGAATCTCAGCTAAAGCATCCATGACAGAGGGCTATTATTATTATTATTATTATTATTATTATTATTATTATTATTATTAATATCCCGCCCATCTGGCCGGGCCTCCCCAGCTACTCTGGGCGGCTTCCAACAGAATATTAAAAACACAATAAAACATCAAACATTAAAAACTTCCCTAAGCAGATGTCTTCAGATGTCTTCTAAAAGTCAGACAGTTGTTTATTTCTTTGACATCTAATGGGAGGGTGTTCCACAGGGCGGGAGCCACTACCGAGAAGGCCCTCTGCCTGGTTCCCTGTAACTTCACTTCTCGCAGTGAGGGAACTGCCAGAAGGCCCTTGGTGTTGGACCTCAGTGTTTGAGCTGAACGATGGGGGTGAAGACACTCTTTTGGGTATACAGGGCTGAGGCCGTTTAGGGCTTTAAAGGTCAGCACCAACACTTTGAATTGTGCTCAGAAACGTACTGGGAGCCAATGCAGGTCTTTCAGGACCAACCTCTGCTCAAAAACCTCCAGAGACATCGTTGAGGTTTAGATCAGAGTAGAATCATCAGAGTTGGAAGGGAACACAGGGTTCACCAACTCCCTGCAACTCAGGAGCCACAGCTGAAGAATCCATGGTAGTCGACATGCCCAGGATTGCCCTGGGAATTGGGATTGGAGCAAAGTTCAACTCAGCTCTGCTTTGCTTGCCCTGAAGTTCACACTCACTCACAGTCAGGTGCTTGATTGATCTCTTCAGATTAAATAGGTCAGCAAAGAAACTACTTAAGCAGCTGAAGTGGGGGGGGGACGGTCCAAATATATGAGCTAGAACCTAGCAATGGGCTTCTTCCTGCCCAGGCCAAGCCAGAACGCTTTCTAAGGAGCCATTTGTTTTGCTAAAATTAGAAGCCAACATTGTGAAGAAAAAAAAACAACCCAACAAGTGGCCCATGCTCTTTGCAAAACGCCACCTTCCCTCTCTGGAGTGCCATTACTATGCAGGATTGCCCAGAAGTCAAACCTTGATTGCTAAAAAATAATAAAAATGCACAGACTTTCCCCAACCCCGTTTCTGGGAGAGGACCAGACCAAATACAACTTTATTTTGCTAACTTATGCTAAGTATCAAAGTCTCCTTTTTTGGAAGAAAAATGGACTGAACAAGCTGTGAATGATCTGATGTGTGCTTTGGGCTCTGGACAAGGGAACACGGCAGCATTCATCTCCTTCAAACAGCAAAACAGCCCGACAGACAGATTGGAAGACCGGGGAGCGGGGAAGCAACTGCAGAATGCACATGGGGGCGAGGCAGTGGCCATGGAAGCAGCTCTTGACCAGAATGAAAAATAAAACTAAAAAGCCTAGTGCAGAGCTGAAAGCTCCCATGAGGACAGGGGCAGGGCTTTGGGGTGAAAATTGGAGACCTCGCTCTGCTGACGGAGAAGGAGTCTCCCCCAAACGCAACAGGGCCAGCTGAAAACATTTTAAAGTAATTGACACATGTCAAGTATAGTCTATCCCTGACCAAGGTCCCCAGGATTCTCAGAGGCCCCATGGTGTGCCTGAAAACCAGACACTCTTTTGTGAGTCCCATACTATGAGCATTGGAACGCGGGTGGCGCTGTGGGTTAAACCACAGAGCCTAGGGCTTGCCGATCAGAAGGTTGGTGATTCGAATCCCTGCAACAGGGTGAGCTCCATTGCTCGGTCCCTGCTCCTGCCAACCTAGCAGTTCGAAAGCACGTCAAAGTGCAAGTGGATAAATACCTTCCGGCGGGAAGGTAAACGGCGTTTCTGTGAGCTGCTCTGGTTCACCAGCATGACTCTCAACGGCCAATTGCCAATGGCTCTCAACGGCCCTGTATTGTTTCTTAATGGCCCTAGCTTGGCCAGGTCATTTTGCATAGGCTAGTTTGGGAATTCTTCTGCAGCCTGTATTTCTCCCCAAATAATAAAAATCCTACCATATATTAGGGACGCAGGTGGCGCTATGGGTTAAACCACAGAGCCTAGGGCTTGCCAATCGGAAGGTCAGCAGTTCGAATCCCCGCGACGGGGTGAGCTCCCGTTGCTCGGTCCCTGCTCCTGCCAACCTAGCAGTTTGAAAGCACTTCAAAGTGCAAGTAGATAAATAGGTACCACTCTGGTGGGAAGGTAAACGGTGTTTCCGTGCGCTGCTCTGGTTCGCCAGAAGCGGCTTAGTCATGCTGGCCACATGACCCAGAAGGTGTACGCTAGGCTCCCTCGGCCAGTAAAGCAAGATGAGCACCGCAACCCCAGAGTCGGTCACGACTGGACCTAATGGTCAGGGGTCCCTTTACCTTTACCATTGATTAATTTCTAGGGTCTCGCTCCCCCTAATCTATAATACTATAATAGAGTGGTCCTCCACAAGCTCTTTCCTTCTCCTCTACCACTTCTTTTATCCTTCCTTTGCTTCAGACCACCTATTTCTTCCTGCTAAAGCTACTTTTATGCCCACTCTCTCTCACACACACACCGGCAAATCGTCTCAATAAATGGTTGAAATCCAACCTCCGTCTCCCCCCAAAATTGGGCTGAAATTTCTCTTTACCCAGCGCCATTATAAAAAACTGCCATTATCCTAATACGTTTAACTCAAGAGTAAACCCATTGAAATTAATGGGCCTACATCAGTCATGCCCATTAATTTCAATGGATAAAACTCTTAGAAATTATCAGGTTTGTGGAGTCCACCCCCCCCCCCGCCTGGCAACAGCAGATATTTTGCGGTTTATCTTCTGCTCCACACCAAACTCTAAAAGGGCACCTGTGGTAGAGAGGCCCTGAACATGGAGGCTCCATTCTGAGGGATCACAGCTAATGCTTATCTGCTGTGAGTCTGCTAGGCTCATCTACGTTGAGTCGCCATCCCATGATCCTGTGGCAATCAGTTCCACAGATAAATCAGGCTCCTTTATATTTGCCCCAAACCTTTCTTGCTCATAATTCTCTTCAGAAAAAAAGTCTATATTGACTGTTTCCTGCTGTTTGTCCTGAGATTTAAAGCTACGTTTTTCCTTACCTGTAAGGTTGCTCTCCTGTGTGTGTCCGCAGATGTCTTGTCAGATTTGCTGAACGCGGGAATATTTTACCACAGTACCTAGGAGGCAAGAAGACAGTGAAGTTCAGACCCTAGTCTTATGGCTATCGCAGGAACAGATGCTCTACCACTGAACGACAGCCTTCCTCTATGGCCCTTTGCTATAGTGGTGTGATCCAGAGATTACTAACTGGCATGAGGGGGTAGAGGGATTCTCAAGCAAAGAAATCAGAAAGAGGAAGAGGCTGTTTGTTTCATTTTCTTGGATCAGGGGTCACCAAGAGGGTGCCCATGTGTGCAATGGCATCCTTGAGGCTTCCTTCTGGTGCCCATGAAGCTTCTGAGCCCCCTGACACCACCGTACCGTGCCTCCTTGTCTACAAGTTGATGAGGCGGCTTACCTTCTTCCCCCTCAACAAGTCCATAGAGCTGAAGGAGGAAGTTGGGAAAGTGATGCTCTTTCCCACTTCCTCTTTCAACTCTATGGGCTTTTCAAAGCTCACATCAATGCTAATGGATCGCTTGCAAAAGGGCAGCGTGTGGGGACACTCTTTCTACCTCTCTCTGGCGATCTGAAGGAGGAGAGAAGTGAACAGAGAGAGTGGGACCAGCGACACACGATCAAAAATCCCAAATGTGCCCACTGGCCTAGAAGGATGGCAATCCCTGTCCCAGATCTTGCATCCCACCTCAAGCTGAGCCTTTTCTCTCTTCCTTGTTCTTTGCAGCAGCTGCTGATGGCCCTTAGTTTCTTCTTTTTTAAAAATAATAATAATCATTTTTATTGATTTTCCAATAATGACAGCCAATCAACATGTCCACATCATAATCCAATTAAAAACAAAAAACTAAAATAAAAAAGGACCAAATTGCAATCCAAATTTTAATTATTATTTTTTCCGGGCTCCCTATAGTCTGGACCTCTGAAGCATATCTCCAAATCTTCAGTCCTGCCTCCTCTCGTTGTTTTCGTATTTCCCACATCCCGATCTTTAAAGTTCTCCATCCCTGGCTCTACGATTCTCAGTCATGTCAAAAATCATATATCCTTTCACCCGTCAAACACAGCTTTAGTTGTGTATATATATTTTTTCAACTGTCTGTTAAGTTGTTAGGTGAACATATCAGACGACACAGCAATTCTTCAAACAGCTCTTGTTTATTCACAGGCCAGAACAGAACTGAACTGAAGGGTTCAGCCAGCCTGCTTATATAGAGCTCCACTAAAACGCAACAGTAACCATTTTCTGTAACTATCCAATCACTGAACATCACTTTCAATCCCTTATTTGCATATGTGGACCTGAACTATCTACACTATCCCCCTGCTGGCCCAGGGTGAGAAATTCAGTACATAACACTGACGGCCCTTCGCTTCTTACCTGCAGGTATAACGTTCTTTGCCCTTGCGCAAAATGGGGTCGGACAGCGTTGGGGGCGGCGACCGGAAGTTGAAGGGATGGTGCGGGAGGGGCTGCAAAGAAGCGCCGGCGTCCGCCTTCATGGCTGCAAAGCTCTCCAGTTTCTCTGTCATGGTTTCTATTGCCGACATCTGTTCAGAGAAGGGGGAAGGTTTGTCACCCGTAGTGGCCAACACAATTTGTTTATAGATTCTGAACAAGCAGGGTGGCGGCGGGATTCTAGATACTACCAACCAGGCAGGCCTAAAAGCATCCAACCTCTTTTCAGACAGAGATAATTCTGAGTGGGGCCTAACCACTCTGCTTCCTTGATTTTAATGAGATATTGCTCGGGAGTTCTTCTGCACATTATATGATGTAAGGTGCAAATATTTAGATCAGACCAGGCTGTAGGAGCCTGTCTGCTGCTTTAGCGTCACCTACGGGTTGGGTGAACATGTTTCAGTTTCTCTCATTTTCCTATTACTACTACTACTACTACTACTACTACTATTACTATTATTAGTAGTAGTATTTAAAGTCTCAGGGCGGTTCACAGAAAAGATCAAGATAAAAATCGCAATATATATAACAAAAATAAAAACAACAACCCAAAATAAAAATAACACCCCCTTTCTACCTTTCAGCTCTCCACATTTCCACATTAGTGTGCGATGATGCTGATGCTGATGATTATATCCTCATGAAAATTCACCAGCACTTTAGCCATTTATCTTAATATAATGTATTTTTATTATACTAGTTTTGCCAATGTACGCGTTTATGTGCACACTTTCTCCTAGTACATGCATCTTTTAAAAGATGTTACTTGGCTGCAGAACTGCATTGCAAAATTCAGAGAGGTGTGTTTCGGTGCACACATGCTTTCAGACTCTGCAATCTAGGTAAGTTGGCCTTTCAATGAGAACCATCCTGTCCCCACTCCCAACTTGTTTTTTCTTCCAAATGTTCCCCCCATGTAGAAACCTGCAATAACTAGCACACTGGGGTCTGTGCTAAACATCTCTTCCTTATAGCTGGTTAACATTGTTCTGTAGGGGAAACAGCCCAATAAAGTAAAGTGAAATGGTTGCCCTGTAAGATAAGTCTTTGCTGTGTTATGCCAAGAGCTAGGCGATTAAAAACTGTCTTAATGGTATTGTTATGCGGGAAGGAAAGAGCAATGGAGGCTGAGCAGGGAGGGTGCAAGGCTCAGAATTAAGAGTCCAATGTTGTGGATGGGAGGTCACACTTTTGATGGCAGGAGGGATCTCTCAGTCACAAAACAAGGTGCTCTGTTGGGTACCTGAGAGAGCTGGCATTTGCCATGTTCCTACTCCGTTGAAATGGGACTGGAGATAATGCCTAAGAATGCATACCACTTCTAATGACAGACGGATGTGCCAAATTCAGTTTCTCTGAAGTGTGAAGTCAGTGGCTTTACATTAAAATGTGGGACCCCCCCCCCCGATTCCCTCCTATCTCTCTCTCTCTCTCTCTCTCTGGGTGTGTGTGAAAAGAGAGAGAGAGAGAGAGAGAGAGAGAGAGAGAGAGAGAGAATGACTAAGAAAATAGGAGAGAAGGGAAGGGGGGAGAGGCAGAGACAGAGAGAATGAGTAAGAAAAAAAGGAAGGGAAGGGGAAGGGGAGAGAGAGAGAGAAGGAAAGAAAACAAAGGACAATATTAAGGAAGGAAGGAAGGTAGATAGAGAGTGCTGTCCTGATCATTGAAGAATAAATTGCAGAAGGCTGACAACCAATCATAAACCTTAAAAAAGAAAATAAAAGGAGTCCCATAAAAGCCATTTTGTGTTATTTAATAGAACAGATCCCAGGACTGTATGATAATAGCGCAAGGGAACAGAGGGCCAGCCCCCGCTGCCAGTCATGTAACAAAACCGAGCGGGTTGCAAAACACTTGGTGGATCTCGTCGAGGGTTCTTTTCACTCAGCCCTTTACCGGAGTACCTGGTGGCGGCTTTTGTCGCTCCCCACTCTTTTGGCACTTAATCACAGAGGGTTTGCCAGTGTGAGATGTCGTGGGCTCATTCTACAATTCTAAAGGCAGGCCCTGGCCTCTCCGTTTGGCAGGAGCATTTGCTATTTAAGGCAGGAGCAACCGGTTCGAAATGACAAATAAAGATGAGGAAGAAAAGAAAAGCAGAGAAGAGGAAGAAGGAGACAGTCATCAGGGTGGGTGCGGGGGGGGGGGGGGGGCCTTGCCATTAAGCAATCAGAAAGGCTTGCCAATGATTTGTGCAGGCAGAAGTTCATTCGAAACAGATCATGCTGGAGTTGTACAAAAATCAGTGAAGGGGGGGAAAGCCTTCTTTTGTTTATACCCCTTCCTGCCCCTTGCAAAACAAAAGAGAGATGCATGTCATGTTTTCAGAAATGCCAGCATGGGAATCCAGCATATATTTATTTTTTATGTTATTGTCCTTGGTTTCCAAAGGCTAATGGTCTCCAAAATGCCAGATTTGTACAAATCTGCATTTCGTTTCAAAAACCCCACACGGCCCAGTAAAACTAAATGACAAAGCATTAGGAGCTGGGTATCAAAAAGAGCTGTCCATGGTTAGGTAAGCTGTGGTCCTCCAGAGGTTGTCAGACTACAACTTCCATCATCCCCGACATTTGGCCTTGCTGGTGGGGGTGCTGATGGGAGGAGGAGACCAACAACTTCTGCAAAGCTGCCCCATGTTGACTATCCCAACCTTATGCTGATATTTTGCTGTTGACAAATAGCACTTGCAAGGAAATGCCACAGCATGGATTTCAAGGGTTTTAGACAGATAGACTTGTCCCCTTCTAGGAATGTTCCAGGAGTGGGGAACCTTGGTCCCAGGGGAAAAATGTGGCCTTCCAAACCTCTCTCTGTGGCCCCTGCACCTCTCCTCAGGCCACACCCCTCCCTGGCCCTGATTCATACTCTCCTCAAGTGCTTTTGCCTAGCTGGAACCTGTCCAGCTCAGGCTGAAATGGTCCCTACCCCTTGAACTATGGGCACACAATTTAAGCAATTAATCTACATTGCACTGCAAATTACAGCCAGGAAATGGTGTCAGGAACAGCTGGGTCTGTGTGCTGCACCCCGATGTGGTGAAGCTTTGAGATGCATATAGAAGCTACCCGGTGAAATAGCTTCCACCATTGACTGTGCTCACTGAAGGTGTATATTGGACCTTCCTGGACAGGAAGTAGTTTAAGAGGACTTCCTGTTCTTGTTGATCCTTGATGGAACAACAGTCTTCCTGAACTCTGCTGTGTCCCTGTGTCTGGTTATGCTTTAGTCTCGACTTGGTTTGCTCTTTGCTCTTGCCTCCTTGGTTTGTTTTTTTTTTACTTGCTTTCTAGTCCTGACAACTAGCCACTCTTCTGGCTCCCAGCTCCCACTACTCTGCTTCTCACAGTTAGGGATGGGCAAGTCTGTCCATTTTTGTTTCTCTCAATTTCTAATTTGTTCCAACTTTAAGTTCAGTACTCCACATTTCCACACCAGTTTGTGTGATGATGATGATGATGATGATTATTATTATTCTTAGGCCTTCGTGAAAATTCACCAGCAAATTTATTGCAATGTTTATGTACAATTTTGCACATTTTTGCAAAGCAATTTCCCCTAATACAAGGCACTCTTAATGTTATAATCACAGATATCTGCCTCTTTATGGACACTTTGTCCTAGTATATGACTTACTTGGCTCGGGAACTACACTGCAAAATTCGGACGAGTGCCAATTTCAATGAATGGCTTTGTTTCATTTCACGTATTGTTTCAGAAAGTGTGAATTAGGTGGGTTCACCTTTATATGCAAGCTAAATCAAGTTTCTTCCCCATCCAGGCCCACAACCTAGCCCCACCATTCAAGAGGTTCACAGCATCACTCAGTCAAGAAGCTTGTTGAATGACCATGAGATACACACTATATTTTAGCTTACCCTACTTCACAGGGCTGTTGTGAGAATCGAATGGGTGGGTGAGTGTGAATGAGGGATTCATACATGCTGCCCTGGGCTATTTGGAGGAAAGGTGGTTTGGAAAAAAATAAAGAACTTGTTGATAATTGTGATGGTGAGAACGACCACCATCATTGTATATATTCTGTTGACAGATACTAACTTGACAGACAACCAATGTGACAGATGTTTTCCACGGTCCAAATTTTATGAGATTGACTTTTAGACCCTTCTGTGCCCCCAGCACACAGTCTTTCTCGGAGCGCATAGCTTTCTCACCAGACTTTCTGGGACAGCTATCAGATCATTTCTCTCCTGCTATTCTAACCCACACAAACACAGGATGTCCCTGGCCAGCCTGTCACCATTGTAGGACCTCCTCAAATGGAAAATCGGGGGAAGTTATTAACCAAACTCTCAGGCTGAGACAAAACAATGAAGGAACTAAGTTTAGCTGTGAAAGCAAAACCATATCGGGCGGGAAAAGCTCCAGCCGCAAAACAATGGTTGTTGAGTACCCTGTAAATGAAACCACAGGGTAGACTCTTACTGTTTCCAACAGAAGGGAAACTGAGATGTGACACTGATGGCTTGTGCTTTATCACTAGCCCCTCTGCTTAAGGGATAGCAAAGGTGCTTAAAGCTGAGAGTGAAGTAAGGGGCCCCTAATATGGTGGGACCCCTGTGCAGGGGCCTTCTAGATCTTTTACCAAAGTCATGGAAACACACAAGACCCTGCAGAAGCACAAGCCCCTGCCAATCTGCTCTTGATAGCACTAGGCCAATGGTCTCATTCAATGAAACGTCATTTTTGTGTGCTCAGTTATGAGGGGCCCTAGAATAGAATCATAGAATTGTAGAGTTGGAAGGCACCATGAGGGTCATCAAGTCCAACCCCTTGCAATGGAGGAATTTTCCTCCCAGCCTTGGGCTTGAATCCACGACCTTGAGATCAAGAGTCTCATGAGAACTTGGGTGCTCTGAAAAGCCCTGGTGTTCAAATAAGGCTAATAATAATAATAATAATAATAATAATAATAATGTTGCTGCTGATGTTGCTGACGTCAGGCTAGAAGCAAGTACCTGGCTGGGGTAGAAAATTTATCTCTGGTGTGCTAGGTTTGTACCTGGGGGGGGGGGACACACGCACCAATAATATTTATTAAAAAAATAAAAAATAAAATTTATTTTATCTCCACAAATGAACTTTTTTTTTTCAATGCCTTTCTGGGGCCGATTTTCTGAGTTGGAAACTACTGCAAAATCCAGGGAATTGCAAAATGATGAGCTGTAGTCTCTGCCAGTCCTACTAAGAGTAGAAGTTAAGGAACGTGATTAACTTAGGCCCAATCATTTCAATGGGTCTACTCAAAGTAGGTCTTAGCTGGATACAGTCCTCTGCTCTGATCCACACATCTGTCCGGGAGGTTCCAGACAAAGTCGATTCTCATCAAACTGCATCAAAGTCAAATATAACATTATTTTTTTTTAAAAAAAAATGGTCTTACCTGGGGATGAAAAAGCAGCGGGGATGGTCTCAGATACTTCTCCTTCAGTGCGCCCACTGAGTCTACCACCTTCCGCTTCTCCACCCTGCTGGACAGCAATACAGAGGGTTACATACCTCACAGGGCCTCCAGGGAAAACCAGAAGAATCATAGAATTGTAGAGTTGGAAGAGACCACGAGGACCATCTAGTCCAACCCCCTGCCAAGCAGGAATCTTTTGCCCAACATGAGATTCGAACTCACAAACCTGGGATTAAGAGTCCTATGCTCTACCAACTGAACTAAGAATACATGTATATATAATCTACCCTTCCTGGTTTCTGCCAAGGGATGCCTTACTGTTGTGCCAGGATTATAACAATGGGCTGAAACAAACATTAATCCAACTCAGAGCAGGCCCATTCATGGTTTAAGAGCATGAGTGAACAACCTCCAACCCAGGGGCCAAATGTGGCCCCCAGGGCTCCCTATCTGGCCCTCACAACTTTCCCAAGGCCACACCTCTCACTGGTCCTGCCAAAGTGTTTCCACCTTGCTGGAATGTGTCCTTGGGCAGCAATAATATGTTGTGGGTCCAACTTGCATTTCTCTATTTTCTGAGCTTGCCAGACTGCTAACTCATGGGATCCTCAGTTGGATTTACAACCTTTGACTTGTTTCTAACTTTGAAATCTATTCCCCCCCCCCCAAAAAAAGAACCCGCTACTAATCCTTCACATCTCCCAGGAACTCACTGAGCATGTCTCCCCCGTCCCCTGATCCATCTCATTCATCTGTCTTCTGCTCCTGTGCCGTTTCCTGCCTTTCTGTTTTGACTGGCAAAGCTTCCTCCAACGTCTGTTATTTTGGCACGTTTTCCAGCCCTTACGCAGAGGTGCTGGAATCCCACTGGAATAACTTCCATCTCTACCGTTACCGTCGCCATTTCCCAAGGAACAAAGCCGAAAATGGTCAGGGCCATTTTTCATACCTGGAATGGCATTCCTAGACGAGCATGATTGGGAGAGGCAACATAAAGCTTTGAGCAAAGTGCTTAGGATCTCAAGAGTGAGAACAAGGAAGCCCTCCTCATGGAGTACCAATCTGAAAAGGGATCTTGAGAAAACTCGAGTTCCTCTTCCTTACCCACCCCCTCCCGGTTTCTCAACATGCCCGGCCAACATCACCGTGGCTGACAGTTCCTTGGCATCTTCCCATATTGACTTCATGGTTTCCCAAACTTCTCCACCGTGCATGGTTTGCAGATCACGGTTTCTGGTTTCCTAATTTTGGACCCACTTGTCCTATACTTAAACCTGACACAATTCCCTCAAACAGTTGGATGGCGTCTTGTACACCACTTTCTGGCAACTCCTGCAGCCAAGCTGATGCCAAAGGTACTGCTCTGCTTTCCTTTGGACCACATCAGCGAGCCCAAGAGTGGAAGTTTGTCATTTGGGCAGCCCAGGACCCCCCTTCTCACTGCCCAGGCTTGTGCCGCAGGGAGATCACTTTGGTGCTGCTAACACAGTGGCTTGACTTCACCCCTGGAGGAGCACAACCATTGTCTCTCAAGGCAGATGAATGCCAACAACAATACTTAAGAACAACAACAACAACAAGGTAAGAAGAGCTTATCTAGGCCAGTGTCCTATACAGCTGTACCTTGGTTTTCAAACAGTTTAGTTCACGAACAACTCAGAACTCAAATGTCGCAAACCTGGAAATAGCTGTTCCGGTTTGCGAACTTTGCCTTGGAAGCTGAACATCCAGTGCGGCTTCCACAGTTTCTGATTGACTGCAGGACGCTCCTGCAACCAATAGGAAGCCACGCCTTGGTTTCTGAATGCTTTGGAAGTCGAACAGACTTCCGGAATGCATTCTGTTCGAAAACCAAGGTACGACTGTATCAGACCAAGAACGATCAGGAGTGCATGTGCTGTATGTTTGATCGGAATAGATCCATTTAAATGGGTGGACCTAAGTTAGTCGTGCTCATTAATTTGCTACAACAGAAGTTAAGGTAGCCTATGAGTTACAGATACACCTATTACATAGGCAAAAAAGCTTTAAGATGATAACTTGATGAAAACAATCTCCTAGCCCAACAGTCAGCTTGTTTTCAAATGACTCTATCCTAGCCAAATCCTAGGGTCTTCACGCCCCCCCCTATAAAATGTTTGAGGGGGCCACGGCCCCCCAAAGTTAATGGGCATTACTATTCAAATAGTGTGTGTGCACCATGTCATGTGACCGATTGTGTGGGGCGGGGCTTACCTGCCCCACTCCAAATATTTTATTCAAGTTGGCACCCCTGACTCTATCTTCTGGTGGTGGGGATGGCCAGTGTTGGCAGAAGACTAAAATGTCTTCTTTTTTCAATTTGGAAAGAAATGTTTGCTGCAGCAAATCATAAAAAAAGCAATGACATTTTCAGAGTCGTGCTCAAGTTGGTGTTCTGTTTTGTTTACCTGCCACGGAAGAAACCCTATTCATCAGAGCATGTCTGGCCACAGATACTGGCTTTGGAAAATATTTGCTTCATGTAACTGCACATTTTATTTCATTTTAATTGATCCACGTGTATTCTGTTTGTCAATGGCATTGGATATGGAGGTGAATTTATTGGCCACTGGGCTGAGGAACTGAGTTGTTGTTTTTAACTACAGTTATTGCTTCAATGTTAAGGACCTAGCGCCGTTCATTTCAATGAATAAAATGGAAATTAATGGGCCTAGTTCAGTCATGTCCATTAATTAAAGTGGGTCTACTCTGCACAGAGTTTCATTGGATACAACGTGATATATCCGCTCCACTTCCCAGTGGGGAGGAGTTGCGGTGGACTGCATGGCCACCCACTCCCCACCGGGAGTGGGGGACCTTGTCCCCCATTGCCTGGGGGATCCCGGCCACGTCAGAGCCCGGTCAGCCAACCCACTGGCCTGGGGGGCATGGCCAGTTGTGGCATTGTTTGACTTAGTGTGGGGGAGGGGAGGTGTGGCCATCACCTGCCCCTCCATGCTTAAGGGTATTCCGTTAAAGGAATCCGGGGCTGTTGTTCTAGTCTGAAGCCCGGCTGGGGGGCTAAGGCCTTGACAAGACCCCGACGAGAACACCAGGGGGAGCTTGAGTTGGTCCGCATCGACAGGGCTCCCCCTACCGGTGGCTTACCCTTACTGGGGACTTCCTGCACAATGGGCAGGAGTCAGATATAGTCAGGTCCAGTCAATGCCTAAGCCAATACCACTCACATTCTGTAATTTCAATAAAGTTGTGGCCAAAATTTGCCCAATAACATAAACCTAATATCCGTGTCCTTGTGTGAGTTATTTCCAACGAGGGGGTGGCTGCGGGGTCTCGACATGCAAACAACATAACCATGTTGCAGCCACAGGTAACGGTCAGCTTTTGTCAGGATGCTGTCAGCGGCTCCTGGCTGGTTGCCCAGGAAAGTATAAAGTTTCTTACCATCCTTTTTTATTTCAATCTTTACAGAGAGAGGCTATAGAACCCAGCCTCTTGGAAAATGGCGTTGTCCCAAGTGAATCTCCACCCCCCCCATCTCTCCCACATCCTTGTCATTCTCATCGCCTCCTCTACCAGTGCTGCTACGGGCCCTTTGTTTTTGAGCTCTTTGCTCTCCTACTTTCAAGGCTCTCTGGGTTCTGGGAGATGGAGGCTCTGAAACGCTTTCTAATGACAACGTGTCAGCTGGGTGTTGCTCTAGCTCTCCCATGATTTCCCAATTTCCCCCCTCATCTGCCTCTGAGCTCTGACCTCCCTCAAACCCCTGTAGCAAATCTACTGTCTTCCTCTTCCTTAAGTTAGGATGGGGAGGTGGTCTCCACCATTCCTCCTCTGCTCCGTCCCTGAGAACTTTGCTGGCAAGTAGACCAGACCCGAGTGATTGCTTCACACACCAGGGTTGGGGTAACTCAGTAGTGGTGGCAACCCCAACCACTGCTTGCCACCACTGTTGTCGCTGGGGCTCAGTTGGCCTCAGTTGCAAACACGTGCGATTAAGGCAGGCTATGTTAATACCTGTATATGGGGTCCATGAAAAAAGGAGACGGCTTGGCGTAATGCAGTGATGGCTGTGGCGGCATCTGAGCCTGAGAGATCTTGGGTAATACTTCACTGGCCAACAACTTCCTTTCTCCATACACGTGGTTCCTCCGGGAGTCCCGGCTCCCATTCTGACTGGCCCGGATACGGTTGCCGATGCTGAGATCCAGCGGCTGCTCCTCCCCGGACGGGTGAGCGGGTGGGACTTTGGGGGGCGGCAAGGCTGGCTTGATTTCTTTTGGCTTTGTGGTAAGGTCGAAGGGCGACTCAGAGCTGGTGCTGCCCAGTTTGTGAAGGTCCCTGGGCGACTTTGGTTCTGCCTTGACCAGCAAGCTGTGGTTGAGGGTGCGGTCCGTAAAAGGGTACAGCGAATGGGGGAAGTTGGGGAGGAACTGGAAGGGGAACATGGAATGGTACGGGAGGGAGCCCATCTTCTTCTCCTGCATCCCCATGAAGCCGGGCCCAAAGTACTTCTCCGCGATGGAGGCGATGGCCTTGATGGAGTCGTTGGCTGCTCCCGCCATGGGGAGGAGCTGCTCTTCGGGGGGAGGGAAGAAGGAATGCTGCGAGTAGAAGAGGGGGAGGTCGCTCATGTTGTTGGCGGAACTGGTGGGCACTGCGCCGCTACCGAAATCTGGCTTGCTCTCGGACGGCTTGCTCTTCTCCTTCATTTTGTCCCGGTCGCTCTCCGCGTCGCTCTCCAGGTCAGACCCTGTCCCGGTGGTGGTATCCAGGTCCGTTCCTGTGGTGGTGTTGACGTCCTCGAAGTCGCTCGCGTCTGACATGTCACTGGTCCTGGCCTTGAGCTTCTCCAGGTAGGAGTTCCCCAGGTTGCTGCTGTTGTAACGCTCCTCCCCGGAGGCGGGGTGGCCACTGTTGCTTACGGCCGAGATCAGAGGGAGGGCTGGGTTGCCCAGAGGGCTGGGAAGTTTGGCATCTTGAGTGTGGTTGAGGGGGCTTTTCAGCAGCGGCGTCGGAGGTAATAAAGGGGGCCTGGGGTACAGCGAAGGAGGGAAGATGCCCGGGAACCCAGGGGCGAGGGATGGGAACGCTGGGGGAGTGGGGGAGAAGGGGAGCCCTCCAGGGTGCTGCCGGGATGGGAAGTAATCGCTGAACCCCAGGCTGGCATGGTTAAGGGCAGGAGATGGCTTGGATTTGTCCATCATTGAGCTGGGAGTGAGAGGCAAGCCTGGCCCAAATATCCCCCCGGGGTTGTAATGGTTCTTCCCCTCGCAGAAGCGACGGTGCTTGTTGAGTGAGGAGGTGGTGCTGAACATCTGGCCGCAGTCCTTGCACTTGATCTGGGTCCGGCAGTCGGCATGCATGCGCTTGTGGCGGCACAGGTTGGAGAACTGCGTGTAGGACTTGTGGCAGACCTCACCTAAAGCATCAACAGAAACCAAAATACCAAAACCCAATATGAAATTAATATGAAAGAACTGGTTGGAAATCAGGTGGTGTTGCATAATAAAGTAATGAACAGGACTTAGTTGGATGAGTGATTGAGTGATATTTGTAAAGAAAAAGATCACAGGAACGTATATAAAGCAGAAAGAAATGATATTATACAATGTAAACCTGTGTAAAAAAGAATGTTATATCAAACAGTATAATGAGAAGGATGGGAAGGATTGTGCGGATGAGTACTTTTACTATGTAAATAACTTTGTTTCTTTAAAAAAAAATTGATTTCTTTGTTTCTTATCTTTGTTACTTCTTTATTTCTTTATAAATATTCTATTTTATATAATTTTCTTCTTTCTTTTACTTGTTAAAGAGATAGTACATAATGTTTGTATAGACATGTGAATCTTTTAATCAATAAAGAATTGATAGTTTTTTTAAAACTATCAACCTGAAATCATGATTGTTTGTTGTTATTTTTTACTGGTTTTGGGTGCCACCCTGTTGAAGCGGAGCATGGGGGGAAGGGAGGAGTAACATCATTTTACATATAAATTTAAAACATAACCCCTTAGCCCATGTAGCCCATGTAGCCCAGTGCTGCCTTGCCCTGGTGAGCCAGCAACTTCCCCAGTTCCCAGCAGGAAAGGATTTCGCAGCAAGCAAATTTGCAGAAATGCTGCATCCTAGAATTGTAGAGTTGGATGGGACCCTAAGTGTCATCTAGTCCAACCTCCTGCAATGCAGGAATCTCAACATGGGGTTCCCCATCCAATTTGAAACCACACCGGACCCTGCTTAGCTTTGCAAATGTGCTAACAGTTTGATTGCTGCCCCTCATGTGAACCCGAAGTAGTACTTTGGCTTACCAAGCCTATTACCTCACTGGAAATATTGGCTGAGACAATTCCTTGTGTAGAAGATGATGGTCACATCCACACCATATGTTTAAAACGCATCCACTGCACATTTAAAAAGCATGGGGCTTGTCCCAGAGAACCCTGGGGGCTGTAGCTTACCCATCACAGAGCTACAATACCCAGCACAGTTAACAAACTACTCAGCCCTGAATGCCTGAAGGAGCGTCTCCACCCCCATCGTCCAGCCCGGACATTGAAGTCCAGCTCTGAGGGCCTTCTGGCACAATAAAGTTACAGGGAACCAGGCAGAGGGCCCTCTCGGCCTTCTCTAAAGAATGTAACACCGGTCCATATAACACTGGTCCTAAAGGATCTTCACTGGCTCCCAGTATGTTTCCGAGCACAATTCAAAGTGTTGGTGCTCACCTTTAAAGCCCTAAATGGCCTTGGCCCAGCATACCTGAAGAAGTATCTCCACCCCCATCGCTCAGCCCAGATACTGAGGTTCTCCTCCGAGGGCCTTCTGGTGGTTCCCTCACTGTGAGAAGCAAAATTACAGGGAACCAGGCAGAAGGCCTTCTTGATAGTGGCACCCTCCCTGTGCAACACCTTCCCATCAGATGTCAAGGTGATGGAGAACTACACAACTTTTAGAAGTCATCTGAAGGCAGCCCTGTATAGGGAAGTTTTTAACGTTTAACGTTTTATTATGTTTTTATGTGTGTTGGAAGCTGCCCAGAGTTGGTTATTTCTGCCCAAGAAAGGGGGCAGGGATGAAGTGGGGAAGGGCTCATTGCACAGACACAGGAAGAGCCTTGTGGATCAGACCAAAAGGTCCCCATAGCCTATGACATCTGCCTTGCATGCAGAAGGTCCCAGGTTCAAAGACCGGCCTCTCCAGGTAGGGCTGGGAGAGACGCCCCCTGATTGACAGCCTGGAGAGTCCCTGCCAGTCATTGGAGGCATTTCTGAGCTGGAGAGATCAATGGTCTGACTCTGTATAAGGCAGTTTCCTATGTTCCTAGGATTCGGGGGGGGGGGATGGCGTGTGGGTGTGCGCTTGCTGCAACGAAACGCGCACAGCCAAATTGGCCTGACTGACTGCGGAGTTCAGCTTTTAACCTGTCAAAAACAAAAAACCCTGCCTCAAATGTTTACTGAAAAAACAGGAGCCGTGCGTGAAGTGGGGGGTGGGAATTGCGGCAGAATTTAATCTGGTGCTCTGACCTATAAAATTATAGCGGCTGCTGCTGGCAGAGGCCGGAGGGGGTGGCAGTGGAGGCTGCAGCTCAGGATATGTGCAATTATAGAGGCTGGCCCGCTCTCGGAGGCAGCCATGACAACTTACATATGAAAGGTTTGACAGTGCTGTGAATGTGCTTGTGCTGCTTTAAGCCGGAAGAAGTGGCAAAGGTTTTCCCACAGTCAGGGCAAGCGTGCGCCCGTGCGCCGACGTGCTGAGAACGGATGTGCCTCTGGAGGTTGCTGGGGTCAGTAAACACCTGGAAATAGGGAGTGCAGAAAGAGAGAGAGAGAGAGAACTTTTTTGATGAACAAAGCCACATAAATTCCTCTCACTGTGAATTTCTGTTTACTGGCGACTTACGCTAAGACCAGACCATGTCATTACAGAGGAGGCAGGTTTAGTCGTTGTCTGAGGACTATCCCTGCCTCCGGGTCTGGTCCTGACCGGATGAATACTGGAATCAGCAAGGGATACCCACATGACCTGAAAGTGTTGCTGTGCAATGCCAGGTCAATGATTCATAAGACCACTGCCATCCATGACTTGATCATGGATGGAGGACTTGACCTGGCATGTGTAACAGAGACTTGGTTGGATGAAGCAGATGGGCCTGTCCTTGCCGCTGCTTGTCCACCAGGTTTCTCTTACGCACAGCAACCCAGGTCATGTGGGCGGGGAGGGGGGGTTGCAGTGATTTTTAGGAAGTCATTAGTTTGCACCAGGCGTCCTATTGGGAAGACCCAGTTTTCTGAGTGCATGTTCTGGAAGTTGGGCAATAGGGGCAGTACAGGATTCCTTTTGGTGTACCGACCTCCCCGCTGCACCAAGGATTCCCTGCCCGAGCTGCTTCAGGTCGTGGCAGATGTTCTCCTGGAGACACCTAGCTTGGTTGTCCTAGGGGATTTTAACATCCATGCCGACACGACCTTACAAGGGGCCGCTCGGGAATTTGTGGAAAGCATGGCCTCCATGGGGCTGTCCCTGAATAAGTCTGGCCCAACCCATAGCCGCGGACATGCCTTGGACCTGGTGTTTACCTCTACGGATGTTGGTGATCTGACACTAAGTAAAAGTGAAACGAAAGAAGTGCCATGGTCAGACCACTTCCTGGTGCAACTGGACTTCTCTGCGACCCATCCCCTCTGCAGGGAGGTGGGACCGATTCGGATGGTCCGCCCCCGCCACTTAATGGATCCAAATGGTTTCCAGAGAGTGGTAGGGGATGCTTTATCCCATGTTGATGGCCTTTCAGCCGATTCCCTGGTGGCCCGCTGGAATGTGGAGTTAACCAGGGCTATTGACTGTTTGGCTCCGAAGCGCCCTCTCCGATTGCATGGAGCCCGGAGAGCCTCGTGGTTTTCCACAGATCTGAGGGCAATGAAACAATCGTTGAGACGGCTAGAGCGCCGGTGGCGGATAACTCATTCCGAATCTGACCGGACACAGGTTAGAGCTCAACGTCGAGCCTACCAAGTGGCGATAGCGACGGCGAAGAAGACTTTCTTCACCGCCTCTATTGCATCTGCAGAAAACAGCAGCAGGAGACTCTTTCAGGTGGTTCACAATTTAGCGGAACCACCTGTAACATCGGGGCCCAGTACGGGCCACATGTTCTCCTGCAATGATTTTGCAAATTTTTTTGCAGATAAAATCGCTCAGATTCGGGAAGAAGTAGACTCCACCGTGGGAGCAGGGCCGGGGCGGGAGAGTGCTAGAGTCCTGTCTGGTCAAGTTGTGTGGGATCAATTCCAATCTGTTACCTCCGAGGATGTGGACAGGCTGCTTGGACGAGTGAAGCCAACCACCTGTCTCCTGGATCCTTGCCCATCCTGGCTTATAAAAGCTAGCCGGGAGGGACTGGGCGATGGGCTTCGTGGGGTGGTGAATGCTTCCCTCCGTGAGGGAGCCTTCCCAGACCCGCTGAAAGAGGCGGTTATTAAACCGCTTCTTAAAAAACCATCTTTAGATGCGGCCACGATGGCCAATTATCGCCCAGTCTCAAACCTTCCATTCTTGGGCAAGGTGATTGAGCGAGTGGTTGCTGAACAACTCCAGGCACGCCTGGAAGAAGCGGACCATTTGGATCCCTTCCAGTCGGGATTCAGGCCTCATCATGGGACTGAAACTGCCTTGGTCGCACTGGCTGATGATCTCCGGCGGGCTAGGGACAAAGGTGAGAGCTGTTTCCTAGTTCTGCTGGATCTCTCAGCGGCGTTTGATACCATCGACCATGACATCCTTCTGGACCGTCTTGAGGGGCTGGGAGCTGGGGGCACTGTCATACAGTGGTTCCGCTCCTTCCTCCTGGGCCGTGTTCAGAAAGTGGTGGTGGGGGATGAGTGTTCAGACCCCTGGGCTCTCACTTGTGGGGTGCCCCAGGGTTCTGTCCTCTCCCCCATGCTTTTCAACATTTACATGCAGCCACTGGGAGAGATCATCAGGAGGTTTGGGCTGGGTGTTCATCAGTATGCAGATGATACCCAGCTCTACCTCTCTTTTAAATCAGAACCAGTGAAGGCGGTGAAGGTCCTGTGTGAGTGTCTGGAAGCGGTTGGAGGATGGATGGCGGCTAACAGATTGAGGCTGAATCCTGACAAGACAGAAGTACTGTTTTTGGGGGACAGGAGGCGGGCAGGTGTGGAGGATTCCCTGGTCCTGAATGGGGTAACTGTGCCCCTGAAGGACCAGATGCGCAGCCTGGGAGTCATTTTGGACTCACAGCTGTCCATGGAGGCACAGGTCAAATCTGTATCCAGGGCAGCTGTTTACCAGCTCCATCTGGTACGTAGGCTGAGACCCTATCTGCCTGCAGACTGTCTCGCCAGAGTGGTACATGCTCTGGTTATCTCCCGCTTGGACTACTGCAATGCGCTCTACGTGGGGCTACCTTTGAAGGTGACCCGGAAACTACAACTAATCCAGAATGCGGCAGCTAGACTGGTGACTGGGAGCGGCCGCCGAGACCATATAACACCGGTCTTGAAAGACCTACATTGGCTCCCAGTACGTTTCCGAGCACAATTCAAAGTGTTGGTGCTGACCTTTAAAGCCCTAAATGGCCTCGGTCCAGTATATCTGAAGGAGTGTCTCCTCCCCCATCGTTCTGCCCGGACACTGAGGTCCAGCTCCGAGGGGCTTCTGGCGGTTCCCTCACTGCGAGAGGCCAAGTTACAGGGAACCAGGCAGAGGGCCTTCTCGGTAGTGGCGCCCGCCCTGTGGAATGCCCTCCCATCAGATGTCAAAGCGATAAACAACTACCTGACATTCAGAAGACATCTGAAGGCAGCCCTGTTCAGGGAAGTTTTTAATATGTGACATTTTAGTGTATTTTTCATCTCTGTTGGAAGCCGCCCAGAGTGGCTGGGGAAACCCAGCCAGATGGGCGGGGTACAAATAATAAATTATTATTATTATTATTATTATTATTATTATTATTATTATTATTATTTATTTCATTTCATTTATATCCCACCTTCCCCCCCACTCCAAGGAGCCTAGGGCAACATATGTGGTTCTGCCCCACCTCCTTTAATTCCCACAACAGCCCTGTGAGGTAGGGTTTATTTCTGAGATTAAAGTGTTTTTTTCGCTTTTTTGCAGAACTGTTGCCAAGAGCAAGTCAGCAATAAATCATATGGAGTAAGTGAAGTCAACGCTTCATTAGAAGTATAAGGTCAGCTCAAGAGCACCAGGCCTAATGACACATCAACTCTTCTCAGTAGGTCTTGCGCCTAAGAGGCAGTTGTGGGGACTGAAGGTCCCTGCCTTCCCAGCAAGTCTCCTCCTCTCCTAGGCCCTTCCCAAGCAATCTGAGACAATGCCTGCATGCCTGTCTCTGTTCCTCCCTCTTCATGCCTCTCCTAGTACTGCAACTCCAGTGGTGAGGAGAGCCTGTTGTGGCAGGAGGGAGAGAAACCCTGGATTCTTCACCAGCCTGACTCATCTCTGCCTCTTGGCCTCCCTCCTCTCTGCCTTCTGCACTTCTCTCTGCCACAGACTCTCCCAGCTCACATAGCCGTTGCCTCCTTAGCTGCCAACCCCTCCACTTACTCCCAGTCTTCTCCCTCTGGCCACTCATCTTCATCCCACCACCTCTTTCAGGGCTCTGAGCCTTCTTCCCTTGGGAGTTCCCCAGTGCCTCCCACCATTCCTCTGTGTCCAGCCAATCCATGGCATTTGTTTTATTTCAAAATAGTCTTCCTCTGTCCCTTTATTTCCCCATCTTCAAAGGGAGGTAGGGTTGATCCTCTTGAGTGGTTGGGACCACAACCAGAGTCAATCAATGGTGCCCATCACAGCCATACCTTTACACAGTTTTCACATTCAAATCGCTTGCCGCTATCGTGCGACATCTGGTGACGAATCAGGTTTGATTTCCAGTTGAAGGCCTTCGGACACTGGTCACATTTGTACTCCCGTTCCTCAGTGTGGATGATCATGTGCTGTTCCAAGCTGAAAGAGAGAAATGGGCGGACACGTTGCACGGATACTACAGCTCTTCCTACCGCTACTAACTCTAGCAAGCCTAATTTTGAAACAGGGTAAGAGAGCTACAGAGTAAACCTGGTGCCCTACAGGTGTTCTGGACCAACTCCAACCAGCCCCAGCCAGCATGCTCAGCAGCTCACCGGTTCCCAGGTGTATTACCTGTATTTGTTTGGGAACATCCTCTCACAATCCTTGCACTCGTGGACCTGCCCATCAGAAGCCCCTTCCTGCTTGATCTCCTCGCTGAGGGTCTCGTAGAGGGAGCTGACGGCATTGCAAGAGTATTTCTTGTGCCGCCTCATGTCCATCTTTGACTGGAAGAGTTCGTCGCAGTCCTCGCAGCGGTACGAGTGCACTTCTAAGGAAAGAAGGAAGAAGAAGCGTTTGGATTTGATATCCTGCTTTATCACTACCTGAAGGAGTCTCAAAGCGGCTAACATTCTCCTTTCCCTTCCTCCCCCACAACAAACACTCTGTGAGGTGAGTGGGGTTGAGAGACTTCAAAGAAGTATGACTAGCCCAAGTTCACCCAGCAGCTGCATGTGGAGAAGCGGAGAATCGAACCCGGTTCACCAGATTACGAGTCCACCGCTCTTAACCACTACAACACACTGGCTGGAGCTGAGAACAGGACAACATCAGAAGAGCCCTGCTGGATCAGGGCTGTTCAGCCCAGTATCTTGTTCCCCCAATGGCCAACCAGATGCTGAAGGAGACAGGGCTGGGGTCACCGACCCAGATGGATTAAAACTCACGGAACAGAGGGCTGGCTACTAGCCATGATGGCTATGCTCTGCTCCCACATTTGGAGACAGCAATGGTTCTGAACCCCAGTTGCAGAAACCACAGGAAGGGAGAGCACTCTTGTGCTTGAAACCTGATCGCTGGCTTCCCACAAGCATCTGGTATGGTCACTGTGAGAACAGGATGCTGGACTAGATGGGACATTGGCCTGATCCAGCAAGGCTCTTCTTATGTAAAATGCTGGTTCATTTTCATGAGGACTTCCCTGCCCCCTGCATTGCCAACTGATGTGGAAATGTGGAGAACAGAAACTTGAGGCTGGAAGAATGAGAACCCCAAAGGAGTGTAATTGCGTTGAGGCCTTCCAAAGCCATCTGGTTGGTCTCTGGGGAAACAGGATGCTGGACAAGAAGGGCCATTGGTCTGATCCAGCAGGCTCTTCTTATGGTTCTTCCTGTATCATAGAAGCGAGGAACCTTTTTATGTCATGCGGCTGGCAAGTGGGGCCAGAGCCAAAGCGATATGCAAACAATATGCAGTTGATTACACCCCCTTTTTTTATTTGTGTTGAAATGAATGGGGTGAAATAACGGAATGACAATGCATCTTGCATTATTTACGCAGTCAGTTGCGTAATTTGTTCTGCAGATTATGCAGTCTGCACAATGCTGCCGCAATGGCCAGTGAGAGAAGTAACGATGGTCTTGGCAGAAGTCAAACTGCAGCAGGATGGAGACAGCGCTGCATGGGACGACAACAAGGCAGAATGGAAAACCTCCTTACCTCCCTAGCCCAGAGAGTTTAATCTGAAGGCAGACTTAAGGTGGGGGTGAGGAGGAGGGTGAAGGAAAAGGCAGACATTGTCAGCAGCACTGACAAAATGCAGAGAGATGCTGAACTAACCATTCACCAAGACCAAGATTAATTATGTCTTTCCAATGAGGAAAAACCAGCCTTTTAGGTTTTCCAGGGATTCAAATATACATGTAAAAGGGGGAAATAAAAAATAAAACTCTGTCCTCTGTTTAAATACGAAGTCGATTGCTAACCAGCCGCCACATGAGCAACTGAAGCCAAAGGGAATTCCGAGGCAAAGCTCTCTCCGCGCAGTCAAGGGGAAGAAGCCAAATTCTTTGTTTTAAAGAAAAGTGACGGGGGGAGGAGGGAGAGAGAGAAACCTTCTAACGCACATAATAAATTATTGTAGTCAAGGTCAAACAAATTAAAAGGAGGGCAGCTATTATTAAGTTTACAAGACAGCATCCTGACCAGAGTGCCAAACCAAACAATCAGCTTAGCGTTGTAAATTTTCCAGCAGAGCGGTTTCTGGGAGGAGAGTCGGGACAGAGCAGGATTTCTTCCTCCTCGCTTGAAACAGAAGCTTTGGTAAATTTCTTCTTCTTCTTTTTTCCTGCTTTTGCTTTACGGTTTCCCACCTTCCTCAGCACTGAAATCCTCCGTTTCAGAAGCTTGCTTTGTAATTAAAGCCTCTTGCTCACTGGCTTCCTCTAACAGTTTTACTGCTAATATAAAGCCTGTAACTGTCACTACTTTTTAAACTGTTCTTATTCATATTTACAGAACAAACCATAACATTCAATTTAAAAAGATGAGCAAATAAACAGAGGTGTTAATGAGAGAGAGAGAGAGGGTTGTATCCAACGCCAGTCCTTCACAGAGTAGACCACTGAAATGAATGGACCTAAGTTAGTCACATCTATTGCTCCCCATGGGTCCATGTTGCAGAGGACTACATTGGATACAACCCTTATATAAAGCCACTTTTGCATTGCCCGAAAAGAGAGACAGGGATCTTGAAAACAGAAGGCGAAAGATGACAGTGATTTCAATAGGGATGTATGCAGCTAGGTCCTGTGCAGAGTAGACACATTGAAATTAATGACCTAAGTTAGTGATGTCCATCAATGTTAGGTAGGACCAGCCCTGGATACAACCCATAATGTTCACATGTTCTAATTCTTGAAGGGGCGTCTCCACCCCCATCGTTTTGCCTAGACACTGAGGTCCAGTGCTGAGGGCCTTCTGGTGGTTCCTTCACTGCAAGAAGCCAAGTTACAGGGAACCAGGCAGAGGGCCTTCTCGGTAGTGGCACCCGCCCTGTGGAACACCCTCCCACCAGATGTCAAAGAGAAGAACAACTTCCAGACTTTTAGAAGACATAAGAAGGCAGCCCTCTTTAAGGAAGCTTTTAATGTTTAACAGACCACTGTACTTTAATACTTCGTTGGAAGCTGCCCAGAGTTGCTGGGGAAACCCAGCCAGATGGGCAGGGTATAAATATTATTATTATTATTATTATTATTATTATTATTATTATTATTTACAAATGCAAACTTAGAGAGAACTATAATCCTTTAAACAGGAATACAAGACATCTCACTCTAGTGGGAACAACAGGGCTCAGGTGACTGGTGTGTCTGCTCAGTTTGTGTTCCAGGTCTTAAAGGGTTCCAGGTCTTACAGGGGTCTAGGTCTTAAAGGGTTGATGGGCAGGTTCAATGCTGCACTCTCTTTTTATGGTTCCTTATCCTGACACTGGACTGAGAAGACAGTTCTCTCTAAACTGGGACATGTGGTCACCCTATTAGAGAGGCTGGTTGCTGGGAAGTGGGGTCAGAGGATAGGGGGTCTCTCCCTGTTGTGCTTTGACTTCAGCCACTTCAGAAGGGAGTTCCTGGGTGCTGGCTCCTCCCCATGGTCTGCAGGAAGAGCAGAGGTTCTAAATGGAGGCCGGGGGTGTGTGGCTTTGGGCAGCCAAGGTGGGAGGAAACTCTGAAGGCAGCAGCAAACGATCAGGAGCATGAATGAGAGGGCGTAGTCTTGCTGCCCAGAACCAGGCATTGCCTCCCACCCACCCTGGATGAATGGGCGCTTGCAATCCTCACATCCCTTCCAAGTGAGCGAGCCTCGTGGTCGAGTGCATCACACCTCATACTTAAAAGCTTGGTGGGCAGGGTGGGGGGGACTGTTGGGACATCTTCAGTGCTTCCCCTCAGTTCTGAATATCTTGCCTGTTTTCTGCATGATCATGCTTGAACTCTATGTCTACTGCCGTGCCTCAAGAATGAAGCTATCCATTAGGAGTCTGTGTTGGGTGCAAAACAGGACACCTACTGCAGTCAGATATGTTACAGTTCACCCTGCTCAGTGGGAAATAACCAACCCCTATAGAGCTCTAAATCTCTCTCTGACTTTATGGGGAAGGGAGCGCAGGATCCTCAAAGCAGGTCTGTGCAGCCTCAGGTTTGTGGGCTGACCCTCCAGATCTTGGGAGTCTCCACAGGTCACACACACTGGGCCATGCCCCTCATTGGCCCTGTTCTGCATCTTCCCCTAGTAATTTTACCCAGAAAGCAGTGTGTTGTCTGGCCATGCCTGTACTTTTGCCCCACCCACAGCTGAGGAAATGGGGCCCCCTGGTCTGGAAAAGCTTCCTCACCACTGCCCTAAAGCATGTTAGTAGAGCTGGTTCACACATAACGCCAAGCCAAACCAGAGTTTAGTGTGAAGGCACAAGTGCAACGGTTCTGTGGAGAGACATAGATCAGTGGTAGAGCATCTGCCTTGCATGAAAGGTCCCAAATTTAATCCTCAATATCTCCAGGTATTGGGCTCAGAGAGATACTTCTATCTATCTATCTATCTATCTATCTATCTATCTATCTATCTATATCTATCTATCTATCTATTATCTATATCTATCTATTTATCTATCTATCTATCTATCTATCTATCATCTATCTATCATCATCTATCAATCATCTATCATCTATATGTCTATCTATCTATCTATCTATCATCTATCATCTATCTATCTATCTATCTATCTATCTATCTATATCATCTATCTATCATCTATTTATCTATCTATCATCTATCTATCTATCATCTATCTATCATCTATCTGTCTAATCTGTCTATCTATATCTATCATCTATCTATCATCTATCTCTAACATATATCTATGTCTAACATCTATCTATCTATCTATCTATCTATCTATCTATCTATCTATCTATCTATCATCTATCTATCATCTATCTATCCATCCATCCATCCATCCATCCATCCATCTTTTTCTCCATGGAGCTCAAAGTGGCATGTAAGGTTCTCCCCCACCCCAATCAATCCCCACAATAACCCTGTGAGGTAGGTTCGGCCAAGAGTGAATTACTGGCCCAAAGTTACCCAGTGAGCTTCAATGGGATTTGAATCCTAGTCTCCCTAAGTGCAACACTCTAACCCAGAGCTTACCAAACTTTTCATGCTGGTGACACACTTTATAGACATGTATCATTTCATGACACGGTAATTCAGTTTTACTAGCAAACCAGAGATTAAGCTAACGCCTTTCCAGCCCTGCAGCCGACACACTAACGTGTCGCGACACATAGTTTGGAAAGCTCTGCTCTAACCTCTGCACAACACTGGCTTTGGCCTGAAATCATAATGGCAGAAATACTTGAGAGAGGCTGCCCATCAGTGTAGACAGACCACTAGATGGACCAATGGCCGCACTTGTTATAAGATGGCTTCCTATGTTCCTTGGGGTTAGATTAGGACTCATGGCATTAAGGGAGGGGTTGAATCTCTCCAGGCAATTCTTTTCCGTCATTCTTTCCTGCCCTCTTTGTCAAATTTGTGTTACACGCTTCTGCCTTATGTTCCATCAGGAACACTTAGGACATAGTGAGAAAGCAACCGGGGGAGAAGAGGAAGGGGAGAGAAAAAATTACATCAGGCCGTAATAGCTTTCAAAGAGACCAAGGGGAACATAATTGTAGGATCTACATGCTAATCTACCAGAACCGTATCTCAAAGGAATTCAAGAGCCCTGCTCAAAATTCCTGCAGTGATAAGGGGGTCTGCCACATTTGGCTGCGGCTTGGAGAAAAAGATTTTAATTATCTTTGTGTGGAACATTTTAACATTTCCTTTCTTGTGCAATTCAGAGTTGCACTGGAAAAGCAAGGTGGGGGGAGAGACCGAGCCTTGTCGAAGGCAAAAAAAAAAGGGGGGGATAAAAAAGAGGAAAAGAAGAAAGACAAAGTATTTAAAAAGTCAAATGTTTGATGATGATAGGTTATTATGTTTGGGAAGCAATTAGCCGGCAACTGCCTGCTACTTGATACGCTATTAGGAGGTGGTAGATAAATACTGTGGCATGTCAAAAATGGAACATTGTTGGAAGCAAGGTAAATGGGGTTTTTTGGGGGGGTTCGCCCCGCCCTGGTAGATTCAGAAATGTGTCATTTTGGAATGAAATGAAATGTATGATGCTCAACAGATCTTCCAGAACTAAGCAGTCTTCTTCTCCCATTTGTTTCATAGCCTCCCTCAGTATCATCACACTTACAGTCCAGGAAGGACCATACCACGTGGTTGCTGGGAGCATGCAGTTTGGCTTAAGAGCCCAATTCTGAGGATGGGTCAGTGGCCAGGAAGCAGTAACACCGTGGCTTCAACCCAGAGGAAGATGTCTTTTCCTTTGTCAGACCCGCTGTTCCATCTAGTTCAGTATCATCTACACTGACTGGCAGCCCTGCCTGGAGATGATGGGGATCAAACCTGGGAACTGCTGCATGCAAAGTGGGTGCTCTGTCACTGAGCTATGGAACTTCTCTTAAGACATGGGGAATTAGGAAGGTGCCTTATACTGAGTCAAACCCATTGGTCTACCTACACTGACTGGGGGTGCTGGAGACAGAACCTGTAGCCTTTTGCATGCAAGACAGATGCTCTGCTTTTGAGCTACAGCCCTTCCCATGCCCACAGGGCAACATTAGAAGCAGAAAGGTCCACACCCAAGGCTGCTGATGCAGCCACCATGCCTGCAGAATCTCCCAGCCCTCCCTACCAAAAAGCATTCCATTTTACAGAACAGAGAGTAGTGTACATGCCAAAGGTCAGTTCCTCAGCATAGCTCTCCTGCAATGAGGATGAAGAAAACGAATTAAATAGCTGCCAACTCGTCACCCTTTGCAGATGCAGATACTGTAGTCCACTTCTTGGCAGAGCTCATCACTCTTATGATGGAAATGCTGCAATCAGACAATGGGGCAGAATAACAAGCCGAAAAGAAACACTCTAGTGCATTGACCCTCTTGGCTTGCCATACCAAGAACTGTGGTGCTGGCTCTCAGTTTCGTTTCAGTTCTGCATTGCAAGCTGCATAATTTGTTCCCTCCGCAAACCGCTTGATAAAAAAAGGTGTCGATGCTTTGCATCCCCTCTGCGGACTCCTCTTTATGATACATTTCATGAGCCATGCTGGGCCAAGGCAGTGTCTAGTCCAGCATCCTGTTCTCACAGTGGCCAACCAGATGCACATTATGAAAAGCCTACAAGCAGGAGGCGAGTACAACATCTCCTCTACCCACTTGTGATTCCCAAAAACCAGCATTCAGAAGTATATTGCCTCTGGTAGTGGAGGGAGGACACAGCTATTGTGGCTAGTAACACTGATAGCCTTGTCGTCCTTGACTTTGCCTTCTTCAAAGCCATCCAAGTTGGCGGCCATCATTATATATTGGGGGAGAAAATTCCAATGATGGAAGGTGTGTAAGAGTCCAGTCCTGTTTTCTGACCTGAATTGTCCAGCATTCAGCTACATTGGATCACCCCAGTGTTTTATAGCATTGTCCATTTTTACCAAACCATGCATGATTTTAATTACCTCTATCATGTCCCCAATCCCTTATTCACTCCTAAAACTAAAACACACCACATGTTGGAACCTTTTCTCACAGGTGAGTTATTCTAAATACTTCATCATTTTTTGTTCGTTGTGTGCGTGTTCAGGGAGCTTCATGTCTTGAAGGAAATGGGACAAGGTTGCAGAGTGTGTTCGTGTAAGAATTCTTACCTTCCAAACTGGGTGGGATGTTCCCAGTCGGATAAGTACCTTCTTTCATATACATCAGCAGCTCTTCTCCGGGTTCAATTTCTTTAATAACTTTATAATAAATCTAGACATTTGCAATGAAAGAGAGAGAAGAGAAAATATTAAATCTGCACAGTCACTTTCGTATGACTTAAAGGCCTTTTTTCCCCCAGAGGGAAAAAGAAAACTGCCCCTTGATCTGTTTGATCTTGGCTCTTTTCAGTTTTTACCCCACCCCCCATCCCTGCTCCCGGCTATTAGTCATATGCTAAGTTTGCCAGATTTTCATGGACTCAGAGGGGGGAAAGTCACAGTTCAATATAGCTCAAAGTACATGTCTTTTTTTTCCTGATTGGCAAATACACCTTCCAACACAAACTTGCATTGTTTGGAGGGGGGAGTTGGTCAGTGGCCTTGCAAAAGTCTTCCCACTTCCGCCCGAGTGAAGATCACAGTGCCCCAAGGGTGTTGCCTGCAAGGAAGGGGTTTTCAACACACCCCTATATGTGGAATGATCCAAAGGTCTGCATAGCTTTGATGTCTTCACAGAGCTTCGGGTGAGAAGGAGCTCCTAATTCCATTCAGCACTGAAGGATGGCTCTACTCTGAGAAGAATTAGATGCAACCCCAAATATCGGTCTCTATCATGCTTCTTGTACTCTTCTGGTTTTTGTTATGCTTGAAATCTTCCTCTCTGATGCATGGAGCAATATCCCTCATGGGTACATGCAATGCTCCTCACTCAACCAGTCTCATCCACTTCAGCTGCAAGCCAAACTATGAGCGTGCAATAGTGATCTGTGGGTCAGCCACAAAGTGAATGACGGAAAACCCATTTGCCCATATGTAGGAGCTATACAGTCGTGGCAGAGCCCAAGCAGTCATGAATATCAACAATCCCCCACTTCTGCACCAACCACCATCTCCAAAGTCACACATTCCTGGTAATAGAGAAGTACATGGAACAGGCAGCTGGTTCAAGAATGTTAGCTAGCACTGGGTTTATTTATTTGTAAAAACAAAACAAAACACCCCACCTCTATTCTGCTGTATCATAAAATATCAGGGTGCTGTATAGTGATAAAACATAAAAGATCATTAACAACAGGGTTGTTTTTGAGTAGGAACTTGGGGAACTGAATTCCCTAACCTTTTTTAAATTAAAGAATTTTTGTTATTGTCGGGGGTGGGGGCTGGAACGGATCTACACCCAATGCCTGAGCCAAAACCCCACCTATACCTGTAATCAACAAAGTTATGGCCATTTCTAATCTAGATAACTGTCTACTTGAGTTTATTAATCACATCTTACATTTAGCCATTGCCTGGGGTGGGGTGGGGGTGGATGATCTCAGAAATTGAGCTGGGATAGAAAGGGTCGAGCAATCCTAAAAGTATACCCATGTTTGTTTGTTTTTCAAGGGTTTTTCATATCAACACAAGAACCTTGAAACTCGTCCAGTGGCACATTGGCAGATGATGCAGATGTTTTAGCAAGAGGGTCATATCTGGTTGACCATCTGCCCACCGTCTTGTCTAGCAGCCGCATCCTGTACCAGCTAGGGCTTCCACAACAGGCCCAAGATTTGTAATGAAAACGATTCCCAAAGTAGACAGTTGCGCAACCAATGTGCAGCCATGATACAGGTCTGTGTTGTACTACTGATTTTGTGCTTCAAAAACAATTGAGGCCATCATGGATAACATTATGAATTCATGTTGTCCATGTATTAATTTTTTTGTCTTTGAGGGGGAGACGGAAATTAATCTTGACCACAATTCAACAAATCACAGGACGCCAGTTGTGAAGTAACTCCACCACAAAAAAACAACAATACTGTCAGTGTCCCTTTACTTTGTTTCCCAAAAGAAGAAATCCAATCAGAAGATCCACAGCTTATAATTGCGGCAGAAATGTGTGTCACTCAGTGTTGAAAATGAATCACATAAGAACACAAGAAGAACTTGCTGGATTGGACCAATGGCCCATCTAGCCCAGTATCCTATCCCCAGAGTGGCTAATCAGATGCCTGTGGAAGAACCACACTTAGGACCTGAGGACAAGATCCCTCTCCGCTCCTGCAATTTCCCCTCTTTCATTACTGCTGCCAACTGTTGCAGCATGACTGAGTCCCAGAAATATATCCAAACTTATGCCCTTTCCCTCTGCATTATAACTGGAAATTTAAATTTATAACAATGCTAGTAGTTATGGGAGAGATTTTGTTATTGTTGCTCAATCTATAACCCTTGGGGGGGGGTTAAAATACAGGCGCCCCCCTCACTTATGCACTCTTCCCTCGTACGCAACCATGTATATGCATAGTGCCAGGATAGAAATAGATTCAAAGCAGGAAATGGCAGGAGAGAGCTGGAGAGCCCTTGTGGCTTGTGAAGAGACCCTTCCTGAGATCGGAGGAGCCTGAAGAGGATGTAGGTGAGGGCAGAGGAAGCCCCAAAGAGACCGAAGGTGTAGCAGGGCTTTGCTTAGGCTGCTCAGGTAAACATAAAGGTAAAGGACCCCTGGACAGTTAAGTCCAGTCAAAGGCAACTATGGGGTTGCAGTGCTCATAATAATAATAATAATAATAATAATAATAATAATAATAATAATAATTTATTTATACCCTGCCCATCTGGCTGGGTCTCCCCAGCCACCCTGGGTGGCTTCCAACAAAGTATTAAAATACAGTGGTCTGTTAAACATTAAAAGCTTCCCTAAACAGGGCTGCCTTCAGATGTCTTCTAAAAGTTGTTCTTCTAAAAGTTGGTAGTTGTTCTTCTCTTTGACATCTGCTGGGAGGGCATTCCACAGGGAGGGTGCCACTACTGAGAAGGCCCTCTGCCTGGTTCCCTGTAACTTGGCTTCTTGCAGTGAGGGAACCGCCCGAAGGCCCTCGGCGCTGGACCTCCATGTCTGGGCCATACGATGGGGGTGGAGACACTACTTCAGGTATACTGGCCTGAGTAGGTCTAGCATTATCTACAACCCCTTATGCTGTTCACTGGGGGGGATACTTTTCCTTAACACTGGCAGTATGAAAATGTTTGCAAATAATAATAATAATGACAACTGAACCTTCTAAGACCATGCCCCTGGTTTATATTTGATGCATTCCTTTCCCCTCTCGTTCTTTTGCTGCTTGTAAATATCTGTCCTGACTTCAAAAAAATAAGCTCATGTGTTTTGTGCAACCAGCCTTGCAAAACCAGCATATTAGCTTTTGACGCAAGTGTCCTAAGGCTGCATTGTCAGCACCCGCGGTGGAGGGGACCTTTCCACAGAGAGGAAGGGGCAGGTGGCTTGACACATCCCACAGTGTGATGTTTCACAGCCTGGTGACTGCAACTAGAGGCAGCAGCTGCATTGGTCTTTCAATACTCGCAAGTCTCTTTCTAAACAGAAATCTTCACTAGAGTGGGGAGCTGGGAGATATAGCTGAGCCTAACCTGCGGCCTATGACATGGTGGAAAATGGCAACCTCCTCAGAGATGGGGAAATTTCTGCTGAGAACTTATATAGCTAGATATCCATGCTATCTTGCAAATTAATGACCAATACTTCAAACAAGCAAGCAAACCTTTACTCACCAAAATAAAGGGTTGCACCCAACTAAGCCTGACTCACAGTAGACCTGCTGGACCATAAAGAATTGATACTTTTGAATTATGGTGCTGGAGGAGACTCTTGAGAGTTCCATGGACTGTAAGAAGATCAAACCTCTCCATTCTGAAGGAAATCAGCCCTGAGTGCTCACTGGAAGGACAGATCCTGAAGCTGAGGCTCTAATACTTTGGCCACCTCATGAGAAGAGAAGACTCCCTGGAAAAGACCCCGATGTTGGGAAAGATGGAAGGCACAAGGAGAAGGGGACGACAGAGGACGAGATGGTTGGACAGTGTTCTCAAAGCTACCAACATGAGATTGACCAAACTGCGGGAGGCAGTGGAAGATAGGAGTGCCTGGCGTGCTCTGGTCCATGGGGTCACGAAGAGTCGGACACGACTAAACAACAACAACCGTAAACACTGGACACAGTCCAAAGTTCTTGACACTGCATTGGTTCCCATTCACCCCTAGTGCTCCCTCCGGGCCTGGCAGCAGGGCCTGACATCACTGGGCACCAGCCAAGGCCCCCACACCAGTAAGGGCCCATTGCCAATCCCTGGAGCTTCCTGGTCCACACTTTCCTCAATGTGCTGCTTGCTCACCTCTGCTCTCTGCATATGAGTAGCTGGGGAATGGAGCAACAGCCTTTGCCTGCTTTGGGAGTTGGTGTGGAATGGGTGGAGAGAAAGATAGGAGGTGGAGAACACATTCAGGAAACGAGAGCCTCTGAGAGCACAATGCCCACCTGCCCTGGAAAACCAGGAGCCAACAGTGGTTTCCTCCCCTTTCCCTCCCCTAAAACATCCATCCCCAACCTGAGGCCCTCCAGATGTTTCTGGACTCCAACTCGCATCAACCCCAGCGAGAACAGCCAATGGCCAGGGAGGATGGGAGCTAGAGCCCAATGAGAGAAGTTCCATCTACACTGGCATTCCGCCGGCTTTAGAAGATGCACCTATTTACACAGGCATTCCTATGATCTCTCCACCTTTGACCTCTCATCTCTTGTTTTAATTGGTGTACTGTTTTAATGGAATTGTCCCCCCCCCCAATTTTAATTATGGGTGCTTATATTTTAATGCTTTAATGGGATTGTTTCAGTGTGTCTCTTAATTATGGATGTTTATATTTTAATATCTGAGTTGTTGGCTTTCACACTTGTAAACCACTTAGAAGCCAATATTGCCATTATGTGGTACGTAATTAATAAGTACCCGCAAGGGCATTTGGAGGGCAGCATGTCAGGGAAGACTAGTTTAAGTTTCTTAATATTAGAATCCCATGTGAGGGATCTGCTTTTAATTTTTGCTCTGCAAAGTGGCACTCTTAGAAACAGGTAGCTATAAAGGTGTAGATAAAGGGAGAGAAAGAAACAAACTTGCATTAAGAACCTAAAGCAACCTGCAATATTATTGATTTCTCATTCTTTTATCCTGTCCTTTTTCCTGGAATGCTTAACAACACACATACGTTATAAAATATTACAAAACAAAGATTAAAATGACGGTGTGCAATCCACACCGACAATTAAAACACAACACAGCAGAAGACAGAATAAAGTCTATGTGACAACATAGGCTGCACATATATCGTTACTACTAATCTTATTGTTCCTCAGAAGCAAAATGACTTTGGTGGCATGCAGCGGTCCTGGGGATAATCTATAATCTTTTCCCCCATCACCACCACCAAATGTTCCCTTGAAAATCACACAGCTGTTTCAGAAGCTTTGAATTCGCTCTGAATTTGGTTTTAGCCGATATTTGGTGATGCCTCTAAGCAGCTCCCGAGGAAATGCTGAAATTCCGTTGTGCTCAAAGAATGATTCATTTAGTGTGTGATATATACCACCCCGTGCAAGACAGAAGGAGCAGTATTTCATTCCTTGTTGGCCTTATAGGCACAAAACAACTATTGTTTCTCCTCTGCCTTGGTTTACCCTCTGCTTTTCAAAGTGAACCCATTTCTGACACATCTCACCCAGATTTACCCAAATAGCCTGTCAGATATAATTTTAATAAATGGATAAGGCTGGATCACGAACTGCTGCTTTTTAACTTGTTGGATTTATGGACCTTTATTTTGAAAGGCATTCTCACATTCTCTGAGGGGGTGCATCCGCGCTTTTCGTTCGCCCGCTAGAGGGCACAGTTTACCAATGAAAAGGATGTTGAGCAGCAAGGGAATCACTTCCCCAAAACTGGTATACTGTATATCCTACCGCTTCCTTCCTTCCTTCCTTCCACCTAGCAAGAGTTAGAGCCATCTCTCGAAAGCTTCCTTGAAGGTGGATACATAAAGGAAGGACCTTATTCCTCAAATAAACCTAAGTGCTAAACCGAAGCTAAAACAACAGCAAAATCCCTTGTAAGCATCTTTTAATGCAGCAAAAAAGAATGAATAGAAATTTATTCCAGAAGGCGCCACCCGCTCAGTCAGATAAGAACGATCACAACCTCATGGCAGGCAAGGTTGAATCCTTCCTCGCACACTGTGGGAGAATGTGTGGACAGGTCGACTTTTAAAGAGAGCTGAGATTGAAGGGGAATTCTGCAAAGTTCATCTCCAACTTTCTTTTGGGAGCAGGAGGGAAAGTTGATCAGTCCGGTAATCTAAATCTCATGAAGGTTGAATTTCAGAGCGGATGGGTTATCTCCAGCTAAGTTTTACTCGGGAATAAATCCAGTGAAATTCATGGGACCTAAGTTAGCTATGTCCATTAATTTAAATGGGCCTACTCTGAACAGACGCAACATTTTGTTAGGGGGACACATGTCTAGTGAGACTGTCGGTTTTGGTTTCCTCCACCTTCTCATTTTCCGCATCAGTCCTCAATTCCTCAAGAAAATAAGTTAGCGTTTCTAATAATACACACCTTTCTCTGACGCAACCTTTTCTTTCTTTTTTTGCAAAGCAACATTCCTTGATATAATGCATTTTTTGTATGCTATTTTTACTAATATGTGCATTTCAATGCAGACTTAACCTTAGCATGTGCATTTTCTTTTTTTAAAAAACTATTATTTAGTAATTTTTTACAGAGAAAAAAAAACACTTTACAAATTTTAACCTAAACCATAAGTTACTCTGTCAATTGGTTTCCCGTCCTCCCCTTCCATGGTTTCCTTAAATGCTGCATATTTTGCCTATACTATTCCATTCATTCAATTTAACCTATTTATCTTAGTAATACATGCTGCTGTTGCTGCTCATATTTCAAATCCTGCTTGCATTTTCTTTAAATACTTAATGAAAAGTTTCCAATCCTCATTGAATTTTTCATCATCGCATGTACACATTACTTGGCTGGAGAAGTGCATTGCAAAAATAAAATAAAAATAAAATCAGAGAAAGAGCACCTTTTGAACAATGGCTGTGTTTTGATTTGTGTAAATATTTCGGAAAATGAAAATTGGGTGGGTTGGAATTTCAATTAGAAGCAAATTTAATCTCTTCCCCCATCCCTACAAAGAACATGGGGAAGGTCTGTAGCTCAGAAGGATAGCATCTGCTTTTCGTGTGGAAGATCCTAGGATCAATCTCTGCCATCTCTCTAGGGATATTTCCTAACTGAAACCCTGGAGAGCAACTACCTGTCAAGGTAGACAGTACTGCACTAGATGAACCAATCATTTCATTCTGTAGAAAGCAGCTTCCGATGGCCTTTTGTTCCTGCATCTAAAATTTCATTAAGTTTCCCGAGTGAGGTGGAGGAAAGGGGCATGATGCTGGGTCATGATGAGTTGGCAGTTGTACTGATTTCAAGCTTCATTGGAATTAGGTCCGCTGTCCTTTAGATCCTGGCCCAGACACGATTCAAAGTTAAGAAGCCCCTAGCAGCCCCTCTCCATATACACTGCATTGCAAAGCAGAGGTTTAAAGGCTCCACAGAATGCAGGCATATTGACAAACACAAGGTGACAAAAGCTGGGCTGAGGAGAGGGAGAGGGAGAGGAAGAGAGAGAAAAAACAACAATGAAATCGCTGACCTGCTTCTGCTGTGCAAGATCCCCCATCGGACAGACCCAGGTTAAATTTAGAGGGTCCCTGTGCTTTAATCCGGAATCAAGAGAGCTGACCACAAAAACCATTCTGTACGCGATTAGAGGGAAACAGCAGATATTATGGGCCTCAGGAAGCTGAGAGGGCGTGTGTGTGCAGAGTGTGGGGGATACTTCTATCTGCAACACAGCATCCTCAGTTCAGATTATCCCTCTCTTGCAAAAGTCTTCCTTTCACTTCATCCTCTCTAGGTTACCTAAAATCTTCACATCTGAGACACACCCACAGCCCTTATCAAACCAGCCTCCTTACCCTAAGAATGTAAGAGAGAGATTGCAGCCCCCTTGCAATTTGAAGGAAAAGGATGTTTGGGTTATGGGAGTCAGGCGTCCAGAGTTTCGAAACTGCCTGAAAACTTCCTCAGGTTTTTTTTTTTTTTTTTGAGAGGTGGAGAAAACAAAAAGAAAACAGATAAAAAACCCCACAAAACTTTAAACTCAGCAACCAACAAGAACCCAGTTCCCTCTTCATTATAATTCCTGGGATTAGAACACATTCAACAGAGATAAATATATCAGAGATGAATGCTACTAGTAGTACCATTAATATTTTGACTCCAATGCTAGTCCTACTCAAAGTAGACCCACTAAAATTAATGAACCTGGCTAACTTGGCTCAACTGATTTCAGTGGGTCTGCTCTGAGTAGAACTTAGTGTGATGCAATTTCTATTGCTGCTATTATTATTTCTAGGCATAACATTCTGTTGGTTTGTGAACTGCCTGGGCAAGGTGCTTACATTTTACTGGTTTCACTCTGTTTTCTGCCATTTCAACATCCTCCTCCTTACAGTTTGAAAAAAGAGAGAAAGAGAGAGAAGATTTCTATGGTGGCCTTAAGGATGCCATCTGTGACACACTTACCTGGGAGCAAGTCCTAAGATTTATTTCAAGTCAGCATCTATAGTTTTGTGCTACACAAGCAATTCATGGCTCAAATAATCTGTTCGCTGCTAGGTGAATCTGAAAGACTAGGTGCTTGTCAAAGAAAGCACATGCTAGGCTCAGTGCACTAGCCTTTTGAGGAAGCTGGGGTCTCTTTATAGTTTTCACAAATTAATGTCACCTCACTGCAGCTACGAGAACGTTTCATTTCTGACAATGTGGATGAGCCATCAATATTCTGTCTTCTTCGGCAACTAGCGAACTTGAATTTTTTAAAAAGGCATTGGAAATTATTGAGGATAAGTATGTGTTGCCTTCTCTTTTTAACTACAAAGATTTTTTATCATTTGGATAATTTGCTAATTCCACAGTAGGTGTTACAAATGTTTGCTCTTGTCGTGAAAAATAAAAACAGCATTTCTGAAGTATGATACGTTCTCTTGGATGCTCATACCAAGTTCAGAATGCCGCAAAAAGCCTCACCCCAAGATTTGAAAGAAGAAAAGTACAGAAATATAGGTAAACGCATTTAGCAAAAACTGGGGGGTCAGAATGCCAGAACAACCTCAGGACGTCTGATTTCCCGAGTTTGCAGTTGAAACTGATAAAAAGACTTTTAAAACCCCAGAGCGTAATTATTTTAGCTAGTGTCAATATCAGAAACACACAACCAGTCTAAGAACTGGACCAGAAATGATTAAAGTGTAGAAATATGAATGAATGAAATGTCTCAGAAGCACGTGGGAAATATGCATCTTTGCTGAATAATGCCTACCAGTGACTATTGGAAATATATAACAAAGCTCTCAGATGCAGCAACTTAAAGAAAATTCAAGGGTGAATGGGGGCGGGGGGGAATACAACATGTAACAGAGGAGTACCTTGTCTTACCCGATGCAGAACAGCTTGCCAGACATAGTCAGGTTTCAAAAACCATTCACTGCCAAGTAAGTATGCAGTATCCACTAATTAGTTCTGAACCTCCCCTTTACGGCATTTGAGATACACATTTTGGAGATGGACGAGACTGTGGGTGGGTGATATCACTATTTGGTGGGGATGAATGGAGATTCAGAAATTCTAGAAGCGAGCAAAGGGATTTATCAGAATGCTTAGAAATGTAACATAATATCTCATGCGTATATCTCCCCAAAATGGTGTCTGTTTGGCTAGGTGGTTTGTTTGTCTTTTGAGCCATGTTTGGCTACATAACATATTTTACAATTGAGAGGTTGCCAGAAAATCCATTGTGCATATGATAATAGCAAGAGATGAAACTATGAAAGATGAGTTAAACAGAACGTTGAATGATGTGTTTATGGTGAAACTGTATTCACTTGGGAAGGTGATAAATGCAGATATTATTAATGCATAATATCAGTACTCTCAAATACATTGCTAATCATAATGAATAAAGACAGGTATTGTTTGCTTCATGAAAATCTCTCGATAGTTTAGCGGAATAGGCGATTTGATCAGAATGTTCTCTTGCAAATGCCAATAATCTGAAATGCTTTGTGAAGGAGAAGTAATAAATGTAAGTACCATTTGGTTACTGGGAATATGTTTGTAAATTTGCAGAACTAATTGGAAATATTATTTTGAAGGTACTTTAATCTTGAGTTTAGATGTGTGCATATATTGCCTGTGATACTCTTACAACTCAAAATGTAAATGTGAATTAAAAGACCCTTTGCACAAATATAGTTCTGAACCAGATTTTGGGTATAAGAGCTGGTCCTAGAGTTATGATCCAAAGACAAAGGCTATAGTAACTTTGCTGAAGTTAGGCAGGTAAGGGAAATGAGTAAGAAAATGAAGAAAAAGAATAGTTACAGCTCGTAGTGGAATAAGCCTGGACTAAGAAGCAGACAACGGGGCCTTTCTTCTTGTGACTGTTATCCGCAGTGCAGTGACAAAAAGAGGACATGTTTTGTAGTGGCACCCCAAATAATTTTCATAGGAAAGTCATTTTGGCTCCAGGCAATTATTATTATTATTTAATTACTAGGCTTTTAATCTATGCTGCTTTTATCTATTAGGTTTGTTTCAACCATTTTGTTGCATTTTTAAAAATTATAATTTTGCTAATATAAGCTACCTCAGTGAAATTGTCTGAAGGGCGTGGTGGATGTTGTCAAAATCCATCAATAGAAACAACAGATTGCCAGAGACCAGACATAATTCTGGGGAACCAGAATTCCGCAGAAATTCCCTTCTCCACATTCCCACACGAAGTTTGTGAATTCTCTCTCTCTCACTCTCGATCCTCATGAAAAATGATCAGAAAGTTAGTGTGCACTTCTCCTAAGATACACATTTCCCATGCAATTGTCCGAATATACTGTAGTCTTGCATGCTATTTTCAGCAACATATGCATTTTTCTGGACACTTTGCCCTAATGTATCCATTTTCGGACACTTTACTTGGCTAGAGAACTGCATTGCAAAATTCAGATAACAGCAAACGGCTGTGTTTTGGTTCGTGTATTGTATCAGAATGCATGAATTAGGTAGGTTCCCCTTTAAATGCAAAGTGAATCTCCCCCCACACAGGTGCCAACTCCCTGGGGCCCTAGGTGCCCACAAAATTCCCCATGAAGGGGCTGGGCACCCACAAATTTTGGTGCCAGGGCCATGCAGCATGCACAGCCATGGGCTCAACCTGGCACTCCTGCCCCCCCTCCATCCTTGATTCTGAGTAGACATAGCTAAGATTGCACTGTAATGGGCAGATACAAACATCCCATATTAATTGATTAAGTTATTGTATTTCTAGCCTAACTTTTTCAAGGAGCTTGGTGACAAGGAGCTATATGGCTGAGTGGGGATTTGAACCCTTGTCTCCCAGGTCCTAGTCCAACACTCTAACCACTACACCACCCAAGCAACGCCACAGCTTCCACTATCCACTACAGCCCCTTAGAGTTTTGGCTTCTGGGTTTAGGTAAATATAGACACTGAATGATGTTCTATGCAAATGTTATTGGTCCAGCCTGGGATCCTGTACCCAGCTGGCTGCACTAGCTGGGGATGATGGGATTTGTAGTCCCAAACGCCTGGATGGATTCTTGAGGGCACCAGGCTAGGGAAGGCTGGATTAGATAGGCAGACACATATATGAAGTATTCAGAGGTTATTTCTCCCCCAGTATTCATTGTTACAGCAGCCCTCCCAAAGTTCTGAAACTGAAGAGATCTGAGGAGAGGAAACGACAAGAGCCTTGCTGTCGGTTCACTTCCAAAACAATTTCCAAAAAGAATTAAGTAGTTTAGGCAGAGAAATACCTTTTGGAACCAAGTGGTTAAGAACATTGTGACGTCATTTCATTTCATTTTTTTGCAGGGGGGAGAGGAAAGGAAGAAGAAATACAGAAATTGTTTTGTTGAAATGGGTTTCAGCTAAATAACACACCTAACATATCCTCCTCCTCCTCCTCCTCCTCTAGAATCAATGAATTTCCTCTCTTGCCAGCATGTCACTTATGTTTCAAAATTAAGAAAGCCACTCACCCCACTCTAGGGTTGTACCTTTTAAAAAGTGCTCTTTATTTTCCTACCTTTGCTAGCTGACCATACAAACAAGCTGATGATATTGAACAGAATTTCTATCTGAATGCTCACTTTGGGAGCCTCATTCCAGCTACAATAAATAAATAAATAATAAAACCCTGAAATCATATTTTAATCATCTATTTACCGGAGATTCCCGCCCCTCCCCCCAAAAAACCTGGTCATGTCACAAAACAACTCAGCACTGGTCATAGTGGAAGTGCTTCCTGCTGATTCAAGAATGCTAGCTTTCGGTTTTCAACATACATTTGAAAAACACTCGATATCAGAAACTGCGTATCTATATAATATATACACATGCATATATTGACAATAGTTATGTTTTGCCAAGTGCCGGAAACAAAACCAGAAAAAACCCTGAAGCGTAAACAGCTTAATAAGATATAGGGGTGGGGGAGATGGACAGCTCAGGCTTCAGTCAAACTAAAAGCTATTTAACGCTCTGAAACTAAAACTGCAGTTTGAAACATCCACAGCAGCAGTGACTTCTGTTATGACTTTGACTGCTGAAGCTCAAGCACCGATCAGGGTTGGTTTTTTTTTATGACTTAGCATTTTGCTGTTACATCTGAAATGAGCCAAAGTGCCACCATTGCCACTACTCAAAAGGCGCTTTTGGTTGCCAAACCTGTCCCCCCAGAGTCTACAGCGGCATGGGTGCTCACACTGCAAGCCGCTTTGGCTCCCATTAGCTCTTGTTTCCAGTCAGAGAGAAAACACGTGGAAGGAGCTGTTATAGAAGAGAAGAAGAAGAGTTTGGATTTGATATCCCACTTTATCGCTACCTGAAGGAGTCTCAAAGCGGCTAACAATCTCCTTTTCCCTTCCTCCTCCACAACAAACACTCTGTGAGGTGAGTGAGGCTGAGAGACTTCAGAGAAGTGTGACTAGCCCAAGGTCACCCAGCAGCTGCATGTGGAGGAGCGGGGAAGCGAACCCGGTTCACCAGATTATGAGTCTACCGTTCTTAACCACTACACCACACTGGCTCTCTATACCATTTGAGCTGCTCCCCTGCCCATTATCCAAGAAGACTGTGTGTTCTAGAAAGAGCAGAGTATCAACAGGTTGCAGGAAGGTTGCCCTGCCTTTTTTGCCACCCTCCCTCCATAGGCGCCCTACAGGAACGAAAAACCACTGAGTCAAATGATCCAGAAAGTTGGACCTGCCATTTGCCCCAGTCTGGGAGAGAGAAGTGAGGCTTGCCCCCATCCAAAACACACCACAAGCTTCTTTAAAAACCATACAGTGTGATGGCAGGTATTTTGCCTTGCAAGCCGAAATCAAGGGGTAAGTAGTTTACCATGCTCAATTCTCAAGAATGGCAGTAAGCAGATATCCAGGGTGAAAGGGCCAGGATTTTAATTTGATAGGTGGAAGTCTTATCTCTGCATTTCACTCAGGATCATCATTTGAAATCAACAATTAACTAGCGCAGCCTTTGTGCTTGGATGGTCTAGGTGCCATTTGCACTGCACATCTAAAGGACTGTGATACTACTTTGACAGGCATGGCTTTCCCTAAAGAATCCTAGGAACTATAGTTTGTTAAGGGTGCTGAGAGTTGTCAGGAGGCTCCCGTTCCTCTCTAAGGTTGCCAGATCAGGAGCAACCTAGGCCCTGAAATTCCAGGGCCCAAACCTGAGACCTAGGAATGGCCCTTGGTGATGTCATGGGGGCAGGTCCTGGAGATGGAGGTTAATTGGAAGAGGGGAGCAGAGGAGGGCAACCAAAGTACCTGTCTAACAGCTCCATCTGGTACGCCGGCTGAGACCCTACCTGCCCACAAACTGTCTCGCCTGTTTTTCACTGGCTAGGTTCAATTCTAATCCTTCTAAGGATTTGCCCATGGGATGCCCACCTGGTGGAAACTCTAGCTCACATGGCCCTTAAATGTATGATGATCTCCGCCAACAATTTCTAGACCATCTATGTATTCCAATATGGAAAGCAGAGACGGAGGTTATACACTTCTTATTACAGGGGAGAGACCAGGAGCTCACTAAGACAGTAGCTAAGTTCCTCTATTTGATTTTTTTTCTCGCCAAAGTACGCTACAGGATTCTGCCCTTGCTGGAGACCCACAGAGATGAAATAGATTGCTCGCCTCTTCTTCCCTTTGGCAAATGACTGTACTGTTGAAATGGTGACAAGCACAATTCAAAGTGTTGGTGCTGACCTTTAAAGCCCTAAATGGCCTTGGCCCAGTATACTTGAAGAAGTATCTCCACCCCCATCACTCAGCCCAGACACTGAGGTTCTCCTCTGAGGGCCTTCTGGTGGTTCCCTCACTGCGAGAAGCAAAATTACAGGGAACCAGGCAGAAGGCCTTCTTGGTAGTGGCACCCTCCCTGTGGAACGCCCTCCCATCAGATGTCAAGGAGATAAAGAACTACATAACTTTGAGAAGACATCCGAAGGCAGCCCTGTTTAGGGAAGTGTTCAATGTCTGATGTTTCACTATATGTTTTATACATGCTGTTAGCTGCCCAGAGTTGCTGGGGCAACCCAGCCATGTGGGCAGGGTATAAAATTATCATTATGAATTATTGTCAGGTAAGACCTGGAGGCCTGGGAACCCTATTCCCCTAATGCACAATGTGTTCGCAACCCTTACAACAGCTGCAAGTTGGCATCATTAATTATTACATCCCAAGATAACAAGGAAAGTTTGATTACTCGCCAGCATGGAACCACTTCTAAAAGTGCCAGTTCCTCAGGCCAATGCACACAAGTGGGTAATCTGGTCCCACCTTGAATCTGGCGTGGTAACCAATCATCAGATCTTGGAGAATATTGTTGCGTGTTAAACTTGGGGTACTTTGTTGTGGTGTTCTGGTTTTTCTTTTTAAATGCAACCATTTATCAATTCAAAAGATAAATCATCAGAACTTTCTCCTGTGATACACTTAACTCCACTCTTACTGCCCAATTGGCCCCCAAAGGTTCATCACAGCAGCAGAGACACAAGATGACATGGGGAAGAGAAGTGGATTCCATGGAGCCAGATCATACCTGGTCATTCACAGGACACACGGCTAGGTTTTGTTCTTCGCTGGAGCAGGCCACCCGGATGTACTTCAGCCAGTTCCCGTTTCCTGTCTGGTTGGCATCGACGCAGAATTTCTCAGTGCCCAGGTCATCGCCAATCTGAAAGAGAAAGCAGTGTTAAACAACCAAATTGGAAGACCATAAGCCAGGGGTTCGGTAGCACGTCAAAGTGCAAGTAGATAAATAGGTACCGCTCCGGCAGGAAGGTAAACAGCATTTCTGTGTGCTGCTCTTGTTCGCCAGAAGTGGCTTAGTCATGCTAGCCACATGACCCAGAAGCTGTACGCCAGCTCCCTCGGCCTGTAAAGCAAGATGAGCACCACAACCCCAGAGTTGGCCACGACTGGACCTAATGGTCAGGGGTCCCTTTACCTTTACCTTTAAGCCAGGGGTTGGGAACAGCTTTTCAGCTGGAGGGCTGCATTCCTTTCAAAGCAATCTCCAGAGGGCCACATGGCACCAAGGTCAGAAGTGGGAAGAACAACCGTGGCAAAAATTTACCTTTGTGCAGCAGTTTGCTTTGTACACATACCCACACATGGATCCCCTCTCTATTCTCCATCCATGTAAGCATGGGGCATTATCAAGAGTTCAGGGACACATTCAAATGCTCAAGGAGAATCTGAAGCAGTGCTAGTGAGGGCTGTGGACTGGGGAGAGTTCTGAGGGCCAAATGGAGGGGGTTGAGGGCTGCATTGGGCCCCAGAGCCGGAGGCTCCCTACCCCTGCTATAAGTATTTAAGTAAAGACATAAGCAGGGTGGGAGGGAGAAAAGCAGCCCAACATTTATTGGCCAGGTCAAATTGGTCTGGAAAAATCATTTGCGTCTTGGAACTCACAACCTCTCTTGGCCTTGCATATTTCCTGCCTATGGCGACATCCACAATTTTGATTCCTCTGGCAAGGGAGCCATGCTGCCATAACCATACCAAAGGCCATAGCTCCATGGTAGAGCATCTGCCTTGAATGTAATGGCTCCAGAGTTCAATCCCTGGCATCTCCAGGTAGGGCTCAGAGAGGCCTCTCTCCCTGAAATCCTGGAGAGCTGCTGCCAACCAGGGTAGACAATACTGAGCCAGATGGACTGACTACATGTTCCTATACTGTGGGCTGCATCCCTGAATCAAGCAATTTATGCCCGAGTTTCACCCTGAAATCCTGCACACAGAAGGGCTTATGTGGAAAAAAATGAATAAGCCAGTAGGTGGGTTGCTTATGAAAACCAGCCCCTTGAACAAAGTATTTCTGGGCATGCACAGAGTGCCTTTAACCTAGCTACAATTGCAATCAGTCACTACACATTTGGGTTTGAGGTCAAAGTGTGTGACTTCTAGGCAGAGATGGATCCAGATTCCTCCCCCCTTTTAATAATAATAATTTATTATTTATACCCCGCCCATCTGCCGAGTTTCCCTAGCCACTCTGGGCGGCTCCCAATCGAGTGTTAAAAACAATACAGCATTAAATATTAAAAACTTCCCTAAACAGGGCTGCCTTCAGATGTCTTTTAAAGATAAGATAGCTGCTTATTTCCTTCACATCTGAAGGGAGGGTGTTCCACAAGGCGGGTGCCACTACCAAGAAGGCCCTCTGTCTGGTTCCCTGTAACCTCACTTCTCGCAATGAGAGAACCACCAGAAGGCCCTCGGCGCTGGATCTCAGTGTCCGGGCTGAACGATGGGGGTGGAGAAGTACATTGAAAGAGAGAATGGGGTTGATTAAAAGGCAGCATGCTTCATTGTCAGTCTAAGCAACCTTCCCCAACCTGGTGCCCTCCAGATACTATTAAATTCCACTGCCCCATGCTGATAGAGCCAATCACCTGGGATTGTGGGAGACAGAGTCCAGCAACATTTGGAGGGCACCAGGTTGCAGAAGACTGGGCAAAGGCAAGTTATCTCAACTGAAGCCTAAGAACAGAAGCCCAGTTGTGATTAACAGAAGCCCTGATGACAGACATGCTCACAGATACTTAGAAGATACAAATGTGCAAGTGTGGGAAATAAAATGATGGCGGTGACCTTTTAAAAATTCGCGGTTGTTTTCTGTTTCTCTCTCTTTCTCTTCTCAAAGAGCCTCTACTTTCTTCACACAGGAAAGCTAGCAAGTTATGTGAGAGTATCTGCAGACAGGTAGCAAAGATTTTTCACACACACACTCTTCTTTCTTTCTTTTTTGCAGAGGCGAGTGAGTGTTTTCTCAAGAGCTTGGGTACTTCCCCAGTGTGATTACTGCAACGTGGTTCAGAGTTGTGAGTACGGTTAAGGAACTGCAGCTGGGATAGGACATGACTCCCAGGCTATTGGCTGGGGTTTGGTGCATGGTGGTTAGGGCATCACTGTTGTAAACCTGGGAGGTTGCGCAGGAGCAGGACTGTTTGAAATTGGGACCCAGACAAGTCTGGCCTGGATCCCTTTGTTAGACAAACACAGGTGATGTATTGCATGGGGTGTTAAATAGATAGCCAATTGCTTCTACAGTGGATGCTTGGGTTGCGAACGTGATCCATGCGAGATGCATGTCCATAACCCACAGCATCCGCAACCCGCAGCGGCACGTCTGCACATGCACGGGTTGTGATTCGGCGTTTCTGCACATGTGCAAAGCGCAGTTGAGCACTTCTGTGCATGCGAGACCGCCAAAACCCAGAAGTAACCCATTCCGGTACTTATGGGGTTCGGCAGTACGCAACCTGAAAAAATGCAGCCATCTGTAACCCGAGGTATGACTGTATTGGGGTTTTTTTTGGGGGGGGGGATAAAGATGATCCAGGCTTGTTGCAGTTTTAAGGGGGAGGTGAGTAACACAGAGAACTAAACATTGAGCTCTGACTGCATTTTAGGGTACCAGCCATCGCCCTAGAGACCTGACATAGCAGCAACTATGCCTTTTGGAGTATTTATTGTGTAGGCACACAACTTAAGTGCTCCAAAAGGCAGCCTGTTGCTCCACACCCCACCTGTATATTTGTAAATAAACACAACTACTACAAAATGCCAGGGACCTCCTTCCTAAGGAAATAAAATATTTTTTAAGTGTTGGGTCTTCAAAACTTTTCGCTGCTTTAAGAAGTGGATCAGGCTTAACAGTACTAACTTGGAGTAAGTTACTGGGATGTTCTGGGCTCCATTCAAGGTGTGGAAGTGTTAACCTTCAAAGCCTCCTGCTTTGAGAGATGTCTGGGGTTTTTTTATGGATGATGAATACAATGTGCAATTAGCCGGATGTGGAAAAACCCAGTGCGTGCGACAATGATTTGCGTACCTTGCAAGAATGATTTGGACCTTTGGCAAGCAGAAAATGACATCTCCGCTTTTGCAGATAAGGATCTCCCAAACCCGCAAAGCTAGTGAATGGGAAAGGGGGAGGGACAGGGGACGGGAGTGTCCAGAAGAATCTCGGACAAGATGGTCACCCCACTTCTGTTTCAAAGCCTCCAATGAAGGAGAGGCGACCACCTGCCAAAGGAATCCTTCCCACTTTCGAAGAGCTTTTACTGTCAGAAAGTTCTTCCTAACGTTTAGTCAGAATCACCGTCCTTGCAATGGGAACCCATCAGCTTGGGCTCTACCCGCCAGAGCAGCAGAAAACAAGCTTGCTCCATCTTCTGTGTGACAGCCCTTCAAATATTTGAAGATGGCTAAGTCTTACCCAAGGGACGCGGGTGGCGCTGTGGGTTAAACCACAGAGCCTAGGACTTGCCGATCAGAAGGTCGGCGGTTTGAATCCCCGTGACAGGGTGAGCTCCCATTGCTCGGTCCCTGCTCCTGCCAACCTAGCAGTTCAAAAGCACATCAAAGTGCAAGTAGATAAATAGGTACTACTCCAGCGGGAAGGTAAACAGTGTTTCCGTGCACTGCTCTGGTTCAGCAGAAGCGGCTTAGTCATGCTGGCCAAATGACCCGGAACTGTATGCTGGCTCCCTCGGCCAATAAAGCAAGATGAGCGCCGCAACCCCAGAGTCTGCCAAGACTGGATCTAATGGTCAGGGGTCCCTTTACCTTTACTTAAGTCTTACACAGAGTTGATTTGTAGAAATGGACAGGCCCTAGTTCATCACGTTCGTTCATTTCAGTGTGACGACTCAGGGTAGGGTTGATATTGGGTGCAACCCAATGGGTCTACTCTGAGTCTACCTTGATACAAACCACAGTGTTTTCAGAAAACAACAACACATCTTCCGCTTGGGTTATTTCTGTATTATCAAATCCTCCTGTGTGGATTCAGATAGGGAAACTGGGGAGGTGATGAAAGGGAAGGCAGCTATCTGCGTGGAGCTGGGGGAGGGAAAGGATTCTACCCCTTGACAAGAGGTGACAATGCAATGCTTTGCTGGCTGTCTCTGCATTTCTTCACTCATCACTTTCGTCTGGGCTCAACTCTGTCCACCTCACCCCCCAGCCCCCCCTCCAGGCATGTTGTTTTGATCGCCTCACTCTTCTGCATCATTCTTTAGGCTGGCCATTTCTGCTTTCTCATGTTCAGTTATCTTATGGGACTGAGGCGTGGAATTCGCTGGCATGGGACGTAGAGATGGCCTTTGGTTTACATAGGGTTGTAGCCAATGCTAGTCCTACTTGCAGAAGACCCAGTGTGATATATGAGGACCTAGGAGACCAGGATTCAAATTCCTAGGACCTAGCAGACCAGGACTTGAAGCTCATGGGGTGGCCCTGGCAGTGGCGTAGCGTGGGGGGTCAGGGGGGGCCGACCGCACCGGGCGCAACATCGGGGGGGGGGGGCGTGTACTTGCACTCGCAGCTCTCTGCCCCTACCTGGCTCACTCATTCTCTCTCACTGCTGTGCTGGCTGTGCGAATCTGATCCGAGCCACCGGGTCGCCGCCCACTGTGGAGGGGGGGGGGGTTGCCAGGTGTGCGGGTTAGGGGGCGCAAATTACTTGCCTTGCCCCGGGTGCTGACAACCAACGCTATGCCACTGGGCCCTGGCCAGTCACTGCCTCTCAGCATAATTTACCTCACAGGGGTTGTTGTGAGCAGTGGCGTAGCGTGGGTTGTCAGCACCCGGGGCAAGGCAAGTAATTTGCGCCCCCTAACCCTGGATTTGCGCCCCCTAACCCTACCCCTAACCCTACCCCCCAGATGTTGCGCCCGGTGCGGCCGGCCCCCCCTGCACCCCCCACGCTACGCCACTGGTTGTGAGGATAAAATGAGGAGCAGGAGAAGAACTAGGTATGCCCCCTTAAGCTCCCTGGAGGAAAGGCGGGATGTAAATGAATAAAATAGAATTTTTTTATTACGGTCACAGATCAGTTCCAGGTCACTTACAATATCAGGAAAATCATAAAACACAAAAGGAATACATTGTATTGCAATTGGGTATAACAGAGACAATTCAGATATAGTGGCAGTTAAAAAAAATATATTAAATCTTGATCACTAAAATATAACCTAAAATTATCATTTAAAACCTTAATCATTTTGGTAGTACAACTTGTTCCCTAAGTTTTATGGCAGTCACACAGAATTTGGCAACCCACAGGCACACAGAATTTGGCAGGATGAAAATGTAATAAAGAAAGAAATAGATTCGAATTAATTGGCATGGCTCACGTATGTCCATTAACTTCAGTGGGTCTACTTTGAGTAGGACCTGGATACAGCCAGTGACTTTTAAGGGGAAAGGGGGCGTTGTGGTGGGATAGGTTCTTCAACCATGACAGTGAAATGGGACCTTCCATGAGGGGCTGTTTCCTTCATGCCCTGCATTTGGGCTTCCCAAAGGTTCACCACTGAGGGAGTCAGGATTAGATGGAGCCCTGGTTCATTAGATGATGCAGGGCCCTTCTTACGTTCTTAGTTCAAAGCCTTGGGTTGCTTTAAAAGAGGATGGGGCAAACTGAAGGACGGTAAGCCTATCAATAGCTCCTCGCTACAATGGCTGTGTTGAGAACATAAGAAGAGCCTGCTGGATCAGGCCCATCTACTCCAACATCCTGTTCTCACGGTGGCCAACCATATACATTTGGGGAGCCTGGAAGCAGGATCTGAGCACAAAAATACCTCCCCCTCCTCTGGTTTCCAGCAACTGGCATTGAGAAGCATTGCTGCCTCTGATCATGGAGGGACAACAAAGTGGTACCTCTGGTTACGTACTTAATTCGTTCCGGAGGTCCACTCTTAACCTGAAACCTTCCTTAACCTGAGGTACCACTTTAGCTAATGGGGCCTCCTGCCACTGCTGCGCCGCCGACGCACGATTTCTGTTCTCATCCTGAGGTAAAGTTCTTTTTTAAAAAATTCTTTTTTATTAAATTTTTACTTTAACAGTCCAATCCAATCACATGAAATATTCCAAATTATATATATACATATCAAATAATCCAAATATTCTGCCAAATTATAATTTTTTTAAATAGGACTTCCCATGCTTCAAGTTTGGAGGGTTCTCATCATCTGAGGTAAAGTCCTTAACCCAAGGTACCAGTGGCATAGCGTGGGGGGTGCAGGGGGGGCCGGCCGCACCGGGCGCAACATCTGGGGGTTAGGGTTAGGGGGCGCAAATCCACGGGTTAGGGGGCGCAAATTACTTGCCTTGCCCCGGGTGCTGACAACCAACGCTACACCACTGCAAAGTACTACTTCTGGGTTATCAAAGTCTGTAACCTGAAGTGTTTGTAACCCGAGGTACCACTGTAGCTAGTAGCCATCAACAACCTTTCTCTCCATTAACTGTCTAATCGCCATTCAAGTCAGTGGCCATCATTGCCTTTTGTAGGAGCAAGTTTCATAGCTGAAGTGTGCTTTGCATGAAAAAGTACTTTCTGTTATCTGTCCCGCTTTGGGAGGCCCTACGGATACCAGTCACCAGGAATAAGTAGAAGAACAGAATTGTAGGGTCTAGTCCACCCCACCCCCCGCAATGCAGGAATGTGCAGCTCTCCCATACAGGGGTCGAACCTGCAACCTTGGCATTGTCAGCACCACATTCGGACCAACTGAGCCAAGTAGGGAGAGCACAGTTGCACTCAAGGCCTGCTTGCTGATGTTCCACGTCAAATGTATTGCCTGTTCTTATAGGACTAAATCATGTGCATCAGAATAAAGGAAAGCAATCCATAAATACAGGAACAAAATTTAAGTATCCAACAGCTGAATAAAATGGAGGCATAGGGTGTGTGTACATGAAGCACCACTGATGACATTGTTCACCTGGGGGGGGGGTGGCACCCTTTGATCTAAGGCCAGCCCTGGAAATGGGTGTGGATTTGAGCAGCGGCACAAAGCGGTGGCCCTCTCCACCCACCCAAAAAAGCTTGCCGGGTTCTCCTTGCTGGTTTATAGTCCCATGTCAGCAAACCTCACAAGTGCTCCGGCAGTTGAAATGAGAAAACATTGGTCTGAGATCCGGTGTGGGTTTTCACTTTTTAAATGTGCTACCATTAAACTGCAGGAGTTCACAGGGCAAAGGGTTGCAGAGCGAACCACAGAGCTGACCACAACTTTACACGTTTGAAGCAGAGAGTTCTGTGTTTTGAAACTGCCAGCAGAGGGAGAGGCATAAACTGCGCCCTCCCAGAGCAGCTACTGAGAGCAACAAGGAGAGTGGGGTTTTAGCAAAGCAGGAAATTATGTTCGGCAAGGCAAAAAGAGTGCTACAATTGTGGAAAGAAGCCGTGTCCTCGTCACCTTTAATGATTATTGTTATTTTGCAAGATTATTGCCATCGCCTCCTCTTTTTTTTCCTGCCAGCAAACACACCTTCTGCTTTTTTCAGAAGGTGCAAAGAAAGAAAGCTTCTGAGTACTATTTGCACCACAAGGTGGAAAACCTGTGGCCCTCCAGATATTTTTGGATGCCAGCTCCCATCAGCTCCAGCTACAAATGGATGAATATGTCAATTTTGGGTTCTCTTTGGTTCTCATTTTTCTCCTTCTCCTCTATGCCCCCGGGTCAGACTTGACCCAGGAGTGGAGCTGCAGCCGGCTAGCGGTGTTGGGCCGTCACGCAAGGAAGCTGTCTCCATAACTCCCTTGTTCACTGGAGCCAGGCTCCAATGAGGGAGCCTGTCGCCAGGGCGTCTTGCTGCGTGCCCCCTCAAAAACATGCACCCAGGCCACAGACCCCCGGCATCCCCCCCTACTATGCCACTGACTGGTCCAAGGTCACTCAGCGAGCTTCATGGCTGAGTGGGGATTTGAACCCTGGTCTCCCAGGTCAAAGTCCACCACCCTAACCGCTACACCGCACTGGCTCTCTTATTGAGAAGGACTGCCAGGGTCTTGCCCTGTGTCTTGTCTAGCTGCAGACATTCCCACCACCCAGCAAACACTGCTGTGACTGGGCGCTGATCCTGCAAGCATGCAGGAGGCAACCATACTGTGGGGACGATGACAGTGGGGAAGTCCTTGGTGGTCCTTCACAACACTAATAATAAACCCCATAAAGTGCTGCTAAATCCAGGCAAAATAAATTCGCCTTCTGGGTTTCCCTTCCTTTGCCCATTGGGTCGCTTGTCCCCTGCCTTACGAACTCTCCTCTCAACTTCATACAAAGTCCCCATTGTCAATGGACAGTCGTCTTAAGAAGGCCTTTGCTGAATCTGAGTGTGCAATAGGATGTCAGGCTTACGTTCCAATAAATAAATCAAACATACTTAAGACCCGTAAGACACCCCAATCACCTTCTTATTTTATTTTTAACCCTATGCCAAGCTAAGTTTTTATTGGATACACTCAACTGATCCTACAGTACGGTAATGGGTCTCTCTCTCTCCCTCTCCTCCCCAGCCCCCCCCCCAATTTTACGGACAAAAGACCTTTTCTTGTCTTCAAGGGCTGACAAGTTTATCCAAATATTCTCGGCTTAGTACTAGCCCCTTTCTGAATTGATCAGCTCAGTAAAAGGACACTTTGTACCTTTTAAAAAAACCCACACACACACGAGGGAGACCAGCAAAGGGCAGTTGGTAGGGGGTGAGGAATGTGCTTAAACCGAAGGATGGTGTCAGACAGACAGAACTGGGGTATAACCACTCATCTCTTCCACTTTTCAAACTACTTGGGTCTCCCACAGGAGGAGCAAATGGTATAATCAACAGTTCCCCTCCCAGCAAAACTCCCTTTTACCTTTCAGGTTGGCACACTGCAGGTGTGGCCATTAAGTGTCAAATATATACAGAGGTACCTTGGGTTACAAACACTTCAGGTTACAAACTCTGCTAACCCAGAAGCACTACCTCTGGTTGAGAACTTTTCCCCAGGATGGGAACGGAAATCGCGTGCTGGCAGCATGGTGGCAGTGGGAGGCCCCATTACTGAAAGCGCGCCTCAGGTTAAGAACGGTTTTGGGTTAAGAACAGACCTCCGGAATGAATTAAGTTCGTAACCCGAGGTACCACTGTATATATATTCTGGGATGAGAATTCTAGCCCTGCCTTCCTCTTAGAGACGTACAAATGTATTAGTTTCAGTTTCTCATTGTTCCAGTCCTAACTTTAGTTCTGCGCTTCTGTGCATCAGGTTTTTCTTTTGAAGTCCTAATCAAAATTGATCATCAATTTTAGTGCACATTTCTCCTAAGCTACATGTTTTTGTATGCCGAACATACCCGTTCTTGCAAGCACTCCTCTTCCCCCAAAGGAAAGCATTTTTGCATGTGATTTCCACGGACGTGCCCATTTTTTGGGCTCACTTTCTCCTAATATACAGTACAAGCGCATGTTATGTGCAGTTAAGTTGCGCGGTTTCAACCACACGCAGTTGAAGGCGGGCTGGTTGAATCTGTGCACGCTAAACCCAAGCCAGGCTGACAGCTTAAAAGCTCTTTGTGCACTGAGTCCACTCACACAAGCGTCCCAGAGCCCTGTGAGATCTCACGCGAGCATCTCAGAGTCAGAGTGCTGAGCAGACCTTACCCCAAGCTGAAGGCAGAGAGGTCCCCTTGGGTTACCCAGTGTGCAAACAACGTGTAACCTTTTTGCCCTGCTTGCTGGGCAAGGCCTACTTGCTACTTGAGCACTGGGAGTACTAGCCCTACTTGCTACTTGAGCACTGGGAGTACTTCACCCACTAGCCGTGAAGGTGCCTCTGAGGGTTTGGGTACCCACAATTTTCATGTATACATGGAACCCTTGGAACAGAATGCCCATGTAAGATACAATAGTACTGAACACATGTTTTGTATGCAGTCTTTGGAGAACTGCATTGCAAAATTTAGAGACCTGAGAAATCTTATTGAGACACTTGGCTTCCCTGGAAGTTCTTCAGATGCTCCCCCCAAGCAGGAACTTGAGTCATTTTGCTGTAGGGAAGCAAAAGCAACTCAGTATTTCCCCCCAGCTTTCTCCCAAGCATGGAGAGTCACTCCACCAGTCTCAGAACCCCAAGGCAGTCCTGCCTAGACTAGCAGCCAACCAGTAGCCAACCAGATGACTATGGGAAGCCTATAAAAAGGACATAAGGGCAGCCACTTTCTCCTCTCATGTAGTTCCCAGCAACTGGTCCTTCCAATACAGGAGAAAGGATATAATCATCAATTACAAGTAGCCATTGATAGCCTTATCCTCCATGAATTTGTCAATTCCTCTCTTAAAACCTATCCAAGCTGGTGACCATCACGACCTTCCGGGTGGGTGTGTGGAGTGAATTCCATAATTTACCTATGTGTTGGGTGCAAAAATATTTCTTTTTCTCCATTCTAAATCTCCCAGTCTTCAGCTCCATTGTATGCCCCCAGATTCTAGTATTGTGAGAGAGGGGGGGAAACTTCTCTCTCAGACCTTCCAAGTGTCCCTATTTTCTAGGGGCAGTCCTGGATTTATAAAAGCTGTCACAGTTTCTGATTTGATCCCAGAATGTCCAGCTTTTTCTTAGGATGTCCCTATTTTCATTGGAGAACTGTTGGAGGGTATGGAGTTACGCGACTTCTGAGCCAAGGAGGTAAATAACTATACAACCTTTAGAAGACATCTGAAGGCAGCCCTGTATAGGGAAGTTTTTTTTTAAAAAAATGTTTAATATTTTATTATGTTTTTATGTATGTTGGAAGCTACCCTGAGTGGCTGGGGCAACCCATTTAGATGGGTGAAGTATAAATAAAATTATTATTATTATTATTATTATTATTATTATTATTATTATTGAATAGGACACCCCTATTTTCATCTGTGAAATGTTGGAGAGCATGCTCTCTGTCCATCTTCCATACAGCACACATAATTTCATATACTTCTACTGTGTCCTCCTACTCCCATTCCAGGGATGAGGGTGGTGCTGTGGTCTAAATCACTGAGCCTCTTGGACTTGTTGATCAGAAGGTTGGCAGTTCAAATGCCCATGATGCGGTGAGTTCTGTCTCAGCTGCTGCCAACCTAGCAGTTCGAAAGCACACTAGTGCAATTAAATCAACAGGTACCACTGCAGCGGGAAGGTAAACAGCATTTCCATGCACTCGGGTTTCCATCACGGTGTTCCATTGCACCAGAAGCGGTTTAGTCATGCTGGCCACTTGACCCGGAAAGCTGTCTGTGGACGGCCTGAAAGCGAGATGAGCACTGCAACCCCATAGTCGCCTTTGACTTAACCATCCAGGGGTCCTTTACCTTTTTTTACCTTTACCTTACTCCCGTTCCCCTGCAAACAAAAAAAAACCCCTAAACGCACCAATGTCGAAACCTTTCTGTTCTTCCTGCCTTAAGAAATATGGCAAATGGCTTTTCTTTTCAAAAAGAAATTGAACCTGCTTCATACCAAATCTATGCGTCAGCAGATAAATACCCATAAATCTCCCTGCCTCTGCCTTATTAGAATGGTTGCTAGGTAACTGGAACCAGGCCAGCCTCTCCTCCGGTACGTGTGCTGCCTGTCAGGGTCGGTCAACAGCATGAGTTGTTGGCAACGGCGCAGGGATATCCCTGGGACCGTGGGCCACAGGTGCAGCCATCGAGGCATTAGTCAATGATTAGGCCTCGTAAAATATATGAATAGTGTTTCTTTAAGAAGCTATAAAGTTTTATGGAGGAAAAAATCCATGTGTAAAGCATTTCGGTCTGCTCCATGGCTGGTCATTCAAAATTTCACTCGTTTCTGTCAGGGCCCTGATAATTAAAACTGTGGCAAGGGTCTGGTTTCTATAATGTCGCCCATCTGGCTTTCGAAGATGAAGCAAATGTAATTGCCGGGGCAGCAAAGAACTGTTGTTGGGGTGGTGTGAGGGGTTTTTTGGTGTGTGTGTGTTTTTTGCCATTTACTGGGCTTTCATTTTGTCTCTAAAGCCGGAGGCTTGGGGCGTGTAGCATAAACTTACAGAGCACCAAAGATCGTTAATGGACGTTGCGAAGCAGCGGGGAGGGCAGGAGAGGTTACGCCATGTGCTTTATAAGTTTGACACTAGAAGGTCCATTAATGAAAAAGTTAGATTTCAATCTGTGGGGCGGGCGATAATTGTTTGAAACTGTTTGCTAAAAGGTATGTGTGTGTGTCTGTATGGTTTTGTGCATGTGGTTTAGGGACTTAAGAGGTGTCGCATTGTCCTTCGGGGTACCTGAAGTAATAAATAATGGCCTATCATTAAGGAATCAAGTCATCTTCTGATGCCATCTCTCCTTGAAAAGATAAAGGCATTTGTGTGTAACTGTTGTTAGATTTTAATTGTGGCATTTTTCTAGCTTTATAATTTGCAGATTTGCCTTCAGTTATCATCTTCTGCATGTTTTTAGCTTTTCGATATTTTATTTTTATTGCTTTAATTTATGTAAGGTGCCTTGAGTCCTGGTGTAGGGAAAAGGCAGGGCATTAATAATAAGAATGCCTTGTGAAGTTGAGGTGAGAAGAATTGTGAAATACATTGAAAATAAAGCAGGAGATCCAACGCAAAGCGAAAAAGCCAGAGTGGTGTACGGCTGGCTTTTGTTTTTGTTTTTTTCTCCACAGAGCTTCTTTCTGTAAGGTCAACCCGATGTCTTTGGAGGGTAAAAATCCCCAACCCGTGCTGCCTACTTGCTGACTACAAAACGAGATTGTACAACACAATGCCTTGCCTGATTGTCCCACGCAGCTATCTCACATCATGAAAGGCTATCTGTGCTCCTGAATGGCAACACTGTGTGACAAGACAGTGTCGGGATTGTTGGAGCCGTGTCTTCACTAAGTCAAACAGAAAAAGGTCCCCCGCCTTTCCTCTTCTTCTTCTTTGACTGGGAGAAAATGAGCATATGGAAAATCCCAAGCGGACAGTACTTTGCTTCCCCCCCTTTTTTCTTTGACCCTAATGGGAACATCAACGGCACATCTGGTATCATTTTAGGACTTTCTGAAGATGTTCCACTTTGGAAAAAGGCAGGAACACCTCCGGGGTGGATGGAAAACAGAGAACTGAGGGCTTCTGTGTAGAAGTTCAAGAATAATGGCAACAGCGGCTGTCAATGCACGTCTAAGGATGTGACCAGACAGTGGTGTTGAATGGGGAATAAGATATGCACACAGAGAGAGTGCAATCCCACACTTGATAAACCCCACTCTACTTTCCCCTCATTTTTGCACCATTAATTTATGTCAGGGGTCACCAATGTTTCACCCTCAGGTGGGCCCATTTGCAAACTGAAGAAACCATTGTGGGTACCACTTTCACACTGCGCCCTCAGAGGCAGGGCAGAAGGTCCCGGGAACAATCTCCACCATGTCTAGGAGGGCTGGGGAAAAGACTTGTGTCTGAAAGCCCAAAGAGACACTGCCAGTCTGAGCAGACAATACTAAGTTAGACAGACCAACAGCCTGACTCTGTAAAGGACAGCTTCCGAAGTTCCTCTGTAGAGTTGGTTTCTGTCTCCCTTCCCTGAACACGACAACAGAAGCTCTTATTTGAAAGTATGGAAGAGATATTTTTTAGGCTAAAAGTGCAAGGAATTTTGCTTAGTTTAGGGTGAAATTGAAAAGGAGATTGAATTTATATTTAATTGGCTAAAAGGGTTGTTGAACAATTGTAAAAAAAAAAGGATGCAAAAAGGGGAAGGTATGGGGAAGTCCGAGAAAAGAGGCTTATGGAAATAAGGTTAAGAAATTAAGATTTTTTGTGTTTGTTTCTATATTGTTTTCGTTGTGTTTGTTAAAAATTGGCAAATTAATAAAAATTTTATTAAAAAAAAGAAAAAAAATAAAAAATAAAAGTGCAAGGACCAGAAGCCAACATTCCAAGGTCCATGAGCAAGGCAAATGGTTCATAACTGAACAGAAGGTAGGAAGATGCCCCAACAATTGGCATGCCCTGCTTGCCAAGCTTTTAAATGAGGTGGCGTGAGCTCATTCACAAGATTCCGTCTCTCTCGGGTTGTGCACACATGCGCTCCATCTGGGTGGGTGCATCTGATCCCATGTGCCAAGGCGGTGCCTGGTTCTTGGCAGCAAGACTGTGCCTTGTCCCTTTGTCTCCAGCTCCAGCACCACCACCTCTTGTGGTCCCTCTTTCTGGCTGGCGGATGTCCTTCTCACTCTCTGATGGGGCTCTGCACTCCACAGGAAGGCCAGGAGAGAAAGCAGATGATCTACTTCCTCCTCCCTAGCGTAGTCAGTCACAAGGGGTGGGGCCTACATCCCTGGGTGACCAACTCCCAACCTCCTCCAACTGGTGGAGCCAAGGGGCCCATGGCAGTTGGCAACCACCGTAGGTACAAAACAAAGTTATCTCTGTAGCGTAATAGATTAGCAACATTGTTGCTGAAGGCAGAGGCAAAATTCCCACATGTGGTCCTCGTTATTATACTCGCTCGGAGATGAAAGCGGACAGGAACATGATAAATTGGACCATGCACTCAAAACTGACGAAAATATTTTCATTGCTGTGTTCTCAATGCAATTATGGGGCAGCCTCCTTGTTGCCCACTGAATCGCTAACATTTCTAATTAGACGTGCTCGCTTCATTCAACTGGCAGCGGCACTTAGTTGGAAAAACCGGGATTCTTAAACTCTGCAAAACGGCCTGCCAAGACAGCGGTTAATGGGCTAACCTTTATTAATTTGTCAACATTCTCTTTAAGTAGCCATTCATGAGCAGGGGGAGAAACACGGTCTGCAACCAAAACAGAAAGTATGCAGAACAGTGCAAGAAATGTTAATCTTTTCATATCTTTTTCCATTTGCAAGCCTATTTTCAAGGATTGCAGGACAAGGGAAGGACTGCAGCTCATTGGTAGAATATCTGTCCTGAAAGTTCCAGGTTCATTCCTTGGCATCTGGAAAAAGCTGTTGTCTGAAACCCCAGAGAGTTATTGCCATTCAGAGTAGACAATTCCAAGCTAGATGGACTGACTCAGTATAAGGCAACTTTCTGGGTTCCTATGAATTTAGGATTTAGCCCATTCAGAAATGTAGGGCTCAGAAGGGCCCACTTCTCCATTCTCATTTTGCCACACTGCTTTTGAGAAGGTCTGAGCCAATGGCAGTGACAATGGCTTGGGTGGAAGGACCACCATTTTCCATGCCGCACGCCGATGCAATGTTGCATCCCCAGCACAGCAAGAGACATTGCTCTGCCCTCTTCATGAAGAAAGCAGGATTGTTTAGGCTCATAGGAAGCTGACTTAGACAGAACCAGAACCAGTCCAGCCAGCTCAGTGCTGTCTACATCCATCTGCAGTGGCTCTCCATGGTTTCAAGCTGGGGACATTCCCAGCCCTACCTGGATATGTCATTGGAAAATGAACCTGGAACCTGGGCTCTGCCTGTTTCCCCTGAAAAATGGAAAATTTGATGGGGGAGGGGGAAATAAGGAAGCCTAGAATGGCCTTCCCCCCCCATCCAGATGTTTTGGGACCATGTTTTGGGAGGAGAAAGAGGCTGCCAGGAAGGGGGGGGGGATGCTGGGAGTAGAAGGGAGTGAAAATAAAAGTTGGCATGAAGGTGAAAGAGAAAATAAACCAGCAAGGTTTATGAGAATCAGTGTTGATAAGTGGAGCAGGAGCTGAAACTCAAACTCAGAAGTTGCTGCAAATAAGGATTTGCTACACATGGTTTTGATATAACATAACACTACAACACCATCTAGAGTATCGTGTGTGTGCGTGTGTGCGCGCGCACTATTATTATAAGCAGGACACAAAGCTAATCATATAGTTATGGAAACACGTTGCCCTAAAGCAGATGCACATGAAGAAAGCACTCCAGTAAAGGTAGACCGGTCTCCAAGGAAAGGAAAAATCATATTAATATAATATTTACAAATGAGCAGGCTGGCTTCAGCACTCACAGGGGTACTGGAGAAGCAAGGAGACACCCAGATCCATGGCTTCCCAACACGACTGAGCTCTCCATGTATGCTGAACTTACTTTGCCAGGTTGCAACAGGCGAGGGTGTCCCTTCCAGGAGCAGTGGGGAAGGAGAACCTCACACAACCTATCTCTCTGTGCTATCTGTTGGTGTTCAGGTGGGACACTTCTGAAAGCTCTCTGAGTATTCCTAAAGGAGTTACCGTACATTTCCTAAGCATCTTTGTATGAGCAACATCCAAGGATTCACACACACACACACACACACACCCCAACCCAGGACACCATGGTGGGAGAGGCAAAACATACCTAACTTTATTATTCTACTTGCAGTGTCCAACTTAGCTGCACAAGCCCACCTACTGGCCTTTCTGCTTATATAATGGACGCCACCCCAGGCAGAAAAGGGTCCTTCGCACCACCTGTTGGCTGGTCTGCTGTAAGGTGACTTCCTACTTGCACAGCCCCTTGAGTACAAGAGAGGTTACTCCTAGGTAAATGCATTTGGAATTGCAGACCTCCTGTGTGAGCCTCCATGTCTACTCAGACATAAATCCTACTGAGCTCAATGAGACTTAGTCCCAGATAATTTCATTTATTTACGTTTATTGGTGATAAGGTACTGCAAAAAAAAAAAAGGCATTCTGCACGCAAGCATGTGTACTGTTCTCATAAAACTTGGTATAAATATATAATACTCTCAACTTTCACTGCTCCATTGGAATACTTTAACTTCAAAGATGTATATTGCACTTCCTAAAACTTTTTCTTTTTAAATGTGGGATATTAATTTCTGTCCTTTTAAAATTCTGCTATGATGGTTATACATATTGTTTATTGAGAAATCATGTACAGTGGTACCTCAGGTTAAGTACTTAATTCGTTCCGGAGGTCCGTTCTTAACCTGAAACTGTTCTTAACCTGAAGCACTACTTTAGCTAATGGGGCCTCCTGCTGCTGCTGCCACACGATTTCTGTTCTCATCCTGAAGCAAAGTTCTTAACCTGAAGCACTATTTCTAGGTTAGCGGAGTCTGTAACCTGAAGTGTATGTAACCTGAAGCATATGTAACCTGAGGTACCACTGTATATAATACACTATTCAGTTCTGTGTGGAAGGGGCACTATTACAGGGGCTACATAATATCCATTTGGCATTTGTAAGAAATCAATCTCTTCATGTGGAAGCGCCTGCACTGTGGAACTCCCTGCCTATTGAAACCAGGCAGGAACTTTTCGCTGTACTCTTCCAGGCACCTGCTCAAAACAATTTTGTTTAGGCAAAAAGAATGACTCAGATACCTAGAATGCCAATATGTGCTTCAATCCGATTTCAGTTTATTGCCAATTTTATTTTATTTTTTGGAATGTTTTAAATAGCTGTATTTAACCAATGATTTTATTCTTTCATTCTCTTTGTAAACCAATTTGTTGTTGTTGTTGTTGTTGTTGTTTGTGTTTTAAAAAATCTAACCAATCAAGCAGCGTATATTTTTAATGAAGTAAATAACATGGTTATTTTAACAACTTTTTTAAAAAAAGATTTCCCTGACAAAGGACCAGTAGAAGCTGAAACATGCTGGACTAATAAATATCTCTCGTTGCTTTTTATTCCCTATTCAAGTCATCAAAACATATGAATTGCTTGCAATGCACTGAGATAGGAAAGCCAGCAGGCTATTCCATGCTGATGTCCATTTTGCTTGTGCAAAGGCCCAGAATGCTAGAGCCTTACAAAGACAGGCGCATGGGGCCATCCTGAGTCTGGTTTTAATACGGAACCAGCCAATCTCTCTCTCCCCCCGCGCTTGCAGCCCCAACCCCCTCCTGCCCTTCTGGGTGGACATATTTGGCTCCCGAATGGTTTGACAGTAATGATTAATATAGTGTATTAGGAGATTCCAGTGAAAATATTCGGGATCAAGCTGTGTAGTTTAGTTCTCATCAGCTGGTCGGGTCTACAGGCCTATTAAAAACAGCAGGGGAACTGCAGACTTAATCACAGAGGCTGTGCCCACGGAGGGGAGATGACACACAGACAAGCCGAAAAGATGATGGAGCCGGCCCAAGACATTTGGTGTCTAAATGTCACTCCCTTCCCTCTCTCCCTCCCGCTTCCAATTAACACAGGGCATAGGACATAGGAACATGGGAAGCTGCCTGGTACCGACTCAGAGCATGGTCCACCTAGCTCAGCATTGTCTACCATGACTGGTAGTGGCTCAGATAGGAGACATCCCTTGCCCTACCAGCAATTGAATCTGGGTCTCTCTGCATGCAGAGGAGATGCTCTCCCCACGGAGCTGTGGTTACCCCTCTAAAGTAATATTCTAGTCTTCATGGTCCTATATAAAGAGTGGTTTGAAATAGGAGCAGAGCAAGGTGGCTCAGACCATTGGTCCATTAGTTCAGCATTGCCTACACTGACAGGCAGCAGCTGTCCAGCTTTTCAGGGCAATCGCAGCCCAACCTGGAGACACCAGAGATTGAACTTGGGACCTTCTGCATGCAAGGCAGATCCTCCAGCATGCAGCTATGGTCCACCTCCAAAGGTCCACCTCCATTTAGGATGGTCTCCTTGTTCTCCCCTTAAAAGAAGGGAAGGTATGCGCGGGTATTGTTTCAGGGGTAAATCTAAGCCAAATGAACAGAGGGACAATTGCAGGCTTCCCTTGCTCCTCAATTTGCTGGACAGCTGAAGTAGGCAGAGAAGAATCTAAACCTCCCTACAGTGGGATGGTTCCAACTGGGCTTGAACTGGAGAATCATAAAATTGCAGAACTGGAAGGGACCCTAAGGGCCATCTGGTTCAACCCCTGGCAAAAAAGGGACCACAGCTAAAGAATCCCTGGCAGATGATGATCCAATCTCTGTGTGTCGCTTCGTACACCAGATAATGTTTTTGCTGAGGGCTCCCTCAAACCTGAAGCCTCGGAAATGGGACTTGGGGAAAGCTTCAAGCAATGAAAGCCAATATGGTGTAGTGGTTAGAGCACTGGTCTAGGACCTGGGAGACCAGTGTTCTAATCCCCACTTGGCCATGAAGGTCACTGGGTGACCCTTGGGCCAGGCACTTGCTCTCCACCTAATCCATCTCATAGGGTTGTTGTGAAGAATAAAATGGGGTGGAGAAGGAGTATGCATGTCACATTGAGCTCCTTGGAGGAAAGGTGGAATAGAAATGGGATGGATGGATGGATGGGTTTAGGGACATAGGATTGGGGACATTTTGAGAGATTATGTCTGGGGCAATCCTAACAGGGGCTACTGCCACTTACTGGGTCTCATGCAAAGAAAGGAAATTATAATTATTTGATTCATTGAAAATACGTATGCCCTGCCTTTCTGTTCAACAAAAATAAAATAAAATAAAAATGACAAAATGACAACAACCAAGGGTTGTATCCAGCTAAGTTATACTCAGAGTAGATCCTTTGAAATTAATGGGCCGAAGTTAGACACACCTATTGATTTTTTAATGGGTCTGCTCTGAGTAGGACTAGTGTTGGCTACAGTCCCATGTCAGAATCCTGCAGGATTAAAACAATCCATTTTGAAGCACATAGAGATGCTGGTAATAGAATAAAAAAAAAAAAAGTGGTAGAGCCCACTCAAAACATAATCTCATGATGGGATCCATTACAGTAACCAATATATAATCAGTATAATTTGTACTAACAAAAAAAGAACCCTTTAACGCTGCAAAAATGGCAGGTAAAATAGGACATTGGCAGCTCCACTTTCTGACATTCTTCATCTGCCTCCACTGGAATTGTGCCCATTCTTTTTTGATAGACTAAACCAGGCATGGGGGCCATGTTTGGCCCTCCAGACATTTCTATGCAGCCCTTGAGATGTTGTCCCGGACCACACTCTTGGATGTCAGAGAATTCCAATGGAAACAGAAAAATGGGAATTGTCAAGGGTCACGTATTTGTCCCGTGTCCGGAACAGCAGCAGATCTCCAGGGTCCCAGCCTTGCCAAGCGCTACCTAGGGAGTTCCCTCCTGTGTGGAAAGCGAGAGCCATCTCTCTCTCTCTCCCCCCCCCCCAAACCAACATCTGCTCTGACTGTCAGTCAAGGGACATTTCCTTGCTAGCGAGGACAGCTGTTCCCCATCCTGTGAGCAAACTGCAGGGGCAGTAGCCTGCAGAAGACTCAGCCCAGCTGGAGATCCCCCTGCCACCGCGCTCAGGTTTCAAGCGCAGCTTCCTAATCGTGTGTAGATGCTGGGAAATTCAGTCTTTGAGCCATCCAAGCAGGCCATAAAACAGGCACAGGCTCAGAAAAGGAGGGCGAGATGTTGGTGGCGCCTGCAGGGGAGCAAAGCACGCAAAAGAAAAAAGCAAAAAAGCATTAGATTGCCCTTTACTGGGCCTGTGTGCCCAAACAAGGGTGGCTGAAGGAGTCTAATTCCAGGCTATGTCACTCCTGCAGGTGTTCCACATTTCTGTTTCAGGATCCTACTTTGGCACCGGTCTGTATGTGTTTTAAATTAGCACAGAAATCCACGTTTCAGTCTGCATGCAGTCTCCCAAATTGAGCATCGCTAAATGTATTTTCTTTTGCAATGTGTGTTTCTCTCAAAACGTAGCATTTCGAATACGTTTTCTGGAGACAGTGTTTGAGCCAAGAACATTATCCGAGAAGTGAGAAAACAGGCAGGTAGCTAAATTCAAATACACACAATTGCCTAGGAGTTGCAGGGCAGGCTAGTTCATGAGTAGGGAATGTATTCCAGCCCAAGGGCCACACCCCCTTCTGGGCAACATTCTGGAGCCCAGATGCTAGTGGAGGGCAGGGCCAGGTGCAAAAGTAGGAGGAACAATGCATGGTAAAATTCACAAACATCTCTCTATCCTCCATCCAGACACCCAAGCAAAAACACTAAAGGGGTGTATGAAGAAAGGCTGGTGAGAGGTGTGGCTGGGTAGAGTCCAAGGGGCCAGATGGAGGGCCTTGGGGGGCCACATTTGGCCCTGGAGCTGACAGTACCAACCCTGGTCCAGTTCATATCAGACTTCAAAAATAACAAATTCCTCATACTGTACTTCTCCCAGTACGTTTCCAAGCACAATTCGAAGTGTTGGTGCTGACCTTTAAAGCGCTAAACAGCCTTGGCCCAGTATACCTGACGGAGCGTCTCCACCTCCATCGTTCTGCCCGGACACTGTGGTCCAGTGCTGAGGGCCTTCTAGCAGTTCCCTCACTGTGAGAAGCCAAGTTACAGGGAACCAGGCAGAGGGCCTTCTCAGTAGTAGCACCCACCCTGTGGAACGCCCTCCCAACAGATGTCAAAGAGAAAAACAACTACCAGACTTTTAGAAGACATCTGAAGGCAGCCCTGTTTAGGGAATCTTTTAATGTTTAATAGACTATTGTATTTTAATATTCTGTTGGAAGCCGCCCAGAGTGGCTGGGGAAACCCAACCACATGGGCGGGGTATAAAAATAAATTATTATTATTATTATTATTATTATTATTATTATTATTATTCTCTAGTTCTAAACTATTACCACTGTCATTTCAGCCACTATTCCTTTTCTGGATTTCTCATTTTACACCTGCACAGTGTGTGTGTGTGTGTGTGTGTGTGTGTGTGTGTGTGTGTAAAGTCAAGTACATTTACACAATTCAATCACATTTGACTTACTTACAAACAGAAAAGAAAAACTTGAAAGCTATAGGGTGCTTGTTTCATTACCTTTCTAAAAGTTGCGGAGATTTTTCTACAGAACTGCATTCTAATCATGAATATATCTGTCACCCACCCCCCCCCAAAAAAAAAACCCCTCAGCCTTGTGAAGTAGGCCTCTGTGCTTCCCGTTTTTACAGATGGGCAACTGAAAATGGAAGGCTGTAACAAGTCCAAGACTGCGCAGCACGACCCGAGCAGGTGTGGGATTTGAACAGAGGTTGAAGGTCAACTCTTCATCAGATGAGGCTACAAAGACCTAGTGAAGACCTTCCACATATATATTCCACATTGGTAGAAGGTGGGGCCACCATCTGCCTATTGCATGAACCCTTATTCAGCCATGGCAGCAGAGAGAGGTGAACATGTTCTGGTTTCCCCAGGAGGAAAATCAAAATGGCACACACATACCACCACTGTCTCCTGGTGGTGGTGGGAAATGGGCCAGAGGAAGGGGTAATTTGGTCACTGTGAATTGTGATCCAAACCACCACCAGCCCCGGTCTAATGTGTAGATAGGAACTTAAGTTATCCGTTTGCTCTTGTACTTCCCAAATGTTTTGACACAGATCTCTGCTCAAACTTAAGACAAATAAAAGTACAATTAGAAATGTGCATTTGGGGAGACAACAGGCTTTGGAAGATAATTTAAATGCATTTTTTGAGCAGATAGATTGATAGATGGGTAGATAGATTGGTAGATCTGATAGATAGATGGTAGATATAGTTAGATATAGATAGATAGATAGATGATAGATAGATAGATGATAGATAGATGATAGATGATAGATAGATAGATAGATAGATAGATAGATAGATAGATGACAGATCATAGTTTATACTGTAACGGAATGGTTCAGAAAGATGGCAGAACACCTGGAAACATGATATGAACCAGAAAGTGACTAATTCACTTCCCCAGAGGTTGGGCTGGCCTGGGATAACAAGGGCTGCCCCATCACTTACAGCCCAGCTTTCTTCTCCTTAGTCTCATTGTTGCCCTTCTAGGACTCAGCAGAAAGGAGGGTGGGGAGCATAACTATTGGTTGTGTCATTGGCTCTGGCGCCACCTACTGTTGGCTGTTCCACCTTCTGTCCTATCAGTTCCAATGGTCACCAGCCCCCACGGCTAGACAAAATGCTCAAGACTAGTCCTGACATGAGTTTGGAAGGATGTCTGTGGGCATGCCGGCCAATCAAAAGGCTGGGATGGGAACAATTCAAAACCTGGGGATATCTATGATGTAGGAGGGTGGAAAAATATATCTGGGAAGTCTCACTACTTCCATAATTGCTGGGGTCTCAGTGCAAAATTTGGTTGTGACTTCAGGATCCTGACAAATTCTACTTGCTGAGGCTCCTAGAGGGTAAGTAAGCAGCAGCCAGACACACCTGGAATACACCTCAAGCTGAGAGCTACATTCCCTCTCCCTACCTGCTGAATTACTGCCTGCCATGCAGGTGTGAAGTGCTTTGGAGAACATGAATGAAGACAGTTTAACCAAACCTGGAAGGGAGAGGTGTTGAAAGTTTAGAATTTCTCCATCGTTAGTGCAAAGGTTCCGTTGTTAATTTGCATTAAGGTGTCACAAAGAGACTGAAAAAGCAATAAACTAAAATAACAAAGACATTAAAACCAGAAGGCTGGGGAGAACTCTGGAAGATAATCACTGCAGTGCTTCCCCTACATGAGAAGACAGGCTCTTGTGGATTGAGCGGCCGAGAACAATAGTGGGTCCAACGGTCAAGAAGGAGATTTCTGTACATGCTGAGGGAAGTGAGCGGCAAATGGGGCTCGTCAGCTTGGGAAGGTAGTCCTAAACCTCCACTGCCTTGTGGGATATATTCGGGAGAAGAAAAGGCTAAGGAGTAAACCCTACACAAATCTGGAGTGCAGACCCTAAGACAGTTGGATGGCCACTCCTTCTGGCCACTCCTGCAGCCAAGCTGGTGCCAACCATATTGCTCTGCTTTTCTTTGGACCACATTAGTGATGCCAAGAGGAGGGACTTGTCATCTGGGCAGCCCAGGACCTTCAGACACACTGCCCAGGCTTGCACCTTGGGGAGATCACTTTGATGCTGCTAATGCAGCAGTTTGATTTCACCCGCAGTGGCACACTCCATTGTCTCTCGAGACAGATAGATGCCAAGAAGGGGTCACTGGCGGATGGGTAAAGATCAATGGGGGGAACAAAGGAGCCTAGGAAGATGTCTCATACCAAGTCAGATTATGGGCCCATCTAGCGCAGTACTTCAACCCTGAGTGGCAGCAGCTGTCCAGGATTTCAGAAAGGGGTCATTCTCAGCCCTACCTGGAGATGCCAAAGATTTGAAACTGGGACCCTTTTTTTGCACACAAAGTGGATATTGCAGCCACAGCCCTTCCCCTGCATCTATTTATTTGGTCCACCTAACTCAGGACTGACTGGCAGTGGTTCTCCAGATTTCAGAGGAGGCTTTCTTCCGTAATGACCAGGAGATCCTGGGTATTGATCCTGGGAGTTTCTTGCCTGGTGCTGAGTCACCTCCTGCCTGAGAAGAGTTTGTGGAGCAGATGGTATGAGGTGTAGGAAACATCAGGGCTTCAGAACAGAGGTCCTCCCCACTGCACACTCATTTAAAATCATAGAAGATGGGTAGAAAATGGCCGTAACTCAGGAGCAGAGCATTTGCTTTGCAGGTAGAAGGTCATAGGTACAAATCCTTGACATCTCCCAGTAGGATTGCAGATAGACTTCCACCTGAAACTGTGGACAGCTGCTGCTGGCCAGTGTAGATAATATTGAGCTTTGTGGACCAGCAGCCTGACTCAATATAAACAGTTTCCTATTTAAATCAGAAGTTCATTCAGTATGCTGAAAAGAAAAGAAAAGAAAAGAAAAAGTCCTACTGCAGAATGCAAACTGGTGATGATGATATTCCTCTGGTTTTTGAAGCCTTTGATGTCTCCCCCCCCACCCCCATAAATATAAAAGGTCCAAAGAGCAAGGGAGCACAAAGCACAAATTAATTCTTCTCTGCCGAACACACTTGGATCAGAAACAAGGGCTAAAAATAGCTCTGATCCTCTGGGAATAAGACAGAGGTGCCCTGGACATTTTGCTGCACTGATTAAGTAAATTAAACCTGAGCTGCTAAGAAGGAAAGGACAGAAAATTCACAACTGGCCATGATGAAGTATGGGCAGGCAGGGAGCTGTTTATGAGGAGAGAAGTACACTAAATGGTAGCATAACAGAGCCATTTCTGTACACGTTACACGACTGGAAAGGGGCTGATTACGAAGGAGAATTGGGCTTGAGTTCTGTGTGCTGGGTTGAGAACTGCAAATTAGGTAATTCCTGATTGAAATGCAAACAAAAGTAAATTCCTTCCCCATCCCCACTTATATTGTTAAGATAACATTTGCTTTCCTTAGTGGCTAGGGTTATTCCCTTCAAATAGCCCTAAGATTCACTTTGAATTTTCACGGTGAGTGAAATTTGGTGGTAACCCTAGATTTGGGTCATAAGGTCTCATTGTTTGGAAAGTTTCTTCTCTAATCTTAACAAACAACCCAGCCACTGCTGGTGAACACCCATAAGGCAGCTTTAATATTTTTCTATGAAGCAGTGGCATATACATACTTTAAAAAAAAAAATGAATAATAACCACTTGCATTGATGTGCTCCCTGGGTCCCAGGCAGGAGGCACAGAAACTCCCATATGCAATTTTATACAAACTCTTTCCGCTTCCTTTGAAATGCATGGGACATTTTCATCCCTGGGCAGAAACCTCAAAACTCAAGGCAGAATTTCACTGTGAAAGTGAAATTCCCCAGCCGCAGCCCTCAGCGACGCAAGTCACCCTCTTTTGACAACCATTTTACCGGTTGCCAACGCATATGGCAACAAAGGCTGCATTATGTCCGACCGGAATGTTTGGCTTCTTTGGACAGCGATTGTTACGGACCTCATCGCAAAGGCGTTGCTTTCTCATCGTCTAAGAAAGCAGCTCCCGAAAGCTGTGCAGGGAATGAGCGCAATGCAATGGGAACATTTGTTTTGTTTCGGATCGTGAGGGGTAGCTGCTCTCCTTCTTGAACTGGGGCTGACAAGCGAGAGAATGATGAAGGACAGGATTTTCTGAACACCCTCCTGTGCTATCTTCGCATAACTTTGGATTTGCAAGGTTATCAGCAGGGGGCCGTGACTTCAGCGATGACCTCATTAAGTTGGCGTGGCCACGTCAGCACCTTTCCAGAGGCTGGAGCACTCATCATGTGTCAGGGCAGCGCTGGGCAGAGGGAGTCTTCCCATTGACACCTTCTCGGCCAAGGAGATTTGTCTCTTCTTATCTCCCGTGGAGAGAGGTCCCCAACTGGGGAAAAGAGGAGCTTGGTGTCTCGGAATGCAGTTCAGAGACAAGTTCAGCGGCACCAGTTGACCGGAGAAGATTAAGCTAACAGTCTGTGAAAGTGAGGGAAATTATAAATGGGTGCCCCCACCCCGCCCTGCACCTCCTGACAACACATTTACTTACAACTGCTATAATTCGGGAATCGTTCCTATAATTTCAAACAAAACCTCGCAAGTTCCCCTCCCGACACACACCCCAAGCAGGGGCTCTTTTTAACTCTCCTCTCAGGCAATGTGACGCGAGCAAAGTTGAATCTGTTTAATTTGCCCAAAATACAGTCTTTATTCTCTCAGGGTTGGGGTGGGATGACAAGGCACTCCCCAAAGGTCCTTTTTTTTCTTTCCCCTTCCTTTTTTTGAGCATGGAACAACAACAAAAAAAAATATTGCTCATTTGCACCTATTATAGGTTGGACACTGGAAAGAAAAGGCCGCTCTTAAACAGCTGGAGTGCCGCGTGAAACGATGCCAGGCCTTCTTACCTTAGTGAGGATCTTGTTCCAAAAAGTGCTCTCTTTTTTTGTGAAAGCTATGTTTTGCAAGAAAAATGGCCCATTTAAGTGGCAGAAGCTGTGCATTCTCTTCTGGGGAAACAAAAGAGGGCTCAGCGTGGCACTGAGTCACGCATTGGGGTAAGGCTGGCTTTATGTCACTGCCACATATATTTTTCGGAGAGGAACGGGGAACAATGAGCCCCCTTCACCAGTCATAACCCTCCCCACCCTCCTCCTTTTTCCTATCACAAACAGGCACTGGGCATAAATATTAACTTCAGTTCAGCTGCTTTATGCTAGCTCCCCCCCTTTTTTTGTCAAAAGCATAAATGCAATCACTCAGAATCATACAGAACACAATGTCCAGGAAGAGACATGGGGCTAACCTGACAGCATAAGCACCCCTAGCAATTGGCCTAGGCGGCAACATTTTTAGAGGCAGTGTTCAAATGGGGGAGAACCCCCATCCAGCTCCTTTGCAATATTGCAGAGGACATACCCTCCAGTGTTTCACGGATGAGAACAAGATGCTCCTGCTTGCGTGGCAGCCCCCCATGCTCTGTCCGAGCACCTGCTTCCCCACTTATGCACTGCTGCATGACTCTCTCTACTAATCGGGGTAGTTGGTGCCTGGTGGGACTGGTGGGGCAGAAGGGCAGGAGCCTGACAGTAGGTGGCGCCAGAGCCAACGACAGGTAGATCCAACCCTTCCAACAAGGGCAACACTGGTCTGGTGTAGAGAACCCTACACAGCTTGGGGCCAGGATGCCTAAGAGGCAATCTAATACAGTGGTGCCTCGGGTTACATATGCTTCAGGTTACAGACTCCGCTAACCCAGAAATAGTACTTTGGGTTAAGAACTTTGCTTCAGGATGAGAACAGAAATCGTGCAGTGGTGGCAGAGGGAGGCCCCATTAGCTAAAGTGGTACCTCAGGTTAAGAACAGTTTCAGGTTAAGAATGGACCTCCAGAACGAATTAAGTTCTTAACCCAAGGTACCACTGTATGCCCAAGCAATCTCTCCCCCCCCCCAATTTTTTATTAGTTTTAGCAATCTTTGCACTGATGCCATCTCATCAGAAGTCCATATGATATAGGAAACGGGCCTTCAGTGTAGTGGCACCGAGCCTCTGGAGCTCTCTCCCACGGCATTCCATGATAGCTCAGTCGGTAGAGCATGAGACTCTTGATCTCAGGGTCATGGGTTTGATCCTGACATTGGGTGAAAGATTCCTGGATTGCAGGGGTTGGACTAGATGAATCTCGGGGTACCTTCCAACTCTACAATTCTATGGTTCTCTAGTATTCTATGACACACCGGACAGGCACCTTCTCCATGGTCTTTCTGCATAATATTTCTTATAAAGTTTTCAGTTTTACATTTCAAAATAAACATTTTGCAAACTTTAAAATATCCAGTAACTTCCCTTCTTCTCCTTCCATGGTTCATTTCACATACCATACATTCCTGCATATTTTACTGCAACCATTCAAATCAGTTTGTCACTTTCACATCAATCAAATATTATTTACACTGTTGAATTTGTTTTAATGCTGCCAGCATTTTCAACTGTGTACAGTTATATTCCACATACTCAATAAATGTTTTCTACTCTAAATATATGTTCTTCTTGCTCTCTTATTCTGTGTGTTAGATCTGCAAGTTCTGCATGTTCTGTGCACTTAAGTTGCCAATCCTCTTTAGTCTCTATGGTCTTTCTGGGACTCACCAAAGACCTTCTGTTTCCAACAAGTCTTTCCCATGAAGATTTTTTTCCCATTCCAGTTCGTTTCTGTGCTGGACTTGAAATTGTTTTTTATATGTGAAACGATTTTAATTACTTTCATATCTGAATTTGTTTCAATGTTTCTTTATATGCAAACTTGTTTTCCATGTGCATTTATCATGAAATGTTTAATGGGAAGTGATTCATAATTGGTGCCTATGTTCTGTCTCTGCTCAGAGGCAGTAATCTCCCGAATCCCAGTTGCTGGAAAATCACAGGTGGGGACAGTTGCCCTTGTGCTCAGATCTAAGCATCTGATTGGCCACTGAGAGAACAGGATGCTGGACCAAATGAGCCACTGGCCTGATTCAGAAGGCCTCTTTCTTGTGCTCTGATGTAATAGAAGCACAATGTCTTTGCTATAACTGCAAAATGATTTGAGCGTGTTTCATTTAATCTGAGAAGCTTTGCTGGATATGCTTCATGAAAATTTGTGTGGCCTTAACATTTTGCTAAGTGCATTCCCCCACCCCAATTGGAGAGGGATTTTTTTTTTAAGTGAGTATCAAAAATGAAAGATCCTGCATGGTCACTCTCAGGTTGACACCTCATCTGAATATGAACCTGAGTTATGAACCGATAATAAATGTTGGAAATGTAAAGACAATGAAGGTACATTCTTTCACCTTTGGTGGACGTGCCCAAGGATTAAGGCTTTCTGGGAGATGATATATAATGAAATGAAAAAGGTACTTAAATATATCTTTTGGAAGAAACCAGAGGCCTTTCTCCTGGGCATGGTCGGCCAATTGGTGTTAAAGAAGGATAGAACTTTCTTCATGTACGCTACAACAGCAGCAAGAATACTAATTGCAAAGTATTGGAAGACACAAGATCTACCCACCCTGGAAGAATGGCAGATGAAAGTAATGGACTATATGGAACTGGCGGAAATGACTGGCAGAATCCGAGACCAGGGAGAAGAGTTGGTGGAAGAAGATTGGAAGAAATTTAAAGATTATTTACAGAAACATTGTAAAATTAATGAATGTTAATATGATGTTGGAATGAAACGAAGTGGTTTTAGTAATAAGGTTAAAAAGGAATATGTAAGAAATGGATTGATAATAGACGAAAATATAATGTTATAATATGTTAAGATAAAGATAAGATAAGATAAAGAGCTAAGATAAAATAAAGAGGGAAAGGATTTGCTGAATTAACTATTTGAACAGGAAAACAAAAAAGGGAGGTGTGAGGGAGTTATGGAAACAAGTAAATGAATTGTAAGACATAGAAAGAGGGATTTATTTTTAACTGTTTTTATTTTTTCTGTATTCTGCATTTTTTGTATTGTATTGTTTTGTCTCGTTTAATTCTTTTTCTTTTCTTTTGTAATCTTTAAATTGTTAATAAATATTATTATTATTATTATTTTAAAAAAGAAAGGGACGCGGGTGGAGCTGTGGGTTAAACCACAGAGCCTAGAACTTGCCGATCAGAAGGTCGGTGGTTCGAATCCCCGCAACGCGGTGAGCTCCCGTTGCTCGGTCCCTGCTCCTGCCAACCTAGCAGTTTGAAAGCACATAAAAGTGCAAGTAGATAAATAGGTACCGCTCCAGCGGGAAGGTAAACGGCGTTTCCGTGCGCTGCTCTGGTTCGCCAGAAGCGGCTTAGTCATGCTGGCCACATGACCTGGAAGTTGTACACCAGCTCCCTTGGCTAATAAAGCAAGATGAGGGCCACAACCCCAGAGTCGGCCACCACTGGACCTAATGGTCAGGGGTCCCTTTACCTTTACCTATTATTACTACATCGTCTTCAGACTTACAGTTGCGGCTACCTACAGAGAAATTTGTTAAACCTAAGAAGGCTGCCCCTTCCTCACTGCAAAGAGTTCAGGTTGATTTGGACATAGGGCATTCCCCTAACACATTCACCTTCATAGTTGATGACGAGAATGAGGATTTTCCCTTGCCTTCCTCCCCAACCCTTTTCCGACCCTTGCTGTGATTTACAAAAAAAGGGCCTTCTCTAGCTCTTTCTTCAGACGTTAAACCTGATATTTTTATTAAACCACAATAACCCAAACATCCTCCCCTTTACGTCTCCCCTGCCGGTTCAATGCCATGTTGAAACAGAAGCAGCCAGAAACAACCCGGGATCTTGCTGTAATTGGCACAAGTTGACTCTTCCTCTCTTCAACACACACCATGGAACTGAAGGCATAAACACATTAGCTTTGACATGCTTTGGTAAGAGAACAGGATGAAACCGCTCAGAGACATCCTCCTGGTGACGTTCTCATCTATGTTATAAACAGAACCCCAAATGACACTCTACCTCTTCCAGCCTTGCAGAGATCACACACACAGACACACACAAACACAGAGTTCCCAGAGTTAACTGATAATCAGCAAAATTAATTGATTCACCCTTGCAAACATCACCCTCTCTCCAAATTGCTATGTGTCTCTATCAACTTAAATTGCAATCATCCTGATGGATTTTCATCCCTGTAAGCTGCAATGGGAGTCAATGGTGATTGAAAACTGGAATATAAACACGAGTGATGTTTGGAACTCCTTGCTTATTGATCTCAGGCAGGTACCGCCTGTGTTTCTATAGATGCCTGCTGAAAGATTGCTTTTGTTTTTAATTTCAGCTTGCCTGCCCATATGTATATAATTCACCAAACGCAACCACCAGTGCTTTTTCTTTCATCCAACCACTCAAAAGGGTGTGCATGGTTCCAGTACATATGTTTCGACTGGATAAGAGGAGACCGAGAGGAGCTATGATAGCCATCTTCCAATATTCACAGGCCTGTGACAGGCCTGCTCCGGAGGGTAGGACTCGAACCAATGGATTCAAGTTACAAGAAAGGAGATTCTGACTAAACACCAGGAAGAACTTCATGGTGGTAAGAGCTGTTCTGACAGCGGAATGGACTCCTTTGGAAGGTGGTGGACTCTCCTTCATCTAAAGTTTTTAAGCGGAGGTTGGACGACCAACTGTCAAGGATGCCTTAGTTGAGATTCCTGCACTTCAGGGGGCTGGACAAGATGACCCTCAGTGCCCCTTCCAACTCTACAATTCTATGATTCTGAATGCCAGTTGATGGACATTTAATCCATGAAAAGGCAGGTGATTCTTTAGCTGGTTGAAAACCACGATTTAAAGCATTTTAGTTCATGCATTATGTACAAGGACATATTGTTTTGAAGATGCATTGCTCCTTTGCATTCAGCAGGGACACTATAATCTAAAAGAGCACATTGGAGAGCAGATACTAAATTAGTTCCTCATTTTTCGGTTAAACCTGTGGGGTTTACACACAGACACATTGTCATCACTCAGACTCTCTCCACATGTAGGTTTTAAACATGGTGTGCAATTTATGGGAACAGATGCCCCACTCAGTCTAGGTCACATTCGCACATGGTCACTCGTAAATCCCTTCAACCCCACTCGCACACTAAGCTGCAATTCCATAAAAAATCCACACTTCTATACTATCTTAAATGTAGCTCCAAATGTATGGAGATACACTTGTTGAACCAGGAACTGCAACAGAACATCTAGGGGTTGCAAATAATAGTGAGAAGCCTAAGATCTAGGAGATGAGGATCAAGTCAACCAGTGCTGATGTTCATAAATACTGTATTCTTCAGGCATTCCCTACTAAGAGAGGGTAGACATCTGTTTGTTCCCCACTTGTCTTGCTTTCCTGAACATGCATTCTGATTCTCATTCATTTTTTATTTTATTGTTTGTTTTGTCCGTGTGCACGCACACACACACACACACACACACACAGAGAGAGAGAGAGAGACTTAAATGAGTGCAGGAGCTGCATACTTTTTGGATGTCAACAAGAAAACTACAATACCTACTCATACCATGTTTCAATGTTATCTCTAAGACCTTCCTCAATAATATTGCTGCTGTTGTTTAATGAATCCCTTTTCACAAAAACCTCAGGGCAATTTACAATCTTCTTGAATTGTTGTATGTGTTATGTATTTCCTACCCACCCTTTCAAGATTCATCATGATACTGGGGAAAATAAAATGTTGTCCTCCAGCTGTTCAGAGCTATAATAGCTCTACAAAAATGCAAAATAATAGAGGGGAGGATGGGTTTCCCCTCCCTCTCCTTCTACTTTTAGTGCTAGCCCAACACTCTTCCTGAAATGCTAGTTTTCCACATGCAAGACATTTTGTGTTTCTTTTACAAGAGGCAATATCTCAACACTGAATCATTGCACTCAGAGTTTGAGGGGGCAAGGCCCATCAATACACACAACAAGTCCTACTGCCCATGGTGTGGCTTCATTTTTTAAGACTCATCACAGATACAAGTCATCCCTCAATATTACAGTACGAAGGGCACTCCCAGGCATTTTGTTCACTCACTTTTTGGAAGGCACCTACATGAGGCTGTCATCAAACTGCTATTGCTCTGCTTCTCTGGAGAGCTCAGAAAACTCTACCTTTGGAGAAGGAGGTACAGCATCAGTACAGGGGCAGCTCTAGGTGTGTGGAGGCACACAGAATGCCCACCATCAGTTTGGCAGGCCCTCCAAGGCAGTTTGCGTGGGGCAGAGAATATCATTCCCATTCCCATTTCCCTTCCATCTCCTTTCTACCCCTTTGTCCTCTCAAGTTCACTTTCCAGGAACAGGCAGGTGTCTTGGACCTCTCTGTGAATGACAGTGTCACAATGCTGGAGTCAGGTTCCTATTCACCTGGGGACAAGATTAGGGATGCAGAGTGGAAGACGGAGTTGGCCTGAGGGAAAACTCCCAGAAACTCCTAACCAACCATAAGCATTTTATTTTTATTTTTCAGATTTGGCATTGCCTTCCTCTGGCTCAGAAAGCTCCAGATCGGAAGCCCAACTGCAATCAGAGTCTCCCTCACTCTGCCACAATATATGATTGCTAAAGCTGGCTAGGGCCCCTTTAAATGAAGAGGCTCATCTCAGGAAGTGTGGAGCTGGCTACTGAGATGGAGCTCCCATTCAGGGATCCGTCTTGAGGATGGCTGCTGCTGAAGCAACATCTGAGCCCTGCTCTCCTTAAGTATTCAGCCTGAGCCCTGAATGGAGCTGTCCAGGGTACTGCTACCTCAGATGAGGTACAACCCAACTTTTTTTTGGGTGGTATAATAATGAAGGCACTATTATAAAATGAGCTGCTTTGGAGCACTGTTCACAGATATACGCACAAAAATATGCATCCTGAATTGTGAGGAATCTGGTGCAATCCTGCATGTTCCATAGTAACAACAACAACAACAACAACAATAATAACAATAATTTATTATTTATACCTCGCCCATCTGGCTGGGCTTCCCCAGCCACTCTGGGCGGCTTCCAACAAAATATTAAAATACAGTAATGCATCAAACATTAAAAGCTTCCCTAGACAGGGCTGCCTTCAGATGTCTTCTAAAAGTCTGGTAGTTGTTGTTCTCTTTGACATCTGATGGGAGGGTGTTTCACAGGGCGAGTGCCACTATCGAGAAGGCCCTCTGCCTGGTTCCCTGTGACTTGGCTTCTGGCAGTGAGGGAACTGCCAGAAGGCCCTTGGTGCTGAACCTCAGTAGAACGATGGGGGTGGAGACGCTCTTTCAGATATACTGGACCAAGGCCGCATTAATATCCCCCAGTCCGGAAGCACCATAAGCAGTGGAGGAGTGTCAATTAGGGCAAGAGAGGCACTGCCCTCTCAACCTCAGCCTGTCTACCAGTTACCTGCCTGCCTTCTTAATTCCAACTAACTCAGGGGGTAGCACTGCCTATCAGTTTCCTCCTCCTTAGCCTCAGTGTTGCACCGGAAGTGCTTGTCATTGGCTCTGGCGCCACCTACTGATGGCCTCCCTGCCTGCTGCTCCACCAGTCGCAATGGGCACCAGCCACCACAGACTCAACACTGCTGGAAGTCAGCCGAGCTTCTCAGCAAAGACTCCAGTCATTTTCGGCTGTATCTGTCCCTGTGATCAAAATCACACAAACAGAAAATGGGAAGGTGATCCTGAAGAGTTCTAAACTATGAGGGAGAGTACATATATAGAGCAGACACCTCACTTCAATGCTTTGGCTCCAAGCATAGATGGTGGAGGCATCAGGAGACACAGTTCTGGGGCTGGGGCCAGTCAGCATGACCCCATTCTGCACAATTAAAATCTGTAAGTTCAGGATGAATGAAGGGGACATCATTGCCCAGGATCAAGCATAGGAAGCTGCCTTAATCTGAGTCGCACCATCAGTTCATCTAGCTCAGCATTGTCCACACTGACTGGCAGCAGTTCTCTGGGGTTTCAGACAGCCCTACCTGGAGATGCCAGTAATTGAATTGGGACCTTCTGCATGCAAAGCAGCTGTCCACCTCTGAGCTACAACCCTTAAAGTGAGCATTTCTTTCTCTCCATGCAGTGAGATGAGCATGTGTGAATCTTCACCTCTAATAAGAATAACAGTAATAATAATATTAGGTTCCTGTTTGCTAGCCACACTTGGATTTGTTCTCGCAGCTGCTCGGGGAGTTTCGGCTTCTTTATCTGATGACATCCCTCAGGCTATTAATTTCATAAAAAGATCATTGTTCTTCCAGATGATCTTTACAGAAACATGTCCCTGGAGGACGGAAACATTTAGTTAATAATTTAACACTGCGCTGTCTGCAGATTTTCTCTCTCTCTCGCTCTCCTCCTTCCACACACCCCCAACCCAAAATGCGATCGATGAGGCAAACAATTGGTTTATTGAATCTCCCGCAGGCTTTTTTTGTTTTTCCAAAGACACCAAAAGAGAATGTAAAAAGGATAACTGCTCTTGGAAAATATATACATACACATACATACATACACGTACATAAATCAATGCAAGTTGCCAAAAATAATTGTTTTATTTTCTAAGGGAACGTTCAAGACACTATCGGATGCGATGACCCATAACACTGGTTTCTGAAGAGTATGGGGAACAGCTCGGCATTTATTGACACTTCGTTTCCAACCTCTGAGGGGTTTTTCTTCTTTCTTTTAATGCTGTTTGCAAGTGAAATGCTTATAGCTCATGATTCCATTTTAAAACTTCTATATTATTTGTAGATGATGGCTGGGAAAAGGTTGGCCATCTCCACAGAATTAACAATGAACCCCAGAAAACTCTATGGACTGATGGGAGAGGTCCAGCTGCCCTGGGAAGCACCAGGAGGTCTCGCTCTACCACTAATGACAAGCTAAGTTACACTCTGGGCAGAAAATTAATTAATTAATTGAATTTCATAACATTTGCACACCTCTTAACCTAAGTTAGTCATGCACATTAAGTTCAATGGTTCTACTCTCAGCAAGACACGGGATACTCTCTCATTCTCTCTCTCTCTCTCTCTATCATCTATCTATATCTATATCTATCTATCATCTATCATCTATCTATCTATCTATCTATCTATCTATCATCTATCATCTATCTATCTATCATCTATCTATCTATCTATCTATCTATCTATCTATCTATCTATCATCTATCTATCTATCTATCTATCTATATCTATCTATCTATCTATCTATCTATCTATCTATCTATCTATCTATCTATCATCTACCTATCTATCATCTATCATCTATCTATCATCTATCTCTATCATCTATCTATCTCGTCTATCTATCTATCTATCTATCTATCTATCTATCATCTATCTATCTATCATCTACCTATCTATCATCTATCATCTATCTATCATCTATCTCTATCATCTATCTATCTCGTCTATCTATCTATCTATCTATCTATCTATCTATCTATCTATCTATCATCTATCTATCTATCTATCATCTATCTATCTATATCTATCTATCTATCTATCTATCTATCTATCATCTATCTATCTATCTATCTATCTATCTATCTATCTATCATCTATCTATCTATCTATATCTATCTATCTATCTATCTATCTATCTATCTATCTATCTATCATCTACCTATCTATCATCTATCATCTATCTATCATCTATCTCTATCATCTATCTATCTCGTCTATCTATCTATCTATCTATCTATCTATCTATCTATCATCTATCTATCTATCATCTACCTATCTATCATCTATCATCTATCTATCATCTATCTCTATCATCTATCTATCTCGTCTATCTATCTATCTATCTATCTATCTATCTATCTATCTATCATCTATCTATCTATCTATCATCTATCTATCTATATCTATCTATCTATCTATCTATCTATCTATCATCTATCTATCTATCTATCTATCTATCTATCTATCTATCGATCATCTATCTATTTATTTTCTAATAATAATATTATTATAAGCTTTGGAGAACTGACTGCTTTTAAGGAAAGGGCTTTTAACAGTGCTGCATTTATTACCTGTTTTCATGCCATCGTAGTTTAATTACTTCACACACACACAAACACAGCTTTTTTTCTATAAAGAAATATTTAGGGGTACTCTCATTTTCCTACTCATATTGAAATATTGCTCCTTAATGAGACCAAACTCATTGTTTTAATTTTCGTGGATCGCCTTGAGTCCCAATTCTGAGAGAATGGTGGGACATAAATATTACTGGTATTACCATTACTACTACTACTACTACTACTAATTCTACTACACATAACATGGTTCTCTGACTGATGTGCAACAGAAGTTTAAAACAAATGGCAAACATCTAAAATAATAATAATGCAATTTTAAAAATCTACTATAAAATCTGAACATACTTAAAAAAAACCCCTGCAACAACACTTAAATTCATTTAAATCACACTGAGAGCTCAACAGTCACAATAACCAACCATTTCTATCCTGACTCTAATCTACAGAGCAAGGGGACTATTCAATTAACCTGCCGCAATGTGGCTGCTTAGAAATGTACAAAGCGGTCTCCGAGAAAATAGTCAGGTCTTGGTAGTTAGGTCTTTGGACCATCTGGCTCAGCAATTTCTATTCCAGCCGATAGCATCTCTCTTCCCAGCCCTTCCCAGAGGTGCTGGGGATTGAACCTGGGACCCTCTCCGTTCAAAGCAGGTCCTCTACCACTCAGCCATGCTCCTTCCCTTAAGACAGGGGTCGGCAAACTACGGCCCAGGGACCAGATGTGGCCCACCAGGCTCGTAAATCCGGCCTGTGAACCCTGCCACCCGCTTGGTCAATCCCCGCGATGAGCTAAACTGGTGTGCTGTGGCGTTTCCTTGAAAAGAAGCCGTGGACGCCTCGCCGCACGGGGACTGACTTCCATAACACTGGCACGGCTTCAGATTGGCTGCAGGAAGCTCCTGCAGCCAATCCGAAGCTCTGGATGCTTCTGGGCAGGTGGGGATGTCGGCGTGGCTTCCTGCAGCCAATCTGAAGCCGTGCCAGCGTTATGGAAGTCAGTCCCCGTGCGGCGAGGTTCCTTCGGCCAATCGGAAGACTTGCCGTTTACACGCTGAGGTAAACCTGGCATGGCCATGGATGGAGAGGTCAGCGGGTGGGTAGCAGGTCTGGGCCGCACCATGGGCATCGTGATGGGTGCGTCGAAGGGCTTCAGGCAGAGCTTGGTGCGCCTGCTGGCCCCATGCCTGGGGCTGCTGCTGGTGGTGTGCTTGGTGGCCGAGCTGGAGCAGCTGGAGGGCGAGCTGCGCACCACCTGCTTGGTGCTCTGCATGTGCGGCCTGCCCGCCGACCTGGCCTCAGATTTTGGGCCACAGTGCATGGTGCACATCACCTGGTAGCTCCGTGGCGATGGGCCAATGGAGTGGTCGCTGCTCGTCCACAATGCCAGTGAGCAAGCGGCACTCTCCACATGCTCCTGAGCACGTGGAGAGTGCGTTCCTTCTCCAGGTTCGGAGGCAGCTGCAGGACCGGCTTGCAGGGTATTTATATTTTTGAAAAATATAGTCCGGCCTCCAAAACACCCACCCACCCCACTCACACATGAAAACGAAGACCACCACAGCCAACCACAAATGAACAACCACACCCTAGGCCGACCCCAACCTCTCTCACCACCAAAGGAGCACAAGTGAACAGCAGAGAACCTGCACAAGCAACGCTGACACAAAACCCTGCATATAGTAAGTAAAATAGAAACATCACCACCCCACCCCCACCCCCACTCATCTGTTCCCCCTCCACCTCTTTCCCCCTATTCTTCCTAATGTGCCAACAAATGAAACTGATTTGTAAAAATGTTACATGGAGGGGGGGAAACGAGAGAGTGACATTGCACATACTTTTGTAAATCAAGAAAATCTTTAATAAAAATACATTTTTTAAAAAAAAGTCCGGCCCCCCACAAGGTCTGAGGGACAGTGGACCGGCCCCCTGATGAAAAAGTTTGCTGACCCCTGCCTTAAGATATAGGAACATAAGAATCTACTGAGTCCAACTCATCAATTCTCCTATCTCAGTATTGTCTACACTGAGTGGCAGCAGATGTCCAGAGTTTCAGGTGAGAGCTTTCCCCAGTCCTACCTGGAGATGTCGGGGATTGAACCTTGGACCTTCTGCATGCAAAGCAGATGCCCTACCACTGATCTGCAGCCTGGACCCCTAAGTGGCTTATTTAGCATCCATGTCTGAGCCAAGTCTGATGGTCTGTGAGGGGAAACTAGACAAGTGGAAAAAGAGGTTGCCAAAGTTCCTAGGGAAGTTCTTCCTGCAATGATCTGGGAAGGCATCAAAGTGCTTAGACCACAGTTGGGAAACCTGTGGCCTTTCAGATATTACTGAATTACAACTCCAAACAGCTCTTTGTTGGCTTTGCTAGTTGGCCTGTTGAGAGCTGGAGGTTCAACAACATCTGGAGGACCACAAACTCCTCTACTTTTTTAAAATGCACATTGGTCATTTAGGGCCCATTCTTGGACACTTAAGTCCAGTCAAAGGTGACTATGGGGTTGTGGTGCTCATCCTACTTTCAGGCCGAGGGAGCCGGCATTTGTCCACAGACAGCTTTCTAGGTCATGTGGCCAGCAGGACTAAACTGCTTCTGGCACAACGGAACACCGTGATGGAAACCAGAGTGCACGGAAACACTGTTTACCTTCCCGCCGCAGTGGTACCTATTTATCTACTTGCATTGGCATGCTTTCAAAACTGCTAGGTTGGCAGGAACTAGGACAGAGCAACGGGAGCTCACTCCATCATGGGGATTTGAACCACCAACCTTCCGATCACTTTTACCTTACTAGGTATGTGTGGAACCTGCCCCCAAAATCCAGTACACTTTCTAATTCCTTGGAGATTGTTTTTACCTTGACTAGGGACTCCCTTCAAAAACATCAAAATTCAGGAGCAACTCTAGTTCCATGTCTTATCAGCTTTATACTTGCAGGAGATTTTAGAATAAGGGAATTGCAGAGTTGGTGATGAACCCCAGGGTCATCTAGTCTGACCCCCCTACAATGCAGGAATCACAGCTAAAGAATCCCTGACAGATGGCCACCCAACATCCATTTAATGGAGGTTTTCCCAAGGCTGGTATGAAGCCTAGATTAAGAACTGACATCCACATTCCACACATGCATGCATTAACACCCCTCCCCCCCCACACACAAAAAAGATTGTTCTTCTAGAGCAGGGGTCGCCAACGCATTGCCCGTGGGCACCAGCGATACCACTAGTTAGGCTACCTTTAAGAGCTAAAGCCCTCCTAAACTGTCTTGCATGATAAACATATGAAACGAACTTCAGAACGTAATAGAATATGACACTTCACTCTCATATTGCTTCCCGCCCCCCAAAAAGTCTATTTCAAAAAAAATAATTTAAAAATATACAATAAACAAATAAATAAATAAACAAATCCTCCATTCTGATTGTGGCATAGTCTCACTCTGAGTGTCGATCTGCTGCATCATTTTCTTTCTCCTGCCTTTTTGAGCAGCACCACTCAACCTGACACAAACCACACTGGTGTGCGCGCGCGCACACACACACACACGTGCACACACACAGAAACACAGAGAAACACACACACACACACACACACAAACACGGCATCCCAAGCACAACAACCTCTTGCTATTGCTCTTTTTTAAAGACAACTTCTTTAATTCCACCGATCCTGGCCAGGCTGCTGCATTAATGATTGAGGCATTGCGTTACACACCTGATCACATTAAGCCAAAGCACCGCAGCACATTTTCTGATGCGTCGCAGCCTCTGAATAATTTAATTGCCTGAGCTGCGGACTGAAATTTATTAATGGTGTTGCCGTTGCAACCTTGGTGTTTATTTATGCAGGGTACAATCCAGCCAGAGTTAAGCACCTTAAAGCCCAATGTTTCGTTTCAAAGGGAGGGGGGAGGAAAGAGAAAAAGACGTGCAGACAATCTAGCTTTTTCCTGTTGTTGCATTTGTATTCAAACTTTTGCCCAGGGAGCATAAAATAGGGGGCATGGTTCCTTGCTTGCCCAGTGCCCATCTCCTCAACAACCCTGTGAGGTAGGTGAGGATGAGAGACTGACTGATCAGGTGTGGATTTGAAACCAGGTCTCCCACATCCATGTCCGACACAGGTCTCCCACATCCATGTCCGACACACTAACCACCGCAGCACTCAAACCACTACCTTTCTGTTTTTAAGCACAGCTGGTGCCAGTGATAAGCAGGTTTGGGGAGTTCCTAAGAATATCAGATGATATCAGGGGATATCAGAAGATGTTGACTATTCATTGAGCACCCACACTGACCTGTTTTCAGGGACGTTAGATGACGTGGCATTAAGCAAGTGTTGTCTCACACTTTCTAGAAAACTGTTTGCAAAAGCAGCTTCATAGCTCAAGAGTGCCAAAATCAACATGCATTGCGCTACCTGGAAATAACCCCAGCAAGGCAGGGCCCAATCTGAATGAAACACAGGGCCTTCTTAAACTATCAATTCATGTATCTAATGGGTAAAAATGTAAGTCATATAGCAGCTTTATATGGCAAGAAAAGAACACCATGGAAGGTGTTCAGCGCCTCTCATGCTTCATTCTAAATCATAGTTGTGGCGTCCCCTGCAGGCACCCCCATGGCTTCGTACCCAGTGAGACCGAACCAATGGTGCTGGTGCTGACCTTTAAAGCTCTAAACGGCCTCAGTCCAGTATATCTGAAGGAGTGTCTCCACCCCCACCATTCTGCCTGGACACTGAGGTCCAGCGCCGAGGGCCTTCTGGCGGTTCCCTCCCTGCAAGAAGTGAGGTTACAGGGAACCAGGCAGAGGGCCTTCTCGGTAGTGGCGCCCGCCCTGTGGAACACCCTACCACCAGATTTCAAGGAAATAAGCAACTACCTGACTTTTAGAAGACATCTGAAGGCAGCCCTCTTTAGGGAAGCTTTTAATGTTTGATGTTTTGTCGCATTCTTCTTCTTATTATTAGTATTCTGTTGGGAGCTGCCCAGAGTGGCTGGGGAAACCCAGCCAGATGAGCAGAGTATAAATGAATGGATAAATCATCATCATCATCATCACCATCATCATGCTTCCCTACATCCCCGTCTGCCCCATTCCTCAAAGTTTAGGAAGCATCTCTAGGTGAGAAGAGTACAACCCTTACCCCATATAGGCTGCATACACAACACACATTTAAAGCACATGACATCCCCAAAGAATGCTGGGATATGTAGTTTGTTAAGGGTGCTGGGAATTGCAGCTGTGTGTGTGTGTGTGTGTGTGTTGGGGGGGAGGGTTAAACTACAGTTCCTAGGATTATTATTTTATTTTGGGGGGGTGGAATCCACGTGCTTTAAAAGTAGCTTTAATGTAAGGCGTATTTGCAGCCCCCGACCAGCAAAGGACAGTGCGCTCAGGAAGCGGAGGCTGCCAACTTTGACTATCTCGATGTGCGAGAGCTGCCTTTCTCGCTGGGGAAGGGAACGCTGAACGTTCAAGGGGTTCATTTATGCAAAAAGGAAAACAAGGGGCAGCCACATGAAAGCCTGTTTGGGCTCCGTTTCCAAGGCAAAAACTGAGAGAGGCTTCAGTGTGCGTCGGCGGTCTGAGCCAGCAGCGAAGCAAATGACCCACAGAAGGTGAACCTGATGGCCGGTATAAGGGCCTTTTTATATACTTTTGGCTTGGCTTCCCGGCTGCCAGTGATATAATGTAACATAGCCGCGCTCCTCGCAGAAATAATAATAAACTCTCACCAAAAACAAAAAAGGATATTTGGTTATGATACATCCCTCAGGTATATGGGGGTCTAAAACCAGAGACTGCATTAATGGTCTGTATTAGGGATTCTTTGGCTGTGGTCCATGGAGCAGTCAGCTCCACTGAAAGCAGCGGGATCAAGGATTTATTTACTTAATTCGGGGTGTGTGTGTGGCGGGGGGGCAACCTCGGTTCTCCTTACAAAGCTCAAAGCAGCTTACATTATCACTTTGACATGAAGCTAGGAGACTAAAAAAGCATTTCCTTTTTAAAACACACACACAAAATAAAACACCACTCAATACGTTCACTTAAAGCCTGCAGATTGTTATTTTTTTAAAGCATTTTCATTCAACATTGTTTGAAGGCAGCCAGATAAGACCAGATAGGATCTATAAGGAAAGAAATCAACCTCAGAAAAGGCCCAGCTGCATGGCTCAGTCCTTGCTGAGGTGGGCTGTACCACTTCATATTATGATATCTCAATGGAGTGAAAGCTCTTTCACACACACACACACACACACACACACACACACACACACACCACTTGCAGAAAAAAATGAAATCTTCTTCCTGACATTGTAGCCTTCTATATGCAGGGAGTATGTACTGCTGTCCCCTTGGCATTGAGAGCATTCAGTCATGTTATTATCACCAATATATTCCGTTTTACGCCCCAAACTATATATTTGTGTAAGTGTTAGTTGGAGAACTGCATCACAAAAGCTGGATAAGTGCGGATTTTGAAGGATAGCTGTATTTTGTTTCTCATATTGTTCAGAAAGTCCAAATTTGATAGAGTTGGATTTAAATGCAATCAAATTTATCCCCCATATCTAGATATCGACACTCAATTTGCATGTTTGCATTGTTCTGCCTTTAGTGGAGGGGAGTTCATTTTTTAATGCACATTTATTTATTTCATAAAACCTATACACTGCTTGATTGTAAAAAAAATGCACACAATAAAATCGAGACAAATCCACAACCATACTTTAAAACATACAAAATTTAAAAACAGATCAAAATTACATTTAGTCTGCCTTTGCTGCCCAGAAGCAGAAAAGGAAGCACTGAATCTCTTACACTGAAGATGCAAAATTCCAGAAATGCACCTTCAGAAGCAAAGCAGGCATTTTGAGTTTAACTCCACTAAACATACCCAGTACATTAAAACTGCAGTATCCACGTTAAAATATGGGAGATGTTGAACATCCCTGGCTCAGATCTGCACATAGCCATGAAATACACTGGCTGGTGTTGGCCATATCACTTGAATCCCTAAGAGGTTGCCTGATGTTGAGCTAGACCATTGGTCCACCAAGTTCAGCACTGACTGGAAGCAATTCACAAAAAAATCTTTCCTAGCTGTACACAGAGATGCTGGTGCTTCAGAACTTTTGCAAGCAAGGCCATGACCCTTCACAAACCTACCTACTCCACAGAGCTGCTTAATCCAAAGCACATGTACTCAGAAGAAAACCTGCCCCCCACAAAAAAAAAAAATAAATCAATGGGGCTTGTGCCTAGTAAAAATACCTAGGATTGCAGTCAGTGATGATAAAGTATTAACTCCATATATGGACCTGATGGAAGGATGGGATACAAAAGCAATGACTACCTTTGGCTCCTTCCTTCTCTTATTTCCAACATTATGATTCTGAGATCAACTTGTTGAATGCCTTGTCTGAGCTAGCCCTACTGAAGCGGGATGGATATATAAGAGGGCCGAATGGCAGTAATTTGGTGGATTGTTTTGAGGTAGGTAGATAGAAAAGCAGACAGGCAGACAGGCTGGAAAAAGGGGCATTTGGAGGGTCTGGGCCAGTTGCCATTTTGTTTACAGGCCTAATTGAAGGTGCTCGTGTTAAGTGTTGAAAGCCCTAAACAGCCCAGGCCCCAAATATCTGAGAGATGGCCTCCTTCTGTGTTGCCCCACTCAGCTGCTGAGATCGGCAGAGGGGCACCTCCCAGTAGTTTCCCTGCCCTCAAAGGGGGGCAGCCCAGGGACATCCCTAATTTGGAGAAGCCATCCTGGTTTCGGATTTGATCCCGGAATGTCCACTTTTCCTTAGGATGTCCCTATTTTCATTTGAGAAATGTTGGAGGTTTATGGAGTTATTGCAACCCCTGAGCCGTCTGAAGGCAATCCTGTATAAGGAAGGATTTTTTAAATGTTTAATGTTTCATTATGTTTTCCTATATGTTGGAAGCTGCCCGGAGTGGCTGGGGTATAAACAGTAAAATTATCATTATGGAATGGGACGTCCCTATTTTCATCTGAGAAATATCGGAGGGTATGCAATCATCAAAATCAATGAGCATGTGAGAATGAGCATTTCTGCAAATTTCAGTTTTTCTCCCTGTTCTGTGTATCCAATCCTAAATTCAGCTCTATGTATTCCCCTATCAGTTTACATTAAAACAAAACAGCAGAAAAGCCCCCATGAAAACCCCTCAGCATTCTAAAACAAATTTCTCCTAATGCAGTATACATGTATTTGCATACAATTTGGGCTAATATGCCCATTTCAGCAGAGCAATTCCCCCACCCATATTAAAAATGTATGCACCCTGTTTTCACTAATATATGCATTCGTATGCACATGTCATTCGGGTACGTGCATTTTTGTACACATAGCTTAACTGGAGAACCGCACTGCAAAAATCAGAAAAGTGCAAATTCCAAAGGATGGCTGTGTTTTTGTTCGTGCATCGCTTCAGAAAGTGCAAATAAGGTACCTTGGGTTACATACGCTTCAGGTTACAGATGGTTCAGGTTACAGACTCCACTAACCCAGAAATAGTACCTCGGGTTAAGAACTTTGCTTCAGGATGAGAACAGAAATCATGCAGCGGCGGCGGCACAGCGGCAGCGGGAGGCCCCATTAGCTAAAGTGGTACCTCAGGTTAAGAACAGTTTCAGGTTAAGAACGGACCTCCGGAACAAATTAAGTTCTTAACCCGAGGTAACACTTTAGTAAGAATGGAAGCAAATTTATCTGCCGTCCCTATAAGCAATTTACATAAGATATACTTTAAAAGTATTGATAAAACCAGATTTTAAAAGCAAGCGAACCCATTTCCCCACAACACACACACACCCTTATCCATGCTACCAAGCTGTGGGAACAAGGACTCCCCCCCCCCACCCGGCACTGTAAGAAAGGAATGTGAATTTGAGTCCACCCCAATGAATGGGAGGTGTGCTCGAGAAGAGTTCATGAGATTGGGCCTCCAGCGAGCGCATTGTCTAAAGACAACTCCTAAGGTTTCGTACCATTGAAAGGACAGATGCCGTAATGAGAGCCGCGGAAGATTTGGCTAGGCCGTTTCGTGCAGGTGAATACCTGTAACCCCCCCCCCACCTACCCACCCCCCATTGTATCTGGTGGCTTCCGGAGGTAATCAAAACAAGCATTCAGATAAGGGAGGTGGGAGGTGGGATCTTCTCAGCTTATTCTCTGTTGCAGCTTTGCGTTTTCCTGGGGAGTTGTGTTGTGTTGTCAGCAACTCCTTCCATGAAATACCAAGGAGAAATTGGAGATTCCAGCTTTGGGGAAAACACTTTCGAAATTTACTGAACCGTCGCATTATGACTATACATTCTTTCCTGCTACCCCATAGAACACATTAATAGAAATTATCAGTTATGCTGTTCTGTGGCTCACGTTTGCCTTTTAAGTGCCCTGTTTTCAGTCTAGGGCAACTGACCGACCTTTCCAGGCAGTAGATTGCAGTTAGGGAACCCATGGCTCTCCGGACGTTGCCAGATTATAACCCCCATCATCCTTGGCCATGCTTACTGGTGATGATGGAAGTTGACTCACCTTGCCTCATGGGCGAGCTCTCCCTGAATACCTTAAATTGCCACCATCACAAACTTTTCACAGTAGCAGATTGGTGTGATAGTTGCTGAGGTCATTGCATTAACACCCACAGTTGGGCAGGAAACCATTTGCAAAGAAACCGTCATGGGAGAGCACAGGTATCATGACATCAGTGAGCTAATTAATACTTGCCATGTGACAGAAGTTCTTTGTCTCTGTTCAAAGCACCAGTGGTGGCATTTTCTGAATGAGTTGTGCTGGCCTCAGAGATTTGTTGCATCTGAAGGAAAAAGTCGGAATGGATACTCGGAATGGATATGTGACGGTCAGGTTGCTTCATAGTCCTGCCACCACTTGGTGGGCTATGCAGGCCTCATCAAAAGGTTGACTGGGATTGGCTGGTAGATCTCAATATTTGGTTCTCCAGTTGTTTTTTTGGACTACAGCTCCCATCATTCCTAGCTAGAAGTCCCAGTGGTCAGGGATGATGGGAGTTGTAGTACAAAAACAGCTGGAGAACCATGTTTGAGGAACCCTGGACCAGCAAGTAGGGATGGCATTTGAGAGATCTGTTGCATTTGAAGCAATATTGGACAAAACCAGATTAACAACAGACTCTGTAAAATAGAGGAAGCAACCTAAACTGGTGTCTGTATCCATGTATGGGGGTTTCCTCTCTTTTTTTGAGGGGGGATTACAGTATGTGCAGATGTGGGTGGCGCTGTGGGTTAAACCACAGAGCCTAGGACTTGCCGATCAGAAGGTCGGTGGTTCGAATCCTGCGATGGGGTGAGCTCCCGTTGCTCGGTCCCTGCTCCTGCCAACCTAGCAGTTCGAAAGCACGTCAAAGTGCAAGTAGATAAATAGGTACCACTCCGGCAGGAAGGTAAACAGCGTTTCTGTGCACTGCTCTGGTTCGCCAGAAGCAGCTTAGTCATGCTGGCCACATGACCCGGAAGCTGTACTCCATCTCCCTCGGCTAATAAAGCGAGATGAGCGCCGCAACCACAGAGTTGGCCACGACTGGACCTAATGGTCAGCGATCCCTTTACCTTTACCTTACAGTATGTGCACATGATTTTGTGTGCACACATCCTCCCCCCCCAAAAAAAGCTGAGGTTCTCAGTATGCTTTGGACACCACCCGATCCTACTCTGCCGACTCTGTTGCAGCAGCTTCAGCATGAATGCCGTCGCAGCGGCCCTGTTCAAAGGAGGCATAACATTGTAAAGCTGCAGACTGCTATTTTGAAGATTCTTTCCTCTTTCTCCAGAGGCTCAGAAAGCCGTAGAGATAGACCAGTAGCCGGCCCTACTGCTATGTAATTAAGGAAGTTCAGCAGCGCAAACATTTCCTCCCGTCTCCAATTACATTTAACAGCCCCACATGTGCTTGGAGCCCAGCACATCCCAGCAGTGTGGAACTCGTCCCCCCGCCGCGATCTTGGGCTGGCCCAAGCTGACCATTTTATGAGAGATTTGCTCGCAATAAATCCCCATCTTGCTTGCTGGTGGTATATCAAGGAGTAGCTTAAAAGCTGTAAAAAAAGGAGGGGAAAGCCGAGGGGGAGCAGGAATGAAACGTAGGAGCAAGTTATGAGACAAACTTTATGGGCAAGATTTGACAGCTGCTCCTCCAAAGACTGGTGGAAAAGGAAAAGGGGAAGGGAGAAAGAAAAGAAAAAGACTCCATGCCAAATGTGTTTTATTGCCTCATTGAAAGAGTTGCTTCAACAACAGCAAAAAGGAAAGAGCATATATATTAAAAACGATGTTGCAATTTCACTATAACCAAGGTACTAGCATCTCTGGACCAGTTCCAAAACAGCCATTTTTTGTGATTTTGCAAGTGGAAGCTATCTAGAAGGCTATCTGTGCGTTGCTGTCAGGAAGAAAATAATGCATATTCTGTTCTTTTTTTCCTTTTTTAAGAGAAAAGCCATGTCCTCACTGAGTAAACACCAGCAGCCACTATGCAGCTGAGTCTGTGGACAGTGATGGGCTTAGAGTCCCTGTGAGGAACTGAGAACATTTAGCATAGGAAATTATTATGATTGTTTTCCTTGGGTATTTCTCTCATTTTAACTTTATTCTACTACACTTCTTTATTTTATTCACTTATTCGGAATGGGCAACCTTCTTTAGCATGCGAGGGCCACACTGCAGAACCTGAGAAATGAAGCAAAATGCATGGGCACTAGTCTCCGCATTTGTCCAGACGCTAGCCTGCTCCCACTTTTCAATTTTGCATGTATTCTTGTTTATTGATTTGGAGTATTTGTCTCTCTCCAGAAACAATTCCTGTGGATGCCCGTGGTAACAACTTTCAGATACAGCTTTCTCTGTGTGCATTTCTGTTTCTGGATCCCACCACCACCCTCCAGGAGATTTATCTGACACAAACTATGTTGCTTTGCCATAAGCACTTAATAGGTAATGTGTTTTAACTAGGTTTGGTTTTTTGGTTGCCATTATTATTATTATTATTATTATTATTATTATTACCAACGATACAAGAGTGGCAGATGAAAATGATTGAATATGCAGAACTAGCAAAGCTGACAGGGAAACTCTGAAACCAGCATGATCAAACGTTCCAAAAAGACTGGAGTAAATTCATACAATACTTGAAGGACAATTGCAAGCAATTAACAACACTGGCAGGACTTACTGTATTTTTCGGCCCATAGGGCGCACCGGCCCATAGGGCGCACCTAGTTTTTTGGGGGGGAAATAAAGAAAAAAATTATTTCCCCCCCCCAGGCACGGGGCTGGGGCGGAGGAAGCCTGAGCTTCCCCCAACCCCAGCCCCCCGAACAGGCAGTTCTCCACAAGCCGTGGGAGAGCTGTGCGACTTCGCACAGCTCTCCCATGGCTTGCAGAGAGCTGCGTGAAGCCCGAAGCCTGGGGGCGCCCCCAGGCTTCGGGGTGCAGGCAGCACTCCACAAGCCATGGGAGAGCTGCGCAAAGTCACACAGCTCTCCCACGGCTTGCTGATAGCTTCCTGAAGCCTGGAGAGCAAGAGGGATCGGTGCGCCCCGACCCCTCTCGCTCTCCAGGCTTCAGCGAAAGCCTGCATTCGCCCCATAGGACGCACACACATTTCCCCTTCATTTTTGGAGGGGAAAAAGTGCATCCTATAGGGTGAAAAATACGGTAGTTAAGAAGACTTCTTATGTTGACGATATATACCTTTTTACATATTGCTTAATTTTTTGACAGTTGAAGGGACATCATGCAAAGAGGAAGAAGTACAAATGCTATGATGAATTGATTTTAGAATGCTATATTATTTTACTGTCGTTAGCCACTCTGAGCCCGGCAGGATATAAATAAAATTATTATTATTATTGTTATTGTTATTGTTATTGTTATTATTATATAAAAAAAGAATTAAGGTAACCATGAGGTGGGAGGGAGAGAGGTCGATAGTTTATTTGAATAAATAATGTGGAAAAATATGAATGTACATTTATAAAATGGAAAGTTAATAAATATTACATTTTTAAAAAGAAAAAAGAAAAGCCGGGCTGCTGATTGGGCTGGAGGCCCACCTAGCTCAATCTCCTATTCTTGCAGAGAACAATATGTCTCTGGGAAACACACAAGCAGGATTCTGCGTGCAACAGAGACCTCCCCACTCGCAGTTCCTGCTGATGGTATTCGAAGGCATGCTGCCCCTCCAAAACTGGAGGCAGAATATAGCCATCGTCTCTAGCAACCACCGATAAAGGTAAAGGCAAAGGGATCCCTGACCATTAGGTCCAGTCGTGGCCGACTCTGGGGTTGCGGCGCTCATCTTGCTTTATTGGCCAAGGGAGCCAGCGTACAACGCCCGGGTCATGTGGCCAGCATGACTAAGCCACTTTTGGTGAACCAGAGCAGTGCACGGAAACGCTGTTTACCTTCCCGCCGGAGCGGTACCTATTTATCTACTTGCACTTTGATGTGTTTTCGAACTGCTAGGTTGGCAGGAGCAGGGACCAAGCAACGGGAGCTCACCCCGTCGCGGGGATTCGAACCGCCGACCTTCCTATCAGCAAGCCCTAGGCTCAGTGGTTTAGATAGATGCATATAGATGCACCACTCGTGGGTTCTGAAGAAATATATTTCACAATTCGTCAGGAATCTCCTGTATGTGGCAAAGGAGCAGATCACAGCATCCCTATTCTGGCAGCCCACATGGTTTCAATGCTAGCCTCTTGCCAAAGAAAATCTATTCCTCCCTGACTGGCATGGGAATGCAGGCTACTTGCCTCTTAGTAGATGAATAGCAAAAATAAATAAATAAATTGCAGGCTAATAACTTGGTGAGTCTTTGCAGGAGACTCACTATCAATAACATGGGAAAAATTCAATCAGGTTCCTATTTAAAGACAAATCTATCTAAAGTCACACTTCATGAATCCACGTGGGAGCCCCTCAAACAGAACCATCCCCCCAAATTCTTACTTCTTTGAAATTTGCAATGCAGTTCTCTCACCAAGCAGTGTTTACAAAAAAGTATGAAACTGATGAACTGGAAGAATAAAGATATGATCCCCTTTAATAAAGGATTGACGGTATGGTAACAATCGCAACTTATGAACGGACTGCTTACAGATGTAGATAAATATGACAATATTTGGAATGAGTTTATACAAAATATAGCAGGCTATTAATATTTACACATATATTAGGACAATAATATAAAATGTATATAAGAATGTATGGTTTAGGGTATTTTTCCATATATTGTATATTCTTGTATATTGTTTCTTTCTATGCATTTTTGTGCTTTTTTCTTCTTTTTATCTCCCCCCCCCCCGCATCACTTTATTTCTTTATAATTGAAAGCTTTTCAATAAAACATTAATACCAAAAAAGCAGTGTTTACAAAAGGGGGGGGAGATTAGGGGGAAGTTTGCATAAAACCCTTATATGGGGGAAGACAACAAACAAAACTGTATTAGATTAGGGCAAATTTATCAAAACTATGCATCAGTTTAGGCAAAATCGCATACAAATATGTGTATTTTAGAGGAGTATGCATAGACTAAAACTCTGACAAATTTTGCTGAGGACTTTAAAAAAGGAAGAATTCCATCCTGGTGCAGAAATGTGGAGAGCTGACCTTAAGATTAGAAAAGTGCATAACTGAAACTGGCAAATTTATTCATCCCTACTTACTGCACAACCCATATCTACTCAGAAGTAAGTTCCATTGAGTTCAATGGGGCTTACTGTGCAGCCCTGGGAACCTAAGGAATGGATGATCTGCCCCGGATATTAATGGGAGGACAGCAAGGTTTGGGCTTTAGTTTATAGACAAAAGTAATAAAATGCACACCACAGGCTCTCTCTGCTCAAAACTATGTGGGCTCAGAGCTTCCTTTTCTGCTTGGCTGCTGAATGGAGTCTCCCTGTCAGTGTTAAGTTTAATGTCTATCCCTTATCAGATCAAAGCAGGTTGGAGTTTCACTGTTCTGATTCCTGCCATTCTCCTCTCATTCATTCCTACTTCCTGTTCGCTGAAAGTCAAGCTCCCATTCACAAAGAGCCAGGGGGGCCTTATCTCCTTACCTCTTGACCCTGAATCATGGCTGCAAGGAGGGGGGGGGAAGGTTTAATTTCTTGCCAGGGACCTAACAGGTGACAAAGTCCTTGGTTGCAGTGCCTTGAAAGGAGGAAGAAATGTCTTTTTTTCCCTGGGGTAGAGGACGGCGATGAGGCTGGCAGGCCCCTGCAGCATCTTTAAATGCTGTTGAAAGAAAGAAAGAAAGAAAGAAAGAGAGAGAGAGAGAGAGAGAGAGAGAGAGAGAGAGAGAGGAGGGAGGGAAACCTAACATTCACATCCAGATGAAGCAGCCACTTCTATTTTATTTGAGTGGTGTGAGTAGCCTCCAGGAGGGCTAGGGAATGTTTAAACCCGCACACCAGCCCCCCATCTTTCATTTCATTTCATTATTTCATTTCATTTCATCATTTCATTTCATTTCATTTCATTTCATTTCATTATTTCATTTCATTTGTTGCATTTATATCCCACCCTTTCCCCCGAGCTGCTCAAAGCTGCATACAATGTTCTCCCCCTCCTCATTTACCGTATTGGCCCGAATATAACCTGCACACCCCCCCCCCCCCAATTCCGATCATGAAAAGTTAAAGTGCGGCTTATATTCGCGACCGTACGGTATGCAGCCAGGAACGTGGGGCAAACAGCAGTGCCCGTCTCGCACGTAGTCTCCCGTCCTCTCTGCCAAGGCCGGGAAGGGAGAGAGCGAAGAAGCGGAAAGGCTTATATTCCGGTGCAGCTTATATTCGGGCCAATACAGTAACTCCCACAACAGTCCTGTAAGATAGGTTAGGCTGAGGAGTGGTGACTGGCCCGAGACCACTCAGCGAGCTTCGTCGCTGAGTGGAGATTTGAACCTTGGTCCCCCCAAGTCCTGGTCCAACACTCTAACTACTACCCCATGACTGGTCACAGACAGCCTTACTGAACTCAGAAGGGGGTGGGGAATCTGCAGCAATAATGCATATATGTTGTTTGTTTTTAAGATATTGGCTCTTGGGTCATAGGGGATGTGGCTAGAGGGCCTTTGAGGTCCCTACCAACTCTTCAATTCTGTAATTCTAGGAACTCTGCATAGCAGGTTATGCTGGGAGATACCAAGGTCACCTTGACAGACAAGTGATGTTTTGGGGTGTGAGTGTCGAGCCAATGGCTCAGGGGTTCAGGGGAAGACACTCAAATTGCATGGCCTGTAAAGGACGGAGAAACAGACATTATTAGAATTGTGAGTTTAGAGGAGGGATCTGAAAGATTGTTGTTTGGGTAAAAATTGGGTAAAAATTAGAGGAGGGATCTGAAAGATTGTTGTTTGGGTAAAAAAGATTGTTGTTTGGGTAAAAATCATTGTTTGCAGTAAAAATAATAATAATAACAATAGTGCAAACAATTTCACAAATGCAAAAGTGTGCAAATGACAAAGAGCTGTCTCGTGGCCGTTCAGGGTGTTGAGTTCAGTATACACTGCACCAGCTCTTTGTTTTATTTTTCCTAATATTATTCTACAAAAACTTGGCTGAAACTTTGCAAGAACTCTCTCTCTTTTTTATCAGGTTTCACAGCCAGGCCACTTGAGTGAAGAAATGTCTGGTGGGTTGAGATTCTGACACATACTTTAAGCAACGGCCACGTGAGGAGTGCCAGCATTCAATTAAAGGAAGAGAAAAAGGGGGAGAAAGGGGAGGGGGAACGCAACCTCTTTAATATCAATATCCACACATTCTTCTGGGGCTTTTGGTGCAACAAATTGCAACCTTTCAAGCAAAGCACTTGCTAGAGTGACGATCATTTGCTTGCGCATTATCTGGGTGTGCACGAGCTGTTTGTGTGTGCGACTCTTTATTTTAAGAAGAAGTAGTTTGACTTAAACAAAGCACTCCTAACTAGCTAGTTTGCTCCGCCAAGGCGAGGGTTAAGAAACCCTGCCGCGCTTGACAAGTACAAGGTGAAGTGGGTGGTCAGCGAAGTCTGAAAGGCACCCTTAACCCCTCTTGGCTGAGAATCCAGGCTCTTGTTCTTTCTGCTGAACCCGCACATCATCACTTGGTGATAGGAATCAGAATGAGGCGGCTGGAGCCGGCCAAAGCTTTCCTTCTTAAAGAGACAGTCGCTTCAGGCAGACTCTTTCATCCAAGGAGAGAAAGAAATAAAGGAAGGAAGAAACAGTGCTTCCATATTCTTCTGCTCCACATTCCCCTTCCCCTGAAACTGGAAAGATTCACCAGTATAGCACCAGGCTTCTGATAAAGGCCCAGGAGTGAGGGCTGCTGCTCAGAGGTTTGCATGCCAAAAGTCCCAGGGTCCAAACTCCAGCATCTCTAGGAAAGCCTGGGAGATGATGCCTCCAAAAATCCCTTGAGATCCTCTGCAGCCAATGTGGATAATACTGAGGAAGGTGGGCCAGCGGTCTGACAATACAGGAAGGCACACTGTACAAGAGTGTTCACTGGTTAAAAGACATGAGTGTACAATCAATGCATTTGTGGTGGAATTTGGAACATTTTTTCTTGCAAAGCAGATGCTCTGTCAATAACCCACAGTGCTTTCCTAATTCCTGAAAAACTGAGTGTTCTTAATATCTTCTTGTAAGCCTCGATTTAAGGGCTGATGTTGCACATGCACACATTATTATTATTTATGTATCACCCTTCATCATAAGATGTCAGGGTGGTTCACAGAATAAAATACAAGATAAAAACACAAGTAAATAATTAAAACAACACAGCAAAACAATAACCGCCCCCTTCCCACAGACACATTTAAAAGGCTGTAGAAAATTAATCAGCTGAAGGTCTGGCTGAAGAGGAATGTTTTTGCCTGGCACCTAAAAATTTATAATGAAGGTGTCAGGCGAACACAAAATCCTGTGCAGGGATTTGCTTGAGTTAATTGCCAATAATGTTCATAGTTCAATCCCACAACTTTTCTTTTTTTTTGTAAAGGGGGAGGTGGAAGGACATTACAAAATTAACATTGGTTGAAGCAAGATTGGAGCTGGTGTGTTTTTGGTTGACCACTCGCGCTTTCCATAAACTTACTCAAAGGCCTTCTGCTACCCTTTCAGCTTCAACGTCTGCAATATGGGGATAGTGATTCTGGCCTGCCTTACAAGGTTGTAAAGTTTGCCAAGCTACAGTAACATAGGAAGTTGCCTTAAACAAGTCAGATTCTATGACTACTTTGTCCAAAGGTTCTTCTAAGAATCTCAAGCAGAGCAAGTCCTCTCCTCAGCAAGTCCTCTCCCCACTGTTTTCTGATCCTTTCAGCTTGTAATACTATGGATTGAACCTGAGATTGTTTGCATGCTAAGCAAATGCTCTACCACTGATCTATAGCTAGGGATGTGTGGCGGGTGGGGAGAAATCCCATTCAGTTTGCATGCAAGGGCATACCTATGTGATTCAAACAGTCCACAACAACACAAGAACTGAAAAACATCAATCTTTGGAAAATTGCACTTCTCTGAATTTTGCAGTGAAGTTCTGCAGCCAAGTAATGCCTACGAAGATGCATATACTGGGGTAAAGTGTGCATAAAAACGGATACATTCGTAAAATTAATATGTGAAAATGCACTATATAAGGCAAAATTGTTTTGCAAAAAAAGTATGTGTTGCACAAAATTGCATGTGAACATGTGTATATTATTAGATCTACACTAAAATGCTGATCAATTTTCATGTGAACTGTGTGTGTGTGTGTGAAAAGATATTTGCAGACTGATGTGGAAATGCAGAAAACCGAACTTAAGATAGGAAAAACGAGGGGGATTCAATTTGGAAGATTCAAAGATTCTCCCATCGTTAACTGTGTCCACTCTAAAGCACCACTGTGTCACATTTAAAAAATGTCTGCACTGTGTTCCCTACAGCCAGTGTGGGCTGCAAATCACAATAATGCAACCCCAGCAACAACTAACGGTAATTAAGACTATGAAGCGCCTACGTAAATCCTATCCATCCCGTTCGAGACTGGAGAGTCCAGGCCACAGACAGACTGTAAAGGTGGTTCCAAGATGAGTCGGAACGGCAACTGTGTGGGCCTGCCGATTGCTTCTTGACCTCTTTGGAACGATTAGGCGTCTCGCTCCAGCTTTGCTGCATGACATGAAAGCTTTTCTCCTTCCTTCTGCCTTCTGAATTGAGCGGGTGGGCGGGAGGGCAGGAAGCAAAGAGCTGACAGGGCACAGTCATCACTGGATTGTTCTGGGAGGTACCTCATTTGCAACAGAGGCACGGCGGGCACGCATTTCGCATTTGGTGGGCCTTTGAACTTCCTAGGCAGCTTCGCATGCATGTTCCCGTCTTTGTTTTCACCGCTGATCCGACTATCAGGGGAAGGCTCTGTGTGTGTGTGTGTGTGTGCGCGCGCGCGCACACACACACATGCGTAAAGGCTCACATCAGAAGTGGGTAAGAGGGAAAGGTAGACATTTGGAGTCATAGAATTATAGAATTGTGGAGCTGGAAGGGACCACAAGGATCATCTAGTCCGATTCCCTGCAAAGCAGGAATCTTTTGCCCAACATGGGGCTCGATTAAGAGTCTCAGGTTCTACCAGCTAACTCTGGCTTCCGCCCTTTGCTTCACCTTTGAAGGAAACCAGCAGAGAAGATCTTCATGTTGAACGCAAGGAAAGCACAGCAGCTGTATCAGCCCGCAGACCCATCTAGTTCAGCACACTGTTCTCTCAGTGGTTGACCGGATGTACGTGGAAACCCTGAAAGCTTGACATGAGTGCAACAGCACTCTGCCCACATGCAATACCCAGAAACTGCTGGTCAGAGGTGTAAAGCCTTTGATGGGGGAGGCAGAACACCTTTGTCCTCCATGAATTTATCTAATCCTCTTTTGATGACCATCTGTCATGGATGCTTTAGTTGAGATTCCTGCATTGCAGGGAGTTGGACTAGATGAACCTTGGGCTCCCTTCCAACTCTGCAGTACGTTTCCGAGCACAATTCAAAGTGTTGGTGCTGACCTTTAAAGCCCTAAACGGCCTCAGTCCTGTATACCTGAAGGAGCGTCTCCACCCCCACCATTCTGCCCGGACACTGAGATCCAGCGCTGAGGGCCTTCTGGTGGTTCCCTCATTGCAAGAAGTAAGGTTACAGGGAACCAGACAGAGGGCCTTCTCGGTGGAACACCCTCCCTTCAGATGTGAAGGAAATAAGTAGCTATCCTATCTTTAAAAGACATCTGTAGGCAGCCCTGTTCAAGGAAGTTTTTAATATTTAACGCTGTATTGTTTTTAATACTTGATTGGGAGCCGCCTAGAGTGGCTGGGGAGACTCAGCCAGATGGGTGAGGTATAAATAATATATTATTATTATTATTATTATTATTATTATTATTATTATTACAATTCCATGATTCTTTAAATCCATCTGAGCTGGTGGCTGGACCTGCAGAGGCCTTGAGGGTGTCCATTTAGCACCAGTGGCACAAAGGTCATCTCAGCACCTTCTCCTCCACACTGATGAGGTCCATTTCCATTTGAATGATAGGGCAGTTCTAAGCAACCTGTGGACGTTGAGAGGCCATTTTGCACGATACAGATGTGTGTATGCACATTTCTGTTTCCCCCAGGGTGGGGTTAACTCCACGGATTTGCTTTGGATAAAGCTCTTCTCTGTAACTTTATGCCTTACTTTCCATCCTCTCTTGCTCTACCAAGAACCCATCCTTTCTGGCTTCTTCCCCACCTGACAGCATCAGTGCTCAGGTGATAAGCCAGGATTTCAGAGATCTGATATGCCAGCTATCAGTAACATGATCAGCTTGGAGGTCAAATAACTTAAAGTCAGGCTAAACAGACTATTACTATAATAGGCCTATCTCTAAGTACACTGCCTATCCCTATCTGCGCAGAGCCTCAATGGAAAAGTCTAAGCATCATTATTTGTACGGCAGGAGCAAAGGCAGAGAGGTGGACGGGAAGCTAATTCTCCATAAGTAGGAAATGGGCAGGAAAGTTAGCTGATGATACACAGCGCTATTTTTCTAGCAAAAAAGGAGCCGGAACTCACCATGAACAATGCAATGGCACCCACCTGAGAGGTGCCAGAACTGAGTTCTGGAGAGTTTGGGCTGGAAAAAGCCCTGATGAAACATGCTCAATGCAATATTAAGACCACTTTAGCTCAGGCAGAGAGGGCTTTCACATTTGTGGGTCCCTGGTGATGGAACTCTCCCCTCAAGGAGACTCCTCACTGCATTATCGTTCACATTGTTTCACTCAAACACTTTGATGGTTTGTCTCGCTGGTTAAGACAGCTGAGATACAGTGTCCTTTCCTGGGGATTGCAGGTGGAGAGTTACTGTTGTACTCAGATCCTGGCTTGTGAGCTTCTCAGAGGCATCCAGTTGGCCAACGGGAGAAGAGAATGCTGGACTAGATGGACCTTTGGCCTGACCCTGCAGCCAGGATCTCCTTATGTCTTTAGATATTTTTTAATATCCTGGGCTCCTGCATTTCTCCTGTTACTGGTGTCCAACTGACTGTGTTCTTTTTTTTTTTTAAAAAAAATCAAACATAAAGCTCTTGAGCAGTTGTATTCACACAGAAGACCACACTCTGCTCTCCTCCATGCTCTGTACAGTGGTACCTCGGGTTACATACGCTTTAGATTACAGACTCCGCTAACCCAGAAATAGTGCTTTGGGAAGAATTACCGGCAATTGAAGAATGGAGGATGAAGTTAATGGACTATGCAGAACTGGATAAACTAACAGGAAGAATTCGAAACCGGACGGACCAGAAATTCACGGAAGACTGGAGTAAATTTACGGACTATTTGAAAAGTATTTGTAAAGATCAGACGACGTTTGTAGGTTTGCAAGAAGTTCTGTGAGGAGTATTGTTGGAAATATTGCAAAAACAGATAAGGGGAAGGATAATTTGTTAAGAGACTTAAAGGCAATATAAAGTTAAGAAATGTATAAGAAGTGGATAAAATGGTGGATTATCAGGGGTGCTGATGGAAGTCTAAAAAGATTGTATAAGTGACACTTTATAATTTATATGTTAAAATCAATAAAAATTATTATATAGAAAAGAAAAGAAATAGTGCTTTGGGTTAAGAACTTTGCTTCAGGATGAGAACAGGAATCGTCCTCCAGCGGCGCGGCGGAGGCAGGAGGCCACATTAGCTAAAGTGGTACTTCAGGTTAAGAAAAGTTTCAGGTTAAGAACGGACCTCCATAACAAATTAAGTACTTAACCCGAGGTACCACTGTATATACTATCGGGAAGGATCATGGCTTAGCAGTAGAGCCTCTGTTTTGCATGCAGAAGGTCCCATATTCAATCTCTGGTTTCTCCAGGTGGGGCTGGGAGAGATTGCCATCTGAAACCTTGGAGAATGACTGGCAGCCAGTGGAGGCAATACTGAGCTAGACATACCAAGGGTTTGACTCAATGTAAGGCAATTCCCAGTGTTCCTACAGCATCTCAGCACATGCACCGGCCTACAGCTCTGTCCAGTTAATCAATAGCCTCAACTGAATTTCATGCTTGGCTTGAAACATAGCTCATTAGAAAGGAAACAGAAAGGTTGGCCTATCCATGCAAGACACATTTGTACATACCACCCAGTTCAGGGATTGCAGGGGTGGTGGGGCCAGAAATTTGCCCAATTCACATTTTAATGCAAAGCTGCTGGTACTGTGATAGATCCAGTCTTGTGATAGATCTCCAGCCCCAAAATGTGTGGACTGGGGAAAGTACACACAAAAACCATGTACAGAACTTCTTCTCCAAGACTTTTGGTGGCTATTGGTATTTTTGCTGCTGTCACATTCAACTAAGTTTCAGTCAGGGCAGACCCATTAAAAATAAGTTATGTTCATTAGTTCCAATGGGTCTACGCTGCATAGTACTAACATTGGATGCAATCCGTGTAAGAGGAGCCAGCTGGATCAGGCCAATGGCCTGCCTACTCCAATGTCGTGTTTTCACAGTGGCCAACCAGATACCTTTAACACATTTTATTTTTTCTAACTGATCTAATGCCATACTTTATGCTTTTTAAAAATTCTGTAAGTCACCTGGAGATTTGTTATATGTTGAGCAACTAATAATAATTATAACAGTATTGAAATCAGTGTTCTACTAACTCTTGGGTAGGCAAACTAAGGCCGGATCCAACGCAATCACCTTCTAAATCAGGAATGATGGTTCGGGAATCAGCGCATTTTTACATGAGTAAAACGTGCATCTATTTAAAATGCATCTCTGGGTTATTTGTGGGGCCTGCCTGGTGTTTTTACATGAGTAGAATGTGCCCTTTTATTTAAAATGCATCTCTGGGTTATTTGTGGGGCATAGGAATTTGTTCATATTTCCCCCCCCTCCAAAATATAGTCCAGCCCCTCACAAGGTCTGAGGGACAGTGGACTACTCCCCCCCCCGAAAAAGTTTGCTGACCCCTGTACTAACTGAACTAATACATTTTTGCCCATTTCGGTCTACTCTGAGCAAAATTTCATTGGTCTCGAACCTATATTATATGGGAAACGCAAACAAAAACGCTATTTATTTTTTAAAAAACAAAGAAATGCAAATGGCTATGAAAATAGGGGCTGCAGACTAAACATAAGGCTGAAACAATAAGACAGAGAAATGGAGAGAAGCACAAACTAACAGGTTCATCCATCCTTACTCTCTTTAGAGATCTTGCAACGCCACGTGCAAGGGGCTTATTTATTTGACGGTTTCCACATGGAGAGGGCGACAGCCACCACCACCACCACTGCCCAATTCTCCCATCTCCTCAATGATAACAGGTAGGTTATCTGCAGAACAGCCTGCAGACCAGGCCTCCCAGAATGGGAGAAGCCCTGGTGGCTTGACTGAAACCCGATTCCTGTCAAGAGCTATTTTCTCTGGGAGACAGAGGAGACATTGTAACCCCCTCGGTGCTCGAGTGTGGCCTTGGCTACTGCCAAAAGACCACCTTTCCTCCCCCTTCCTTCCCTGAGACAAAACAGAAACAACCTGCCCCCCCCCACCCACACCCACCCCAGCTGTCAGTCCTATCGAGAGCTGTTGAAAGGAGGTGTATAAACCCAGTAGCGCAGCTGAGGAGATAACTGTCAAACGGCATGAAAAGCCATGCCTATCTTCTCGGCAAGAGGAACTGGGGCACCAGCAAAATTGTAGTGTGAGGCCAAACACTCTTCGGCATCTGTGAGGTCCTGCTTTTATTTTAATTTTAAATTTCTTTTAAAGTCAATTCCTTAGTACTGCTATAAAAGAAAATGGCGGGCGGTATCAATGGAACTCATGTGTTTCCAAGCCATGTGTGAGAGAGGAGGCCGACTGACTCATTTGAGGGCAAGGGAAGTGGGCCTGGGTTTTTATTTTTTATTTTTGGAGCGGGGAGAATACATGAACTAACCCTGTTTTGTGTGTGTTTGTGTTTAATTTTTATCTTTAAAGCAAGACAGAGTAGAAGCAAAAGGAGGGAAACTCAGAAACATGCCATGTAGGGAGTGCTGGAGGCTTCTGACGAAAACAGAAACGGGAGGAGAAATTGCCAATGTTAGCAAATATGGTTGATATCCACTGCTGTTACTTTCAGTCTGAAAATAGTATGTACTTATTACATCCATTTCCCCACATTTGTACTGTTTCATTTGCAACGAAATGAATGCGGTGGAATAGCATGACAACAATGTGATTTACGTAACTGTTGTGTATTGAGTCAAAGGATTTTATATCTGTATTATTATTGTCTGTATTTGCATTAGGGTAAAGTAACTGCCTTTTGGTTCCAGAGGGTACAGCTACTATTGGTTCATTTAAGCTGCTGTATTTGGATCCTCTGTCTTATTGGTTTCCTCCAAAAGGCAGGACTGTGATTGCCTGATATTGTTCCCTCCAAAATGTATCCTTTCTAGCTAGTTCCCTGTCCCTATAAATGTAGCTCTCGCCTCCTCAGGTCTCAGTCTTGTTGCTTTAATAAAGAAGTGTTACTAGAGAACTGTCTCCAGCATATTATGTCAAGAGAGCTGAAATCACAAACCCCACGTCACAACAGTAACTAGCTATGCAAAGCACATAAATGTACATTACGTAATTTCACCATAACAGATAGTGAGATGAATGGGGTCTTTTTTTAGCAGAAGGTGAACTGCAGCAGAATGGAAGCAGTGCTGCATGTGATGAACAAAAAACGATGCCTTCTGACATCCCTACTAGAGTGTCAACGTACAATGGATTTGTGCCCAGTTCCTCAGTCACCAGCCAGTCAGGCCAGAGGATGGACCTGGCTTTGAAAGCCACATTTGTCCCTCGGCCTGAAGTTCCCCAACTCCTGCAACTAGGTAGACAACAGGAAACTATTACGCATACTTGTGAATGACCCTTGCCTGAAAACAGTACAGAGCTGGATGGCTCCAATGGTCTGACTTGGAATAATCCTGTGTTCCTAAATGCCTATTGGATTGAAATCCATAGGTTAGGTGCAGCCTCAACAGACCCCAAATCCACCACCTGAGATGGCTATGTCTCTGCCGCATGGAAGGACCCTACTGTAAAAGAAACCACAATGGTAACTGCTGTTGGATCAGATCAAAAGCCCACCAACTCCAACATCTGAAAGTACCAGTCACTGTAGAGAAAATACAGAGCCAGATGAACCAGTGGTCTGACTTAGTATAAAATTCTTATGTTTCATTTTGTCCCATCTACAGAGAGCTCTAGTGAGGGAAGGGAACCATAGAGCTGTAAAGTCCTAAAACTCATCTTTCCAACCCCAACAGTGACAAATAAAAATAAATCTCTCACCTTGGTTTTAGAGTCTTGGTGCTGTCTCCAGTGGAAGTCCTATTTAGAGCAAACCCACTTAATGTGCCCAAGTTAGACATGTCTATTAACTTCAAGGGGTCTACTCTGCGTAGGACTAGCATTGGATGCAAACCCCTGGATTTCCCCCAAGAAAAGGCTTTCCCTACATTTCCACATCTGAAGACTTTCCTGGAGCTTCCCCCTTCCCCTTCTCCATCTTTCTGCTTCACTGAAGTCATTTATGGGAATAGGCCATAAATCTAGATAATTTATATGCCTCGTGCCTGCATGGGCCCTCTTCCTCCTATGCCCCTTTCCAAGGACTCAGCAAGTGCAATTTGAAAGCAATTCAACAGACAGCAGCCCTGATCCAAGAACAACCTCTGAGCAGAAGGAAGTCCCTGAGAGCCTGCAGGATGCAAACAAGGACCTGACTGCCCAGGAGTAGCAGTCGCTGGAAGCAGCCTTCATGCGACCAACCATCAATGCTACATTGCAGATCAAAGCTCTGCTTTGCTATGATGCAAAGTGCTCTCTAAGCACCAGGGGCAGGAAATTTGAAGAGAGTCAGTGAGGTGTAACAGCTGGAATGGTGGATGAGGACAGGGGTGGTGAACTTCATGCCCAGGGGCCAAATGTGGCCCTCCAGACCTCTCTTTCTGCCCCTCTGAACTCTCTCCAGACAACCCCCCTCACTGGCCCTGTTTCACAATTCAGCCTTCTCCTTTTTTGTTTTTGCCTGGGTGGCATGTGTCCTAAAGGTAAAGGTAAAGGTAAAGGGACCCCTGACCATTAGGTCCAGTCGTGACCGACTCTGGGGTTGCGGCGCTCATCTCGCTTTATTGGCCGAGGGAGACGGCATACAGCTTCCGGGTCATGTGGCCAGCATGACTAAGCCGCTTCTGGCGAACCAGAGCAGCACACGGAAACGCCGTTTACCTTCCCGCTGGAGTGGTACCTATTTATCTACTTGCACTTTGAAGTGCTTTCAAACTGCTAGGTTGGCAGGAGCAGGGACCAAGCAATGGGAGCTCACCCCGTCGCGGGGATTCGAACTGCCGACCTTCTGATCGGCAAGTCCTAGGCTCTGTGATTTAACCCACAGCGTCACCCGCATCCCTCGCTTGTGTCCTAGAAAGCTAAAAATGTCTCTTGCTTGTATGGAAGGCAGATACAAGATGGGTGCTTGAGTATGTGTGGAAACTCTCCTTCTGTAGCAGAATAAAATGTATACTTGTTGCTCCACCCATCTTTGGCTCTGGCCTCTCCCACTTCCCGGCATGTGGCCCTTGGAAGGCTGACCAGAAGGGGATGTAGCCCTCATGCAGGAAAAGGTTCGGTACCCAGGGAAACCAATCTCTATTCAACCATGAAGCTCATTGGATGATCTTGGGCCACTCATTCTGGAATTTCACCACCATTCTGACTTTGACAACCTGCCCTGGGGATCTGGTGGCAAACACACACACAAAAAAACCATGCTTCCCAAGCTCTACCCTGTCCCAGGTGTTAGGGGTTTGCTTAATTCATTTTCCAGTCCAGAATCTGAACTGATAAAACTTCGCTGCCTTCCTGCTCCGAATATTCATTTATAGGATTTCTGACCTGCCGTTCATTATAAGCTCCCAGGGCAGTTTGCAACAATATAGCAATCAGTTAAACCAATATACAAGCAGAAGGATAGGGTGGGTCATCAATATCTCTATCTATAGATCAGCTGTCAAAGGCCAGGATCAAGAGGCTTGTGACCAGGCTATGTAAGAGATGTACAAAATGAAGGTGGCCAACCTGCCACTGTGAAGAGGGAATTCCACAGTTTAAGGATGACCCCACCAAACATCTAAGGTGGTGGAGCTCCCAAGAGCCTCCCCCTCTATTGATTTTAACACCCAAGAGGGTCTGTACCAAAGGAAGAGGAGGAGCTTTCAGATTTTGGGGGCCTACCATGTTTAGGGCTTGATGCACTAATGTGGTCACCTTGAATTGGTTCCGGTCCTCCTATATCTCGCTGGTGTTGTGGCTGACCCCACACACATCTGAGGAAAGGCGGAAGAGTATAGACCTGTTACCCAGTGCCATTTTTCTAGAAAAAGAGGTGCTGGAACTTACCATGAACTCCTCCCTTATTCTCTTATATGTTCTCTTATGGTGCCCACCTGAGAGGTGCCAGAATTGAGTTCCGGCAGGGGGGAAAAAGCCCTGCTGTTATCATGTCCTATGTCCACCATGACCATTGAGTAGGGGTGTGTGTGTCTCTCCTGCCCCCCTTCTTGCAGATTTAAGGAGCCCCTAATAGGCCGGGCCACCTCTGGGATTGCTGACACGCATTGTATTATCCTGCTATTCAAATACGGCCGAGGAAAGAAATCAAATTTAATTCCCCATTCCCCTCAGATGGGAGACATTAAAATGAAATTAATGAGCACTGCCTCAAGCTGCTGAACAATCAAGCTGTTTTCTTTTATCCTCACCCCCTCCCCTTAAAAAAAAAAAATTAAACCCTTGGAGTCAAGAGAGGCTATAAATTTTACGATAAGCCCAGAGAAGCTGCCCTTTCCTTGGGCTTCATTTTAAATAAAATAAAATAAATAATAGCCTCGGCCTGTGTGTCTTTGATCAGAAATATTACTGAAGGGGAGGAGGTGACGGTGCTGGGTGGGGGGTTGACTGGGAAGGAGAATGGCTGCGAATGTGTGAATAAATGGCTCTACAAGTTGACAGCCAAGCCAGGAAGCCAGCTATTTAAGTTAAAGCCCTGCGATATGTACGCGGGGAGTGTTATCTCAACCGCTAGGATGACTATAAAATATCTTAACAGTTTTTGGCCGCTTGGCTGGAGGGCGGGGGGCTCCCCGACTATCTGAGGCGCACCGAGCCCGTCCATCGTCGTGAAAGGAGACTCTGTGCTGGGAGTCTGCTGGGCCTGGAAGCCGAGGGGTCCCCCCCAGAAGCTCTCAATTGTTTTTAAATTCTGTTTTTACAAGGAGAGGGAGATTTATAGGCTCTTGAGGGGAAGAAAATGATGTAACCTGAGTAAATCAACAGGCCATTTATTCCTGGCCCTGTTTCCTCTCTGTCACTAAAGTTCTCGAATTAGCCCCCAGTACTCTGTCTTTTAAAACACACACACACACACACAGCCACAGACATCTTGCAGAGATAATTGAAGGTATGGCTTCTCTTCCTCCTGCCCCCCGCCATGCCCACCCCCCACAAAGCAGGGGCCAAGATGAAGCCCTGCAAGTCACGTGGGCCTTTGCCAGAACCAAGAGTTCAGCAACAGAAACAACGTCTAAATGGGCCAAATTCTGATCTGAATCTGATTGTGCAGACCCAGTCATTTGTCTCTCTGCCATAGGAACCAGTGACATAATGGGTGCTGTGGATGTTTCGGTGTGTGGCACAAAATGGTGTTTGCATGTCCCCTCCATCCCCCATCTGAGGTGGGGTGAAACATGTACACCACCCATCAGCACAATCAGAGGGACACTCTTTGCACCTCTCCTCTGTTCCGAATGGATGCAAAATTGGACGTAGGGACACATTTGAGGAGGCATGGCCAATGTAGGAGAGGCAGAGCCAGCATAAGCAGGGAATGAGCAGGGAGCGCAGTGGAGTTATGATGGAATATTTACTGAGGTCTTTTGTGTCCAATGAGATTCTGGCAGCCACAGCACTACCAACGGGTGTCACGTTGATGACCCATGTTCCAAGGCATTGCAGGGAATTAAAACAGCAACTCCTGGACCCAGGGACTTTTTTCAAAAGGGTGCACAGCTAGCTCCCACTGGTTCTTAGCTGCAGCTGATAGATACCATGTTGCCTGCATTGTGGAAGCCTAAATCTGTATGCGAGGTTCCACTCTGTTGGGGCATCAATGTTCTTTGCATTCTCTTCCGCAAAAAAAGAAGAAGTTCAAAACACTTGCTATTCTCTCCAAGCTCAGCCGGCTTTGATGTTTCTCTGCCTCTTCCCCCAGATTTTTTTTTTTTTAGGAAAAAAACAAAAAACCAACTCTCAAGGAGAGGGAGTGCCAAAAGGGGCTGCAAATTAGGAGAGCGTTTTAACCTTTGCCCTAACTAAACCGCAGGACTTGTTGTCGGCATTGAACCTGGCCCTAAAATCTCTGTTCGGAGGAGAGAGATTTTTACAAACATAATTTGGATTGAAATGCGCTCCAAGCAGAGTTCGTTCTTCATATCCCCCCCACCCCAAGAATTCAAATGCAGAAGGTATAACAGCAATTGTGCTGACATCTTGCAGCCATTGAGTCAAAAGAAAACCAATGCAGGAAATGAGGCATTTTTGAAGATTTCGGGGAGTGAGAAGCTTTGACCTCTCACCTTTCGATATTGATATAAAGATTCTGCCATTACTGTTTATGCCCAGGAAGGTCAGGGCTGGTGGGGAAATCCTTTAGCTTGACATTTATCTTAATTCAATGGTGGTTTCATTCATTTCAGGGATTCCATGTCTGCAATTGCCAGCCAAATTTAGTGAGGATATGACAGAGGGATATATTTATACAACACACACACGAGAGAGAGAGAGAGAGAGAGAGAGAGAGAATAGCTATTAAAATGCAAACCTTCCTCTTTTGCCAAAATCAAAGGGGTCTGTGTGTAGAAACCTTGCACAACTTAAAAATCTCAGACGGAACAGTAAAGCTTCCCCCTCAACTTAGAATGTAAATGGTCTTACATAATTTCTTTTGAGTACAGTAGCACAATAACATATTTCTTTTTGCAGTTGGAAGGCATTCAAAAGTTAAAACAATAACCTCAGACCAATTTTTTTAAAAAAACAAAAACCCCAGACTGGTAGCGATTCTAAAATGAGAAGTTAAATCTGCAATACTACAGCTGCTTTGTAGAAGTAAAAGATCCGTTTAAATCAGTAGGACTTGCTCCAAGAAAATGCACCGGCGATCAGGCTTTAAGGCATTTGCAATTTGTAATTCTCTGCATGTTTACTAGGAAGCAAATTCCACTGAGTTTAGTAGTGTTTACTTCCAGGTCAGCGTGCATGGGAGAGTAGCCTTAGGCAATGGGGGGGGGGCAAATTTTCTCTTTTCCTGCCTATGCACACACTTTGAATACATGAGGGGGCAGGCCTGTACCCAATCGCTCCCTGAGGGTGACACATCTGACCCCCCCAATGGCTTTGAGTTTTGCATTAATGTGTTTGAATCTGGTTAGCCAGTCCCAGGTAAAATCCCAAATACAGTGGTACCTCAGGTTACATACGCTTCAGGTTACAGACTCCGCTAACCCAGAAATAGTGCTTCAGGTTAAGAACTTTGCTTCAGGATGAGAACAGAAATCGTGCTCCAGCGGCACGGCGGCAGCACGAGGCCCCATTAGCTAAAGTGGTGCTTCAGGTTAAGAACAGTTTCAGGTTAAGAATGGACCTCCGGAACGAATTAAGTACTTAACCCGAGGTACCACTGTAGATCCCGCAAGTCTGAAATCCACCTATCTCTTCCCTGAGGGAAGGCAAGATTAGAAGAGGAGGGGCAGGGAATGAGGACAAAAGCCCCATCTACACTATCCATTTAAAGCCGGATCATACCGCTTTAAACAGTCATGACTCCTCCAAGAATTATGGAAACTGCAGTTTGCCAAAGCTTTGAGTGTTGTAATGAAACCTCTTTTCTCTTCACAGAGCTACAATTCCCCAAGTGGTTTAACAACCAACTCTCTGAGAGTTGTAGCCAATGTTAGCCCTATTTGAAGAAGACCCGTTGAAATGAATGGACCTGGTGAACATAGGTCCATTAATTTCAATTGGTCTACTCTGAGTAGGGCTTTCTTGAATGAAAGCTGAAGAGAGTAATTTAAGGATTGCTGTGTACACCTCTATTGCTGTATATACTTTTGGTCTCTGATACTCTTCCCAGAACTGGTGGATCAAATGTTCAAAGTGCAAATGAATCAATCTCTGCATTATTGACAATGTCCCATCCATTTCTCCATCTGCCATTTGGACTGCCAGTGAAAGGTTTCTTCCCCTCCCCACCCATTTTTTTTTTAAAAAAATGATTCTGATAAAATGACTTATTCTTCCTAGCCATTGATTTTTTTTCTCCCAGTGCGCAGTGTGGCTGGAATCACCACCATCGCCACCAATACTAAACCACCCCCCATGCAAAAAAAGCAACAACCCAAAATTCAACCCTTGCAGTTGAAAAAAAAGGAAAGAAAAAGCCAAGGGTATAATTTTCTTCAATCAACTGCAGCTCATGACTGCAATTATCCAAAATCTTTCCGAACCTTGCTGTGATATGCGAGGGACAGGTCTTGGAGCCTCAGTGGGTGGCTCCCTTTCATCTGGCTTCTCAAACTGTTCTTTATTGTATGGTTTCAAATTAGTGCTAGCAGCAATGAGCAAATTTGATAATTCAATCTCAAATTAGTTAATGTAACGGGCCAGGAACCACTAACTAGGGGCCTTGCCTTGCAGGATGAAAAACGCATCTTTACCATAGTTAGGGAGACAAAAGTTAACCAACCTGTCCTTTCAGGACTCTGCATAGGCGTTCGCATGTGTGTATGTGTGTTGTTAAGAAAGGACAGATGAGCCTAGTCCCTTTTCTTGTCACATGTTCAGCCATGAATAGCTTTCCATCCCATTTCCTGCAGAAAATGTGCAGCATTTAAGTCATTTACGTCTCCCCCCTAACATGACTTGGCCACTGTACTCCATGCTCTGGTAATTTCCAGATTGGATTATTGCAATGACTTCCATGTGGGGCTGCCCTTGAAGGCGACTAGGAAACTTCAATTGGTCCAAAATGCAATGGTCTGATTACTGGGCTGGGTTTCCTTTCTGATCTCACACAAAGCAGGCTGGCATGCCCTCCAACATTTCTCCGATAAAAATAGGGACATATTATTATTATTATTATTATTATTATTATTATTATTATTATGCCCTGCCCATCTGACTGGGCAGCTTCCAATATATATAAAAACATAGTAAAAACTAAACATTAAGAAAAAAACCCTTCCCTATGCAGTGGTACCTCGGGTTAAGTACTTAATTCGTTCCGGAGGTCCGTTCTTAACCTGAAACTGTTCTTAACCTGAAGCACCACTTTAGCTAATGGGGCCTCCTGCTGCCACTGCGCCGCCGCTGCATGATTTTTGTTCTCATCCTGAAGCAAAGTTCTTAACCTGAGGTACTATTTCTGGGTTAGCGGAGTCTGTAACCTGAAGCGTATGTAACCTGAAGCGTATGTAACCCGAGGTACCACTGTACATGGCTGCCTTCACATGTCTTCTAAAGGTTGCATATTTACTTATCTCTTTGGCTCGGGGGTTGCAATAACTCCATATCCTCCAACATTTCTCCAATGAAAATAGGGACAGATCCTGAAGCTGAGGCTCAAATACTTTGGCCACCTCATGAGAAGAGAAGACTCTCTGGAGAAAAACCTCCTATGTTGGGTGAGATTGAGGGCCCAAGGAGAAGGGGATGACAGAGGACAAGATGGCTGGACAGTGTTATAGAAGCAACCAGCATGTATGGTCCATGGGGTCATGAAGAGTCAGACACGACTAATCATCTAAACAACAACAAGAAAGGAAAAGTGGGACATTCCGAGATCAAATCAGAAACCGGGATAGATTGTAAATCCAGGACCGTTTCTGGAAAATAGGGAGACATGTTAAGTGCTGAAAGCCCTAAACAAGTCAGGCCCCAAATACCTGAGAGACCACCTCCTTCTGTGCTTACCCTCTCAGCTGCTGTGATTGGCAGAGGGGCACCTCCCAGTAGTTCCCTTGCCCTCAAAGGCTCAGGTGGGGGAGGCAGCCCAGGAGAGGGCCTTCTCTGTGGCTGCCCATAAGCTGTGGAACTCCCTCCCCATGGAAATGTGCCTGGCATCTTCATTATGCCTCCTCTGGAGGACAGCTAAATACACATCTCTTTACCCTGCCTTTGACACCTGAGGTATCTATTTTTAGAACCCACCTTATTTTTTTATGATCGGCGGTTGTTTGATTACTGCTATTAATGTCGCGTTTTAATGCTGCAACCCACCCTGGGACCTTGGCAATAAACTGTAGTAATAAAATAATAACCACACTCCTCAATTTGCCACACTTATTGTCTGGATAGAAACAGCACATTGAAAGCACCTGCTTGCACCCAAATACTCTTCAGCAATGCAGTCAGTTAAGGATACTGGGAACTGTAGCCCTGCAAGGGGTAATCCACAGTTCCCAGGATGAAATTCACAGTGTGAATGCAGCCACTGAGCAGAAGTGGCCTCGGTGAATGCTCTGCAGTCTGCGTGGAGAATTTATCTGCATGTGGCACTGACAGCGGCATGGTGCCTGGTGCCAGGGTCTGTATATGCACACACAACTCCTTGGTCAGTCCTCTTTCGTTTACCTTACAGTGTAAAACTAGTTGGATTCATCTAGGCCAGCTAGGACCTATATGATTAACAGACTGCTCAGCAATTAAAGGAGGCATTTCTGCCTACACTATACGGTTGCCCCAGGACAAGGTTTGTTAGTCCTTATTTCTTACTACAGTGGTACCTTGGTTCTCCAATGCCTTGGTACTCAAACAACTTGGAACCCAAACACTGCGTTTATGAACGCTTTTCGGAAGCCGAATGTGCTCTGCTTTGAGTGTTATGCTTCCGTTTTGAGTGTTATACTGAGGTCTGTCTGTTTTTGCTATTTATTTTGCGTTTTTGTGCCTCTTTTTTTTGTTTTTGTGACTGTGTGGAACCCAATTCGGCTACTGATTGATTGACTGTGTGACTGCAGTACATTGTTTATTGCTTTCATTTTATGGATCAGTGGTCTCTTCAGATAGTAAAGTTCATGTTAAATTGCTGTTTTAGGGGTTGTTTTTAAAAGTCTAGCATGGATTAATCCATTTTGCATAACTTTCTTTGGGAAAGTGTGCCTTGGTTTTGGAACGCTTGGGTTTTGGAATGGATTTCCAGAACGGATTAAGTTTGAGAACCAAGGTACCACTGTATATTTGTGCTTGTTTTATTTTATTTTTAAATATTTTTAAAACATATTTTTATTAAAGGTTTCTATGTACAATGTCTCTCTTTTTTCCAAGTTACATTTTCTACAGTTGACACAAAACACATACACGAAGTAGAATAGACCCCACCCACCCCCAATCACCGTGCTTGTTTTTGTTTTTAGGGATGGAGAGTCTATTTCTGTTCCATGTCAACTTCTCATGTGCCAAATCATCAGTATAACCTATCCAGTCTTCTGTCTTTCTTTTTTAACACAGAAAAAACCAAGATATACTGATATGCATTTCCTCCTAATTTTTTTTTTTTTTTGGGGGGGGGGGTTGGTATGCAAGTTCCCTTAAAACACATCTCAGTACACATTCAACTCCCAAATTGCACATTGCTGAATGTGTTTCCATTTTACCCTAAAGTTGGCATTTTTGTATGGATTTCCCCCATAAATGTACTTTTTGGAAGCAAAACTGTGTTGTAAAATTTAGAGAAATGCACCATGCAAATGATAACTGTGTGTTGATCCACGGATTAGTCCAGGAACTGCAAATTAGGTCGGTTTGCTTAAAAATGCACACCAAATGCATATGCCTATATTTTCGACATTGAACTTGTGTGTGTGTGTGTGTTTGGTGGAGAAAATTTCCCTCCCCCTGTGCATATGAGTGATTTGGGGCTTAAAAAAAAAAGCTTACAACGGCCAGTTGTAATGGCAACAATGGATGCAATCTATCAAGTACAGCTTCTCTTTATTTCAATGGAAAGTTGCGTGGGAATAACCCTTGATGGAATACGCTGAATACTTTCAAGTCATTGGCAATCCTGCATGAATTTTGTCAGTGTGCTGCTGTGCCAACCCCAGATAAGATGTGAGATGAGTAGAAATCAGGAGGCTGACCATTTGCAACGAGACTTGGGTTTGGGCAACAGGTTGTGATGCAGCAGGAAGAGGAGAAATGCAGGGTTTTTGGTGCTTCAGCAAAGGATGACAGCAAGGTCACAGAAAAAGAGAAGGCTGCCTTTTCCAGAGTCAGCCCATTAGTCTACCCGGCTCAGTTTTGCTGGTAGAAGCTTTCCTGGGTTTCAGACCGGAAATTTTCCTAGCCCTACTTAGAGATGCTGGGAATTGAACCAGGGACCTTTTGCCTGCATGCCACATGGCTCTACCTCTGAGATACACTTCATACTTTAAGATTAGGAACCTAGGAAGCTGCCTTTCACTGAGCCAGGCAACTGGCCCGTCTTGTTCAGTCCTTTCCATACCAACTGAATGGTGGCTCTCCAGAATTAGGGAAGGGGCTGTAGCACAGGGGGGAGAGCATCCGCTTTGCGTGCAGAAGATCCAAAGTTCGATCCCCGGCTTCTCCGGGTAGGACTGGGAATGTTCCCTGCCTTTGAACCTTGGCCAGCTGCTGCCAGTCAGTGTGGACAATGCTGAGCTAGATGGCCAATAGCTTGACTCAGTATGAGGCCAATGGTCTGGTCAGAATATCAGACAGGAATCCTTCCTAGCCCCCCCCCCCCCCTGTAGATGTCAGAGTCTGAGCTTGGATTTTTTATTTTTTTGCAGAAAAGGAATGTGCTAACCACTGAGCTATTCTGTCTAATGAGAAAGAGGGGTGTTTTTAATTGAGTGGGGTGGGGCAAAGGGTATAGCACACACCTTCCTTGGTAATATAGAATAAAGAGAAGAGAAATCCATTTTTTTTTTCTGCAAGCAAGTTATAATCAAGAGTTCTGATTTTCCCCACCCCCAACTATATATATATATTTAAAAGATGCTTAAATGCATTTTGGCCCTTCTGTCCGAGCTTCTGATCCCCAACATTAAAAGCCAGAAAACACAAGCACTAGACAATGAGTCAGTAAAGAAAGAGCTGGAGCACAACTAATGCTTGCGAAGCACGGTTCATCCTTTCTTGGGAATGAGAATGCTATCAGTAATATATGAATGCCAGGCGGTTTGCTTCAAATTCTGGGAAGCTGTGAAGTTGAGATGAAGAGAAGGATTGGAGAGAGGCTTTCAAAAGCGCCAGTGTTGTGTTGAACTCTCTACTTTAATCAGAGCTGAAAGGCCTCCGGCCTGGAGCCGAGTGACAGATGATTCTCCCCTGAAAATGTTTTCAAATGGAACAGAAAACGCTGTTTATCTGTGTGGTCTGAGCTCATTTACTCCAATAGGAACCTTCAGCTCCTCTCTGACTGAAAGCCAGGTCTTGTTCTCCCATCTGATGGATGAATTGAATCTGGAAGTTTGATCCCGTCCCCTGAGATGTCATTTAAGTCCACAGATACGTCCGACAAGCAGAGGGACGCGTCAGTCCCTTGGCTCATCTCTCTCTCTCCCTCCCCGCCTGCCCCCACCTCCTTCATTCACTATAAGATCCTCTCTATTCACTACTCTCCCCTCACCCTTCGCTTTTCTGATTTTCTTTTTTTAAATTAAGTGTCGTATTCTTGCACTGCAGGGCTTATTAGACTTGTATGCAGCACACATCGTGACACACTAAGATGCTTCTCTTTTTGGAGGGGGGAGAATAAATTAAATGTACAATTTTTGAACTTTGAAATGCTCAGCTTTTGACTTTTCAGGACATGAAATCTAACTCAATCTGAATAATAAAAAATGAATGAATGAATGAATTCAGCTAAAGTTATTTGCTGGTGCGGATATGTTGCCCAGGTCTGGTTGTTCCCTAGCTAGCAGCCACACAGCTCCCAGAAAAACAAATGTACCCACAGGACTCTCCATCAGTGTTGCCTTCATGAATGGGAGCAGACCCACCCCGAGGGACTGTGTTTCTGCAATCCTGATGTTCCCACAAGGTGAGAGAGTCTGCAGGTGAGCTTACCACACCTTGTCTCTCAAAGCTTGGCAGGTAGGGGCATGGAAACTTGTTGGGGCATCTTCACCACTTCCGTTGGGTTCTGAACTTCTTTCTGAACTCCTGAATCATGACTCCGGAGCTCTGTGGCTGAGTTGCCCAATGACTGGGGCCTTTAGGGGAACCACAGAACTTTGGATCCAATTTTTTTCATTTTTTTCTGAAAAAGCTTATTTGGCATTTTTTCTCTCTCTCTAGGCTGCTTTCAGCAATAACTTCCTACCTGACTGGGAGACACTCCGGTCTTTGCTGCAGCAAAGAGGTTGCCACATGCCATCTGATTCCCCATTATACAACAACATTCCTGTACAAGCTACAGCGCTAGACTGTGTCCTTTCCTAATATTACCAGAGGCTAACATTAAACCACTTGTTGTGGACTTAGGACTGCAGGAAGCTACCTTAGGCCAAGTCCGAATTGGTCCATCGAGTTCAGTATTGTCTGCACTAACTGACAGGAGCTCTCCTGGGTTTCAGGTGGGGCACAATTCTTAGCCTTGGCTGGAGATGCCTGGCTTTGAACCTGGTAATGCAAAGCAGGTCGCGACCCTTCCCCTTTTGGTCTTACCACATTTTTTCTTTTGGGTGTCCCTGATTATCTGTAGCCAAGGCTTCTGCTTGGCTGGTATTTAAATCTGCATACTTATCTGACAATCATAGCCTGCATGGTGTGACTCTTCCTATCCATTTCCCTTAGTTCCGGCTTCTGTTCTCTGTTGCTTCTTGCCCTACTCCTGAACTGCCTCTTTGAAACTTGACTCACTTAACCCACAGACATGGGCTCACCAGCAGTGGACTGGTAACGGATGCCACCGATCTTGCTCATCTGCCAGCTGGTGGCTCCCTCCTTCCCTCCAGCATTTGACAGCAGAAAAGGACACACTTGCCAGTTTCATTGTCAGATGAGTAAAGGATTCACCATACGATAGCGAGGAAGGGAGATGAATAAGAGGCTTCGGTCAAGCCTTACGGTATTCTTTCCCTGTATTAATTTCTCATAAATGCCAAAGGCACTGATGGCATGTGTGCATCCCCTAAAGATATACGGACATTTCAGAGCTCTAAAAATTCAGAGCTAAGGATGTGGCAGAAATTGGATTCAGTTCACGTCTACATTTCCCAAAACAGTACACAAACTGAAACACAACACAACACACACACACCCACTTCAGAATGCACACTTTTACAAACTTTTGCAGTCAAGTCCTTCCATCAAATGATGAGAACAAAGATGCATATACTAGGGGATAGTGTGCATAAATGCGCAAATTAAAAAATATATAACTGTCAGGTGCTGGTGTGGTTGCTTGAGAACAAACAGGCAAGACTCCAACCTGTCTTTTCCAGGCTTTATTATTAGTGCAAACTATTTACAGTGAAGAGCATCACAAGTTCATGTCTGGCTCACTCGCTAGCAGAATCTGGGAGTGGGCGGTCCTTATACCTCCTCCAGCATAACAGTTGCGTGACCCCCAACCTTCTCCTCCCTTCCCTGCACCTAAACCTACTGCGCAGCATGGGCGCTGGCAAAGGGGTACTTCCCTCCCCTCCGGTTTGCTCAGGCTCAGTGTTGAGGCTCTCCCTAGCATCCCTTGCTCCCATCACTTCCTCTCCACTGGAGGCGGGGCTTCCCTCCTCACCAGAGGAGAAACTGCTTCGCAAGATTTTCAGAGGTTCCCTATAACACAACTGCCCTTCCACCTCTCGCCTCTGAGCTGATGGCAGTTCCCTGACAATAACATTAAAAAATGCATTTTATTAAGGGGATCTGCTTGCAAAAAATATGCCTACTTTTACATGCCACCCCAATCTCTGAGCCGTGCAAGATTCCAGGGGTTACAAGCACTTACCCAGGCACTTGTTTCCTTTTGGGAATGAGGCACATTGCCTTGAGGATATATGATTTATTTGCACATACATACAACCTGAGCCTGTGGTGGAGGGGTGCACAGCATTAACAGTCTAAAAGGGTCGTTTCTCCCACAGCCGCAGCCTTGGATTCAAACAAGAAATCAAACCTTGTGCTCTGCCTCTCTGTCTTTTCAGCCTGCAGCTTTTACACCTCCAGCTTCTCACTCACATAACATCTAACTCTCAACTTTGGCTTTATTCCTCTTCACTATATCTGTGAATCGAGAGAGGGGCCTCATCCATTTGCCGTTTCCCACAGAGCCCCTTCCTTTGCTCTCCTTACACCTCACCAGGAGGCTAGTCTGGCTATTTCCCAACATTTGAAGGCTTGATTAGCTGGCTGGGTCCAGGGATTAGGTGCCTGGCACCCACAAACTCATAACAATACAGTACAGTTGCAATTTGCACACGTTTAACATGCACAATTTCAACTTTATGCAGCCAAAGGCTGACCAGTTGAAATTGCACAATTTAAGGCAGAGAGCTTAAAAGCTCTTTTTGCACGGGGCTTTCCCAGCATGTAAAGAGCTTTTAAGCTCTCCGTCCTGCTGACCAGACTCTGGGAGACTCTCACACAAGACTCTGGGATACCTTTGAAAGATCTTGTAGGAACTCAGTATACCCATTGTGGCATATACATGCCATCTCCTGAACATAACCTCCATGTAATACACAATCGTAGTATACTGAGCAAAAAAATAAAATAAAAATGCCTACAGAAATTTGTGTATTAGGAGAAATGTGCCCTAAAAGGCTGGTGTATTTCCATACATACTTTTGAAAATTTGCAAACTTATGTGGGCATGTGGAGAACTGAACTTAAAACTGAGGAGCTGAGAGAACTAAAACTGAAAGAATCCTCCATCCCTAGAAGCAGGTGATGTGGAAAACCCCAGAGAGACCTACTATTATGGGTTAGATGAACCAATGGTCTAATCTATTATAAAGCAGCAACACATTTTGTTGGAAAACAACTGTGTGTAATACCTGCATGTCTGAACTACAAGGATCAGATATGTGAAGGAAGTTCTGATCTCCACCACACGCACACATGCACACGCACACACATATGAACATAAGATGATCTTGCAGGATCAGGCCAAGGGTCCACCTAGTTCAACATCAGGTTCTCAGAGTGACCAAGAAGATGACAGCAGGAAGCCTGCAAGCAGGGCATGGGTGCAACAGCACTCTCCCTTCTTCCTGTTTCCAGCAGCTGGGATTCAGAAGCATCTGACAGTGTTGGCAGAGCATAGCCATTTGGCTAGTAGCTATTGGCAGCCTTGCTCTCCATGATTCTGCTCAATCCTCTTTTAAAGCCATCCAAGTTGGTGGCCATCACTGCCTCTTATGGGAGTAAGTGATGCTCTGTGTGAGCATCTTTTACCTGTCTTGAATCTCTCAACATTCAGCCTCATCGGGTGCGTGCTATGAGTACATTTTCTCTGTGCTGTGCTCAGTTTAATATACCGTATTTTTCACTCTATAAGAGGCATCCGACCATAAGACACACCTAGTTTTAGAGGAGGAGAACAAGAAAGAAAAATATTCTCTCCCTCTCTGCGCAGCATCCCTTCAGGAAAGCGGGAGGAGAAATGGAAGGGGCTCCGTTTCTCCTGCCGCTTTACTGAAGGGGCTCTGCACAGCTCTCCCTCTCTGCGCAGTGCCTTTTCAGCACTGAAAAGGCCCTGTGCAGAGAGGGAAAGCTGTGCAGCGCCTCTCCAGCGAAGCGAAGTCACAACAGCAAGAGGGATCACTGTGCAGTGAAAGCAGCAGTCCCTCTTGCTGTTCTGGCTTCTGGGATAGCTGTACCCGTTGCCCTGAAGAGGCTTCGCACAGCTATCCCGGAAGCCAGAGCAGCAAGAGGGACTGCTGCTTTCACTGCGCACTGATCCCTCTTGCTCTCCTGGCTTCTGGGATAGCCACGCAGCCTGCATTCGCTCCATAAGATGCACAAACATTTCCCTTTACTTTTTAGGAGGGGAAAAGTGCATTTTATAGAGCGAAAAATACGGTACTTGCATCATGTAGTCTCTCACTTGCCTCTTCTCAAACCAAAACGTCCCAAGTCCTGCAACTTCTCTTCACTCCCTTGATAATTGTGGTTGCCCTTTTCTGAACCCCTCTATTGACATACTCTGTGTCAGATGCATCTGCCGTAACCAGGTGTGGCACCCTTTTATTCAGGGTTGTTGTGAAGTTAAATGGAGCTGGGGGGGGGGGGTAGAACCATGTATACCACCTTGAGCTCCCTGGAAAGAAGGTGGGATAGAAGTACCTTATTTGACAGGTGGAATGTCTTACCTAGGAAACTATTATGGCCAGACTGGGAGTGCATCACAACTCCCAATGACTTAGCTGCACTTACGTCTAGGACTGAGGCATGCAGCCAAAAATATTTGCTAACAATTCTGAAAGCGGTGTTAGTGTGTGAAATGTTTGCGTTGTGCATGCAAGGCTAGTGTGATTTCAAATTGTTTGTTGTTGCACATTTGGCACCGTATGCCAACGACGTGTTGATGGCTCGGTGTAATGTTGCAAGAGAGGAGAAGCTTTATATAAGAAGCTCTCTCGGGAAATGCTGGGAATGGACTCGCCTTCCTTAGGGAGGCTGTGTGATTGTAATCGCGCTCCAGATAAATTCTTTACAGTTGCTTGATCCAATTTAATGAAAACCTCACTGAACACCCATACATTAAACATGAGACATCAAGCTCTGCTTGTAACACATCTCAAAAATATTTGCCATGAAAACAAAAGCAGACCAGAAATTTCAGGCACAGTCAAAGGGAAAAAGAAAGAGAAAAAGTTGAGTTTCGGTGATTTGCAAGGAACATGCACTGGTGTTCATGTCTAAGGGTTTGCTTGCACAGACTCTATCCTGAAATAACCTCCTAACTCTCCTTGTGTCTCAGTCTTAGAGGTAGGGAACCTTTTTCATCCCAAGGCCTGCATTTCCTTCTAGACTACCACCCAAGGGCCACAAGTCTCTTGAGCAAATAGGTTACACTGGACATGACCATTGTGCAGAAAGGAGGTTTCCAGGGCATAGGCAAATGTTTAAACTGGGATAAGGGAGCTTTCCCATCAACTAAGCATGACAGATAAATAGGAGGAGATTTGATGGGTGCTTTGAGATGTGGTTCTCTCTCTCTCTCTCTCTCTCTCTCTCTCTCTCCACAGACAAGATCATGTGCAGCTTAGGAGATACTCAAAAGCCTGACAGGTGGGAGGGATGTGGATGGTCCACTGTATCCAGAAGTTAAGGGGTTAATGACCAACACACACACACACACACACACACAGAGAGAGAGAGAGAGAGAGAGAGAGAGATGTGAGCATACAGTCCAGTGCTGAAATTCAGCCCATTGCTGGTCTCTAATGAAAGCCAACAATCGTCCCACTGTTATGAGACACTCTTCCTGGGCTAACAGGCACACGGTTGCCTGTGTACTCACAATAATGTGCATGTACCCCCGTGTACCCAGTTTAGAAGGGTTTTGAAACCCTGTTTTACGTTCTGGTGATGGAGTGGAAGGTGAGGAGGGGTCATGGCAGCAGACTGCAGCACTCCTAATTCCACATTCTCTAAACAAATGGCAGTGGGCATCTGTTAAATACTTTTTCCTCTGCTGGTTTAAAAATGCTTGGCATAGCCCTTTCAGAGCAAACAGGACTCACCGTCACAAGCGCCAAATAATTATTTGGAATTCCTGCCAAATGCATGCTTATTGCAACCAGTGGTGATGGTCAGGGTTTGGAAAGGTGGGAACAGGTCTTGTGGAAGCACCAACCCAGGTTCAGATTCAGGTTCTTCACTTCCTTGACTCTTCTGCCTAGCAACAACAGAGCTGTAACGCAACCAGTGTTGATGCTATTGTGGATTAGGTAATGGAAGAAAGTTAGAAGAGCCCTCCTGAGACAGTCCAAGTGTCCATCTAGCCCAGGTTCCTGCTCTGTCAGTAGACAATGAGATGACTCCAGGCATGGATAAATGAGTCTGTTCAGCAATAAAACTGCTGGCACATTTGCAAAGCTAAGCAGGGTCCAGTATGGTTTCAAATTGGATGGGAGACCATGTGTTGAGATTCCTGTATTGTAGGGGCTTTCATTAGATGACCCTTAGGGTCCCTTCCTTAGGGTTTACAATTCTATGTTCTATGAAGTCTGTTAGGAAGGACTTTAATCCCTTTAACTCCATATTGCCGACTACACTGACTGGCAGCAACTCTCAGAGAGGAATCTTTCCCAGTCCTACCTGGAAATGCTGGTAGGAATTGAACGTGGGACCTTCTGCATGCAAAGCAGATGTTCTACCACCAATCCCATCCTGCCCAGTTTCTACATCCCTCTGCGGTTTTCGCGCATTTGAAAAAGCATTTCAATATCCGGAACTGTCGAATGTAACTTGATATGTTGCAACAGTTTTGTCTGTCCGGAATTGGTGAAAGACTGAAATGTGAGGCTTCAGGTTTTCAATTTGAAGACATCCCAGAGCATTCTTCTCCAATCTCCTTCCCTCTGGATGTTACTGGACTACATTTCCCATCGTTTTCTGAGGCTGTTGGGAACTGGAGTCCAACAAATCTGGAAGGCATCGAGTTGGAGAAGACTAGACGAATCCAACATCCTTTAGCACAGAAGTTTCTACTACGTTATCCCTGAAACTGGAACTTTAGATGTTACCCAGAATCCTGTGCTAGGAAGCACTAATGTGAGCCACATTATCTCTCCCCAAACTGTGTTTTGCTACCTATAATAGAGGCTCATTTCCATAATGCATAGAATTTGGCTACTGAAAACACAGTAAATGGTTTTGTGAGTCAAGTCTGATGAATTCCAAATGTGCTAATGTACCATCTATTGTGTACAGTATGTCCTGGAAAGAATTTAGCCTGTTCCTACACAGTATGACTGTGTTGAGAATTTGTGAGTTCAAACATTTTTCGACTGACATACATTCCCACTCTCTCTCTCACACACACACTCTCGTTGAAACAAAATACACACACAGCACGCTCCTCTGATCTGAAACAGTAGGTGGCATCCAACTGAGTTCTACTTAGAGTAGACTGATTGAGATGACTGGATCCAAGTTTGTCATGTTCATTACTTCTAATGGATCTACTCTGAGTAGATCCATGTTCATCACTTCTAATGGGTCTACTCTGCTGGATACAGCCCAGGCTGCCTCCCACAGAATCATCAAACATATCTGGGGGTGCCAATTTGAATGAAATATTGGGGGGCAGGTAAGTCCCATCCTACATAATTGATCACAAGTCGTGGTGCAGGCATGCTGTTTGAATGGTAATGCCCACCAAATTTCAGGGGACCTGGCTACCTCAAATATTTTATTGGGGGAGGGGGAAAAGGACCTCATCCCCAAGGAGTTGGTTCCTATGTATCCTTCGCCTATCCAACTGAAATTGACTGAGGATGCTCAAGAGCAAAGATCTGGTGTCCTTTCATAAGAACCAATGTTTGAAGGCAAAAAAAAAGCCCCAGACACCCTCCTTTATGACATGGGCATTAGCAACAGAAGAAGCATGTTGATGATCGCATTAAACAGAGCCGGATGCATAACCTCCCAAAGATCATTTGAAATATTTTCTTTCTTTCTTTCTTTCTTTCTTTCTTTCTTTCTTTCTCTCTCTCTCTCTCTCTCTCTCTCTCTCTCTCTCTCTCTCTCCTTCTCTTTCTCTTTCTCTTTCTCTTTCTCTTTCTCTTTCTTTCTTTCAAGGTGAACATTCCCCATAAACTCATCCATTTACACAGACAAGCAGACAGGCACTCCGGTTTTTGATTCGATCCTGAAATGTCCCACTTTTCCTTAGGGCATCCATATTTTCATCAGAGAAATATTGGAGGGTGTGGAGTTATGTGACCCCGCCAAGCCAAGGAGATAAGTAACTATACAATCTTTAGAAGACATCTGAAGGCAACTCTATATAGGGAAGTTATAAAAAAATGTTTAATGTTTCATTATGTTTTTATGTATGTTGGAAGCCGCCCAGAGTGGCTGGGGCAACTCAGTCAATAATGGAATAGGATGTCCCTATTTTCATTGGAGAAATGTTGGAAGGTATGAGTTCCTGAGCCATAATATAAATATACTGGTCCTTCCCCTTTGGTCTTCTGCCATTTCCTCCTCCTCCTTCAAGGAAAGGGTCACAGTTCAGTTCCTTACACTCAGAAGCCCCCAGGTTCCATCCCTGATGTCTCCAAGTAGGCCTGGGTAAGATTCTGGCCCAAGACCAGCTGGAGCTACTGCCAGTCAGTGTAGGCAATAATGAGCTAGATGGGCCAATGGAAGCATCCCATGTTCCCATGAACATCTTTCCCTGTCTTAGACCTCAGTTTCTTAGCTTCATCAGCCACTGCATCCGCAAGCCAAACTGGAGACTGAGTCCACCAGATCTTAACACATCAGAGCAATGTCAGCCTGCTCCACTGCTGGACTGCCATTTCGCTTAATATATTACTGGCTGCCTTTACCCACAAAAGTGCCCCTGGCCGATTCTGTGAGTGGGTGGATCAAAGAATGGTGGTTAAAGCAGACATTTAAAAATAAGGCAAGATGGGCAGAGCTCCTCAATTAAATTCTGCAAAGGCAAACACAAAAGTTCGGAGGCATCTTATCAGCTGAAACCCTCCCATTGTCCCACAGCCAATAGAACCCGTAAGATTTAGTGCACACTTATTACCCTGCGATCAGCACTTTGTGGCTTGGCAACCCGAAACCTTTTATTTATGGAAGAATAATGAAATTATATTTTAACCGCCTCACATCAAAGTTCAGCGCTTCCGATAAGTTTCCACTACAGCTTCGCCCCAGGGCAATGCAATCCCTTTTATTAATACTTTGTCCTGGTTCATAGATGGATGAATCACTACATGGATATCAATACAACCTTTAGCCACAGACTATTATCAAAATCAGCATCCATGGCGATTTTAGAAGGTTTCATTACACCTCCGTGGGCAAGCACACCGCAGAGATGCAAATCTTTCAGGCACTGATTACAATAATTTCGTAGCCGAGAGCCCAGAATACCACAGTCCCAATTTATTATATTTTATTTTAACTGCCATCCTAAAATGGAGGACAGAAACTTTGTTGGAAAATATCCACATTTACTATCACAATTTTTTTTTTTTTGGGGGGGATCTATTATTTTCAATAAGGCTCATTTAAATTAATAGACCAAATGTCACTGACTTTAGTGAGTAGGATTAGCATTCGGTGCTACACCCTTGGCGTATATGACAAACCTGTATACAAAACTGTGCATGCAATGAGAAATGTGCGTGAAAATGCTGGCAAGTTTTCATGAGGTTTTTTTAAAAAAAGAATAGCAAACTGATGCAGAAATGGGGCAAACACGTGAAGAGGAGAAACAAAAAGTGAGATTTGTCCATCCTTAATGCAGGCAAGCAGGCAGGAACACACATGTTCCAATCTTGTCTGTTCCCATGTCCACTTAGGTTCTCTAAGGACATCAGAGGAACCCAGCTAGACTTGACCAAAGGTCCATATATTCCATTACCTAAGCCATATTCTAAACCATATTCACACTATGACTTTAAAGCAGTGTTTCCCAAACTTGGGTCTCCAGCTGTTTTTGGACCACAACTCCTTAGCTAGCAGGACCAGTGGTCAGGGATGTTGAGAACAGTAGTCCAAAAACAGTTGGAGACTTGTGTTTGGGAAACACTGTTTTAAAACAATATGAATCCACTTTAAGTCATAATTCAGTCCCCCCCCAAAAAAAAAATCTGGGGTCTGTAGTTTGTTAAGGGTGCTGACAGTTGTTAAGAGATCCTCTATTTGCAGAGCTATAGTTCTCAGAGTTCCCCATGAAAAAGGATTGGTTGATAAACCACACTGGGAACTGCAGCCCTGTGAGGGGACTGGGGGGGGGGGGGTCTCCTAATAATTCTCAAGAGTATTAACAAGCTACAGCTCCCAGAATTCTTTGGGGGAAGCCATGGCTACTCAAAGGGATATCATAGTGCCTTAAATGTGTGGTGTGAAGGTAGCCTCAATCTTCAGCTTGAGGCATCTGGGAAGCCCAGCATGAAGGCAGCAGTGCAGCCCCTTGTTTGTCCCAAAGTTATCCAGACGGGAAACGGACAGGTCCATCCATCTCCACCTGGGATGGAGAACCTGATGCCTGCCAGATGGGCCTGGTGTACAGCTCCCATCATTCATGACCATTGGCCATGGCTCATGGGAGTTGCAGTCCAACAACATCAGGAGGGTACCAGTTTGGGAAGGCTGAACAAGCAGATCCTCCAACTGTCCCTATTTTCCAGGGACACCCCAAATTTACAGAAGCTGTTCCAGTTTTTGATTTGATCTTAGAAGGTCCCGCTTTTCCTTTGTTGTTGTTGTTTAGTCATTTAGTCGTGTCCGACTCTTCGTGACCCCATGGACCAGAGCATGCCAGGCACTTCTGTCTTCCACTGCCTCCCGTAGTTTGGTCAGACACATGCTGGTAGCTTCGTTAACACTGTCCAACCATCTCGTCCTCTGTCGTCCCCTTCTCCTTGTGCCCTCAGTCTTTCCCAACATCAGGGTATTTTCCAGGGAGTCTTCTCTTCTCATGAGGTGGCCAAAGTATTGGAGCCTCAGCTTCAGGATCTGTCCTTCCAGTGAGCACTCAGGGCTGATTTCCTTCAGAATGGATAGGTTTGATCTTCTTGCAGTCCATGGGACTCTCAAGAGTCTCCTCCAGCACCATAATTCAAAAGCATCAATCAAAAGCATCCATCCCCTTCATGGATCACTGCCTTGTTGTGGCGAAGGGGCTTGAATAACTCAGAGAAGCTATGAACTATGCCGAGCAGGGCACCCTAGATGAACAGGTCATAGTGGAGAGTTTTGACCAAATGTGATCCACCTGGAGGAGGAACTGGCAAGCCACTCCAGTATCCCTGCCAAGAAAACTCCATGGACAAAGACAACACACTTTTCCTTAGGATGTCCTTATTTCCATTGGAGAAATATTGGAAGGCTGGAGTTATGTGACCCCCAGAGCCAAGGAAATAAGTACCTATACCACCTTGAGAAATAAGTACCTATACCACCTTGAGAATACATCTGAAGGCAGCCCTATATAGTTTTATTACATTTTTATATGCGCTGGAAGCCGCCCAGAGTATTATTATCATCATTATTATGGAATAGGACGTCCCTGTTTTCATGGGAGAAACGTTGGAAAGTATGAGCAAGGAGATCTGCTGAAGACTGCCACCACCCTCAGCTTCATAGGCCTAAGCCATATTTATAGCTCCTTTGCCACGAGATGCATTTAGAAAACAAGAAAGAAAGCAATACCCAGTGTAGACCATAACCTAGTTCTTACTGAGATGGTTACCCTGTGACCTGGTTGTGCTAATTTCTGGACTCAGGCTGGAGCTCATGTGATTCAATGGTCCTCCGTAAAATAAACAAATCTCAGCACATAGAAAGCTAGGGTGAAAACCCTTCTCCCTGACATAGTAGCCTTCTGTAGGCAGGGACTTTTTCTGTCATTCCTACAGGCCAGACACAGCTTCACTATCTCATTGAGAGCTGAGCGCTTGAGGCAGTCACTCTTGGAAACGATGCTCTTCCATGCTCTCCACCAGGTCTCAAGTTGCATTCTTCAACTCCTTCAAGGCCAGCGCAACAAGGAACATTCCTTGCCTTTCTCCGTGTCATTATAAGATAATCTAATACAAAAAGGTCTCCTATTTTCATCTAGGCATTAAACTATCTACAGACAGTGCAGTCAAGAGTGAAGGTTATTTATGTCATGCTTGTTAAAGAAGTACCCCTTTCAACACACAAGGAACACAGTTCAACTGGAGAGATAAGGAAACAGCCAGAAATGTCCCTTTTCTTTTTCCACGAATTATCTCTTCACTCCCTCTTAAGGTGGAGAGGCCAGGCAAAGCTAGCTAGCTTTGAAAGCTAGTGGAAATGGTTGTGCTCACAATCAGATGGCTTTCATTCTGATGGTGATTCACAGAAATAAAAGTGGCTGTTCCAGAATGGGAAATAATAATTTTTAAAAATGCATTTTTCAAGGTCAGATTGAAGACACCAGCCTTGTAAGAAGATGGAAATCTCAAATGCAGCAGTATTTTTATAAACAATAACAACAAAAACCTATCTGTCCCCATCCCACCCCAAAGTTTGTCATTTTCTGGATCACTGGGGGCAGTTTACACTGCAAAGCTCCACAGGACTTCCACAAAACACGCATGGAGGCAGGCAGTTCCAAAACCGTATGGTATATTGAGGGCTACAGTACCAGGTAGGGTTACTGCAGCCCTTACCCCAGAGGTTTACAACACATGGACATATCCTCCAACATTTCTCTAATGAAACTAGGGATGTCCTATTATTATTATTATTATTCTTATTATTATTATTCTTATTATTATTATTATTATTATTATTATTATTATTATTATCCTGCCCACTCTGGGCAGCTTACAACTCACATAAAAACATTTTAAAAAATTAAACATAAAAAACTGCCTTCAGGTGTCTTCTTAAGGTTGCGTAGTTATTTATCTCCTTGGCTCGGGGGGGGGGGGGTTTGCATAACTCGATACCTTCCGAAATTTCTCCAATCAAAATTGGGACATACTAAGGAAAAACAGGGACGCAGGTGGCGCTGTGGGTTAAAGCCTCAGCGCCTAGGACTTGCCGATTGAAAGGTCGGCGGTTCGAATCCCTGCGGCGGGGTGCGCTCCCGCTGCTCGGTCCCAGCGCCTGCCAACCTAGCAGTTCGAAAGCACCTCCGGGTGCAAGTAGATAAATAGGGACCGCTTACCAGCGGGAAGGTAAACGGCGTTTCCATGTGCGGCTCTGGCTCGCCAGAGCAGCGATGTCACGCTGGCCACGTGACCCGGAAGTGTCTCCGGACAGCGCTGGCCCCTGGCCTCTTAAGTGAGATGGGCGCACAACCCCAGAGTCTGTCAAGACTGGCCCGTACGGGCAGGGGTACCTTTACCTTTACCTTTAAGGAAAAACAGGACATTTTGAGATCAAATCAGAAATCAGGGCGGCTTCTGGAAATCCAGGACTGACCCTGGAAAGTAGGGACACTTGGAGGGTCTGAATGGGCAGCAGTCTGCCCACCAGAACCTCTGGCAGGGCACAACATAGGAGCCAATCCCTGGGCGGTGAGGGGTCTTCGTCCCCCATAAAATATTTCAGGGGGGCAAGCCCCCCCCCAAGTTGATGGGCATTGCCATTTAAATGGTGTGCATGCGCTGTGTCATGTGATTATGTGGGGTAGGGCATACCTGCCCCCCTCTCCAATATTTAATTCAAGTTGGCACTCCTGGGGCAACAGAAGGTCTCCATAAATCTCCCTTCAAAAATCCATGATGCATGATGGACTCTTTGCCCTTCCTAGCTCAGTTCCTGTTTGGACTGATTTGGTAATGTTGCTGGAGAGCTCTTAGCAATATGTCCTTGGGATATGTCTATTGAAAATACGTGATCTCTCCAGGACTGGTGCTCAAAACACGAGCTAAGTCCCAATAATCAATGTACTAAACTTCAGCCACTAGAACGAAGTTCCACCTTAACAGCCATGCCGAAGATCCCCGAAGCATCACTTTTTCTGCATCTGTGGGTCTGAAGAAGCCCTTTTGCAGCTGCCCATGTCACTAGGCTGGGCCCACTCCTCATAACATCACTAAGACAGCTAATAAGGCTCTCGATGAATGATTAGTATGAATTTCTGCACTGCTAATTTCCGTAACTATCACTCTCTGAAAGACAGCTCAAGGGATTTTCGGGTGCGGGGTTTGCCTCTTGTCCCTGAAAACAGAGGGCTGCATTATTTGACAGAGCTCAAATCGGCGTGTCCGGTTTCAGTGGCCTAATGTGGGCTGCATTTTAAAATGATACAATATTTTGAAATGTGCAACTGCCTCGCTGATGCCTCCCGCTTCATGACAGGCCCTCGGGGACTCTGCTTCCTGACTGAACGAGGCACCTGATGTGATGCCTCACTCTGGACATAAGACGAGCCCGGCTGGATCATAGAAATCATAGAACTGTAGAGTTGGAAGGGACCCTGAGGATCATCTAGTCCATCCCCCTGCAATGTAGGAATACACAGCTGTCCCAAACAGGGATCAAACTTGCAACCTTGGCATTATCAGCACCATGCTCTAACCAACTGAGATGATAGTCCACAGGCCCATTGTAGTTCAGCATTTTGCTCTTACATTAGCCAGCCAGACACCCCTGGGCAACAGCATCACTCCCCCCTTGTGATTCTCAGTGACTTGTCGTCAGAAGAATTATGCCTTTGAAAGTGGATGGAGAATGCAGCCATTGTGGTTACTGGCCACTGAAAACCTTCTCCTCCATTAACATATTGAGTCCCCTTTTTACATCTTGAGTCCCCATTGAATGAGATTCCAGCGATTAAGAGCAGAAGTCCAACATTCTGTTCTCACACTGGCCAACCAGAGGTCCAGGGATCTACAGTACCTCCAGAGTTGCCATATTAAAGATGAATCTACCAGATTCACAGTCCCTGAAACATGTAAACCGAAATAAAATAATAATAATAATAATAATAATAATAATAATAATAATAATAAAATAATAATAATTTATTATTGGGTTTCCCCAGCCACTCTAGGCAGCTTCCAGCAAAATATTAAAATACAATAATTAATCAAATATTTAAAGCTTCCCTAAACAGGGCTGCCTTCAGATGTCTTCTAAGCATCAGATAGTTGTTTATTTCTTTGACATCTGATGGGAAGGCGTTCAACAGGGTGGGCGCCACTACTGAGAAGGCCTGTTTCCCTGTAACTTCACTTCTCGCAATAAGGGAACCACCAGAAGGCCCTCAGCGCTGGACCTCACACCCATCCTTGAAAAATCACATTTCTCAATCTTGCAATGCAATCAAGCATTGTGTTCAAAATACAAAGACTCATAGAACTGTAGATTGGAAGGGAGTCTTCCCCCCAATAAAATATTTGAAGGGGCCAGGGGGCCCCAAAGTTGATGGGAACTGCCATTCAAATGGGGTGTGGGTGTGTGCCATGTCATGTGATCCATTATGTGGGGTGGGGTTTGCCTGCCCCCCAAATATTTTATTCAAGATGGCACCCCTGATCCCAAGGGGCAGCTAGTTCAATTCTCTGCAAGGCATAGATCCCTGACAGATGGCCACCCAGCTTGGTAAAAATAACACACCAAAGGGAAATTGCTTTGCAAGAAGAAGTGGTGTGTGGTGAATTTTCATTCTTGGGGGGGCGGGAGAGAAAAAGGGAAACCAATGTGGAAACATGGAGAACGGACCTGAAGACTGGAAGACTGGAAGAAGGAAAAAACCCCGAGAGAAACCTACACTGACAGGTTCACCATTAGCCTTACTCAGAGCAGACCCTCGGAAATCAATAGATGTGGGCAACTTATGACCACTAATGTTGATGGATCTACTCTGAGTAGGACTTGGTTGGCTTCATTCCGAAGACACACACCTCCTGTGTAGCCTTGAGAGTGATCTGTCTGGAAGCAAAGGACACCTGGAACTTCAAACAGTGTTCAAACCCCTGTCAGACTGGAATGTAATTAGAGCAAGTTCAACAGCATCCTGAAGCAGCGGAGGTCAGAGAGCAAGAGAGAGAGAGAGAGATCTGGCAGAAGGACTGAGCTGGGTCATTACCATGGGGGGAGAGGGTAGGACATGTACGACAAACCTTTAAGTCCCTTAATGACTGCAAACATTTCAGTTTGGGTTCCTCATTGGAGACGATCCGCCCTCAATTGCAATACGAACCATCTTAAACTTAAAACCTCTAGTATTGATGCTTTGATAGAAGCCAGCTTTGTGCGATGCTCGATTTCGAGAGCTGCAGCCAGTGCTAGCCCTACTCAGAATAGATCCATTGAAGTTAATGGGGTGGCTAAGAAAGGTACCCTAATTTCAATGGGTCTTATCTGAGTTGAAGTTAGTTGGATACAAACAATATTTCTGCAAGCAATTTCACCTAATATACACATTTTTTAAAATGTACATCTTCCCATCATATATGGATTTTTGCATTTTTAGAAGGACTGTGGGGAAGGGGTAAAAACAGGGCCAGTGAATTTTTGGTGAGGGTGCTCTCTCTCTCCCCCCCCCCCCATTTACAAGTGACCACATTGCAGTTGTGACCAAGGGTGCCAAAATAAGTAAAATATTGGTGGGAGGCGGGTAAGCCTTGCCCCACATCATCCATCACAAGACGCAACATGCACACACCATTTGAATGGCAATGCCTATCAACTTTGGGGGCCCCTGTCCCCTCAAATATGTTATTGGGGAGAGGTGAAGGGACCTCAGCCCTAGGTGTTGGCTCCTACGGTTGTGACATTTTGCTCAATTCTCTCTGTGGTGTGCGCGTAGAACTCTCTCAACTCTTTACAAAGAAAATTCTCAGGAAATCAATCTGAACATGTCTTTTGAGAAATTTCAGCCCAGCCAGCCACAGTCGCCTCCGAAGACAGGATCGCTTAGAGAAATCGGCTGCACGCAATCTCAATATTCAGCCAGGTTTGTGCTGGAGCACCTGAACTAGAAACCTTAATGATGCTTAACTGTGATGAATTACTATATGATAACACCATAAATAATAAACAAACCAATTTATGTTGTGTGTACATTAGAATATTTGTAACTTGCCAAAGGCTCCCTGGGGCGGCTAACAAAATTGTAAAGCAGGTGCATAATGAAAGCAACAATTAAAACATAATTGCCCCCAGAAGCAATCAATTAAGTAAAAAAAAAAAAAAATGATAACAAGGCCAGCAGGGGTTTTGTTTAAAGGAATCTGTATAGAAGGTCTGAGGAACTCATAGCCCTTCAGGTGTTGCTGAACTACAATTCCCATCATCCTTGGCCATAGGCCATTCTGGCAAGGGGTGATGGGAGTCGGAGTCCGACAGCACCTGGAAGGCCAAAGGTTTCCCACCCGTGGTGAATAGCATACTGAATTATTATTATTATTATTATTATTATTATTATTATTGAATAGGACATTCCTATTTTCATCTGAGAAATGTTGGCGGGTATGAAACAGGATGCTGGACTAGGTCCTGATCCAGGAGGGCTCTTCTTACTTGCAAGCAGTGCATCAAAGCATCAGCGCACATGGAAATAGTGTAGGAGGCAGATTAATATGCCAGATCTACATCCAAGACTGCTGACTCAGTTATTTTAAAACTCCAGTAATTGACTTTGTTGGGTTTTTTTTTTTTTAAATGGCATTAGCATTTAAATGGTAACAGCATTATAAAGGTGAAGGTTCAGCAGAATATGATCAATTTATTGAAATTTGCAAATGTTCCCTTTGAGTGTGTGTGCGTGCGTGCGATACGCACACAGAGACAGCTTTTCACGCTGCTGGGATTTTATTTGGTGTTATGTCAGGAAAAAAGTCTATAGTATCAAGTAGCACTCTTGAGTTGGCAGCTGCTAGGTGGAGACAAGTAAGAATTTTACCCTTCAATTTCTCACCCTCCTTCCAAAGCTTCATTTCCTTCAAAGCTAGTCCCGTGATTATAAAAAAAAACCCAGAGCTTATCTATTTGCAAAAATGTGGGGAGGCTTGTCCCCCATTGATCCACTGCCATGAGAATTATTAGTATGCAATTATACAAGCATATTCGTATACACTTACTAGTATGCAATTGTGTTTTTTTCAACTGAGCATTGGAAATATTTGACATGAGAATGCAGTTGCATTGCTTATTATTATATTTTATGTCCTGCTTAAATGATGTCAAATTGGCTTCTGAGCCATGTACAAGTATAAAAAACGAATGGCATAAACATCCAAATATAAAGACCCATGATAAAAATGCACAATAAAGCAATTGCCTAAGAACAATAACATATAAACATGCATTATTACGATATGCCAAAAAAAATAGCAATCCCATCAAAATGAATCAGCAATTATAACAGAAGAAGAAGAAGAAGAAGAAGAGTTTGGATTTGATATCCCGCCTTTCACTCCCCTTCAGGAGTCTCAAAGCGGCTAACATTCTCCTTTCCCTTCCTCCCCCACAACAAACACTCTTTGAGGTGAGTGGGGCTGAGAGACTTCAGAGAAGTGTGACTAGCCCAAGGTCACCCAGCAGCTGCATGTGGAGGAGCGGAGATGCGAACCCGGTTCCCCAGATTACGAGACTACCACTCTTAACCACTACACCACACTGGCTCTCAACAGGAGACTAGGACCTGAGTTTTCCACAATTCATGGTCTTGACCAGCTGGACTAATCTCAACACCCTTTCCGGCTTTATGGACAGCATCACATGAGAAGAAGTGTGGTGTAGTGGTCAGAGTGTGGACTAAGCTGGGGAGACCCGAATTCAAAGCCCTGTGAAGTTCACTGAACAAAGAATGCCTCAGTATGTATCTGGTTTTTTTCCCTCGGAGAAATGGGCAAGAATCAGCCCTTTCAATAAAACAAAATCGTCTCACTGAGCAATAACTCCAGCCAGGAATGGTGGATCGGAATTAAGCAGAAGAACTAAAACCCCATGCCTTGTGCCTTCTGCAATGGAAGGCTTAAAACTGGTGGTTATGTCCAACGTTTTTCTATGGGACCATCTCCAGGCTGGTGCAGAACAGGGGTTAGGATCCTGGCTCTCCACGGGACATGGTCCAGCTTTGGATAGGGTTGCCATATTTCAAGAAGTAAAATTCCTGACACCCACAAAGTTGTTGTTGAGCTTTTTTTGTTTTTTGTTTTTTTTTAAGGAAACCACCCAAATTGTTGATAAAATAGTGATTTTAAGCTTTTGGAGCTGTTTCTGCTGTTTTCTTCCATCACATTGCCATACATCTGGGTTTTCCCTGACATTATTTTTTTTTTTTACAATATGATAATCTTTGTTGTCATTGTCCATACAGAACAACGAAATTGAAAAAATCTACATCAGACATTCAGAAACCAGCAAGCCTGCTATCCCAGCTATCCCAGCCTGGTTAACCCCCTAAAAACTCTGATACCCCATAATTAAATACAATATACTCTCATAGACACTATCTTACACTGCGTTTAAAACCAAAATTGCATTTGGGTAGAAACTGTTTCTCAGGCGGCTAGTCCTAGTCTTTATAACCCTGTACCTTCTTCCAGAAGGCAGAAACTGAAAGAGATCATTTCCGGGGTGCGCACTATCCTGCACTATCTCTGCAGCTTTCTTATGACGAACTCCACCCCTGTGCCATTTTTGCACCAGAAAACCAGGACATGTCAGGAATTTTCCTGACGTATGGCAAGCCTAGCTTGGGATCCAGCAGATTCGTGCTGGACCTGCTCTCCCTCCCCAGTGCTCCTCTGATAGCTGCCAATGAAGATAGCACACACTCCCCTGTATTTTCAGTGATTGTAGGGTTGCCATATCTTGAAGAGCCTGAGCCACTGCCAACCCAAGCCCAGGAAAGAAGGGCACGGGCATGGACTGGCAGCAGCCATGGTGTGCAGAGCTGCCTGTGCCCCTCGCCCCCCCCAAACCCCAGACATTTCCTTTAAAATGTGGAAACCCCCCTGGATTGGCATTTTGGCCCCCCAAAAGAGGACATATGGCAACAGGAGCCCTGCATAAGTGGAGCCTGTCCCTTCCAGCTCATCCTCACCCTTTCCAGCAGCATGGAACAGCGGTTAGGGTTGCTCTGCACAGTCCTAGAAATTGCATACTAGATCAATAATCACCAGTTATAGTTATATGCACAATTTTTCTGAAAAAGGAGATTTTTTTAAAAAAGCAAATTTGGCCCAATGGAAAAGCAAAACTAAATAGGTACATTGCGTTTGTGTGGCTGATAAATTTGCAAAGGTACACATTTCTTTATTTGGTAAGGCTAGAATTGCACTAAAGAAAACGAAACAGGAGGCACACTCCTCATTCCAGAATGTCGCACATGCATTCAAATGCTTAAAAAAAAATGCTTCGTTTGAAATCCAACTTAGGTCACATTTTTTAAAAAATGACTTTTTTTAAAAAAAATGCATAATTTTAAGGGAAAGCAAGACAGGGCACATATTAAAATATTTATTCCCAACAATCATGAAGTGCCCCATCTTGCAAAGCAAACCAGAAATGGTGTTTCTCGACTGGATAATCCAGAGTTAGGTATTTAGTTTGCAATCCTCTTAATGCTTACCTGGCAGTAAGCCTCACTGAATTCAATAGGACTTACTTCTGGGTAAACATGGCTAGGTTTCCACCAAGGTAAAGTTTCCTTTGGAGTTTAAAATTTTAAAAGGCTTATGTCTCATAAATCGCTGGATGAGACTGTGCTTTGCCCACTACGTCCCTGCCCGGCTTTCAAATGTGGGGCCAATTCCGTTTAAAGAAAAGTCCCAACAATATGTCACACCCCAAACGTCTAAGTCTTTTGTTTTGTTTTTAAAGCCACTCCTAAACTGGTTTGGAGCATTCATCTTTTGTCACTTGGGAGTTAAGAGAGATTCACACGGCCTGTAAACAAGGCAAACGGCGTTCTGCCTTAACCACAAAATTAGAACCCATCTCAACTTTCTTAAAAATAATAATAATAAAGCAACAACAACCTCTGGACTGTTTCCTGAATTGGAGAAGCTCTTAATATCGCAAGGAATCCATCTCAAACTTCTGAAACATTTGTCGCTACCAGAAGTGCCAGCAATTTTTTATGAGCCTGATGTTTTCTCGTCCTTACTGCAGCCTCCTGTGCCAGGAAATCTTTCCAGCTTCGGCTCATGTTAGCAGAGGCCCAGGGACCGTGCCAAAAATTAACTCAAAGTGTATCCTCCCCTCTGTTCAAGAAAGGTTCATTAGCGGCCAATTACACTATACAAGGGACTTGCTATCATATAAAGCTATGTCAACGATCCAAGCCGGCAGATTTTGTGAAGGCTTTTCTCGGCATTTCCCCAGAAAGGGGGAGACACACCCGCAAGAGGAGCACTCAGTAGCACTTAATAAACTTGGTCATCTGAGCAAAATGTAGCCAAAATATAGTGTGCATGCACTCACACACCCTTGCGAATTGCATGCCCTTGAAAAAGTTCGCAGCTGGGAAAAGGGACATGCACATAATGGCCTTATATTCTCATACCAGGGATCACTGCCCACGCTCAGCCTGTCCTAGGATTTTATTTATTCTGCAACAGCCAGTTATTCTGCAACAGCCAGTCCTCAGGCCTATATACTAGTAGGGAACACATTCTCTGGATTCCGATCTGTGCATAGTTAAAACAGCATCATCCGCACACGAGTGGGAAGATATTGGCACACTTGTGGGACTCGCAATACATTTTCAGAAGTATGGAATTTCTTGGGGAGGGGGGAATCCTAAAGCAAGGGGAGGACTAAACAGCTCAATTATTGCTGAGCATGTTCAGCGAAGTCAGAATGCTGAATGATTGTTGCAGGGAGGGGGCAATGGAACACTGGGGAGGGGAAATGGAATGGAGTATTCTGGAAATGTGCATGGCCAGCTGAAAACTTGATGCCAGGCTGGAATGTTGCACAAGATCATGTTTCATTTTGTTTTCCTTTTGGAGATAGATAGATAGATAGATAGATAGACAGACAGACAGACAGACAGACAGACAGACAGACAGACAGATAGATGATAGATAGATAGACAGACAGACAGACAGACAGACAGATAGTCTTAGATCCTCATATAAGTTAAGGAAATAATAATAATAATAATAATAATAATAATAATAATATGTCATTTTACTCACAAGAATAACTGAAAGCAATTTACAAATGCAACAGAAATGTCAAAATCAATTACAATAAATGTAATCAGTAAAACCCTTACAAGCACAAATGCATACAAACAAAAGGCAAGTCTACTACTCCATCAAAAGAGGCCATGAATATGTAAAACCCTTTGAACTAAGGGCCAAAAACCTGCGTGAAAACAAAAGTTTATGCCTGGTGCCCCAAACGAGACAAAGATGGTGCCAGGCAAACCTCCCTGGGGCCGAGCATTGCACAAGCTGGGAGCCACCACTGAAAAGGCCTATTCCCATCTTACCAGGCCTCCAATAGAGGAGAGGGGCACACAGAGAAGGGCCAGGTCAGTTCATATGGATGGGAAGTTCATGGAAGGAAAGCTTCCTGTCGCCCTCCACTCTGAACCAGCCCCCATTGTTCAGGAGAGACCTTCAACTGTTCAAAGAGGCATTTTGAGTGTGGGAGGTACAGATGGTCCCAGAGGATGTGAAACTTTCATTGGCTTCCTTATCTTATCCCGAGGATCTAAGATGTTATCCCTCACCCATCCAACAATGATTTAAATAAGTGAAGGATTGCATCCAACAATAGTCCTACGCTGAAATTAATGGATGTGATTGAGGTCCATTAATTTAAATGGGTCTGCTTCAAGCAGAACTTAGTTTGATACAATCCAGGGACTTCTTGGCTGAACACAGATAGCAGAACTGCATGGGGTTATTTAAAGCTTTCATTTCCCCTTCCTTTTACATTTTTCAAAGAACAGAACAGAAATAGCTAGGGTGTGGAAGGGAAGACACTGAAAATGAGAAATCATCAATAAGCATATTCCTTTAGCTACTGTACAGCCTTTTGTCCAAATTGCACAACACTATGTCAGCAGTGTTGAATATCAGAATGACTGGAATGCATATTTTACAGCTTATTATTATTATTATTTAAATGCTATGTTCTTTTATCTAGTTTCCACTGTATTTTCTTGATGGGTACTGTCAGGGGCTCAGGAGCAGAGGCACAGGGAAGAGAAGAGATGGAGAGCGAAGGGGAAGAATCCGAGGGGAGCGTAGGAGAAGAGGACAGTGGACCGAGGGATTCCATGAGCCTCTCCAGCGAATCGGAAGATTCACAGAAGGGGGCGCCAGTGGCCAGGGGTAGGGGGTTCCCAAGGGGAACGCCCCAGGAGCAAGGGGGCAGCAGGGACTCTCAGAGCAGTAGCTGGAAATCAGGACCAGCTTCCCCACCAGAGCAGAGTGGGGGGGGAAGAGTCCCAAGGATCGGGGCCAGTGCATTCCCCACCAGGGAGAGAAGATAAGGCAGGGCTGACCACGCCTCCATCAGAAAGTCGGACAACGGAGGAGAGGTCAGATCCGGCCAGTGTCCCGGAAGAGGGAAGCAGTGACCGAAGTAGTGTAACGGTTAGGAGAAAGGTCACTGGGCTGGCGCGAGAGGCAAGTTCAAATGTACAGGAGCGCGGGACAGCAGAGAATGAGGATTGGGAACCGGGTCCTAAAGCCCGCCGGAGGGAGGGGGAGGAGCTAAGCGACTCAGCGTCGGAAGAGTCCAGAAAGGGCAATGCCCCAGCGGGCAGGAGGACCCAGAGGAGGAGAGAGCAGCGTAAAAGGTGGAGCAGGGCTAGGATCTTAAACTGGTGTCATAGGGGAGGAGACTCAGACGGGACTTCGCCGATCTAGGGTTTAAGACGTAGGGCTGCACGCTGTGGCTTTGAAATGGAAACTGAACTTCAATAAAGACTTTTGTACATTACTACAGCCTAGCGTTGGTCCTCTGTGAGCTGGGACCTAGAGGCAGCTCTGACAGGTACATTTTCTGGTTCTTTTAAACCGTCTTTATTAACTTTCCCAGAAGAATCTTATATATTTCTGCTGCTTAATGCTGACTAGCCAGCCAGAAATCACAAGTGTTTGACTTTCTTTTCTTTTTTTTTCTTTTTTTAGAGATTCAGCAAATATTTGGCATCTTTCAAGTATCGTTTTTCAACAGAGGAGCATGGGGGAGACAGAACCATCATCTCAACCACACAGATTTAATCCAGAAGGCCATCTCTATTAGAGGCTGCAGAACCAACTTTTAACAACAGAGGGCACCTTTATACAGTAGTTATATTACATTTCAAATGACTATACTTAAAAGATACATGATAATCAAAACATGTTCTGGACCATCAACGAAGCCCTTTTAAAAAATCCTGTTTTTAAAACTCACTCTCTGATTATAATATGAGTATGCTATAGGTTCTACTGTTAGGAAGATTTTTTTAGAGTTGATTTTTTAAAGAAAAGTTGGCTTAAAATAGAAACCTGTCGATGAAGAATTAAACACTGATTTTAAGGGCAGGGGAAAGATATTTACATGCATATTCAATTCTGGATAACTTACTTTCCTTTTTCTTGATCTTACAAAGAAAACACCATCTTTAAATCAAACATGCAGAATAAAGGGCATAAAATATCCTACCCAAATACCAGCCCTAATTGGTACACCTTCCTGGAACAAATCTGTGTCTGCACTTGCGATTCTAAAGCAACAACAACTAATGTGGCTTTCCAATACTGCCACATCTGGCTGTTCAGGACTCCCCAAGTCAGGATTTGATGGATACCATTCTCACTGAAAGTTAGTTCACTGTTTTCTCGGCCTTTCCCCTTGCTACCTCAAAATTATGATGGTATGGAAAATCATTATCATCATTATTTTTAAACAGAGGGCATTTGAATGCAACTCATCTAACTGTCACTATGCCAATCTAATTTCCTTTTCAGCTCCTGCATTCCCTTTCCTTGGCTGGAGAATTGCATCGCAGTATTCGGAAGATTGCAATTTTCAAAGAGCCGCTGTGTTTCGGTTTGCGTAGTGTTTTGCATCACACAAATCACACAGATTTGGAAGATTTGCCCTAAAATATAAAGTGAATCAATTCTCTCCCCATCCCTAATTAAGATGAGTGCGCACACAAACACACAACTCCTCCATCCCTCATACTACATGCATGTTAGGCCCTCTCACCCTCCAGCTAAGCCCAACTGCCTCATTGAATCATGTCCTGTGTAATTCTTTTTATAGCATTTGTATGTGGACTACCAACATGGTTTATTCTGAAGAATGGGTTTCCTGAAAACCCAGAATGAACCAATGGTGGTCTTCCGGTATGCTACTCTACAAAACCTTCAGCCCCCATGACTGTTTGCATTGGATTGGATGGGACAATGTACACACATGGAGGGCTTTTCTAAAGAAAAGCGTTCAGAATAACCTTCATTCATGAGGAGTTTGTACAGGTGTGAAAATGACAGTCATTCCATCACATCAAATGCCCGGACAAGTTCTATTTGAGAAGAGCGGAGACTTTTCCCCTTTCCTTGTCAGCTTGAACACAGAAACCATTTGAAAGAGAAAAATGAGGGGTGGGTGGGATTCCTGATACTAAACTATACAGTGGTACCTCGGGTTAAAAGCTTAATTCATTCTGGAGGTTTGTTCTTAACCTGAAACTGTTCTTAACCTGAGGTACCACTTTAGCTAATGGGGCCTCCTGCTGCCGCCACACAATTTCTGTTCTTATCCTGAAGCAAAGTTCTTAACCCGAGGTACTATTTCTGGGTTAGCGGAGTCTGTAACCTGAAGCGTCTGTAACCCGAGGTACTACTGTAGTTCTTGTGTGATTTCAGGGCGATAGGGGACTAATAATTGCTGAAAAATGAAAAATAAACCCCATGGATCATATCTAAACACACTTTGAAATGCCGTTCCATACGTAAATGAAAAGCAGGCCTGCAGACAGTCCTATAGCTGGTTTCATGGAAGTAACTCAATGGACACACTTCTGAGTAGACAAACATAAGATTGCCCTGTTCAGCTCAGTGCTCCTCCAAATTATAGAAAGTTCTCTTCCCATGCAAAAGAGGCTTCTCCTCTTCTGTCTAATTCACAATACAAATTGAAAATATCTCAATGGTTTTAGTGGGTTAGGGTTAGGGTTAGGGTTAGGTGATGGGAGAAACATCTATTGCTAAGTAGGTACAGTGGTACCTCGGGTTACAAACGCTTCAGGTTACAGACTCAGCTAACCTGGAAGTAGTACCTCGGGTTAAGAACTTTGCTTCAGGATGAGAACAGAAATCGCGATGTCTCTCTGAAGACATCCAGGAACCAGTTCCTGAAGTCTTCCTCTTTGGTGCATTTGTGTTTCTGCGTGGTTTTGTTTTTGTTTTCCCCTCAAAGGGAAAAGGAGACTCCAGAGGCCACCAAGTGCATTACTATTCTTCTGGTTCCCGAGGTGAGATCATGGCTTGGTATCACATGCAGGCAGCTCATTAGCTGTCTCCTGGAATTGTTTCTTTGCCCAAGCCAGTTCCTTGCTATTATTATCCTCAACTGAAGGCAGGAGATTTCAGCTGGTTCCCTTGTTTGCCTAGTGATTTTTGGGGACACACACACACACACACACACACACACACACACACACCTTTCTTCTTGCTTGCTTGCCTGGGAGCCAGATGCTATTTCCCCTTCACCTAATCTATTCCTCTCACATCTCCCAATACTCAGAACATAGGAAACTGCTCAACAGTGAGTCAGACCATTGCTCTGTCTAGCTCAGTCTTGTCTGCAACCCTATGAACCACCAGATATTCTTGGATTACAACTCCTGTTCTCCCTGAACACTGGGCACGCTGGCTGGGGCTGATGGGAGTTCAACAACATTGTGGAAGGGGCTCTCCAAGCCTAGTTTAAGTTCATTGGGGGTGGATGTCCAGCCTCTGTTTGAAGACCTCAAGTGAGGGACAGCCCACTACCCCTCTAGGCGATGCACAAACTGTTGTCAAACTGCCCTTGGCATCAAGACGTTTTTCCTGAATGTTCAGTGAAAACCTGTCTTCCTCAAGCTTAAACCCATAAAATACAGTCTCGCATTTTCCATCGGCACTGCCCTCTTCTATCTGGCAGCTCTTCAGGAATTTGATGACTACACTCATATCCTCCCCAGGTCTTCTCCTTGTCAGGCATAGCTAGGGTTGGAGGATAAATTCACGCGGTCCACTTTTTATAGCACAACAATCAGAATAATCAATGCTGGGCTTAACCTGCTGGTTTTGAATGGAACTGTCAATCAGATTATGCACACCTCCAGATTTTACAGTGAAGTTTCAGTCCCCCCCAAAATTGCACACATTAAAATGTGCAGTTTGGTACTTTTCTTTTTAATGTACAAAAATGCACATTTTAGGGTAAAATGCACTTGAGAAAGAGACAAAGATGCATGTTTTAGGAGGGATCTGTACCAAATGAACACACAATGTGTCCTGTTTTAAACGAAAAAATTGTCACAGGGTTGTCGGTGCACAGATACCTAATCTTTATTTGCTAAACAACATCTACAGACACTTGCAATAGGTCCTCAGTCTATGTCAGCCAATTTCTGCATCAAATTTATATATTAAAAATTCCATTTTGATGCACATTACATTCTATAACCACACATTTGCAAGCAATTTCTGTAGGCTATTTTCAGACTATATCTGTGTGTCTAATGCCTGCTCCCCCTTCTTAAAGTTCTTTAATTTTAAAATCAAATCAAAATACTACTCCAAAATCCCGCAAATCCCCTAGATGCAATCAAAAAACAATGGGAGAATGACATAGGCTATGAGATTAACCCCACTCAATGGACCAGAATGTGGTCTAAACCCCCCTTTAAATCCATATCAATGAAAAGAAAAGAACTCACACTGAAACTCACCTACAGGTGATACCTAACACCAAGGAAACTAGCGCTAATACACCCAGGAACCTCACCAAAATGCTGGAGAGGGTGCACCTCCACAGGCACATACCTCCACATGTGGTGGGAGTGTCCCAAAATCCAACTATTCTGGACAACAGCCATACAAGAAATATGTAAAATAACTAAGCAAGTATTAGACTTCACACCAGAATTGGCCCTACTAAACATCTTCCAAGACAACAATGCCCATTTACACCACAAAGAACTCATAACCCACCTTCTTTCAGCAGCCAGAAACACCATAACCAGACACTGGAGAGACCTGTCAGGAGTAAGCATGAACCAATGGTACCAAATAGTATGGGAAACAGCCCTACTAGAAAAATTAACTAATAAACTGAAACTGACACGGGGACAAACAGAAGAAGACACCTTCACCCCGGTATGGCTCCCCTTTATCACTTACACAGCCCAACAGGACAATGACAATAATCCACCAACAGCATACAAATCAATATGGCTAACCTGATCCAAAACACCCACCCACCTCACTCACACACAAAAACAAAGATCACCACAGCCAATCACAAACAAACAATCACACCCTAGGCCAACCCCAACCTCTCTCACCACCAAAGGAACACAAGTGAACAACACAAGCACGCTAACACCAAACTCTACATACATTAAGCATAATAGAAACACCGCTACCCGACCCCACCCCCATCCATCTCCCCTCCCTCCACCCCCTTTCTTTTTTTCTTTTTTTTCTTCTCCCCCTAATGCCTCAACAAATGAAACGGATTTGTAAAAATGTTACATGGAGAAAAAAAAAAACCCGAGGCATTACACTCACACTGTAAAACAAGAAAACCCTTAATAAAATGTTTTTTTTTTAAAAAAAAAACTTAAAACCAAATAGAGACCTCCTTCAAATAGAGGACACCTAAGTCACCCTTGCTAAAGTGTTTTCTGAGCTTGCCACACAACCCAGGGCTAATTTATCTCAAGGAGTCTCTGTCAAAAGGAGATGCAAAAAGGATATACAAAAAGAGGAGATGCAGTTTATTGGATATTAGTGCTCTAAATGTTTTTGTTGTTGGAGATCTGTTCCATTTAATCACATGGATAAGACAGACACCTTTTAAAGGAGTATTTGAACTCTTCTGGAGAGGAAAGAAAACGTATGGCTTTATTTTATTTTTCCAGCATCAAGAACTTGATAGCTTGGCTGTGAGGTTCTTTGGATAACCTTGGCTGTGAATGAAAGCTTACTCTTATTTTTAAAAGCTCACTCTGTTTTAAGCAGAAACACCCTCCCCACCCCCACCTCAAAGTAAGGGATTCCCTCCTCCTGAGTCGTTCAGCACAGACAGTGATACAGAGAGGGCAGACTGCCCTCTGAAGTGGGAGAAGGAAGCTCAGCCGTGAATCCGGGCATTCATGCTCACTTTGGGTGGACAGGGTTGAAAGCACAGAGCCACCCAATGTTGTCTTCTCCCGCAAAAGGGCTGCCCCACTTATTCTCTCTCTCTCTGAAGCAGGGTCCGCTAACCTCCAGTGAGAAAACTACCTTGCAGACTCCCATCCCTTAACCACAGCTGCAGGCCTAAAACACTGTCAGCCTTTATTCTGCCACGCATCCCGTGGCCTCCTGTCCTCTGAACATCCTGTTCACTCGGAGCTTTGATCCAGCCACATTTGCCAACACACCCCAATCCACACAACCACCCTGCTCAAACAAACCCTGCTCCATGCTCCTCAAGGGAGCCCAAACTCAGGGATATGTCAGTATCTCTGGGGACAATCACTTTTGCACAGTGATTCCAAGTGCTCAGGGGGTTTCACATACAGAATCTCGGTGGTTCTTACTACATCTGGGCAAGGCGAATCAGTATTATGTCCCTAAGTTAGGTGGGGGGTGAGGAGACGGGAGAGAAGAGGTCTGGACGGTGGCAACACGAGAACGGGCCTTTTCTGTAGTGGCCCCCAATTTGTAGAATGCTCTCCACAGGGAGGTTCACCTAGCGCCTTCATTATATATTTTTAGGGCCAGGCGAAAATGTTCTTTTTCAATCAGTCCTTTGGCTGATGAATATCCTACAGCTTTTAAAATGTATCTCTGGAAAGTGTGTGTGTGTGTGTGTGTGTGTGTGTGTGTGTGTGTGTGTGTTGTTTTGTGGTTTGGGTTTAATTATTTACTTGTGTTTTATCTTGTATTTTATTCTGTGAACCACCCTAAGATCTTTTGATGAAGGGTGGTATATATTTATTGGTGTTAGCCGCCCTGAGCCTGGCTCTGGCCGGGGAGGGGCGGGGTATAAATAATTTATTATTATTCTATTATTATTATTATTATTATTATTATTAAAATTAAAGTTAAACAAACAAACAAAGAGAACATTTTTGGACAGACAAAGGGAAGTACTTCCTCACACATTGTGTAGTTAACGTATGGAATTTGTGACCACAATATAAAGTGACGGCTGCCAATCTGGATGGCTTTCAGAAGAGATTGGGAAAAAAGAATATCAGTGGCTACTAGTCATGATGGCTATAGACTACTTTCTAGGGAGCAACAGTGGAGAGACTGCTGCCATGTTCTGCTTGGTGGCTTCCCATAGCCATCAACTTGGCTCCTGTGCGAACAGGATGCTGGACTAGGTGAGCCACTGGCCTGATCCAGCTGCAGGTCTCTGCTTATGTTCTTCTGACTTCCCAGAAGCTACCTGATGTTGAAAGCCCTGAGCTGGATTCAGTGGTCTTATCCAGCAAAGCAATTGGGAAACACGGGGGCAGCGAATTCAAAGTTCTTAGAATCATTTTCCATCTGCTGAATGGACACAGCCAGGCCTCTAATGGCTTGTGCAATGAAAATACACAGCTGATCCACCGTAATTGTGGGATTTCCCTTATTCATTCTATGGAGTCTTGAACCACTACTACAATCTATGAGTTTTCCATAATGGCTTTTAAGCCTTGTGTTGCAGGCTGTTTATGACACACTTGTGCTTGCTTTAGAGATTTGTTTTAATGCTGTTGGTGTTATTTAGAGAGGGATTAAATTCAAACAGCTTTATGGGTGCTAATAAATGTCTTTTATTATTACAGGCATTTTGATATAAAAACCTCATACAGGTACTTTCCCTGTGAACTATGTAGATTTGATTGATTAGGCCGTGTGTGCAACACAGTGGTTTATTTTACACTTCAGCGGGCATTAAATCTTTTGTTAAGATTAAAACTGTACTTCCTACAAGAAAGAAATCACTTTGCAGTTATTGGAAGGGAAAGTTGTTTCACCCAAGATCCAATGGAAAGGGGAGAAAAACTCAGGACAAAAAAAGAAGGAGGAAACTGAGATAGTGGTTTTCAATTATGTTATTCAAGAGCTTTTGCCAATGGTTATTACATTGTGTCTGTCATCCCTAATCTCTAGCCTGGAATAAACTCACATAACATCATTGGCAACTCCAGTTGAAGAGGATCGGGTAGCAGGTCTGCTTGAGGTTCTGGAGAGCTGCTGCCAGTCAGAGCAGACAGTGCTGGTCTAGATGGACAAATGATCTGACCTGGTGTAAGGAGGTGTCCTGCAATCCTCTATAGCCTATGCTTTGTTTTTAAGCATTTGCAGGTTCCGTTCCCAACATTGCCACCTAAAAGATTTCAAGAATAGAACCACAGCGTCTTAGAATTGTAGAGTTTGAAAGGACCACGAGGGTTATCTGGTCCGGCCCCCTGCAATGCAGGAATCTTTTGCCCAATGTAGAGCTCAAACTCACAACCCTGAGATGGATAGTCTCATGCTCTATTGACTGAGCTATCTACCAGTGGTGGCTGGGACATTAGGGCAAGTGGGGCACTGCCCCACCAACCTCAATTATTATTTTTATGTATTACAGAACCAAAATATCAATAGCCACTCCCACTCAAAAGATGGAGTTCGTATAATATAGTAAAGTCATGGTCCACCTCAAAATCTCAGTCTCAGTTATCCACAAAAGGAGAAGCAAATCATGCCAAAACTAGGCAAAATACTTTCCTTTCTTACTCATATCCAGTCCAAGGTGTGGCCCTCCATCAGCCTCCACCTTAAGTCTGGATCTTGCCCTTGTAGAACTCAACAGGCAGGAGTGTGAGGCCAAAACCAGGATTATTTGGCTCTGCTTGTCAGTGGCTCTGGCTCCACCTACTGTGGGGCTCACTGTTTTCTGGCCCACCAGTCCCAATGGACAACAGTCACCAACAATACCAATACTGGCAACAGTGGTGCTTTCTCAAGCAGATCAGGAGGCTCATTCCTATATAAACGTCACCTGACATCTGATGATGCTAATGGGGCTGTGTTGAAGAGACCATCACAATAATGTCCTCCCAGAAGGTTGTCATTGCTGGCATTGAAATACCTCCTAGATGTAGGCTGAAACCAGAATAGAACCTAGTAAAACAGGACTATGAAACCTTTGGCCCTACAGATGTTGTTCAGCTACAACTCCTGTCATCCTTGACCACTTGCCAGCCTGCCTGAGGTTGGTAGTAATTGACATGTAACAGCATCTAGGAGTCCACAGGTTCCCTACTCCTGCAGCAGAACCTAATCCAGTGTCTGCCAACTCCTCCTACTAACTGCAGACTCTGCGGCTTCAACATCACCTAACATTAATATTCCTGTCCCCTCACATTTGCTACATATAGTGGTACCTCGGGATGCAAACAGGATCCATTCCAGAGCCCTGTTTGCATCCAGAAGCAAATGTAACTAGCGATGGCACGTCTGTGCACACGCGTGTCACTTTTCACAGCTTCTGCGCATGCGCATGACGTCATTTTGAGCGTCGGCGCATGCATGTGCGGCGAAACCCGGAAGTAACACACTCCGTTACTTCCAGGTTGTTGCGGAGCGCAACTCGAATGTGCTCAACATGAAGCATATTCAACCCGAGGTATGACTGTACAGAGTTTCCCAAACTTAGGTCTCTAGCTGCTGTTGGACTACAACTCCCTCATCTCTGGGTAGCAGGACCAGCTGGAGACACATGTTTGGGAAACCCTGATCTAGCATGATGGAAGATTCTGTGGAATTCAGATGCACGCTCATTTTGAGTCAGTCCCAATGAAAGCATTGTCCTACGATGGATTTTGGAGCCACCTAAAGAGAAGTTCCTCCTCAGTCAAAATATTTGAGGAATGTCACATGAAGCCCAAAGAATTTCATCAAGGCTAGCAGACTTCCACAACGTGGTCAAGTCAGGCATCCCTTGAGCTGGGTCACATCTTAAAGCCATTTTATCAGAATTTAAAATACAGCATTTGTGCTTGGGAGTTTTGATTCAGCCAAGGAGTCAGTTAATTACTGTGCTTCTTGCCTAAGCGCCTTGCGGAGCCTTGAAACTGTTCCCACGAGCAAGGCTCTTGGCTCAGGCAGAACGGACAGGCCGGCCGGCCTGCCTCGCAGCCTTCAGACAGGCCACCACCAGGGAACACATTGATGAATGGCCGGTTTATAAGGCTGTCATGCCACTTTTGCCCTCTGGGAAATGCGGGAGTCTCTCAAAACAGCTTATTACCAACCTGTGGCCAAGGCAATGATCAATCACGCTGATCAGATATGGCAAACATAGCAACTGATACAAAGAAGATGCCCGGCTGCTTTGGCTTGAGGTTAACATGACAAATGATAGCGGGGAGCAAGAATAACTAAAGTGTGTGCGTTTGGGAGGGGGGCTGGAGGGAGGTCAGGCTGGAGTGGAGCCCAACTGGCAAACCATTGTAGAGCAATGACACCACGAGTTAACAGCAATGCCTCAGCCCTTAGCCCCCAGCTCCCACACACAAATATTTCTTGCTTTGCTTCTATCAAAACAACCTACAGTACAAAGTATTCACTACAATTCATGAGGTACGCAGGGGTTTTCTTTTTAAAAAAACAACAACACCAAAACAAAACCAAACCTGTGGGTAGCCCTTGGACCTTGGCTTCATATGTGCATTTTGGAGATGAACTTGATAACCCCTCCACCACCCAGGGCCACCACCATTGCTGACCAACAATTCCAACTAATCCAAGTGAGCTGAGTGAATTTGCACACTCTTGCTTCTGGAAAACATGTAAGGAATCTCCAGAGAGTTTTAACAAAGGTGGGGCCAGAACCAGAGATGAGGAAAGGGATCGATTAATCTGTCATTTTTTGTTTCCCTCAGCTTCTCATTTTCCCAGCCCTAAATTCAGTTCTCCACATCAGGTTGCTCTTCTTCTTTTTAAGCCTGCATGGAAAATTCATCAGCCTTTCAGTGCAAATTTCTCCTAATATAGACAATTTCACATTCAGTTTTGCCTAATATGCTTTTTTAAACAATTTCCCTCTCACATTAACACGTTTTGTTTCTTGTTTCCACTAACATATGCATTTTCATGCAAATTTCCCCCCTCATTTATGCATTGCTGTACTTGGGCTGGAGAAAGGCACTGCAAAATTCAGAGAAGTGTGAATTTCAAAGGACGACTGGGCTGCAAGCCTTACTATATACATACACATTTGATTTTCTTTGTAGGCCACATTTCCACAGTTCAAGGTGGCTTACAAAATAAAAAAAATACACAACTACAACATAACAAAAGTAGTCACAAAAAATAAATAAAACATTAAAAATACACAACCAAACCGAATCATTTCCACATAAATCACAAGATTTAAAATAAAAATGAGGGGCAGCAATAACCGCCCCTCGCAATAAAACCCCAAATGCCCAAATCCAAGTCTGTTCAGAATCCTCAGCTTTTGTAGCTGGAGTCAGTCAGGGCCCTACCTTCCCAGGCCAGGTGGGAAAAGGCCTGCAAGGCAGGGAGCAGTTGTTCCAGGACTCATCGAGGTCGTTCCACAACCTCACAATACATGAAGGCAGTCCTGTTTAGGGAAGTTTTTAATGACTGATGTTTTAATGTATTTTTAATCTTTTGTTGGAAGCCGCCCAGAGTGGCTGGGTAAACCTAGCCAGATGGGCAGGGTATAAATAATAATAATAATAATTATTATTATTATTAGCTACCTTAGACCAAGTCAGGCCATTTTGCTCAGTGCTATTTACATTGCCTGGCAGTTGCAGTAGAGGGTGCAGAATAGCAAAAGAAAAAAACAACACCTTCCCAGTGGCAGGGCAGGGTTCCTTAAGCAGATCCTTGGAACTAAGCAGGTCTGGACCTGGCCAGAATATAAACTGAGCAGTGGTTGCAGTGGAGAGATTTGCACGTAGACTTGCTTTGACTAGGGATGCTGGGCAATTTCATCTGGCCCATATTTTTAAGCCATTTGACTTAATTTGCACATTATATTTGTATACTGCTCTACGCCTGCAGACCTCAGACTCCTCCTCCTCGTTTGATCCATTTTCCACAAAAGTGTCCCAAATAATCGAAACATTAACACCACTTATAAAACCCAAAACAAAGCAAAATCCTAAAAAGCGCAACCCTAACATGTCGCTGAGGTGGAGCTTTCTCTTCACAACCTTCCTGGCCCCTCCCAAAGCATTGAGCCCCACCTCTGGATTGGTCCCCAGTCTCTCATCCCATTCCTCCTCCCACTCTGACCAGCCCTGCCAAGAAGTCTCTATGGGGTTCATGACACCCACTTCCTGGTCCTTTGAGATGGAGATGCAAAGAGTTGAACCCAGGGCATTCGACAGGCACAGCAGCTGTCTGTTACTGAGCCAGTGTCCTTCCACACTGCAATTCGAATTATTCCTTGTACACCAAACAAACCAAGCAATTTCTCTCGTTGAAGTCCAAAAATGAAGTCCAAAGCTTGGTTTATCAGCCATTTCACATATTACAAAATTCAGAGGTTGCCAGTCTTTATAGACCCCTGAGTAGATTTGGATTTTTGAATGAGTGCCATTGGTGCTGCCCCATCTGGCACTTCTCTCTCTCTCTCTCTCTCTCTCTCTCTCTCTCTCTCTCTCTCTCTCTTTCCCTCCCTCCCTCCCTCCCTCCCTCCCATCCTGTACCCCCAATGGATCAGTCTACCCCCAAGAAACAGAAAGACAGAATATACATATGCACACACAAATCGTATCTAATAAAATTAACCTGAGCCTTGAAAAGTACATAGAGCTGAAAGAGGAAGTGGGCAAGAGTGTCACTTTCCCAACTTCCTCCTTCAACCCTATGTTTCCTTCAAGGGAGAAAAAGATAACTACTTATCATCACTTCATGAATAAGGAGGCAGTAAGTACACGGGTGGGAGGGCTCAGAAGCTTGTGGGCACTAGGGGAAGACCTCAAGTGCACCCTATAAGTGCCACACTGGCCATCTCCGCCAACGATAGCAAATCTGAGTTTGCCACCACATTTACACTTGACAGGGAGCTGAGCCAAACCCAGCTCTTTGCTATATTTAGATGTATTCATTCCGACACATTTCCCATCCTGCCATCCCATTAAGCATTTCCAAGGTGACATGTGAGATTGATAGAAGAAAAATAAAACCAAACAATCCAATACAAAAAGCAAAACAATAGAACAGCAGAGAGCAGTCATAAGAGCAAAGCCATCTGCAGGTGTCAAACAGCATAGTCTAAAATACAATGTCATCACCTGGTGCCCGAAACTCATAAAGGCAAGTGCCGGGTGAACACCCCTGTGGAGGGCATTCCAGACTGGAACACCTCCACAGTTGCCACATTCTCCAAACATTCTGGACCTTTCCAAATGATAACAAGCTTGTGTGGGAGCACACACTCCTTAACGCACCAACATTCCAAACCCAGATTTGACTTATTCGTACACCACACTCCTAACTGTAGACTTTGGAAGAGGAGGGGATCTTGGGTAACCTAGGACTTCAAGATGCAAACCCAACAGTCCATCTACACTGGATCTCTATGTGGCTTCCTAAATATTTGGGCAATTGTGGTATGGGCCCTGCTAGAATCTCGATTTCCTTGTGATTAATAAGCAGTGGCATTGCTTGTTATGAAACGACAAGGTATTTAAGAGGAGCTCTGCTGAGATGCACTTCACTCGATGTATTTACTAAGTACATCTAAATACACATGTACGTGTGTGCGTGCGCTTGTGTGTGTGTGCATTCAAAGTTAAGAGATCTAAATTGTCAAGCTGCAGGTGAGCAGGTATAATGGGCCCAAATTCCAACTCTCAAGGGCGTGGAAAGTGCGGACACCGCAGTGCAACAACGCCAGACAAGCTCTGTCGACCTGCATTGTTGGTTTTTTTCTGGTGCTTTTAAATGGCAGGATCCATTTCACGGAATTGTAAAATCACAGGGCTGAGAAGGAAGCAGAGTCAATTTGCCGGGAGAGTTCCCTGTTTGGACTTCATTGGGAGTGTAATCTCCTGTTTAACAACAGCGGAGGAGCAGGGGGGAGTGATGTCCGTTATCTTCTTTACGCCTGGAGGAGGAGACATTCATCACTTTATCATTGGATGTATCTCGGTTGTTAACTCTCCGACACTTGTTAGAGGAGTCTTTTTTGTGCCTGTAGCTAAGAACTGATGCTTTTCTCTTTTCTCTTTTGGTTGAGTGGCTTCATGGGGGGGGGGGGAGGGAGGGCGAGCTTGTTTGTGAGCAAAATTAACGAGCAAAAGAAGGTCCTCAATGAGACAATAATTTATTACTTCTGGAATTGGCAGGTTTTGACAGTGGAACTCATTTGATAATATATTTCAATTGAGAAAAAAGGACAAGCGAAGAAGGGTTCTTTTTCTAGAAAGACTGAAAACGTTGGTTTACTTAACATTCAGAACATGACACTTGGGCACCAAGTCTTATTTTAAATAAAGCCTGAAAACCCCTCAAAAGTTTACATTAAAATCACCACCACCACCACCACCATTATAAATTTAAAAACATGCAAAATTCAATTCTGCAGCTACATTGCACCCCAGAAATGGAAAACAGGATAGCCAAAATAATTTGCTAATTGTTTGTGTATCTCAGTTTGGCTTAGGATCGTGCATGCTATTCAGAGAAACAGATAGATACAATATTGTTTCATATATTTATACCAGGGCAGTCTAAACGGTATCTATTATCTGTATCTGTATTTATCTATATAGCTATAGCTATATCTCACAATGAACAATGAAACCTAAAATGCCAAATAAAGCAATAACATACCCCCAAAGGACATATTTTACACCTACTCAGAATTTCCCTGCTCCAGAAACCCAAATTAAGTAGCCTCCACTAAACATCCAAAATCACTCATCCCATTGTACATCCACCAACACCCCACCCAATCGCTGCAATATCTCCAGTGTCAATATGTAATGGATGGGATGACAAAATAAAATGTAGGTTTGACATGGGGTGTTGCATCCTTGCTTCAGCGGCAAACATTTCCCCCTTTGCATATGCCAGTGAGGAGCTGTGCACTGGTGCGTGTGTGTGGCGGAACGACGCACGCAAAATGTATCAGGGGAAGGAGGAGGAAAAAAGCTCTGCCTAATGGCTACCAGACTTGCAGAGTGTCAGTTCTAGTGTTTTCTACAGATAGATTTTCAACTCTATAATAATCATGCAGCTAAGATACAAGGTTCCTTGTTGGCAGTAACCTACATGACATGACTCAGAAGGCAGGTGTTATTCTAATTAGCTATTGTTGGGTTATCAAAAGTCAGAGCTGATTAAAGCCACTAAGTACAAGCGCAGTATTTTATTTCAAAGAATATTATAAACTCCATGCTGGGACCCTTTCAGTACGGACCTACCTTCCGGAGTCAGCTAAGAGCCCATGCCAGCAGTAATCAAAACTGAAATCTGCATAAACCTTCAGGGTTTTTTAATTCAAGCAGAGTCATTTCATTAGAAATATGTTACTTTATGAAATCTGTTCGCCAGCAAGGGGAGAAAAATGTGACTTCTTAAGAAAAGTGAATGGCATCTCTTTAGTGATTAAACCAAGATTAATGGAGGCTCCCACTGGTGGGCCTAAGTCCATTTTATTGCTAATTCATTTAGGTACTATTTCAGATGTACTTGATGAAAGTCACCTGCTAGGAAGTCATGTTTTGGCAAGTAAGGATAGCCATTATGGTTGAAATCCCAAATAGATTTTTTTTTTTATTATTAAAGAAGCTTTGAAAAGTGTCTTGAATTAGGCAGTCTTCTCGGGGATGTATTATTTAATGTACTCAATTAGTTAAAAAAAATAAAACGAGAAAGAGAGGGATATTTGGGTCACTGATGAACAGTGCACAAAGCCACTGAGTACATTTCCATCCACCCGCTCCAGCATAAGCATGGACAACAAGGAGGGGAAAACTGTGGCCCTCCAAGTGTTGTTGGACACCAGCTCTCATCAGCATCAGCCAGCATGTCCCATGGTCTCAAGGGTTGATGGGAGTTGTAGTCCAGCAACACCTGGAAGGACAGGCTGCTTGTCCCTGATGCAGAACACAGGGCGATCCAACATCTGGAAGAACCTTGAGCATCCTTGGTCTACTCTAAGCAAGGAGTCTGTTTTGAGAAACATGGTCCAATACTTGGGGGAAATGGATCCTACTTTCCCCATAAGGTATTGGAGACAGTAGCATATGGCTAGGGGTGTGAATTTTTGACATAAATATAGTGGGCTAAGGGCTGGTGGCAGTGCAGAACTGGTGTAATGAGGACAGAATGTGAAACTCATTGGTTCTCTGGAGCCCAGTAATAGTTACCTAACAGAATTGGAGATCTGATCTTTGCAAATTATGAGATGAACTAACCTTATCTGTGCCTCTTGAATGGATGTGTGGATCGGAACTTAAGTTATCCATGGGCTTCTGCACTTTCCAAATGTTCCAAAGTAGCTCTTTGCTCAAAAGGCATTAAATGGCAATTTTAAAAGGGCATATATTTGAGAGAAAATGCACATAGAAATGCACATTCTCAGAGAAAAGAACATTTTGAAGTATGTGTCTAGAAGTGCACCGTTTGTGTTTGCAAATTTTATTCATTTTACTTGCACAGAAACAGGATTGAAGAGATTTATGGTGAACTAATGCAAAAGTGACACAGGCACATGGTCTGATTTCCCAATCCCACACAGGTCTTTTTTTTTTTTTTAACCAGTTACCCCAATCTAATTCATGGCTAGCTGGCCACCTCAAAGTTCAGCCAGCAGTCTTTATTCAAAGCCCATCTAGGTGTCCTGATGCTGAAATCTTGAGATCCAGGGAGTGGAGCTAAAGAACCAAATTTATTATTTCTGTTTTAGACCACTTACTAGCAGATAAAATAAAATAAAGTCCAGAGTGATTTACAAAAAATATAGTAGGAAAGCACAAAATGAAAGCCAAGTCATTTAAACCAGTGTTTTTCAACTGGGGGCCATATGGCCCCAGGATATTCCAAGGGGGCCACAGGTGAAAAGCATATAAATGAGGGGCCACGACACAAAATTTGGGGGCCACAGAGGGAAGTGAGAAATGAAGAAAACAGAGAAGTGAGCGAGAAAAGAAAACAGAAAAGAAGAAAGAAAACAGAGAAGTGAAGAAGATAGAAAACAGAGAAGTAGAGTGAACAGAGAAGTGACCGTGCCTCCAACTGGATTTATAAAAATTATAAATAAAAAAATAATAAATGAAAATAATAAATAAAACATGTTCTATCTGCAAGCAATTTAAATAGCTACATTTCTACCGGTAGGGCAGGGGGGTCACAGGAAGGAAACAAAGTCGGAAGGGGGCCATGGTCAGAAAAAGGTTGAGAAACACTGATTTAAGCCATAATAATCAAGATTCCACATGAGTCTTTTACAGAGGTTGGCTAGGAAAATGCGATGCTGCTGAGAAACAAAGCGTCAAAGGACATCGACACAAACTACTTTCTCCCTCCCGGGAATAGAGAACAGATATGATTTGGTTCACACTTAAAAGCAATTTGAGCTGATTCACACTTTCCAAAACAGTATGTGAACTGAAGCACAATCGCCCTTTGGAATTCACACTCCTCAAAATTTTGCAATGCAGTTCTCTAAACAAATAACGTGTTCACTGTGTAAAGTGTGCATCTATCTATCTATCTATCTATCTATCTATCTATCTATCTAAGCAAAGATATCATATAAAAATGCATTATGTTAGGGAAAACTGCAAACACACACAAAAATGTGCAATATGCACGAAAATGCTGACAGATTTTCAAGAGGTGAACTTGCAACCAGGAAACCGAAAGAAGCCAAAACTGGCAGATTTTGCCCGTCTCTACTTCTCTCCACAGACCAACTTTTGAAATGAATTATGCAGGAAGAAGGGGGAGAGGATTCCCTTCCCACGCTGACAAAGTTCCCTGAAATCAGATTTGGAATCCTTGGGTGTGCAGAGACATGTGAAGACAAATCTCATCCTCCTCCTGTTTGACTCTGTTGGTTCACCCCCTTGGCCTTCCAGTGATTCAGTCTCTCTTTACTATCCCGGAATGCCCTTGTTTTACGGTTCCTTTTAAATGCATGTGTTAATTATCTTGCCACTGCTGTAATTTCTCCCTGTAGTCCATTAATTAAGAGGTCACAATTTAAGAGCATGTTTACCCAATAAGCTTTCTTTTTTAATTATCTTAATTGCTTGGATAATGACAAAGATTCTGTCCTCCCCTCCTCCCTTTCTCCTTCATTGGATTAGCAAACAGCTTTTGGGGAGGAGGGGTGAAGCTTACAAGAATGGGTTTGTTAAATGTATAGGGACGTCTACCCTTGCCATGTCTTATGGCTCAAGGATCAATATAAAAGGGCTTTTTTTCCTGGGTGTGGGATAGGGAAACCCAGAAAACTTCAAGAGATTTGTCTCATGCTTTATCAGTACATAATTAATTAAGGATGTCATTTATACTGTCCTTTTGCAGAGGGGGACAGGAAACAAAAATAAATGTGTTGGGGAGGGGAACTGTATTTGGAAACATCATTTTCTGTATTCGATTCTGATGATACGGTGCAGTCTTCCGTTCAGAACCACCAGTCGGGCTTAATAGCTTCTCCCCTCCTTTGCAAAAAGGAGCCAAACAAAATTTCCAAGCTTATTTGAAGGATTCATAAGAGGGTTTTCTGAAATTGAAGAGAAGGTGTGGGGCACCAAGTAGAAATTTAATTGTTAAATGGGAGGGAGGGAGGAACTGCGTGCAGAGAAAGAATTCCTGCCCCCCAACATCATATAGGACAATATTTGACATGCAGACAAAAGGCGATTCCTTGGGTGGCTCTCCCCCCCCCCCCCCAATTTTAATAAAGCAAAGGCTTCGTTCAGATTAGCTATCTTAGGGAGCTGTCTAATCTAAAAGTAATATAAATTAATTAGAAGCCACTTAGGGGGAGCATGATTGATGCATGGAAAAATAGATGTGTGTCCCGCCCGCCCCCCCCCACATTTTTTTTGTTTCTCTGACGGATTACGGATGAGTGTTTAAGAGTTCGTTTGACCAGCCTGTCCACGTGTTTTGTCGATTGTGGCGGTGCCAGTCCGCACCAGTGGCTCCTTGGTAGTTAAAGACTCTTTAATAAAGATTAAGATGTCAAAGGGCCCTGCACTGAACAAAATCCCAAGTTTATTAACTTCTCATTATCAGCTTGAAATATGAAGGGCATTTTCTGCCCGCCCCCTTCTTGCCACCATCCTTGCTAGTACTAAAATATCCCCTTGCAGTGGGAGCATGACTAGGTAATGTGTGTTTTGGAGGAGACAAAACAGCTAGCCGTTGACGCCGATGTTTCCCCTGTTGGCTTCAGTGGGGCTGCCTTCACAAGATTACACATTTGGGGACAACTTTTCCAACTCCGTGGCTGCTTTCGGCACCATAAGAAACAAAAACGTGTGCCAAGAAATCTGAATTCTGTTAATCATATTTGCAGAATTGCTGTAATTACATATCCTGAAGCTTTGTACCAGGGATGGGGAACCAGTAGCTCTCCAGAGGTTGCTGGAATCCTACTCCCATAATTCCTCACTGCTGAATATGATTGTAGGGGCTGATCGGAGTCTAACAACATCTGGAGGCCCCATAGCTTCCCCCCACCCCTGCTTTATACTGTTTTGGATAAGGGCATTGAGGACTCTGATACAGTGGTACCTCGGGTTACATACGCTTCAGGTTACATACGCTTCAGGTTACAGACTCCGCTAACCCAGAAATAGTACCTTGGGATAAGAACTTTGCTTCAGGATGAGAGCAGAAATTGTGCAGCAGTGGTGCAGCGGCAGCAGGAGGCCCCATTAACTAAAGTGGTGCTTCAGGTTAAGAACAGTTTCAGGTTAAGAACAGACCTCCAGAACAAATTAAGTTTTTAACCCGAGGTACCACTGTAGTTCGGGACGCAGGTGGCGCTGTGGGTTAAAGCCTCAGCGCCTAGGACTTGCCGATCGAAAGGTCGGCGGTTCGAATCCCTGCGGCGGGGTGCGCTCCCGCTGCTCGGCAAGTCCTAGGCGCTGAGGCTTTAACCCACAGCGCCACCTGCGTCCCGAGGTACCACTGTAGTTCGGGACGCAGGTGGTGCTGTGGGTTAAAGCCTCAGCGCCTAGGACTTGCCAATCGAAAGGTCGGCGGTTCGAATCCCTGCGGCGGGGTGCGCTCCCGCTGCTCGGTCCCAGCGCCTGCCAACCTAGCAGTTCGAAAGCACCTCCAGGTGCAAGTAGATAAATAGGGACTGCTTACCAGTGGGAAGGTAAACGGCGTTTCCGTGTGCGGCTCTGGCTCGCCAGAGCAGCGATGTCACGCTGGCCACGTGACCCAGAAGTGTCTCCGGACAGCGCTGGCCCCTGGCCTCTTAAGTGAGATGGGCGCACAACCCCAGAGTCTGTCAGGACTGGCCCGTACGGGCAGGGGTACCTTTACCTTTACCTTTACCACTGTAGTTCACAGGTTATTGGAGATCTTTCATCAGCATCTTTCCAGTGTCATGGGCTTTTATCAAGCCTGCCTACACACTTTCTCAACTATGTTTCCCACAACTATAAGGGAACATTGGGGTGATTCGGTGCGCACATGCAGGCTCCATAGGCCTTCCCAGGAAAGCACCATGGATGTGCAAAGCTGTACCTTTGCACTGAAGTCACTGCTGCTGCTGCCGCCACCTCTGAATTTTGCTGCTCAGCGGCTCAGAGGAGCATGAGTGCAATGGGAGAGGAAGGTGCACAGAAAGGGCCATTCCCATATACCTGCCTGGCAGGCTAAGGTAAGCATGGGAAGTCTATTGCAGCATGGGCCAAATGTAGCCCTCCAGGCCTCTCTATCTGGCATTCCAAACCTCTTCTAAGCCACACCCACTCCTTAGCCACACCCATTCTTCACAGGATACGCCCCTCACTGGCCCAACACCTTCCTTGACTGCTGTTGCCTGTCTTGAAGGTGTCCTTGAACTGTAACATTGCAAACAGAGTCTGGAGAGATAAGTGTGTGCATGTGAAACTCTGTTGTTTTAAGATGTAGCCAGCTGTAGGAAATGTACAAATCACTGCCCCACCCACAATTGGCTCAATCCAACCACCCATGGGGGCAGGTGGCCCCCAGAAGGTTGCCAAGAAAGAATGTGGTCCTCAAATTGAAAAAAAGGTCCCCACCGCTTGTCTAAGGCATAGGGACTAGTAACTTGCTGCTATCAGAAAAAAAAACCCACCTGTGTTCTGCATTTTCACTCACTAGGCCACATTATTTCCTTCTTTCTACTTTCCTGCAGGACCAGACAACTGGCACACCCAAACCTGTTTGGAGAATGGAAACTGGAAAGGGATTTCTCAGCAAGCAAATGTTAAGCCCATAAGAAGGGCCTGCTGGATCAGGCCAATGGTCCACTTATAGCTAAGCAACAGCACTCTCCCACAGTAGCCAATCAGATGCTTTCAGGTAGCCCACAAGCAGGGCAGGAAGCCAACAGCTGTCCCTTTCTGATGCTTTCGATCAATTCAGGGGTGCTGAAGAAACTTGAATCCTTCCGCACAGCTAGCTGCTAATTTTGGGCTTTCCTTTAGGACTGGGGTTCTCTATAAAGAAGGGTGATGCTTTTGAATTATGGTGCTGGAGGAGACTCTTGAGAGTCCCATGGACTGCAAGAAGATCAAACCTATCCATACTGAAGGAAATCAGCCCTGAGTGCTCACTGGAAGGACAGATCCTGAAGCTGAGGCTCCAATACTTTGGCCACCTCATGAGAAGAGAAGACTCCCTGGAAAAGACCCTGATGTTGGGAAAGATGGAGAGCCCAAGGAGAAGGGGACGACAGAGGATGAGATGGTTGAATAGTGTTCTCCAAGCTACTGGCATGAGTTTGACCAAACTGCAGGAGGCACTGGAAGACAGAAGTGCCTGGTGTGCTCTGGTCCATGGGGTCAAGAAGAGTCGGACACGACTAAACGACTAAACGACAACAATAAAGAAGGGATGGAGAGCCTCAGGCCCGGGAACCCTATGTGGCCCTCCATGCCTTTCTAACTGGCCCTTGTGACTTTCTATAGGTCCCCAAGACCATACCCATCACCAGCCCTGCTTTGCACCCTCCTCAGTATGTTTCTGCCTGGCTGGAAAGTGCCCTTGAACTCCAATGACGGTTCTTGCTTGTCTGGATGGAGGACATATGTGGAAACAATCCTACAGGACAAAGGGAAAATTCACATCTCTTGTGGCGCCCACTTTTGCCTCTGAGCTTGCCAACAGCTGGTACTCGGCCCCCACAAAGTTGCAGAGATGGAAATGCAGGTTGAAAAAAGGGGTTCCCCATCCCTGCTCTAGAGCAAAACTAAGTCTTAGCCTGTCACTTGCAACTGCCTCAGAAGTGGAAAGCCATTCCTACTTCTCTCTTCATGCTTCCCCCTGCCCCCCCCCACCGCCTTGACAAAGCAGGAATGGTGGAGGCCGGCCTCCCAGCATTCAAGAGGAGGTGGCAAACATGAGCGGCGAGATGTCTCTTTCAAAAGGTATGTATGTACAAAAGGCATGATAAGTGGAGCCGAATGGCTGGGAGTGGCCAATTATCAGGCTGACGTATCGCTGTAGTCCCTCGAACTTTCTCAATAGCCGCAGAGTTCCACAAATACTCTGTTTACCAGGCCAGGTAAAAAAGGGGACTCTTAAATGCTGTGCAAATATGACTTGCCAGAGGACTTTGCTTTCTCACCTACTCTTGGGCTTTTCAAATCTGTATTATTAATTGGCCAGCTTATCGGTAAAGTGCTGTCTGGCAGTTAAAGGATGTTTCCACCCATCGCGTCACTGCATAGAAACTGAGTAATGTCAGCTGCAAGGACAAATAGCTTCAGAGCTTTGGATGGATAAAGATTTCCACCACCCCCCGATATTATTTGATTAGTGGGTTTTTTATTTCAAAAATCTTACTTCCCATCTTTTACTTGTTTCCATTTTTCTATCTGACTATATCACAATGGTTTATCTAAAAAGTGCCTGTTCTAAATGAAAAGTTAAAGAAAAGTCTATTGAAAGCTACGTCAACTGAAAGGTCTTGAACCAAGTTTGGAAGGTGCATACATGAGTTGGGTTTCACAAGTGTTCGATGGAAAGTCTCCAATTATTGGTGGCTACCAGAGTCTGGACACAAACTTAGTCATCCTTACAACAGACCTATTAAAATAAATGAGATTTAAGTTAGTCAGAATGTAAGGCTCATTTATTTCAATGGGTCTACTCTAAGTCTGAACCCAATTTGTACTTTATTAATAATTGCCAACTCAGGTCTCTGTACTTTTATACACATTGGGGTTTTTTTCTTCAGAGGATGACCTTTCTCTCATTTTCAGAACTTAGGTATTGCTGAAATATGTAAGCAACTTAAGCAAGTAAGCAATACAAGTCCTGCCTCTGTATCTGGCCTTTGGAACTACTCCCATGCCAATGCCCTCTCCCCAGGCCACACCTCTCAATGGCCCTGCTATGCACCCTCCTTGAATGCTTTTGCCCAGCTGAAATGTGTCCTTGGACTCTGATGCTCCTTCCTTGCCTGACTGGAGAATAGAAAAGGATGCGCTTGGGGTTGTGTGTAGAAAATAGCCTACTGTGCATTCGTTGCTCCATCCCATTTTGCCCACGACTCTTCCTACCTCTGGCATTTGGCTGGCATAAAGCCCTAAATGACTTGGAGCAGTATACCTGAAGGAACATCTCCACCTCTATCATTCTGCCTGGACACTGAGGTCCAGTGCTGAGGGCCTTCTGGCGGTTCACTCGCTGCGAGAAGCCAAGTTACAGGGAACCAGGCAGAGGGCCTTCTCGGTAGTGGCACCCGCCCTGTGGAACCACCAGATGTCAAAGAGAGAAATAACCACCAAACTTTTAGAAGACATCTAAAGGCAGCCCTGTTTAGGAAAGCTTTTAATGTTTAATAGGTTATTATATTTTAGTGTTTTGTTGGAAGCCGCCCAGAGTGGCTGGGAAACCCAGCCAGATGGGCAGGGTATAAATAATAAATTTATTATTATTATTATTATTATTATTATTATTATTATTATTAGGTCCCTGGATGTTTTTACAGAAGAAAATGTGAACCTTGAGCTAAATAGGTTTCCCTGCCCCTTGCTTTGGAAGCTCAAAGTGTTGCGTTGCTTTTGGAAGCAAAAGTGTTGCTTTTCATTTTTCAATCTCTTACTAGAAAAGCTAAATGTCTACCGATATTTCGTTTACTGTTTGTCTCAAGCATAAAACGTATTGCAGAAAGATGCTATATGAATACTTTTGAGTTCACGGATTGATTAGTTGCACAGGGAGGTGGTAGAAAGAGAAGGGCAGGTTTATACCACCACCACCCCTCAACCAAATATCCTGCTTGTGCACCCATGCTAGCTATTGTTTCTTTTTTGATGGCATAATTTTAACATTCAGAGGTACACAAACATTCGCGAAACAGATGCTTGCAGACTTGGCTGTAACTCAGGAACAGCCCAGGCACAATTCCAGCACTGAATAATACGTCTTGCTCTTATGACCTAATTCATCAACACTGTGTTCTGGGTGGGGAAAAGAATATCTTGTTAACCGGAAAAGAGCTATATATTGAGGGAGGGAGAAAAGTCTAAATACAGACTTAGCTTTCTATTTTCTGCAAACCTCTGACTTTTTGAGAGCCACTGATAAGGGCTGCATGGCATGGACATAGCCTGGCTCCTCGGTTGCCCAATCTCACCTTCCACTGACAAGTCACAGAAACGTAGGAGCCGCTGTGATGTAGTGGTTAGAGTGTTGGACTGGATAGAACCTGGGAGAGCAGGGTTTGAATCCCGACTTGGTCTTGAAGCTCTCATTGGATGACCTTGGGCCAATCACTGTGTCTCAGCCTTACCTACCTCACAGTGTTGTTGTGAGGATAAAATGGGTAGTTGGAGCGTGATTTCCTTGGAGGAAAGGTGGGCTAGAAATGTTGCAACAGACAATATAAAATAAATGGGTTTGATGTGGCACCATCCCTCAACTGTCTCATTTGCCCTGGCATCACCTCCAAAGCCTTCTGGGTCACTATTGAGCTCTTGGCTGAGCAAGGGGGCTTCTGGCAACCCCTTTCTTTGCCTTCATTAAATGCTACAGCTGAAGTTAGGCATGTAAGTGTCATTCAGTTAGGGGTCCCTGCTTGCTTGAAACATTGGATATTTTTTGGGGGGAAAACAAATGAGTTTGAGAAGGCAACAGAAAGGGCACTAGCTCTGTTCCAGAGCAACTGCTATGCATGGAGAAGGTCACAATTTCAACACCCAGATAGGCCCCTGCCAGAAACCCTGGAGAGCAGCGGCCCGCCAGTGTGGATGAATGGGAGCTAGATGAACCAATGGTTTGGCTTAGTAGAAAGCAACACTTTATGTTCTTAGCAATTTCTTGCTTTCACGAGGCTCTTTTCCTCTATTGTCCTTCTTGTCAGTACTTAGAACTTTCCCACCAGACAAATCCACACTCTGACTTCACATCCTGCTTATATTGGTCTAACACCTCATCCAGTTGATGAATGTGGACCAGTTATTTGTCTACTCCTCTCTCTCACTCACTTCCCTCTCTGTCCTTGCCCTTTTCTACACAATATTTATAGGTGTGTTCACACACTGGGGGCCCTTTCCCACTTACTTCTTTTATAGTGGTAGAGTGGCCATCTGATCCAAAATCTTTAATAGTGGATTTGTAGCTGATTTGTCTCCATCACTGATTTTATCTTCCTTTATGAACCTTCCCTGGTGTCAAGATCCTTAGGTGAGCACCTTTTCTCAGTCCCATCAACATCAGAGGCAAAGTTGGTGGTGACATGAAAGTGCCTTTTTCTGTGGCTGCTCCCAGTTCATGGAATTCTCTGTGTTCAGTGTGAACGTGTACATGATGCTGCCATGACTTACTGTGGTTAACAGTTGGCCAATGGATCCCAGTGGATCAGTGGATCAAATTTGACCAACAGACCACTATGTCCTTGGATACACATTGGACTGGATCCAGAATAAGTTGGACAAATTTACTTTCCACTGAAATCAATAGGACTTTACTTACAGCTAACTTGCTTTATTGATTTGAAACAAGACTTTTAACCCATTCTAACCAGATCAACACCAAGCTCAGCCCACCTCAGAGCTTTCCGAAGACTGGCTCCTCTATCCCAGCATTTTAGAAACATACTTTTTGATCACCATTGACAGTTCATTTCATCTCAATACAAAGACATTTCGTTAGATCTAAAAAAGGATAGGCACATCAGTCTATTTCTGCAGTGTGTCAATTTCAGACATTTAAGGCCATTCCATCGTATTGCTGCATGAATCTAGGAATTAAAGGAAAGACTGCATGCAAACATTTCTGTTTAAATATTGCAAAGCAGCATTTAAATATGTGATTATCTCAAGGTATGCACATCTCTAAAATATTATTTTAATGTACAGTGGTACCTCGGGTTACATACGTTTCAGGTTACAGACGCTTCAGGTTACAGACTCCGCTAACCCAGAAATAGTACCTTGGGTTAAGAACTTTGCTTCAGGATGAGAACACAAATTGTGCTCCGGTGGCGCAGCAGTAGCAGGAGGCCTCATTAGCTAAAGTGGTGCTTCAGATTAAGAACAGTTTCAAGTTAAGAACAGACCTCCGGAATGAATTAAGTTCTTAACCCTAGGTACCACTGTGCCTGTTTGCTTATTTTTGAGCCATGAACCGTATCACAAAATTCAGAAAAGTGCAAATTCTACATCTTTTGATCTGGGTGGTGCAGCTTAGGTTAGGATCACTTAAAAACAAGGGCCAAAAGAAATTCTCCCTTCTTACTCTGAAAAGCAGTGGTAGGAATATTACTACAGTGGTGCCTCGCAAGACGAAATTAATCCGTTCCATGAGGCTCTTCGTATAGCGGTTTTTTCGTCTTGCGAAGCAAGACCATTGACAGCTTAGCGGATTAGCGCTATTAGCGGTTTAGCGGCTTTTAGCGGATCAGCTGATAAGTGGCTTAGGGCTTAGGAAAAGGGGGGGAAAGGGAAAACCCCCCCGCAGGAATTCGCAAGACATTTTCGTCTTGCGAAGCAAGCCCATAGGGAAATTCGTTTTGCGAAGCGCCTCCAAAATGGAAAACCCTTTCTTCTAGCGGGTTTTCGGTCTTGCGAGACGTTTGTCTTGCGGGGCACCACTGTAGAAGAATCTAATTGGCTCAGTTTTTAGCACTCATTTTCCTGGAGGAGGAAAAAAAAAAGTCTCAATGTCTTCCCACACCCCTTTCTCCTTCTGCAAAACTCTGGTTTAAGAGATCTTAATAGGCCTTTCTGATGATATATATTTCCCTCCAAATGGTGCAGCACAATTCAATTAACTCAATATCAGGCACGCCTGATGATAAGTGACATTATTGATGTCACCATCTGGCTTGGATAATGCACTTATAAAATATGTACACTAAAACAACCCTTCTTCCAAATGCTATACTGGCCAGGAAAAAACAAATAAATGTTGCTCTGCTCCGTAGCCTAATCTCAGAGCATCTAAATAGGTTTTGCATTATGCAAAAGACAGTCGTTCCCATGCTGCTTTCTAGAAAAGTCTGCTCATTAGGCATATTCAACTTATGTCTCTACTCAAAAGCACCCCATGGAAGGAAGACCAGGAGCTGGCTTTGGGGAGGTGGGAGGGGGGAGCTATGGCTCTATTTGATAGAGCACAAACATGGTAAACTTTCAGTATGGGCAAGCCTTTCTAATTATCCAGTCTTCACAGAAGTCGGGCAGGTCACCAGAGGGTGACCTTCCTCCACCCACCCTCTTGAAAGCCTGAAGGCATTCACAGACACTGTCCCAATCACTGGCGCGGGGGGACAGGACCATGCTATAATATTACACTCCCCCCCCAGGCAGCATTGCCCCAAAATTAAGAACGCATCAATTCTAAAGGTTTAGACTAGGCATGTGCTAAGTTATTAATTTTAGGCGTCTTCATCTATTTCCTGTATATTTACAGATTCTCAATTTTTAATGATAATGCACCATTCCAGGAGCCTCAGAAAATGGGAAAACCTTTTGCTAGGCCATTATGGATGACTGAATCTATCCAATTTTTGTTGTTGTTTCCCTTGAGTTTCCTATACAGTGGTACCTCGGGTTAAGTACTTAATTCGTTCCAGAGCTCCGTTCTTAACCTGAAACTGTTCTTAACCTGAAGCACCACTTTAGCTAATGGGGCCTCCAGCTGCCGCTGCGCTGCCACTGCACAATTTCTGTTCTCATCCTGAAGCAAAGTTCTTAACCCGAGGTACTATTTCTGGGTTAGCAGAGTCTGTAACCTGAAGCGTATGTAACCCGAGGTACCACTGTATCTCCAAGACTTAAAATCAGTTCCCCACGTTTCCAGTTTGCAGTTTTTTTTCAAAAAATAAGCTCTCATGAAAATTCGTTGGTGCTTTTGTTTTGATTTCTGCTCCGAAACCCATTCTTCTTTGCATATTTGCCTATCGTACACATTTCTGCAAAACAGTTCCCCTAATATAAATGCATTGCTTTATTCTATTTTTCATTAATACGTGCATTTCTATGCATGCACCATTCTAGTATATACTTTTTTGTACACATCACTTGGCTCGAGAACTGCATTGCAAAATTCAGACGAGTGCAAATGTCAAAGGATGGCTGGGTTTGGGTCCGTGTATTGTTTCGGAAATTGTGATTACAGCCACCTTTAGATGCGAACTGGATTTCCTCACCATCCCTAGTCATGATGCTCAGCCCAGAGGTGTTCAGAGGTGTCAAGCAGTGGGGGGGGGGTGTTAGCACCACCTGGCTCAGCTTTTGCAAACTGGAAACGTGGGGAACTGATTTTAAGTCTTGGAGATACAGTGGTACCTCGGGTTACATATGCTTCAGGTTACAGACTCTGCTAACCCAGAAATAGTACCTCGGGTTAAGAACTTTGCTTCAGGATGAGAACAGAAATCGTGCTCTGGCAGCACAGCAGCAGCGGGAGGCCCCATTAGCTAAAGTGGTACCTCAGGTTAAGAACAGTTTCAGGTTAAGAACGGACCTCCAGAATGAATTAAGTTCTTAACCTGAGGTACCACTGTACTGTCCTATACCCAGAGGTCTCAGGGCGGTTCACAGAACAAAATCAAAATATAAAACCACAAAATACACAATCAAAATAAAAGCAACAACCCAATAACCCCCCATTAAACAATGATGACAACTAAACATTTCACATTTAAATCTGTATTTCTTTTTCTCTCAAGGTGCATATTTCTAAATATGCTTTAAAATGTGTTTTGATTTTACTTTTTTATCTGTGAACTGCCTTAGAACATTTGGAAAGGGGGGGAGAGCAGATGCATAGCTATAAAGCTGCAATTCTAACCCCACTTACCAGGAAGTAAGCCCCATTGAATCCAGTGTGATTTACTTCTGAGTAGACACAGGTGGGATTACACTGAAAGTTTTGATAATTTTTTTTAAAAAAATATTTTTTTGCATTCATCAGGGTGCCAATAGGGCCAGAATTTGTGTCAGAGTTCTCAAAGATCAACCTTCTCAAGCACTGCTTTGGGTCAAGCCCATGGATAAGTCTGCATTTTACCTCCAATGAAATGTGTCCTGTGAAATGTGACCCTAACCCTAACCCATAGAAAATATTACCGGAACATACTATGAAACACCATGTTTCGTTAAAATGCCCTTTTGTTGCCTATTATTATTATTATTATTATTATTATTATTATTATTATTAAAAAATAATGAGTTTATATACCGCCCTATACCCAGAGGTCTCTACCCTGAGCAGACCCATTGAAATTCACCAACCCAACTTACCCATGGGCACTGAATCCAATGGGTCTACTCTGAGTAGGACTAATATTGGCTAAAACTCTGTTAGAAAACATTATGTCCCTCTCAAAAACACATTTGCTCTCATTTTTGCAAGCTTCTTTTCATTCAGCCCAAGGGGCCAGGACCTGATCAACTTTGGCAGAAACTCTCAGAGTTCAGCCCTCCCTCCAATCCTTTCACTGCCATGCCAATATAGAGACCGTTACGTCACCCGCCAGTCCTTGCCCTGCTGCCTAAGTTAGAAATGCAGTTTTGGAATCCCAGGAGGGGCAGCGGTCCAAAATTTGTGGTGTTTTGTCTGCCGCTGGGGCTGGTGATTTAAGGTTTGTCAGAGAATGTCAGAAAGGCCAGGAGGCCGAGGGCTTCCTGATGATGGAGGATTTTCTTTCACATGACCTTCCTGAAGTTGATTTCGGGCCCCAGACAGCGCGGCCTTCAGCTTTGACAGGGGCCGGCTGGCAACAGACTCCTGAAAGCTCTCTGGGGGCTTTCTAGCATTCTTAAATGAAGAGGCTTGGGGGTGGGGGCTGTGTGCCTCTTAGGCATCCAGATTATTATTTCACAAGCAATCATCTGGGTAAGTGGGATAAGAGAGAGATGCGTCCATGTTAATGCCAACCATTTTGCTGTTCATTTCGTTTTGTGACTGGCATGGCGGAAGGAATTTGTTTAGTTTGCCTTTTAGTGAATCTGCATGTCCCAAACTAATATGCAAACTGAAGCACAGCTCTCTTTTGCAACTCACACCTTTTACAAATTTTGCAATGCATTTCTCAAACTAGGCAAAAAAATTAAAAATACTTCTTTTGGTTTCCCCCCACTTTTACCAAAAATGTATTCTGTTTGGGGAAATTTGCTTGGACAGATGGATTTGCTAGGCAAAACTGTATACAAATGCATGCATGTTAGAAGAAATGTGCATTAAAACACATTTATGAAGGAATTTTTGTATGAACCATTCCAGTTATGTGAGCATTCATTTGCGTTTCAGCAGGCAAATGCTCAGTTCAACCACCATTTTGAATCACACGATTTTTGAGCCACCGTTTTCTTTCAGTAAAGCGAGTCAGATAATCTGAGCGCATGTGTGCATCAAAGGAGAGAGGAAGAAATTATATAGAAATAGAGTGCTTGAGTTCCTTGTGGCAGAAGGAGCAAACACCAAGTGGGCCTTGCCCAATATGAATGAAAAAAGCCAAGCCAGTAGAATACAAATATTTCTTTTTAAATCCTAGTACATAGTCCCCAATATTGTGGGATTCTTCTGCCCACCCCTCTGAAGGGGACTCAAGAGAGTGATGACAAGCCAGAGGGCCTTTTCACTTGTGGCTCCCTATTTATGGAATGCTCTCCCCAGTGAGGTCCACCTAGTGCCATCACAGACTCCTTTTCAGTGCCACTATAAATATATATGCATGCAATTTTTCCTAGCATACATATTTTTTGCAAGCTTAAAGCACACTTTCCCCGAAAATGCATTTATACATTTATTTTGGTAGGAGAACTGCACCACAAAATTCAGAGAAGTGTGCATTTCAAAAGAGAGCACTGTTTTGATTTGCATATTGTTTCCAGAAGTGCAGATTAGGGAAGGCTGCATTGAAATGCAAACAGGTCTGAATTTCTTTCCCTTCTCTAGCTATTTGTGCTCATATTTTTTTTCTTTGAGTGCTTGGGGCACCCTCAAAAGGCAACATATAACACTGAGCATCAGGGAACAACACAAAATGCATCGGTGTGTTCAGGAACAAGGGTGGAAGCTTCAATTTCGGTCAACCTGGGCAGTCCAGGTCCATGAACTTTCCTTGACCAGCTTCCGTGCTCCCATTTGGAATGACAAGGCCAAATATCCAGTAATTAAGAATCAATAGCTTCTTAGTGCACGTGCCAATTAATCAGGCCGTGGTAAGGAGATTAACACTTCTCCACAAGAGTTTTCTCCCATCTTTATCTCCGAGAAACTCCACTGAATCGAGCAGAAGCAGTTGGTGGCTTGAGTCCTTGGTAACAGCTTGGGTTTTCAATATTGTCAATACCATAATGATGTAGGTGATTAACTGTCCATTGGCAAAGCCCTTTCCCCTCTCGGTTAATGCAAATAAATGGATGAGGGCAGAGCACCCTTTAGATCATTAGCATGGCAACCTTTTTGTAAAATCAAGTTGATCATGCCTGCTACCTCTTTCCCAAAGCCCTCAGACACTCTTGTTGACCCCCCCCCCTTTAAATTGCCTGGGTTGGCAGAGAGATGTGAAGCTAAATCAATTCTTCATTAGCTTAGAACCCAGTTTATATCTGCAGATTTATGTAAGGCTTGTGATGCCAAGGGAATGAAGGATGGGTGTCAACACCATGCGAGTGAGATAACCGAAATGAACAAGCTAAAGGAACACAAATACAACATTACTTTCTTGTGGCATACCAGAGGGGTGAGCAGACCTCAGGTCTGCGGTATCTAACGTGTCACATTTTGTTGCTAGAATTGACTGGTGCATGAGGCATTTGTGGTGACTGAACCAGATTCAAAATGGTGACTTGGAGGTGGAGCCAGTTGACCTACTGTGCTCCATGAGTCATACAGGGATAGCCTCTGTAAACAAGCATCTACCAATGTCTTCTTAGGAACCAGGGATTCTAGCACTGCTTTCAATACTGGATCTGAGTTGGCAATCCATTCACATGAAAATTCACCCTATGTTCCCCCACCTAATGTCTAGCAATATGAGAGGGAGGGAGGGAGGGAGGGAGAATAGACTCCTGTTAAGCATCAGAAAGCCTTGCAGATCTACTGCAAATCACTCAAAGATCTACCAACAGATTCCTTTATAGCAACACTCCCTGCTGGAGGTGTGGGTGTCATAACTGCACCAGAAGTCATATTCTTAATGGAAACAAGAGAACTGGAACTGTAAAAAAGATATAATACTGGCATGAACTGCTCAACCTACAATTTCTTCTGGGGGGCAGGACTTACCCCCCTTCCTGTTAAGACATGCACTGCTCCGCTCAGCTTTCAAACTATGCTCAAAGACTATTTGACCAGTAATTTCTTTTAACAGGCCATCAACTAGCCATCTTGGTGTCTGTAGATCAGACCAGAGCTATGACATGGGGCATTATATTATGTTTTGCCCTTGATATAACTCCTCTAGGCATGGAATCCTCTATTCATTCAGAATCTTCTAAAAAGTCAACCAGATTAGATGGAAATTAGATGGTTCCTGGCCAATGTAGTGAAGCTTGTTATCTGTCAGGTAGCTTTCAAGCAGTGGTAAAATTACAGACTAATTTTTTGCCCCCAAACAGCATCAGCTGCCATGACTGAGTAAAAAAAGTACAGATGTCAAACAGATGTCAGGAGGGTTGGATATTCTTGGTGGCCACCTTCTGGCTGCCATATCCTACCCACAACAAGCGCTGTGTCATTCTGGGACATTCAGTGTGTGTTTGGAAATGCTAGTACCCACATGGAGTGGTTGCTAATGATGTAGGAAGACACAGTTTTCTGTTTTGCCGCATGCAGCACTGTTTCTTTTCTGCTGCAGCTCAGCTTCCACCAAAAACTACATTATTCGTCTTGCAGCTTGTTGTGGTGAAACTATGCAACTTAGGTAATATACGTGACAAATTATGAAGATTACATTGAAATGAATGAAGTAGAAAAGGCTTCCTCAACCACGGCCCTCCCGAAGTTTTTGGCCTATAACTCCCATGATCCCTAGCTAGCAGGACCAGTGGTCAGGGATGCTGGGAATTGTAGTCTCAAAACATCTGAAAGCAACAACATCATGTACCATTCAGAAGGTGGTGGACTCTCCTCCTCTGGAAGTTTTTTAATAGAGGTTGGGTGGCCATTGATTAGGGATGATTTAGTTGTGATTCCTGCATTGCTGGGGGTTGGACTAGATGACCATGGGGTTCCCTTCAAACTCTATGATTTCCATTCTGGACAAGGGATGAATAAGCGAACATCAACAATTTATGTTTCTGTTTGTGTCAAAAGTCTCCAACATCCCTAGTGGCTACCATGTCATTCTTTTTCTGAATTCCCCAAATATGGGGAACGTTAAGGAGGAGAGTTTAAAACAAAACCCCCATATGTATTGGAGGGGTTGCCCTTTACCTCCCCTCCCATACCCCCCACCAGAATTATGAAAACAGACTCTTTATTTCCCTTTTAGGAAATAGGGTTACAAAAACTGTTGTGGTTTTTTGGAGTGGGGTGGAGAGAGATTTTGGTTCAATCCCACCTTCAGCCCCAGTGTAGGACATTTGCTTGGGAATTGCCAGACATGTAAAGATCAAGATGGCAATTGTCGTTTGTCCGTTAAACTTTGTTCTGCAAGGCGTCCAGCGGCTGTTTTGCTCCTGCCTCTGCGTTCCATGCTTCATTTCAGGAAAATCAAGGATGCAAACTTCTTAGAGGTACTTAGTTTCCATGGTAACCTAAGCTGACCTCAACATTATTGTTCTCAAGAGGGGAACTGACTTTACTATATGTTCATTCACTGAATTAATGGACTCCTCGTTCTTTTACTAACGGTGGCCTAACAATGAAAAAAAGAGAGGGAGAGAGAAATGCTGTTTTTTAAAAAATAAATAAATAAATAAAGACACACACTCTCTCTCTCTCTCTCCCTCAGACAACTGTCCAGTCTTTTGTTGAAGGGCTTATTGCAATGAAGTGAGTCTATTTAAAGGGGGGGGGAGAGAGAGATTATAAAAATCAACTCAAAGCTGCCTCTGTTGTGGCAGCTAAACACACTTTTATTTCATAGAGTCAGAAACTATAAAACAAGCAAATTGAAGTGCTGAACGAACCTGAAATACCACAGCAGAGTGTGTTGAAAGTGGATTTGAGATATAACCGATAGATATTGTTATACAGAAGGCTGTGATTCTTAGCCACTATTGTTCAGTTTGTTTCTCAAACCACAACTGGACCCTCACTCATTCCTCCATTTTTTTGTTTTTATTTTTGAACACAAGACCGATGTAAGAAATGTAAATAGACTTGGGAGTGAGATAACATAACTGTGGGTCACCATTAGGGAAGAGGAAAACCCCGTACTGCCCACATTTTAAAGTGAAACCACCTGATTTTTAGCTCCCGGACTAGAATGCAGTTATCAGGTGGAATGTGCACTTCTCGGCAGTTTCGATACAAAAGGCAATGTGTATGCTATGGGGGAAATGTATCACTATGCATCTTTTTTTTGGGGGGGGGAATGTAAGTCAGATAGACAGATAGATAGATAGATAGATAGATAGATAGATAGATAGATGATAGATGGATAGATAGATAGATAGATAGATAGATAGATAGATAGATAGATAGATGATAGATGATGATAGATAGATAGATAGATAGATGATAGATAGATGATAGATAGATTATTTACAAAATGCTTAATAAGGAAAAGGCATGACAAATAAATGCATTTCAGAGCATTTTTTATTTTAAAAATCCAAAAATGTGATGGAGCAGTGCATGTGAATTAGTGCATGGTCGGGCCTGCATAACACATAGCTCTTCAACATTTCACAGTTATGCTTTTGGGGAACGGCCAGGGTTCGTTGTCGGAGCAACTGCTCTGCATGCAGGAGTTCAATCCCCAACATCTCCACTTAGGACTGAGGGGAGACCCAAAAAGGTCTTGTTTACCCCATAGCTGCAGCCTTGTATTCAAGCAGAAATCATCTCCCTCTCTCTCTCTCTCTCTCTCTCTCTCTCTCTCTCTCTCTCTGCTTTTCCAGTATGCAGTTTTACCTCTAGGTCACACATCACAGCAAACCCTACCCTCAAAACTCAGGCTTTGTCCTTCTAACTATCTCAGAGCTGGAGGAAGTGCCCCACTCATTTGTCGTCTGACCCAAAGCACCCCCCTTTTTTTGCTTTCTTAAAGGGGCCTGTCACCTTTCCCTTTGTTCTCTTTTAACACTTGCTGGCTCCAGGGGTTAAGTGTCTGGCACCCAGTCTAATACCCTATACCTAGATTAAATTATAACACTTACTGGAGCCAGGAGTTTAGAGGAGTCTTGCACCCCACAAACCTATAAAGTTATTTTAATCCTCCCCAGGGACAGATTTTGCTATTTATTCAAGATTTTTTTAGCATGCCAGTTAAGTGGTTTCTAAGTCAGAGGGTTTGCTGGCCAATGCAGACAGGCTTGTTACCTCTAGGTAAGGATGGAAGAAGGTTTCTGTTTTGCCGCCTTCATCGTCCACAGCACCGTTTCAGTTCCACTGCAGTTCATCTCCCACCCAAATCTACATTGCTTGTCTCCCTGTCTGCTGTGACGAAATCGCACAATTTGTGTAATTTTTGTAATTACGCAAATTGCATTGCCGTTACACTATTGCACCCTATTCATTTCAAAGCAAAGGAAATGCAATGAACTATGTATTGTCTGTGGAATGAAAACTACAATAACAGTCAATGTGAATGATATTTGCTAAATACATTTCCATTCTGGACGTGGGATGCGGAAGTAGACATGTGCAATTTCCTCTCCTGTTCATTCAGATTTCTCCAACATCTCTACTTATAGGAGCACCAGCAGTGAGAAAATCGAGGTGCTTTAAACAAAAAACCAAAACAAAAAACCACACTAATTCATTTGAGGAACATTTCAGGTTTTGACAGCTTCTGAAAACGGATATGTTTAAACTCACCCTTTGACTGCCTTGTTTTGTGTGTGATTTATATGGCAATAGCCATTGGCTGCAAACACATAAAATCTGCCCGACTGATATTTTTAATAACACACCCTTCCCCAAATGGATATGTTCACAAGCACCATAGCTTTGAATGCATACTTAAACCAAAAACCAAAAAAAAAGGAGAAGAACTGAGAACATTTGATGCCAATAAGTGCAAGGAGTTTTTCAGAGGATACAAAATAAACATCATGGTTTGCTTCGCACTGCATTGGAACTGCAGGGAATCTGTGAACTTTGAGCAACTCAAGTTAAAATCTCCAGACCAAACGTGTGTGTGTGTGTTTAGTACTGTTATTATAAACGTGGCAAAGGCCTTCGGCAAATTGGCCCAAGTCATAATTGCTCCACAAAAGACAGTTAACAGTTCCCCTGCTCTTCTCTAACTACCTTCCTGACTTCCCATTGAAGCCTAATTTCCCACTCCTTGAGGTCATCATTCATCAGCCCCTCAGATCCCACTGGGGAAGGCCCAGCAGACCTTTTCTCTCTCCCTTATAACCGGAGGCCTTTCCTTTTTTTTTTCTTTTTTTTTTTGGATGGCCCTGTCCTCTATAAAATGTCTCCACTCTCTCCCAGTGGGGTGAGCTATGTTTATAATATCCAAATAATGATTTCACAAATTATCATAATTATCAATCAATCATCTTCTTTTGAACAATGCCTTGTGCAAGTATCAGATGGCTTGGGTGACCTGTAGAGTGTGTGTGTGTGTGTGTGTGTGTGTGTGGTTGCGCAACATAAACAGAGAGAGATTTATTGGTTCCATGGCTGCTAATGCTTCTCTGCAATGACATTTAGTGAATTTGGGAATAAATCTGCCCCGATAACTGCCAGGCTTAGATATGGGATGCAGTTTCTCAGTGCTAAAGGATTCGGCTCATCAAAAGAATAAAAGTAACAACAACAAAAAAAAAATGTTCCAAATTTCTATAAAGATGTGCCCCCCTTTATTTATTTGCAATACAGTCTTCAACAGTCTCTAGTGCTCTTCAGGAAAACAAGGTCAGCATATATCAAAAGGGGCTTTCCCCGCCAATGTGTTCACTGCATTTTGCATAGCCTTAATCACATTTATTACTTTAAAAAAGTACTCGAGCAGAAAGGAAAGGTCTATCATCTTAAAGATTGACTCTGTGTATTATTTTTTAAAAAGACAATGTTATCTCTTGGTCTCCCCACAGAGTTTCTCCTTGTTAATGGATAAATCTGGACTCGCCAGAAAGTCACAGAATAAATTCAGAGCCTCCCCCCACCCCCACAACCTTCTTGGGCAAATGTCTATCCTATTTGATTTTGATAAGACGGCTATTGAGCTTTAATAATGTTGCCTATCCATTTCAGCTGGCCCTTAACATGTCTCTTTATTTGTCCCTAAAGCCTCTTCAAGCAATGCCTTTTTATTACAAGTCTCTCCGCATGGTCTCTGGGGAGACGGGGTTGACAAAGAGTGATAGATAGATAACTCTATAGATTATCTCCCACAGCTGTTTTCCCTCCAGTAGCCCCCTTAGGCGATTCCCTCTAAGTAAACAGAGGCTAAAGGGGGGGGGGAGCATACTGGAGAAAGATGTCTTCCAAGGTTCTTTAGTCATCATGCTTGGGAAAAATAAAATTAAACAGCCCACACTAGACTGGCCTGTATGGATGCTTCTTTCTTCCATCTTCTCTGCAATTTTCAACCATTTTTTTCCCCAGGGGAAAGAGGTCTTGCCTTGGAAATGGCTTATCATGCACTAGAAAAGTAGAGAGTGTGGTACCCTTTCTGACATTAGAAACAGAGAGGATACAAAGCTGCCTTTAGGTTTATTTCCTCCCTCCCCAATTTGATCTACACCAGGGTTTCCCAGTCATTGTTGGACTACAACTCCCCTCATCCCTAGCTAGCAGGACCAGAGGTCAGGAATGATGGGAATTGTAGTCTAAAGAAACACCCAGAGACCCAAGTTTGGGAAACTCTGATTTATGTCATTCACTGGAGGGACATTATTACCTGGACCCTCTGCTCTTCCCAGCATTGCTCTGCAAGGAGCACACCTTGATAAAAAAAATCCATACAAAATGGGTGAAATACAATAGTAACCTTACTCAGAACAGACCCACTGAAGCCAGCGAAGAGGATTTAAGGATGTAAGAAGAGCTGTGCTGGATCAGGCATCCTGTTATCGCAGTGGCCAACCTATGGGAAGTCCATATGCAAGACCTGAGGGCAATGCCACCTCTCCCCACCTCCAATTTCCAGAGGCTAGTATTCAGAGACAAACTGTGTCCAACAGTGGAGGTAGTAAACATAGCCATCATGGCTAGTAGACATTTCATTAAGTCTTCATCTCTATAACCTAAGCACCGCTTTGTGGCATCCCTTGCAGAAATCAAACATGACGGATTCTGCTCACACCTTTAGGGCAGAGAAAGGCACTGGTACAGGGTGATTTTTCATTCTTTACTCCTCTCCACTGTCTGGCGGTAGTTCCTTCGGTTTAGCACCAGGTTCCTTCACAAGCCATTAAGCTTAGACTTGAACTCTTTACCCTACTGCTTTGACCTCTGTTGGCCTGGCTTCAAAATCCGACTGGCCTTCAGCAAATTTATCACCTCATAAACCGCCGGTAGTGCTTCTTTACAATGTGTTTAGGCTAGAGCCTATGTCAAATATTATAATTGTCATAGTTTATGTTTGCAGTTGGTGGGGTGTGTGTGTGTGAATTAAGGCAGGAAAATGAGGAACCAACCCAACTGTGGATAGTGAATGTCCAGTTGGCCTTCTCTCCTCCCTGCCACCTCACTGTTCATTTCAGTTCAGTTCTGCATCCTTCTGCACACCTGCCCAGAAAAAGGCAACCAAACTTATCAAGGCCATGAAACAACATCCCTAAACGAAGAAAGGTTGGAGCATTTGGGAGTTTTGAGTTGAGAGAAAAGGTGTGCAAGAGATGACATGATAGAAGTGTACAATATTATGGATGTCATGCAAGAAGTAGGTAGGGAAACATTTTCCTCCCTCTTTCATGACACTAGAACTCATGAGCATCCAATGTGAATTTGCTGTACCATAAGTCCTGTACTTTTATTTCACTAATTGGTTTAATTGGTTTTTGCAGATCCTCTAAGTTGTTATATTTTAGCAGACATAACCTGTTTCACCACATTCATGTTGCTCAAATCTTTTTTATGGGCGTCATGGCAAAGTCTACATGAATATTTGCATGCATTTCTGTGCAAATTTCTCCTTTTAAAAAAAAGTCTTATAGTGTGCATTTCTGCTGCTACTGTTGGAGAAGAGCACTGCAACATCGGGAACACTGCAAATCTTGTTAGATAGCTCCGTTTATTTATTTATAGCAAAATAAATAAATAACTTGTATGTGGCAATTACATTTTTTAAAAAAATCAAAGCGGTTTACAACAATTGTACACACACAATAAAAGCCACATGGTTATAGATCACTGACTAGTTTATCTTAACTGCCTCCATAATCCCAATGGCAAAGAAAAAAAGTTTTCAGCAAATGTTTAAAGGCCAATGTAGAAGACACCTGCTGAATCTTTACTGGAAGATGCCTGGACCAATGACAGGAAAGGGGGTCTTCTTGATAGTTCCACCTCCCTCAGAAGTTTCTAGGGGTTTCCTGGAGGAGGGCCTTCTCTGTGGCAGCCCCCTAGGTCATGGAATCCCCTCCCCACAGAGGTACATCTGGAAACTTCGCCATATAACTTTTGCTGAATGGTGAAGAAATGCATATTTACCATGACCTTTGACACCTAAGATGTGTGCTTTGACAGCCCAACCCTATTCCTATAAATGCCATCTGGTGATTTGTTAATTCAGTATGAGGAATTGTTGATTATTCTATATGATTTGTGTTGTATTCGTAATGTTCTATTATGTTCTATCATGCTATTCTTATTTATTGTTTGTAAGCTGCTTTGGGGTTCATTTGAATGAAACGCAGCATAGAAACGGAGTAAATCAAATCAATCAATCATTTTTAATTTTTAATTGTTATAACCTGCCCTCAGACCTGCTGATCAAGGGTAGGTCATAAATTTAACAACAGCAGCAGCTCAGTTTCATGTCAAATGAACCATCACTTTGAGAAATGCAAATTAGGTAGGTTCACATTTTAAAAATTGTGAGACATTTAAGGAGGATGTTCCCCCCCAAAAAAACATCAAAATAAAAATTTTTATGTGTGCCTCATTGCAATAACAAGCATCTAGAAATGAGCTCACATTGACTGGGTACAAATGGAATGGGACTTATTGCTAACACATCATGAGAAAGTCCAGGAAAGCTGCAAAGTGGCTTCTAAAACAAGGAGGATGGGATTCCATTTTGGGGGGTGATAAATGAGGTTATGATAATAAGGACTGTCCCCACATGGCTTGGGATAATAAGAGCCCTCCGAGGTCCAGACAAATGGCCGATGAGTTATGAGATGAACAAGGTAAAAAGTTCAGCACTACTGCAAGGTCACAGGGTGGTCAACAGAGGGCATTTCATGTGGGACATCCCCCCCCCCAGCCCTCAAGTTTAGCTTCTAAAGGAAAAGATTATTTGCCTCATCTCATCCTGGAGAGAATTGGAATAGACTGTGTTGCGTATAGATATGTCTATGTATCTCTTTTCAAACTGCCTCTGGAGCCAGCCAGATCTAGAGTTTCACAATGTTTGGCAGAAGCTGCCCGGGTGTTTCGTTTTAACTTTTAGAGCTCAGAAAGTGTCATTAACAAGACAGCCATACAAAGGGGGCAGGGAAAGAGTTGCTCTAGTTTTCAATCTGAAACAGCAATGGTTTCTTAAAAGGAAGTCTCTGGAGGTATGCTACCGAAAATATGAAATCTCATAAAAAAGAAAATAAGCTAAATGAAGCACAGAAAGAACACCTTTAGGCAAACACATGTTGCCATTGCCTAGGTAGGTGATGCAATGAAGCGCGCCCTCCAACTCAGTTAGTTGTTCCACTAAAACAGCAAACTGGATAGACTTTGGCTGGGATAAGTGTAATGATTTGGCCTAATTCAATAAATAGGCAATGGTAAGCAGGGCTGCTTTGAGATCCCATATAACCCTGCAAGCATTGTCAGATTAGAATATATTTTGGGCACATTCATACTGCTTTAAAAAGTCATGGCTTCCCCCAAAGAGTCTGGGGAGCTGTGGTTTGCTAAGTATTGAATTGATGCTTTTGAATTATGGTGCTGGAGGAGACTCTTGAGAGTCCCATGGTCTGCAAGAAGATCAAACCTATCCATTCTTAAGGAAATCAGCCCTGAGTGCTCACTGGAAGGACAGATCCTGAAGCTGAGGCTCCAATACTTTGGCCAACTCATGAGAAGAGAAGACTCACTAGAAGAGACCCTGATGTTGGGAAAGATGGAGGGCACAAGGAGAAAGGGACAACAGAGGACAAGATGGTTGGACAGTGTTCTCGAAGCTACCAACATGAGTTTGACTGAACTGCGAGAGGCAGGAGTGCCTGGCGTGCTCTGGTCCATGGGGTCAAAAAGAGTCGGACATGACTAAACGACTAAGCAACAACAACAACAAGTATTGTAGTGCTGTAAATGCATGGTGTGAATGTGGCTGTGGTGTGACCTCTACAACTCATGTCCAATTAAAAACAACAGCAACACAGTACTAAGGGCTAGAAAGACAGTAAGACAGTAAGAATCAGGATTCTCTGTCACCAAAATCTGCCAGGCGTGATGCCTGACTCATCGGAATCTGCCAGTCCCCGTCTGCAGATCACCCAAAGCCACAATATTCCCACAACTGGTTCAGTAGCATATTCCAGATTCTGCCCATGAATCATCAACATCTGCAAAGCTCCACACATGATACAGCGGAATCTGCCAGGCCCTGCCCATGGTTTGAAAATCTAGCCTACAAGGAAGTGCCCTGGCCCCAACTCCCTCAATTTCAAAAGCTACCACACTGAAAATGCAGACTCACTGCTACCCGGACATTTGTCAAGAGGGATGTTCTGGGCTGGAGCTCTGCATCCAGATTTCCATCCTCCTGGCTTACTGCAGTGACCCTGTTACCAGCAAAGTACCCTTTGGAAGGGGCTTTGCAGCTGATTTTCAGTTGTTTGGGCCTTGGGTGGAGAAGGTTTTCACTGATACCAGGTCATGGATACAGTTGTGGCGATCACACAGGGTCCCCGGACGTTTCACCGTCTATTGATCCCTGTGCCACCACTTTATTTCTCACTGCCACCACCCAGGCCCTACCTGGTAAAATTTTTAGTCCAGTCAGGGTTAAATTGGAACATAAACTTCTGTTTGTTTATTGCAGTTTAACAAGTGTGTGGTTTCATAAACGGTATCAGTCAATTACAATCATGGGGTGCCTATCCAGACCTATAACTTCCGCCACCTGCTCTCACTCACTAAACCACCTCTCAGATATTTACTTGTCTTCCTAGCTCCTAACTGTTCCTGACTCAGCTTATTTCACTACACTAACTCAACCTACCCACAGACTCTATCCCCATTCACTCCCACTCCAACCAACCACCCAACTCCCAACGAACTTCTCCCTTCGCCCCTCCCAAAGCTGGTTTTATAGTCCCTCTGATTGGGTAACCTGTTTAACTGTTTCACCTCCAGCACTCTCATATGTTAACATCACAACAGTCCCCTTCCAGCATGTATAGCTGACCACATGGTTTCTAAGAGTTCCAAGAGATGAAAATTTTAGGCAACGCATTCGCTTCCACAGAGTGGACTCAAAACCTATTTATAACAAACAATTTTATTTTCAGTGCCACAGAGGATTTCTGAACTTTTGTCCAGCTTGACCCAGAACTGAAGCCTACATCCTACCTGAAAATCATGCTGAGCCCACAAACTAGACATAAACGGAACCCCCCGCACAATAAGAAGGGCATTCCTGTTCCAATATGCAAACGGCAATATGCAAATCAACAAATTTAGGTGGATATTCAGGAGACATATATCACACCCACTTCCTCGCCCCTGGAACAAGGAAGCAGTCTAGGTCCCGTCATAACCAAATACAGAAGTTGCACAACTTGGACAAGATCAAAAGGCATTTTTTTCTCTCTCCTACCTTTTTAATGCAGCCAGCTTGCAAAGCTGTCTCAGGATCCGTAAGCATTTGCTGAAAGCAAAACAAAAACAAAGGTCACTTGGCAGATCTGGGGAGCAGTGAGACAATGCAAATCATATTGAAATAATACAAGTAAAAGTATGATTTTAGACTGGGAAACAAGCATACAATGATTTGCATACAGCGATGGCACTAGGAATGGGTGAATCTGTCAGTTTGGGTATCTTGTTTTTCATAACTTAAGTTCTGTTTTCCACATTTCCACATTTCCTCTTAATATACGCATTTTCATTGTGTGAAGTTTTGCCTGGTGTAAATGGGTTTTTTTTGGCAAAACCATTTCTCCTAACATGCAACACTGTTTTGTATATTATCTTCATTAATATAGGCATTCATTTGCAAGCTTTACCATAACATATATATGTGTGTGTGTGTTTCTGCAGGCATTGCTTGGCTAGAGAACCGCATTACAAAATTCAGAGAAGGGCCAAGTTCAAAGATGGCTGTGTTTCAGTTTGCATAGCGCTTCAGAAACTGAATTAGGTTGATTCACTTTTAAATGCAAACCGAATTGGATTCCTCCCCAGTCTCTAGATGGAATGCAAGGAGGGTAAAACCAGGCATTCAAACTGAATAGAGAATTCCAGGGATGGGGGAATCAATCTAATTTTCATTTGACATATGTTCCCCTCCCACTGCAGTCCATTCCATTCAATTTCTACATCAATCTAAAATGCACACTAAAAAAATAAATAAATCACTCCATTCAAAAGCACCCTCATTAAGGGGATAAGCAGAACAATATGAACATGTCAACTAGCATGTTATCTCTCTCATGGTATATACATGCATGCAGTTTGTTGCTTAAAGACTCCTGTCCCAAGCTTGATTTTCACCTCTGCCATGACCTACCAAGTGGTCTTCAGAAAGCCCCTCATTCTCATACTCTTTCCTATCAACACAAGAATGACAATATGTTTGGAACTTGGGGGATTGCAGGAAGGATTATTTGTTTATAAGCACAACAGGGATGTTGTGATAAACTAAACAGGTGATGGGCAAACATGAACTATCCCAATTGATTGCTTGCAAAAAGGGTCAGGGCACCAGAGATGTGCTGCAAGCATGCAGAATCATGGCAGAGCTCAGTATGACTATGGATCGTATCCAATGCTATTCCTACTCAGAGGAGACCCACTGACATTAATGGACATGACTAACTTAGATTCACTGCTTTCAACAGGTCCACTCTCAGGAGAGTTTTGTCAGAGACAAACCCATGTTGCTTCAGGAAAGAACAGGAAGCCCTTTATACTACAGTGGTACCTCGGGTTACAGACGCTTCAGGTTACAGACACTTCAGGTTACAGACTCCACTAACCCAAAAATACTACCTTGGGTTAAGAACTTTGCTTCAGGATGAGAACAGAAATTGTGCAGCGGCGGCATGGTGGCAGTGGGAGGCCCCATTAGCTAAAGTGGTACCTCAGGTTAAGAACAGTTTCAGGTTAAGAACGGAAACGGACCTCCAGAATGAATTAAGTTCTTAACCCAAGGTACCACTGTACTTCATTGGTCCAGGTGGATCCAATGGTGAATATGGATGGGTGAAGTCGGTCCAGAGTCTCATGGTTCTTCACTGAAAAGCAGCCACCTACAGTTTGGTGACATGGGGAATCTGTACAGAGCCAACAGTTCCACACGCACCCTCACTGCCACATACTGAACCCATGCAGTTAGGAGCAGATTTGATTGTCACAACTGGAGAAAAGAAACAGGCAACAGCCATTTGAGGCACTTGGAATAATGTGCACTTGGAATAATGTGTCCATTCTAGTTGCTTTGCCTCTAAAAGGGATATTAAAGAGCTGGGGAAAGGTTCAGAAAGGGATAGCCAAAATAATCAAGAGGTTGGACCAACTCTCTTATGAAGATAGGTCACAACATTGGGGGTTTGCTGGTTGTTTGTTTTTTTAGTGTAGGGAAAGGTGAGTAAGAGAAGGCCTGACAGAGGTGGGCAAAATTAAATATGGTGCTGTGATTGTGGAGAAAGTTTACCTCTCCTTATCCCTATACTAGAACTCAGGATATTCTGTGAAGCTGAATGCCTGAAGATTTATGGCAGGAAAAAGAAAATGCTTCTTCACACAGCAGCACACAGCTAAGAGAAGTAGTGTTGGGTGCCAACTTGGCTGGCGTTGAAGGAGAATTAGACAAGTTCATTGAGGCTATCAATGGCTGCCAATTATGATGGCTGTGTCCTACCTGGAGGAATCATGCCTCTGAATACCAGTTTCAGGGAATCACAGGTAGGGACAGTGCTGCTCTCCTCAGACCCTACTTACAGACTTCCCATCAGCCTCTGGCTGGGTAATGTGAGAACCCGAGAAGAACATAATAGCCCTTCTGGACCAGGCACAATTAGTTGAGTATCTTGTTCTCACAGTGGCCAAGCAGATGTTTGTGGGAAACCCAAAAAGGTATGTTAGTTTAGATGGCCCAGTGGCCTGATCCAGCAGAACTCAGGTTGCATCCAACTAAGTTACCCTCAGAACAAACCCATGTAAATTAATGAACCTAAGTTAGCCGTGTCTATTAACTCGAAAGGGTCTACTCTGAATTGGACTAGCAATGACTACAACCTTTTCATGCTTTCACAGGGCCCTTCAGACACCTATTTACTTACTCTCTTGCACATAAATGTCTGCCATTTATTTCCATGGGGCCGATAAAGGTCTTCAATCAACGGAAAAGTTGTGGTGGAGCAAATCTACTCCCTACACCTAATCATGGGTGGTCCAGCCTCCACCAACATGGATTCCTTTGCCCCTCCTATCCTATAGATCATTGCCATACACAGGGCCCACGTGTAGACATTTCCCTGGTTTCTTAATATTAACAGTAATCACTCATTATCATCGTCAGGATTTCAGACCTAAATATATTCACTGTATTTTTCTTTCTTTCTGTTCCTTCCCTAATAACCCTCAATATTCTCTTTCCTTTTGGACACATTTGCACAGCTGTTTTCTGGGAAGCTCCTGCAATGGTTCCAAGATGTCTTTCTGGAGTCGTAGTAGCTAATTTGGAACTCACAGACTACTCCAGCTATTTCTTCTCTCTCTCTCTCTCTCTCTCTCTCTCTCTCTCTCTCTCCCACCCCCGTTTTCCAGGGTGGAACTCTGAGCTACAGAAGTCCTACACGTTCTGCCCAATAAATGTGCCAGCTGAGTGGGTCTGGCTCCATCGCTGTGTTTGCATGACCCGGCCTGGGTAAGGCCGCCCAATTTCCTAAGTTCAAATATGTTGGCAGGGCTTTCCCCCGAGCTCAGCTGTGACAACAAAGTGTCAGATTTTAAATATGAAGGGTTTTCTAACCCCTCCGATGTTTTACGTTTCTTTTAATAGACACCAAAAATTGTGGTTTTGGAAAGCTGCGAAAAGCAAACAGGAGCGAAAGGTGAGCACCGGAGGAACAAAGCAAAGTTTGTCGGGGAAAAATCAGCACTCCAGGCTGCATGCTAAATAGTTTTGCATGCCCCAATGCGAGCAGATGGGGCTGGTTCGATGGAGCAGAACTGAGCTGGGGTTTTAAAGGGAAAGGGCAGTCCTTCTGGGCAAGGCCAGCAGCCCACACTCAGCTTGTCAGCCCAATCAGGATATACGGAAATTTAGGGAGGGTGTGAAATTTCTTCATTACAGTCTAAAGGAGGATTTAGCTACCTAGCGCAATATACACTAAGATAACAAAGCCAATTTTGATCCTGAATGAGTCTCTCTTTGGAGTTCCCACCAGGCTGAAGGGGCAAGGATCCATATTGTCTGAGAACCAGGAATGTACGAAACCGTCAATATCAGTTTCTCACCCGCTCCCCCAATCTTAATTCAGTTCTCCACTTTTCTGCATACATTTGCATTGCAGAAAAACTCCTCCTGGAAATTCGTTAGCATTCTACTTCCTAATACAATGGTACCTCGGGTTAAGAACTTAATTCGTTCTGCAGGTCCGTTATTAACCTGAAACTGTTCTTAATCTGAGGTGCCACTTTAGCTAATGGGGCCTCCCACTGCTGCCATCGCACGATTTCTGTTCTCATCCTGAAGCAAAGTTCTTAACCCGGGGTACTATTTCTGGGTTAGCAGAGTCTGTAACCTGAAGCGTCTGTCACCTGAAGTGTCTGTAACCCGAGGTACCACTGTATGCACAAGTTTGCAAGCAAATTCCCCAATGCAATGCATTTTTGGTGTGTTATTTTTGCAATAAAATGCATTTTCATATATACTTCCCGCCTGATATATCCAGTTACTTGGTTAGATAAATGCTCCATGACATTTTGAAGGATGGCTGTGTTTCAGCTTGCAAATCATTTCAGGTAGTACTAACTAGGTAGTTTTGCATTAAAATGTGAACCACTGGACTAAATTTCAGAGGGAGAGAAAGAGAGAGAGAGAGAGAGAGAGAGAGAGAGAGAGATTATTTCTGTCTCCATGCCATATGCCATTTTATATGTACCAATCATATCACCTATTACTCCCCTTTTCTCTAAACTTAGAAGCTCCAAACAATGCAACATTTCCTTATAGAGAGACCAAGACCACAATGGAACTGCCAAGGAAGAACTGAAGAGAAAGTCCCCAAGATGTGAAATATCAAATTCTGAGTGGTATTCAGCACAGTCCTACATAGAACACACCCAATGGTGTTAGTGGGCATGGCTAACTTAGGTTCATTAATTTAAGTGTGTTTCCTCTGAGCAGGACTGAGCAGAATGCTACCCTCTATCCCAGCATTGATAATTCTAGCAAAAATCCACTCCTTCTTCCTGGATGAACAGAGAGAGAAATAAAAATTTCCAAAGGAGTTTGAACACACACACACACACACACACACACACACACACACACTCTATCATACAAGCATAACAACATTTCAGCAGCCACTGCTGAAGGACAGCTTTGCATTAGCTGTTGCTCTAGGGCTGGCAGCGGCGGGGAAGGAATCCTGTCCCTAGATTTTCCTTCCTGGAGTTGGGAGATGGAAGAGGTTTTGTTGCTGGCGCACTGGGGTTTGTGCAACTCCTCCCCACTTTCTACAACCAAACATGTCAGGAGACGCCATGTGAATCTTTTTCAAAAACAGTTTACAAGTTGGCATGCGCCATCTGCGCTTAGCCCTAATTTGATTACATTCCCCGGACGGATCACAATGAGCTTATGTAAATAGTAATATTATCCATTCATCCCATGTGCTTGGATAAATGGTTATCCCGTGTGTGTGTGTGTGTGTGTGTGAAATTAAAGCACACAGGCATGCAAAATGGATGGATATATTGGATGTATAGTTACTGTATCTATTTGGCCAAACCGCTGTTTTGCTGTGCTCAAAATTGCATATGGCATCCAGAGTTTTTATTTCCTTTTCCAATATCTTAGGTTGAGGCTAGAATCAATAGATTTAAGCTTGAAGACAGGTAATGGGTTGCACCAAGTGCTAGACCTACTCAGAGTAGACCTACTGAAGTTAACAAACATGACAAACCCAGGTCTGTTGATTTCAGTGGGCATATTCTGAGTATAATTTAGCTGTAGAGACTTGCTCTCCCGGCTTCAGCAAAAGGAACCTGAAACCTCCGGAGTGCAGCGGGACCTCCCGCTGTGTTCCGGAGGCTTCAGGCGACTATCTCTGAAGCCTTCAGAGCTCAGCGCAAGTTCCCACTGCACTCCGGAGGGCTCGGTGCCAACCGACCCCATTCGCTCTCCAGGCTTCAGCGAAAGCAACGCGAAGCCTCCGGAGCGTGGAGGGAGCGCTCCCTCTGTGCTTCCGAGGTTTCGCGTTGCTATCGCTGAAGCCAAGGAGCCTGCATTCGCTCCATAGGACGCACACACATTTCCCCTTAATTTTTGGAGGGGGGAAAGTGTGTCCTATAGAAAAATACGGTAAGTAGCTGAGGTGTATTTCTCAATAACAGGCTTACAGCAGTCCAAGCTTCCACAACTCATCCTTCCCCGTCGGAGTCAGTTGACTCGACTGGCTTCTGACCTCTCCCAAGGCCAGATATACACTATGTCCTCCACTGCCTCATGCTAGCCCACCTCTGCTCTAATCTCTTACTCCGCCTCCTACTTCTTGGCGACTCAGGTGAAGCCAATTCCTCTTCCTCTGGAGATTCCTCTCTGCTGGGTGTGTCCCTGACAATGGCCAGTAGGGTCTTGGTCCCCACTGGTCCAGAAATATATGGGTGATCTCTCTGTGTTGGCTGGGGTTGACGAGAGTTGTAGTCCAATACATCTGTATGGCACCAGGTTGGCAAAGGATGAGTCAATAAGTCAAGGGACTTATTCCTCTCTAAATTAAAAATTCTGTATTGGTTCTTGGAATGCATAGATAGATAGATAGATACCCCCCCACTCTTTAAGAAAGGAGAAGGAAGGAAGGAAGGAAGGAAGGAAGGAAGGAAGGAAGGAAGGAAGGAAGGAAGGGGTAGAACCCAACCATAAGCTCACATTAAGATGCAATAACCACCAGTGCACCCATTTTTAATTTAAGCACATGAATCCAATGTCCAGATAGGTATCCACGTGAAATTGCCATGCATAAGAAGCATGTTCAAATGCGACAAGGAAGATTAGGTCCTCAGACCACTGCACAATGGACAGCAGGTGTTTATCCTTCTAGGCCAGGCATAGGCAAACTCAGCCCTCCAGATGTTTTGGGACTACAACTCCCATCATCCCTAGCTAACAGGACCAGTGGTCAGGGATGATGGGAATTGTAGTCTCAAAAAACATCTGGAGGGCCGAGTTTGCCTATGCCTGTTCTAGGCTGATGGTCTTGGGGTGACCATAAGGGCTTGCCAAATCTGTGCAAGTTGTCCTGGAATGGTTAAACAGTTTTGTACTCCAAGGAGCCAAGGGAGATATACATCCCCCACAAAAGAAAACCACCACAGATTGTATATCCCCACAACACCCCCGATAGACAGCTATCAGGCAGCTGCCGCAAGATCACTCAGCAAGCTTCATGGCATGTGTGCATGGTCTCAGCACTTTGCACTATGCCAGCTCTCAAAGACCCGGCGAGGGCCTTTGATGGGCTGAAGATGAGGCGTTTGATCAGGATGTGTTTGATGTTATTTGAATATGAAACAGAGAGGGGGGTGGTGGGGAGCTGGCTTAATATTTAACCACAGATCAGATGCTTTTCTGCACTAGCATTCACCTCCAAGCTGAGTGTCTGTTGTCTCCCCAGTATGCAGAGTTGCACTCTTCACCCTAATCCCTCCAGACGGTCCTCAAACACAGCCATGATTAATCGTTTTGTCACTCTGGGCTATGGCACCAGGCAGATACTGTGGAGAGAGGCCACACCCAAGAGCCCAGCTGTGATAACTCCCAGGTGTGGGAAAGTTCATATATAATGATGATAACATGGTTAAAATGAACTAATGGCAGGGCGAGTAGAGATGTCTGACTCCATAGCACCTGACTCCACAGAACCAGCCTTGATCAATGACCAATGTTCGATCAGTAATTATCATCCTTTATCTGTTTATTAGATTTCCTACCCAACCTTCAACGTGAGATTCCAGGGCAGGTTACAACAACTTATAAAAAAAAATATTAAAATCAGTTAAAACAATTACAATCAAGAGCATAGGGTGAGTCCCTAGATAGATAGATAGATAGATAGATAGATAGATAGATAGATCATCATTTTGGTCATTTATATACAATTTCATACTTTAAAGAAGCCTCTGATATCCTAACAATATCACAAATGAAAGTAAAATACAAAAAATAAAAATCTATGTTTCAGAGCAGCACAGGGCAATTAGGTAAGATGTTCTCTTAAACACAGACAGTATTTAATGGGGAAAGGGTCAAAGATATGCAAGTAACATGCATATCCCATTAGACAACTATTTTTGCAAGGTTGTTCCATAAGGAATGGGCAACACCAGTGAAATGCAACTGAAAGGGAAAAAGTTGAAAGTTCAAAAGTTTTGTGCAGCTTCACAACCAGGTTTACCTTTACTATTGAAGCTTTAGATTTGTTCTTTCTCTACGAACGGCACATATTAAAAGCGATTGTCGACTTTGTTGAGAGATGAAACCAAGATGAAACTGAAAAATATATCAAAACTCCTGGCTTAAACACACACACACACAGCAAGAAGTAATAACCTCCCCCCGCTGGCTTTGGTGTGATCATATCCCACGATAAATATCAGGAAGTTAAACACGCCGTCTAATGGGGATCATTTGTAAGAAGTTCAGTATGCAGAGGACTTAAGACTTTTGGCCAAGACAAACAGAAGACAAGGTAGAGATTGCAGAATGGCACCTTTCCCTTTGCCAAGTAATTGGAGGATGGTGATAGGAGGATGTTAAGTACAATCCCACAGTCTTCAGGGCCTATTTGGTTTTTATATGGCGTCCTTATCAGGCTTTAAAAGTCCAGTGTTTGTGAGCTGATGAAATGTACTTCAAGCTTTGGCAAGGTTTTCCCCCCTCAAGGAGAAAAGGGGGGAAATAAATACTGTAAGCTCATTACATGTGTTTCTGTGTGTAGAAGAAATAGAAATCTAATTATGAGGTGTATTCTTTTCCTTTCATGTAGCAATCTCCCTCTTCTGGGACATTTCATTTATTTATTATGTCAGGCCCTCCAAGTGTCCCTATTTTCCAGGGACAGTCCCGGATTTACAGAAGCTGCCTCAGTTTCTATTTTGATCCATGAAAGTCCCGCTTTTCCTTAGGACGTCCCTATTTCCATCAGATATTCTGTTGGAGGGTATGGAATTAAGCGACCCCCGAGCCATCTGAAAGCAGCTCTCTATAGGGAAGTTTTAAAATGTTTGATGTTTTATTATGTTTTTATATATGCTAAAGTGGCTGAGGCAACCCAGTCAAATGGATGTGGTTTAAATAGAATAACAATACAGTCGTACCTTGGAAGTAAAACTAAATCCGTTCTGCAAATCCGTTTGACTTCCAAAACATTCAAAAACCAAAGCAAGGCTTCTAATTGACTGCAGAAGCTCCCTCAGACGTTCAGCTTCCAAAAATAGTTTTCAAACTAGAACAATCACTTCTGGATTTGCGGCCTTCGGGAGCCAGAACGTTTGAGAACTAAGCTGTTCAAAAACCAAGGTACAACTGTAATAATAATAATACCGTATTGGCCCAAATATAAGCCACACCCACAAATAAGCCAATTTTTGTAAGGTTGCACATTTAAGATGCACTTTAACTTTTCATTGTGGCTCGAGGACCCGAACCCCGCACAGTGGAATGAAACACAAGGACACATGATATAAGGTTAATGGGCAAGAAAAGGCCACAACTTTATTGATTACAGCAAGTGAAAAGGTATTGGCTTAGGCATTGGATTACGTCAGCTGACTCCACCCACTTGGAGAGGGTGAGTCTAAAAAACAAAGGGGGGTTTATTCACCAGTAGGTGGAGCCTGTTGATGCTAATCCAACTATAGGCTCTCCCCTGATGTCACCGAGGGTCGTGCCATGGCCTCCCGCCAAGCAGGCATCGGACAGAATACACGACCGCCGGATTCCTTTAACGGAATACCCAAAAATTTAAGGCGCAGGCGATGGCCACACCTAGCCCTTCGACACCACAACACATTATTCCAATGCCTAACCTACCCACCAATACCACGAAAGTTGTGACGATTGCTACGAGGTAGGCAAAAAAACCAAAAAGCCTAATGCCAAATGGAAAAATTCCTACCAGGCCCCCTGGACAACCAGGCCGACCAACCTAAGGTCCATAGCAAGGCCAAAAGAAAACTGGAAACCCTGCTCTAAGGGAGTGGAGGGTGGGTGACTAGCGACGGGACAACAAAAAGAGAGGGCTGGAGGCTGGCGCCGCAGCAATTCAGGCTGCTGTACATGCCCCCTTGAAGGCACCTGGTTGGGTGCCCGGCCGAGGGCATGGGCACCAGCCAGGTGAGTGGGAGGCAGGGGGCAAACGCCCCCCTGCTTGAGGCGGAGTCCGGCTCCCAGCCACAACCACTCCCCTCTCTTGCAGGGAGGAGAGTCTCTGTCGGAATTTTGGGGAAAAAGTGCAGTTTATAATCAGGTCAATATGGTAACAACAACTATTATTATTATTATTATTAAATAGGATGTCTATTTTCATCGGAGAAATGTTGGATTGCCATCAACCGATTGGACTCAAATCAGGCTCAGTGACAGCAGCAGGTCAGCTTTGCCTTGACTCATGAACCATCACATTTTGGAATACTCAGATCTCTGTAGACTTATTCACGGCATTCTTATATTTTTAAACTCACCCCCCCCCCAATCCAAACAAATATAACAAAGTTGTACTGTACAATTTTCAGGAGAAACTAACATTATTTTTTGTTCTTTGGAGGGGGTCCCTCTTTAATATTGGGGGTTTTTTTCAAAGCCTCACTTCAATAAAACAAAGTAGGCACAATAAATCATGGGTAGGTTTTGCCTGTACACATATGATCCATCTCTTCATTTCATGCAATCCTTTTTCGTTATAGAACTGACCTTGTTATTGACAAAGTGATAAAAGGGAATGAATTTGTCTGGTGCTTTGGTTATTGATAAGCTGTTTGTTAAGATGATCTGTAATAATCATAAGTAAATAAGGGCTGCCCATATATCTTCTGTAATGGTAATGCACAGGGAGTGAGGGAGACAGCGATAATTGGCAGATCCAGGTTAGATATATCTTGCTAAAAGGTAGCGTTCAGCTTTCATTCTTCACTCACAAGGAGTGTTGAATGGGGAAGAGGGGCTTCACTGCCCTGAAGTTAATGAAATGTTAATAATAACAATAACAATAACAATAGCAATAGCCATAGCAACAATAATTTATTTATACCCCACCCATCTGGCTGGGTATGGCAGTTATTTCTTCAAATGAGATATGTACACTTTACTCTCAAAAGTGGGGGTTTCCAAAGGGACTTTGAAAATGCTCCCCTGTCATTGTGGGCCCAGTTTGTATTGTGTGGCTGGAATAACAATTCAACTGACCCACTTAGCTTGTTTATTTCTTTAGGACACTGGTAAACCTGAAAGGCTCTCCATGAGTCTTACAAAAGATGTCAGAATTTTGAGATGGCTAGCAAAATTTCTGAAAGGGGGGGGGGGGATGCTTTGATACTGGGTAAATACGATAAAGCCAGTTTTTGATAAAGCCAGTAACAGATTTACAGGGGAAGCCTCCCTAACCAAAGGACATTTTCTAAGTTTCTTTGGTGGCTAAACCTTCTCTCTTCTTAGGGAGTGTAGTAATGCTAGCACTTTACAGCCCAATCCTATGCAATTTTCCTGAGACATTAGCCCTGCTGTGTTGAGTAACTCATAAGTAAAATGTGTGCAGGATTGCTATGCTACTTGGCTTTGTGCTAATGCTATGGAAAAGGTATTCCACGCCCCCCCCCCATCTCGTCACTTAAGTCAGCCACCTATGTGGTGAAAAGACACATGAAACATCCGCCTTTTTAAACACTGCTAGAGTCCAGGGGGAAAGCTGGTTATTTTTCCTACACTGTCTGGGAACATAACCCTTCCTGGTACCCTGACAGAAAGGATGGGATATGTCAGTTTGAGACCCACCAGCCACCGAGCCAAATGTCACTTTAACATGACAGGGTCTTAGTCAGTCTGCCTGTTAGACGGAGAAAAATGACCCCCATTAGTGCCGTGGAAGAAAATAAAGTTGCATCCTGAAAGGTGAAGTAGAAAAAAAACACCCACCCACAAACCCCACGCTGAATTGGAACAGGGTGACAGGTACTCAGCGTCTGTCATGTTGAGACATCCCAGCAAGGTGAAAATGAAGATCTGTACCTGGTATATTAACGGAGAGTGTCTCTTACAGCTTCAAACACAGTGGTGGGGGAAAATGGCCAAACAGAAGCAATGCCCATTGAGTGGAATGGGGTTTGCTTCCGACTAAGGCTAAGGGGTGGGGAGGGTTTTCAATAAAGCAGAACTTCCTTAAGAACTTAAAAGTCCTGGTGTAGACTTGAATTTTTGCCTCGCAGGGGCCAACTAGATGTGTATGGGAAACCCACAAGCATGAATGCAGTAGCACAGACCTACTCGTGTTTTCTGGCAAATAGAATTCAGAGACATATTGCCTCTGATACAGGAGTAACCAGTGATTACCTTACCATTCATGAATTTGTCTAATCCCGTCCTAAACCTGTCCAATGTGATGACCACCACTCTATCTTTTTTTAAATTAATAATTTATTTACAGCATAGTCCACAACAACTCATACATACATACAAACAAACCCACCACCATTGACAATTTAATTATTGAAATTAAACTCCTATTCCCTTACATAAAGAAAACAAACATAAAAATAAAAGACTTTCTTTATCCTGTAAATAGCCTCCTTATTTACTTCTTGTATACTGTTTCTTTCATATGTGATTATTACAATTTTTCCTAGTTATGACTTAAAAAAACCACAAAGTCTCCTGTAGAAATTAATCGAAACAAGTCCAGGTATATATATTGGGGCACTGTTTGGTAAAGTATTCTCCGCATTTTCCCCATTCTTTTCGAAATTCTTGTCTGGGTTGACCCCTAATTGTCTCTGTTAATCTGGCCAGTTCAGTATAATCTAATAATTTATCCTGCCATTCCGTTTTTGTTGGTACAAATCCTTTTTTCCAATTTCTGGCAATTAAGGTCCTCGCCGCACCTGTGGCATAAAGGAATATTTTCCAATCTTCTTTTGTTATACCTGTGTCTGTTATTCCTAATAGGAAAGCTTCTGTATTTTTCACAAAGTTATATTTAAACATTTTTTAAAGTTCATCATATACTATACAGAAGCTTTTGATTTTTTTCACAGGTCCACCAGATATGTACAAGTGTCCCTTGTGCTTTACTGCACCTCCAACACAGGTTTGCTTTTGTTTTATATATTTTCGCTATTTTGGCAGGTGTTAAGTACCATCTATAAAACATCACTCTATCTTGAGGGAGCATATTGTGCAATGTACATTTCACACAGTATTATACCACTCTAAGAAGTCATGGCTTCCCCCAAAGAATTCTGGGAGCTGTAGCTTGTTTTAAAAAGCTGAGACTTAAAAAGCTTTGTCTTAGAGAGCTCTGATTTCTAGACTTCCATTGAAAGCTCCATTGAATCGTAGCTCCATGGTGGGAATAAGGGTCTCCTAACAACTCCCAGAACTCTTAACAAATTCAGTTGGGAAACCATGAGACTCTTACTCTCAGAGTTGTGGGTTTCAAGCCCCAGGGGCAGTCATCCCCAACTTTTGGCCCTCCAGATGTTTTGGACTACAATTCCCATCATCTCTGACCACTGGTCCTGTTAGCTAGGGATCATGGGAACTGTAGGCCAAAACATCTGGAGAGCCAAAGGTTGGGGATGCCTGCCCAGGGGGCCGCACTAGATGACCCTCATGGTCTCTTCCAACTCTATGATTCTGTAATACCCAGGACTTTTTAGGGGGAAAGCATGACTGTTTATAGTGTCATGATACTGTTTTAAATATGTGGTGCAGTTTGGCCTATGGTTTAACTAGGTGCATCATGGTATCTGTTTTTAATCTTCCCACATTCAGTTTCACTGGACGACTTTCAGGTTTTAGTATTATGAGAGGAGGAGAGAATACTTCTTTTCTGGATGAATTTGCAGAGAACTAGGCTGCTGTATGCTTAGGGTTGCAGCCTTAATCCCATGGAAAACTCAAATTATTAAGAGGTACGTGAAAATATATACAGCATTCTTGCATAAGCTAATGTTCAGTGCCATTTTTTTTCTAGAGGCAAATTGTGGTATTGTTTTGCCACAACATCGTAAAGACTTCTGCTGCTCAAAAACAGGATATATATATAAACACATGTTAACTTGGGAGAGAATGACTGCTGGCAGTAATCGTTTTGAACAGGGGAAAGAAACAATAGAGGGAATTAAACAGAGCCCCATTTCTTCTTTTCTTCTGAACTAATAGTGGGCCATTGATATTCACTCCAGAGAAAGGTTAACACAGCAATTCCGTGGATTAACTTTCGTCATAAGCATATAATCGCTTTCCTATTTTTAAGAAAGTGCACAATGTTGTTTTATCTGAACAGATGGGGGTACCAGGTGAGTTCACTTTTAAGAGCTGTTGAAACAATCTTGGGCACAATTTGATAATATTATGCTTGGAATGATAATATTATGTTTGGAAAGACCCAATATTTTATTTCATCCGCCAGACGACGGAGAGTGGGTGGTAATTTCGTCGCTTTTTCTTGAGACTGGAATTCCGGGAGACCAGTTCTGTAAGGGATGACAATGCCTTCCATGGGTGGGAATTAATGTGTTCTGGAGCCATTAAAATGTTACATACAATCTGTGCTCATTGTGGAATACCCGTCTCCAGAACTCTGTTTTGTTAAGGTATTTCAGTTCAAAATAAGAGCATATCCACCCTTACCTTTTGCCCCACACATTCTATGCACAGATGAACACCTTAAAGCTCTGCATCTGAGCTCTCATTTTTGTCCCAGAACTTTCCCCATGAAAACCCACTGTTTAAGGCTGAAGCACAACAAATGACAATGCATTTTCTGTGCATTGCCATTTGTTCTGATTGAGTGGTAAGGAGTACATTTTTGCAGGGAAAGTTCCAGGGCAAAACCCCCCACAAACGTTTAGATACAGAGCTTTAAAGCATGGACCATGTCTCGAAACTGCAGCGGAAAGTTGTGTGACTAACCACTAAGAAACTCTAGGACATGGGTTGTATCCAATGCTATCTTACTCAGAGTAAGAGTGGAATTAATGGACATAGCTACCTTAGATTCATGAATTTCAGTGGATCTAATCTGAGGAGGACTACCGTATTTTTCCGTGTATAAGACAATGCTTTTTGCTATTAAAAAATAGGCAAAAATTGGGGGTCATCTTATACATGGATAGTGAACGCAGAGGGGGATGTGCGATAAATGACAGCAGCAAGCAGGAGATTGGCAGCGGTGATTGGGCGGGTGATTGGTGCTGTGGCATGGTCTACTGGTGATTGGCTGTGGCTGTGGCAATTGGGCGGGTGACTGGTGGTTGTGGCAAGTGGGCAGACAATTGGCGGCTGCGGCAAGGTGTGCGATTGGCAGTGGCTGAGGCAAACGATTGGCAGTGGCTGGCAGGTGGATGAGCAATTGGCAGAAATGACTCCCCCACCGCCCAAAAAAGCTAAACAACTTAATTTCTTAATGTTGGGTTAAAAAAAATAGGGGTCGTCTTATACATGGGGGAGTCTTATACATGGAAAAATATGGTAATCCTGGATATATCCAGTGCTAAGAACTCAGATGTATAAACTAGGTGCCACATGGAGCCTTAAGACCAGGTTACAGTCACCACAATGCAATGTCTAGGCACCTTCCACCCACCACGGTCTCTGAAAATTAGTAGGGACTGTGCCTGCCTGATTCCCAGTAGAAGGGAACTGGATTGAGTTGGGCCCAATACAATGAAGGCATGGTCCTTGTTAACCCGAGACTATGGGGGACCACCAGTAGTGCTTCCTCAGATATCGGGTTGGGACATACTGAGTAAGGTGGTCCATACCTGGGTAAGGTCAGCCCAAGTCATTCAGGGCTCTGCACACTGGTGCAAAAATCTTTCATCCAGCCCAGTACCAGATGGAAAGGCAGCCTAGGTTTTCTCTCTCTGGTGTCACATGTAGATGTTACTCTGCCCACACCACCAATCTAGCCACAGTATTCTGTACAGTGGACCCTTGGGTTACGTTACGTTCGAGTAACATAATCCTCGGGTTGCAAACGTGGCAAACCCAGAAGTGTGTACTTCTGGGTTTTGCCGCGCGCGCATGCGCAAAAGCGCTCAATCGTGCTGCGCGCATGCATAGAAGGGCGCCCCTGGGTACGAATTATTTGGGGTGTGCACGGACCCCCAGAATGAATTAAATTCATTTCCAGAGGGCCCACTATACTAGCTGAACCGTGCTAACCAGGCTCAAGTCCACACATAGAGCACATTGCAATAATCCAGCCTTGAGATTGTCAGTTATGGACTACTGTGGTCAAGGTGTCCCTGGCCGGGTTTTGATGCAACAGCCCAAAGATGGTGATAGATCATAGGACTGGAAGGGAAGACCGATTAATGTAGTAACGAGCATGCCCATGTTTCAATCTCCCTTTTCCCCCTTCACTTTTCCTTGAAGAATGTCTCTGTTCAGAGAGTGAGCACATGATGCCACATTCTTTTAACCTGCTTTCCCTGCTGAGCTAAGTGAGGCATAATGAAGATCTGCTGACCCAGACTGAGCCAAAGTCACAAAATAAAAACAAGACGTCGTTTGCCCTATGCTAGGAACCGCGTAGAAGATTCTGAACATTTGCTCGTATGCATTGTGCCAATTCCATCATCAATCTGCATCTCTGCTTATGAGATGCAGGTTCCTGAAGTTTGATGTCCTTGTGGTGGTTATTTTAACCAGCCATAGGTCAGTTTTACACATTGGTGGTTTGCCTTCCCTAGTCTTGGTGTGCCCAACAGCTAGGGCACATTTTTGGGGGGAAGCCCTGAATGCAGCTTCAAGATACAGTGCAGAAACTGCGATCATGTTGGTGTGATTAATACCACTTAGGAATCTGCAAGACTGCATAAAGGCACCAGGTGATGAATGAAGCTCACTACATGAGTGATCCTAGTCAGCCAGGGATTATTCTAGCACTCTGTTTTTAAAGTTATTTTGCAATTATCTCTGAAAAGTGACCAAAAGGCTGCATGCACACCAACCTGTCTGTAGTGCAAAATGCAATGGCACACCTGCCCCAATCCAGAATTCCTAGTACTTGTCCTCAACATACTGCTTTCAAGCTAGATTGTTTTTAGATCTTGCTAACCTCAAGGGATATGTCAATGAGCAGGTGTGGATACAGCCCCTATTGCTGGGACTGCTTACATCTGTTTTCAAATGGACCCGCTGCCGGGTGATGCAGACTCCTCTACAGTGTGCTTTTATTTTTGCAACGAAACGGGTTTCTCAAGAGCTGCGTTGCCTGCATTGCAGGGGGTGGGACCAGATGGCCCTTGGGGTTCCTTCAAGCTCTACAATTTTCTCTAATTCTAGGAAGCGTTTTCAGAGCAAAAAAAGTAATACATCTAGACTGCGTATAACTATGGTAGAAAAAAACAAGTATTTAGCCTCCATTGCTTCTAGATGAAACTGGAGTGTATGTGCAGCTCAAAAAGAAGATGGTTAGATTTTGGCACATATTTCCATAAAATCTCTCCCCCCCCCATTTTAGGTTCAGCACTACTGAAAAGACTTGGAGAAGGTTTTCTTTTATATGGATTTGCTTTCCGCTGTTGCCGCCGGCAAAGATTTCGGCTGTGGGGCTGGGAGACTGCCAAATTCACAAGTACTTTATTATGCTTTGAGCTCTATATTAGCAAGAGTTTCCTTGGTGGTGCGTCCAAAGTTTTTGGCCATTCATAGAATTTGGCTGCCTTCAGATAAATGATTATTTATTTTGGATGCCTCAATCCAAAAAATGTACTTTAATAAACCCTCTTCAACAGCGTAAAGAAATTTCCTCTCTAGCGTCTGGCTGCATTATGAACATTTGTGGTGTCCATGAAATATTGGTCATAGTTTTAAGACATAAACAGAAGTGCCTTTTGGCAACGCTGCGCAGACAGAAAGAGAGATGCATCTCTTACCATCAATGTTCCTTTTGGCATAATAGAAGGAAGCAAAGTCAGAAAGGCACTGAAATAAAAACTCAGCGTTGAATTTTCTGCAAAGCTGCATTCAAGGAACATAGCAGAACCACAGACATTCAGCTACTTTTCCAGGATTGTGAATAGCCTTAATCAAGGTGCTGAAAGATGGGCACCTCTGAATGAATGTGCAAACAAACTGGGAAGACCTTGTAGCCCTTGATCAAGATTTTCAGCCATTGTACTGGAGGTTAATTTTCATCTGGAAAGAGTTGCATTCAACAGGAAAACAACAATAGTTTGGTTGGATCTGAACACTGGCATGTGTCCAAGTAGAAGATGTTCCACAATGAACATAAAGTAATAAGGATTTAATGTGTGTCTTGCTAGAAGAGACCAACATCCTCATAATCCAGAACTTTTGTTTCCAACTGGCACCAACTAAGATGCCTTTGGAAGCCCAAGAACATACAATGTCGTGTGCCCTACCAATGAGCTATGGCCCTTGCCTTTATCCCACAAATCTTTCCCTCTACGTTGGAAAACTTTTCCAAGAGCCCATGGACAGCTTTGGGTCCAATATTACATTTGCTGCATGTCTCCTGAATATTCGATCTCTGTGTTTGACATCCTAACGCAGAGATGGGCAACCTGCTGCCAGAGATCTGTGTGTGATCTTCAGCCTAATATCAAGAGCTCTCTGCGAGTGAGCCATTTGGGAGAGAGAAGGAGGTGTCAGAAAGAAAAGGGGTGTCAAAGAGGGAGAAGGAGAGGGAGAGGGAGAGAGAGAGGGAGAGAGAGAGGAAGCAGGGGTGACATAATGAGATAAAAGGGGAGAAGGGATTGAAAGAAAGAGAGAAAGGGGGTGTCAAAAAGAGAAGGAGAGAATGAGAAGGGGACGCCTTAACATTTTTTACTCTGGCCCTGCCAACGGTTGGCTTCAGATATGCCCACCATATTATCCCAAGGGAATTCAGTCTTCAGCAGGGCGAGCCCTGTAGCTGCGTCCAAATTTTCTCTGCATTTTTTTTTAAGCTCACAGATTTAAATAATAAAGAAACCAGTGTCCAGCTCATCCAAAGTAAAAAGAAGAAGGAGAATGTAATGGCAATTTGGACACAGAGCTGGAAGCAAAGGGCAGAACAAAGTGCTTGTAACAGAATCATAATATCTTGAAGTTGGAAGGGATCCTGAGAATCACCTAGTCCAACCCCCTCTGATGCAGGAATCTGCAGCTATCCCTTACAGGGATCAAACCTGCAACCTTGGTGCTATTAGCAGCACGCTCTAACCAACTGAGCTATGCATGTGAGCCAAGCCTTTGGGTTTTGAATTTTGGAGGCATAGCAGCACAGTCTCTGCCTTGTAATAAGGCTGCTGGACTTATCCAAAGCTCTGCTATTGGCTTCACCCGCTGCTTTAGAAATACAACAACTTCAATGTGGGCATGCTTAGACTCCTCAAGACCACCATTCCAAATTTAAGCCCAGGGGGACCTTTGAAAAATGACAATCTGTTGTTGTTGTTTAGTTGTTTAGTCGTGTCTGATTCTTCATGACCCTGTGGACCAGAGCACGCCAGGCACTCCTGTCTTCCGCTGCCTCCCTCAGTTTGGTCAAACTCATGCTGGTAGCTTCGAGAACACTGTCCAACCATCTCGTCCTCTGTCGTCCCCTTCTCCTTGTGCCCTCCATCTTTCCCAACATCAGGGTCTTTTCCAGGGAGTCTTCTCTTCTCATGAGGTGGCCAAAATATTGGAGCCTCAGCTTCAGGATCTGTCCTTCCAGTGAGCATTGAGGGCTGATTTCCTTAAGAATGGGTAGGTTTGATCTTCTTTCAGTCCATGGGACTCTCAAGAGTCTCCTCTAGCACCATAATTCAAAAGCATCAAATCTTTGGCGATCAGCTTTCTTTATGGTCCAGCTCTCACTTACATACATCACTACGGGAAAACCATAGCTTTAACTATACGGACCTTTGTTGGCAAAGTGATGTCTTTGCTTTTTAAGATGCTGTCTAGGTTTGTGTTCCACTTGTTTATTATATATATATATATATATATATATATATATATATATATACACACACACACACACACCCAAGGCGGCTTACAGCTACAGAGAGCAACCAAGCCTGTGCCAACCTGTGATGCTTTCACATAGGTCAATGCAACAGCAACTCTCCTCGCCTGTAGTTCCCAGAAGCTGCCAGTTCTGTCCTCCGCACCTGCCTTAGCTTCTTGCCTTCACCTTCAAAAGCTTCCCATGACCTTGTTTCTTTTTAGGTCTCTCTCTGCTCATTTTCTGACACATTCCCCCTGCCTGCGACCTTTTTGCTCATCCAGATCTCATCCACCCAACAACAGTACAGATAATATGATATGCTGCTTGAGCTGAAAACTGCATTGGATCATTAGGGGAATGGGAAAGGCTGCGGACAACTAAGTCTCCTGCACATAGTCCAGGAGATGCAGACCAAGTCACCTTCTACCAGAAGTGCCACTGCCTTCTCTCTTCTCTCTCTACGTAACTTGCTTCGGAGCTGGGATGAAATGCTGCTACCATGTTCACCACAGAAAAATATATCCAGAATTCATGAAAACACACACACACACACACACAAACCTTTGGAATCACAATTTTTAAAGGACATTTTTGTAACCAGAGTCCAGGGGATACTTAAAAAAATTCTTAAGGATGAACGAGAGTCAATGATAGTAACTAGCTATGTACAGTGATTCTCCACTTCCTGTGCTTTGTTGCCAAATCCTTAACTATAAACTAATAATTGGAAATATTGGAAGGAAAGAAAAATGCTCTAGAATGTTAGTTGTTGTTTTTTTAAAAAAGCAAAGCTTATGGTGTTAGTGCTCCTCAGAGAAGACTCCTTGAAAATGACAGGCATGGCCAACTTGGATCCCTCAATTCCACTGGGTTGTATGCTAGTCCTACTCGGCGTAGACCCATTGAGATGAATGGGCATGGCTAACTCGGCTTTGATCGCATCAATGGATGCGGCTCAGAGTATTAACTCAGTTGGATACAATCCTACCTGCCCAGATTACTACTTAACTAGCAAAAACCTCCAAGCGTGCACATAAAACTAGACAAACTATGCATAAGATACGACTGATAAAATCAAACTTTAAAACAAGCTCATTCTGGCCAAGAGCATGAAAATTCCCCACTCTCATTTTTCTTTCAGCTCCAGCCTGCATATGCTTTCAATTCCACAGCCCTAAATCCATTTCCACTTGTGCGCCGGCTCGAGTGTGCCGAGTCCTGAATCTCTGGCAGACGCTACTCATGCGTGTTCAAGCATTTCTCCATAACCATGATAGCTGAAGTTCACTCCAAGTCTGAAAGGCAAGCACAGAGCAGATTTTCAGGCCCGCCTCCCCTCCGCCTATCCCCCTGGCTAAACCGCCAGCGTTTATTCAAGCAGGCAAATGTCATATTTATATCCCTATATACTTTATACTATCTTGTTCAATTATGAATGGACTGGATTGCTTCATATATATTTCTATAATATTAAATCCTTTACCCCTGTGCCATTTAATTGTCTTCTGTGACAGCCTTGGCATTTGTCATTGCCCCTGCTGTCCCTCTTAGCCCCAAAGATAAACCATCCAGAGGGTCATAAACGTCAGGCTATGATTATTGATGCCTTCATGGAAATTGATTATCTATTTGAGAGACACAGGCCCGTGATATACAGCTGCCCCTCTGAATTCACACCAGCTCCTTGGAAAGATAAAGAGGCTTTGATTAGATTTTTCTATTAATTCAGGGTCTTTTTTATTATTATGTTATTTTACAAAAGGGATTCCAGCATCGTATGACCCATATCTTAGGAAATAATAAAATTGTCTCTGTTTCTGGTGTTGTGTGCATGCATATTGTTAAGCGTAAAGAGGTGGGCAACTATTTGACAATGTAGCCGCTCAGCCTACAATGCTTTTAGAGGTCTTAATGTCTAAGGCATCTTTTTCTCCTTAATGTATGCAGTTTTGTGAGCTTGTTAAAAAAGATCCAAACAGAATCCTCTCAGAGTTTGTGTTGGCATTTATTGATTTCATAGGGTGACCTGCAAGTCTCGGTGGTTGGGTGCAGAACATAGAAAGCTACACTAGGGAAAGGTATGCAAAGCATATTGTGACCTTGTACCTTCTGGAGCAAGGACGCGGGGGGGGGCAACTTGAATAAAATATGGGGGAGGCAGATAAGCCCCACCCCGCATAATCCATCACAAGACATGGCACACTCACCCCATTTGAATGGCAATGTCCATCGACTTTGGGGGGCCCAGCCCCCTCAAATATTTTAGGGGGGGAGCTGAAGTAACCTCGGCCCTTAGGAGTTGGCTCCTTTGCGCAGGGAGGAAGAAAGAGTATCATTCATCGGTGCAAGCCATCAGATCACAGAGCAGGGTGGGTTAGGATTCCTGTCATGGATGATTTTTCTACGGTCAAGGGATTGTTTTGTCTGGATAGGGGAGCATTCAGCCTCACGTTTCCCAATCTGCAAGCCTATGAGAGTGCAGCCCAAGCATAGTTTCTCTGCCTCAGTGAGCATAGGGCCGGCCCCACCATTAGGCAAAGTGAAACAGTCACCTCTGGTAGTGGTTAATGTGGTTTGGGTGGGGGCCAGTGGTAGTGTGTGCCGCCTGAAAAGAGCTTTGTGCACCTGCTAAGATTGAATCATAAAACCATACCATTGTAGAGATGGAAAGGACCACAAGGGCCACCTAGTCCACTGCCTTCAATGCAGGCTAAAGAATGCCTGGCAGGTGGCCATCCAACCTCTGTTTGAAAACCTCCAATAAAGGAGAGTCTCCCACCTTTTAAGCTAGTTCTTTTCAGTGTTGAACAGCTTGTACCTGCAGAAAGTTCTTCCTAACATTTAGTCAAAAGCTCATTTCTTGTAGTTTGAATCCATTTGATCAGGTCCTCCACTTTGGAACAGTGGAAAGCAAGCTTGCTTCCATATGATAGCCCTTCCGATTTTTGAAGATGGGAACACCATCTTGCCCTTGGCCTCAGGCAGCAGAACATCCCAGGCTTCCCCCGACAAGTTCACCGTAACATAAATATTGAGCTCTGACTCAACACTGCGCTGTCGTTTTCTTAATTTCAGACAAAGGAGTTTATGGACTGCAGAACAATTGACTGCAAAAGGGACAAAGCCAACAGCCTCTTTGTCAGCAACACAATGCAACCGTGAGCCACACAACGGTGAAAACGATTCAGCTGATCACGAATCTGCTGAACATGACGCGACAGAAATCAAAGCTAAAGAACTGCGGCAGCGACATGGAAGCCACTCGATGCCACAGGAGGTCAGGAGGTGAAGTTCCTCCTTACACCGACCTGTTCTACCCACCGCACTCCTGACTGGGTGCCCTCAAAGGCCCAGTCTCAGGAGGTGTAAGCCCCTTAGCAAAACTCTTGCCAGTGAGGGCAACATTGCAGGTGCAGCAAGGTCAGTCACAGGGAACTACTTAGGTCCAAAACATGATTCAAAGAAAAGGTCAGGAAGCAGCCCAGAGTTCAATATTACAGGATGTTCAGGCAATGTGTAGCACTGCAAGGAGGAGGAACCAGAACAAGGAGCCAGAGACCTATTTCTCTTCCAGCAACAGCACAGCTTTAAGAGGAATCTACTCTGGCCTCCTAGACCACCCCGACTGGTAGGGAACGAATTTCAGGGATTGCTTTTTCCCAAGCCACACGATGACTGTGGCTCAGTAGAGGCATGCTATGTCACCCTTGGGACCTTTTTTTTCTGGCCTTCTTGGAGATAGGGAAGTGGCTCCACCACCTCTTCTGACATCTCCATGGGTTCTTCAGCAAGGCTCCTCCATGCTGGTTCTAGGTTGGACCCTGCCAGTTCCTCAAGGTCCTCAACCTTTTGTGGTGTTTGGTTCATCCTCTGATAACTCCATGTCTATTTGCAGTTCAGACTTTTCATTAATGCTGGGGGTTTTTTGTGCTGGCTTTTCTGCATGCTTTATTATTTTTATTTATGCTCAGAAACCATCTTTGTATTTTTGTGTGTGAATAGTTGCAAATTTAGATGGCATAATTTGTTCCAACCTTGCATTTCCATTAATTAATGATGCTTTGTTTTTTAAAAGGCGCACAAAGAAAAACATTGGAAGTTGTGTACAACCAAATTAAGAGAGGATGACCAGGAGCTTGCCTGCTTGCTTATTTATTTAATTACTTTTTAAAAAGCATATTATGTATTGGATGTTTTGAATTTTTTTATTTCTTTAGTACCACAATGCTTATCTTCACTTGATGCACTGTTTTGTGAAGGTGGGGCAGGCATACGTTGATTAAAATAATTCAACATACAGTGGTACCTCGGGTTAAGAACTTAATTCGTTCCGGAGGTCCGTTCTTAGCCTGAAACTGTTCTTAACCTGAAGCACCACTTTAGCTAATGGGGCCTCCCACTGCTGCCGCTGCGCCGCAGCTGCATGATTTCTGTTCTCATCCTGAAGCAAAGTCCTTAACCCGAGGTACTATTTCTGGGTTAGTGGAGTCTGTAACCTGAAGCGTCTGTAACCTGAGGTACCACTGTACTTTAAAATTGTATTTTATTTATCCATTGCTCACTGGATGTCAGCGATGGGGTGGGTGTAACAATGTAGTAACTAACGAACGAATAACCTTGTTGGTAAAACAGCTATGGCGACACGGAAACTATATTGTGTTTTTATAAGGGGGGGGGGAGCAAAGCCATTTCGCTGTCTACAGCAATTACTTGAGATTGCCACCTGGATATGGAATAATTTTGTACATCTATTGAGAAACCTTTCCCTCCAACCCCCCCCCCCACCTTCTTGCATGGCAGAGTTCTGGGTTACTTTCCACTGATAGTCCCCTCAGGACCTCTTGTTTTCCTGATAATCTTGAATTCCTTCTGCACAATCCAAACACATTAAGGTCTCCCTTACACCCTTAGCCCTCAGCTGAGTTCTTTTCAGATGGCTCATAGCTTCCTGTGCATTAAACAGAACAGATACCTATCCTTGTTCTCTCTCCAATGGAATGGAACACTTCAACCCTCTCATATGGCAGGACTGCTATCTAGACACAGCTTAAAAGAAAAAGAAAAGAAAAAGATAGCTGAACATTTGCAATCCATCTCTCTTTAAAGAGAGATATAGGCAGCAGCTGGCATTAAGTACAATAAATTTCTCCAAAAGCCCCCCCCTCAATCCGGCCCTTATGGAGAGACTATATAGTTCAGCTGTAAAGCCTTACATGTGGAAGATGAGAGTTTCAATTCCTAGGCTAGGGATGGGGTAGAAATCCAATTCAGTTCACATTTAAAGGCCTGTTTATGTAATTCTCACTTTCCGAAGCAATATGCATACTAAAGCGCAGCCATTCTTTGCAACACGCCACTTATCTGAATTTTGCAATGCAGCTCTCTGGCCAAGTTTTGTGTACAAAAATGCACAAACCAGAGTAAAGCATGCACAAAAAGAATTTACATTATGTGCGAAGAATAACAAATATTAAGGCCAATTGATTTGCAGAAAAAGTGCGCACTAGGGGAAAACTGCATACAAAATTTGCACGTTAGGAGAAAATTGCACATAAATGCAAATAATGAATTTTAATGAGAACTTGGGGGGGGGGACCCAGCTGATTTGAAAATGTGGAAAACAGAACTTAAGAATGGAAAAATGAGAAACTGGTAGAAATAAAAAAACCCACAGTAGATTTGTCTATCGCTACTGTCATGTCATATCCAGTTAAAACGATTAGGTAGCACCTGGATCATTGAGTTGTTGGGTAAACTGGAAAAACTGATGCTTCAGCTGCACATGTATGCCCCCTGACCACGCACATCCGTCCACACTTACTCCTGAAAAAGTATCACCACTCTCCTCAAGCTTATTGGGAGTCTGATCTTCTATCAGTTGGGGAAGCAAGACTCAGCTTCCCAAAGTCTAAGTGCAGGGAGGGAAGGGTGACTGATGAGACCCTGGGGCTGCCAAGGAGAACCTCTGAGGAAACATCAGTGCCCACGGGCACCGTGTTTGTGACCCAAGAGATGGGAAAGACCTTTCTCTGCTTGAGACTCGAAATTACCCTCCCCACACATGGAAGGCCCCTAGCTCAGTGCCAGAGCATTTGCTCTGCAGGTAGACTGTTTCAGATTAAATCCCCACATCTCCAGGCAGGGCAGGGAGCAAGCTCCTGTCTGCAACCTGGGAGGGCTGCTGCCAGTCAGTGTAGACAATGCTAAGCAAGATAGACCAATAAAAGTTAGCTTCCTATGTTCCCAGCCAATAGACACTCGACATTCTGTGCCCACTAGGCATGCATAGTTCTCATTGGGATGTTTGGGTTTTTTTCTGCCCTTTTAGATTTCATCCCCCTGCTCAAAATAAAGGTTTTCTTCGCCTTCTGAAAATCTTGGGTCTCCCCCAACCCCACTCATGCTTCTCTCTTGTTCCTCACTGGTCCCATGTTGACAACAACCCTGTTAACACTCACCAGCTGAAGATGCTGTTATGCAAACAAAATTGGGGGGGGGGAGCTGGAGTTTTTTTAATGCATTTTTCCTATGGTTATGTCCAAGAGCAAGGAATCTTATTGTGCTTCTCCATGTGGCCAACTCTAAAATGATGCCCATGATTTCAGGAGGGGGGGGGGAATAGCTTCTTTTTTAAAAAATAAAATCCATGGACTTGTCAGTGAAGAGTTCGAAATGTGACCAGAATGCTAAGATTCAAAAACTCAGAGCCAAATTAAAACACACACGGACACACACACGCACTTTCGAGCCCAAAGACTACTGTGCAAATTGGGCTGGGTGCTTTGTTCTTCTAAGATGTGCCTCTTCTCTGGCCATTTCACACCTTATCTCTGATAACCTTTAAGCAGGCAGCTTAGGTTTTGCTGTTTTGTTTTGTTTTCTTAAAAATCAAACTACAGTAAGAATTGCATGAAAGGGGTTCTGGAGCTTTTTTTGTCCCCTGCTCACCCTTTCACTCGGACTGTCCCTTCCTCCTCCTCCTCCTCCTCGCCTCCCCCCTCGCCGACACACACCGAGGAAGCACAGAGGGAGAATGCGAAAGTGAGTCCACCATCATCGCTGGCACCGCAGACAATGTCTGTCTTGTGTGAGTAATTTAGCGCTGTGGCCAGTCAATGTGGTTTCTGGGCCCGGTGCCCTGACCCTCTTTAGAACGGCTCTGTCTCTCCGGCACAGTGTGAAACATTTCCTTTCACAGCGCTGACACTTTGCAGATTGAGACATCAGCCCTGTCCAACTGCAGCAAATTAGCAATTTTTCTTTTCCTAATTGGAAATAAAAATGTTTTGCAAAGGGGTGAATTTGGAAAAGGAGGGGGGAAATGCAGGAGGAGGTCAATGGCTTTGCACTATGGTTTGAGATTATATTATATTACATTAATTTTTTAAACATGCTATTGTTTTCCAGATTCATGTGTTTATTCCCTGAGACACACATTTTAACAGTGTACTGTTAAAACGTTCCCGGCATCAGCCTCCCAAAAGATTAGCTATAGTTCTTCATTTATCTCCAGTTCCTATTAGCTATAGTTCTTCATTTATCTCTAACTCCTAAAAGCCACTGGGGGCTTCTTAAAATTTCTATTGATTTCCCCCCCTCACATACACACACACTTTGCTGTGAACAGTCTGCAGAAGCAGGAATGGGAGAGCGCTGATCACTTTAGGGAGGACTGCTGGGGATCTGCACATATGATATTGGCAAAAACTAACAAGACCACAAGATTCTCCATGGGGCTTACTGGGATATGATATATAATGAGTTAAAGAAAATGTACAAAAGTATGTTTGTTAAAAAACCAGAAGCATTTTTACTAGGAATAATAGACGAAGAAATCCCCCCCCCCAAAAAAAAGGCCAAAAGCTGTTTAAGTATGCAACAACTGCAGCAAGGATTTTACTAGCTCAAAAATGGAAGCATCAGGAGATAACAATGATACAAGAATGGCAGATGAAGATGATAGAATATGCTGAACTGGCAAAGCTGACAGGGAAACTCAGTAATCAGTGTGATCAAACGTTCCAGAAAGACTGGAGTAAATTTATACAATATTTGAAGGACAATTGCAAGCAACTGACAACATTGGCAGGGCTCCATTAATAAGACTTATAATGTATATATATATATATATATACCTTTTTGCCTATTGGTTATAACTTTGATATATGATGGGATATAATGTAAGGAGGAAGATGTACAAATGCTATGATATAAAAAAGAACTAAAGTAACTGTGAGATGAGAGGGAAGGAGGTCGATATTTTATTAGAACAAATATTGTGGGTAAATGTGGTTATATCTTAATAATATGAAATGGAAATTTAATAAATATTATTTTTAAAAAACACAACAAGATTATCCAAGGGGAAAGCTTGCTATGGCGCTGAACATTCTTATGCTTTGGTTTCTGGATAGAAACTGGCACTTACAGCATGATCAAAGTTCCACCTTCCCCAAGCGGATAGATTGCGGGGAAATCCCACTTTGAAAATCTCACCTAGCATCACTGTTTCCCTTTCAATAGGGAACATGGAAAGCTACTTTTGCTGAGTCAGACTGTGGGGCCATCTAACCTAGCATTATGTGTGATGACTGGCAGCAGGTCTCCAGAGTAGGGATACAGGTGGTGCTGTGGTCTAAACCACTGAGCCTCTTGGGCTTGCCGATCAGAAGGTCGGCAGTTCAAATCCCCATGACGGGGTGAGCTCCCTTTGCTCTGTCCCAGCTCCTGCCAACCTAGCAGTTCGAAAGCACGCCAGTGCAAGTAGATAAATAGGTACTGCTGCGGCGGGAAGGTAAACAGAGTTTCCGTGCGCTCTGGCTTCCGTCACGGTGCACTAGAAGCGGCTTAGTCATGCTGGCCACATGACCTGGAAAGCTGTCTGTGGACAAATGCCAGCTCCCTTGGCCTGAAAGCGAGATGAGTGTCGCAACCCCCATAGTCGCCTTTGACTGGACTTAACGATCCAGGGGTCCTTTACCTTTACATTTAGGGGGAGCGTCTCCACCCCCATTGTTCTACCCGGACACTGAGGTCCAGCCCTGGGGGCCTTCTGGTGGTTCCCTCACTGTGAGAAGCCAAGTTACAGGGAACCAGGCAGAGGGCCTTCTCGGTGGTGGCGCCCACCCTGTGGAACACCCTCCCACCAGATGTCAAAGAGAACAACAACTACCAGACTTTTAGAAGACATCTGAAGGCAGCCCTGTTTAGGGAAGCTTTTAATGTTTGATGCATTACTGTATTTTAATATTGTGTTGGAAGCCACCCACAGTGGCTAGGGACAGGACCTTTGTGGTGACTGCCCCTGTACTATGGAATAGCACACCGGTCAAGGTACGATGGGCACCACTTATCTACACTTTCCAAGAACCAATTGGAGACAGCCCTTTTTGTTTTGACAGCCCTTTTCAGCTCGAGAAATGGGTCTCTGCCATCGGTGCGCTTATTTATTTATTTTTGCATTTTTAAATCTGTTGTTATTTTCTGTGCTGTTTTTAACTGTTTTAGGTGCCGTGTTGCATTTTATACATCACCCTGACGCATGTGCTTGGAAACAGATTGATAAACTCAATTATTACTATGATTATTATTGGTGGGAAATTGGGGGAGGAGGCATTTTGTCAAATTTCCTTGGGGGAGGGGGATGAAATTCTTCAATAGGTTTCTTTTTCCTCAGGGGAGGGGGGAAAACATCTGAGCAAAAGGTAGAACTCTGGATCTTAGTTCAGCTGTCATTCCAAGCCATAGCTTTGAGGCCTACTAAAGCTTACAAACTAACATAGATCCTGATTTAGATTTTCAGGCCAACTGCAAAATATTTTAAGTTAGGTAATAGGCCCGTCTAGTTCCCTGTTGTCTGCACTGACTGGCAGAGGCTCTTGAGAGTTTCAGGCAGAGTTCTCTCCCCAGCCTACCTGGAGATGCTGGGGATTGAACCTGGAACTTTCTGCATGCAAAGCAGATCCTCTACCACAAAGCTATGGCCCTTCCCCAACAGAGAAGGTGCTTGTCTGATAAGACAATCGTGGCATCCTGGGAAACTGCCTTATACTGAGGCAGGCCATTGCTCCATCTAGCTCAATATTGTCCACACTGACCGGCGGCAGCTCTCCAAGATTTCAGGGGACACTGCCAAACCTACCCAGAGATGCTGGTGGTTAAAGCCAGAACCTTCTGCATGCAAAGCAGATACTCTGCTACTGAGCTACAATACTTGCTGTACAAACATTGGATGCAAACCTGGATTTGCCACTGAGCTGGGCTTTATTTGAGCGGTGAGAGGTGAAGAAATGCAGTCCCCCCTCGAAATATGTCAGACGTTTCAGCTATGGAGTGAGATAGCCTCACATTTGCTTCAAATATAATATTTGATGATGTTTCAGTGGCAATTCATGTACTGTTTTCCCCACAAAGGAGGGGACAAAACAATAGTTAGCTGGGAATATTTTTGTTTCATAGACTAGACTAGGAAGGCTCCACAAGGGCCATCTAGTCCAAACCCCTGCAATGCAGGAATCTTTTCCCCAATGCAAGGCTTGAACCCATAATTCTGAGATTAAGATCCTCGTGCGCTACTGACTAACCTGCTCCATAAATTGCTCAGCACCACTGAGCACTGGCACACCATTTTTTCCTTTAAATAAAGTCCCCTTCTTCAGTAAACATCCCATACAATAACATACTTGCAAACCGGACAAGTCATTTCGGATAATCAACATGAAGGGATTTTTTATTCTTATTTTATTTAGTTTCCCTCCTTCCGGAATTCGTTAAGGAGGGCTGGCACACCGGGCCGAGGCAAAAGTACATTGGCTCTGGAAACAATGCAAGGACATGGAGTGCACTGAATCCCCCACAACCCACCCACCCACCCCCACCTTCCGATAAAAGCATTTGACAGCCATGCCTAATAATTCTTTCTGGTGAGTTCCCCTTCTCTCCCCCTCCCCTTTTTTAAACTTGATGTCTTTATGCGAATATGAAGCTGGAATGAAAAGCGCTGGCCTGACCCCCACGAGCGAGGGGGAAAGGAAAGAAAAAATTAAAAAACTACGTACGAGAGGGAGGAAGGAAAAAAGAGTGAGATACAGGCTCCCTGCCGTGATGCAGGCATCTTTGATGGCGGCTTCAGAAGGTCGCTTTGTGAGGGGGGTGGGGAGGAAAGGGAGTCTTCTTCACCGAGACTTGCGACAATAGGTGTTTTGTCTGAGAGGGATAGGATAAAAAAAAGCCAGAAAGTGGGCAATGGGTTGTGTGCGAGAGAGAGAGAGGAGGGGAAGATCAGGGTAGGCCTTTGGGGGCCTGCAGATGTTGGAAAAGGGATGATTTATGAGTCCAGTGTCCTCTGTGGCATTTGGCTGCCATCCCAGACCTTTGCTTTGGTGGCTCTGGGTGGGAGGGAGAGCAGTGGGCAGAGGCGACTCCATAACTGAAGCAATCTTGATATTTACCTTGTATGGGCAAACTGAAGGGATGGTGGGTGGGGAGAAGGGGGAGAAGAAAGGGCAGCGGAGTAAAAAAGCAGCAGCAGCACTGCTCTGATGACTCAGAGACATCCCAGAGATGCCGGAAGGACACTCAGATTGGCCCAGATGGCATCATGAACAACAACAAAAACTAAGTACCTAAAAAGAAATAGCTACCGTTCTGATTTTATCTGGAGTCTTCAAATGTTTGGGTGTCTACGGAGCACCTCCGGCCAGCAGATGGCGCAATATGTTTCCTTCACAAGTTGCCATCTTGTTGTTACGTTCGGAGAAGTGCCTGGATGTTCTAGCCATGTTCGGACATGCATGAGTTCATCAACAATGCAACGTTTGGTTAAAGTACAGTGGTACCTTGGTTCTCAAATGCCTTGGTACTCAAACAACTTGGAACCCAAACCTAGAAGTAAGTGTTCCGGTTTGCGAACATTTTCCGGTTCCACCCTGTTCCAACTGTTGCTCCTTATGATCCCCTAGTTTGCACTGAATGGCAAACCAACCTAATCTGAATTTTCTGAAGTGCACAAATGAAATCCGTGTCATCTCCTGCAATTCTTCTGCAATTTTCTGAATTTTGCAGTGTTGTTCTATAACATGTACAAACATGTATGCATTAGTGTAAAGTGTGCATTCGAATGCATCTATTGGTTAAAATAACATGCAAAAGTTTATTATATATTGGGGAAAATGTGCACTTTAGAATAAACTTGCACTAAAATGCTGGTAAATTTTCATGAGGGTTGTTTTTAAAAAGCAAACTGATGCAGGCATGTGGATAGATAGCTGAACTGAAGACCGGCAAAACTGGAAAAATTTACTCAGAAATCAATGGCCATACCCAGTTGCTGGGAATCACAAGTGGGGAGAGTGGTGTCAAGTCCCACTTCCTGGTGTTTCATAGGCATCTGGTTGGCTTCTGTGAAAACAGCAGGTTGGACTAGATGGGCCATGCTCTGCCCTGTCTTCTTCACAATTAGCACTGTTTCTGTTCTGCTGCAGTTCAGTTTCCACCAAGCACTATATTATTTGTCTCACTGTCCACTATTTAACATAATTTATGTTATCAATTGCACAATTGATTAATTAAATGTAATTAATGACAACATTATTTCAATGGAAAGGAAACACAATTTAAATGGGTCGATTGTTTTCTGGTTGACAAACAAGAAAAAGAGCTTGATTTCCTTTCCGGAAATGGACAAATAAGTGAACAGCAGTGATTTCTGCTATTATTACCACTTTTGTCTGAATTCTTTGATATCCCTACTCTCAAGTCTGTTTTATCCTGCATCAAAGCAGCAACAACAAGAAAAGAAATCATACTTGAACACATTTTTCTAAGGCTATTCTTCTCTCAAAATTTCTCTTGAAAGTTTCTAAATGTGTTTCCTTTCCAAATAATGTATGGTGGTGCTGTGGTCTAAACCACTGAGCCTAGGGCTTGCCAATCAGAAGGTCGGTGGTTCGAATCCTTGTGATGGGGTGAGCTCCCGGTGCTCGGTCCCAGCTCCTGCCAACCTAGCAGTTTGAAAGCACATCAAAGTACAAGTAGATGAATAGGTACTGCTGCAGCGGGAAGGTAAATGGTGTTTCCGTGTGCTGCTCTGGTTTTGCCAGAAGTGGCTTAGTCATGCTGGCCACATGACCTGGAAAAACGGTTTGCGGACAAACATTGGCTCCCTCGGCCAGTAAAGCGAGATGAGTGCCGCAACCCCAGAGTCGCTTGCGACTGGACTTAACTGTCAGGGGTCCTTTACCTTTACTGCACTGTAAGATTTGGGAAGTGTGAAAGCTGCTGAGTAATTAACTGTGCAATGCAGGGGGTGGACTAGAGGACCCCTTTGGTCCCTTCCAACTCTACAATTCTATAATTTTATGCATATCTACTCAGATGTAAGCCCCACTGAGTTTTTTTAAAAAAAACTGCAGTTCTGATCCACCTTAGTTCAGGAGGTGTGGATTTGCACTGCAGGAAAAGATGCAATGAAAAGACTGCAATGAAGGAAAAGATCAAATGCTTCAAACTTCCCCGGTGAGAATAATAGTATGGAGTGAGACTTACTTAAAGTTACTTATGGGTAAACATTCTCAGCATAATATGGTAAACATGCACGAAACCTCTCTGTGCCAAACCAATAGGAAGCACGGAAAGCAGTAGCCTGGCGAGCATCTTACGCAAACAACCTCAGAAAATCAGGATATTAATATGCACTCAAATTAATCCCCCAAGCCTTCTGAAGTCTGCCCATTACTTCATATAAACTATACATAAAATTAGCCTGGATTACCACTAATCCGAAACCGTGAGCCAAGGGAAGATCCAGAAAACTTCCAAGTGTGTGTGTGTGTGTGTGTGTGTGTGAGAGAGAGAGAGTTTGTGTTCACAGCCAATTTTTAAATAAAAAAAAAAAATAGTAGTAACATGCAGCCAAATATCATATTGCCAGGAATATGATTTAGGGATATTTACTGCCCTTTCCATTTTTCAACATATGCTCTTCCAGATTGCCTGAAACACATTTGGTTAAATAAACACTGTTGCCTGCAATGTAGGTTCAACTGAAAAAAGCCGAATTATGAACAAACAGCTCCATGATAACAAAACTTGAGTTCAGATTCGCAAGGTGGCAGAACACCACAGTGTGTGTTTGGGTGGGTGGGTGCCTGATGCCAATCTGTTTCACAGAGCGAAGCAGCTGAAGTGAGAAATTGGAGTATGCACTTTTTCTGTTCACAACTACTGTGCTCATTTCAAGCTGAACCCAAGCCTATCTAAAATTTGGAATCAGCCTGAAATTGGCCCCCCCTTCCCTTTCTTAGTAAAAAGAAAAAAAAGAAAGCAAGAGTTTTGCTGCTGCATTCTTTGAGGGCACCAAAACTATCCAGGAACAAAGTTCTCTGGGGCACCTCGGTTCTTCATATCTTTGCTGCTGCTGTTGTTGTTGTTTAGTTGTTTAGTAGTGTCTAACTCTTCATGACCCCATGGACCAGAGCACGCCAAGCACTCCTGTCTTCCACTGCCTCTCGCAGTTTGGTCAAACACTGTCCAACCATCTCGTCCGCTGACGTCCCCTTCTCCTTGTGCCCTCAATCTTTCCCAACATCAGGGTCTTTTCCAGGGAGTCTTCTCTTCTCATGAGGTGGCCAAAGTATTGGAGCCTCAGCTTCAGGATCTGTCCTTCCAGTGAGCACTAAGGGCTGATTTCCTTAAGAATGGGACTCTCAAGAGTCTCCTCCAGCACCATAATTCAAAAGCATCAATTCTTTGGCGATCAGCTTTCTTTATGGTCCAGCTCTCACTTCCATACATCACTACTGGGAAAACCATAGCTTTAACTATACGGGCCTTTGTTGGCAAGGTGATGTCTCTGCTTTTTTGCCTCTGCAGTAGGAGGTAGCAATGCTTCTGAATACCAGTTGCTGAGGCCACAGGAGAGAAGAGTGGCTGGAGCAACCCATTCAGATGTGTGGCATACAAATGAAATTATTATTATTATTATTATTATTATTATTATTATTATTAAGCTTGAATCCTACTTGTGGATTTCCCACAGGCATCTGGTTGGCCACTGTGAGAACAGGATGCAGGGACAGAGTGACCATTGGCCGGATCCAGCAGGCTCTTCTTAGACTTTTTATGACTGAACCTAGGCAAAGCAGATGTTTTTGTGGCTGAACTGTGGTCCTCCCTGTCTGACCTTAGACCTCCTTTGGGAAAAAATACAAGGCGGACAGAAGAACACAAAGCCTAAAGAGAAAAGCAGTCCAAAAGGTAGAATATGCTGAGTTTAAAACAAGGTTTCCCAAATTTGGATCAGATTTGGACTACAACTCCCATCATTCCTAGCTAGCAGGACCAGTGGTGATGGGAATTGTAGTCCCAAAACACCAGCTGGAGCAGTGGTTCTCAACCTGTGGGTCCCCAGGTGTTGTTGGACTACAACTCCCATCATGCCTGAGCTCTGGCCTAGGGATGATGGGAGTTGTAGTCCAATAACATCTGGGGACCCACAGGTTGAGAACCACTGAGCTGGAGGCTCAAGTTTGGGAGGCCCTGGTTTAAAAACGCTGAGTTTAACTCCCTCTCCTCCATGGGCTCTTCACTAAGAATATGCATCTATTCCCACTTAAGCAGAGCAAACCCCAGCTGGCTAGCAAGTGCTGTCCAGGCTCTTGGCGCCTGAGTCATTCCTTGTGCCAAGCATGGACAACGTGAAGAGCTTGCAAGCGTGCTTTGTACGCCTCTGGCCGGCCTCGTACAGGCAGATCTTGGCCTTTGGCAACGGACCAATCAAAGGCTCATCTCTAAGAATCAGCAGCATCAGCACAAAATACCTCCACTCAAAACGGTTGCTCCCCTCCCTTCTTTCATTTCGATCCGACAAAACATATTTTCCCATGGAAGGAAAAGGCCGGCCTTTGTGAAAACGCCACAGCCTGCCCAAGTTACAGTAAAGGTTAATCGCAAACAAGAGACAAGAGGGGGGAAAGACAAAGAGCATCATAGACTTCCCGTTTCAATGGATGTTTTCAGAAATGTATGAATAATTTAAATTATCATTGCCAGAGTTATTTATTCGAGAGATCGGGGTGGGGAAATGCCTGCTCTCTTTTTAATTTGAGTTATTTATTTTATAAATCTCCCCGCGTGCGCACACACATACACACACACACTTTCAATTCTTTCCATTTTTGTCTCATCCCTTTTAAGTGCTGCATTGGCTGTTTTGGGGCATTTGAATCAGGTCTTTTCCCCCTTCTTCTCCGCCCTCCGGAACAATGGGATGTATGAAGACTGAGGGGGCAGCTGAAGAATACCGCCCTTGTTGTCCTCTCTGCTAGTTGACGTTGATTAATGAGGGTGCGGACATGGGCAGAATGTGAGAGAGGGAAGGGGGAAATTAAGAGGACCTGGGGGCACCAGAAGGAGGAAGACAAGGAGGTGACAGCGGGGTGCCAGAACCGTGCCAGCTTCATTGCAAAGGCACGGCAAAAAAGGGAGGGAAACGAGGGTCACCCAGCTGTATATTCCACCCTACAAGGTTGCCACAGCCCTGAAGATGTTACTTTGCAGCAGGAGTGGCATTTATCCCTGAGAGGTCACTGCTCTCTCCAGTTAGCATTCCAGGGTTCAGAAAAGAGATGTTGTAATATCTGCTCCCGAAACAAAAACCGTGTACAGTGGTACCTCGGGTTAAGAACTTAATTTGTTCTGGAGGTCCGTTCTTAACCTGAAACTGTTCTTAACCCGAGGTACCACTTTAGCTAATGGGGCCTCCCGCTGCTGCCATGCCGCCGGAGCACGATTTCTGTTCTCATCCTGAAGCAATGTTCTTAACCTGAGGTACTATCTCTGGGTTAGTGGAGTCTGTAACCTGAAGCGTCTGTAACCTGAGGTACCACTGTACTTGATTTTATAGGTAAGCCTCCCAACCACATTGCAAGCTAGCAAAGGTTTGGTGTGTCCCCCCCCCCCATCCCTGCTGAGATCTTGGGCAGAGGGGAAGCAGTGATTCTATGCATTAGAATACAGTGGTACCTCGGGTTACAGACGCTTCAGGTTACAGACTCCACCAACCCAGAAATAGTACTTTGCAGGTTCTTAACACAGAGCTTTGCTGGCAACCTACCAACCTACTGATTGCCAGTGTCTGAATAACTGCTTTTGGCCCAGCCATGCCTTCGCCAGCCCTCCACCTGATATCCTATATGACATCAGGGGTAGGGCAGGTGAGCATGGTTTGGCCAAGATGGTCTCACAGGCCAAATGGGGAAACCTAGCAAAGCTAACTGGGCCTGTGAGCCAGAGGCTCCCCATGCCAGTTCTAAGCAAATCTTGATACAGTGATACCTCAGGTTACATACGCTTCAGGTTACAGACGCTTCAGGTTACAGACTCCGCTAACCCAGAAATAGTACCTCAGGTTAAGAACTTTGCTTCAGGATGAGATCAGAAATCGTGGGGCTGCGGCACGGCAGCAGCGGGAGGCCCCATTAGCTAAAGTGGTGCTTCAGGTTAAAAACAGTTTCAGGTTAAGAACAGACCTCCAGAACGAATTAAGTACTTAACCTGAGGTACCACTGTAATCAAGGGCGGCCAACTCCCAAGAGACTGCGATCTACTCACAGAGTTAAAAACTGACAGTGATCCACCGCCTATTTAGGGATTCAGGTCAAAGTTCTTGAAATATTTTTTAGGGAAGCCAATGTCGTTGAGCTTCTTTGGGGGAGCCAGTGATCTACCAGTGATCTACCACAGACACCCAGTGATCTACTGGTAGATCACGATCTACCTGTTAGATGTGCCTGCATTAGATGATGCACAATTCAGGCAGTTGTGCAGCCACCATTTAGGTTGGCATTCATCTGGGCTTTTGAATGAGAAACACAACAAAATAAAGCCAGGTCCACATTTCTGAAGGTTGGGGATCATGGGTGATTGAGCCAAATGTGCCTCTGATGTGCATCACGAGGCACAATAGCAATTGCAAAAAAAGAAGCCAAGAACATGTCATTGAAAGGACTGCCTATACAGTGGTACCTTGGGTTGCATACGCTTCAGGTTACATACGCTTCAGGTTACAGACTCCGCTAACCCAGAAATAGTACCTCAGGTTAAGAACTTTGCTTCAGGATGAGAACAGAAATCATGCTCTGGCGGCGCGGCAGCAGTGGGAGGCCCCATTAGCTAAAGAGGTGCTTCAGGTTAAGAACAGTTTCAGGTTAAGAACAGACCTCCGGAACGAATTAAGTTCTTAGCCCGAGGTACTACTGTAAATGTTTGTGAAGTTTTTTTAAAACCAACAAACATGCAACCCATCAATTAATACAGAAATGGAATGGACTTACTGGTGAACATAAGACCCTATGATTCTTTGAAATGTGAAAACAGACAAAATAGAGATATTCATCCACCCATGGAAATAGCTGCAATACATCTGGGGAATCATAGCAGCAAGAACTATAGAAATATGACTATATAAATTTCCCCTTACAAAATGCAATAATCTATGCCCCACCGACCCAAAATCTTGATAATTCTGTCAGGCAGGTTCAAAATCTGGCTAGGATTTCACTTTTATGTGAAAATTGGTGGCCAGCTTAGTAAATATGAGAGAAAGCTTAGCTAATGGCACAAGTCTTTAGTTCTCCAAAATTCCTTTGGACCTTTTTGTTTGAGGAGAAACAGTTGTGTTGTTGTTGTTTTTCCCTTCATTTTTTTTTTGGGGGGGGATTACCTATTTACTGCTAGAGCACCTGTGCTTTGATGTCACAGGGACACAATAGGCAGAACTAGGAGAAGCACAGAATATCAAGGTGAGAGATCTCTCTGTTATGCACAAATACCCTTTGGAAACGGACTTCCACACCACACCTTGATCAAAGCTTGACAAAACAATTGTAGGCAGCAATGTACAATCTCTTCACTTTATTTCCTCTCAAGTTTCTCATTTTCCCACTCAAGTTCACTTCTCCACATTTCTCCATTAGTCACTTGTTATTATTAATTGTGATCACTACTACTACACAAGAAAGAACTCGCTGAAATGCAGTTAATGTGCATCTTCCCTAATATGCACATGTTTGCTTGCAATTCTGCCTAATAGAAGGCACTTTTCACAAATATATGTACATTGCATTGCACATTTCCCCATAATAAATGCATTTATGTGTGCACGTTTTAGGGGGTGGAGAACGACACCGCAAAATTCAGAGAACTGTGAATTTTGAAGGACAGCTGTGTTTGACTTTATCGGTTGTTTTGGTCAGTGCGAATTAGGTAAATTCGCCTTCAAAATTTATCCCGCAACCTCAATTTCTAGCAAGAAAAACTGCTCTATGGGCAGATCAAGCCCATAGTCTGCCAGCTCCTCTGCTTCTTTAGAAGATAAATCAGACATAGTAATGACTCAAAAAATCTCCATCCATCAGCTCTAATGCACACATAGAGCTCTATCCTACTAAGGACTTCAGTCATTCAGTCATTCATTCATTCAAAAGGGAAGCTTCTTGCTTACAGTTGAGATGCAGATGAAGCTCCGTACTGAAAATGAAGTTAGAGCCCCTGTTTCTGCGGAGCTCAGGGTATGCATTACAGCCCAGTAAAGACTGAATTGGGACCTGCACAGGCCAAGGCTAGGACTTTGTTTGGTAAGCTAACAGGGGTTGCCTCTGTGCATACTTTGATGCTTTATTCAAGCTCAGGGATGTGCAATAGACACGTGCTAGAATAATAGTAACAATCACAATTTAGTGACTTCATTCGTTTTCATTATTGAAAGTGTCAGTTGTTTCATGGCTCATTCGCTTATTTTTCATTTGCTTTCATAACTGATTCAAAACCAGTTCATTTGTTTTCATTATTCCCGCACTGTTTTGCTTCCCTCTGCTTTCGATGGCAAACTGATGCATAAATCTGCTGCCTGTAACTTCTGTAATCTACGACCAAGTGGCATGTGATTTTCAGATGATTACATGCCCATTCAAGGCATCGGACCTGTCAGATTGCCAACAGGTTGTCGGAAAGGCCCCCATTTTATAGGCAATTCCACACACATCCCATAAGCGTTCCCCTTAGAGTTCAAAGAGAGGCACAGCTGCTCTACAACTGCTGCTACCTTCTGTGTTTGCCATCCAAGAGGCACAACATTTCTGAAGGATGAGGCCTTCTAAATTCCAGCTAAGGCAAAAGGTTCCTTCATTCCATTCACAAATTTTAACGCCACACAAATGCACCCTAACTGCTCTTCTCCCCCTGCTACATACTTTGACCTATCCACACTGCTCTAGCAGAGCTTGAATTGAACTGAATGAGAAATTAATGCTTCTGTATGCTAAATTCATTTGCTTGTATCCCCACACATTTCCATAACTAACGCTGCATAGCTCAATCAGTAGAGGATGAGACGCTTAATCTCAGGATCATGATTATGGACAGCTTTTAACTGGCCTTCTAAAATTTGATTATGTAACATTTTCTGACCATGTGATGACTGTGGTTTCTGTGCTACCCTGTTTAAAGGGACTATTTTGAAAAGTTTAAATAGCATTTTTGTATTTTTTTTTGGGGGGGGGGGTATCTTGTTTCTAAGAGCAGGGATAGAAATCTCTCTTTTTTAAAGTGTCCTCACTTCCTTCAGTTGTCTGAGAGATATCCCAGTGGAGACGAGGGTGTGGATGAGGTAACACTATCCCCTCCCCCAGAATCACCTTTTTAACTTTCCCAGTACTCACTGTGCACCAAGAGCATCTTTGTGTGGCATGTGGGAGTCTGTGGCTGCTTGCAACATCATGTATTAATTTGGGCAGGGGGAGAAGAGCAATTAGGGTGCATTTGTGTGGCATTAAAAATTCATTTTTAAAAATAATAATGCAAAAGTGAGATATAAATGCAACAAAAAGGGTCAGAAAGCAGCAGCTGAGACAAGACAACTAATGCATCAGGGTTTATTTCCTGAACTCTGACACTGGCTTAACCCAGACGAACAACAGGCCTCAGGCTGCAGTCCTCCAAGCTCTTAGGCACGTGTATTGTGTTCTCTTGCTAGAGATCCTCTGAGACTTGGAACTCTCCTGAGGTCACGCCTCCTCTTCCTAGGCCACACCCCTCACTGACCCGTTTTCCCCATCCTATGACAAGTTTTTGCCTGGCTAGGATTTGTCCTTGAATTCTGATAATGCTTTTCATTTGCCTGAGTGGAAAATAGAGAGGAGTGTGTGGGTATGTGCAGAGCCTCCAAGGGTCTTGGATTTACAGAAGCCGTCCCGGTTTCTGATTTGATCCCAGAATGTCCCGCTTTTCCTTAGGACATCCCTATTTTCATCGGAGAAATGCTGGAGGTTAGGGAGTTATATGACCCCCCGAGCCAAGGACATAAATAACTATACAACCTTTAGAAGACATCTGAAGGCAGCCCTGCATTGGAAGGTTTGTTTAATGTTTAATGCTGTATTATGTTTTTGTATATGGTGGAAGTGAATCAGAGTGACTGGGGCAACCTGGTCAGATGGGCAGGATATAATGATGATGATGATGATGATGATGATGATGATGATGTCCGTATTTCCATCAGAGAAATGTTGGGGTGTGTGTGTGTGTGTGTGTGTGTGTAAACTAGCTGCAAAGGTAACAATTGCATTCATTGTTTTGCTGATTTTGTTCTGGTTCTGGTTCTGCTTCCCCTCTCCCCCCAACCCAGGCTTGTGGCCCATGGAAAGTTGCCCAGCAGGGAATGTGGCCCCGGTGCTGAAAACTTTCCCCAATCCCCATGAAGCAAGCTTGACCCAAAGAACCTTAAGGACTGCGGAGGAGAGCAAAGACGCCAGGTCTGGATGCGGGTGCTGCGGCTTGCAATTATGGCCTTGCCTCGTCAGGACTATCGGAGCAAGGCTTTTCTCCCCCTACTACTTCTGTAAATCTTTTGTCCCCGAAGTCTCTTCCCCATTGGTTGTTTGGAACCTCTGTGATGGCTTGATGGCAGTCCTTTCTCGTCGTGACAAAGTCTTCAAACCCCCTTAAGTCCCATTCTCTCCCCAATCGGGTCCTTCTGAGGCAGCCACCTTCTGCTTCCAATGCCAGGCCTCCAGCTATCCTCTTGCAATGGCACCCCAGGGAGGATCTGAGCCCCAATGCGATTGAGGGAACAAACGCTGGAGCTTAACTACAACACGGCCTGGCATAGAAAGAAGGGAAGGGACGTGTGTGTGTGTGTGTGTGTGTGTGTGTGTGTAAGATTAGAACAAAGATTCCGTCCAATTTGCTCTTTTGGGCATTGTGGAAACTGGCTTGTTTCCCAGTATATCACTCTGCCATTCAATAAGGTCAACTGCCGAGCAACCCTTCAGTCCTCCTGATGGGTTTTGAGGAGAAACTGAATGGAGCGCAAATTAGCCAACGTCGTGACGAGCTTTTTCACTGTCACTCCAGACCTGACAGTCCAAAAAGGGAAATAAGGATTAATAAAAAAACCTAACGGACTTTCCTCTTTCCTTTAGCTGAGCAAAGGTTTCTTTCTTTTTTTTCTTTCCCCTCTTTTTTAAAAAACACACACCATTGTATGTCTTTCCCTCCACCCCCCTTCTCTTCTCCTTTTCCTACAATATTCCATGCATTTTGCCCACTGCAGGGAAGCTTTTAGTGAAGAATGGATCTGTGGATGAGGAGCTTACATGCACCACACAAGTACCCCCTTAGCTACCCGTGCCTACAAGACTCCAACCATGGACGGAAGGGATCCTCATCTGCATAATTATTGTCTGTGCTATATAATTCAATTTCCCTCAGGAAATTACCCCACCCAGGGTGTATCATTTCATACCTGTCTAATGGCAAGCACAACAAAGGCAGGAAGGAACATTTGTTTGTCTTCCTACTCCAGGGATGGAGAACCTGAGGACATCTGGATACTGGTGGACTCTGGCTCTCATTAGTCCCAGCCAGCTGGGAGTGATGGGACTTATAGTCAGTCCACCATTGAAGGAGCATAGGTCCTCCATCTCTGGTATATGTTAAGAGGTGGTGACCCTCCAAGGTTTCAGGCAGCAGTATTTCCCAACAGGCCTTGGTGTCTGCCACTTTGTGACCAACAAACAGCGGGGACTGGCATGTAGATCAACCAATCAGGAGAGAGGGAGAGTTGGAACCTGACAGTTAACAGTGAGACAGGGACTGGGACTGTCTGACAGAGCAGGCAAGAATTGCCTGTGTGTTGGACAAGGACCTGGGTTTTAGATTTAAGGACTTGCTCTCTGGGTGGGCAGAAGGAGTCTCTGTATATCTTAGCAGACTTAGGTATTAATCTGTTAGGGAAAATAGATTGTGAAGTGGCTCTCCATCAGTACTGGGAATTGTTCGGAGCCAGGTAAGGTACCATCTATCTGAGGTAAAGGCTAGGAGAGCAGCTGGGAGTGTTTTACAGATAGGGTTAAACAATAGCCATCCTGGAACAGGGACAGCTTGAAAGTATTGAGTTAAGACCAGTGCTATTTTTCTAGAAAAAGAATGCCTCCCTTGTTCTCTTATAATGGCAATGGTGCCCACCTGAGAGGTGTCAGAACTGAGTTCTAGCAAGTTCCAATTGAAAAAAAAGCCCTGGTTAAGACACTTATCAAACAACACTGTTAAAATTGTCTAATGCATAGGAGGCCCCCCCCAATCTTTTGACCACTCCCCACCCCCAAAGTTGATGGATATTGCCATTCAAATGGTGCCTATGCACCACATCACTTGATCATTTATGCGAGAAATGGCTTACCTGCCCCCCCATATTTTATTCAAGTTGGCACCGCACCCTTTGTATTGCGCCTCGCAAAAATAGCCACTAAGCTACAACTTATTTGAGTGTAAACAAATAAAGTTCCTGTTCTGTTTTGCAAGTGCCTCATCCACACTCAGGATTAGTGGTCATACCTTGTTGCTGGTAAATAAGAACGCTACCACAACCAGTTAATACCAGAACCTCCGTTGTGGCAATACAGGGAGGAGTTAACAAATAACACACCCTATCCAGCAGACACGTTACGCAGCACCCATTCTAAGTGAGGGTGTCTGTCACAATGGCAGCGGCTGAACCTTGGACTTTCCAAAGCATGTACTCTCCCACTGGGCTATGGCCCTCTCACAGGCAAGAACGTTTTCTTTGTCTACAAAAGAAGGGGAAACTCAGGTCCCTTCATACTACCATCTTGCCTAACTCTGAACGTTGGTATTCCTCAATCAGATAGAATAGCAGTAGGCTTTGGACAGTCAAAAAAGACAGTCACTAAATATGTAGAATGTCTTCAACTTATGGAATGCAGTGGGATAGGATGTGGAATGGGTCTCAAAGGAGACCAAGACAAAGCAAAGGGCTTTTCCGGAGAAGAATTTGTACCCTGCATGAGAGGAGCTGCCATATACAAAGTAGAAGGGATGTGAAAATGGTTGCATCCATTGAAAGAGGTCATAATAAGAGCATAAAAGTGCCTTCTGGATCAGCTAAAGGCCAATTTAGTCCAGCATCCTTTTCTCACAGAG